>NC_133526.1:75083089-76383089 GCF_048544455.1 Silene latifolia | reverse complement strand
ATAGATTTGAAGCTGTTAAGGGCTGTAGAAGATCCTAAAGCCATTCTGCATTTTTACTGGTGCTCTTATATTTTGGAAATGATGGTGAAAGCGGGGACAGACTGTAAAAAAGGGGTAACGATATTGGGTGGATGTATCCCCTTCCTCATGATAAGCTACTTTCAGCGATATGATTACAAGGGTAAGCCTTGCCTCCACGATCTACCTTTGATTAAGCATTGGGATGAAACTTCGCTTGTAGATAGGGTAAAATTTGAGGTGGCTCAAGGGGGATTGGGTACTTTAACTTTGTCTAAGACCAGGTATCCGAGGTGCCTTCAAGATCCCTCTTATATTAAGAGTTTGGACAGTATCAGTCTCAGCGACCCGCGTGAACCAAAACTACTGTTGCTATCAGGCCCCCTACCCCCTCTCTTCTGCTCAACTTCTGAGAAGAAGTTCATTCAGATCGAACTACCAGCAGGTGTCGAGGATGACCAGGAATTGAAAGCTAGGGCGGTCGATGTAAGTTCAGAATATTATATATTTTTGTAGATTGATTCTGTTTCAGCTGAACGTACCCATCTATTATAATATAACTAACTTACTGTACTTCTTCAATGCAGCGTACTCACGAGCTTTATCTACAGATGCAAAGGAACGCTATTGTGTTCTATTCATGGTACGCAGATGCAACCGCAAGGATCAAAGCTGTAACTAGTGATCCGACGTGCCTAATTTCTAGTCAGGCCTCTCAAGAATTCTTTGAGGGTGAAAAGATTCAAAAGTACGTCGCTGAAGCAGAACAGATTGCAGAAAGGCTGAAGGTTTCTGTTGGTAACGCTTCTGCATTTGGAGAGGTAGTTACTGAGCCTCCCAAAAAATTTGACGGAATCGATGCATCTACGCGTCAAATAAGTGAAGTTCTGTCTAGTCTCGCCAATGATGGGGGTGGCAGGGGTGGTAACCCTCGTGTTGAGCCGCATCGAGAGTCGGTCAAAGCCGACACGCCAACGAAATCAGTTGCAGTTTCATGGTCAAAGATTATGGAGGAAGTGGGAGGTGATACAGTAGTTTCTAATCCGTTTTCAGATGCTAGCCCAGGGTTAGAGGATCAAGTTGTGTGCACCCCCGTCCAAACTGTCAGAGAAATGTTGTTGGAGGCGAATTACACCGAGGAGGAAATTGACCAAACTTACGGACGGTCAAAGGACGATGGGGTTCGCCCCGGGGCAGGTGATGAGGTGCATGAGCACGTTCATGGGGAGGGATTGAAAGAAAATGTTGAAAATGTTGGAAGATTGTCAGACATTGACCATGAAAGAGCAGCAGACATTGTAGGCCAAGTTGACGGACGGTCAGAGGATGCTGAATCTCGGCCCGTGGTAGGTGATGAGGTGCATGAGCAAGTTCATGGGGAGGGATTGAAAGAAAATGTTGAAAGATTTTCGGACAATCAACCGTCGAGATAAGGAGATGGAAAAATCTACGGTCCCAGAATTGCCAATGGAGACACAAGAATTGATGGAGTGTATGTTTTCCACTGCTGAAATGAAGGAAGCTTTATGTGGACTTCCAGCGTACGGGAGTGGTCCTGGTGGCGAGGTAAGTTTGTTAATTTGCGCTAAATACTTTTTATACATTCGTTTTTTTTTAATTGGTCGTGTATAACTCTAAGTACATGGTTGATAAAGTATAACTTTGTTGAAACTTATGATGAGGCCTTGTAACTGTAGTGCCTATTTGTATAACTTTATATTTCAATCTGTGCAACTGCAGTCATTTGTTGTACAACTCTGATTACATGTTGATTAACTTCTGCTGTCATAATGTATAACTGGAGTTATACAATATATGCCTAGAGTTGTACATTTTATTCCTGGAGTTATACAATATATGCCTGGAGTTGTACATTTTATTCTTGGAGTTATAGAATATATGCCTAGAGTTATACAGAATATGCCTAGAGTTATACAGTATATACTTGAAGTTATACATTTTAATAATAGAGTTATACATTCATGGCTAGAGTTACACATTATATAACTTTAGTTTCAGATTGTCTAACTTTTGTTATTATATGTATAACTCTACTGTTATTTTTTATAACTCTCCTAATTATCTCTTCTTTTGAATGGTGAAAATAATTTTGGATTTTATAGAAATTTGATTTAACAGAATTTTGGTTATACATAATCTGAATCCCTATTTGTTTGTCAGCTACAGATGGATGATGCACCAATTACTGAGAAGGGAGCTGATTCCCAGGTTCAAAGTTTGACTTTTTTTTATAACTGTTGTCATTTGTTGTATAACTCTGATTACATTTTGAATAACTTTTGCTGTCAGAATGTATAACTCTTGATATTTTCTGATTAACTCTATTATCAGAATGTATAACTTTACTTATATTTTGTATAACTCTGACTATCTATTGTATATTTTTACGATTAATTCTATTATCAGAATGTATAACTTTACTTAAACTGCAACGCCGTTTGGTACAACTCCTAACCATATGTGTATAACTCTAACTCAAATATGTATAACTCTGATAGCATATTTTTAATACTTCACACATGTGTATAACTCTTGCCCTTATATGTATAACTGTAATGCATTGGGTATGTAACTCTGTGACCTCTTTGTATCACTTTTAGAGTTATACCTGTAAATTGTTTGATACAAAAGCATGGTGTTTATTTCTATTATTTTTCATTCAGGCCACTGGTCAAAAGGATGTAGTTGAGAATGTTGAACAATATTCCAACAACGGGGGTGAAAACGTAGATGTTGTCGAGGGTGCGGATGTCACCCCGGAGGATCCTTCAACGGAATTGAGTGGAAATCAAATCCCTCTGACTTTCATGAGCACGGCAGATGTGAATGAGGCATTTGCCGGGGTTGAGGAGCGTACGATTGGTGCGCCCAAAGAAGGTGTGGCAGTTGAAATCGCTGGTGCTAGGGTTGAGCCGGTTGCACCAGCCCCGCCCCCTATTTATGTGCCGCGATGTGACATGATCCACCATCCTTTCTTACTGCATTCAACTGCCCCCCTTTCGTGTATGGACACTGTACCCGAGAACTAGGTTGTTCTCGGGATTGCGGGGCACCCGAACCTGACCAGCACGTATGCTCACAGTTTCTGCGATTTAACAAGGAACGTTTCAGGACGGTGTTCAGGGTGAGGAAGGATGTAATGGATTATGTCTTTGACCAATTCCACGACCATAATAAAGAGTAAGTAAAAGATAAGTTTTACCTATATTTCAGTACAACAGTGAAACAGGCCATGAATCTTTTCCCTTGCTGCGTGTCTCATTTTGCTTATACTTTGTAGGGAACAATTGGTCACATATGCCTGTCCAAACTGCATAACGCGTATTGATCTCCAGTCGTTGATGCCCGGGAAACAGATTACGGCCAATGTCATCGACTGCTGGTCTGTACTACTCAATCGGCTTACGCACGCGAACACCTTAATTTGTTGCAAGTTCGTACTGTTTCTTTGGCCTAGGTCATCTTTGTAAGTGTGCTCGAACTACCGCAAGTTATTTTGTGACAAACTGTACGTAACTTGTGATACAAGCTGTCAACCCCCGTCTATCATTTTTATAGGACCTAGCAATTGCAATTTGGCAAGGCAGGAAAAAAAACTTGGTTGTTGATCATTCTGAAGGGTTTTGTGCCTCGTGGGACATGTGGCAAGAGTCGTGTTCTAGTCCGGTCCAACCTGGACTCGATATGGTGAGCTCGGATATCAATATAGAGACATTTCCATACTGGAATTATACATTATTTGCCAAGAGTTTTACAGTATATGCTTAGAGTTGTACAATATATGTTTTGGAGTTATACATTAGAGGCCTGGAGTTATACTTTTTATGGATAGAGTTATACATTATATAACTTTAGCTTTCAGAATGACTAGAGTTATACATTCTATGGCTGAAGTTATACATTATTTGCCTAGAGTTATACATTATATGCTTAGAGTTTTGATGAGTGGCTAACTTCACTCCATAACTCTAGGCATAGAATGTATAACTTTAACCATAGAATGTATAACTCTTTCGCACATAATGTACAAGCAAGCATATCTTTGTATAACTCTAGAAATTGAATGTACAACTCTAGACATATAATGTATAACTCTAATCAGATAATGTATAATTCCAATTATGCACAATATGTATGCCTCTAATCTGCTAATTATGTTTTATAAATCTTATACTTTTGGTGCATGTTTGTAGGTTTTCGTCCGTGCTTGTGGCGATCAAGATCATTACTCTTGCATTTGCATAAATTTTCTCTCCGAGCAGATCGAGTACCTTGATAATCGTTCTTATGAGGACGATCTTGTGAAATTACCGTACGGAGGGATTGCGCGTATTACTGTAAGTCTTATAAAACTGGTGACTATATTAATTATCAGCTCCATTGTTTTGTTAATTGGTCTTCCACTTTTAAACGCCTTGCCTAACTTCTGCCAGGCTGACGCAATGGGAAAGTATATGGCCTACAAAGGGCTCGACAAAGGGAAGAAAGTTGAAGGGTTCCCTTTTGTCAACATTAAATTAAACTGGCAGGGATCGGGGTATACCGACAATGACGTGTGGTCTTTACGTCATGGTTCATATGTTCTTTGCTGTACCGTGGAGAGCCATTCGACTGTACCATAGGGACAAAGGACAGCAATGACCTCATGCGAGCGGAAATTGCTGCCACCCTTATCCTCAGTGACATTAACGTGGACAGGGAAGATGTGTTATCTAGGGTAACAACTTTTAAGGAGCTTAAAGACCGTCAAATGGAGGAGCTGCGTGATAAACATAGGTTAGCCGGAAACACAAGTGGAAGGAAGAGAGGTGCTGGAATTGCCGGAGAGAACAATTCTGCTAAACGCCCTTGCTCTAAAGTCAGTTCAAGCTATCAGACTCCACCTTCCAAAGTAGCGTTGGGCCGGACGCCGTCTAGCCGGGCCCTCTCAGCTGTTAATAGCCGCTCCCGGGGTAAGGGCGATGGCCTTGGTTGCACCACATATTGCGGGGAACCAGACGCCGACCTTACAGTGGTCGCCAAGATGTTGAAGTTGAACAAGGCATTAATTAGGGATATCCCGGTGTATCGCAAACAAGTGGCTGATTACGTTTTCCTTGATGACTACAAATTTCCAACTGAGTAAGTTGTCTAAAATCCTAATGGTTTATCATATTAAGTTTTATGCATTATTTGACATTTCCATACTGGAATTCTACATTATTTTGCCTAGAGTTTTACAGTATATGCTCAGAGTTGTACAATATATACTTTGGAGTTATACATTAGAGGCCTGAAGTTATACCTAGAGTAATACCTGGAGTTATATGTGTTCATCACTGAAGTTATATATATCGTTAATGGAGTTACACATTCCTAAACTGCAGTTATACGTTTCATCAGTGAAGTTATGCAGTCATTTTAATAGCAGTTACCTTACCATTTAGTATACGTTATAACCTGATTAACACCTGTTGTCTGAACTACAGTGAACCACTTGTGAGTTATGGCCGGCACGGAACAATTAATAGGTTGCAAATGTTGTCCATGCTCCCTGAGACGCCAATGGATGAAAAAGTGATTGAGTGTTGGTCCTTGTTGCTTAATCGTTTGGAGGCAGAGGATTGCGCGATTTTTCGTTCGTCTTTCTTCGATATCCGTCATATGGTATGGTCCTAATCAATCCTTTAATATGCTATAAGAGTTTCACATACCCTCTTTAGAGTTGTACTTTGAGGGTATGATATTTAAAACTTTCACAGTGGAAAATAAGTCTAAAGTTATACATACCCTCTATGGAGTTAAACATTTTGTTTTGAGAAGTTATTAACATCCAGTATGAACTTAGGCATTCTTCATTATGCTATAAGAGTTACTGTGCAACTCCAATGCACAACCCCTATAACTCCCCTGGTATCCTCACACATATACTTCTACTTGATCAGGAAACAATCTTGAGCCTTGTACGGAACCCTGTCCAACAAACACCGGACACCGAAAGGTTGTACAATATGTGGGACGTCTTCCGAATCGACTGTGGCAAAGATTTCAGCTTGAAGGCTGATTTAATCTTCGTACCCATTAAGATTGAAGCCCATTATGCATGTGCGTGTATCAACTTTAATTCTAGGACGATTGATCTTCTTGACAATAAGTACTACTCAAGTCCGGGCCAATCGGAGATATGCAAAGCGTGTCATGTAATTGTAAGTGGAATTAAATTGTTAATTACGTTCAACTCAAAAGTGTTGTCACCGCTTTTACAATTTCACTTTTTGACGTTCTTTATGCGTGCAGGACGAGCCTCATGAGCGACTACCTGGAGTCTAGGGACGACGAGAAGAACAGAGGGAAAGACATACCGTCATTCCAGTTTCGTCAGATCCAGTTTGCCTGGCATAAGCAAACAATAAACGACACCGAGTCTGGCTTGTTCGCCATGATGCACATGTTAATGTACGAGGGTGATAGTTTTGGCCACGTTGATCTCGAGAGGAAGGTGAACCATCGATATTTGGTGATCCAGTTGGCAGCGACGCTTGTCCTAGCTGACATGAACATCATCGGGGAAGGAGTTCTGTCCAAGGTCAACGGTTTCATTGCCGAGAAATTACAGATCCTGAAGCAAGTAGAAGTCAGACGAAAAGCAGCGCGGAGAGCAGATAAAAAACCTGCGAAAAAATAGAATGTATTTCCTTTGATTCTGTATTCTCTTTTTTTGCAACTCTAGTACGTTGTCAAGAAACTCCTTAACAACTTAGACAACTTTTTGGAATAGATGGAAACTATATCATCTTGGTCAGTCATAATTAAAATCCAAGTTTTACAGATAAGTATTACAGTTATACACTCTGTGAAGTAAAGTTATACAAATTATGTACATGAGTTATACAACACATGACTGCAGTTATGAAAAAAAAGGCAAAATTTATTAGACAGCTATGAGTTATACAAAAAATATCAAGAGTTATACAAATTGTGTACAAGAGTTGTACAACATATGACTGCAGTTATGTAAAAGGCAAATTTTATTAGACAGTTATGAGTTTTACAAACAATAACAAGAGTTATACAAATTGTGTACAAGAGTTATACACTCTGTGAAGTACAGTTATCCATATATAGGTAACAGTTTTACTTAAAGCATTACTGAAGTACAGAGTTATACAACATTAGCTTCAAATTTCACACACCCTATTACTGAAGTTATACAATCTGGAAGGTGCAATCCCCCTTCAAAATAGACAAAAGCTAGCTATTAAATACCCCTTCTGTCTCACCAGATTTTTTACCTTTTAAAGAAAAAAAGATTGTAAATAATTTGTTGAGACGGAGGTATTTTTTCTACTGCCTACTACTACAGCATGTTAAGTTTCTCTATTCTTCTTCTTCTTCGTCTTCTTCTTCTTCTTCTTCTTCTTCTTCTTCTTCTTCTTCTTCTTCTTCTTCTTCTTCTTCTTCTTCTTCCTCTTCTTTTTCTTCTACTCCTTCAGATGCTGGTGAAGACGGTGGATGCTCAGAGAATGGGTTAGGGCAGTTCCGTTTATCGTGGTGTGCCATTTGTTTACAGTTATTACACAAGCGTTTTGGCTTACAAGCCAACGCAATGGCTTTCGCCTTAGCGGACACCATTCTTTTACCGCTGCCTTTGTTTTTCGATTGTTTTGGTGGAAGTATTGTTACCTCGTCACTGGCGGGGCAACCAAGGATTTGCTCGAATTCCTGCTGCTTAGTTAAATCTTTCTTGTACGGTAAAAGTTTCTCCTTGAACTCTCTAATTAAGGAGGTTAAGTTCACAACTTCAGTCACACTCGTGCCACGAAGTAAACCTATAGTTGCATGAACTTCTGACCACAACTTCACCATCGCAATTTCTTTTCCATCAGCGCTACTATTTGAATCCGTTTGTTCACCATCACATTCTGATAATCTGAATTGCAATGCATCTTTTCTCCATCTTGTAGAAACGTAATCATCTGGAATTGTCTTCTTCCCGTTAGCCGACAAAATCCATACTATATGTCGGCAAAGATATCCCATCCTTTCAAACATCATACAGCTGCAACGTGTAGCAAGTGTACCTGTAATCAAGTTAAATTATGCCGTTAGTAGTCTTATACATATAATAATTAGAGTTAAACATTATCAAGGTAGAGTTATACATATGGCAACAACAGTTATACATTCTGAAAGCTAAAGTTATTCAAAATGTAATCAGAGTTATACTACAAATAACTGCAGTTCATTGAAAAAATGAATAACTTCTAATGTTATTCTGAAAGTAGAGTTATACATATGGCAACCAGAGTTATACATTCTGAAAGTAGAAGTTATTCAAAATGTAATCAGAGTTATACTACAAATAACTGCAGTTCAGTGAAAAATAGAATTTCTAATGTTATCCTGAAAGCAGAGTTACACATATGGCAAGAAGAGTTATACATTCTGCAAGTAGAGTTATACATATAATAAGAAGAGTTATACATTTAGAAAACTCTTCTTATTGAAAATGTTTTCAGATTTATACAGCAGATAACTTCAGTTCAGTGAACAATTGTATAACTTCTATGTTTAGACAATGTAACTTTGGCACTATATCTAGCAACTTTAGTCAACTACCACATCAAAATCATGCCAAAATCTTTGTTACAGGTTGTACTCTACGTTGAAACTTTTCTCTCGATTGAATCCTTAACAGTCACTTCAACTCCATCGACTTCAAAGATAGCCCCGGTCTTACATGTATCGATTGAGCAAATGACCTCTAGTTGGAATTCCTTGAAAACCTCACGGGTATAAACATTTGACGCGTATTCCTCTATGGCTACATGCGTCCCCCTTCTTTGGTGTTGAGTGTCTGTTTTCATGGTCAAGTCTCTTCCGAGTATGCCGTTGATGGTCCATAACGCTTTCAAAACGCATCCAAAACTCCACTAACGCACACGACTTCGCTCGAACTTCTTAAAAAAACTATTAATGCTCTCGATCTCGGGTTGTCCTCATGACACCACCCATGTTCAAGTCCCACGCAATGCGCCATCACCCATTGGCTCCTTTTTTCGTACGCTTCGTAAACCGGTTTTCGTTCACAAGACCATGCGCTTCCATTATTTTCGCCCACCTACGGTCAAAGTCGTCGCTTCTAGGTTGTCGTCCCATATAATGTTGTTCAATTTCTCTAGGAACTCCTTATAATCCTCCCTTGTCACCCCGAACTTCGATGGCACCTTGTTCATTATATGCCACATGCAAAATCGGTGGCGTGCGGTCTTGAAGGCAAGGGGTATGGCCTTAATAATGCCCGGATCCCGATCGTGATGATGTACTTGGGTTCCTTTCCACCCATAGCATTCAAAAACCTGTTGAAAACCCACTGGAAGGATTCATGGTCTTCATGGGCAATCAATGCCCCACATAATGTCACTGATCGCTTATGGTGATCTATGCCAGTGAATGGCGTGAAAATCATATCGTACTTGTTGGTTGAGTATGTTGGGTAAATACGACACTGCGCATCTCCAAAAACGGAGTAGTTCCTTCTAGCGGTTCATCGGCCCATATTGCGCTTCAAGGTGTTATCCTTGTCAACTTGATAATCAAAATAAAAACCCTGCCTATTTTGTGCCATATTGTTGAACCGGTCTATGAACAATTGACCGTCCCGTTTATGGATGAAGCACTTCACATCTCGGTGGAAGTTCTTAAAATCAGTTAAGGATGCACCAATGTTCTCGAACCCGTTTACGAGTTTCTTACACATGTTGTACGTCCTAGTTGCTCCTATCCTCAACTGCAGTGGACAACATATCCCGATCGATCTTTGACTAATAATCAAAAATTCCTCAACTATAACTCTTTCACCTTTTCGTATAACTTCATGAAACATATGCAACTTCTTATTATTTATAACTCTTACATATGCGAATATGTATAACTCTAACAACGTTCTATATAACTCTAAGGCTGTTAAAAATTATTCTAGAATTTAAAAAAATTTTTACAAGTTTCACAATCAATTACTCGAGGTTTACATAACTCTATCATCTCGGTGTACAACTTTAGAAGTTTGCCATTCAATTACTGGAGGTTTGATTAATAGTAAACTAACCCTTGAGTTGTACATTATCAAGTACTTGTGAAAATCTTCTATGTTCCGCGACATCTTCTGAAACTGACGATCTTCACTGGATACAAGCTCGTGATTATGCCCCATGTGGAATCGATCAATTACTAATACTCCATTCTTCATAAATAGCCTGACATGTGCTTTACACCCTACCCTCTTGACTGTATATTTCCTCTGTTTCGCAGTTCTTATTCCCCATTGCATTTCTTCTTCCCTAATCCCTGTCTCATTTTTTTTAATTACTGCCTTTCCTTTCGGGACATATGTGAATCCCTCTCTGTTGCAAACCAGCAACTTTGACTTGATTTCACCGTCGCGCCATTTTTTCGTCGAGTACTTCCGAACATCAAACCCCGACGCCAATGCATAAATTTTATAGAATGTCACTGCCTCGTCGATTTCAAAAAATTGTTGCCCTACGCAAGGTGTAAACTCCGCTGCCAAATGCTTACAATACTCAGTTTTCGCTACCTTACGACCATCTGAGCAGAATCAAACATCCATGAAATGATTAATAAATACATAACTCCAAGCTACTTAGCATTTACTTTGTAACTCCAAGGATAGAATGTATAACTCTAGGCATACATTTGTATAACTCTTCGCCCATTGTATAACTCGGGGGCACTGATAAAAGCGTAGGCATATAATGTATAACTCTAGTCACGGTCCGTATAACTCTAGTCATACAATGTATAACTCGGGCATAAAGCGTATAATGTGGGCATATAATGTATAACTCTAGTCACAGTTTGTATAACTCTAGGCATTTAATGTATAACTCTAGTCATACGATGTATAACTCTAGCTACACAATGTATAACTCTAGGCAGAGACTGTATAACTCCTTCGCATTGTATGTATAACTCTTAGCATATAATGTATAACTCCTTCGCATTGTATGTATAACTCTTAGCATATACTGTATAACTCCTTCGCATTGTATGTATAACTCCTTCGCATTGTATGTATAACTCTTAGCATATAATGTATAACTCTGGGCTTATAATGTATAACTCTAGTCATACAATGTATAACTCTTACCTATATATGGATAACTGTACTTCACAGATTGTATAACTGTACAGACTGTATAACTCTGGGGCACAGACTGTATAACTGCAGGCATTTAATGTATAACTCTAGGCACAGTCTGTATAACTCTAGTCATACGATGTATAACTCTAGCTACACAATGTATAACTCTAGGCAGAGACTGTATAACTCATTCGCATTGTATGTATAACTCTTATCATATAATGTATAACTCTAGGGATATAATGTATAACTCTAGGCATATAATGTATAACTCCAAACACAGTCTGTATATGCTAAGAGTTATACATTATATGCCTAGAGTTATACATTATATCCCTAGAGTGTATTACTGTAGTTCCAGAATGTATAACTCTAGTCATACAATGTATAACTCTTACCTATATATGGATAACTGTACTTCACAGAATGTATAACTCTTGTACACAATTTGTATAACTTTTGTTATTTTTGGTAAAACTCATAACTGTAATAAATTTTGCCTTTCTCATAACTGCAGTCATGTGATGTACAACTGTTGTACACAATTTGTATAACTCTTGATATTTTTTGTATAACTCATAGCTGTCTAATAAAATTTCCCTTTATTCATAACTGCAGTGATGTGTTGTATAACTCCTGTACAAAACGTGTATAACTGTAATCATACAATGTATAACTCTAGGCATATAATGTATAACTCTATACACAGTCTGTATAACTCTAATCATACAATGTATAACTCTAGACATAGCCTGTATAACTCTAGTCATATAATGTACAACCCTCCACATCCTATAACTTCACTTAATGAATGTATAACTTCAGCTATAACCTGAATAACTATATCAAAATTGGTTGTTTAGTAAGAGTTTTTACGCACAATTTAGGGTTTGAATTACTCAGTTACCTGAAGCTGCAGGAAATTGTCAAAGAGTTTTACAAAAAACCACTGGAGTTATAACACGATGAATATAAGAACTGCATGTGTACACTGTATTATTGAAGTTATACATATTTGGGTCAAAGTTTTACTAAAACCCACTGAAGTTATAATCCGTACTTTATCAAACTTTTAAATTTCCATCATTTTTTGCCATCAACAACAAGCTACCAAAATGAAAGAACAAATCTGATGAACACCATGAAAGTACAACAACATTAAGAATAATGAACACAAATGAAATAACTACAACCTACAATAATGAACATCAATCCAAAATTACATATAGCACTTTATATTTGAACATCAAGCTACAATAATAACCTAGACACAAATAAGAAAGTAAACAACTCACCATCGACGGCAACTTCAATCTGCATATGATCCATTTCACAAACACCGATTTGTCATTTCTGCTTGTTTTCTCGATGAACAATGACAATTTATTTTGTCTTCAACAAAGCTAATGAATGTTAACGGATGAACAATAACGTACTTTATCTCATAACACTTTATTTATCGATGATCATCAAGTAGTTTTACATTTTTGCGCTGAAATTTCTCTTATTTTTTTGATGATTTATATTGTATTTTACAGGATTTAGGATCGTTTTTGTGGGGATTTTTATGGGTTTTTGCTTGTTGAGAGGTTTTGAATGGTGAATGAAGAGGGAAAGCATGCAAAATGATATATTTGTGTTTGTTTATTCCTATTATCCGCGGGATATGCAGTGGAGGAAGTACATAAATAGTGAAAGTGGTCCCTCTCTCACACCATCAGCATTTCCTTTTTTTTTCGCTCTAAAAAAGACGCCCTCTCTCCTCATCTCATCCCTTCAATCCCTTCATCCAAGGGCTCTTATAAAGACTTAGGGCCTTATATGGTATAAAGGCCTTATAAGAACCCTTATATATATATATATATATATATATATATATATATATATATATATATATATATATATATATATATATATATAGAGAGAGAGAGAGAGAGAGAGAGAGAGAGAGAGAGAGAGAGAGAGAGAGAGAGAGAGAGAGAGAGAGAGAGAGAGAGAGAGAGAGAGAGAGGGGCGAGTTCTTATGAGTCCACCATATGCCATTGAGTCCCTAAGTCCCTTTAAGGGCCATTGGATGAGAAAATGGATGGTTGTGATGGATGGAGAAGGGATGGATTAAGGGCTATTAAAAAGAAAAGGAAAAAAATGTGGATGGTTGGATTGAAATGGATGGTTGAGATTGAAATTAACAAAAAAATTATTTCACTAATCAAATTTCTATACACTAATTAATTTTTCTCTCTCTCTAGCCCCTAATTAATCAGTTTTGAGTTTCAGATTTCAGGAGTATAAATGTAATGTTGTATGAGTTTTACAAGTGTAAATCTAACTTTTTCGAGTGTAAATGTAACATTTTAAGAGTGTAAATTTGATTTTTTGTGACGGAAATTTTGAATTTTTAAAATTTTAACATTTTACAAGTGTAAATTTGATGTTTTACGAGTGTAAATGTTACATTTTAAGAGTGCAAATTTGATTTTTTGTGACGGAAATTTTGAATTTATATAATTTTAACATTTTACAAGTGTAAATTTGATATTTTACGAGTGTAAATGTAACATTTTAAGAGTGTAAATTTGATTTTTTTATGACGGAAATTTTGAATTTATATATAATTTTAACATTTTACAAGTGTAAATTTGATGTTTTACGTGTGTAAATGTAACATTTTAAGAGTGTAAATTTAATTTTTTTTGTGACGGAAATTTTGAATTTATATAATTTTAACATTTTACAAGTGTAAATTTGGTGTTTTACGAGTGTAAATGTAATATTTAAGAGTGTAAATTTGATTTTTTGTGACGGAAGTTTTGAATTTATAAAATTTTATTATTTTACAAGTGTAAATTTGATGTTTTATGAGTGTAAATGTAACATTTTAAGAGTGTAAATTTGATGTTTTGTGACGGAAATTTTGAATTTATATAATTTTAACATTTTACAAGTGTAAATTTGGTGTTTTACGAGTGTAAATGTAATAGTTTAATAGTATAAATTTGATTTTTTGTGACGGAAATTTTGAATTTATATAATCTTAACATGTTACCGAGTGTAAATGTGATGTTTTACGAGTGTAAGTGTAGTTTTTTATGTGTAAATTTGAAGGTCTACAAGTGTAAATTTGAAGGTTTAAAAGTGTAACTTTGATCCTTTGAGTGTAACTTTGGTCCTTTACAAGTGTAACTTTGGTCCTTTACGAGTAAAACCTTAGTCCGACTACCAACAAACACCACCACCGTCGTCCTCCACCACCAATTCATATCCACAAAAAATATGAGTGCAAATTTATATAATTTTAACGAGTGTAAATGTAAAGAGATACGAGTGTAAATGTAAAGTAATATGAGTGTAAATGTAAAGAAATATGTAAAGAAATGAGTGTAAATGTAAAGTAATGTGAGTGTAAATGTAAAGAAATATGTAAAGAAATATGAGTGTAAATGTAAAGAAATATGAGTGTAACTTTAATAAAATAAAGTCTTTTTCAAATGAGTGTAAATGTAAAGAGATACAAGTGTAAATGTAGAGAAATATGAGTGTAAAGGTAAAGAAATATGAGTGTAAAGGTAAAGAAATATGAGTGTAAATCTGAAAAATGCGTGTAAATGTAAAGAAATATGAGTGTAAATGTAAAGAAGTACGATTGTAAATGTAAAAAAATATGAGTAATAATAAATATATTTATTAGATCTAAGAATAAAAATCATGATAATACGATTTTTTTTTTCAAAAATCTACTATATATTTATTAGATCTACGAATAAGATCAACTAGAGACTCTCCATTAAGAAAGATCTCGAAAAAAACTACAAAAAACAAAAAAAAAAAAAAATTTGAAAATTTGAAAAAAAAAAAGATCTGAAAATTTTTAAAACTAAAAACAAAAAACAAACTTTGAAAAAAAAAAAAAAAAAAATCAGGCCCACAACAAAAGAAATCTGAAAATTTGTAAACACACAATAAAAAAATGCAAACAATTGAGTAGTACCCTACAATTTGCGTAAAATCTTTGAATAATGTAGTATAGCTAGTTGCTTTATTAAGAGCACATCAAACAGCAAATCCTAATGCCAAACAATGAAAAAGAGGAAAAGAAGATCCAAAACATAGAAAGCAAAACGACATGCCTAATAGTGGTATATCAAATAGAAAAATAAAAAAAAAATCATAAGAAATCAGATGAAAAAGAAAAAGAAAAAAAAGATCTGAATGGTTGTAGAGCCGCGACGGAGAGAGGAAGGAGGGAGCAGGGGCTGTAGTGGCAGTCGGAAATGGTGGTGGGTTGGATGCAGGCAGGGGGTGCGGTGGTGTTGGTTGGAGAACGAAAACAGGAGGACGGTGGGTCGTGGAGGTCGGGGTGGTAGTCGGAGGGTGTTTCAGATCTGGAAATGGTGGGTGTGGGTCTGGGTGATGGTGGTGGGTGTGGGTGAGCCGCGAGGCGTGGTGGCAGGCGTGGTGTTGCTGTGGTGGTGTCGAGGTGGTGCGTGGTGGTGTCGTGGTGGTCTCAGATCTGGAAAAAAAGGAGAAGGGGAAGGAGGTGGTTGTGGATGTGGTCGTTTGGTGGGTGGTTGGAGGGTTGAGGTCGAGTAGAAGGGGAGGGTGATGCGGGTTGTGGTTGTTTGTTGTGGGTGGTTGTCGGGTTGTGGTGTGCGGGATGACGGTGGAGAGGAAATGGTGTGGTTGTTCTTGTGGATGTTGTTGGTGGTGAGTGAGGGTGGTGAGCTCGGATCTGGCCAAAAAGGGAGAAAGGGAGGGAAGTGGCGGGCTGATGGTGGAGAGGAAATGGAGGGATGGTGGAGACGAGGGAGGTCAGGATGGGGTGGTGGTGGCGGACAGGTCGGGGTAGGGTGGGGTGGTCGTTGGGGGTGAGGATGAGAGGAGTGAATTTTTTTTTTTGATTTTTTGAATTTTTTGGTTTTTGGAATTGTTTTGGTTTTTGGAATTGTTTTAGTTTTTTGGGTTTTAGAGAGATGGGGGGAATGCTATTTGTGTGATAGGAGAGAGAAGTGAGTGGAAAAAGAAGGCTTATATAGTGTAATTAGGAGGTTGATTAGTGAGAGGGAAAGTGATTAATTAGTATCAATCCCCTTCGTTTAGCATTAATCCCTCCTTTTTCCCCTTCAATCTCAGCCTCTCATCTCATCTTTTCAATGGTCCTAAAGAGGACTTATGGACTTAATGATTTTTGGTGGACTCACTAGATCTCTTATATATATATATATATATATATATATATATATATAGGAATGGGATCATGTGAGGATACACTATCTTTTTGAGGATTGAGGATTTCGTTACAATATCAGAGGGTGTTCAATACAATATCACAGGTTATTCGATAAAATATCACAAAAAAAAACACCTGTACAGAAAAAAAAAATTATAACTTTTTTTTTTTAAAAAAAAAAAAAAATTTTTTTGCAAATGTCAGATTTTTCGTGATATTGTATTGAAGAAACTGTGATATTGTATTCACTAATCCTCAGTCCTCAAATATTTAGGAGTTCTCACAGGATCCCGACTCTATATATATATATATATATATATATATATATATATATATATATATATATATATATATATATATATATATATATATATATATATATATAGGGTCGGGATCCGGTGAGAACCACTAATATAATGAGAACCGTGAGAACCCTTATTAAATCATCATCAAATCTTGTTCTGAAAGTTTTGATGGATCATTTACTCTTAGTTTAGTTTATTCAAACACCTTTTTAGTATAACTAAACGAGATTTATTGATTTTTTTTAACAAAATATAAACTTAGTGTACAAAAATACACTTATGTATACTAAAATGGCTATAGATGCACGAAAACGAATATTAAGTGTACGAAAATTGTTACATGCATGAAAATGATTACTAGGTGCATTAAAATATCATGCTATAGGTGCACGAAAACGAGTTCTAGGTGCATGAAAATTTTTAGATACAAGAAAATGAGTAGTAGGTACATGAAAATTATTAAAATGTTTCTCGTCTCGATTTCCGTCAATAATTTATACTTTTTGGATCAAGAAATATGTTATCTAGCCATAAACGTCTATTTCGAATCCAAATATGTTGTTATTTTTCAGAAAAAAAGTGTGTAAGGTGGAGTTCTCAAGGTTCTCATTATGTTGGTGGTTCTCACTTTGGATCCCAAAATATATATATATATATATATATATATATATATATATATATATATATATATATATATATATATATATATATATATATATACACTTTGTTGCGAAAAGTTGTTAAGTTAAAGCATGAGGGTAGCTAGAGAAGTCATCATGGCTCGATCGAGTGGGGGGAAACTCGATCGAGTAGGGTGGACTCGATCGAGTAGGGTGGACTCGATCGAGTGGGCTGAGCTCGATCGAGTGGGTATATGGCAACGTTGGGCAGTATGTAGCTGCTGTTTTGGGGAACTCGATCGAGTAGGTGGAATACTCGATCGAGTACGTTTGGGGCTCGATCGAGTGCGTTTTGATGTACGTTATGGTCAGGTTCTCGAGTTTAGGTACTCGATCGAGTAAGTTGGCAACTCGATCGAGTGGGTATAGTTACTCGATCGAGTATGTGCTGTACAGATCGTATATGCTTTGAGCCGTAGGCTATGTGCTTACGTTTGTCTCTCCTCTTATAGCTCAAAGATATGTCGCCAAAGAGATCTGTTTTGTACACTAGGGCGCAAGAGATGAGTGTAGATGACATATCCAAGATGCTTGAGCATCAAGATGCGCTTACCGAGGGCCTAAAGAAATTTGGGAAAGACAAAGATGCCAGGGTGAAATTTTCCAAGATGAGCACTACGATAGCCCGCTTCAACCCAAAAGAGTATATGGGTACCAGTGCGCCAATTTTGCTCGACTATTGGCATAGGGAGATGGAACATCTTGAATGTGGTTCATTGTCCCGAGGACTTCAAAGTGGAATATGTTGCGTTCTACTTGAGAGATGTTGTGTGAGAGTGGTGGACGAGGTAAGGGAGAGTGCCTTAGATTTGTATTTGAAGCGGGGAAGTCAGCTATACCATGGGGTGAGTTTAAGAGAGCTATGTGCCGAGAGTTTGTATCTAAACATGTTCGTAGTAAGCTGAGGGAGGAGTTTGATGCTTTCAAGTTGACTCCGGATATGACTCTGGCTGATTACTACCACAATTTTAATGAGAAGTCGAGGTAGGCAGAGGACATGGGGCTGAATCAGGAGAACTTGGCACTGAGGTTTGAGAAGGGCTTGACTTATTAGATAATGGAGAAGTTACCAGTTGGGGTCCTTACAGATGTTAATTAGGTTTATGAGCGAGCAGGGAGAGCTGAGAGATTGGTCAAAATGGCCAAATAGGACAAGGAGAGGGGTCCTGAGAAGAGAAAGGCTGAGAGTGAGGGTGGTGGTCAGTCCAGTTAGAAGAGGGGTAACCATAACCAGGCGAGGGCTTACTCATCGGGATCGAGTTTTAGTAGTGGAGCTTCGTATGGGCGTGGTCGTGGTGGTAGTGGTAGCAGCTGGAATATCTCTTGTTTCAACTCTGGGCCACAAGAGACATGAGTGTACTAGTGCCGTGGAGAGAGGTTTTCAGAGGCCATCACAGAGGAGCTTTTCGCAGGGTCCGTCTCAGAGTTATGCTAGTAACCGACCAGCTGGGTCATTGAATAACCAAGGAGGTCAGAGTAACAACAACGGTGTATCTAACCACAATGGCGGTAACTTTTACCAGAAAACGGTAGATAACAACAATCAGGGGTCAGCTACCAAGCCATCTAATTTAGCGAGTACAGTTCAGGGAGGTGGACAAAAGACCAGTGCCAAGTTATTCATGATGGACAAGAAAGCTGCTCAGGATGATGCTTACGTGATCACTGGTACCTTTCTTGTTAATGATGTTTATACCTTTGTTTTGTTTGATTCGGGGCATCACACTCTTTTGTATCGTCGAGACATGCAAAGCTTTTGGGTTTGAGAGAGTTTGAGTCTGTAAAAGATGAGGTTTTTATACCGTCAGGAGAGTCAGTGTCTTGTGGGAGGTTGTATAAGGGTGTATCTATGATAGTTGGGCAGGTTGACTTTCCAGTGAATTTGTTAGAATTTATTATGGATGGTTTTGAGATGATAGTTAGTATGTATTGGCTGGGTAAGTACAAGGCTAGAATAGCTTATCACCAAAAGAAAGTCTCTTTGAGAGGTCCTAAGGGAGTTAGTGTGTCTTATCGTGGGTTTGTTGTCAATCCCAAAGTCAAAGTGATTGCAGCGGTGACATTGAAGTCTTATCTGAGGAAGGGGTGTCCTTTGATTCTATGCCACGTGAAAGACCATTTATGGTGGGCCCGACATCTTATCAGATACCAGTGGTGGGAGAGTTCCCAGATGTTTTTCCGGAGGAGATACCAGGTTTGCCACCGAAGAGAGATATAGATTTCAGTGTGGAGCTGAAACCAGGGACGAGACCAATTTCTAACGCCTCGTACCGCATGGGTCCTAAAGAGTTAGGAGAGCTGAAGAAGCAGTTGGATGATTTGATAGATAAGGGATAAATTAGACCTAGTGTATCGCCGTGGGGAACACCAATTCTATTTGTGAAGAAGAAAGATGGGAGCTTGAGGTTGTGCATCGAATATAGGGAGCTGAACAGGGTTACAGTGAAGAACAAGTATCCTTTGCCAAGGATAGATGATCTGTTTGACCAGTTGAGTGGGGCATGAGTCTTTTCAAAGATTGATTTGAGATCAGGTTACCATCAGGTGAGGATTCGGGATGAGGACATACCAAAGACAACTTTTTGATCGAGGTATGGTCACTATGAGTATGTGGTGATGCCGTTTGGGTTGTCTAATGCACCGACAGTGTTTATGGATTTGATGAACCAACTCTTCAGTTAGTTTTTGGATAGTTTTGTGGTGGTGTTCATAGATGATATCTTAGTCTATTCCAAGACTAAGGAGGAGCATGAGGGTTGGTGTTACAAACTTTGCGTGACAATCAACTGTATGAAAAGTTGTCTAAGTGTGAGTTCTGGTTCGAGGAAGTTGCCTTTCTGGGGCATGTCATTTCTAAAGAGGGTGTATCTGTGGATCCTACAAATATAGAGGCATTGTCTAATTGAGAAACACCGAAGAATATGGCGGAGATCAAGCGTTTCTTGGGTTTGGCAGGGTACTATAGTCGGTTCGTGAAAGACTTTTCAAATATCGCTGGACCTATGACAGCCTTGATGAGGAAAGAGAACAGGTTTCGATGGGATAAAAGTTGTAAGACGACATTCCAAAAATTAAAGGAGAGTTTAACCACAGCTCCATTCTTAACTTTACCTGAAGGGTGTGAGAACTTTGAGGTATATACAGATGCTTTAAAGAATGGGTTGGGATGTGTGTTGATACAGAATGGAAAAGTCATTGCCTATGCTTCTAGGCAATTGAAGCCTTTATGAGGAGAACTATCCGACACATGATCTAGAGTTGGGTGCAGTTGTGTTTGCTCTCAAGATTTGGAGACACTATATTTATGGGGCGACTTTTAAGGTGTTTTCAGATCACAAGAGTCTCAAGTGTATCTTTACTCAAAGGGAGCTGAACATGAGACAAAGGAGGTGGATGGAGCTTATAGGGGACTATGACATAGATATTATATACTATGAAGGGAAAACAAACGTTGTGGCTGATACGTTGAGCAGGAAGAGTGTGCATTCCTTATGCACAGTTATGTCTTTGACAGTGGAGCCAGATCTTTATGATGATATTCGCAAGAAGCAGGCTCTTGATTCTAAGATTCAGGAGTGGAGAGCTGAAGTAAACAAAGGAACGGTGTCTCGATTCTCTATTAATTCAAATGGGAGTGTTCGATTTGATGGAAGATGGTGTGTGCCTAGTGATGAGGAGTGGAAAAAGGTGATCATGGCAGAGGCTCATTGCACACCGTATTTAGTACATCCAGGTGGTGACAAGCTATATAGAGATTTGAAGAAGAGTTTCTGGTGGCCTGAGATGAAAAGGGAAACAACAGAGTTAGTGGCTTGATGTTTGACATGTCAGAGGGTTAAGGGAGAGCAGCAACAACCACAAGGTAAGATTCAGTCTCTTGAGGTACTTGAGTGGAAATGGGAGTCTATCTCCATGGACTTTATAGTGGGTTTACCGAGGAGACAGCAGGGTAATAACATGATATGAGTGATAGTTGATGGTCTGACTAAGTCAGCTCACTTTATTCCAATGAAAGATACATGGAGTAAGGTTCGGTTGGCTAATCGCTACAGGAAACATATAGTGAGGTTATATGGGGTCCCTAAGAACATTGTGTCAGATCGAGATGCGAGGTTTATTTCTCGGTTTTGGCAAGAGTTGCAGGAGATGATGGGAGCTACCTTGAAGAAGAGTACTGCTTTTCATCCTGCAATAGATGGACAGACAGAGAGAACTATCAAGACTTTGTAAGATATGTTACGAGCTTGTGTGATGGAGTTTGGTGGTAGCTGGGAAGATAGCTTGGATTTGATCGAGTTTTCTTACAACAAAAGCTACCATACCAGTATTGGGATGGCACCGTTTGAGGCTTTGTATGAGAGGAGGTGTAGTAGTCTGATTTGATGGGATGATAGAGCTGAGGCAGTGGTTTTAGGACCACATATGGTACAGGAGATAATAAACCAAGTGAAGGTGATTAGACAAAAGATGAAAGCGGCCCAGAATCGACAAAAGAGCTATGCAAACTTACATCACCGTGACATCGAGTTTCAGGTTGGGGATAAGGTTCTCTTGAAAGTATCGCCGATGCGTGGGGTTATGAGGTTTGGTAAGAAAAGGAAGCTGAGCCAGAAGTTCATTGGACCATATGAGATTTTGGATCATGTGGGAGAGGTTGCTTATCGGTTAGCGTTACCACCAGCTTTGGATCGGGTGCATAATGTGTTCCATGTGTCTCAGTTACGGAAATATTTGAGTGATCCTTCCCATGTGTAGAGGAGGAGAAGATCGAGTTGGATGAATCCTTGTCTTATCTTGAGGTGCCAAAACAGATTCTTGATCGCAAGGTTCGAAAAACTAGGTCCGGGGAAATGATGTTACTCAAGGTCCTATGGTCTAATCGTGAGGTTGAGGAAGCTACTTGGGAGGCGGAAGGGGCTATGAGGGAGTGGTATCCGTCTCTTTTTTATTAGGTATGTGTGATTACGGGGACGTAACTATGTTTCGTTTAGGGGGGTAGGAGATGATCGCATAAGGTTTTGGTGTGGTTTTATGTTAAGTTTTGTACAGTTAGTAGTTGTTTTGAGTCGGTTTAAGTTGTGGTTGGGGTTTTGTTTTGAGTTCTTAGATGCGTTATTGTGTCATGGTTGAGTTAGTATGTTTACTTTTGAGTATGGGTTTGAACTTCAGGGATGAAGTTCATTTTTAAGGAGGGAAGACTGTAATACAACAGTTTTCTATACTGTTGGGTACCCTATCGAGTAAGGCTTACTCTGTCGAGTAAGTGAGTTTTGGTTACGAAACAGTGTACTATTTGATAGGTACTCGATCAAGTAGGTGTCACTCGATCGAGTAAGGGGCACTCGATCGAGTAAGTCGGTTTTACGGGTTCTTTCGCCGGGTTTTGATAGCAACGTGAGAATGTTATATAAAGTTATTTTATCAATTACTTTTTACTTTTTCACGGTTTCTAAACAATTTACACATGAGAAAAGTTACGTAACTTCCCCTTCTCTCATTGCTATCAAATCCTATGGGCTAGAGTCGTAAGATCGTAGAGTTCTTTACGCCGTTGAGACCGTAGCATTGTGGGTAAGCTTCTAGTATGATTTTTATATCGTTTCATTGATTTTAGTTGAAACCTTAATTGGTTATTTTGGGGATTTTGGGAGTATTGTGATTGTTAGATAGTAATTGTATGATTGTGTGATTATAGGAGGTAATTTCGTAGAAGAACGGTTTTGATTAGCTGATTGTGACGATCTTGGTGATTGCCTTTCCATGTAGGGTTTCCCTACTCGGTATTTATTACATTGTATTTGATGGTTGATTGTTGTTGGTTGTTTACTGTTGTTGATCTTTATCGCATTGGAATTGGTGATTGGTAATTCTTGGTGTATAGCTAGTTGATTTTGTTTGTCTGTGGTTCACGAGGTTCGTCCTCGGCTGAGTGGAGTCACTTGCGGGAGTGGCTTCACGCCCTTGATTTGCCCCTTGTGGTTTCCGTCACAAGGGGATGTACACATTAAGGAACTTGGGTTTTCGCTCAGAGTTGATGAGCGGGGCTTACGTAGGAACGACTACGGTCCCCACTAGCGGTGTGGAATCACTACTACAAATTTAGGCAACTACAACGCCCCTTTAACAACGATTATTCACGAAAATCACAATAGACGTTGTATAATGTATGGCGCGAATTTTACTAAAATCAATTACAACGGGTATGGTTATAAAAACCGTTGTTATTATTTTTAACAACGGGTCACACATGCGGAACCGTTGTTAATAATTTGGCGCAAAATTGGCGCAAAGTTAGTGAAAAGTAATCACAACGGTTACTTTTGAAACCCGTTGTTAAAACATATTTGACAACGGGTGTTTTTTACAACCGTTGTTAAAACATATTTCACAACGGTTGTTGTTTAATAACCGTTGTCAATACCTTCCATACTATAAACCACACAACAAGTCTGCTGCGACCACAAAACACAACCCTTAATACACAAACACAAACACAACAGACAAACAAACACAAAACACATACACACTCTCTTTCTCTCTTTCTCTATTTCTCTCTTTCTCATCGTCGCTTTATCTTCTCGCCGTCACTGTGATTTCATCGTCTATTACGTTCTGTATTTATCAGGTAAATCTCGCCGTCACTGTTAGTTTCATCGTCATTATTTTCTTTTTCTATTTATTTCTTTTGCATATATGTGTTTTTATCGACCATTATGTTATTTGTTTAAGTATTGTTCGCATAATTAGTTACTAAAACAATGAAGAAGCAAGATGAAGAAGTAAGATAAACATAATTAATATATATATATATATATATATATATATATATATATATATATATATATATATATATATATATATTTATAAATACATAAATTAAAAAAAAAAATTACATATGTAAAAATGCAATTCTTATATTTTCATGGAGGATCTTATTGTGCTCTATCGTATCCATCCTCTCCTCCTTGGCTATTTGGAGGTTCCGTTCGGCAGATTGCTATATCGTCATATAGCCGCAATCTGCTTCGCTCCGTCAAGCCATCTTCTTTGGCGTGCTTCGGTGCGGATCGAGCATCCGCAAGGTAGCTCCTGAAACTTTCCTCAATATGGAGGAACCGGCGGATGAAGTTGTTGTTGTTCTCGATCATGGTAAGAGTCTTTAGGATGAAATCATTCATTTTGTTAGAGTTTTTTGAGTTTGATTTGAAAGATTAAGTAGAGTTTGTTTTAATAGTTAGAGTTTGGAGATGAATATATGAGATAATGGAAATGTTAGTTGAGATATGCAATATATTTATACTAAGCAATGTGTGGGTTGAGTTAATTGCTTTTTAATTAATATATATGTTAGGAAGTTGTGCCATAATCATCATCATATCTCTCAATAATGCTGCTTCAAATCCTATTACTAACCCTTCTCATTCCATATTATCCGTTCATATGTACAGTGATGTCGGTAATAATGCATGCATCGAATTCTAACAGCCGTAATTATGCATGCATCTAGTAATATTTAATTTTTTTTTTTTTTTTTTTTTTAAGAACAAACAACAACGGTTATTTTATAACAACCCGTTGTCTTTAGTTATAACAACGGTTTTGTATATTAAAACCCGTTGTTATAACTTTCCCCCCAAAATTGTGTCACACTTTCCACAACGGGTTTTTATACATAAAACCGTGGTTAATAGTTTTAACAACGGTTTCCTTAAGTAAACCAACCGTTGTTAAAACCTTCTACAACGGACGCTTTAACAACGTCCGCTTTTTTATATAACAACGGTTTTTGACCGTTGTTATAGCCTGTATCTGTAGTAGTGAATATCTGTTGCGATGGATATTCTGGTAGGGCTACACATTTTAGTGTGTAGTCAGATGTGTGGAGATGTGACGGAGTTGGGTGATCGTATGTATTGTTATCTTGCTTGTCTTGTATTGTGTAATCAGTAACTGACCCCGTTAATTGTTTTAAAAACTGTGGTGATCTGTTCAGGGATGGTGAGTAGTTATTGAGCAGATATGGGATGGATTGCGCGAGGGATAGCTGGGATAGAGTCACCACGTGTCACTAGAGTCTTCCGATGTGTCGTTGAACTTATATTTTTTTTAGGTTGTTTGATATTTTCAAACAGATGTATTTCACTTTACAGTTTTGGTATTTTGGTGATGTAATCACTTAAAACTTATTTATTTAAGTATGTTCTTTTATGGTCAATTTGATATACATTGCCTCGGGTAGCCGTGATGGTAGCACCTTTATGCATTAGGTGGTCTTACTAAGGCACCTTGGTGTATGAGGGTATTACACCCATTCCAATCCCTCACAAAACCCCCGATTCAATTCAACAAGAGAGAGAGGTAGAGCAAAAGGAAGCATCAACATTGATTTTAAGGTAAAGGTCCGGGGGGGGGGGGGATCCATGGGCCACACGAAGGGCTAAGGGGTAGGTCATTGGTAGAATATGGGGAACTAAGGAGATGTTTTGTTGAGCCGAGATCGAAGCATAAACAGTGGCGGACCCAGACAATTTAGGTTGGGAGTGCACAATTTTAAAAAAAAGTCGAACAATATAATAAAATGATTAAATATTAAGCTTCATCATCGTCTTAATTATATAATCACTCCGTCCAAATTATTTGTTTACCTTTAATTAAAATACCCCTTACAAAGAATAAAGTAGGCAAAACAAATGTTTAGGACGAATGAAATAGTAAACATGTCAAAAAATTACTAGTACTAAAAATTTAAAGCAATCCGACGAGCTTTCGTGTTCTAAAAACGTTTTGACGATATAACTTAATTATTTGCACCAAAAAAAATCTTTTTTTTTATATATGTAACTACGAAATGCTTTAAAAGTGGATTAATCATGCTATTTCTTAACTTATTCTTCACAAATATTTTCAATCAATTATTCATTGTAAGAACATAACAAAGGAGAAAATGATGAAATGTTTTATTTGCCTTTCTTTGTGAATTTCAAAATGTATCTAAATTAATTATTAATCTAAAATGAAACATTAATTTGAAATTAGGGGTCTATAATTTTTATTGACGTTTTCCAAATTAGGGTTATGTAAATCTAAAATTAGAGATGCCAATTAAACTAGCAACTATAAAATAATCAAAATTCACAACAAAAAATCACAAATAGAATCAACAATCAAAACTTAAGTAGAAAAATATTCATAGAATTAATTCATCAAAGGGAATTTCAAATTAACAATATAAATTGCAGAATTGGGAATAGGGAAGAATTTAGAAATTAGTGAAAGGGCAAGGGCATAGGGGAGTAGTGAAAATTTGCAAAAGAAAAAAACAAAACTGTGTTCATAAGGAGATTCGAACCCGAGTACTACACCACAAAGCCCAACTTTTAACCGATGAGACACTTTGTCTATAATGCATACCTAAACATGCACATTATATATAATCCTGATCCTGATTTTTAGAAAAAAAATGTTACGCCAATCAAGGGTGCGCACGTGGGGTGCTGTGCGCACCCCTAGGTCCGCCCCTGAGCATAAGTATGATGATAAACATGATCAAGCGAAGGTTTAAGGGGAAGGGGGGTGGAGTCACAAAACAGGCGCTCATTGCGTTTAACCCAGAGGTACCAAATTAAAGGATGAAAGAAAAGAGGGTGGACCAATGAGTTCGGGGGAAACTAAGATTAGTGTTGAGCCTATCCCCAAGATTGGAACTGAAGAAGTCAGAGGAGGTAGTGAGAGTACGAAGGTAGGACTAAAGGGTAGGTCCGTGGTAGAATAGAGGGAACCAAGGAGGTGTTTTGTTGAGCCGATATCCCAACATAAATATGATGATAAACACGGTCAACCAAGTTTTGAGGGGAAGGAGAGTTGAGTCACTAAACAAGTGCTCATTACGTTTAACCCAGAGGTACCAAAGGATGAAAGAAAAGAGGCTAGACCAACGAGTTCAGGGGGAACTAAGATTAATGCTGAGGCTATCCCCGAGATTGGAACTAAAGAAGTCAAAGGAGGTAGTGAGAGAGTTCCAGATTGTACGCTAGAAGGTGTAATCTCGGAGAATATGGATAGAATTATCATGAATGAGAGGGTAAATGTCGCAAGAAGGGGAGTGGGAGATGCTCTTAGAGAAGGGAGTAGAACTATGAGGGAGCTTATCCCACCAAACAAGCCATAAAAAAACATGGATCCTACGATGGGTCGTTGTAATACTTGTGATTTTATAGCATTTTATCTAGCGTTGGGCCGGGTTTTGGAAGCCATGTGTGACTAAAAGGAAAAGTAAAGATTGATGGTAAAAGAGGGGAAGAAGGAACTAGGCTTAACCTTCATGCAACTCAGTGGTTGAGTGCAGGACAAATGGAGGTCGAATATAATAACAAAAGGTTTCAGACAGTACATTCGCGCAACATTCGACCTACATTCGAGTCGAGTGTGCCGTAAGTTGACTTACAACCAGTACATTCACGCTACATTCGTGTTACATTCGAGGTTTATAGTTACATTCGACCAATATTCTAATTTCCTTATAAGGGGGACGGTGTATTTAGTTTGGGTGCCATCTATATATACTCCCTAAATATTTTAGCGGTTTTTCTAACCTATGCCCACTAGGCATAGGATAAGAGAACAAAAAAGGAAAGAATTAATTGATGTTTTTATGGGAAATTGGAATATCCTATTATTTTTACTTTTCTTTACAATAAATACATTTATTTATTTCCTTTTTTGTTTTCTTATCCTATGCCTAGTGGGCATAGGTTAGAAAAACCCATATTTTAATTATGTATTTAATTAGTGAGTTTCCTAGAACCTTCCTCCCATCTACTCAACCACTATATATACTCTTCTTTATACTCACAACATCACTTTCCTCATAATAATTCTTCACACATAATATAAGAGAGATAAAGGGAGGTTTATGAGGACTTCCACATGACACATTAAGACGGTTTTATCTCACCCTAGATTAATTATTATAAGTCACCTAAGCTTGATTTTATTCAATTGTTTACGTTTGTGATTCGAACTACCCTTGACCAAACCCTAAGCTGTGATTGACCAAGGACCGTGGGTTGACCACCACGGGTCAGACCGTGAGCGACCGTGTGTGGGGTGTTGACCACCGTGTGGGGTGGTGGTTGGGTTGTGTACGGGTGTCGTTGGTGGTAGGGCTTGGACCGTGTATGTCTAGGGTTTGGGTAATAATTTTATGAGAATTTCACATCTAAATTGTATTGTAAGATTAGTTAGTAATTCTATGTGATTACTTGTCTTATAAAGGTGAATAATTTGTGGAAGAGCCTTATTGAATTCTTGTTGCTTGATTATCTGAAGAATTGCTAAAAGATAGGAAACTACTCAATTTAATACTATTTT
Source organism: Silene latifolia (assembly GCF_048544455.1). Lineage (NCBI taxonomy): Eukaryota > Viridiplantae > Streptophyta > Magnoliopsida > Caryophyllales > Caryophyllaceae > Silene > Silene latifolia. Next base: position 76,354,325 of record NC_133526.1, on the reverse strand, counting down.
ATTGATATAACTTGCTTGGCATGTTGAATGACATAGAATTGGATATGCCATGAATTTTGTTGGCATAATTGATTTTATTCTGCTGGGATTTTCTGTCTTAAAGTCATATTATTATATCATGAGTATTTTGTATATCGTTGGATTATCATTGTTTGTTGGCTTCTATTATTGCTGGAGTTGGAAGGTTGTTATCGGCATACGGTGAGTATTGTAAAGGCCAGGCACGGAGATGAGGAAGGGTCGTGGACCTGTGAGTGGTTGTGTGCCGAATGGCTATGTGCCGTGATGTGTGGAGGTTGGTGTGGTGGTACAGGTTGAGTTATATTTATGTATTATTAAATATTGCAGGCCATGCTATTTTTAATTCATTGTTTAGGTTTCTACTCAACCTTTGGTTGACGGGTGTTTTGTGTCGTCATGTCAAAAATAAATGATGCCTGCTTTAATTAATGCTGCCCTGTTATGAACCATTTAATATTTCCGATTAAATGGGGATCATATTAAATAGCAGGTTAGATTTGAAAAGTTGTCTTCGATGCTTGGGAGGGGAATGGCACGAGTTCACACCATCACGAAGTATAGATTGCCACATTTATATTTTATCTAAAGAATAGGTTTACTTCTGCTGTTTTGTAATAAACTTATTTACCTTCCGCTGTTTTATTTTATTTGGAATTTACTAAAACCTTATTCAGTTAATGGTCGTTAAACATTATTTATTTAAAGTACCTTTAGTATTGTTGTCTTTATACTTACTACCTCAAGTAACTGAGATGGTAACACTCCTATATCTTTACTTGGGAGGTCTTGCTAAAGACTCCTAAATAAATGGGGGGTGTTACAGACTTACAGTCGTGATCTTCGAAATCCAACTAAGGATGATCTGGGGCCAAGGGACGGACGATCAATAAGGGTGCTATGAAGATGGTTGTTATTCTCAGGGTGGAGGTAGAAGGAATTGCTAGAGGTGAAAGTAGAGCTAGTAAAGTGAGATATAGGAGAAGAGGGTAGAAATAACGATGTTAACAAAATCGGTCAAAATAGGGTAATCAAGGTGACTCACATCCCCACAGCCATTGGAAATGATGGTAGTGCTAAGAGGAGCGGAGGAGGCCGAGTCAGAGAGGGGTCCGTGGAAAAGCGACGTAAGGGTTCCAAGGGAGCATTAAGAGTCATACCAGTGACTAATATTAGAACTGTTGCCAATGGACCAAGTTAAAGAATTTGCAAAGGATGACCATATTTTCCCAATGTACTTCTAAATGTGAGAACCTTTAGAAAAAGGGGATAGGCGAGCTTTCTTAGAAATGTATTTGCTACAAAGGGCACGACATAGTTTGCAAGGTTAGAATGGAGGAAGCAAGTTCTCCAACACAAGTTATTGGCGTAGGCAAGATTCAGACAAGTAAAGTTTCCATAATACCCAGACCCAAGACGAATTTTTGTTGGGTAGTCTGGAAGCTTCACATGTTTGAGATCCAATTTTTACAATATGATGCTCAGTTCATTCATTTACATGTGACTAATAAATTTAATCATATGAAATTTTTTCATACCATCATTTATTCTTTTAATGGAGTTGGTGAAAGAAAGTTCCTAAGGCTCCATCTCAGAAGCATAGCTCACCAAATCCATGGTCTTTTGGCCATATGGAGTGGTTTCAACTGTGTTCTATAGGCAAATAAAAGACTAGGATATCATGTGGGTGATGTCGTCGGGTCTCCCAATCAAACACATTTATAATTCTCAACAAACAACTAGTTAGTGGTAAGTCGAGGTCGATCCATGGGACAATGTGCTTTGGGTTCTAAGTCTATCTATCTCAATTTATGCTAGTGTCACAATTGGTTTGGGTTTGTAGTTGTGTTCTAAACTAATGCAAGCAATAAAGTAAATAAGGGTGTAAACAAGTAATAAAGAGTACTAGGATATCATGGGGTCATAGGGGATTCATGGTGTTGATCATACAAACATGTTTACAAAGTTGCAAGCAATTAATGTTGTGGAGGAACCGAGTTGGTTTATGTCTTACGGTTCATAGGAAGAGTTGGGTCCCGGAGCCGAATCGATTAGATTGTACAACACCTACAAGTCAACTTACTTTCCTCCTATTCAACTTCTATGCATGGTCTAACAAGACTCGAGTTGGTTTATGTCTTACCAGTCAAGTTGAAAAGATAAGAGATGGGTAAAAATGCAAGGATTCATAGGCTTAGCATTTCATCAAACATAACATGTGCATAGGTTGACATCACAACAAGCAAGCAATTTAATTATGAAAACATATTAGATTAAGCATGATTAATCCCCATGATTGTTTCCCCTAATTACCCACTAATCCTAGTTAAGAGACTACTCACTTATTATCATGGTAAACATGTCATTAATGGTGTCAATCATCACAACAAGTGTAAACATGATAAGAGAATGAGGAAATAAACAATAAAGAGTAAAGGGTAAAAGAATTATACCAAACTTGAGATGATTCCAAATAATAAAGCAAAGAATAATAGAAGAAACTTGATTGATTGATGAAGGGTTGTCAATCCTCCAATAATAACCCAATAATCTTCAATTACCCAATAATAATAAACTAGAACAATAATTAAGGAGAGATTAATGTGTAATTTTGTGGAAAGATTGAGATTAATCTATTCTAATCTACTCCTAATCTAATCTAAGAAAGCTTGATTTAATCTAAGGAAACTTGATGGTTTGATTATTACAAATGGGGTATATATAATAGAGCATCATTAGGTTAAGCAAGGGTAAAATAGTAATTTAACAATGCTAATTCTTGGGTAGGGAATCGCCGGTCTCAAGAGAGACTCCGATCTCCTTTTCGCCGGTCTTTGAAAAATATGTGCATCTTTCATGGAGAAAGAAGAAAACGAAAGTTGCTGTAAGGGAATCCGAGCGGATTGGCCTCGGGACGAGCGGATTACAAGGCTTCAAGACGAGCGTCTTGAGCATGGGACGCTCGGATAATAGGAAGGGAAGACGAGCGGATTTGGTGGGGGGACGAGCGGATTCCTGTAGCAGACGAGCGGATTGGTCTCGGGACGAGCGGATTGGCGGACAGCTTCTTTGTTTGACCTCGGATTGTAAAACGGACGTCATTTTCTCATCCGGACTCCTATTGGAGTGATTAAAAAGCCTAGATCACTTGATTTTTCGATGCCGTTCCATCTAGAATACTTTCAGGGCCAAAGGATCAACCCTTGGTTTGGTTACGAGCAATTTATTCTTGCATTGACTTCCTTCTCGTCATCCTTGCTTTTTAACCTTATGCTCCTTCTATATATTCTTTATTCCTACATCCTTGGTCACCATTCTTGCCTCCTATTCATACTAGTCCATCTAATATCATCAATAAGCTTCCAAATATGCACGAAAGACGGGAATTTCTGCCTTATTATCTCCTTTCCTATAAAACATACGAAATGCACTAGGAAAGCAAAATTGGAAACATTTGACGGATAAAATGGCTATGGAATGTTATAATAGTATGGAAAATAGGCTCAATTAGGGGACTAAATGTGTGCAAATAATGTTCACATCACTAATCAAGCAGGAGCATGAAGCTCATCAGAATTCTGTTACTCTGCAAGCTGCTAAGATGGAATTCTTTAAGCAAAAGGCCAAAGCACACTGGATAAAGGATGGGGACTCAAATACTACGTACTTCCATTGTGTAATAAAAGCAAGAAGGAATAATAATTTCATTTGCCAGATTATTGACCACAACAATAAAACTCACAGTGACCAAGAAGGGATCCAAAATGCTTTCCTAGACTATTACCAAATGTTGCTGGGTTCAAGAGCTGATATTACTAAAGTCAACAAAACTATTGTGAGAAAGGGAAAAGTTTGTACTGATGCCCATAAAATGCCCTACTTTCTCCTGTCGCCAAGGATGAGGTCAAGGATGTAATTTTTTATATTCCTAATGATAAGGCACCAGGCCCAGATGGCTACTCAAGCAAATTTTTCAAAGATAGCTGGGATATTGTAGGAGAGGAAGTCACTAATGATGTCATGGATTTTTTTGATTCAAGACTTATCCTGAAACAAATAAATACCACTATGGTTACTTTGATACCAAAAATAGAAAGGCCTACAAGTGTCCTTCAACATAGGCCAATTGCCTATTGCAATATACTATACAAGTGCATTTCTAAACTTTTGTGTAACAGGTTGGCCAACATTCTGCCTGAATTGATTGCTCAGAATTAAGGAGGGTTTATCCATGGGAGGATTATTATGGAGAACATCCTCATTTGCCAGGACATTATTAGACTCTATAAGAGGCAGGCTCTGTCCCCAAGATGCCTATTCAAAATGGATCTACAAAAAGCCTATGATACCATTGAATGAGAAATCTTAGACCAAATGCTCAGTGCCCTAAATTTTCCAAATCTATTCAAGGAATGGATTATGCAGTGTGTTACAATAGCTAGCTATTCCCTTAACCTTAATGGTAATGTGTTTGGTTTTTTCAAAGGGCAGAGAGGACTGAGACAGGGAGACCCTCTATCCCCTCTCTTCTTCACAATGTGCATGGAATATCTCCTAAGACTTCTAGCATATACTACTAACACAATAGAGTTAAGATATCACCCCCTCTGCAAACCCATGAAACTGACCCATCTCATGTTTGCTGATAACCTACTCTTATTTTGCAAAGGTGATGCTCATTCTATCATGGCTATTCTCAGGACCTTTGCTACTTTCTCCAGACCTATTGGACTTAACATGAGTAAGGGCAAGTCTAATGCTTACTTTAATGGGGTCAAAGATGAGTTAAGGTAAGAAATCATTCAAATATCTGGTATGGTAGAAGGTACTATCCCTTTTAAATACCTTGGAGTCCCAATCAAAACCACAAGACTAAATGCAAAGGACTATAAGCCTTTGATAGATAAAATTATTCAGAGAATAAGGAGTTTAGGAGCAAGAAAACTCTCATAAGCAGGGAGATTAACCTTGGTTCAGGCTGTACTAAAGACTCTTCACCACTATTTGGCTAGCATTTTTATTCTGCAAACTGGAGTGATCAACAGAATTGAAGCTATTTGTCGCAAATTCCTATGGGATGGGAGTATAGACTACATGAGATCTCCCCTAGTATCATGTGAGAATACTTGTAAGCCTAAAATGGAAGGGGGCCTTATTATGAAGAATAACACTTAATGGAACCAGGCTGCTGTGGGGAAACTGGTGTGGTGGTTGGCCTCCGTATCTGACCACCTCTCGGTCAAATGGGTCAATCAAGTATACATAAAATGAGGGGAATGGCTATATTACTATCCCACCAACACCTCAAGTTGGTCATGGACAAAGATCTGCCAAATTAAGGAGCTTTATCTAGACTCTTATCAACAACACACCTGGAAATGAGAAAAAGGACACGAATATACAGTTGCCCGAGGATATGACTTCATCAGGAACAAGGGGGAAAATTTTCAATGGTCTAAACTTATATGGAATAAGTATACTATCCCTAAACATGGGGGTTTGGTCTGGCTCTACCATCACAACAGTCTTAATACTAATTAGAAATTGCATAAACTGGGTATTAGTGAGAGCGATACCTGTTGTCTTTGTGGTACTGATGTAGAAAGCTCCCCTCATCTCTTCTTTGAGTGCAGTTACAGTCGAAGAATTATTACCCATCTTGGAGCACAGCTGGGTTTCTTACTCTCGTATAGGGATACTGTAAACTGGAGACTTCATATCTCACGTACTGATCTGAGGACATGTGTGATTAATGCTGCCTATATTGCAACCATTTACTATGTTTGGCGACAGCATAATTCGAGTAAACATGAGAGTATTATTATCCTTTGATCGGAGAAAGTGACATATCTGATTATAATAGAGATTGCTCGACGACTTGTGAGCCTTACCATGCTCTAGGTTGGGGTCCAGGATAGGGCTCTATTTGATCGACTTCAACTAGGACAACGATTGAGGTATAAAAGGAGTAGAAGGAGATATTGGTAAAGTTTTGAGGTTGATGAAAGTGAAGGAACCTGATTTTCTTTTCCATCTGGTTTTGATGTCTTTTTTTAGGGTTCCTTTATTTATGTGCCTTGCTTTTTAACCTCGTTAGTATGGGCTAGTTATGTATTGTTTTGGGTTGTGTGGTAGGAAGGGTCTCTTGACCGCCTTCTCCTTGATGTATGGTGACGATTTTTTTTCATTAATATACTTACATTTTAACGGAAAAAAAAGAGATGAAGCTTATTAGTGGGCACATTGCCCGACCACAAGAAACTTCTAACGATTTTATCAATCCTTGGAAGAGAGTGGGAGGAGAGGGCAATGAATTGTATAAGATGTGCATGGATAGGATTAATAATAGATTGGATGAGGCAAATCCTACCCACTCGAGCGAGAAACTTGCTTTTCCAACCTACAAGTTTGGCTTGAATTTTGTTAATGGTTGGTTCGACATTGGTTCTAGAGAGTTTTTGTAATACCCGCCCCATTAGGGAACCGTTGACTAGTCGTTGACTGGCCTTAGACACATGGTAGACCCATGAGAACCTTTCATAAAATCGGACTTAACACTTGGTGACCTTTAGAAGTGGGTAACTCGATCTAGCGTAGGCTACTCGATCGAGTAGTCTAGTAACTCGATCGAGTAGAGGCCACTCGATCGAGTAAGTGTAACACCTCCACCAAGGTGCCTTACCAAGACCACCTAATGCATGAGAGTGCTACCATCTCGGTTACCCGAGGTATAGTAATCAAAAGTGACCATCAAGAAACGTACTTTAAGTAAATAAATTTAAAGTGTTTACATGTTATGCTGTAGACATTGTAGATGAATCTATGTTTGATTATTGGACATGATCCCTTCTTAGGGACCCGTTAGAAGCTTTGATAGCTCTTGATGATTTTGCAGAAGATGAACAGGTCGACTACATGACGATGAAGGATGCTCTGAAAGGTAAGGAGTTCACTATTGAGAAAGGTGAGATGGTAAACGCCATTATGGAAACCTCTTATGCTGTTGAGGTATAGATACGAGAGCGTAAATAAACCTCTTCCTTCTCATCTTAAATATCTGTACTTAGATTATTTTGAGCAAGATCCTGTTATTGTTAATGATAAACTTGATGATCACCAACTTTCTACTTTGTTGGTCGTTCTTAAGAAAAACAGGAAAGCTCTAGGATATAGTTTATATGACCTTAAGGGCATCAGTCCCGATATCTGTATGCACATAATTGAGCTAGAAGGACATAAACCTTGCCAGCAGGGTCAGCGAAAGTTGAATCCGAAAATGCAGGATGTTGTTATGGCAGAGGTGATGAAACTACTTGATGCATGTATTATTTACACCGTTGGCAACTCCAAGTGGGTAAGTCCAGTTCAGGTAGTCCCAAAGAAAGGAGGGACTACGGTGGTGAAAAATGAGAAGAATGAACTAATACCAACTAGAGTAGTGACATGTTGGCGGATGTGTATTGACTACAGACAATTAAATGCCACCACCAAGAAAGATCACTTCCCCTTTCCTTTTATTGATCAGATGGTAGAAAGATTAGCCTCACATAATTTTTTCTGTTATTTAGATGGATATTTAGGTTTCTTTCAGATCCCAATCCATCCTGACGATCAGGAAAAGACTACTTTTACTTGGCCGCATAGTATTTTTGCTTATCGCAGAATGCCATTTGGATTGTGTAATGGCGCAGCTACCTTTCAGAGGTGTATGATGGGGATATTTTCTGAGTATATAGAGTCTATTATGGAGGTATTTATGGACGATTTCAGCGTATATGGTAATGATTTTGATGATTGTCTGTCTAACCTTGAGAAAGTTTTGCAGCGATGTATTGAAGTTAATTTAGTGCTGAATTGGGAGAAGTGGCATTTTATGGTCAATTAGGGCATCGTCCTTGCACACTTAGTGTCTGATATGGGCATTCAGGTTGATAAAGCAAAGGTGCGAGTGATTGAGCAATTACCTCTTCCCGTTAATGGTAAGGGAGTTAGGAGTTTCCTTGGTCATGCTGGCTTTTAGCGCCGGTTCATTAAGGACTTTTCTAAAATTGCAAAACCACTTATACAATTGCTACTTAAGGATGCTCCATTTAATATTACCGATGAATGTCTTACTGCTTTTAACAGGTTGAAGCAGGCGTTGATTACAGCACCGATCATTTAGCCTCCAGACTGGGATCTACCCTTTGAGATTATGTGTGATGCTAGTGACTATGCCATTGGCGCGGTGCTAGGCCTGCGGAAAGACAAAGCTTTGAGTGCTATTTACTATGCGAGCCGAACTGTGGATGAGGCTCAGGTGAAATATGCAACAACAGAGAAGGAGCTGTTAGCTGTGGTATATGCGTTGGAGAAAGTTAGGTCATACTTATTAGGTTCGAAAGTTACTGTATTTTATGACCATGCAGCGCTCAGGTACCTATTTGCTAAGAAAGAATCCAAGCCAAGACTATTGCGATGGATACTCCTTCTTCAGGAGTTTGATTTGGAGATTAAAGACAAAAAAAGGCGCTGAGAATTTGGTAGCTGATCTTTTATCACGCCTACCATTGCGAGAATGGGGAGATTCTTTACCTACTGATGACTCCTTTCCTGATGATATTTTGTTGGCTATTTCTACTGCTGAAACTCCTTGGTATGCTGATTATGCTAATTTTATTGTAGGTGATTTATCACCTCCTGACTTGTCATATCAGCAGAGGAAGCGGTTCCTTCATGACGTGAAGCAGTACTTCTAGGATGATCCTTATCTGTTTAAGGAATATGATGATGGTCTTTACAGATGGTGTATACCGCAGTGGGAGAATAAAGATGTCCTAGAAGCATGCCATTATTCCTCCTATGGTGGTCACCACGGTCCCTCTAGGACCGTGGCTAAGGTACTTCAGTCTGGTTTTTATTGGCCATCCATGTTTAAAGATGCTACGGATTTTTTTGAAGCTTGTGATGTGTGTCAGCGGACGGGAAATATTTCAAGGAGACACGAGATATCCCAGGTTGGCACTTTAGAGATTGGAGTTTTCGATGTCTGGGGCATCGACTATGAAGAACCATTTCCGTCTAGCAAAGGCAACATGTATATTCTAGTAGTTGTGGACTACGTGTCCAAATGGGTAGAGGTCGTTGCTTCGGTCCACTATGATGCAAAGACTGTTATCCAGCTTTTCAAAAAGGTAATCTTCCCCCGCTTTGTGTCCCTCGAGTTGTCATCAGCGATGGAGGTATGCATTTTAAAGAAAAACAACTTACTGCTCTTCTGTCCAAATATGGTGTAGAACATCATAGAGGTTTGGGGTACCACCCTCAAACTAGTGGTCAGGTAGAAGTTTCCAATCGGGAACTTAAAGAAATCTTAGGTAAAGTTGTATCCAAATCACGAAAAGACTGAAGTATGAAATTAGATGATACTTTATGGGCATATGGAACTACATATAAGATACAAATTGGTGCATCGCCGTACTGTTTAGTTTATGGTATGTCTTTTCATTTGCCTTTGGAGCTAGAACATAAGGCATGGTGGGCAATTTGTGAGCTCCATTTTGATTCTAAACTGTGTGGTGAGAAACGTTTGTTGCAGTTAGATGAACTGGAGGAATTTAGGCTGAATGCCTATGACAGTGCCCACATCTATAAGGAGAAGGCCAAGAGATGGCATGACAAGAGGATCATACCGCGCGAGTTCCACGTTGGGGAGAAGGTGCTACTATCCAATGCCCGTCTCCGTCTATTCCCTGGTAAGCTGAAGTCCAGGTGGAGCGGCCCCTATACGGTAACATCTGTTTCCAAATTCGGGTCAGTTGAGCTAGAGAACTCCGCGAGAGAGAAATTTAAGGTAAATAGTCACCAAGTGAAGCATTACTACGATGCTAATAACTTTGTTGGAGTGATCGAGTTGTTGTACTTTGTTCCCATTTCTAAGCCAGCAAATTGAGGTAACAATGGTTGGGCGGAACCCTAAAAACCAGCGCTGACCGGGAGGCAACCTGGATTGTATACATTTTGTAATAAACTCTTTAATTCTTGTGTGTTTTTATTGCTTTTTAAGTTAGGTTCTGTCACCGAGTGCTTTGAAACTTTTGCGTGCGTTTTCTGCCTATTGTGGACAATTTTGATGAATCTTTCAGGTATTACTTCAAGGGCAGTATAAATGTATGACTTTTACGCGCGAAAAGAGAAGGAAACACGCTGCATACATGAGGTTAAAAAGTCGATCGACCAGGTTGGATAGTCGATCGACTGAAATAAAGAAGCAGTATGTCAGAAAAAGTCGATCAACTGGCATGAGTAGTCGATCGACCAAAATGCAGGCTTAGGTATTTGAAAAAAGTCGATCAACTAGATGCTTCTGTCGATTGACTAAAAGTAAAGAGTGCCAGCGTGTTAAGTTACAAGGAAGGAGTTTATTATTCCTTATTCATTCTATTAGCACAAAAACAAAAAGAAGAAAAAAAAGGACATAAGAGAGCAGCAGCAGCGACGAACCCATCGTCTTCTTCCTCCTCTCTTTTTCAATTTTTCTTGCTTATTTTTGGTGTTATTTACTCCTATTTTCTGTCTCCGCTTCACTCAAGTAAGTTTCCCCTTCATCTATGTTCAATTACCCTTTTGTTTCAAAGCTTTTAATCCAATTTCAATTCGATTTTGTTTCGAATTAGGGTTCAAAAATTTGGGTGTTTTTGATTTTAATGTCTAAATCGTGTGTTTCCTACATAATCTACCCTTTTTATGCATCAATTAGTTGATTTCAAAATTAGCGTTAGGGTTCAAGTCGATTGGGGGAAACGTTATTGAGATGAATTTGCGCAATTTTGCAGCGATCGTTGCGAGTCCTATGCGTTTTATTGACCATTTATATGATAATTTATGGTTTCTTGTGCTAGATAGATAATGAAAGGCAAGAGGCGACGGACAGTGGGACACGAGGCAGAGGCGCGCTGATACGTGCCTAATATATAGTCTTTTTGGCCTATTTCAGCACGTATTTCTATGCTTTTCTATACTATCTTTATAGTATTTTGCCCCGAATTGGCTACTTTGGTGTATTTTGTCCTTTTTGTAGGAATGATCGCGAAAGTAGTGGAACCGTACTCCTTTTCGTCCTTTTTGCATGCATTTAGAGGAGACGGGATTGTCCCAGAGTGAGTTACTGCATTTGGAAGCGCCATGGCATGCACTACGAGGCACTTGGGTGAAGACGTGAGCTGAATTGAAGATAAAAGTACTCGATCGAGCTATCCCTTGGTCGATCGAATGGTTTTTAGACCCCCTGATGCTCGATCGAGCTATCCCTTACTCGATCGAGTAAGCTGTGTATGACCAAGTCCTCGATCGAGTAAGAAGCTGGTCGATCGAGGGACTTCTGCTGAGATGATGGTCGATCGAGTGGTTTAATCCACTCGATCGAGAGGTTTTCACGGGCATGGGCTTTTAATTAGTCCGTGTGTTGTTTATTTCCGCAAACTTTAGTTCTTTTTGCTATTTAAACCTAAGTTAATTAGGTTAATTGAGCTAATCCTCTACACTAGAAAACTACTGCTACCTTTCCTACGTTACTTTTTACTTTCTACTGCTACTCTTATTTTCGGGATTGCTTCATTGGATTTCGTGTTCTTTACGCCGGAATTTGCTTGGATTGTAATTCCTCCCTTCTCTTTATTAATAAGAATTACTTGTTGCTTTAATTTCTCGTTTATGTTATCATTTCTCTTTGCCCTAATTTTCATTATTACATTTTATCATTTATTCATTATGTTCTCTGCTGGAAATCTATCTGCTGTTAGTTTAATTATCGACATGAGTAGCTAAACCCCCTTCATGTTGGGATTAGGGAATCTGCGGTAGAAAGATGACGACATAGTGAATGAGTTGGACGAATTGATTAAGAGACCCTGTCACTATAGCAATTTAACTGTAATTCCCGACCTAGTTGAGTGCACGCTTCTATGTCACCCATTAAACTGGCTACAATTAATCCTGGATCGAAAGATTGGACTAAATAGGCCTGCTATAAACAGTAGACTACCCTAATGAGGACGAAAGTTAAGTTAGTGGTATTTTAGGGTAGGAAGTGGACCGAAAGGACCTTCTAACATCCGTCTCACATTAGTTCGTCTGAGTCATTTACTGCTGAGTTGTTGGACTACCGTAGTGAACCGAAATCCCGACATGTCCCTCTCTTCTTGATAGTTAAATCGTAATTTACCGCTTTAATTCTCGTAGTTTAATTAGAAACCAAAATTTAAACGACCCCCAATTGTTACCATAGGATTAGAATAGACAGCTATAATTGCGTTTCCTCCCTGTGGATTCGATACTCGACTGCCTCTGCTACATTTTAGTTGAGACCGTTAGGTTTTATCTTTGATAGGGTTGCGATAGCCGTGTCAAATTTTGGCGCCGTTGCCGGGGAGGCAATTGTTCAATTTTATTAGTTGTTTCGTTTTAATCCTTTTTCGGTCTAAGGGACACCCGTTCCTTGGACTATTCTTATTTTTGTTGTAGTTTCTTCTTATGCGCAGGTCGCAAGGTGGTCCACTACTACCATTCGATCCTGAGATTGAAAGATCTCTGCACGTAAAGAGGAGATTGTTCCAAGATCAACAGTTAGAGGAAGAGTCCAGTTCTCGTTCCAATTACTACGAGAACAAACTGTTCGAGGACAACCCACCGTCTTCTCCAGTTTCTACCTCATCAGTTGAAACCGTCACTTTTCCAGACATTCTTGAGATGGCCGAAGAAGCGACCATTGCTAGTCACTCTGAACCTACAGCAGCAAATCTCTACAAGGGATTCACGTTACCAGGGGAGGCAAGAAAATTTGAGCCAAAGCCGTCCCTTATAAATTTGGTCGAGAGGAATCTATTCGGGGGAGCTGCAAATGAAGATGCAGCCAAGCACACGGAAATATTCATTGATTATTGCAGTTCCATGTCCCCACCAATCGGCGTGACTCGACCAAGTGAAAGAAACCATGTTCATTTTTCTCACTCGCGATGCTTTGCAAGGGAGTGGTATAGGGATTTGGACCGGCGGTGAGGGGATAACGATCGGAATTCGCTAGCCTTGGCGTTTTACAAGAAGTATTTCTCCGCTTCAAAGACTATCGCCATTAGAGCTCAGATAACGAGCTTTAAACAAGGGCCTGACGAGACCTTCCACGAGGCATGGGTTCGATTCAAGAAGCTAGTGCGCACCATTCCGCACCATGGGATCGAAAAATGGAGCTTGTGCAACCATTTTTATAATGGTTTATATGATGATCACAGGGCCGTTCTAGATGTCTTGCCAATGGCCGTTTTTTTCTTTGAAAACTTGGGAGCTACCAAGGGGTGGAAGATCATTGATGATCTGGCCACCCATAAAGCTGAATATGGGAACTCGAGAGGAAATCAGAGAAGAGCCGCCGAATCTACTTCTGTCGCGGCACTTGAAGCCCTCACTGCAAGGTTTGACAAGTATGAGCTAGGAGGGGTTTCTAAGGGGGGCATGTACCAGGTTAATCTTTGTGATGCAGACGGTCCTTTCGTCCGTAGGAGATGCGGAGGAGAGGGACATGTCTCGATCATTGTCCCGATCCTTTTGAGCAATGCGCCGCCTTTCAACATTACAGCAGAACAACGATTACTACGAGCCGAATATCCATCCCAATTTGAGGTGGAGCAATCATAACGTGCTCAACCCCACGGCTCCTCTAACGCAAAGCAACCATACATTCCTCCACACCAGAAGCAACAAGGCTATCAGAAGCCTCCATCCTTCAACCCTCCTAACCAAGGTGCATCATCCTCTAGTGGGGTGAGTGAAATGAGTGAACTGAAGTCTATGGTGCAAGCCATATCGAAGCAATTGCAGCTGAATGATCAACAAACTCAACAGCAAATCGCGTCACATAAGGCACTTGAGACTCAAGTTGCCCAACTTGCTGCAAATCAATCCTCGAGGAAGTCGGGTCAATTACCGACTCAAAATGAGAAGAACCCACATGAGACGGTAAACCTGATAGAATTGAGAAGCGGTCTTTCTTATGAGGGACCAGAAGTGAAGAAATCAGACCCGAAGATAGCTGTAACTGATGATGAACAGTGTTCTGTCAAGAAAAAAGGGCTCACGACAAGGCAGTTACTCGATCGACTACAGGCTGGTGTTCGATCGAGTGGAAAAGGTGAAGAAGGCCCTCGATCGAGTAGTCGTTCTGCTCGATCGAGTGAACAGGAAGTTGAGGTTGATCGATCGAGTGAGAATGTTACTCGATCGACTGAAGTTGATGAAGAAACTGCTCGATCGAGTGAGCACATTGCTCGATCGAGTGATATTGATGACGGGAAGCTTATTCGAGAGCCTGCTAGTGCTCGTTTAAGCGAGAAATCACCGGAAAGACCTCGTTCGAGAGGTAAGAGGCGTCCAAAGGATACCGAACTTGCACCAGAAGACACTTTGGAAGCGAGAAACAAGGGACTCGAGATACCTATCACGGTTCCCTTCCCGAGGCGGCTGCAGAATACCAAAGTTAATCAACAGTTTAGCAAATTTGTTGAACTTTTGAAGAACTTGGAAGTCTCCGTGCCGTTCACTGAATTGCTGACTAAGGTACCCTCTTATTTAAGATTCATGAAAGAAATTTTAGCACGTAAGAGGACTATAAATGACAGTGAGACCGTAGCTTTGACTGAGATGGGGTCAGCCCTATTTCAAAATAAGTTACCCCCTAAGCAATCAGACCCGGGTAGTTTTTCGATTCCGTGTCATATTGGTATGCAGTTGATTGATAATGCGCTATGCGATCTAGGCGCTAGCGTAAGTGTCTTACCTTTGTCTCTGGCTAAGAGACTTGGTTTGACAAAACTGAGTTGCACCAACATGACTGTCCAGATGGCCGACCGTAGTCTATCACGGCCATTAGGTATAGTAGAAGACGTACCTGTCCAGATCGGGAAGTTCTTTATTCCCGTCGATTTTGTTGTCTTAGATATCCCCGAAGATGCACACACCCCTATTATTTTAGGGAGACCATTTCTATCCACTGCCCGTGCGGTGATAGACGTCAGTGGGAAGACTTTGACATTTCAGGTAGGGGATGAGGAGCTGATTTTTCATCAGCCCAAGTTCCGGAGAGCTCCCATGCAAGTTCAACCTTGCAATGCTCTTTCTTCTATTGTCCCTATTGTTGATGCTCCAGATGAAAATTTGGAAAATATTGCTGTTATTGTTAACCCTCCGCCTCAGATTGAGAGCAAGAAGGAGGCAAGTTCGTCTGTTGTCCTTACTGTAGGTACAGATGAAAGCGAGGATGGGACTGTCAAAGGACGTGGTGTGGCCATCATCAATCAAAGTGGCAGCAAGGATGCTAACGAAGACGACAGAGGAGCGAGAACGAAGAAAGTTCGAACCTACATAGATTGGAACTACATTCCTCCTACTGTCGCAAATGGTGATTCAAGCTCATGGAAGATGAAGAGGTCGGTCAGTATCGCTGAGGTGACGTCCTCCAGTCAGAAGCCCACGAAGGGGCTACTGAAAGTTGATGAGAATTAAACGGGGAAATGCCCCGTGTAACAAATTGTAATAGACAATTTTTAATTTCTTTTAACTTTGTTTTATTACGTTTTAAATTAGGACAATTAGTTAGACAATTTTTTTTTTTGGCATAGACTAAGACTATAGACTGTATTTTCTGCGTATTTGGTATTTTGGGATGTGTTTGGATGTGTT
Organism: Silene latifolia; assembly: GCF_048544455.1. Classification (NCBI taxonomy): domain Eukaryota; kingdom Viridiplantae; phylum Streptophyta; class Magnoliopsida; order Caryophyllales; family Caryophyllaceae; genus Silene; species Silene latifolia. The sequence goes on along the minus strand of NC_133526.1, from coordinate 76,338,599 downwards.
TATGCAGGTTTGGGGAAGATTCACGCATTTCGAGGAAGTAAAGACGGAAATTCAAAGAGTCTACAAGAAGAAGTCCTCGATCGAGTACTTTTTGTACTCGATCGAGTGGAAATTGGTTCGATCGAGCTGTATGGTTACTCGATCGAGAAAGGCCAAGGAGGAATAGGTCGATCGAGGGGATGCTTACTCGATCGAGCATAGGGGACATCAAAAGTCCTCGATCGAGTGATTGAAAAACCACTCGATCGAGTGGTATGAACAGGACACGGGAGTTTTCTTTCTTAAAACTCTTATTTTCCTAATTCTATTTTCATTTCACCCTAATTCCGTCTAACCCCCTCCCTAATTGCGATTTTCACTCCCCCAAATCCCCATTTTCTTGCCCAAAATCACCAAATCCGTCACCTACATTCCATTGCTAGCACTTTAATCTTCAATAGCCCCTTGTTTTTCCCTCTATTTGTGTTCATCTTCACTGTTTTTAAAGGGAATTAGGGTTTGCGGTTTTTTCGATTAAAATCCGCCTTTGTTGCTTATTAATTTGAAGTTTAATTGCTTTCATAGGATCATCATCATCAAGTAAGTGTTTCATTCACACTCTTTGCTTTTCTCTTCGATTAATTCGAATTTCTTGAGGTGATTTTGAATTCGGGTTCGAAAAATCCATGTCTAGTCGATTTTTTTCGATTTAATTGTGTTTATATGCCCTTAATTAGCTTGTTGATGATCTTATCGCAATTCCTCGCTGTTGTTACATGTTTAATTCGAAATTTGCGCGAGATTCCGCGACTAGGGTTTCTCAATCGAATTTTTCGACTGCTAGACGGTTTTTATGCTGCCATGCATTGTCTAACTGTAGTTCTTGCCTACTTGTTGCTGCTGTTATCTGTTTTTCCGTCCCCTATCGCCATTACATGCTGTAAATCATTGGGAATCTTGTACTGTGAGTATTTTTCGACTGCTAGGAGTCCCACATGCTTTCATATGCGGCCTTCATGCCTCTTAGTCTCCTTTAGCAGTCATTATTTTGTCACATTATCACCATTCACTTGCTGCCAATTCGAAAATCCAGAGGAATTGTTGGGGTTTTGCTTGCTGTAGAGTCGATTTTTTTCGACTTTTAGGGGCTTACATGCTGTCACATGCTGGTTAACGCGTTATTTTAGCCACGGTTAGCAGCCGTTCTTTCTTATTAAGTCCCTTGATTTGATTGCAGGATGGATGCTAGTTCTTTGCCTTCTACTAGTACGTCCTCCAGCCCGTCCATGAGCGAGTCCGTGGTCCCTGTTGTCACCACTACTTCTGCCCTGGTCACCACTACAGTTCCTGCTTCTGTTTCTACCCCTGCCAGGTCCCTCACTATGCTGGAACGAGGATTCATTCCTCGTTTCCCGACGCCTGGTATGCTGCCACCGAGGCCGCATCAGCAGGCTAGCCAGTTAGCCATCACTTCCAGCCCTTCTGAGGCTGATGTTACGGGAGAGGGCGCTCTCACCCCTTTACCGCGGATGCCCACGGTACGTTTTACTTCAGCGGACCACCGGACTCGGTTAGCCGCTCTACTTCGTTGCCCCCTCTCCTCCACCCGTTTCCTTGCACGGACTGACCTAGAGACCATAGGAATTTATGAGGAGGTCTGTAGTTTGTTGAACGGGACGGGTATGTCGGGTCTGATCACCATGCAGGAAGCTGCTATTCGTACCCCTACATACGAGTTTTTCAGCTCCTATTCTTTTGACACCGACTCTTACGATGCTGACCACTCCAGCTCTTGCATTCACTTTTGACTTCGTAATGAGTCGCACCACTGGACTTTGGCCAGGTTTGGGGAGGTTCTAGGCCTCGTTAGTGACGGTCCCACCGACCCACCTCGGGATCTCCTTCAGCCACTTTGGGCTGCTCTTTCTCACACCCCCTTCCCCTCACGGAAGGGAGCTCACGTTCACTTACCTGCCCCCCGTTACTACTTGCGTCTGATAGGAGAGACCATCTTTGGGCGACCTGAGCCCAATAACGTGACCAACACTGAGCTAGCGATTCTCGCGGGGTACCTCAACATTGACTACGGTACCCCGTTTGTTCTAAACATTGCCTATCTAGTAGCTCAAAGATTGAACGGAATTGGGACTCGGGTCAAGACCGCCGTTGTGTCTGCGGCGGGCTAGTGACTAGGATTGCCCGCCACCTTTACCCCACCGACCCGGACTTATCGCACCCGATAGGATGGCTTACCTTGACACGGGTGCCATGGCCGACTTCGCCTCGGTTCCCAAAGACGAAGGGGAGCGCGAGGACGTGGAAGATTTGTGGTTCCACGTCTGTTACCTTACCGTGCTCTACCCTTCCTCCACTCTTACCGCTCCCGTCTGCTGCTGAGGGAGCGAGGCCACCTCCACCTACCTACCACCTTACCCTCACTCCTACTTCTTCTTCTAGGAAGAGGAAGCGGGAGGCCGGAGCATCTTCTAGTTCTCAGGCTCAGACTCCGGCCCAGACTCAGACTCAGACTGGACCCACACAGACTCCCACACCTACACCTTCACTCACTCCACCTCCTTCTGATCCGGCCTTTCCGGCCAATTTTGTCTGCCCTCCTGTTTTAGGGGCGCCCGAGGTCATGGACCAAGGGCGTCGTGATGCCTTGCTTTTGGATATGTGCAGGTACATTACTGAGATGAGACGGGATATGGCTTTGGCTGTATTCCCGCTCTACGAGTACCACATCCGAGCACGACGACCAGTTCCCGCAGGGTGGCCACATCCCTCCTTCTACCGATACCCAGCGGACGGGTACCCTCCACTACCTTCTGACTCAGAGGAGGATGCGGAGGAGACACCGGTAGCACGAGAGGTGCGATTCTGGGCCGAGCAGCGGCACGCCGAGCCGCGTAGAGAGGAGGAGAGTGATCCTCCGTTCACACCCGGTCCGGAGGATCACCGAGATGACGACCGAGTTTCCACCTTCTGTTCTTTGGTTTGGGAGACCGTTTTGTTGAGTCGGAGTACCTAGGAGACGGCGGTGCCGACAACGAGTAGCTACTGGTCTACTCACTTCCCCAGTTTTCTGACTGGTTTGGGGAAGTTCGCTTTTGTATGTACCTTACTCTTTTTGTTTTGTCTCCTTTATTTTTTTATTTTTATTTTGCTGGCTGTATACCCCCATCCCCCATCTTTCTGCTGGTGTATGCTGGAGGACAACGAGGGCGTTGTCCGTTTTGGTTTGGGGAGGGTATTGCATCCTTTTGAGTCTGCATTCACGTTTAATTTCCCGCTTGCATTGTTGTTTATTTTCAAAAAAAAAAAAAAAATCAATCAAAAAATTAGAAAAATTTCAAAAATTCAAAAAACAAATTCACGTTTATTTTTGCATATAGGTTGAGTCGGAACGGTAGATTCCCGTGATGAAATTGCACTATAACTTGTCATATTACTTGAGCCTTGCACTTTTATTGATAGTCTTTAGCCTTGTCATACGCATAATCTACGAATTTCTGTTCAAATATAAGCCGATGTTGTTTAGACTTGACCTATAAACTGGCAAACTACTTAAAAATTCTGAGTTTTAGAGCCATAACTGGTGACATTCATGACTAGTTCATTAGGAATTTTGAGAGTAGTACTCCTTGCATAGCATGTTTGTCTCATTTGCACATTTATGACATTCAATTTCTCGTCAAATGCACATATTCGGGTTTGTGGTTGGTGTCACATGCAGGGAAGGTCTTGCAAATTCCCCTTTCTTTATATCTTTCACCCACTTAGCTCCACATAAGCCAAAACTTGCCTTTTTGACCCATTAGCTACATTCCAAACTAAGCCTGCCTAGTCAAGCTAGTTAGTTTGTCCTTTTGTGGTATGTTTTCCACTGCAGTTTGGCCTGTCATTCTTGTTGGGAGTTGGTGTTTGTATTAAGGAAGGAGGAAAAAGAGAAAAAAAAAAGTATTGAAAAAAAAAGAAAAAGAAAGAAAACGTGAAAGAAGGAAGAAAAAAAAAAAGAAAAAAAATATACATGAAAAACAGAAAAAAGAGCTGATATGAAAAAGAAAGAAAGAGAAACTGTGAAAAAAAAAAGTTGTACCCTCTTGTCAGAGTTGAGAAGATGTTCGAAGATGTACAATCGACAAGAGTTGTTTTTCAGTTAGTTGTTTGAGACGGTGTCTTTAAAAAGGGAAGTTTGTAACCGTCTGACTCCTCCGTTCTATCCTATATTTTTTGAGGAGATTGTGCTTTGAGTCTAGTGAGTTTTGTGCCAAGTGAAGGGCACTAGTACTTAGTTTTTTAGTCAGTTTGAGATCCGGATGGTTTCATTATGGTCTTGTTAGGAACTAGCTTGACGCTCTTACCTCCACATTTCCATAACTTGTTTTGCCTTTTCTCACCTGCACCTCACTATTCCCATATTATTTGCATACCCTCGGCTGTGACGGACATTATTGGTTGGAGTGTGTGCATTAGTACTTGAATTGTCTTTCATTTTTGTTGCATGCATGCTATGTAGGTCGCAGTTAGGTGAGTGACTGTCCTTCTTCTCTCTTCTACATATTACATTCGCCCTTTGCTTCATGAGAGAAGAGTGACCACGTGAGAGTCCAGTTTTGTTGGTCTTGCAAGGTCGATAGGTCAGCTTTATTTATGAACAACTTATAATTCGTTTGCGTCTTCGATCGCTTGGCTTAACTGTTGATTTTTGTTGCATTAAATCGGTTCAAGTAGACAAGTTAAGCTAGCTCTGAGTTATCATTTCCGTTCCATTAGTTTAGTTTTGAGTTTACTCGAGGGCGAGTAAAGGTTTGGTTTGGGGAGATTTGATACGTGCCTAATATATAGTCTTTTTGGCCTATTTCAGCACGTATTTCTATGCTTTTCTATACTATCTTTATAGTATTTTGCCCCGAATTGGCTACTTTGGTGTATTTTGTCCTTTTTGTAGGAATGATCGCGAAAGTAGTGGAACCGTAGTCCTTTTCGTCCTTTTTGCATGCATTTAGAGGAGACGGGATTGTCCCAGAGTGAGTTACTGCATTTGGAAGCGCCATGGCATGCACTACGAGGCACTTGGGTGAAGACGTGAGCTGAATTGAAGATAAAAGTACTCGATCGAGCTATCCCTTGGTCGATCGAATGGTTTTTAGACCCCCTGATGCTCGATCGAGCTATCCCTTACTCGATCGAGTAAGCTGTGTATGACCAAGTCCTCGATCGAGTAAGAAGCTGGTCAATCGAGGGACTTCTGCTGAGATGATGGTCGATCGAGTGGTTTAATCCACTCGATCGAGAGGTTTTCACGGGCATGGGCTTTTAATTAGTCCGTGTGTTGTTTATTTCCGCAAACTTTAGTTCTTTTTGCTATTTAAACCTAAGTTAATTAGGTTAATTGAGCTAATCCTCTACACTAGAAAACTACTGCTACCTTTCCTACGTTACTTTTTACTTTCTACTGCTACTCTTATTTTCGGGATTGCTTCATTGGATTTCGTGTTCTTTACGCCGGAATTTGCTTGGATTGTAATTCCTCCCTTCTCTTTATTAATAAGAATTACTTGTTGCTTTAATTTCTCGTTTATGTTATCATTTCTCTTTGCCCTAATTTTCATTATTACATTTTATCATTTATTCATTATGTTCTCTGCTGGAAATCTATCTGCTGTTAGTTTAATTATCGACATGAGTAGCTAAACCCCCTTCATGTTGGGATTAGGGAATCTGCGGTAGAAAGATGACGACATAGTGAATGAGTTGGACGAATTGATTAAGAGACCCTGTCACTATAGCAATTTAATTGTAATTCCCGACCTAGTTGAGTGCACGCTTCTATGTCACCCATTAAGCGGCTACAATTAATCCTGGATCGAAAGATTGGACTAAATAGGCCTGCTATAAACAGTAGACTACCCTAATGAGGACGAAAGTTAAGTTAGTGGTATTTTAGGGTAGGAAGTGGACCGAAAGGACCTTCTAACATTCGTCTCACATTAGTTCGTCTGAGTCATTTACTGCTGAGTTGTTGGACTACCGTAGTGAACCGAAATCCCGACATGTCCCTCTCTTCTTGATAGTTAAATCGTAATTTACCGCTTTAATTCTCGTAGTTTAGAAACCAAAATTTAAACGACCCCCAATTGTTACCATAGGATTAGAATAGACAGCTATAATTGCGTTTCCTCCCTGTGGATTCGATACTCGACTGCCTCTGCTACATTTTAGTTGAGACCGTTAGGTTTTATCTTTGATAGGGTTGCGATAGCCGTGTCACGCGCGAAACGGGCAACAACATTGGTCAAGGTTCCCAATTACCGATTACTGATTTGGTAATTCATGTGGCAATTGATAGTTTACCTGGCTATCCCGAGGTACATTTCACGACACAAGCTCAAAAAGACCGTTTTATTATGCTGACCCGTTTTGGTATTGCCCCGACGCGTTTTATAGACCGAGAGAGTGTGCTTACCTTGGGATTTTATCAGTCAGTTTTTGACCTTTTGAATGGAACGGGTATGACTGGGCTGGCCACTATGCGCGAATATACTTATCTTGTGCCAACCCTTGAGTTTTTTTAGCTCCTTGAGCTACTATGCGGGAGACTATGACAGGGACCCAACCGGAAATTGCATTTATTTCCGTCTTTTTAACCAGGAATTTGCTATGTCTTTAGCCGCTTTTGGCGGCCACCTTGGTGTACAAAGTGAGGGGGCGCATAACCCCTCAGGAAATTGGACCGACTTATGGGGGGGGGGGGGGGGGCTATTTCGGACAACTTTGAGGGTCGTAAGGGGGGTCAGTTTGTACACCACCCGGCCCCCAGTCCGTTTCTGGCTCCGGTTGGTCGGTAACACCATGTTTGGTCGAAAAGAGTCAAACAATGTCAACAAAGATGAGTAGGAAATCTTAGCTGGGTACTTGAATATCGATAGTGGTACTCCCTTTGTCCTTAATATTGCTTCTAGGACCGCCCAGCATTTCTAGAACATAGGGGACACTACTACAGATACAGGCTATAACAACGGTTAAAAACCGTTGTTATATAAAAAAGCGGACGTTGTTAAAGCGTCCGTTGTAAAAGGTTTTAACAACGGTTGGTTTTCCTAAGAAACCCGTTGTAAAAACTATTAACAACGGTTTAAAGTATTAAAAACGGTTGTGGAAAGGGTGACTAAATTTTGGTGGGAAAGTTATAACAGCGGTTACAGTAGAAAAAACCGTTGTTATAACTAAAGACAACAGGTTTTTTTTAAATAACCGTTGTTGTTTATTTATTTTAAAAAAAAAATAGATTATATATTACTAGATGCATGCATTATTATGGCCCGTTATAATTCCGATGCATGCATTATTACTGCCAAATCCCTGCATATGAAAGGACAATATATGGAATGAGAAGGATTATAAGATTTAAAGCAGATATGATGGCACAACTTCCTAAACATATATTAATTAAAAAATAACTCAAACGACACATTACTTGGTATAAATTCATGCATTATCTCAATAACCATCCATTCCATTATCTCACTATCTCCAAACCCTAAACTGCTAAAACAAACTCCAAACCCTAAATCTTTCAAACAATCTCCAAACTTCATCAACAATGAATGATACCATCCGTACGACTGTTACTATAACCGAGTACAACAAGAGTTTCATCCGCCGGTTGCTGGACATCGAGGACAGGTTCAGGAGCTACTTAGATGAAGCTCGATCCGCACTCAAGGACGCCAAAAAAAATGGCTTGACAGAGCAGCAGTTGTTGCAGCTATATGACGATATAGCAACTGCTGAACGAAACCTCCAAATAGCAAAGGAGGAGAGGATGGATATCATAGAAGAGAATAAGACTCTCTATGCATATCTACGAATTGCATTTTTAGCAATGTAATTCGTTTTTTTTATGTATTTATATATATATATATATTAATTAATTAAGTTTATTATGCATTCCTCTCTATCATCTTCTTCTTTGTTTTATTTTATTTAATTTGTTTTACAAGCTAATAAACGCAGAAAAACAACAGTGACAAAACTAATTAAGCGAATAATACTTAGAGAAAGAACATAATGAGCGATAAAGTTACATGCAAATGAAATAATTAGAGAAAGAAAATAATGACTGAGATGACAAAACCTAAATTAAACCATGGATATTTACCTGATAATTAGAGAAAGTAAGAGACGATGACAACAACAGTGACGGAGATGATAAAGCGACGATGAGAAAGAGAGAAAGAGACGATGAGAAAGTGTGTGTTTGTGTTTGTGTTTTTGTTTGTGTTTGTGTTTGTGTTTGTGTTTGTGTTTGTGTTTGTGTTTGTGTTTGTGTTTGTGTTTGTGTTTGTGTTTGTGTTTGTGTTTGTGTTTGTGTTTGTGTTTGTGTTTGTGTTTGTGTTTGTGTTTGTGTTTGTGTTTGTGTTTGTGTTTGTGTTTGTGTTTGTGTTTGTGTTTGTGTTTGTGTTTGTGTTTGTGTTTGTGTTTGTGTTTGTGTTTGTGTTTGTGTTTGTGTTTGTGTTTGTGTTTGTGTTTGTGTTTGTGTTTGTGTTTGTGTATGTTTGTGTTTGTGTTAGGTTGGTGTTTGTGGCTGTAGCTGATCTGTGTTTGTGTGGTTTATATTATGGAAAGTATTGACAACGGTTTTTACACAAAAACCCGTTGTCATTAGAGAATATATTAACAACGGTTCCTTAGAAAACCGTTGTTAAAAAGTATTAACAACGGGTTTATATATAACCGTTGTAATTACTTTTCACTAACTTTGCGCCAATTTATTAACAACGGTTATAATGTATTAAAGAGTAAACTGTTGTTATTAGTTTTTATATTAACAACGGTTATGCAGGTTTGACCCGTTGTTAAAACCTATAACAACGGTTATCAACACATAACCGTTGTAATTAATTTTAGTAAAATTCTACAACGTCTTATGGTGATTTTCATGAATAAGCGTTGTTAAAGGGGCGTTGTAGTTGCCTGGATTTGTAGTAGTGGGATGGGACTTTTTCTACTATTGTTTGTGGTGGTTAGTCAGTGTTTTAGTCCGCCGAATTTTTCCCGACTTCCCCCGACGCATGCTGCCTCTAGGTCATGAGGATCCAGTCACTTTAGACAGCCTTTGCTTGATGAACATTCCTTACACGATTTACGTGAATTGGATTCTACCTGACTTTACGTGGAAGATCTCCACGGCACTTTCTGTGACCCTTCCTTGCTCCACTCTACCCATGATTATCCCTCTGAAATAGGTTCAACGTGGAGTGCCTCGACCACAGACACCCTCTTACCTCTTGCATTACACTATGCCGAGGGCACTACCGCTCGGTCGAGGCCGACTTCCCACCCCACTAAGGAGACTGGTCAGTCTTCTAGGGCACCACGTGACCTCACCTCGTGCATCTCCACGCACTGCACCCTCCATTACTTAGACTGAGACTCAGCCTAGACCATAACCGATATATCCGGCTCAACTTATTTGTCCACCTTCTTTTACGCCCCCACTGGCCATGGATCAGGCGGGGTGGGATTATCTTCTACTTGATATGTGCAGGCGTACAACTAGGATGGAGCTGAACCAGGCTCTAGTCGACTTCCCTGTGTACGACCGCTATGGTCGTTCCGGATGGTTGCCACCAACTGGGTGGCCACATCCGTCCTACTACCGCTACCCTGAGAGCGGTTAGCCTGGCACTACTACGAAGGAGGACACGACTGAGGTGGAGGAGAGATACCGTACCGAGCTTGCTTCACGCTCCCGAGTGAGGGAGGAGGAAGACGACGACTAGTAGCAGCTCGCTACAACCTCCCCTTGTTGTTGGCTGGTTTGGGGAGGTCATTTAGCGTGCCCCGTTTTGTGAGTTCTCTTCCTTTTCTGCTTTACTTGTATTTCATGTTGTTTCGCATATCTCTTTCTCCCATATATTTTGATGCTGCTGGTGTTTGCTGAACACAATGAGGGCATTGTGTGATTTGGTTTGGGGAGAGTATGAATCTGTCTGTTTGCAACCATTTGTATTTTTTTTATTATTGCATTTTTGTTTACATGTTTATTGCATTTCCGTATGCATTGTTTTTCCTTTCCACTAAAAAAAAAATCAAACAAAAAAATTTGAAAATTTGAAAAAAAAAATGTTTTATTTTGCATTTTAGGTTGAGTCGGAACGGTTAGATAACAATGATGAAACCACGTCTATGTTTTTATTTATAGCCTAAGCCTTGCTTTGCCATTACCTTTCTTGTACGGTCATTGCATAATCTACAAGTTTGTGATCAGCTTTTCTAAACGAATAAGACTTGACTTAATATCGGCAACCTACTCAAAATTTCTGAGGTATAGAACTAAACAAACTGATGACATTCATGATCAGTTTCATTCTAGGATGAGAGTAGTACTCCTTTTAAGACATGTAACATCAATTTGCATAAACATGATTTTTGTCTCTTAGTACCTGTATACGTTCGGGTTAGTGGCGGTGTCACATGTGGAGAGGTATCCTTTTTTCTACTTATTCTACCCTTGAGCCTCACATTAGCCAAATTGACTTGTTTTGACCCAAATGTTAACTACAATCCTAAATTAGCCTACCCTAGTCAAGCTAGTTTATTTGTTAATTGTGGGTATGTGCTGTCCGTCAGTTTGGTATTTGCATTAGATAATGAGAATAGGGTTGAAATGAGACGAAAAAAAGGAAAAAAAAAGGTTGAGAAAAAAGTCAACAAGAAAATGAAAAAAAAAAGAAAGATCAAATTGAGAAAACAAACAAAAAAAAAACGGCTGAAAAAGAAGAAAAAGAGAAGAAAGAAATTATGTTGGTTTTCGCTCCCATGATTGTCTTTATATATTATGGGGAGTCATGTTTTAACGATATGAGTGAGTTTATGCCGCATTGGCATTGTTTAATTCTTTTAAGTTGGGTTTATGAGGCGGATGAGTTTATTATTTGGTTACGGTTGTACTAGCTTGACTTTACCTCCACTTATCCAAATTTATTTTGCCCCTTTTCACCCATTTACCTTACCTCGCACTATATTTAAGTCCTCAGCATGTGTCTTGGTCCAGTTTGGTTGGAATACGTATATACGGTCGGTAGAGGTATTTATCATGTTAGATTGCATGCATGTTCTTATAGGTCGTAGTTAGGTGAGTGACTTCATTTCTTTCTATCTTACAATATATCGCCATGTTCTTTAAATGAGTGATGTGTGACCCGTGAGAATCCGATATATACAAGTCTTTCAAGGTCAACGGTTCAGTAGCTTTATCATTGATTTAACTCGTTTTCATTTGTTTTTGTACTTTGGCAACTCTGAGTTTGTATACCGTTCCGTTGGTCCCCTTTTTATGTCTTATGTCTAATTATTGCTTGGGGACAAGCAAGGGTTTTGTTTGGGGAGGTTTGATGCGTGCCTTTTATGTACACTTATTTCATCTATTTGCACGTATGTTTATGCATTATTGAGTAGCGTAAGCTGCTATCTCCCTTGTATTGCCTTCTTTGGGCGTGTATTGTATTTCATGCAGGTTATTGAGCAAAGTATGCATAAATAAGCCAAAGCCTGTCTTTGGAGTTTCAATCTTAAAGTTGGTGAGAAACAAGCTCGGAAACCGTCCTTTGGAGTCCTTAGTGAAGTAAGGAAGTTTATCGAGCGAAAGAAGAGCTTCACGTCGTTCGTGCCTACTTTGAAGATATATAACTTAAGTTATGCAACTGATAATCAAGTTATTCCAATTGGAGGTGAAATCTTATCCTCTTAGCTTTTCAACGCCAACAAAAACGCTCGATTTCCTCAAGTAACGAAGAAATGGTTGCCGTTTGAAGTTCAGTGCGCGTTGCAGGAAATGCGCGCCGACAAAAGTCGATCGACTGTTGTTTTTGGTCGATCGACTAATGTCATCTCGCCAGCTTTGGTTCGTCGATCGACTAGGGCACTTGGTCGATCGACTAAAGCTAGTTATCAGCCGGATTCTTTTATGATTATTAGAAGCCCATTTATCTCTTAATTGTAATTGGTTTCGAACTCAGTATATAAGCTACTTTTACTAAACATATTAAGGATAATCTTTGCATACAGAAAAACTTTCCAACGTTGCTTTCGTTCTTATTTTTGGATCGGAAACTTTGTAGTTCTTCCCTATTATTTGGTAATCAATTTCCTTTCGCTCTCCCTTTAATTCTTCTTCTTAATTTCTCTTGTTTAATTTATTTCCTCTGCTTTCTATTATTGCAAGTTTATGCTAGATCATTATTTATATCTCATTATTATGTTTAATTCAAACTTTATTATTATTGTTTAGTGTATCGTTTCAATTATGCGTTGCTAAATTTCCCTTGCTAGGATTAGGGAAGCCATGGTTATAAGACAGTCTTAGTAAGGTGATTAGGTCTGGCATTAATATATATCTGTGTTGGTAATTATAGCATCTAATAGCATTTAATTAGTTAAGTCGACGTAATTAATTATTTGACCCGGAAAACTTTGACCTAGATCGAGAGATTGGAAGAAGTTAGAACTGCTACAAACAATAGACCATCTTAATTAGATAGAAAGCTAGATTAGTCTCTAGGGCGAATAGCGGATCGGAAGGACCTTTTCACTACTCCTCATACCGTGTTTATGCCGACTGTTGACCTTACCTTTGATCGTTGTTGACCATGGTGACCCAAAATCCTAGCCCTTTCTTCCTATTATTTGAAATCCTTTTCCTACATTTATTTCCTCTTTGCTTGCTATTTTAGTTGATAGGCAAAACCAATCAACCCCCAAAATTTGTGAATCAGACGGACTTATAATTAGCAAATAGAACACAATTGTCTCCCTGTGGATACGATCCTGACATCCTCTACTATATTAGATTACGCCAGTTTGTTTAGTTTTGATAGGCGTGCGATTTAGCCTATCACTCCCAATAATCCCCAATTCACCCAATTAGAGTTTAAACCACACTAACGAATCGACATACAAACAGTACAAGGATCTTACCCACAATGCGATGATCTCAACGGTATAAAGAACTCAGAAATCCGACGACTCTAGCCCTTGGATTTTATAGCAATGCGAGGAATGAACTTATGTTGTTTGCTTTATTTGTAAAAAGGTTTATATTTTAGGTAAAAGTAAAAAGAACTGACGAAAATCCTTTATATATCATTTTACGTGTTGCAATCAAACCCGGTCAAAAACACGTATAACACGACTTACTCGATCGAGTTACTAAGGTACTCGATCGAGTATCGCCTACTCGATCGAGTTGCCCTAACTCGATCAAGTATCCATCAGGCAGAACACACTCCAGAACGCAAAACTAACTGACTCGACAGAGTAAGCCCTACTCGATAGAGTACCCCACAGCTTATAAATCCGTGGTATTACAGTCTTCCTTCCTTAAAAATGAACTTCGTCCCCGAAGTTCAAACCCATACCGAAAAACAAACTTACTAACTCAACTATAACAACACGACACAATCTAAACTCAAAAACAAAACTTAAACACAACTCATTATGACTCAAAAGAAACACTAACTTTACCAAACCTGACATAAAACCGTACCAAAACCTTATGAGATCATCTTCTACCCCCCTAAAAGAAACATGGTTATGTCCCCGTAACCACACATACCTGATCAAATAGAGACGGGTAGCATTCCTTCATGGCTTCCTCTGCCTCCCAAGTTTCTTCCTCAACGTTGTGATTAGACCATAAAACCTTTAACAACACTGTCTCCCCAGTTCTGGTCTTGTGAACCTTGCGATCTAGGATCTCTTTTGGCATTATAAGGCAAGACAAGGATTCATCCAACTCAATATTCTCAACCTTTACCACATGAGAAGGGTCACTCACATACTTCCGTAGTTGAGACACATGAAACACATTATGTACACGATCCAAAGCTGGTGGCAAAGCTAACCGATAAGTAACCTCGCCCACACGATCCAGAATCTCATAAGGACCAATGAAATTTTGGCTTAGCTTCCCTTTCTTACTAAATTGCATCACCCCACACATAGGTGACACCTTCAAAAGAACCTTGTCCCAAACTTGGAACTCAATGTCCCGATGATGTAAGTTCGCATAGCTCTTTTGTCGATCTTGTGCTGCTTTCATCTTTTGTCGAATCAACTTCACATGTTCAACCATATCCTGTACCATCTGTGGACCTAAAACCACTGCCTCAGCGCTATCATCCCAGCAAATTGGACTCCTGCATCTCTTCCCATACAAAGCCTCAAACGGAGCCATCCCAATAATCGTATGGTAGCTGTTGTTGTAAGAAAACTCAATAAAATCCAATCTGTCCTCCCAGCTACCACAAAACTCCATCACATAAGCGCTCAACATCTCTTCTAAGGTCTTGTTTGTCCTCTTTGTCTGCCATTCTGTCGCAGGATGAAATGCAGTACTCATCTTCAAGGTAGTCCGCATCAATTCCTGCAACTCTTGCCAAAACTCAGAAATAAACCTCGCATCTCGATCTGACACAATGTCCTTTTGCACTCCATGTAAGCTCACAACATTCTTCCTGTAGCCATTTGCCAACTGCACCTTACTCCACGTATCTTTCATGGGAATAAAATGAGCTGACTTGGTCAACCAATCAACGATCACCTATATTATGCTGTTACCTTGCTGGCTCCTCAGTAAACTCACAATGAAATCCATGGAGATAGATTCCCATTTTCACTCCGGTAACTCAAGAGACTAAATCTTACCTTGTGGTCTTCGCTGTTCCCCTTTTACTCTATGGTAAGTCAAGCATCTAGCCACAAACTCAGTTGTCTCCCTCTTCATCCCTGACCACCAAAACATGTTCTTAAGATCTCTATAAAGCTTGTTGATGCGTGTCTTTTATATGACGTTTTACACCTCATTTTACACGCATTTCAGAGCTCATTTATTTAGTTTATGCTACTATTTGCCCCATTTCGTCTACTTTCGTATTTTTATGTAATATTGCAGATTTATGGGGAAATGAGTAGATATTGAGCTAAATCCGTCCCCGAGTATCTTGCATTGCATTTGACATGAAGTATTTACGCAAGGAACAAGCTTGGTGCGCATTTCGAGGCCAGAAAGACTAATCCACGAAGTTTTTGAAGCAAAGTACCAGCTACAGTGGTCGATCGACTTATTCCTTTGGTCGATCGACCAAGGCACGTAGATCAGAAGCTACTGTTCAGCATAGGTTGGTCGATCGACTGAGTACCCTGGTCGATCGACTGAGGCCGTGATTCAGCGTGAATTAAAAGATCGAGAAATTTAAAGCCCATAGTACATTAGGTTTTGGAATAAGAACTACGTTGTATTCTATATAACGTAAGCTAGGTTTACAGAATAGTCATTCAGAAAATTATCTAGTTTTCCTTCAGTTCTTTATCAGTTTTAGCATATCAAATAATTAGGGTTCGGAATATTGCTTTCGTTCGTTCTTTTAATCTTTCCGTTACAATTCCTCTTCACGGTATTTTTCTGTTCTTGTTTTCAGTTTCATTGCTTTATTATCATTCATAGCTAGAATTGATAGATTAGTTTCCCGAAGCCAATCATTGTTTTATGCTAGTCCTTTATTCCGTTAATTTAAGCATGAATTCAATAGATTATTTAGTCAAATTTATTGTTGTTATCGTTTCTAGTATGAGTAGCTAATTTATTCGTGCTAGGATGTAGGGAATCTGTAGTTAGGCGGCATTAGAATTGATATGGCCTGAAATCGCGTGTTGGTCGATCGACCACCATACCTGGTCGATCGACTGACCACGTGAGGTGTTACCTTCGTTTTCATTGATTCAATTCTATATTTGACGAATCGAGTGCACGCGACTAGTTGAATGTTTAGGCTTTGACTAACCCATTAGATCGAGAGATAGGGGAAGTTGTTAGACCACCAATTAAAATGACTAAACTATGCTGAGATCGAAAGATAGGTAAAGTTTAGATTATTAGTCACTTTTCAGGACGAGAGTCAGTACTAGTGATATTAGGGACCCGTAGCGAGATCGAAAGACGCTACTTGTTAAGAGTGGACCGAGAGGACCTCTTGTTTTCCTGCCTCACGTGTTTGATTTAGACCTACTTAGTATGCTGCCGCCGAAACTATAGTGAACCGACCATCCTAGTACCCTTCTTTATTTTTGATTTAATACATTTCTTTAGTTTAATTTATATTTCATCGCCTTTAGCTATAGCTCAAATCAAAGCAAACCCCCACACACTGTTACTCTATGACTAAGTTTAGACAACTAATAATTGCATCTGCCTCTCTGTGGTTCGACCCTGCTACCGCTGTCTATAGTTGTAGTTGGAAATTATAAATATTATTTTTGGTGCATAACGACAGGCATCAAATTTTGCGCGAATTCTTCGGGGAGGCAATTGTTCTAATTTTTAGTTTTTTTATTTTAGTCTGTTTCTTAGTTTAAGGGACATTCGTTCCTTAAACTATTCTCATATTCTTTTTGTAGTTTCTTCTTATGCGCAGGTCACAGGGTGGTGAATTAGTACCGTTCAATCCTGAGATTGAGAAGACTTTGCGTGAGTTGAGACGATCATCTAGGATATTGCCGACAGAGGAAGAGCTGAGTACTCTGTCTAGTTACTACGAGAACGATCTATACGAGGAGGATCCACAATCACCTCCTGTTTCTACTTCATCAGCTGAGACAGTCACATCTCCAGATTTTCCAGTCATGGTTGAAGAAGCAAGTATAGCTAGTCACTCTGAGCCGACAGCTGCAAATCTATACAAGGGGTTCGAATTACCGGGAGCTGATAGGAAATTCGAACCGAAGCCTTCTTATATCAACTTGGTTGAGAGGAACCAATTCGGGGGAGCTGCAAATGAAGATGCAGCCAAGCATATGGAGATATTTATCGATTATTTCGCTCTATACCCCGCCCGACCGGTGTGACCAGGACCAGATAAAGGAGACTATGTTTATATTCTCACTCCGCGATGCTACAAGGGAGTGGTACAGAGACCTGGACCGAGCTGCTAATGGGATCACCGACTGGAATTCTTTCGCCTTGGCATTCTACAAGAAATATTTCTCTGCTTCGAAGATGAATGATATTAGAGCTCAAATCACGAGCTTTAAACAAGGGCCTGATGAGAACTTTCATGAGGCATGGGTCCGTTTCAAGAAGCTGGTGCAAACCATTCCACATCATGGGTTTGAGAAGTGGAGCCTATGCAATCAGTTCTACAATGGGCTCTATGACGATCAGAGGGCTATCCTGGACGCGACAGCTAATGGTAGATTCCAGGAGAATACGCGGGAGACTAAGGGGTGGAAGATCATTGATGACTTGGCCACCCACAAAGCTGAGTATGGGAATTCCCGGGGAAATCGGAGGAGAGTGCTGAATCTCCTTCTCGTAGCCGCATTTGAAGCTCTCACGGCGAGATTTGACAAGTACGAGTTGGGAGGAGCTTCAAAAGGAGGGATTTACCATGTAAATCTTTGTTTCAGACGGTCCTTTTCGTCAAAAAGATATGGAGCCGAGGGACATGTTTCAGACAATTGTCCTAGTCCTTTTGAGTCTTGTGCTGCCTTTCAACATTATAGGCAGATAAACACTTACTATGAGCCGAATGTCCACCCAAACTTGAGGTGGAGTAGCCAAAATGTTCTAAATCTGACTCAACCTCCACAGCCAGCAGCAGCAGCAGAACTATGTGCCCCCTCATAAGCAACAACAAAGACAAAAGCCTCCTTATGTCCCACAAAGAAAAGAACAAGCCCAAGGTTCCGATTTCAATGAGTTGAAGAATTTGTTCTTTGAAGGAATCCCTGTGCTAGAGAGGCCGGGATGAAGATGTTGGAGAGCCAAATTGCCCAATTGGCTAGCAAGAATACAACTCGAGCTCCGGGACATTTACCGACTCAAACTGATCAAAAGGAGACCTTAAATGCAATCACCTTGAGGAGTGGGTCTACCCTTGATGGGCCCATTATGGTTGAGGATGCCACTAAAAAGGATGAGGCGGAACCAAGCAAAGAGAAGGTAGTGACGAATAAAAACAAGAAAAAGACGATCAGCAGGTATGTCAGTCGATCGACTGACATACCCAGTCGATCGATTGGTCCGCGACAACGAAGCTATCGTTTCGTAGAGGTCGGGTCGATCGATCGACGGCCGGGCTGATGGTGATTCTTTTCGTCCTCCGATGCCCGATAACTTGAGGGACCACTTGTTTCGGGGTACTACTGCCCCGAAAATATTGAGGACAGATCCGACTGTGGATGGGTCCGTTCCGGTTCCGAAGTACGACCCTTTGTCAATTAATGGTTCACATTTGAGACGGTATGAAGAAGGGTCAAGCTACAACAAGGAGAAGGTGGTGGATTTTCAGCCTAGATCTACCGATGCCGGCATGAGAGATTTAGAAGAGAGGGCTAAGTTGCTACTTTCAGCCCCTTATCCAGAGAGATTGGTGCCGACAAAGGAACAGGTATATTTAATAAGTTTGAAAAGGTTATTCATAGTTTAAATGTGCAAGTTCCTTTCCTTGAATTAGTCAATCAAGTGCCTGCTTACACGAAATTCATGAAACAACTCTTATCCAAAAAGAAGTCACTTGAAACCGTGAACACTGTCGCACTCACTGAGGAGTCATGTTCTTATTTGACCCATACTGCACCCCTTAAGCTAGAAGACCCGGGAAGTTTTTCAGTCCCATGTAATATTGGCGCCTTTCCTATTGAGAAAGCCTTATGTGACTTAGGAGCCAGTATTAGTGTAATGCCCTTGAGTCTTGCTAGGAAGTTAAAGTTGAATAGGTTTGCAGTGACCAACATGACAGTACAGATGGCTGACCGATCTGCGGTCCAGCCAATAGGAGTCTTAGAGGACATTCCCGTGCAAATAGGGAAGTTCTTCTTCCCTGTTGACTTCGTGGTACTAGATATGCCCGAAGATGCCCACATTCCTATTATTCTAGGTAGACCATTTCTGCACACTGCTGATGCAGTTATTGATGTTGGTTCGGGTACTTTGACCTTTAAGGTAGGGAAGCACTCCATTGTCTTTGCCCAGACAGCTAGGAAGAAAGACCCCATGTGGCCCGTCACTTGCAATACGGTTTCTAAAAAGAAATCTTATTTTATACTTTCTGAAATGCCTATCTCTACCCCTACTCCTGTTGTGACACCTCCGCCCCAGACTGGGAGCAAAGTGGAGGAAGATTCTTCTGTTTTAGATATTGCAGGAGCTGGTTTGGGGAAGGAAGAGCCACATGTTGCTCCAGCTGTGAAGGAGCCAATCATTCAAAGAGGCGGTCTAGGATGCCTTAGCTATGGCATGGATGAGGAGCCCGAAGTTGAGCCAGTCAAAGCAACGGAGTCTGATCTGGAATCCGACGAGTCTGAAGAGGTCATTGAATGGGAAGAAGTCCGACATGTTGATCCGTTGAGTTCTGCTGAGACGAGTGCAGCTGAGAAGATGAGCACTATTGAGGCTACCTCTTGTAGCCAGAAGCCGACCAAGTGGGCCATTCCGTGGCCATTCTTGATCAACTATTAGTTGATTAAGACTTTTTTAAAAACTATACACTTTATTGCTTTCGTTGAACTTTTTATTGTTTTGTGTGCGCGAGACTTCGCATTTTAAGTTTGCTTAGGATTTTATACACTTTAGACTCTACATTTGGGTTTTGCGCAATTTTGGGCGCGTTATTATGTGTGTATGCAGGTTTATAGACCATATTAGCTCAAGTTCGCGAGCTAATTCGAAGAAATCAGAAAGTTACAGCAATATTTCTAGTCGATCGACCACCTACCCTGGTCGATCGACTGAGGTGCGACTCCCATGAGCTTCTGTTCCTGTTCATTCCAGTCGATCGACTGCCTGCTATGGTCGATCGACCGTTGTTGCTGCTGTACCTGTTCACGACCTTCCCCCTGCTGTGTTTGGTCATTTTTGCGGAATTGAGGGAGTCTTTCCTCCTCTTTATTTTCTGCCATAATTTTGTTTTCTTCAATTTCTTTATCTTATGCACGTAATTACCGCTCCCACATTGCTTTCTTGGTTTTATGCGTGGTATTGTTGTCTTTTCAGGTATCTGTTAGTAGCACTGCTGGCTACTGAAACCTCCTAGCTCACGCTGGTTTGGGGAGGTTTCCTTTTGCTGCGCTTAAAGTCTTGTGAGTTTCCGAGTCCTTATTTCATGTCATATTTATTTATTTATTTTAACGCAAACTCCCATTTCTCTTTGACTTCATTATATGATTTTGCACAATGGGGACATTGTGCGATTTGGTTTGGGGAAGGGTTTTGCATTGCATTTCATATGTTTTTGCATTCACGTTTACATTTCAGTTTGCATTATTGTTTAATTCCTTTATATATACAAAATTTCAAAAAAAAAATTGAAAACATTTCACAAATTTCAAAAAATGCACGTTTATTTTAGCATATAGGTTGAGTCGGAACGGTAGCATTTCGATGATGACATTGCATTTGCATCTGTTTTTGCCTAAGCCTTGCTAAATCGACATGTTTTTAATAGAATCATTTGCATAGTCTACGAGTTTTCGTTAACTTATTTGCTGGACCTTAGACTTTACTTAGATTTTTTTGGCAAACGACATCATTTTCTGAGATTTAGAGCCTTATAACTGGTGACATCTATGACCAGTTTATCTAGGATGTGAGTAGTACTCCTTATGAGACATGTTATATAAATATGCATAAATATGAACTTAATCTGCTTAATACGTGTGTGCATTCGGTTTGCGGTTTGTTGACGCATGTGATAGAGGTCTTCCTTTATTCATTTTACCCATGAGCTCCACACTGCCAAAAACAGCCTTTTTGTCCCATTATCACATCCTACACTTAGCCTGCCTTTGTCAAGCTAGTAGTTTACGTTTTGGGATTGTTACTTCGTTTTTGGGAGCATATGCTCATTCTGAGATGAAAAGTTGGAAAGATGAAAAAGGAAGGAAAGGAAGAAACAAAGAAAAAGAAAAAAAAAGAAAAGAAGAAAAATGATTCGAAAAAGAAAAAAAGAGTGTTGTACTGTAGAGGCAGTCGATCGACTGCCAATTATGGTCGATCGACCGCTGCCCGAGAAGAGGAAAAGAAAAATCAATTCGCATGATTCAAGTCTTTATTCAAATGGCGATTTTTGCTCCCATGTTTCATTTGTACCTTATGGGGAGTTGATTATTTCGGAGATTGTGAGTTTTGTGCTTGCTATAGCACCGTGTCAATTGAAGTTTGAGCAAGAAGTGGATATTGTCATATGGTTTTGTTACGGTACTAGCTTGATCACATGTACCCCCACATTCCCATAAATGTTTTGCCTTTCCTGCCCATTTCCTCACATATCTCATTGTAGATACCCAGTATCTGCACCTTCCAAAAACCACCCGATGATGATCGGACTATAACGTGTTTTTGATATGCGTGCGTGGATTGGCTATACATGAGATGGTTTAATGCACTACTCGGATATGAAAAATGATTTCAAAAGTTTTCTAACTTCATTTGCATTAAAATAACACTATTTAGAGTTAAAACCGTCTTCGGACCCAAAACCGACTCAGAAACCCGCAACTCGAGTCAACCTGAGTCAACCCAAATCTCGGATGTCAAAAATAATGCCATGAATATCTTCATCATGTCATTTCCATTAAAATGACCCTATTTAGAGTCTAAACCGACACCGAGCCAAAAACCGACTCGAAATTCAAATCCCGACTCACACGGGTCAAACTCGAGTCAAAGACACAAAATACCTACTGATCCGGTTGATGTCGTCACTCATCCAATCAAACACATTTATAATACTCAACAAACAACTAGTTAGTGGTAAGTCGAGGTCGATCCATGGGACGGTGTGCTTTGGGTTCTAAGTCTATCTATCTCAATTTATGCTAGTGTCACAATTTGTTTGGGTTTGTAGTTGTGTCTAGACTAATGCAAGCAATATAATAAACCAAGCAATAAAAGAAGGATGTAAACAATTAAATAAAGATGCTAGGATATCATGGGGACATAGGGAATTCATGGTGTTGATCATACAAACATGTTCACAAAGTTGCAAGCAATTAATGTTGTGGAGAAACCGAGTTGGTTTATGTCTTACGGTTCTTAGGAAGAGTTGGGTCCCGGAGCCGAATCGATTAGATTGTACAACACCTACAAGTCGACTTACTTTCCTCCTAATCAACTTCTATGCATGGTCTAACAAGACTCGAGTTGGTTTATATCTTACAAGTCAAGTTGAATAGATAAGAGATGGTTGTAAATGCAAGGATTCATAGGCTTAGCATTTCATCAAACATAACATGTGCATAAAGTTGACATCACAACAAGCAAGCAATTTAATCATGTGAACATATTAGATTAAGCATGAATCAATCCCATGTTGGTTTTCCCTAATTACCCACTAATCCTAGCTAAGAAACTACTCACTCATCATCATGGGAAACATGTCATTAATGGTGTCAATCATCACAACAAGTATAAACATGATAATAGAATGAAGAAATGAACAATAAAGATTAAAGAGTAAAGTAATTATACCAAACTTGAGATGATCCAAATAATAATGCAAAGAATAATAGAAGAACTTGATGATTGATGGAAGGTTGTCAATCTCCCAATAATAACCCAATAATCTTCAATTACCCAATAATAAACTTGAATAATAAACTTGAACAATAATTAAGGAGAGATTAATGTGTAATGTGTGGAAAGATTAAAGAGTAATCTATTCTAATCTACTCCTAATCTAATCTAAAGGAGGATTTTCTACTCTAAAAACTTGTGTAAAAGGATTATTACAAATGGGGTATTTATAGTAGAAATTAGGTGGATGCATTAGGGTTAACTAAGGCTAAAATAGTAATTACACCTTTTAGATTGAGCAAGGAGGAGCCGGTATTTTTCGAAGGAAGGGCTTCTTTCTTTGTAGCTTGGAGAAGACGAAATTGTGCTGTGGAGAAATCCGTGCGGATTGGTGTCGGGATGGGCGGGTTCAGGTAGGGGAATCCGGGCGGATTCTGGGAGAAGACGGGCGGATTGTAGGGAATCCGGGCGGATTGTGGGAGGGGAATCCGGGCGGATTGTAGGGAATCCGGGCGGATTGTGGCAGGGGAATCCGGGCGGATTCTCTTCCAGCGAAATTTCTTGTTTTTCCCAGCCAAAAGACGGGCGTCTTGTAGGGAAGACGGGCGTCCTGAGGAAGACGGGCGGATTTGTCTCGGGACGCGCGGATTCCCGAACAGCTTCTTTGTTTGACCTCGGATTGTAAAACGGACGTCATTTTCTCATCCGGACTCCTATTGGAGTGATTCAAAAGCCTAGATCGCTTGATTTTTCGACGCCGTTCCATCTAACATATTTTCAGAGCCAAAGGAGCAACTCTTGGTTTGCGTTCCGAGCAATTTTCTTCATGAATGGCTTCCTTGCTTTTCCTCCTTGCTTTAAACCTTATGACCCTTCTATATACTCTTTATTCCTACATCATTGGTCATCATTCTTGCCTCCTCTTTATACTAGTCCATCTAATATCATCAATAAGCTTCCAAATATGCACGAAAGACGGGAATTTCCGCCTTATTATCTCCTTTTCTACAAAACATATGAAATGCGATAGAAAAGCAAATAGGAAGGTTTTGACGGATAAAATGGCCATGAAATGTCATAATAGTATGCAAAATAGGCTCAATTAGGGGACTAAATGTGCGCAAATAATGTTCACATCAAATATCCCCAAACCGAACCTTTACTCGTCCCGAGTAAAGAGGTGACAAAAACTAGACATTTATTTAAACTAACCTACTAATATAACCGATATGAGACAATTATCGGGTCTCACTCCGCCCCTTCAACTCACAACAAGACAACCATGAGGTAGGATGCCTTCTTGCAAAGCAAGGTGGGTCTTGCCAAAATGGCGACACATCCAAACATTAAAGCACACAAAACAAGTAATGGATGCATCTACAAAAGGAATAGCCACTTTCCTCATCTAAGTGGCGGAAATTATCTACAAGGGAAGCAATTCAAGGGTACACACTCCTTCATAGATGCAATTTCTTCAAACTACTAAGCCTAGAAGGATACCAATAAATCACCTCCAAATTGTGTCAAGCTAGGGTACCTTTGTCCTCAATCGTTAAATGCTTTCGTCAAGAATAGACTCCCTATGGTGTTAGAAACATTGGAGGATCGCGGAATTCCCCCTCTTGCCTAGACAAGAAGTAGGGTCGTCCCCTCTCTACCATGCACAAAAATGGATACGATGGATAAAGGGATCGATAGTATTTGAGTTTAATTTGGGAGTTTGCTTTTGTTGTTTGTTTTTCCCCCCAATTTCTTGTGGCATATAACATTTGAGTACACTTTCTTTTTGCCATTTCTTTTGATTTTTGGCATTTCAATACTTGACAACTTTTCAACTTTTTGCATTTTCTTTTGAACATTTTCAAAGTCACCCCATATGTAGGGAGGGTGGCTTATATTTGAAGCATATGAGTTCTATTTTTGCTCCTCTTTTCATTTGATACATTTTTGCAAACCTTCTTTCACTTTTCATTTCTTTTCATTGAACTCAAATTGATTTCTTTTTGTGCCCATTCCCTTTGATGACAAAAATGTGGTAGAACATGGATGATGAATGGATGGATGCATGGTTTCAAGGGTCACCTTGGAATAAACGGTAGCCAAGGAGTTATCACACCACAAGGTACTCTTGACTAGACCTTAATCCATGGGTCAAAGGATACTAGCATGACACATCCTAGGGTGTTTTACAAGTATTCTAACAAGCAAAGTCTTAAGAAGAAAAAGCATCTACTAGGGCCTATATACACTTGTCAAGATTCCCAAGTAGATGGTTTCGCAAAATTTTCTAACATGCAACTACATGCCATGATGCAACTAGCATATAAACATCCTAATGCAAATGATTCTACCAACTAATATGACAAATAATCTAAATGCAAGTCCTAAATTCACATTTGTTTATACCGCATCAATCAAAATAAAGCCACATAGTCATTAACATAGAGAGAAAAAAGGAGATTGGAAAGATCATACCATGCGGTCTTCAATATCCTCATGTCTCGGATGTGGTGTAGTCAATCAATGTGAACAAGGATAACAAACACAATATATACAAAACAATATATACAAGACTACACTACAAAGGAAATGAACTTGTTTTTGAATTTTTAAATTTTTTTCAAATTTTTATGGTTTTTGATTTTATGAAATTAAAAGACATATTTTTGTGATTTTTCGAAATTTTTCAATTTTTATGCATTTTTGGAATATAAATTCCCATCCCCCACTTTATTTTGGACATTGTCCTCAATGTACATGTAGGAGTAGGAATAAAAAGGAGATACATGTTTTTGAATTTTTTTGATTAAATGCAATGATATGATATGAATGAATGCATGCTCTAACTAAATGCAATTCTATATGAGATATATAACAAATGAATGCAATCTACACTATACTAGATGATGCATGATAAATGCTTAAGTCACCTATGATCAAACCTCCCCAAACCGATTTAAACACTATTTCTAGTGTAGAAATGAATAGGATTGGTCATTAGTGACTATGCATGAATTCTAGTCTATATGCAACTATCTACATGAATCATGTGAGGTATATACAATGCAACTATACTATATGAACTCACTAATGTAAATGCAATATGAAATATAATACAAATGTAAGCTAAATGTATATGTATATAACTAAATACAAGTGGAAATGTAATGCAAAGTGAAAGGAAAGGGTATCTTACAAATGGTGGTTTTAGGGAGGACTCCACCAAACTCATTCCTTGTTGAGGTCCTTTGTTTTGTCCATAGAGCTCAAGGCTTTTAAAAGAAGATCAAAAGCTTGTGAACAAGCTCCAAATAAGCATAAGTATGGGTTGCTCCATTTGAACATGAAATTTGGCCAAGGAAGTTTGTCACTTACTCTCTCATTCACCTTGCCCTTGGCACTAGAGCTTTCCCAATGCTTCAAACCAATAAGCCCATGATTCTTGTCAACACTAGATGTGAAGTATGGTTCATATTCGTCCGGAGACTTCCACTCACCACCTTGTCCTTCAATTTTTGTTGTGATGATAGCATTTGGATTTATCAATCCTTCGAGAGTAGAAGGAGAATCCTTATGACCTTGATGACCGAGTTCCTTGGAAGTGGACATTGTGGGTGCCAAATTTCCACAAGTAGCTTCACGTGCAAGTTTCTCTTTGAGCTTTGCCACCAAGTAGCTTTTGTATGATGCCTTGACCTTTTGAAG
This sequence comes from Silene latifolia, assembly GCF_048544455.1. Classification (NCBI taxonomy): domain Eukaryota; kingdom Viridiplantae; phylum Streptophyta; class Magnoliopsida; order Caryophyllales; family Caryophyllaceae; genus Silene; species Silene latifolia. Next base: position 76,312,339 of record NC_133526.1, on the reverse strand, counting down.
AAGGTCCACCATATCCTCTCCAACAATCATTGGCTCCATGGTAGGGGCCAAGTAGTCTTCATGGGAAACGGGGAAAAAGAATTCATCTTCTTCATGGAAGCATATCTCAAACTTCTCAAGGATGGGCTCCTTAAGTAAGGCAATGTCACAACTCCATTCCTCTTCTTCATTGCAAGACACATATCCCGCATAAGCTTCATCCATAGGCACGTCATCATCGCTATCTCCATACGAATCATAGATGGGGGCTTCACTCTTCTTCATTAATTCTTCCTCCACCATCTCAATGTTCACATCAAATGTCACACCCTCATACTCACAAAGGCTAAGAGTATTTGGCTTACTCAACCTCATGTCTTCATCATCAAATACCACACTTTCATACTCACAAGAGCTCAAAGGGATTGGCTCTTCCCATTTTTCATTTTCTTCAACAAAGGTCATTGCCTCAAATTCACATTCATGTTCAATGCTCAAGGATTGGTGGGGAGTGTTTGTTTGGGTTGTTTCTTGGGTTGCTTTCAATTGGGCAATTTGAATTGCCAACTCCTCACCATGGGTAACAATGCTTTGAAGAACATTGTTTCTATTTTGGCTCTCCTCTAGCACTTGTTTGAAGAAGTTTTCTTGGTCTCCCATCATTTGGAGAACCATGTCTTGAATGTCAAAGTTGGGCTCATCATTTTGTTGTGGGTGGGTGTGAAAGTGCTCATATTGTGGCATTTGGAATTGTTTGTAAAGTGAGTTTTGGGTGGATGGTTGTTGTGGGTATTGGATATGGTGATTTTGGTGGGGAAAGTTGGGGTAGTAGTTAGGATTTTCATTGTATGAGGTGTAAGGTAGGTTTGTGTTGACTTGCTCCTCAAACTCCCCATACCCATAGTCATACTCAAAAGATCCACCACATACTCCATAAGTCAAGTCTTGAGCCAACATAGCTAAGACAAGGAAACAACTACAAGCATGGAAACTACACAAAAATGGTAAGAACAGTCCTTGAGGAACAAGTCCCTCAAGGTGAAAGCAAAATCAAAATAGACAAAACAAGTAAGAACTTAATCACATAACACCGTCCCCGGCAACGGCGCCATTTTGATCCGGTTGATGTCGTCACTCATCCAATCAAACACATTTATAATACTCAACAAACAACTAGTTAGTGGTAAGTCGAGGTCGATCCATGGGACGGTGTGCTTTGGGTTCTAAGTCTATCTATCTCAATTTATGCTAGTGTCACAATTTGTTTGGGTTTGTAGTTGTGTCTAGACTAATGCAAGCAATATAATAAACCAAGCAATAAAAGAAGGATGTAAACAATTAATTAAAGATGCTAGGATATCATGGGGACATAGGGAATTCATGGTGTTGATCATACAAACATGTTCACAAAGTTGCAAGCAATTAATGTTGTGGAGAAACCGAGTTGGTTTATGTCTTACGGTTCTTAGGAAGAGTTGGGTCCCGGAGCCGAATCGATTAGATTGTACAACACCTACAAGTCGACTTACTTTCCTCCTAATCAACTTCTATGCATGGTCTAACACGACTCGAGTTGGTTTATATCTTACAAGTCAAGTTGAATAGATAAGAGATGGTTGTAAATGCAAGGATTCATAGGCTTAGCATTTCATCAAACATAACATGTGCATAAAGTTGACATCACAACAAGCAAGCAATTTAATCATGTGAACATATTAGATTAAGCATGAATCAATCCCATGTTGGTTTTCCCTAATTACCCACTAATCCTAGCTAAGAAACTACTCACTCATCATCATGGGAAACATGTCATTAATGGTGTCAATCATCACAACAAGTATAAACATGATAATAGAATGAAGAAATGAACAATAAAGATTAAAGAGTAAAGTAATTATACCAAACTTGAGGTGATCCAAATAATAATGCAAAGAATAATAGAAGAACTTGATGATTGATGGAAGGTTGTCAATCTCCCAATAATAACCCAATAATCTTCAATTACCCAATAATAAACTTGAATAATAAACTTGAACAATAATTAAGGAGAGATTAATGTGTAATGTGTGGAAAGATTAAAGAGTAATCTATTCTAATCTACTCCTAATCTAATCTAAAGGAGGATTTTCTACTCTAAAAACTTGTGTAAAAGGATTATTACAAATGGGGTATTTATAGTAGAAATTAGGTGGATGCATTAGGGTTAACTAAGGCTAAAATAGTAATTACACTTTTTAGATTGAGCAAGGAGGAGCCGGTATTTTTCGAAGGAAGGACTTCTTTCTTTGTAGCTTGGAGAAGACGAAATTGTGCTGTGGAGAAATTCGTGCGGATTGGTGTCGGGACGGGCGGATTCAGGTAGGGGAATCCGGGCGGATTCTGGGAGAAGACGGGCGGATTGTAGGGAATCCGGGCGGATTGTGGGAGGGGAATCCGGGCGGATTGTGGGAGGGGAATCCGGGCGGATTGTAGGGAATCCGGGCGGATTGTGGCAGGGGAATCCGGGCGGATTCTCTTCCAGCGAAATTTCTTGTTTTTCCCAGCCAAAAGACGGGCGTCTTGTAGGGAAGACGGGCGTCCTGAGGAAGACGGGCGGATTTGTCTCGGGACGCGCGGATTCCCGAATAGCTTCTTTGTTTGACCTCGGATTGTAAAGCGGACGTCATTTTCTCATCCGGACTCCTATTTGAGTGATTCAAAAGCCTAGATCGCTTGATTTTTCGACGCCGTTTCATCTAACATATTTTCAGAGCCAAAGGAGTAACTCTTGGTTTGCGTTCCGAGCAATTTTCTTCATGAATGGCTTCCTTGCTTTTCCTCCTTGCTTTAAACCTTATGACCCTTCTATATACTCTTTATTCCTACATCATTGGTCATCATTCTTGCCTCCTCTTCATACTAGTCCATCTAATATCATCAATAAGCTTCCAAATATGCACGAAAGACGGGAATTTCCGCCTTATTATCTCCTTTTCTACAAAACATATGAAATGCGATAGAAAAGCAAATAGGAAGGTTTTGACGGATAAAATGGCCATGAAATGTCATAATAGTATGCAAAATAGGCTCAATTAGGGGACTAAATGTGCGCAAATAATGTTCACATCACCTACCCCAAATATCACCCAAGAGGAAGCTTACAATGCTAAGCAAACCTCAAAGACCACAAATCACAACAAACAAAACATTGGTTAGAACAAATGCAAAATCCAAATTTGCGAAAGGGACAACACACCCCCATTGAGTCACGGGGTGGCTCGCGCCTCTTTAGGCTGTCTGCTTAGCCTCTAAGCAAACACAACCGACCTACCTCCCCAAATTTCTCTATAAATACCACCCTTCACACACCATAAACTTCACGCGAGAGTCCGCCCCTTCCTTCTCCCTTAAACTTCTATACTCGACTTCCTAAGTCACAAAATCGATACGTGTTTACGACCTACCGATCGTAAATACAAGCCTTACACATATTGTTTGGTACCGTCGCCGTGCATTCGACCGACCCATTCGACCAACTCAACATTAATTAACATGTTTTAATTAACATATTTTCAACTCATTTTCAAAATTAAATCCTTTTTTAAGGCACCTTTTTATTAAACTTCTTTGATCGTGAGTAGTCGCAACGAGAAAACCGTCTCTAAAGTCGTCTACGTCGCAAACATCAATACACGTAAGTTTGAGGGTGTAAACACCTCACTTTATTTCATGTATTTACTGTTTTTATGAGTCTATAAGCATGAACAATGCATAACACGATTCAAATATAGGTTAGGCGAGCCAAAACCGGGTTTTGGCCTGAGACAGAAGCTCCTTGTTATGCAAGGGAGCTCGCGCCTCTTGTGGGTCTCGGGTCAGACTCATCCGTGTTTGAGTTCGTCTTTCCTTCAACACTTTCTTTTATTTTTACTTCTTTTCTTTTACGGTTTTTACCATTTTAATTCATTTTTATGATAAACATATTTTGACCATTACAAAAATCATCCTTGGTTCCTTATACCATGACGGTTCATTCCGTGACTCGATGATTTTATGGTTAATTACATTTTAATGGGTATTTTAACACCCCTTTCTTTTATTACCATTTTTCTCATTTATTTACATTTGCAAACATATTAGTCATAATTCATAATCATCATTGGTTCTTTATACCATGTCGGTTTAATCCGAGTACGATGACACACTTGACTAATTACAAATAATTGAACTTAACGTAATTAGTTCAAATCAAACATTTTCCTTTTACACATTTTATTATGCTTTTCAAACATGCAAATCCGACAACGAATATTACTAACATAATAGTAATTATTCCGAGTCATGGAAATCATACTTGCAAATCTTTCATCATAAATACGGTTTTAAACAACCTTTTCAAAAACCAGGAGACGCCCCCCTTGGGTCGGCTCATGGCTCGCGCCCCAAGGGACCGCCTGTTTTCACATTTCAAAACCAGGGCAGAGCCCCTTCCATCGCCAATAGGCTCGCGCCCCAATGGGGCTGCCTGGCGCTGTTTTGCCTCGTTTTAGCACTTGTCTAGGACGATCCCGATTATGGTTAACCCGAATACATGATGGATCAGATTGACAAGTTTATGTTTTTACAATTTGTCATTTGACACCCTTTTTCAATAAATGGATCGTGTTAAGCATCATAATCCGAATTTGGTAAATGGATATTTAATTTCCGTTTTCACATGCAAATCGATGTAAATCCAACTTGACATCTTATGCTTGATATTTGGATTAACAAACTGACTTAGAAAGCTCATATGTTAGGTTAAGACTTTTGGATGTGCATTCATGCATTTTAACCGTTTTATCAACTCTTGCACTTAAACAACCACGATCGATCAGTAGAGGCCGCTAACGCGGGCGGGATTGGGTGTCCGATTAAAGGGCTTTCCAATACGTACCCTCACCCCTTACTCAGAACCTTTGGATAGTGGATGGCCTTATCTAGGGCGCACGAGAGTCATTTTAGGCATAGAATGCTAAAAGGGGGACGAGTCCTTATCTTTAGTACCTATGTCAAACACCGCTTTTTGCCTTGGTTGACCTAGGTATAAAGTGGATTCGAACGGGTTCCAAGCATCCCACAAATGCTTGGTGGCGACTCCGAACATCTCTACATCGTTTCGCGGCCCTTGCCGAGACGATACCGACCGATCTAAAGCGATCCGGTCGAAAGCATTTTTACGCCGCCGAGCGTGGCTTTCAAAGAGACCTCTGCATGTCCACAGTTTGTCCTGGCGTGCAGGTGGCCCGTGACCGCGAACCGGTAGGCGGCCTAAATCCGCAGACCGAGACGTGGCCCATGTCCACATTTTGGCGACTCCGCTGGGGAAAACTAGGACACTTGTGTCTTTGTGATCCTTAGAGGTGAAACTCGAACGAGGTCGTGGTTAAAATGCATTAATTGATATTACGGTCATAAGTCGGGTTCCTTGTCCGGGCCCACAACCTAACCTTTATCGACCAATTGTCTCGTCTCGTCGGCGTGAGTTTTCTCATCCCCACGATTCGAATCCCGATTGAGTCAAGCATACCATTGACGTTACACATTTCTGTTTCGTCAAAGAGCTTTCATCACTTTCGAGCACGAGGCTAGGGCACCCTCCTTACACATTTTGTTTGGATTGGTATCCCTCTCGCAAATCGGGGTTTGATTGCTTGGTGTGTAACCCACCCTTCTAAGCCAAAACCCGTGTCAGCATAATGCATAATATAATGAACTGTGAGTGCTTATGTGCTACTTGATCATAAGTCCTTCCGTATCATTTTCAAACTTTCAAAAACACCCTTTCGCGCCGTTATAATGGTCATTTCAAACCTCAGTCTTTCGTCGACCGTTGCACGCCTTTTTAGGCCGTCGTAATGACGATTTTCAAACTCAGCTTTTACAACCATTTCAAAACACCTTTTTATGCCGTTATGATGGCCGTTTCAAACCTCGGTCTTTCGCCGACCATTTCACGCCTTTCTAGGCTGTCGTAATGACGATTTTCAAAACCGGTTTTCTACAACCATTTCAACACACCTTTCTAGGCCGTCGTAATGACGATTTTCAAACCCGATTTTTACAACCATTTCGAAGCACCTTTTTATGCCGTTATAATGGCTATTTCAAAATCCGGTTTTTACAACCGTTTCAAATGCACCTTTTCATGCCGTTGTAATGACGATTTCAAACCTTGGTTTTCACAAACCATTTCAAAATACCCTTTTACGTCGTCATAATGGCCATTTCAAACCTCGGTCTCTCGCCGACCGTTGCATTTTCAAATCACCCTTTTACGCCGTTGTAATGACGAATTCTACCCTCAAATTTTCAAAATTCAGAATCAATTTTTAAACAGAAACGTTTTTCAAACCGTCGTAATGACGATTTTGACCCGTGCAACTTTCCAAAATTTCAAATGTCATTTTCGAAATCAAATTTGGCTTTTCTAAGCCGTCATAATGACGTTTTCAATTCTCACATTTTTCGATTTGCATACCGTCTTTCAAAGGTTAAAACGGTTTTCTAACCCGTTGTAATGACGAATTCAATCCTCACGATTTCCATTTTCAAATCTTGAAAACGAATTTAACCGTTTTCAAATTCCATTCAAATCAAATCATTTGAAAGCTAATTTAACCGCTTTCAACTTCAAATTCAAAATCAAATCTTTGAAAACAAATTTAACCGTTTTCAAATTTCAATTCAAAATCAAATTTTTGAAAACAAATTTAACCGTTTTCAAATTTCAATTCAAAATCAAATTTTTGAAAATAAAATTAACCGTTTTCAAATTTCAATCTAATTTCAAACCATTTGAAAACAAATTTAACCGTTTTCAAATTCCAAATCCAATTTCAAACCATTTGAAAACAAATTTAACCATTTTCAAATTTCAATTCAAAATCAACCGTTTGAAAAAAAATTTAACCGTTTTCAAATTTCAATCCGATTCCAAATTGTTTGAAAACAAATCTAACCGTTTTCAAATTTTCAACCCAATTTTAAATCCTTTGAAAATAAACTTAACCGTTTTCATGGCCATTGTGATGACGATTCCAAATTATTCGATTCTCGATTTTCTAATCCGTGATTCGGAATTTCAAAAATCGTCTTCGGAAACAAGACATTGTTTTCAGAGCCGCCACAATCTCAACTCAAACCGTCTTTTGAAATCAAACCTAAGACAACCCTTTCAACTGACCGACTTTTGAAGATCCTTACTCTTCGGAAGCGGTCCATAAAACGACTAATGGATCTTTTTGAAAATTTCTATTTTCGAAAATTTCAATCCACCTTTCTGATTCAGCCTCGAGTCGATTAGAGTCCAGTCGATTTCAAGTCAAGTCGTCTAGATAACGTCGGATCTCCGCCGAAGTTAGTACCTACCTTATGGTCTAGGTTGTGTCGCCTAATTGTCGAGACATCTTCAATGGCATTTGGAGAGTCAAAACCTCTCGAGTATTAAACCCGTCTTTCCCCTACATTACGGGTCAAAGGTCAAGTTTGTGTGCATGTCTTGTCCAACAACGTCACGCCATTGACAAACTTCCAAATCTCATCAGAAGTCGTATGTATAGGCATCACTATGCCAAAGTTGACAATATCTAGGCATCACTATGCCAAAGTTGACACTCGAGTCTAAGTTCAAAGTCATGAACCAAGAGTTCAAACACAAGAGGTCGTTCAGGATCTTTAATGAACTCATAACATAGTCACACCGTTGCCTCTCCACAACAAAATTGCCTTTTGTACATATGTGTCGTACTTTCCTTTGTTTGTGCAGTACCTTGCCAAGACAAGTTATAACGCCTATCATTATGTCAAATATGAATCCCTTGGGTGCGATCGATCGTCAACCAGAAACTCAAGAAGCTGATCAACCATCATCCACCATGACTTCTGCCGAAACCAACATGGTCCTTCGACTCCTAGCTACCGTGGAAAACTTGAGCACTCGTCTCTCCCAAGTTGAGGACAAAATGATAACCGGGAATCTTTCCACTTCTGATATTGAGCAAAGGGTTAAGCTCCTTGAAAGTCGGCTACTTACCATCGACCAGACCAAAACCAGACGACCTCATAGGTCCTTTCCTGATTTGGGTATGCCGTATGCCACAGCCTTGGAAAGGCTAACCTCCCAAGGTAAACTTCAACCAATTGGTCCAACTCCAGACCCTCTACCAAACAAGCGAGGACGTAGATGGGACAGAAAACTGTTTTGCCAATATCATCAAGGTCGCGGACATGACACTGAAATGTGTCTCCCTCTAAAAGGTGCCATCCTTGATATGATTGAAAAGGGCGAATTACCATTACCTCCCCAAACAAACAACAAAAACAACCATCGTGAAAACCCTATTGAACACAGTGAAGAATCTTCCCTAGACTGCTCTCATCTCATCTCTCCTGAGGATGAGAAAATTCATGCAATTGATGAGGATGGCATACAAAGCGGTATAATGATGCTCTCTGTCTCCATCAACAACATATTCTCAAAGCTGCAAGTGGCTATCGATGACTTGAACACCCGGGTAGCTAATTTGGAGAAGAGGTTTGGTAGTACCGAAAATGAACCTGACCATCAAGGAGAAAACCAACCCTCCATTCACCAACCAACAGCCGTTGAAAATGAGGAGTCATCCGATGGTTCCCACATCTACGAACCTACCAAAGAACACGAAATTGTCTCACCAAAATACCCTTCAAAATACCAAGCAACATTCCCAAAACTTCCCATTGACAACGACCCAACTCGCTTCCGCCCGGGATTGACAAAAACAAAAACAAAAACAAAACTCACAAAAACTTCCCAAAAAACACAAATGTGGGAATCGTTGGAAAACATCAAAGGGTATTCACAGATCTGGGAATAACATATGGCACCGCTCTGGGGATACTTGCTTCATAAGGAATGCTCCAACCCATTGGTCCGACTCCGGACAAACCTAAACACAAAAGAGCCCGATTCTGGGATGGTAATGCCTATTGCCAATATCATCAAGGCAAGGGCCATGACACCGAAACCTGTTTCAAACTCAAGCATTCTATTCAAGATATGATTGAAGCTGGCAAAATCGTAATTGCACCTCTCAGTCAGGACAATCCTCCTGAATGTCTCACGTCAAACAGCAAGGTTGAACGTTCTCAAAGAACATTCACCAACCTCAACACAACCTATGCCGAAGCTCTTCAAAAGCTCGTAACTGAAGGGAAGCTACAACCGATCGGACCCACCCCGGATCCGTCTGATGCTAAGAAATCCCGTTTCTGGGACGGCAATACCTATTGCCAATATCATCGAGGAAATGGTCATGACACTGAAACATGCTTCAAACTGAAACATGCTATTCAAGATATGATCAACAACTAGGAACTGATAGCTTCATCCCTATGCCAACCAAGTGATGAAGACAACCCTAATGAACATCTCTTTCTGCAAGGAGATAAAAGCCTCATCGACTGTTGTCCTCATATCATCCCCAACAACGAGAGTGAAGTGCTCAAGTGGGTCAATACTCAAGATCAAACATTCAAGCTGTTGGATGCTGCGAAAGAGACCTTCGAGGAGGAACATGATGATTAGGAGTTCGTATCTACGATTAAGTCTGAGTCCGAGTCCGAGTCTTAGGCTTTCTCATATCTATCCTAGTGTCTGTCCTTTTATTCCTAAGTGACAAATGGAAATTTGTCCCATGAGTCACATGTATTCATCGAGTCTGTGCTAACCTCTTATTTACCTAAATAAAAGCACAATTTCCAGCTATCATATATTCTCCTCTTTACCATTTCCCGTTGACAACGAGAATTGATTTGAGAATTGATTTAAAGAGAACAATATGTTCCAATTCAATGTGAGTACACTCGAGTGACGTTCCGTACCGAGTAAGCAGAGGACTCGAAACTCCGTGTCCATTTTCTTTACCTATTCCATGTCTGGCAATAGAAACCTTTCATTAACACCAAATTTAGAACGAGCTTCTATCAAGGGGATCCTACGACGAACCCAGATAACAAACCAGAACATCTCCTTGTTCATGATCAATGACGGAAGGCAAGCCCATTCCCCACAAAAACATCCTATCGCTAATTATCAACCTTTCACCAATGGGTACATCCCCGTCCGCACCTTTACTTACCTCGAACGAAGGACGGCAAAGAACCAATAAATCAAAAGCCAAAGCGAAAGGCCAAAATCAAAGGCCCAAGCCAAAAGCCATTCGGCCAATAACCATTCATCTAACGCCACAACGAAAGGCCAAAATCAAAGCCCAAAGCAATTCATCCCAAGGCCAAAGCCAAAGCCCAAAACAAAGGTAAAAATCAAAGCCAAAGCGAAAGCCAAGGCAAAAGCCAAAACAAAAACGAGATAGTGAAATTCAAGTTCGCTATCTTCACCAGCTTCAAACGATGGAAATTAAAACCGTCATTTTCAAATCAAAAAACAAACTAGTGAAATTCAAATTCGCTATTTTCACAAATTTCAAACGACGAAGATAAAACCGTCAATTTCAAATCAAAAACAAGATAGTGAAATTCAAATTCACTATTTTCACAATTCCAAACAACGGAATTAAAAACCATCCCAATCAAAAAACGAAATAGTGAAATTCAAATTCGCTATTTTCCCACAATTTCAACTGACGAAATTCAAAACCGTCACTTTTCAAAAAAATGAAATAGCGAAATTCAAATTCGTTATCTTCCTACAATTTCACTTTTCAAACTTCGGACCAACAAGTCCGACACCAACATCCAAAGTCCAGGACCAACAAGTCCAAAGCCCAGGACGCATGAGTCCAACATATAAAGTCCAGGACCAACAAGTCCAAAGCCCAGGACCCGTGAGTCCAAAATACCAAGTCCATGACCAACAAGTCCAAAGTCCAGGACCCATGAGTCCAACACCCAAATACAAAGTCCAGGATCAACAAGTTCAAAACCCAGGACCCATGAGTCCAAAACACCCAGTCCAGGACCAAAAAGTCCAAAGCCCAGGACCCATGAGTCCAAAACACCAAGTCCAGGACCTACAGGTCCAAAGCCCAGGACCCATGGGTCCAAAATACCAAGTCCAGGACAATTAAGTCCAAAGCCCAGCACCCCTAAGTCCTTCTGCAGACTACTACAAGGAAACTTATCTAGGATCCTGGGGATTCCCCTCAAGATCATAATCAAAACTGCTTTACCCTTAAGTCCTTCTAGAGACTACTACAGGGAGACCTATCTAGGCTTCTGTGGATTCCCCCTCAAGCTCGTAATATCACACCTTAACCTTTAAGGTCCAGACATGGAAATCTGATTCCATGTTGTTTACCAACCATTTCGTGCTCAGGCCACATCAAGCCGGAGACCCCATTCCGCACCACACTACAAGCCGTTACCCATCGGCCTAAACACCACAAAATTCTTGCTCCAGATTTTTATCTGTTAAACAAACCCATTATTACCAAGCTCCACATTCCCTAATGTTGAAGCCATTTTTTACCACAATCCCCACGGAGTCCTCGAATGCTTTGCTATCGCGAACGGGACATACCTAATCTACCCTTAGAGTCCACTTTTTAGTGTGCTCAAATGATAAGGAACATTTTCACAAATTACACCTCTTTGATTCATGATCAAGAGGTATTTATCTCCAATCAACCTTCGAGTCAGCAAACGGAATTTTTCGTCGTGACGCTCAACTCCAGATTTTTATCTGTCAAACAAACCGTTATTACCAAGCTCCGCATTCCATAATGTCGAAGCCATTTTCACCCTGACCCAGATACGGAGTCCTCGAATGCTTTGCTACCGAGAACGGGATATACCCAATCTACCCTTAGGGTCCACTTTTAGTGTGCTCACATGATAAGGAACATTTTCAAAAATTACACCTCTTCGATTCATGATCAAGGAGGAATTATCTCAAATCAAATTTTCGAGTCACCTAACGGCTTTTACCGTCGTGATCCTCACACTTTAAGGTCCTAACAACTCGCTTAGGCACACATTCAGAACTACGATCTGGTTTGATTTCACTTCACGTGAATATGTAGGCAGTCCTTCATGGGCGCAACCATACACCTCAAAATCACTTAAAGGTCCTAACATCTCGCTTAGGCACACACACAGCTCAGAACTACGATCTGGTTTGATTTCGCAAACACGCGAATACGTAGGCAGTCCCCCAACAAGGACACAACCGCATATCCATTTCAATCTCAACATCAATCCTCAAAATCAGCCCACCCAGCTGCAAATTTTAATCGTACACCTCTTTACTGGGGGCTTCTTCCTTAAGACGTCGTCCATTCCTTGTTTTGTCAAATTCCCGCCTTCTCACTCTGGGGGCTTCTCTTTCAAGATGCCACCCATCCTTTATCCTCAAACAACTTTTGAGTCTCAACTACAGTCCAAAATAAAACCGCCCATAGCCTAGTGCTCGGTTCGGACGATGACAAGGTCTTGGTTCCGCTCTCCGAATCATCATACCTCGAGAAGGGATCTCAAAACGAGCAAATGGTGGCGAAGATGTCTGGAGAAGATAATCAATTCATATTCCCCAGCTGAGTGGACCGTCTACTCCAAGGATCTGATGCGCGATGTCACCCTTTCTTGGTTAGGAGTTGCACTTACATGTGCAAAGTCTGTCAGAGTCACCCCCGTGTCGTGTCGATACTGAGTTTGCATCACGTTCACGACCGCCTGTTTGTCAGTCTGTCAGTATGCGTCTGTGTGAGTCACTGTCCCAACAGCCACGTGTCTCCAATTTATCAAATCACAGATCTACGAGCAATAAGACTTAATTCTTAAAGCTCCACAACTTTCAAAACTTCTATCTCCCTTCGCGTGAGATATTACATGCTAGTTGCTTATATGCTAACTGCTCACAAGCTTATGTGCTTAAGCGCTTGTATGCTTGCATTCAACGTGCTTATCTATGCGACTGCGGATTTGTGTGGTCACTAACCATGCAGATAATCTTGAGATGACAAACTCACACCAACTGGGTACTGGGTTCTTCCCAACAAACGGCGACCCATCAAGTCCAAGGGCTTTAACCCCGTCGATTAAATGGCATACGCTACCTCCCAGCGAGCAGCAACTCATATCCCCGGCGAGTCCTGAGAAGTTTCTAACTCCTCAGCGAGTGCCGATTTTCAAATGGATGTCACACATGCTATTTCCCACAGTCGATCTTTCGACCACCATAGCTGGCGAGCCTTTGTCCGCAAACATCGAAGGACAGATCCCGAAGATGCCTCGGGTACATTTCCTTATCACAGCTGGCGAGCCTTTTTCCGCAAACATCCAAGGACAGATCCCGAAGATGCCTCGGGTACATTTCCTTGTCACAGATGGCGAGCCTTTATCCGCAAACATCCAAGGACAGATCCCGAAGATGCCTCGGGTACATTTCCTTGTCACAGCTAGCGAGCCTTTGTCCGCAAACATCCAAGGACAGATCTCGAAGATGCCTCGGGTACATTTCCTTGTCACAGCTGGCGAGCCTTTGTCCGCAAACATCCAGGGACAGATCCCGAAGATGCCTCGGTTACATTTCCTTACCATGGCTGGCGAGCTTTTCTCCGCAAACACTTCAAGGACAGATCCCGAAGATGCCTCGGTTACATTTCCTTACCATGGCTGGCGAGCTTTTGTCCGCAAACACTTCAAGGACAGATCCCGAAGATGCCTCGGGTACATTTCCTTACCACGGCTGGCGAGCCTTTGCGCGCAAATGATTGAAGGACGTATCCCGAAGATGCCTCAGGTATGATTCCTTCTTATGGCTGGCGAGCCTTTATACGTAGTCTAATGGACTTTAAACGACCCGAATCGAAAGTCGACAGACTCTAAACTGTTCCCGACGGCAGGTCCTTGACTCGAATCCCCGAGTCGCCTCGACGTCGCCCTTCCCGACGGCAGGTCCTTGGCTCAAACCCTTTTGAGTCGCCTCGACGTCGCAATGGTCTTCAGGTTGTAATCTTCGATTGACCTGGAGATCATACTTTGACTTTCGCCCTGTCTAAGCCTCAGTCAAAGTGGGGGCTCTGTAGATACCCAGTATCTGCACCTTCCAAAAACCACCCGATGATGATCGGACTATAACGTGTTTTTGCTATGCGTGCGTGGATTGGCTTTACATGAGATGGTTTAATGTACTACTCGGATATGAAAAATGATTTCAAAAGTTTTCTAACTTCATTTGCATTAAAATAACACTATTTAGAGTTAAAACAGTCTTCGGACCCAAAACCGACTCAGAAACCCGCAACTCGAGTCAACCTGAGTCAACCCAAGTCAACCCAAATCTCGGATGTCAAAAATAATGCCATGAATGTCTTCATCATGTCATTTCCATTAAAATGACCCTATTTAAAGTCTAAACCGACACCGAGCCAAAAACCGACTCGAAATTCAAATCCCGACTCACACGGGTCAAACCCGAGTCAAAGACACAAAATACCTACCCCAAATATCACCCAAGAGGAAACTTACACGGCTAAGCAAACCTCAAAGACCACAAATCACAACAAACAAAACATTGGTTAGAACAAATGCAAAATCCAAATTTGCGAAAGGGACAACACACCCCATTGAGTCACGGGGTGGCTCGCGCCTCTTTAGGCTGTCTGCTTAGCCTCTAAGCAAACACAACCGACCTACCTCCCCAAATTTCTCTATAAATACTACCCTTCACACACCATAAACTTCACGCGAGAGTCCGCCCCCTCCTTCTCCCTTAAACTTCTATACTCGACTTCCTAAGTCACAAATCGACACGTGTTTACGACCTACCGATCGTAAATACAAGCCTTACACATATTGTTTGGTACCGTCGCCATGCATTCGACCGACCCATTCGACCAACTCAACATTAATCAACATGTTTTAATTAACATATTTTCAACTCATTTTCAAAATTAAATCCTTTTTTAAGGCACCTTTTTATTAAACTTCTTTGATCGTGAGTAGTCGCAACGAGAAAACCGTCTCTAAAGTCGTCTACGTCGCAAACATCAATACACGTAAGTTTGAGGGTGTAAACAACTCACTTTATTTCATGTATTTACTGTTTTTACGAGTCTATAAGCATGAACAATGCATAACACGATTCAAATATAGGTTAGGCGAGCCAAAACCGGGTTTTGGCCTGAGATAGAAGTTCCTTGCTATGCAAGGGAGCTCGCGCCTCTTGTGGGTCTCGGGTCAGACTCATCCGTGTTTGAGTTCGTCTTTCCTTCAACACTTTCTTTTATTTGTACTTCTTTTCTTTTACGGTTTTTACAGTTTTAATTCATTTTTATGATAAACATATTTTGACCATTACAAAAATCATCCTTGGTTCCTTATACCATGACGGTTCATTCTGTGACTCGATGATTTTATGGTTAATTACATTTTAATGGGTATTTTAACACCCCTTTCTTTTATTACCATTTTTCTCATTTATTTACATTTGCAAACATATTAGTCATAATTCATAATCATCCTTGGTTCTTTATACCATGTCGGTTTAATCCGAGTACGATGACACACTTGACTAATTACAAATAATTGAACTTAACATAATTAGTTCAAATCAAACATTTTCCTTTTACATATTTTATTATGCTTTTCAAACATGCAAATCCGACAACGAATATTATTAACATAATAGTAATTATTCCGAGTCATGGAAATCATACTTGCAAATCTTTCATCATAAATACGGTTTTAAACAACCTTTTCAAAAACCAGGAGACGTCCCCCTTGGGTCGGCTCATGGCTCGCGCCCCAAGGGACCGCATGTTTTCACATTTCAAAACCAGGGCAGAGCCCCTTCCATCGCCAATAGGCTCGCGCCCCAATGGGGCTGCCTGGCGCTGTTCTGCCTCGTTTTAGCACTTGTCTAGGACGATCCCGATTATGGTTAACCCGAATACATGACGGATCAGATTGACAAGTTTATGTTTTTACAATTTGTCATTTGACACCCTTTTTCAATAAATGGATCGTGTTAAGCATCATAATCCGAATTTGGTAAATGGATATTTAATTTCCGTTTTCACGTGCAAATCAATCTAAATCCAACTTGACATCTTATGCTTGATATTTGGATTAACAAACTGACTTAGAAAGCTCATATGTTAGGTTAAGACTTTTGGATGTGCATTCATGCATTTTAACCGTTTTATCAACTCTTGCACTTAAACAACCACGATCGATCAGTAGAGGCCGCTAACGCGGGCGGGATTGGGTGTCCGATTAAAGGGCTTCCCAATACGTACCCTCACCCCTTACTCAGAACCTTTGGATAGTGGATGGCCTTATCCAGGGCGCACGAGAGTCATTTTAGGCATAGAATGCTAAAAGGGGGACGAGTCCTTATCTTTAGTACCTATGTCAAACACCGCTTTTTGCCTTGGTTGACCTAGGTATAAAGTGGATTCGAACGGGTTCCAAACATCCCACAAATGCTTGGTGGCGACTCTGAACATCTCTACATCGTTTCACGACCCTTGCCGAGACGATACCGACCGATCTAAAGCGATCCGGTCGAAAGCATTTTTACGCCGCCGAGCGTGGCTTTCAAAGAGACCTCTGCATGTCCACAGTTTGGCCTGGCGTGCAGGTGGCCCGTGACCGCAAACCGGTAGGCCGCCTAAATCCGCAGACCGAGACGTGGCCCATGTCCACACCCATATATACCTCGGCATGTGTCATGGTCATTTGTTCGGTTGGAATGCATATGTACGGTTGTAGAGATTACTTTCATATTATATTGCAGGCATGTTCTTATTGGTCGTAGTTAGGTGAGTGTCACTAACAAAATGAATTCCTTCTATCTTTCACATATATTCACCTGTATTTATTGAGTGATTTGAGCGACCCGTGAGAGTCAAATTTGATAAGTCTCTATAGTCAACTGTTCAGCAGTTTTTGACGACTACATAACTCGTTTGCATGATTCATATTACTAATTGATTGTTGGTTGTGCATTAAATTGGTTTAGGCTAGTCAGTTTGCATTTCGCTCTGAGATTGACCTCGTTCCATTAGGTTTTTAGGATCGAGTCTAGTTCTTGCTTGGGGACAAGCAAGGGTTTGGTTTGGGGAAGTTTGATGCGTGTCTTTTATATGACGTTTTACACCTCATTTTACACGCATTTCAGAGCTCATTTATGTAGTTTATGCTACTATTTGCCCCATTTCGTCTACTTTCGTATTTTTATGTAATATTACAGATTTATGTGAAAATGAGTAGATATTGAGCTAAATCCGTCCCCGAGTATCTTGCATTGCATTTGACATGAAGTATTTACGCAAGGAACAAGCTTGGTGCGCATTTCGAGGCCCGAAAGACTAATCCACGAAATTTTTGAAGCAAAGTACCAGCTATAGTGGTCGATCGACTTATTCCTTTGGTCGATCGACCAAGGCACGTAGATCAGAAGCTACTGTTCAGCATAGGTTGGTCGATCGACTGAGTACCCTGGTCGATCGACTGAGGCCGTGATTCAGCGTGAATTAAAAGATCGAGAAATTTAAAGCCCATAGTACATTAGGTTTTGGAATAAGAACTATGTTGTATTCTATATAACGTAAGCTAGGTTTACAGAATAGTCATTCAGAAAATTATCTAGTTTTCCTTCAGTTCTTTATCAGTTTTAGCATATCAAATAATTAGGGTTCGGAATATTGCTTTCGTTCGTTCTTTTAATCTTTCCGTTACAATTCCTCTTCACGGTATTTTTCTGTTCTTGTTTTCAGTTTCATTGCTTTATTATCATTCATAGCTAGAATTGATAGATTAGTTTCCCGAAGCCAATCATTGTTTTATGCTAGTCCTTTATTCCGTTAATTTAAGCATGAATTCAATAGATTATTTAGTCAAATTTATTGTTGTTATCGTTTCTAGTATGAGTAGCTAATTTATTCGTGCTAGGATGTAGGGAATCTGTAGTTAGGCGGCATTAGAATTGATATGGCCTGAAATCGCGTGTTGGTCGATCGACCGCCATACCTGGTCGATCGACTGACCACGTGAGGTGTTACCTTCGTTTTAATTGATTCAATTCTATATTTGACGAATCGAGTGCACGCGACTAGTTGAATGTTTAGCCTTTGACTGACCCATTAGATCGAGAGATAGGGGAAGTTGTTAGACCACCAATTAAAATGACTAAACTATGCTGAGATCGAAAGATAGGTAAAGTTTAGATTATTAGTCACTTTTCAGGACGAGAGTCAGTACTAGTGATATTAGGGACCCGTAGCGAGATCGAAAGACGCTACTTGTTAAGAGTGGACAGAGAGGACCTCTTGTTTTCCCGCCTCATGTGTTTGATTTAGACCTACTTAGTATGCTGCCGCCGAAACTATAGTGAACCGACCATCCTAGTACCCTTCTTTATTTTTGATTTAATACATTTCTTTAGTTTAATTTATATTTCATCGCCTTTAGCTATAGCTCAAATCAAAGCAAACCCCCACACACTATTACTCTAGGACTAAGTTTAGATAACTAATAATTGCATCTGCCTCTCTGTGGTTCGACCCTGCTACCGCTGTCTATAGTTGTAGTTGGAAATTATAAATATTATTTTTGGTGCATAACGACAGGCATCACTTGTCACCACCTGGATATAATGAATACGGTGTGCAATGAGCCTCTGTCATGATTATCTTTTTCAACTCTTCGTCCTTAGGTACACACCATCTCTCATCAAAGCGAACACTCCCATCAGAATGAATAAAGAACCGAGATACCGTCTCTTTCTCTACGTCAGTTCGCCACTCCTAAATCTTGGGATCAAGAGCTTGTTTCCTGGGAATAGCATCATAGAGATCCGGCTGAACTGTCAAATCACCTCTAGCATCCCCTTTCTGGATCGCATGTATCCCTATCTTGGTCACTTCATCTTTCAGCCTCTTTAGTGACATAGCCGTGCATAGGGAATGCACACTCTTCCTGCTCAACGCATCGGCTACCATACTAGCCTTCCCTTCATGGTATATAATATCCATGTCATAGTCTCCTATAAGCTCCATCCACATCCTCTGTCTCATGTTCAACTCCTTTTGAGTAAAAGATGTACTTGAGACTCTTTTTATCAGAAAACACTTTAAAGGTTGCCCCATAAAGATAGTGTCTCCAAATCTTGAGAGCAAACACAACTGCACCCAACTCTAGATCATGCTTCAGGTAGTTCTCCTCATAAGACTTCAATTGCCTAGAAGCATAGGCAATGACTTTCCTGTTTTGCATCAACACACAAACCAACCCGTTCTTTGAAGCATCTATATACACCTCGAAGTTCTCACTCCCTTCAGGTAAAGCTAAGACTGGAGTTGTGATCAAACGCTCCTTTAATGTTTGGAACGCTGTCTCACAACTTTTATCCTAACGAGACCTATTCTCCTTCTTCATCAACGCAGTCATAGGTCTGGCGATCTTGTAAAAGTCTTTCACGAATCGTTGATAGTACCCTGCCAAACCCAATAAACTCCTGATCTCGGCCACATTCTTTGGTGCCTCCCAGTTAGACATCGCCTCAATCTTGCAAGGATCCACAACTACACCCTCTTTGGAGATCACATGACCTAGAAAAGCCACTTTCTCTTACTAGAACTCACACTTAGACAACTTAGCATACAATTGGTTGTCAGGGAGAGTTTGCAACACCAATCGTAAATGCTCCTCGTGCTCCTCCTTAGTCGTGAAGTAGACTAATATGTCATCTATAAATACCACCACAAACTGGTCCAAGTACTGGCTAAAAACCCGGTTCATCAGATCCATAAACACTATTGGCGCATTAGTCAACCCAAAAGGCATCAATACAAACTCATAGTGACCATACCTTGATCGAAAAGTTGTCTTTGGCATGTCTTCTTCCTGAATCCTCACCTGATGATACCCCGACCTTAGATCAATCTTCGAAAAGACACCTGCTCCACTCATCTGGTTAAAATGATCATCTATCCTTGGCAAAGGATATCTGTTCTTCACTGTGAAATGGTTCAGCTCTCTGTAGTCAATACACAACCTCAAGCTCGCATCTTTCTTCTTCACGAACAAGACTGGTGCACCCCACGGCGATACACTTGGTAAAATGTATCCCTTATCCACCAAATCATTCAACTGTTTCTTCATCTCCTCTAACTCCTTAGGACCCATACGATACGGGGCCTTAGAGATTGGTCCCGTTTCTGGTTTTAACTCCACACTGAAGTTTATCTCTCTCTTCGGTGGTAAACCCGGTATCTCATCTGGAAAAACATCTGGAAACTCCCCCACCACTGGTATCTCAGTTGCTGTCGGTTCCACCATACTATTATCTTTCACATGGCATAGAATCAAAGGGCACCCCTTCCTCAAGTTTGACTTTATTGTCACCGCTGCAATCCCTTTGACTTAGGGTTTGATAACAAACCCACGATAAGACACACTAACCCCCTTAGGACCTCTCAAAGAAACCTTCTTTTGGTGACAGTCTGTTCTAGCCGTATACTTACCCAACAAGTCCATCCCAACTATCATCTTAAAACCATCCATATGAAACTCCAACAAGTCAGCTGGGAGATCAACTTGCCCAATAACCATGGACACCCCTCTATACAACTTCCCACAAACCATAGACTCACCCGACAATATAAAAACCTTATCTTTTACAGACTCAAACTCTGTCAACCCCAAAGGCTTAATATGACTCGATGATACAAACGAGTGTGAAGCCCCCGAATCAAACAAAACAAAGTTAGAAACATTGTTAATAGGAAAAGTACCAGTGATCGTGTGTGCATCATCCTCGGCGGCTTGCTTGTCCATTATAAACAGCTTGCCACTGCTGTTTTGTCCACCTCCTTGCACTGTGCTGGCAGATGTAGAAGGCTTGGCAGCTGACCCCTGATTGTTGTTAGTTGCCGATTTCTAATAAGAATTACCGCCTTTACGGTTAACCCACTGTTCTTGTTACTCTACCCTCCTTGATTGTTCCATGACCTAGCTGATCGGTTACTAGCATAGCTCTGCGTCGGCCCCTGTGAAAAGCTCCCCTGTGACGGTCTTTGAAAACCTCTTCGTACTACACTAGTACACTCATGCCTCTTATGACCCACACCGCTACAGTTGAAACATGTCACACCTCAGCTGCTGCTACTACCATGACCACGCCCGTATGAAGAATCTCCACTAAAACCCGACCCAGATGAATAGGCTCTTGTCTGATTGTTGTTACCTCGCTTTTAACTGGATTGGACACCACCATCACTCTTAGCTTTCCTATTTTCCGAGCCCTTCTCTTTGTTTTCCTTCACCATCTCGACCAACCTCTCAGCTCGTCCAGCCCTCTCATAAGCCTTTTTCACATCGGTAAGAGTCCCCGCCGGTAGCTTCTCCGTGATCTGATAAGTCAACCCCTTCTCTAAACGAAGTGCTAAATTCTCCTGATTTAGCCTCATATCCTCAGCATATCTGGCCTTTTCATTGAAATTATGATAGTACTCGGTCACCCTCATATCTCCGGTCATCTTAAAGGAATCAAATTCATCACGGAGTTTGCTACGAACATGTTCCGGAACAAATTCCTGCCTCATAGCCCTCTTGAACTTAGACCACGGGATTGCAGTCTTATCTTGTCTCCTATAGATGTCCAAAGTACTCTCCTTTACCTTGTCCCACCATTCCCTAGCTGAATCTATCAGGTAGAACGTAGCTTGTTCCACCTTAAACTCTTCCGGACAGTGTACCACTCCCAAGATATTCTCCATCTCCCGTTGCCAGTTGTCGAGCAAAATCGGTGCACCTGTACCCACATAGGTAGTGGGGTTGATAGCGAGATATCGTAATGCTCATCTTGGCAAAGTCTACCCCGACCTCCTTATCCTTCCCCATATTATTGAGGAATTCGGTAAGCACGTCCTGATGCTCAAGCATCTTGGCGATCTCGTCAACACTCATCTCCTGAGCCCTAACGTACAACGCTGATCTTTTTGGCGGTATATCTTTGAGCTATAAAAGGGAGATAAACGTAAGCACATAGCCTACGGCTCAAAGCAAATATGACCCGCATAGAACTTACTCGATTGAGTAATAACACACACTCGATCGAGTAGGAGTCACTCGATCGAGTAAGACACGAACTCGATCGAGTACCCCAACTCCAGAAACTGCCCAGAACTATCACAAAACACACTCGATCGAGTCACATATGTACTCGGTCGAGTATCGGACACTCGATCGAGTACTCCCCTTACTCGATCGAGTAGCACAATCCAGTAGCTACTGCCCAACGTATACATATACCCACTCGATCGAGCTCAGCCCACTCGATCGAGTCCAACCCACTCGATCGAGTTTCCCCCACTCGATTGAGCCATGTTGACGATGCTACACTATCCGCATGCTTTTCACTTTATAACTTTTTGTAAAAACAAAAAGATACTTATACATTACAACTCCTATTCACATGTTACTAATATCACAATACTATAAACCACTTTTGTCACACAATCATGCTAAACCACAATTCATATTATCATGCAACAATTACTTTCATTTTTTTTTTCACCACAACATCTATCATATACTTCAACCAACATATGCATATGAACAATAATAAACAATTAACGATCCCATGACACCCCATAGTGACCGGTTTAAAGTTGTAGGGCGAGTTCGCGACTTTAGGACGCCTCCTAAGCCTTTGCATTATCTTCTAAAAACTCCTACCCGGGTTAATTTTAGCTTGACTCTCTAAGTTCATTAGGTTCATTAGTTATGGTTTCCAAAATCGTCGCTTTGATACCACTTTGTAACACCCCCATACACTAAGGTTCCTTACCAAGACCACTTAATGCATGAGAGTGCTACCATCTCTGTTACCCGAGGCATAGTAAATAAAAGTGACCATCAAGAAACGTACTTTAGTAAATAAATTTAAAGTGTTTACATCAAAACCAAAACTGCAAAGTATGATACAACTGTTACAAACCAAAACCAACTAAAATAAATAAATAACATGACACAATAGCGAAAGACTACCGCCTGACTCGTGGTGACTCATCCCCAACTAACCCACGCGCATCCAAGCCATACCTTCTAAACAACTGCTTACCATCCCCGAATGGATCACCACAGTTTTTAAAACATTTATTGGGGTCAGTTACTGCATAAACAATACAAGATAAAACAACAAGCAGAACCACAATCACAATTCTCCATCACCGTCACATCACCAATCATCTGACTACTATAATACCCACGATGTTTAAGGACCCTTTTAACCGACCCTTTGACCAGGGAAGACCATAGGAGGGGGATAGGTGAGAGGCTAAGTAATATAAGTGTCTTACGTGTGTGGTTACTCAACCTAGTAGGGACTACTCGGTCGAGTAGTATGAATACTCGACTGAGTAGAACTTACTCGGCTGAGTACGAGAGTACTCTACCGAGTATAGCTGCTGTTGACGCGTTAATATAAAATGCAAGTTCGTAAGTCTCATTTCATTTCGACGGTTCCCTTTTCACTCCAACCCTAGATTGTCTTTCTCACCTATCACCCACCTCTCCCTACACTCTCATATAACCTAGACCTTAACCATGGAAGGGGACTGGTTTACATAGGGAGGATGCATGCGAGGATGTCGTCTTTGTCACCGTCGGTCCGCGTCACTAGGTAAGTCGTTGTTTTATTGTACTTTAGTAGATTGTTTAGGGTAGTCTTATAATAGGATGTGGTTACCATTGTAGGATGCGTCTCGGAGTCTTGCTTGACTGTTTGTGGATGCAATTTCATGGTTGGCGATAAGGTAGGGTTTCCCTACTCAGTTCATGTTTAGTTGATTTAAGTTTGTAGTGCGATTGTGGTAATTGTTTTTGTGATTATCTGTTGTTGTTGGAGTATTGGAGTTGGTGGTAGTGTTGTGATGATTGATGATGATGATGGTTTGCGAGGTGCATCCTCGGCTGAGTGGAGTCACTTGCGATAGTGGGTTCACGCCCTAGTTTCGCCCTCCGTGGAACCCGCCACGGGAGGGGATGTGTACATTAAGGGACAGAGTTATCGCTCGTTGATGAGTAGGGTTTAGGTGGGGATTGCCTGCGGTCCCCCATTGGCGGCAAGGATTACTTGTTACGATGGGTAATATGGCAGGGCTACACACCTCAGTGTGTAGTCAGTGATTATGGGTGTGATTGGGAGACGGAGGTGGATGTTGATCAGTTGATTACCTTCTTTTAATTATCTTACTTTAATTGTTCAGTAACTGACCCCGTATTGTGTTTTCAAAGCGATGGTGATCCATTCGGGGATGGTGAGCAGTTGGCTTAGTAGGTACAAGTTGGTTTGTTTGTTGTTGGGCATGGAGGGGATCGAGTCACCACGCTACCGGAATAGATGTCCTGACGCATGAGCTCTATAGTAGTCATAGTTATCACTTTGTATCACGTTTGTAGTTTGGTTGTAAAGACTTAAAGTAATATAATATAAGTGTTCTTTCATTGTCTACTTGATCTACTACCTCGGGTGACCGAGATGATAACACCTTCATACACTGGGTTGGTCTTTGGTAAGGCATCTCGGTGTGCGGGGGTGTTACAACTACACACTAAAGTGTGTAACCCTGCCAGAATATCCATCACAACAGATATTCCACACCGCCAGTGGGGGACCGCAGCCGTTCCCACCTAAATCCCGCTCATCTTCATCGAGCGAATAACCCATGTCCATTAATGTGCACATTCCCCTTGTGATGGGAACCACAAGGGGTAAATCAAGGGCGTGAAGCCAATCCCACAAGTGACTCCACTCAGCGGAGGGCACACCTCGACCAATTACATTACCAACAATACCGAAGCCAATTACGATATAATCACATGTCAATCAATCAATAATCATCTTATAATCATTTACACAATAAATGAGTAGGAAAACCCTACCTGGAATGAAATCACCAAAATCAACACAAGCAGCGGATCAAAAGCGTTCCTCTAAGAAATCACCTCCTATAATCACATAATCATACAATTACAATCTATAATCAACAATACCCCAATTTACCCAATTATGGTTTATACCACACTAACGAATCGATATAAAAACGGTACAAGGATCTTACCCACAAAGTAATGATCTCGACGGTATAAAGAACTCAGAAATCCGACGATTCTAGCCCTTGGAGTTGAAAGAAATGGGAGGAATGAACTTACGTTGTTTGCTTTCTTTTTAAAAAGGTTTAGATTTTAGGTAAAAAGTAAAAAGAAGTGACAGAAATCCTTTATATAACATTTCAAATGTTGCTATCAAACTCGTCCTAAAACACGTATAACCCGACTTACTCGACCGAGTAACTGAGGTACTCGATCGAGTACCGCCTAGTCGATCGAGTTGACCTCACTCGAACGAGTATCCTTCAGACAGAACACACTCCAGAACGCAAAACTAAATTACTCGACAGAGTAAGCCCTACTCGATAGAGTACCCAACAGCTAATAAATCTGTGGTATTACAGTAAGTCCCAAACTCGATCGAGTATGGCAGTTTCAGCGATAAGTTATAAATTATGAAGTCGTAAACCCCAAATCAGTTTTTCATTTCTTTCCTCCTAAACCTAATCGACGACACTTCTTCTCCTTCACCATCTTTTAACCGTTTAAGATCTTTTACACTTGGAGACGCCATGGGGATGGAGACTTGAGTCGGGTAGCGGTCTTATCGCCGGAATGCCGAGTATAGGTAAGTCATCATCATCATCCTCAGGTTCCTTTATGGTCATGGTTGTTAGTAATAGGGTTTTCCCTACTGTTTGTGATAGGTGTTGATGGAGGTTGTCGTGTCTTTGTATGGGTGTATGCGGTGTTGCTGCTAATTACTAAAGGTAGGTTTTCCTACTCAGTACTATTGATTGATTGTCATGTGTGGTGTATAATATTGTTGATTGTATGATAGTATTGTTGTGGTTGTGTGCGGGGTGCGTCGCTAGCTGAGTGGAGTCATCATCGGGAATGGCTTCACGCTCTTGATTCGCCCCTTGTGGTTCCCGTCACAAGGGGGAGTTGCACATTAATGGACATGGGTTATTCGCTCGATGGAGATGAGCGGGGCTTAGGTGGGAAAGGTTGCAGTCCCCCACTGGCGGTGTAGAACATCTTTAGCGATGGATATTCTGGAAGGACTTTACCATCGGGTTAGTCAGATGATTGATGGATTATTGGAGTTAGAGATGGATGTGTGTATGTTGTACCTTGTGTTGTGTGTTTTCTTCAGTTACTGACCTTGTGTGGTTTTGGTTGTTTTTCTTTCTTGTTATGTGTCTGCCGTGATCCCTTATGGTGAGCAGTTAGTCTTAGCAGATGTTGATATGTGAAGCTTAGATGGGTACATTGGAGGGACGAGTCTTTCACCGAGTCTTGTCATAGAGTAGTATCACCATAATTGATAGTCGTTGTTGATCAGTTGTATCTTTTATGTTGGTAAGTTGGACCTGTAATTAATAAACTTAAATAGTTTTTTTATTGACATTATGATATACTATTCCTCGGTCAACCGAGATGGTAATGCCCGTATCTGCTAGGGAAGGTCTTCTTAAGGCTCCTTGTTAGATAGGAGTGTTATAAAGTGGTATCAGAGCGACGATATTGGAACCTGTAAACAATGAACATAATGAACGTAGTGAGTCTAATAAAATGAACATGGTGTATGTGTGTTGGGAGCCCTTTAAATTGCTTGATTTTGGGTAAAAAAGCGCCTTCATTCTAAAATCCTGGCGCCAATATACTTAAACCAGTCACTTCAAATGGGGATATAGAGTCGGGAATTGTGTGTGCATGTGTGTGTAATATACAATATATATATATATATATATATATATATATATATATATATATATATATATATATATATATATATATATATATATAGAGAGAGAGAGAGAGAGAGAGAGAGAGAGATAGGATCTTGTGAGTTTGGTTTCTTATGGTGAGTTGTGAGTTTGTGCTTTGAAATCTCAACCACTAGATTATATTAGAGATGAATGGCCAAGATCTAATCTTACATGTTATATAAAATCACTGTCATTTACTTATTTTCTCTTTTTTCTAATGTTACTTTTTTTTTACTTTAATTTTTTTTCTCTTTTTTTACCTCATGTTATTATGATGTTATTGTGCTTTTTTTTACTACTTTAATTTTTTTCTCTTATGTTTTTCTTTAATTTACTCATTATCTTACCTTTTTTTTTTCTTTTTGTACCGGATTTTTTTTTTACTTGAATTTTTTTTACTCTTATTTTTTTACCTCGTGTTATTGTGCTTTTTTTACTTTTATTTTTTTTTTACGACTTTGATTTTTTTTTCACTTTTTTTTACCACATGTTATTGTGCTGTTATTGTTATTCCGCTGTTATTGTGATGTTATTCGGCTGTTACTTTGATTTTTTTTTTACGACTTTGATTTTTTTTTCTTTTTTTTACCACGTGTTTTTGTGCTGTTATTCTACTGTTATTCTGCTGTTATTCCGGTGTCACTTTGATTTTTTTACTCTTTTTTACCGCATGTTATTGTGCTGTTATTCTGGTGTTATTGTGATGTTATTCCGTTGTCACTTTGATTTTTTTACTACTTTGAGTTTTTTTTACTACTTTGATTTTTTACTCTTTTTTACCGCATGTTATTGTGATGTTATTCTAGTGTTATTGTGATGTTATTCCGTTGTCACTTTGATTTTTTTACTACTTTGAGTTTTTTTACTACTTTGATTTTTTACTCTTTTTTACCGCATGTTATTGTGCTGTTATTCTGGTGTTATTGTGATGTTATTCCGCTGTCACTTTGATTTTTTTACTACTTTGAGTTTTTTTTACTACTTTGATTTTTTTACTCTTTTTTACCGCATGTTATTGTGCTGTTATTCTGGTGCTATTGTGATGTTATTCCGTTGTCACTTTGATTTTTTTACTACTTTTAGTTTTTTTTACTAATTTGATTTTTTACTCTTTTTTACCGCATGTTATTGTGCTGTTATTCTGGTGTTATTGTGATGTTATTCCGTTGTCACTTTGATTTTTTTACTACTTTGATTTTTTCTCTTTTTTACCGCATGTTATTGTGCTGTTATTCTGGTGTTATTGTGATGTTATTCCGGTGCTACTTTGATTTTTTTTTACGACTTTGATTTTTTTTTTCCTTTTTTTTACCACGTGTTATTGTGCTGTTATTCTACTGTTATTCTGCTGTTATTGTGATGTTATAATTACAGGGTTTATAAGTTTATATTACCCTGGTTTTGAAAAACATGGATTCTCATATTCAATGGTTGATATCTTTTACTAATTTCTTGCTTTTATATAACTAGTAACCATATGACATTTGCAGGTGACCATATATATTAGTTTCCTAGTTATGACGTGGTGTCTCACAAATAGTTTTTACAAGGCCGACTTGCAGGATCAAGCACGAGAAATTAACCACATGACAAATCACATCAAAAGTATTGACGGTGATTCTCGCCACTCAGAGACTCCAGTGATACGAATTAAAAATGCGGAAGCGATATTTGATAAGCTAGACCTATAACTTATCAATGGTGAACGGACTCAAGACCAATTGAGTACGAACAAGTTAATATTCAAAGGCGCGTTCGAATAAAAATGGAATTTGTGCTTAGCAAGCAATTTTTGTGAATTTTGATTACTGAGTGAATGAAATAAAATCGTTAAGACTATAAATAGCCTCAAGACTACAACCGTTCAAAGCAATTAAAAGACTCCTAATGACAAAATTAAACTAGCTAATTAGGGCCATTAACTCTAGCAATTGAAGGCCTAATAAAGCAGCAATAAAATACCAAATTGAATGGTAATAAACGACACACTAAACAGGGGCAATAATCACCCTTTATTGAGTAATTAAAGTGGAACTTAAATGACTTGTAGTAGCCTTGCACTTAGATGAATCCATCGTATGTAACCAAGCTTACGAACCGAGACTTCGAACTTGACAATAACGAGACTTGAGTAGTTTTATTCGGATCCTTACCCATATCATCCAGCTCCTTGAGTATTTCTTGCGCAAAGTATCTTAACAGACGGCTCAACATCCTCCACCAACTCAGTGAGGAATGGGATTGTTTCAGAACTCCTCCTTCAAGTTCTGAACAAGGTATTTCATTATTTTCAATCCCAAAAGTCGGAGTCGCACCATTTCACTTCTTGTTTGCATCAATTCCTGCAAAAGTGACGATAAGATCAGAAAAGAGTAATGAGCCAAGCACAAATTCATATATGCGGCTGACTTCTATTGGCTAATAATTGTTGATTTGAAATAAATGGTCGGGTTTTTAGTTAAAAGGGTGGACTCACTTATATGACACGAGACTTCTATTAGGAATTTACCGCATAATTCCCATATATGCTTATCAGATTAGTGGAGAAAATCTTTCCTGAAGGCGTTACCATGGATGCTGCGCATATTCAGGAGACTAATGCAAATAAAGGTTTCAGTGTTAATGCTGATGGCAGTGAAGTTTCTGAGAACAATTTTGCTGTTAGAAATGCAATGTGTGCCAAACCTGCCCTTGAAGAAGTTCCATCACAAGATTTGGAGCTAATCAATACTTCGGACAATAATAGTGTGTATAATGCTGATAGCTATAGAGTGTCGGATAAGATTTTGGCATCTGCGGATGCTATGACTGGTCATTCACAGGGAGAGAGCCTACATATTTCTAACTTCGTCTAACTTCTTCTGTCTTCCATAAACACTGCACCAAGTACGGACCAGAAATTTGATTAAATCATGGAATTCTCTAATCAATTTCCCTAAATTCATCAATATTCACCTCAATCAACAAACCCTAATATCCGATCAATTCCCCCAAATCATCACCAACTCCCACAATTCTCTCTTTTTAACTAAAGAGAGAATCGCCATTGTTGTCGAACAGTTCGAGCTCGAACTGTCTGTCGGCGATGTCCCCTACTTCGCCGTCGTTGTCGGACAGATCGACTTCGAGTGTGATTGTCGTTTTCATCGTTGAATTAAAAGTTAATTCCTAACTTATTTTTTGTGATTGTCGGAAAGGTACAAGGAGGTGGATGAAGGCGAAGATTTCAATGAATTATTGGCTTTGTCTTTGGTTGAGGACGCCATAGCTGAGATGTGGAGTTTTTTTGGAATTTTTGTTGAAGAGAGTTGGGTTTATGGAAGGAGAGAAAGTTTCAGAGAAACGTCATTTTTGTTTTGTTTAAGGGTTGAATATCAGCCGTGTATTTGTATTTATTCAATGGTCCAGATTTTCCAAACTCACAACTCACCGTAAGAACCAAACTCACGAGATCCCGCCTATATATATATATATATATATATATATATATATATATATATATATATATATATATATATATATATATATATATATATATATATATATATATATATATATATATATATATAGAGAGAGAGAGAGAGAGAGAGAGAGAGAGTGTGTGTGTGTGTGTGTGTGTCAAGTTCTGGTGAGAACAATCACTCGGTGAGAACAAGCTAATTTAATACACGTTAAATTCCCTTTGTTTCCCGATAAATCCTATATACTAAAACCACGACAAATTCCTTCCTCAACAATTCACTAACACCACCAATTATTAACAATTCCAAAATTCTATCTTACCCATTTCCATCCACCATGCACTACCACCTGAAGCTAGCGACCAGCATTAGCCACCGCCACCACCAACACCTCCAGACAACGCCGAAGAACACCACCACCATACGCCGATGAACATTCATTTCCATGTATCTTTCACATTTACCAAGTTTTCTCTCTCTGCTCCTAGAAAATAACCGTCTTCTGCCGTCGTTCTCACTGTCGCGTCATCGTCGTTCCGCCGTCGACCCTCCACGCCACTGTCGAAATTAGTGTATCTGATTTATATATCGATGTATCTTAATCCAATTTTGATGTACCTACTAACTAATTGTGTGTATCTATGTTAAGATACATTAAAGTAGTGTCTAGATACATTAAATTGTTTGGTGAATTGCAGTTTATTGATTGACGAAGTGAGTAAATTCACAAATTTGCGCGCTTTAATTTCGGTTCGAGACGGTAATTATTTACCTGAGATAGGACGGTGATGTGGTGTAAATGTAAGGGAGATGGAGTGGTGGGCATTATATAACCCAGATACATTAATCGAAATTATCGAAATTAGTCAGCTTGGTTATGCAGTGCACGAGGTTGAAGACGAGGACAGACGAAGGAGAAAGGGAGACGAGGTGTTAGTGACAGGTATAAGTTCGTCGGCGCATTTGACTCTCGTCACTTGTGCAGGTCAGTGGTGTGCCGGTGTTGCCGAAATTCATTGGCGGCAGTCACTGGTAAGAGTATGGGGGTATGAGATGATGATGGTGATGATGATAAATGTTGGGGGAAGGATTATTCAGTTAGATACGGTATAACTACTGTATAATTAAGTTAGTTTTTAGCCTGTCAGTTATTAATAATAGGGATAGTTAGTACGTTCTCACCATTCTCACCGACTGGCCGTTCTCACCGGATACTGTGTGTGTGTGTGTGTGTGTGTGTGTGTGTGTGCGCGTGTGTGTGTGTGTGTGTGTGTGTGTGTGTGTGTGTGTGTGTGTGTGTGTGTGTGTGTGTGTGTCTAGAGGTGATGTCTTGTGTCATGTGTGTGGAGGATAGTATATATGTGATGTGTAATTGTTCTCGTAATTGTGTGGGAGTATGTGGATGAAAAAGTATGATGTAATGCAAGTATTCATAAATTTATGTGGTGACATGTAAGTGATAATTGATTTACGGGTTTGTAATGTTTGATAAAATTGTAGTAGCATGTTGTGTGGTAGAATTTGATATGCATGTGTATGAGTAGAATATCATTATTTATATGAGTGAATATGTGGATTAAGTACGTGATAGTAGACTCGTATATTGTATGGAACGAGATAGAGTAAAGTTATAATGTTGTAGTCGCGATACTTGTGTTATATGTAAAGTAATGGTAATTGATGGTATTATTATAGGGATAACTAGTGACGAGTTCTAAGTCCGCCTTAGACTCCGAACGATTTGTTATTTTACAGGAAACTAATCAAGATCCGTAATCATTTTTTTTTTTTTGACTTACTCGACCGAGTAGGCGTTATTCGACCGAGCAGGTAGGTCACTCGATCAAGTTGACTGGAAAACAAAATCAATGTCAGTTCTGCCAACGTCAAAACTCGATCGAGTAGAGGCTACTCGATCAAGTACCACAGTTACTCGATCGAGTATGCTGCTACCGTACATTGGTTTCGTACAAATTTCTCGAGCCTTATATTTTCATCTTTCCCGTTATTTTACTTCTTATTCTTCTTTCTAAACCTAAATTCTCTCATAAACCTTCTTGCCTGACAAAAACTTGGTGTAATTTGTGTTTGATCTCTTCCAAATCGCTTAAGTTCAATCGTCTACTCCGTTTGTAAACTAATTCAAGGTAAATCCCTACTCTTTTCTTGATTTTAAAGCAATTGGAAGCATGTTTTGGTGTTGGATTTTTCTTAAAATTCGGTTTTATACCCTAATTTTGTGTTATAATTGTTGAATTTTGATAGAAACTACCTTGAATCATTGTTATTGATGTTAGGAATTACAAACTAATCCCGATTTGTGACAATAATCAACCCGTATTTTTCTAGGGTTTGTCCCAAATTTTCGATTTTGTTCATCAAATTCATCTTAATGTGTTGAGAAAGGGTAAAGGATGTTAGTAGTACCATATTTGGTACTTGATTTTTGTCATCTTCATCAAAAAATTTGTTTTAAAACTTCGTCTTAAAAGTGTGCAAAACTGAAATTTTGTCCTAATTCCACTACAATAATCGACTTATTGAGCTTAGTTTTGGTGAAAGTGTAGTCCAGTTACTTCAATAACTTGCTTAAACTTCATATTTAGAGATTTTGAACCATCTTTTATAGATTGCAAAGGGTAAAGGAGTTGGTAAATTCATGTTTTTGCTCTCAAATTTTTCATGTTTTAGCAAGAAAATCTGTCTTAAGCATCATCTTTTCGCATATGACAATTGAAAGTTTCTACTTTGTATTTGTAAAACCCGATGTTTGGCTAAACTATGTTGAAATAGCTGCCGAGAACTGTTGCTACACGACAGAGCAAGAGGAACCGTTCAAACACCGCCGCCGAGGTAGAGGTAGGGGAAGGAAGGTCTAATTTACATTTATATTATTTGAGAATTTGCAAATCATGTTATACCTGTGGGATTTATCTGTATACATCCCTTTAATTTAAGGATTATAACGAATCATAAAGTGATGAATACTAGTCATAAAATTAAATTGCATAAACAAAAACATAAAGGATTAAGAAATAACCTTCGGTCCTAGCAAAAACGGCCTAAGAACAATATCAAAGTTGATATTCGCCTATCAGTTGCACCCAAGACGATATGAGAAATGCCCTTTGATTATGCTAGAATCGATCCAAAAATTAACTAAATAATTTTAGGTTTTTTGTGTTTTTCTGATGAGAGGAGGCAAGGTTGAGTTAGGGCAAAAATTAGGTTAGAATGAATTCACCCATCTCCCCTTCTTAAACCGTGTATTAGGGTAGATTAGGGTGGATTTTTCATCCTCTAATTTCCGGCCTAATTACCGAAATAATAAGGAGTTTTAATTCCTTATTTCCGGTTTCCAAAAATGTAAAAATGTGTTAAATATAAATTGTCATCTAGTGAGGATCGAACCCATGACCTCTTGGTTTGAGTACCCTCACTATTACCACTATGACACATTTATCTTGTTGATATTAAATATAACCGATTACATTTAATTACAAATTAACAGATTAATTCGTTCAAGCTAACATTACATACATTTAATTAAATATAACTTATTATATTCAATTTACGAATTGTGATTAATTGTCTCAACTAATATTATTTAATCTTCATTAAATAATTGTCTCATCAACACATTGACTAACTGTTTAGTCATATAAGGCATCAATGTGATTATATTTCTATAACCACATCTCTCAAACACATCCTATAGGTGTGACCTTTAGGGACCAGTTGATCACCGCCATCTGTATGATAATAACGTCAAACTTTCTAGCAAGCCAACCGTTATTAGGTAATCGTTAATCAACTGATTAAAATACGAAGTATACCCTTGTGAACCTGTAAGAGATTTACAAATGTTATCACACTAATTTGTGGAGGACACAAGCTCCAACAAACTCCCACTTGTCCTCACAAGTGTATGTGCGATAACCGATTCTCATATCCTAAAATTTCTCCCACTCAATGTAAAACAATTTGCAAATCCGCATTCACAAAGGTCGTATTTTACAAGCGATCATTATCAAGAGTCGTTTCCCCGACTAGAGAGTAACTTAACTGATAAACGAATCATCATTCGAGCATGGCCATGCATTTCAGTTACTAAACCTCGAGTGGCCCTGAGAAATAACTATACCTGATAAAGGTTGGATATTTTTCTCAACTCGAATCCTGCAGATGTAAGCACAGTATGAAATGACCCAGAAAAAATCTACTTAGCCTCCAGTTACGGCAGACCGTGAGAAAGAAACCAAAGTCACCCAAAAACTGCCTTAATCTCAAGAGACAGTCGATAGTCAAAAGAATCGACTATAGGAACACAATGGATGTCCTATCCACGACCTGGCACCGAATGTTTTTAAACATTTAGGACTCCATTACGTTGTCACAAAAAAATTATCCTACGAGGTATCATTATAATCTCGCATTTGTGATCGATCAGTCAACAGTTAGACTTATGGCTCGTTGAACCCACCATCAATCGACTGCACAATATAATAGCCGGAGTTATCAGCTCACATAGGCGATTACGGACCAAACAAATATAATGTAATTCAGTTCAGTTTGTGGCGTTCAAAGTTGTCAGTACAATCCACATGAAAAACAAAATATTATAATAAAACGATGAAGTTATAAATAGTATATGAAAAAGATAATGTATCAAATCCATAATCAACTACTACAACTCAGGAACACGTTTAATTCCCATGGAAATAACGTGCCCTTCATGCTTATCAAAATTCAACGGTTTAGTGAGAGGGTCTGCGATGTTATCATCCGTCGCAATCTTGTCAATCACTATCTCTTCTTGCTCCACGTAATCACGGATCAGGTAAGCTTTCCGATGTACATGTCTAGATTTGTTGCTAGAATTTGGCTCCTTAGCCTGGAAGATGGCACCTCTATTGTCACAATAAATGGTGATCGGGTCATTCGAACTAGGAACTATCGTAAGTCCTTGTAAGAATTGACGCATCCATATCGCTTCCTTAGCGCTTCGAAGCGAAAGATAGTACTGATTCAGTGGTAGAATCTGCTACAACACTCTGTTTGGAACTCTTCCAGCTGGCCGCAGCACCATCAAGAGTGAAGACGAACCCGGACTGAGATTTTGAATCATCTCGATCCGTTTGGAAGCTAGCATCTGCGTAACCGATTGCGCATAGCTTAGTATCGCCTCCATAAGTCAATACCCTATCCTTAGTCCTCCGTAGGTACTTGAGGATATTTTTAACAGCTATCCAGTGTGTTTCACCTGGATTCTTTTGGTACCGACTCGTCATACTCAATGCATATGCCACGTCTGGACGTGTGCATATCATGGCATACATGATTGATCCTATAGCTGATGCATAAGGAACACGACTCATGCGCTCAACCCCTTCAGGCGTCGTGGGTGACTGAGACTTGCTCAACTGCATCCCAGACATCATTGGAAGGTTCCCCTTCTTGGAGTTGGTCATGCTGAACTTCTCAAGAATCTTATCTAAATAAGACTCCTGACTAAGTGATAACGTCCGTCGTGATCTATCTCGGTAGATACGGATTCCCAAAATGCGTTGTGCCTCACCCAGATCTTTCATCTGGAAATGGTTCTTCAACCATTCTTTAACCGAAGATAGGAGAGGAATGTCATTCCCAATCAGGAGTATGTCATCGACATACAATATCAATAATACAATCTTGCTCCCACTCGACTTGATATATAAGCATGGTTCTTCGACCGATCGAGTGAAACCATACTCTTTTATCACCTGGTCGAAACGATGATTCCAACTCCGAGAAGCTTGCTTAAGTCCATAAATGGAACGCTTAAGCTTGCATACTTTCTTAGGATGTTCAGGATCTATGAAACCTTCGGGTTGCACCATGTACAACTCTTCCTCCAAATGACCGTTTAAGAAGGCGGTTTTCACATCCATTTGCCAAATTTCATAATCATGAAAAGCGGCAATCGCTAAGATTATCCGAATGGAACGTAGCATGACTACAGGTGCAAAAATCTCATCATAATGCAATCCATGCACTTGAGTAAAACCTTTTGCCACTAGTTGTGCCTTATAGGTATCTGGTTACGCGTCTACAGAACGCTTTATTTTGTAAAGCCATTTGCACTATAGAGGTTTTACCTTATTAGGTAAATCAACTAGATCCCATACGTCATTCTCATACATGGAGTCCATCTCAGATTGCATGGCTTCGAGCCATAGCTTTGAGTCGGAACAGGCCATAGCACCTTTATAGGTAGCGGGTTCATTACTCTCTAGGAGTAAAACGTCATTCTCCTCGACCATACCAATATATCTGTCCGGAGGATGAGAGACTCTACCCGACCTCCTAGGTTCCTCAGGAATATTAACCGTATCATCAGTCGGAGGAACAACTTCCTCCATCTGTTCCTCGGTTGTGGGTTCTGGAATCTCCGACAGCTCGAAGGTTCTATTACTCGTCTTGTTCTCGAGAAATTCTTTCTCTAAGAACGTCGCACTAGCCGCAACAAAAACTCGATGTTCGGTAGGCGAATAGAAGTAATGACCAAATGTTCCTTTTGGATAACCTATAAAGTATGTCTTGACCAATCGCGGGCCGAGCTTATCCTCGTGTCTCCACTTGACATAAGCCTCGCAGCCCCAAACCCGAATAAAGGACAAGTTAGGGACCGTTCCCTTCCACATTTCATATGGAGTCTTGTCGTGACTTTAGTCGGACTTCGGCTAAGTATAAGAGCGGTGACAAAGAGCAAAACCCCATAATGAATCAGGCACTACCGTGTGACTCATCATGGATCGAACCATATCAAGTAAGGTTCGATTTCTCCGTTCGGACACACCATTTAATTGAGGTGTTCCAGGTGGAGTTAACTGTAGAACGATTCCACAGTCTTTAAGGTGTTGATCAAACTCATTTGAAAGATATTCGCCACCCCGATTTGAACGGAGTGCTTTAACCTTTCTACCCAGTTGGTTCTCAACCCTGTTCTGGTATTCCTTGAATTTCTCAAAGGATTCACTTTTATGCTTCATTAAGTAGACATATCCGTATCTACTCAAATCGTCCGTGAAAGTGATAAAATATCTATAGCCATCTCTAGCGGTAATTGACATAGGTCCACAAACATCAGTATGTATGAGTCCTAATAGGTCACTAGCGCGCATTCCAACACCTTTGAAGGAAATTCGAGTCATCTTGCCAATGAGACATGATTCACACGTGCCATATGTAGAAAAATCGAATGCGGGAATAGTCCCATTATCGACGAGTTTCTTCACGCGTTTCTCATTTATGTGTCCCATTCGACAATGTCATAGATAGGTTTGATCTTTGTCACCAACCTTTATTTTCTTATTATTCACGTGTAATACTTCCGTGGTTTGGTCTAAGATGTAAATTCCATTCATGGAAACTGCTTTGCCATAAATCATTTCATTGAAAGAGAAAATACAGCTATTATCCTTTATTGAAAATGCAAAACCGTCTTTAGCAAGTACGGAAACAGAAATAATGTTCTTAGACAAATTGGGTACATAGTAACAGTTATTTAAAAATAACTCAAAACCACTAGGGAGTTGGATTACATATGTTCCCTTCGAGACAAAGAACAACTCGTGCTCCATTCCCGACTCGCAGTCCACATCACCTTTTTCGAGAGGTATGATGTTCTTTAGGCCCTGCAAATGATTACACAGATGAGAACCACAACCAGTATCAAGTACCCAAGTTCCGAAACTTGCATGGTTAATCTCAATCATATGAATATAAGATGACATACCAACAGGAACGACGCGGCCTGCTTTGATGTCCTCACGGTAGACGGGACAGTTCCTCCTCCAATGTCCAGTCTTGTGACAATGGTGGCACTCAATGTCACCGCCCTTGCTCTTTGCCTTGCCCTGTGAGCCACTAGTCTCACCAGGCGCACTCTTACCGTTTCCTGGCTTCTTAAACTTTGGCTTACCTACAGCTAGGTCGCCATGAGCCTTGCCCTTACCTTTACCCTTGTTGTAAATCGTGAGAACATCCTGCTTCATGCTCCCACTCAATTTCATATCCTTCTCGGTCTGTACGAGAAGGGAGTGTAGCTCATGAGGACTCTTTTTCAAGTCATTCATGTAGTAGTTCGCCCTGAAAAGGGCAAAACCATCGTGAAGAGAATGAAGCATTCGGTCTATGACAATACTCTCACTTATTTTACAATCAAGTGCCTCCAGCTTCTCGACATTCTCAATCATGTGAAGAATGTGTGGGCTAACCAGTTGGCCCTTCTGGAGTTTCGCATCAAAGAAGCGACAGGTATGCTCATAAGTAACGATTCTCGATGCCTTTGAGAACTCGTTAGTGAGCGTGGTGAAAATCTTGTTTGCACCCTGAGCAATGAAGCGTCTCTACAAATTGGTTTCCATTGCAAAGATGAGTACGTTCTTTATCGCACCCGCTTCCATAACGAAGTCACTATAAGCGAGTGACTCGTTGGCTCCTGCATTGGGGCCTGGGTTTACCGGTATTGGCTCAGTGAAGTACCTGACCTTACCGTCAGCAATGGCAGCATTCCGTAGTGCCGCCTCCCAGTCCGCAAAGTCGGACCCGTCGTTTTTCAGACGTGTGAACTGATTCATTTGGTCCATGAATATTTTCAGCCAGGACTCGCGTCCAAGTGTGGCACTAGGCATTTGGATTGCGTTATTTCCAGACATTTTGTTGTAACAGTATTATTAAAATAAACGTGTTCTACACTGCGAGAAGAAGAATAAAAATAATAAGCATGGGCATCGTTTATATTTTTAAGTCTAATGAACTACTGTCATAACGCGAAGACTCAAAACATTTATACAATTGACCTCCCTCAAGAATTATATAAATGATCCCAAGACTCAATTCTCTGTAAATTGATAAGCTAACCTTTTAGCTAATTCTACCATTAGAATTCTTGGTCGATAAATTTCTGTAAATTCTATCTTTAGTCCATCATAATCACGAGAAACTCTTCGGACTATGATGTTGAGGTAAACTAAGTCAACACAACTACTTACCCAACGTAAAAGGGGTCATATTATGCCTACCGACGAAGAAGGGATTCATAGTTGTTTACCCTTATAAAGACTAATCTCAATTTCCGTTTTAGAGGAAGATCCCATCAACTTTATTTTAATTCATTTTAAGTTAACTAATATCTAGCATGCGTGAATGATTAAACTAAGATGATGGCTTAATAAACATGTGACATCTGTATGTCTATGAAAACTAACATACAACCTATATGTGTCAATTTTCATGCATTTTAGTAGTAGGTGGTTTGGTTTTAGGCGGAATATGATGCATAAACTATCATGTGAATGAAAAGCAATATGAATGAAAACGTAAAACAATAAAAGTCCTAGTGTGGCCTATCCTATCAAAATGAACATTAAATACAAGTTTGGAATCCATCCTTGGACCCGCGAAGCTTGTCTTGATGTGCCATCTTGATCCATGTAGCGGGAGTGAGCTCCAATCTCCATCTTTAGTCTTCTTTTGAAAAATACAATAAATAAAATTTACATAATAAACCTATTTATTACATTCTAATTTCAAAACCCAAAACTAAAGGAAAAATAAAGGAGATTCGAGATCTCATAATTACATAAAAATTATGTTTCCTTCATTACGAAAACATAATTAACTAAGGTCACACTAAGTATTACAAATTACAACCGATTGCAAAAAAAAAAATACGTAAATAAATTCATTCAACGATACATTCAAAAAAAATAAAATGCATCAACTAAAAATAAATTAAACATACATGACACAATTCCTTAATTATGTTGATTAATTTATCCAAACCACCTATTTAATTGATCAAATTAAGTGACAATTCCGCAATTAATCACATTAAATTTAATCTTAATTCATATTAAACTTGCAATATGAATTTAATCCATCAAAATTTTAAATTGCTTTAAAATAAGTAGGTATCTTTAAATTGTGAACCGTTTCACAATAACTAATTGGCCAAAACAAACAAAAAAAACAAAATCCTTTATTTCTTTTAATGTCTCGGCAAAAAAAACAGAGAAACAAAATTTTTTTTTTTTATTTCAGTTCGGCCGGAAAAAAACAGAAACCAATTTTTTTTTTCTCTTTTCTTACGGTAATTCCTCAAAAAAAAAAACGAATCAGCCCCTAATCTTTTCTCGGTTTTTCAGCAAAAACCGAATAAAAAAAAACAGAATTTTTTTTTTTTATGTTCTGCCCAACACGTGAACAGTACCAGAAACTGGAGAAAAAATTTTTTCACGGCAAAAAAAAATTAAAACAGCCGTCAAAATTTTTAAATAGGCATTAAGCCCTAAATATCAAAAACATGATTATCGATGAACAAAAATCGTTTATGGTTGCTATTAACAATATTAGCATATGAATTAATGGAACACGATTAACCGTATATGCCAAAAACTATATAGCAAAAACAAATTTTTATATCATCAACATGACAATTCCCATTTACATTCTAACTTAATCTGCATTAAATCGAAACATCTACCAATTTTTCATATAATCATTCTAACTGATTAAAACAACAATATGAAAAATAAAATGGAAATATCATCAAGAAAAGGAACAAAAAACCGGCTGCTCAAAAAAAAATTTCAATCGGCATAAAATTTTTTCAGTCGTGCCCCTTTTTTTTTTCTTTTTCGAAACCCTAAAAATTGTTTGCATCCAATTTTATGAAAATCATCAAAATTAAAATTCGTGGCCTTGACTCTGATACCACTTGTGGGATTTATCTGTATACATCCCTTTAATTTAAGAATTATAACAAATCATAAAGTGATGAATACTAGTCATAAAATTAAATTGCATAAACAAAAACATAAAGGATTAAGAAATAACCTTCGGTCCTAGCAAAAACGGCCTAAGAACAATATCAAAGTTGATATTCGCCTATCAGTTGCACCCAAGACGATATGAGAAATGCCCTTTGATTATGCTAGAATCGATCCAAAAATTAACTAAATAATTTTAGGTTTTTTGTGTTTTTCTGATGAGAGGAGGCAAGGTTGAGTTAGGGCAAAAATTAGGTTAGAATGAACTCACCCATCTCCCCTTCTTAAACCGTGTATTAGGGTGGATTAGGGTGGATTTTTCATCCTCTAATTTCCGGCCCAATTACCGAAATAA
Source organism: Silene latifolia (assembly GCF_048544455.1). NCBI lineage: Eukaryota > Viridiplantae > Streptophyta > Magnoliopsida > Caryophyllales > Caryophyllaceae > Silene > Silene latifolia. The sequence continues at coordinate 76,270,875 of NC_133526.1, read as the reverse complement.
TAAGGAGTTTTAATTCCTTATTTTCGGTTTCCAAAAATGTAAAAATGTGTTAAATATAAATTGTCATCTAGTGAGGATCGAATCCATGACCTCTTGGTTTAAGTACCTTCACTATTACCACTATGACACATTTATCTTGTTGATATTAAATATAACCGATTACATTTAATTACGAATTAACAGATTAATTCGTCCAAGCTAACATTACATACATTTAATTAAATATAACTTATTATATTCAATTTACGAATTGACAGTTAATTCGTCTCAACTAATATTATTTAATCTTCATTAAATAATTATCTCATCAACACATTGACTAACTGTTTAGTCATATAAGGCATCAATGTGATTATATTTCTATAACCACATCTCTCAAACACATACTATAGGTGTGACCTTTAGGGACCAGGTTGATGATCACCGCATCGTATGATAATAACGTCAAACTTTCTAGCAAGCCAACCGTTATTAGGTAATCGTTAATCAACTGATTAAAATACGAAGTATACCCTTGTGAACCTGTAAGAGATTTACAAATGTTATCACACTAATTTGTGAAGGACACAAGCTCCAACAATACCATGACTGATAGAGATACGTTTCGTAAATTGTGATGTGATCATAGTAGGTGTATGACTAAGTGCTTAATTTTACGAATTTAATTAATTTAATGATGGTCAAGTTATATGCTTTACCAATCTATTGCTTAATAATCATGTTTTGCCCACTAAAACCATTCAACACAAGATTAGTTTGCTGTTTTTCAAAGGATGATGTTGCGCATAATGAATTGTTCATATATAAGTTAAAGCTCCGGTCTTTATTATGAAATTATCAAATTTCCCAATTTTGTTCCCAAGTAGGGTATAGCTATGTTTACCACTTTTTGTCAATTACGGTATTTTGTTATTTGTCGAGTTCGCTACTACTTCGATTTGATGTGCACGTAAGTTGCATTTTATGTCACTGCATGTCAAATTTGCTCTGACAATTACTATTGATTGAATAATTTATTTTTGTACAATATGAATTGAATATGATTAATCAGTGTGCACATATTCTTGCTTACATTTATCAACGGTTTATGGATTTTGTCTTGGCTTACCATGTTACGTCATGTATTATGCTAAGTTTTTGCCCAATTTTCTTAGCTCATAAAATTTTGGTCAACCATCCCACGCATATCTGATTTCTCTATTTTTAGTGTGTGTAAGTCGGTGTAATTTATATTTCTATATTTTTTTTTACGTATGATGTGGACTATGCATAACAATTTATTACTAATGGTATATATATATTCATCGAAGTTGTATTGCTTCTACATTTCAGTAATTTGTTTAATTCTTTAAAAGGATAATGATGATGGGCGACTATTATGATTAAATTAATGGCAACATGATATAAAATTCTAGATCTGGTCAATTGCATGCAAATATTTCTTGATTACATGTTGTTTGATTGCGTGTATTGCTCAATTTCATGTCTTGTTTTTAAATCTATGATTTTTGTTGAGTCAATGATTTTATTTAATTGCCAGTGTTTAGCTATTGGCTTCCTTGCTGTTGATTTGTTATCAAATCATGTAATCTTTGGCCATTGTTTTTGGTTATTACTTAATAGTTAACATTCAATTTTCTTAATTGTTTAATCATGATTTTCTATTTATATTTTACTAATTGTGGTACCCATATGCACTATATGGATAATTAATAACATTGTATGGTAATTTTTCTAATTTTAGGAGATTTAGATGGGTGCTCAACAAGTTTTCAAAGAGGGTATATCATATAATTTTGGGCCTGAAGTTCCAAAAGAAGCTTAAAGTCTTAAAGGTGTATAATAATTTTACACCGTCTTATCAATACAATATAATCATATTGTTTAAGTGTTAGAGCAACTCCAATGGTTGCATTTAGGGGCCTGCTTACAATTATTTTAAATATTCAAGCGGTATGCTCGCCATTGGAGGATTGAAATACGTCCCTGCTTGTAAGCAGGCGTAGCTTTGTCAAGCTATATGCTTGGAATAAATTAATAATTAAGAAAAAATTAAATTAAATTAAATTATGATATTTATTTGTTATGTGGGCCCTTTAAGCCTGATTTGTTGTAGTTTACCATTGGAGGACGTTGTAGCTTAAAAGCCGTGTTGCTTAAAAAAACGATGTGGCAAGGCAAGCTACAAGACCTCGTAGCTTGCCATTAGAGTTGCTCAAGTGGCCAGAAGTCCACATGTAAATGCTAGTTGTCAGAAGTTCAAAGCTGTGATTTTATGAACCGCATTTGAGTTTCAAATGAATAAAGAGGTCTTTATTTAGTCAAATTTATTTATGAATTGATTTTTGCTCATCTGAAGTTGAACAATATGATGAAATATGAAATTTGATCATTTCTTTGGAGCGAGTGTGACATCTCATAAAGAATATACTTGTAGCAAAGATCGAGAACACGGCGAAATGTGAAGCCTAATAATGTGATTTTTGGTGAGCCAAGTAAAGAGACCTTATTTGAGCCCAATGTATAATATGATCTTACTTGAGTCAAATTCGTTTTTGAAAGAAAATATCTCGTGTAAGTAAATATCTCATGAAAAAACATGTGAGATGCGTATATGCTAAAAATTCGATATGAGTAAGAAAAATGATATACGATTTGGTTGATATTCATACTACGACCTAAGGCTCCTAGTATTTAGGAATACTTAAACTAAAACTGGAAGTTCATAGTGTTCACAAATTATGAAACTATGACTGAAGTTCAAAGTGTCTAAAAAAATGGATACAATACCATAATGGTGACCAGAAGTTCATATTGTTTACATGCATATACTGTATTATGACCTTAAATTCATAATGGTTACAAATATTAAAACTGTGGCCAGAAGTTCACAGTGAGTATCAACAATAATTATGACAATGAAAACTACGGCTGTAGTTGACAGTGTATATATTTTCACTTTTCGTATAGTGAATATTATTTTGAGCATCAATATTAAAAATGAACTCGCGATTATACATTATTTGCAAAATATGAGATACTCTTACAAATTGTGAATCATACCAAATCAATTCAAAGACCATTCCCCGTAGCAAATGGTACGTATATGTTTTGAGAATGAAATTATTTTATCTTTCGTAAAAATAATGTAGTCTTATAGACACATTATCGTGTAAATGGCTTAAAACTGTATCCGTGAACTCTCGTTCCACATGTGACTCAACAAAGTAAAGAGATATTATAATCGTGAGCCTTGTTCTATTGATTAACAATTATTATTCCCTGTAGTGAATATGACATTACATAAGAATTTTGATTAATGAGCATTTGTTCCCTTAAGTGAATATCAAAGCACATTGTAGATTTGAAAAATATACCAAGTATGAGGGTATATATTTTCATGAGTTATGTGTTTATTTTAAAGTACTGGTATTCCCATCAGAAGTGGACATTTACTTCGCTCTTGAAATAAAAGTGATAATTTGATCAACTTATGATATGTTGTAAATTAAATTGTCGGATAGTACAACTGATTTGAAAAAGTTGTACTGTTGAATATTTGTCACCCTGAAAGGAATAATAATTGATTCGTAAGTTGAATTCTAATCAATTAATATGTATTATCATGCTATATAGCACATTAAAACGAGTGATATGAATGTGTATGTCATAATTTATATGATTATAATTCTTGATAGTATGATAGAATTATATATAACAAAAATACTCAAAGACTAATATAGTCATGTTCCCCGGAGGAATCTTGATGAGTCTTGCCAACATATATGAGACACCAGTCGTGTCCTATGTCACATCATTTATTTGGCAGGATAGAAAAATTTTAATTTGAGTTTATAAGATATGGATATTGTTAACTTGATGATTAGCGTGAGAAATATAGTCAACTAAAAATGTGGCGTGTTTTTTCAAAAAAAAAAAATGTGGCGTGTGACAAGTGAAGTGTTAAAAACACGACTAATGTTTATGAAAGATTGTCATGTATTGTAGGCAAATTAAGAGAGATGACATGAAATGGTTAGATGTGACAATTGAGGTCATCCGGGTTCATATAATACCCGTTGTTATACACTTGAAGTTTATATATAAAAAAGATAAGTGCTGAAATTCTCTCGTGTAAAAATTTTATTAACGGCAAGACACTACACTGAGATTGAATATATATGATATTGGAGATCTAAACACTACTCGGAGTTGAATAAGAAACTTAAATATTCTTGTATGGATTGACACTATGTTGAGTGGCTTTATAGCTACGTACTGATTTTTCTGAGTAGTTTATGTGATTAAAAATTACATTTTGATTATTATATGCAATCGTTGATCTTGTGAATTGGGCATTGTGATTTAGCACATATAAAACCCAACTGCAATATATGTTACTCCCCGAAATATATTATATTGTACAAAAATGCACATTTAAAATCTCATCGATGATATGAGAAATTGATGTTAAGGTGGTTTTTATAAATTGTGGACTATATATTGGTTATAGTTTTTACCACCTTAGGGGGAGAAAAATGAGTTAAAAGTTGGTAAAAACGAATATGGAATGATCCCTTACTGAACCGGAAGTTCAGATAATGTTATACATTGAATTCATTGAGTAGAAGTTTTGAATTTGATATAACAAATTTTTGTTTTTACCAGATTGATACATGTACACCTGAAGTGTAATCCAATAAAAGTCAAGATGAATTGACGGTTCCACTATGAAAATGAAATAGATGATAAATAGTAAGATGAAGCAGTTGGTGTGAAATAGATTGCTATTTTTGGAGTGTATCTGAAGTGACACAAATATCTGAATAATAATAGATGGCCTAGATGAATATAATGGTACCACATATATATTCAAATTCAGATATCATTGAACAATACAGATATTATCAAAAGAAGATAAAAATTATATCGATATATTTATGGAACCGATATAGGTTTGCGCGCGATATTTCATGGACTCGTAATGGGGATCTTGTAGATAAGTCCATTTTGATTGTCGACATATAATATATGATTATAAAGGAGCTCATGGACCGAAAGTCCATCCATTGACATGAAGTCAATCAAAATTATGAATATGGGAAAGAAAACTGTACAGTTTGCATTTTGAGTCATCATCATGTGCATATAGATAGTAACTTTATCATTGTGTCTTAGTTTGAATATTTACAATATTATTATTATTATTATTATTGCATTGTTTTAGAATATGTTATTTAAAAAAATTTCTCATTTCATATGCATTCACATGTTTACTGATTTTGTTTTAAATTGGTAAATTATATATGAGAAATATATTTTACTTCTATGAGGATAAACTCCTTGAAGGAGCCTCTTATGAATGATCATTATTTGATAAAAGTTGATCAACTTGAGTTTTTGGAAATCTCATGATGAAATTAATTTATAGACCTCTACGATACGGTTGAAATATTATCGATATTATTTCCATAATGGAATATTCAAACTCTTTAAGAGTTTGCTTGAAGTATTATTGTCTCAGCCTGAAGTTTGAATATATGAGATTCATATATGAAAGAATTTCGTGTCAAATATGTGAAAATACTTATGGTCCAGGAGTATAATAGTTGAAAAAATATAGTGAAAGTCTATAATAATAAAGTCAATCCATATAATAAGATGATTTGGCAAGAAAGATCAATTATTTTGAAATGAATTGTTAATAATTGGATTGGTTCTCTTGAAGAGAATGAATTCAGGAATGATAGCTACACTCTTTTTCCCCCCTCGAATAGGTTTTTATCCCAATGGGTTTTTCCTAGCATAGTTTTTAATGAGGTAGCATTGTTGGCACGTTAATACACTATAGTTATAATCATCACGATTGTTGAAATGACAATAGTTATAGATATATAATATTATGTCATTCATTGAGAAGATTTTTTTATTACAAGTGTGACTATAAGATTTGAGATGAAGACTCAAAAGTCATCATGAATGACAATATACAAATTGCGAGTTCCAAAAAAATATTATATTGAAGTTACCGAGGATTTATATTGACTGAAGATATCAAGTTTATCATCAACGTGGATTGTTTTTCAACGATCGAAAAGTTACGTCAAAAGATGGTTTTCACGTTATTCAAAGTTATGTAATCATCAGGGGGAGTAGACACGCGATATACTCTTTTTCCTTATCCATGGTTTTATCCTATTGAGTTTTCCATAGAAAGGTTTTAACGAGGCATCTTGTTATGCGTGTTTGGAGGATATGTTACTCTTTTCCTTTCTAGTGTTTTTTCCATAAGGTTTTCTAGTAATGTTTTAATGAGGCAACTTCACCAATGTATTTTCGAAAATGGACATCCAATGGGGAGTATTATGAGAATTATGGTGAATGTCCATAAGTCATGTTCTAATGAATGTCAATTACTATAGGATTATTCTAGAATGTATCTTTACATTTTCATTGTATAACTCTTCCTTGTATATTTGTATATATACCTCATATATGCTAATAAGATATACACACTTCTCTATTATTATACACTTACTTCTTTACATTACATAACAGTTCTACTTTTTTTTTGTTTATTTGGTTGCTTTTATTGATCATAGGACTGTTATTTATTACTTCTTTAATTTCCGTGCCATTGCAGGAGGAAATCAGTTTCACAAAAAACAAATTCAAACCTATATACAATTGTTAATTGTCGTTTATTTTTTTTCGATATTTTCAACAGGAATAAAATGTTATACGATTAAATTTTTGGCAAATTAAAATGTTATATATTAGAAATATTTTATCATGATTCTATCTTTGTATCACTATATCAAATGTTCTCATTATGATATGGTGATACAAAGATAGAATCATGAAAAAATATTCTTTTAAATAAGAGGAAGATATTATCTAATCACACAAGTTTCTGCCACTCATAAAGTTCTTGAGTCGAGCAAACTTTAGCTCGATTTAACTCGTTAAGTTCTCAAGTCGAGCCCTAACTCGAACTGACTTTAACGGAGCTTTAATCGACTCAAACTCAAACTATTCGCGAGGTGTCTCGCCTCACCTCCTAAAATATGTACTCCCTCCTATTCTAAATAACTGTCCCAATTGTCATTTCCGTCTATTCACATAACTGTCCCATTTGTCATATTTGGACATGGTTTTTTACTTTCCTACCCTTAGCTCTTTTCTTTATTTACCACCTCAACCACCCATAACCCATCATATTCAATACTTTTCATTATTTAACTCATATATTCTTACCCCTATACAATAATTTTTATTATTTTAACTATATTCCTTAATTTCCGTGTCATTGTCCAAATAAGACACTTATTCGTAATAGGAGGGAGTATTACAAAACCTAACCTAAGATTTAATTTGAATGGACAACGGTTGTTGATTACATGACGTGTCAATGAAAGTGGCACAAGTCACAACTTGGAAAATGTATAGTTGCTCAAAAAGATTGAGGGTGTTTTAGTAAAAGGAAGTGGTCACTCAAAACTTTAATGCACCTTTAAAAGGGAGGAGAGGTGCACCAGAAAAAGGTGTGACAGTTTGTTAGTTGATGTATTTCCCTCTCAAAAAAACACTTAACCCCCCACCTCATCTCTTCTACTCTTTAATCTCTTCAACCTCCAAGTTTCTAGTTCTTACAGGTATGGCCTCGATCTTCACCTTCTCAAATTTTTTGAATTCGCCACTGTTTAAATTTAAATATCGATTTAAATTTTGACTTAAGATATTTGTAGTAGTGTCAAATATTTAAGTAGCAACAGTGGTAATAACTTTGAAAACCTTTATAATAAAGGCTTTTGGCTTTAAAACAGTGAGCAGCAATGATGGAAAAAGTGAACTCCACCCTATCCATAGCGAGGACAAAATCCGACCAGCTAATGGAGAGCATGGCAGCGGCGATGGCGGCCATGAAATCCTCCCCGTCAACAGGAGAAAATGAGGGCGAGACGACCCTCGCTTCAGAAGGAAGTGCTACGCTGTCTCGAAAGTCAAGCAGAAGGATGTCACCGGGGCGGAGCAGTAGCCATAGGCAAAACTACAACAATCACATAAGAAAGACAAGGAGTGCCCAGCTGAAGCTTGACTTTGATGAAGTGAGTGGTGGCGCTGCGCTTAGCCGAGCCTCTAGTGCCAGTTTGGGCCTCTCCTTCTCCTTCACTGGCTTCAATATGCCTCCTGAGGACATTGCTGACTCTAAGCCCTTCAGTGATGATGATATCCGTAAGTTGTTTTTCTTAAACATTATTATTATTTTTTATTTCAGTTAATCAGTCTTTTCAAATGTGGGTATGCCATTTTAGTATGGTTTTCATTTTAATTTGGATAATTGATAATGGTGGGATGGTTACAAGGTTAGATAAGTTAATTAAAACTTAGATAACTACTTTATGCTAAAGGTAGGTAATGAAACCAACACTTTTTGTTTAAGACTTTTAATCATTAAGTTTCACTTGATGAAAAGCAAAATAGAGACGTGTCCAAAATGCTTTGATTTGCTTACTAAAAATAAATCATTTTTAACCCACAATAATGGTGTGGGTGTTTTTGCTTATTCACATTTTATAGTTTTCAAAATACATTCATCATCTCAATTAAAATAGGTTGTACGACTTTGGTCCAAACATTTGTTAGTTGCAAAAACGATTTTTTTCTTGATTATATCAAACGTACTAAAAATGACCTACAAAAACAGTCCTAATTATTAAGGCATTCACAGTGTCTAATTTAAGCTCAACATTACTTGATCATGAAGACGTTGTAAATACAAGTTGCATATATCGAAATAAACCCGCCTGTATCAAATGTCATCAAAATTTAACAAAATCTTTGAGAATTTGATACACGCGAGGATAAATGTGTGTATTAGAGAATAAATGTACATGTACTGTATATATTACTACTCCGTAGGTGATGAAAATGCATGAAATACCAAAAAACACAGCCATACTAGTGGAGCTTTAATGTGAATAGAGTGAGTATAGAGTGGGCCCACATTCATCTAATTTAGGGAAGAGGGGGGAAAAAACTTCTGGCTGAGCTTAATTCCCTGCTACAACTTTCAAATTAGTTAGATACAATATTGTTGGCCAGGAATTTTGATGTATCTACTTAAACATGCGAGGACCATTCATTTCAATTATTTCAACCCTTATTTCTACGGTTCTATACTTGTATATATTATGTCTTGATACACAATGTTATGTTTTTTAAAATAAAAAAAAATAAAAAAAAAAATAAAAGTGCACTCGTATTAGTTTAGGAGTTGAAACTCTGCCAAATCGTATATCAATCGTGTTAGAGTTGAAACTCTGCCAATCACTTAGATTAAGGAGTAACCCTGTGTTAAAATTCAGGAGTTGAAGCTATACCAATATGGTATATATTAGTTTTACATGACTCAAATCTGACTAGTTGCCCAAGGGACAAAGGTATATAGGGAAGTATGTTATACGGAGTAGCAAATTTGTGATTAAATTCTTCACTAGTCACCTTTCGGGGTCCCTATACATATACTTCTTCTATTCAACTCTACTCTATCACTTTATTTTTTCAGGTTTGTCAACGCGTGTTTTACGCGCTAAATATCGTTAGCTACGTATTTGCAAAAATTATAAAAGTTAGATAATTTTCATGTACTCGTAAAAACGAATCAAACAAGATCCCACATGAATATATTTTTACTTAGGTATCAAGAGAAAATTGAAATTGTATACTCACTCGTTAATGGTGTACATAGATGAAATTGGTAGAGTGAAGTTGAATGGAGAAAGTATATCTTAGATTCTTAGTGGCCTACGTCGTTCACTTTGTTAGTACTCTATGTAGTACATATTCCTCCACTCAACTAAACTCTAAGAATCACCCTCCAAAAACACAAAAAATGACGAGAGTTTTAACTTATTTGATCGCCAATTAGTTAGTTACTACATTATACATTTATACTACTCCGTATGCTTAAAATTAATACTCTCTCGTTCCAAGTACTGTGTAACAAACTTAGATATTGCCTATTGGGTAGTACGTCGCAGTCGGGGGAAAGTCCGTAGTAGTGACAATCAAAATGGTCTCAAGCATAGTCTTATCTCTTGGGACCCTTTTAGACCAATAATTCTAAGTAGGTCTGGTCTGCCTTCATACTTCATTCCATCTACTTGACATTGTCAACATGTTGGAAAAAGTTGGACGTCTTACAAATCCCTTCCATGTATTTGCAATTTGAGTATGGTTTTGCTACTAATCTTATAAGCCCCTCCGTTTGTTTATCCATGTCCTTTAGCGTGTTGTGGTCGTCAAACATTGTGCTTTACTGTTATTCTCTATAGAATAAACCGAAAAAATAATAGAGGGATGTGTTTTTGAAATGCCCGTTTCAAAATTCTACGATTGAATGCGTGCTAAAGCTGCAAGGAAATGCTCTAATAAGCAAGGCCATGCCATAATTATATATAGATTAAAGTACGGAGTATTGTAATAAAACAGGATGAAATTGAATAAATTATGTTCAATTGGTGCAGCTGAGGATGTTGAAGCAGGAACGCGTAAAAGAAGAATTGAAGCTGAACCAACATTGCCAATATATTTGAAGGTAGGTACCAACAACATACTGACTCTAATTCTGGATTACATTGCAGGCCATTTCTTTTACCATCTGTTTGTTAAAATTCTGCGGAAAAAAAAAAAAAAAAAAAAAGAGCATCCCTGATGTAGATCATCCAGCATATTTCTGCACCAAAAGGCAACATCGAGTCACTCACTACCTATCTATCTCAACAGGTTGTGGGTTGGCGGATATTAGCTACACACATCATCGGAATCCTACTGAAATTGGATGTAACATGGTCAGGTTCCGTCTTGTACAGATCTCGTTTTATATGATGGTATGTACAAGACGTTTACACCTTCACAACAAACATCACACACTTGAAAACACAGATGCATATATACCGTTAGAACAGTCGACTCTAATTGACCTGACCCAAAGTAGACGAAAAGCAGAAGACTCTTAAGTAGACTTAAAGCCAAACGTGAAAACACATGAACTAACTATCTAATGTATCTATGATCTAAAATGCTAGCCATGCAAACTAGTGAACATTGAAAATAGGGCTAAAATAGGTTGTCGATCATTTTGAGAGGAAAGGATGATCTGAAACTTTTGTATGAGCGAGACGAAATGAAATCAACCCTTAGCCGGCTTCTGTACTGAGACTTCCTTCATGTTTAAATGTTCAATTAATGTCAATCAACAAAACAACGGGAAACCAATCAGTTAATTTTCCTGACATTTTGCAGTTCAGAGATGTAACATATAAAGTGATTCTGAAAGGGGTGACAACATCAGTGGAGAAAGATATACTACATGGAATCACAGGAGCAGTGAACCCCGGAGAAGTGCTAGCCTTAATGGGGCCTTCAGGGAGCGGAAAGACAACACTGCTGAATCTTCTTGGAGGTAGAGTAACTCAACCTGCACCGGGTGGTTCAGTAACTTACAATGACCAACCATACTCCAAATTCCTCAAAAGCCGGTAAGTAGAATGCTTAAATTTTAATATGATACTAGCTGGTAATTAATTTAAAAGGAGCTAAAGAGATTATTTCCTGGCAATGAAACATGATGGGAAAAAATGGCTCATAAAACTGCTCTACATCTGGTATTAGCAGTTGGAGGAGAAAACTCTCAACGCAAATATAATAGTTATAGGTCATATGAAACTAGTCTCTTACTGCACATTTAACAAGAGCCCTTGAGGCATTGGGGTAATGTTGTTAGATAGCAGATTAAACACATGAGTGTATGACTAATAAGAACTTATTAAACTTGCAGGATTGGGTTCGTCACCCAGGATGACGTACTTTTTCCTCACCTCACTGTCAGAGAAACACTAACTTACGCTGCCTATCTGAGACTGCCAAGAACTTTGACAAAGGAACAAAAAGAACTACGAGCTCTAGATGTCATTTGCGAGCTAGGGCTAGAAAGGTAGCTCTCTTTCTAATTCAAGCACATCCGCACAGGTCCAGCCTAATTAAGGTCATTTTATATGAGTTTAGGAGCTAAACAGTATGCAAACATTTGCAGGTGTCAGGACACAATGATCGGAGGTTCCTTTGTGCGAGGGGTATCAGGTGGTGAGAGGAAAAGGGTTTGTATAGGTAATGAGATCATAATCAACCCTTCAATGCTATTTCTCGATGAACCTACCTCGGGGTTGGATTCCACAACTGCATTAAAGACCATCCAGATGTTGCAAGATATAGCTGAGGTAACTGCATCCTTAAACCATTAAAAACTATATCAACTGTCATTTGTCTTGTATAGACAGACAATCTTCACCAAGATATTCGTTGAGAGCGGAAGTGTGAGTATATTTTGTCACATTACTCTTTCTAGCCTCAATTCTTGACTTACTTGAAGATCTAATTTAGTCAGTGGCATCTTTCAGGCCGGGAAAACGGTGATAACAACGATCCATCAACCATCTAGCAGACTATTTCACAAATTTGATAAGTTGATCCTTCTCGGAAAAGGAAGCTTGCTTTACTATGGGAAAGCATCAGAAGTGATGACCTATTTCTCCTCCATAGGATGTTCACCTATGATATCCATGAACCCAGCAGAGTTCCTGTTAGACCTTGCCAATGGGAACATATCTGATGTGACCGTTCCTTCAGAGCTTGAAGATAAAGTGCAGATGTGCAACTCCGAAAACCAAACAACCAACGGCAAACCATCTCCTGCAATAATCCATGAGGTGAGTCGTCATATCTATGAAAATATGATCTACTCCGTATCATACTTAACTGAACACAATAAGATGTAAAGTTAGACGCAGAGGGACGGAAAACTTCTTGTATCCTCACATTTCAAACACAAGGGTGATTCGTTCCTGTTTTTCTTTTCCAAAAGAAAATAAAGAACAAGACGCTCCTGAGTTTTATTGAGACAAAAAGTTCTAATGTTTAAAATTCAATGCAGTATCTTGTGGAGTCATATGAATCCCGAGTTGCTAAGAAGGAAAAGAAGAAGCTCATGGCTCCCATACCCATCGACGAAGAATTCAAGAGACAGATATCGTCAGTAAAGCGAGAATGGGGAGCAAGCTGGTGGCAACAATATTCCATTCTATTCCGAAGAGGAATCAAAGAGCGAAGGCATGATTATTTTAGCTGGTTAAGGGTAACACAGGTTCTAGTCACTGCAGTTATACTAGGACTACTCTGGTGGCAGTCGGATAGCAGAACTCCAAAGGGACTACAGGATCAGGTAAAATGCTATTATGTCGTCCTTGTTTGACTTTAGGGTTCAATCATTAATGCATCTGAAGCTAAGTTGTGTTTCAACTGTTGCATGCAGGCGGGACTGCTTTTCTTCATCGCGGTGTTCTGGGGTTTCTTTCCGGTATTCACGGCAATATTTGCATTTCCACAGGAGCGAGCCATGCTCCTGAAAGAAAGGGCAGCTGACATGTATAGGCTTAGTGCGTATTTCGTTGCAAGGACAACTAGCGACCTTCCCCTTGATCTCGTCCTACCTTTGCTCTTCCTGCTGGTTGTCTACTTCATGGCTGGCTTGAGGCTTGATGCTGGAACCTTCATCTGCACAGTGCTGACGGTTTTTCTCTGCATCGTAGCTGCACAGGTACGACCAACCTTCAAGCCCTTTTTTGCAACACCACGACTTGAACTCAATAATATAGAATATATATATGAGCTGGTGTTACGTTGTTGATGACAGGGACTTGGACTAGCTATTGGGGCTTCACTAATGGACATTAAGAAGGCTACAACTCTAGGTTCTGTGACAGTAATGACTTTCATGTTAGCTGGTGGTTTCTTCGTGCAGGTAATTCCACACAAATAATTATAATTGCTAACATTCCTCCGATATTACCAAATTACCGGCACTAACCACCAGGTGTACGTTGTTATTTGGATGCAGAAAGTACCAATATTCATATCTTGGATTCGCTACATGTCCTTTAACTACCATACCTATAGGCTGCTTCTCAAAATTCAGTATGAGCACCAAATTCGACCCACCAGTTGGATGAGATTTGACAACGGTTTAGAGGAGATCGGTGCTCTTATTGCCATGGTCTTTGGCTATCGTTTATTGGCCTATGTATTCCTCCGCACAATGCGACTCGGTTAATCTGTCAATAAAATTATAAGCAACACAGGTTTTGTATTCAGCTCACCTTTCTGGGAAACCCATGTTACGCTAAATTGAATTAATTATCCCAGAAATCCAAGCTACCAAAAAGGCTGATGAACCCGCAGTTCCCATGATTACACCAATTATTATCACTTTTTCCAGCCAAAAATACATCATACAGATGCTATAGGTTTGCTGTCTTTTGTAACAGACAGAGCATGCAACATGTTTTTTTCCCCTGTAATCTCGCTCTTATCTTCTGTAATTTTTCCTCTCTAATTTTTCCTGTAATATATGTTACTAGTCTTCACTCTCGCATCATCATCATCATATCTTATACTTCTCTAATGCAGTAGCCACATCCGCTCATGTGACATCATAATTTACAAGCATTGTCCTACGTGGCAGTTTATGAGCATCCCTTTAAAAAAAAATCCGGCTGATAATAATTTCGTCAACGTGACTATTGTGGAAATTCCATATATTTATATCCATATCTTTGTATGATTATATGATTGGATGAGATAATGGGATATTCCATATTCCATATCTTTATATCCTATATTTTTATATTTGTTTCCTAATTTAACTCAAACAAAGCAATTTCCATTGATGATTGATAAGTCAAAGTCAACGTGGTTTCCCAAACAAAGCAACGTGGTTTCAAAAAAAGATATTTAGGGAAATCAATTAATATCCTCCCAAAATAAAACTAAAATTATAAAATTTGAGAACTGATTGCCATATGTTAGGGAAGAGGGTGAGTGGAATAAAAAAAAGATAGCGAATGAAATCAATTAATATCCTCTCCAAATATTGCTAATCAGTTCAACCATACTACCTAAATCACTATAAAATTCACATTCCACCCAGACGATTCCATCTATCACCATCGTTCATTGTTCATAAATTTCAAAAAAAAAAAAAAAAAAAAAAAAATATCACAACTCTGCTACGGCCTTCAACTGCACTCCCGTCACCATTCGTCACTTGAAAGAAGGTATGCTCAGCGCAAAAATTGCCGTGCGCGTTGTGACATATGGGAAAGAAAAAGTTTCTACAACAAAGACGAAACTTTGGCGTTAGAGATGTTATTGTTAGATGTAGAGGTATTACATGTTTTAACATTAATTTACACATTTTTCCTGTGAAACAATCATGTACCATTAAATAACATATCATAATGGCTATAATTTACAGGACAATCTAATTCATGCAATTATCCGCAAAAGCATCATTTTCAAATTTAGGAATAGAATCAACTAGGGACATTTATACAAACTGTCAAGATTCACAGTGAATGCAAATAAGGGGGCTGAAATTGCAACTTTTGGGGAAGTTCGCATCTATTTTGCATATCCTACAATTGTTAGAGAAGTGCACAATCTACCCATCCCTCAATATGGAGTCAGGTTTGTGGACTTTGGTGATATTCTATCTGAGAGGATATCTGATGAACATTTCATAGGTACGTCTGCTAAACTCATACATATCAACAAGTCAAGCACTAATTGAAAATACTTACTTATTATATAATTTTTTAACATCTGATGGACATATACACCCAAATGTCATTGGCAAATTCTCTGGAGAAGTCAAATCAACAAAGGCTGGAAATAGTTGGATGACAATATACATTGAGAATATTCAGTAAGAATCATATACTTTTACTATTCAACGCTACATCCTCTAACTATCTAACTATCCATTTACTGTAACCAGTTAATTAACCTATTAATCAACATATACACAGGAAGGAAAAGTTACCATGCTCGGTATGGAACGACTACGTTAATTTAGTGCAGACTTATGTTGAGGCATGTAAATAGTCCACTGAACCTGCTATCATTGTCATCCGTTGTGTTCAACGTTGTCAGTGAGAAGGTATAGAATTATTTGTGTATTGAAATTAAATTTTATTCATATATAATCATTTAAAAATCACGTTTAATATTCGATAACCGATCTAGGTGGAGTTAGAGTGACAACTACAAGACACGCCATCCGCTTCTACTTCAACCATGCAATTCCAGAGGTAGAAGCGTTCATTGGAGAGTAAGCTTACTTAACTAATAGTGATAAAATTATTCTTATGACAGATAAATTTTATGCAAAAATTGATTTTCACATTTCTAATGCAACTTGACTACATAACGGTGAAGAACCAAGTGACTCGGATGTTATATCCTATATCCCGAGTGAGTCAGACGATATGCTATCGAGAGATAATTTGAGTACAATCATAGAGATTAAGAAATGTCAAAAGGTATTATTGTACTTTATTTGGGTTTTAGTGCCGACCTATTGACTGCCAGCTTTTCAATATTTTTTTGATTATGATTGTGAATATTACTGAAAATGTAAACTGTCATGCAAATAAAGGCTGGGAGATATGTGTCGGTTGCAACAAAAGTTCTCAAGAATGATGCAGGTAGGTGGGTCTGCAAGAGGGAAAACTGCAGTGGCAGAACGGAAGGGTCTGAAACTAGCATACCAAGGTACTATAGAGACTCCTAAAGGCTTTTTAAATAAGCGCTTTTTCCATAATAGCATACCTCACTACTTGATTATGTATATCTGATGAGCATGATCATATCCTCCTTTTCCATTCAGGTATCAGGTAAAGTTTCGCGTCATTGGTACAGATAATAGAGTCTCCGAGTTTGTCATCATTGAGACACAAATCACAAGCTTCATCAACGTCTCTGCAGCAGACATGCTCTCTGCCCTAGAACAGGTGATCCGTTCGTCCGTTCGTCCGTCTGTGGTAGAAGATTGTACAAGTTAAAATGAGCAAGCTAACAATGATACGAAAATAGCTTAAATATCTATGACTAATTTCTCATCAAACATAATTCATCCATAATGGACGAAAGGATGATATGCCATATTTCGACAATTTTATGGATAAGCAATTTGTCTTCAAGGTGGAAGTTCACCCAAAGTACAACTTGGAGCAGAAATCAAAGTCATATACATTACTTAGTATGAGTGATGATCATGATATGGTGGGCTGCTGGGCAACTAAGTACTTGGATATTAAGGCGTGCCAAATGATTTTTATCTGTATAACACATCATTGACAATTCGAGTTCACAAACTTATATTACCTAATTTAACAAATAACGTAGGAATCTGAAGTTGGTAGTATGTGCCACGATGTGAAGCCCAAAGTGTGTGTTGCTTGTTGGAGTATGTGTCCTCGACAATAATGCGATCACATGTTTAAATCTCATATTAAGAATACACAAGGGATTGTAACATTTTATTGTCAACTGATCCACATTAATCGGTAATGATTGGCTGACTAGAGTTTGACATTACTGTCGTGTGACGGTGGTGATCAGTTGATCCCTTAAGGTCATACTGTTCTTGAGGATACCACTTGAGGACACCAAAAGAAGATGTTCTTGAGGATACTACGTAAGGAGACCAAAAGAAGATGTTCTTGAGAATACTACGTGAGGAGACCAAAAGAAAATGTTCTTAAGGATACTACGCGAGGAGACCAAAAGAAGATGTTTTTAAGGAAACTATGTGAGGACACCAAAAGAAGGCGTTCTTTTAAAATTTAGATTATGATCTATGAAGTTATAAGAGATCTTAAAATTAGACATTTTACTTAAGAGCCTTATGAAACTAAAATGGTATCTATGCAAGTAAATGGATTTATTTGGGATTCTTGAGATCAATCCAAAGTAAATAAAAGTTTATGATTAAGAGTTGTATAGAGTGGCATGTCGATGTCTACAAAAACTAAGTTAATTGTTAACTAAGCTAAGGATACAAATCATTACCATTCATTATGAAAATAAGTAAAGTATCAAGACCACTTTCTAAACGGGTATTTTGAAAGTGATATGTGAATGACATATATATGGTTTTGATTAATACTTAGAAAAGCAATGAACATTCCATCATGTGATGTTTCCATGGAGAAACATGTGTACACATGGACTTGAGTGGGAGCAAGAAACTATCATGTTCAGACATGGAGTTTAATGGGAGCAATGATCCTTCATGAATTGTATGACTTATTAAAAATGATGTGAAAATAGGTTTTCAATTCTGGATGAAATCTAACATTATGCATATCTATTATAACATGGGATGTTGATATCTATTATAACATGGGATGTTGGATTGACACTTAGATATATATCTTATGATGATAATGATCCTTCTTAAATCAAACATAAGTAGGTTGTTCATATTGATGAAATTTGAATTATCATAGAGCTTTGATTATTCACATGAACCTAAGAACTATTGTCTACATGAATATAATTACTAATATTTCCGCCATTAGTATAATCATGTATACCATTATGCACATGTCCTAGATGAATTAAATGCTTAAATCATGATAAGTCGATAACAAGTCTGCCCATATGAGAGTCATTGGTAAGCCTTAAAGAACCGTCATGAATTCTCTAGGAGAACTAATGATCTGTTCTATAGTTTGGAAGAGAAACAAGTTGTGTGTTAAGAAGTTACACAAACTCAAGTTTCCAAACTCATTTGGATTTGTTAAATTCCTAGGCAGATTATTGACATAAGGAGTTAGAAACTAGAAAAGAGTATTCTATTGCAAGATTCTACGAAATGAACTTAAGTACGTTGTGATTAAGTGGTATGTGTTAATACTATAAATAGTATTGTCCATCGAAAACCACATCACAAGTTATGATATAACAGTAAAAGCTTCTTTCAAGCTAAAGAACTTATGTCTAGTATGAAGTCTAGGCATGTACTTAGTAAAATTCATGCTATAAGGGATAACATGAAGTTGAAGGAAATCGCAATTTACAAAGTTTGAACACTTGGACACATGGTATGTTCACAAGCTAAATTTTTATTGCGTTACACAAATGCATAAGTGCACTCATGATTATAAGACATGGAGTAGCAATATGGTATTGACTACTCGTGTGTGATAATCACATTTATTGTTTGAGTTATTATTAACTCATCTTGTACTTTGTTACATCCAAATGGGATTGTTGGGACAATATTGAACCCCATTAAAGTGAACTGGATTAACATAGTATTCGTCCCTAGTTACTTATATGAGGTGACATCTCGAAGCAACTAGAGTGTGATGCGATTGATGGCAAGTTCAAGTGCCATAGAGTCATGAGAGATAACTGGTCGATCACATAGGCAGACTGTGAGGGACACTCTGTCGGGCTTATGACCGCTTATAGAGTTCTGGCAATTTTTTATAGCCTGGTCGTGGCGAGAGCTACTATGATATTCTTATGAGTCGATTCTTTGACTAATGACTGCTCGCCCAAGATGGCACAGTTTCAGAGTGACTTTGATTTATGTTCGGCGACCTTCATAATTGGGGTCTAATGGGCATGTTTTGGGTCATGATGAGCTGTGGCTAATCAAAGGGAAGAGTGCAATATGAATTGTCCATCCCCGTCAGGGTTATCTTATATCTCAAGGCCACTCGAGGAGCAATGAACTGGAAATGCGTGGCCACGCTCGGAAGGTATCTATGGCAGAGAATTCCGGTCAGACAGTTATTCTCCAGATTGAGGAAACCACTCAAGATATGATCAAATGCAAGTACGACCTGCAAGACACCTTGCATTGAGTGGGAGATTGTAATAGGACAAGATAATTGGTGACGCACACTTGTCGTGGACAAGTGGGAGATTGTTGGAGTATGTGTCCTCGACAATAATGCGATCACATGTTTAAATCTCATATTAAGAATACACAAGGGATTGTAACATTTTATTGTCAACTGATCCACATTAATCGGTAATGATTGGCTGACTAGAGTTTGACATTACTGTTGTGTGACGGTGGTGATCAGTTGATCCCTTAAGGTCATACCTTTAGGGAAACATTCTTAATTGACTAATTAATTAATTGTATGACGATACAAGTTAATTAATTCCTTAAAATTGAACAAATGATTGTGTGAGAAATATTACGTATCTTATAGTAATTCGATTAAATAAGATTCGTACTAAGTAATTAAATTGTTGTATTACTTAGGCTATTTATTGTTTATGAAACAATTAAGATAAGACTGAATTGTTTATTATAAATACAAGTAGTTGTGATTTATAATTACATGACCCATCTTAAGTAATGGTAATAGTGAATTACTAGTTAATTTTGTATGTGATTTATTTCATTTATATAATGATTTTTAATGTGATAAAAATGCATTATTTAAATGACATGTCTAGTAACATGTCCAATTTGTCACACAATACAAATTAACAAATTGACAAACTTAAAATGGACCCATGTTAATATGGGTGTGCCGTGACTATGGAGGGATTAGGAGTTAGTTGTGTTTTGATTATTTTATTAAGTGGAAATATAATCATTACCTACTACATATAGCCTTGCATACCTACACTCTTGTGAAGAGCAACTAGAAAAGATATTGGGCACTCTTCCCATGTGCACCATCCGGCCACCCTAGAGAAAGAGAAGTGTTTTCTCTTCTTATTATACACAATTCATTCATATAACTTATTCGCTTGAATTACAACTTGTCTCCTTAGTTTTGTTGTTGAACAAAAATTAAAAAACTCACATAAAATCTCTAATATTACATATACATTACTAGAAGTAGTATACATATAATATTAGTAATTTTAAGGGAACAAATATTAATTTCTAGTAACTAAATTAATATTTGTATTAAGAAGAATTTCCTTGGCACAAATCCTTGAGGAGAGATTCTACTCTTGAATCTTGTTCATCCATTTGGAAAGCTCAAGAACTAAGTAAGGTAGGAGACCTTACTAGTGCCCATATAGCCGAAATTACATATGTAAGGAACCGGTTTTTCCTTCACTCTTGTATTTGTTTTGCATGCATAAGATCTTGAATTAATTTTATGAGTAGATTAATTAATCACATATTCAATATGTAAACAAATGAGATTAATGAATCCCAACATTGCTATGGCTGAAAATAAGGTATACTTTGCATAAGATCTTTTTTATTCACGTGGAGTAAGTTTGATACTCATTAAATACAATGTCAGAAAAACTTTACACATTTATTGTGAATGCAGGAATGTCCATCCGAAAGTTCAGTCGGTAACTGTTTGATCACTCTACCCTTAAAACGATGGTTATAAAAAATGTTAGACGCAAGCCGTGATGATGATTGTGAGGTGCGCATCATGGGGACAAATTTTCAGCCACCAAAAGCATCATGGGGGACAAATTTTCAGCCACCAAAAATTGCTCCAAGTCAAGATCGAAAAGGAGTGATCGCGGTGACACGTGATAAGATAATTTATCATACTAGGCTATGGTATTTAGACCCGAGAATAATTAGGCTAAGGGTATTAAACGCCCCCAATCATAGAATATTATGCTATTAGAATTCAATGTATTCGAATAAATCATGCGCGTGTGTTTGCTTTTTGTTAGACTTTTTTTATATGCTTTTAAATGGTTATTAGTATTTCTCATATGTGTTTGTGGTTATTGCAGACACTGTCGATATTTGACAATCTGAGCCATGTCAAACGTCATAAAACTATTAGCTACCCTCATTGAGAGTGACAATAACAAACTAAGCATAAATTTTTTGCCAAAAATTTACCTAAAACTTAACCTAACTGACTAAGAACTAAGAACTATCCTAACTGACGAGAAATCTTCAAGAGTAAGGCCAACTCAGTTGTATTTTTACAGATCAGGTTTTGTTTATGAGCTTTATAAATTAGAAGAACACTTTTAGGATTATGCACATGACTCTCAAATTACATAAAAAATTTGGAGTCTTAGAAATAAGCTGACTAAGAAATAAGAATTATCCTAACTGACCGAAATCTTAGAGATTATGGCTAACTCAGTTATATCTACATCTTTACAGATTATCTTTTCCAATTTATCTCTACAAAGTATCTTCTTCATTCTACATATCCCTAAAATAATTGACCCTAAAATCATATGGGAAATATCTTCCCTAAAATATAGGGTTCTCAAGAGACCCTACCAGAATCAACATAGTGTTCACAATGCTAGGAGTACGCACATAATGACTAACAATTACAGGAACACTTTTATGTCCTTGAGATTTCAGTAATTATAGAAATATGTTATCAAAGTGATTCCACAAAAAATATTAAGATGTTACGAAATATCTAGAGATATTATATGGATGCCCATATATTACCGTATCTTTAGGAGTTATTCTATTACCATATTACAGATGTACTCTTGTACTATATATACCCTTCATATGAATAAAGTTGAATACCTTTTTCTGCTCTCTATATACTCCTCATAACTCTCTATTATTCATAACACGTTATCAGCACGAGTCTCTAACCCTAATTTTATTTTATTTTCGAATACCGCATAACCTATTGAGCAGGTACGTTTTCTCTTCTATTGCCGTGTAAAAGTATAAAACAATACACTAAGGTATCAATTACTTTGCCACGTTGACTTTTTCCATATACCAAACACATGATACATACACATGATACAAACAACATGCAAACACTCTTAAACAAATGATGTCGGCCATGTTTTATTTTTATAACTTAACACAATCCATGATAATACACATCTCGTTAAATCTTACATTTTACCTTGATTAATTATGATTCGTTATTTTGTTTATGTACTGTATTTCGTTTAATCGTATTATAATTAACTTGTTTTATTTTCTTGATAGTTTAAGCATGTCGAATTTGACCAAACTTGATTTTGTGGCCTTGGATATCTCTGGAAGTAATTATTCTGAATGGGTGTTAGATGCCGAGATGCATCTTAAGTCTTATGCCCTTGGTGATGCTATTAAAGTGGGGAATACAGCATCCGAACAAAATAAGGCCAAAGCCATGATTTTCCTCCGTCGTCATCTCCATGAAGGACTCAAATATGAATATTTGACTGTGAAAGATCCTTTGATCTTATGGCAAAATCTGAAAGAAAGGTATGACCATCTTACAACAGTAATTCTTTCTAAAGCAAAATTTGACTGGATTCACCTAAGGTTACAGAATTTCAAATCCGTTATCGAATATAACTCGACCATGCACAGAATCGCTTCACAGTTAACTTTGTGTGGAGAAAAGATATCTTATGCGGATATGTTGGAAAAAAACATATCAGACTTTTCATAGTTCACAATTGCTACTTTCACAGCAATATTGTCAGAGACGATTTAAAAAATACTCTGAACTAGTTTCATGCTTATTGGTGGCTGAGCAAAATAATGAAATCATGTTAAAAAACCACCAGTCCCGTCCTACTGGCAGTGATCCATTCTCAGAAGTGAATGCGACAGTTTCTGGTCCATACCCTATAGTGAATGGGACAAATAAATATTCGGGTCACACAAGAGGTAGTGTCTCTGGACGTGGACGAGGACGAGGACGATGCAATTTTCGTGGTGGTAGAGGTGGAAAATTTAAAAGCGTATTCTAACGAAAGGGGGAACCAAAAGATCATCTACATGATAAGATAAAGAAATTTGGTGAAAATCCATGTCACCGTTGTGGTAGTATAGGACATTGGATTAATACTAGTCATATGCCGCAACAACTTGTTGATCTTTACAAGTAGTCTCTGAAAAATAACAATGGGAAGAATATAGAAGCAAATTTTGTTGCTGGGCATGAAAATTTTGAGACGAATTATGCTGATGGTAATAACAATCTACCTTTCATTTCTGGCAAATTTATGGATTTGAACATCTGAGCTTTCACGACCTTTGATCCTAATGGGAAATTTGGCCCTTTGATTGGCGATAAAAGTGTCCCGAAATTGGACTAAATTTATTTGTATTACTAAAAGTTATTTATGTTTCATCTATTTTATCTATTAATTTGCTTTCGAATAATATCAAGTACACTTGTTGAGTTTATTTTATGGATATTATTAATATTTTACGACATTATCTTAGCGGTTTGTTTCCAATTGAATTGTTTACACACATACGTTTTCTCCTCGGAAATCATAACTTGTGTAAGGCATAGTGCTATGTTTTAGTGGTCCGTCACTCACTTGGAGCTTTACTTTTCGGTTACTTGTCGTTAGGAGCACCTAGACCAAAACAATATTTATAACTTCACAAACAACTCTACTATTAGTAAAGAGGCAAGTAAAGGTCGGATCCCAAGGGACGGGTATTGATGTAGGATTTTCGATTGCAAGTAGCGGTGTCTAGGGGTGTCACGATTTGGGGTTGAGATGAGAAGATCACTAAACTAAATAGCAATAAAAGTAAACAAGCAAGATGGTTAAAATGAGATGTAAACAATTGATTAAAAGCACTAGGGTGTCATGGGGTCATAGGGGATTCATGGGAATTGATCATACAAACATATTCTCAAATTATAAGCAAGCAATTATTGTTGTGATGGATTGAGTTGGTTTATATCTTACAATCCTAGGAAGTTTTGGGTCTCGGAGCCGAATCGATTAGATTGTACAACACTTACAAGTCGACTTAATCCTCCCTACTCAACTATATGCATGATCTAATGAGACTCGAGTTGGTTTATGTCTTACAAGTCTCATATAAAAGGTAAGTGATGGGTAAAAAATGCAAGGATTCATAGGCTCACATTTCATCAAATATAACATGTGCATAAGTTGAGATCACAACAAGCAAGCAAATAAACTATGAAAACATATTAAATTAAGCATGAATCATTCCCCATGTTGATTTCCCCTAATTACTCATTAACCCTAGTTAAGGAAACTACTCACTCATTATCAAGTTTGACATTTTAACAAGGTTGTCAATCACATTAAGAAAGCAAAACATGATGAATAAATGAAGATGATTAACAATAATTAAAAAGGATTAAGAGGATTATACCTACTAATGATTCCAAAATAAAGCAAAGAATAATAGAAGTACTTGATGATTGATT
Source organism: Silene latifolia (assembly GCF_048544455.1). Classification (NCBI taxonomy): domain Eukaryota; kingdom Viridiplantae; phylum Streptophyta; class Magnoliopsida; order Caryophyllales; family Caryophyllaceae; genus Silene; species Silene latifolia. Next base: position 76,245,817 of record NC_133526.1, on the reverse strand, counting down.
GGAAGGTGGTCAATCTCCCAATAATAACCCAAATAATCTTCAATTACCCAAAATAAAAGATGAACAAAAGAGAAATTATGGAAATGAGATTTGTATTAATACTTGATTAGAAGTTGATTACAAGATTAAGAAGAGATTAGAATGATATAAACTACAATAAGGATTGATAAGAAGAACATGATTATCTAATTAGACTAATGGGGTATTTATAGTGGGGATTAGGTACACAAATTAGGGTTTACTAAGGGCTTAAATGACGATTAAGTCCTTGAGGAATCGCTCCTCTCAAAAGAGATGCTGGTCTCCTTTTTGCCGGTCTTTCATAAACATGCGCATCTTTCATGGAGGGAAGAAAAGGTCGTGTGGGCCTGTAAGAGAATCCGGGCGTCCAAGGTGTCGGGACGGGCGGATTTCCTGGTGGCTGGACGGGCGGATTGTTAGCTGGACGGGCGGATTGTGGCGTTGTTGGACGGGCGTCCATCTGGCAAAAACGCTCGGATTCCTCACGTGTTGGACGGGCGTCTTGCCTAGTTGGACGGGTGGATTGTGTCACAACTTTCTTTTCTTCTTTTCTTCTTCCAATAATCCTCCGAGATTTAGTCGGGGATGCAAGGATTTCGCAATCATTGCCCATCTACTATAATATGTACAAAGGCCTTCTAGTCTTGTCTTCTCTTTGTTGCTTGGTCATTAGATTCGATCAATTTAGCTCTATTTTGCCATGAAAATGCAAGGTTTGCACTCCTCTCCTACCAAGGAAACAAAACCTCATAGAATATGCAAAATAAAGGACTAAAGATAGTAAATGACCCAATTATGCACTAAAAAGCATAGGAACGAGGCTAATTCGGGGACTAAATATGCTCAAATAATGGTCACATCAAATATCCCCAAACCGAACCTTTGCTCGTCCCGAGTAAAGAGGTGACAAAACTAGGACCGTTATTTAAAATAACCTAATAGCATAGCCGATATGAGACAATTAGCGGGTCTCACTCCGCCCCTTCAACTCACAACAATACAACCATGAGGTAGGATGCCTTCTTGTAAGGCAAGGTGGGTCTTGCCAAAATGGTGACACATCCAAGCATTAAAGCACATAAAATCAAGTAATGGATGCATCTACAAAAGAATAGCCACCTTCCTCATCTAAGTGGCGGAAATTATCTACAAGGGAAGCAATTCAAGGGTACACACTCCTTCATAGATGCAATTTCTTCAAACTACTAAGCCTAGAAGGATACCAATAAATCACCTCCAAGTTGTGTCAAGCTAGGGTACCTTTGTCCTCAATCGTTAAATGCTTTTGTCAAGAATAGACTCCCTATGGCGTTAGAAATACTGGAGGATCGCGGAATTCCCCCTCTTGCCTAGACAAGAAGAAGGGTCGTCCCCTCTCTACCATGCACAAAAGTGGATACGATGGATAAAGGGATCGATAGTATTTGAGTTTCATTTTGGGAGTTTGCTTTATTGTTGTTTTTCCCCCCAATTTCTTGTGGCATATAACATTTGAGAACATTTTCTTTTTGCCATTTCTTTTGATTTTTGGCATTTCAATACTTGACAATTTTCAACTTTTTGCATTTTTTTTGAACATTTTCAAAGTCACCCCATATGTAGTTGATGTGACCATAATTTAAGCACATTTAGTCCCCGAATTAGCCTTATTCCCATGCTTTTTAGTGCATATTCGGGTCATTTATTGTCTTTAGTCCTTTGTTTTGCATATTCTTTGAGGTTTTGTGTCCTTGGTAAGAAAGGAGTGCAAACCTTGCATTTTCATGACAAAATGAAGCTAAGTTGATTGAATTCAATGACCAAGCATCAAGGAGAGACAAGACTAGAAGGCCTTTGTACATACTATAGTAGATGGGCAATGATGAGAAAAGATCCTTGCATCCCCGAGGAAATCCTCATGGATTTTATGAAGAAAAAGGAAGAAAAGAAGAAGGAACGAAGCTGTAAGTGTGGGAAATAATCTGTATACTTTCCTTATAATTAAGGATTATAACGAATATATTGTGATGATAACTAGTCATAAAATAAATTGCATAAACAAAATCATAGATGAATAAGAAATAACCTTCGGTCCTAGCTTATAAGGCCTATGAACAATATCGCAATGATATTCTCCTATCAGTTACACCCAAGATGATATGAGATATGCCCTTGTTCTTTTGCTGGAATCGATCCCCCAAATTCACAGTAAATTGTTTAGGGTTTTCGGTTTTTTGTGTTTAGATGAGAGGCAAGATTTTAGGTTAGAAAATTAGGGTAGAAAAATAATCTTCCTTCTCCTCTTATTTGCACCGAAATAAGGAAGTCCAAGGGGAGATATTTTTCTCCTAATTTCGGCCCATAATACCGAAATAAAGAGAGATTATATTTCTCCTTTTTTTCGGTTATTTACCTACCCAAAAATAAGGATATTAAATCTTCTTATTTTGGTGGTATGCAAAATGTATAAAATGTATTAAGTATAAATTGTCATATATATTATTCCGCATTAACAAGTCTACACACAACAACTTGCGGTTGATTTATTAATACGGGTCAATAATAATTTATTATAACAATATCGTATAATTATCATTTGCTGATTAAATATAACCGATTAAATTTAATTACGAATTAACATATTAATTCGTCCAAGCTAACATTATATACATTAATTAAATATAACTTATTATATTCAATTTACGAATTGACAGTTAATTCGTCTCAACTAATATTATTTAATCGGCATTAAATAATTGTCTCATCAACACATTGACTAACTATTTAGTCATATAAGGCATCAATGTGATTACATTTCCATAACCGCATCTCTCAAACACATCCTTTAGGTGTGACTTTTAGGGACCAGTTGATCACCGCCATCTGTATGATAATAACGTCAAACTTTCTAGCAAGCCAACCGTTATTAGGTAATCGTTAATCAACTGATAAAATACGAATTATACCCTTGTGAACCTATAAGAGATTTATAAATGTTATCACACTAATTTGTGGAGGACACAAGCTCCAACAGTAAGACAATCCGAGCGGATTATCTACAAGACGCCCGTCCAGGAGGTGCAATCCGAGCGTCTCCCCCCTGTGGACGCCCGTCCAAAACACCCCCAATCCGCCCGTCTTCCCCAGCTGGACGCCCGTCCAGAATCACCAGAATCCGCCCGTCCCGTGCCCTGGACGCCCGGATTGTCTGTCAGCCATTTCATCTTCTACAAGCTTCAAGGAAAGATGCGCATATTTTTCTAAGACCGGCGAAAAGGAGACCGGAGTCTCCCTAGAGACCGGCGATTCCTCAAGGACTTAATCGTCATTTAAGCCCTTAGTTAACCCTAATTTATGCACCTAATCCCCACTATAAATACCCCATTAGTCTAATTAGAAGAGCATGTTCTTCTTAGCAATCTTTAGGGTAGTTGATATCAATCAAATCTCTCTTTAATCTTGTAATCAACATTTAATCAAGTTTTAATACAAGTTTCATTTCCTTAATCTCTCTTTTGTTCATCCTTTATTTTGGGTAATTGAAGATTATTTGGGTTATTATTGGGAGATTGACAACCTTCCAATCAAGCATCAAGTACTTCTATTATTCTTTGCCTTATTAATGGAATCATTATTAGGTATAATTCTCTTAATCCCTTTTTAATTATTGTTAATTATCTTCATTTATTCATCATGTTTCACTTTGTTGGTATGATTGACAACCTTGCTAGCATGTTCAACATGATAATGAGTGAGTAGTTTCCTTAGCTAGGGTTAATGGGTAATTAGGGGAAACCAACATGGGGAATGATTCATGCTTAATTTAATATGTTTTCATAGTTTATTTGCTTGCTTGTTGTGATCTCAACTTATGCACATGTTATGTTTGATGAAATGTGAGCCTATGAATTCTTGCATTTTTTACCCATCACCTATCTTTTCAATGAGACTTGTAAGACATAAACCAACTCGAGTCTCATTAGACCATGCATATAGTTGAGTAGGAAAGATTAAGTCGACTTGTAGGTATTGTACAATCTAATCGATTCGGCTCCGGGACCCAAAATTTCCTAGGATTGTAAGATATAAACCAACTCGATCCATCACAACAATAATTGTTTGCTTATAATTTGAGAATATGTTTGTATGATCAATTCCCATGAATCCCCTATGACCCCATGACACCCTAGTGCCTTTTATCAATTGTTTACATCCCTTTTTAATCATCTTGCTTGTTTACTTTCATTGCTATTTAGTTTAGTGATCTTCTACATCAAACCCCAAATTGTGACACCCTTAGACACCACTAGTTGCAATATAAAATCTCATCTCAATTCCCGTCCCTTGGGATCCGACCTTTACTTGCCTCTTTACTAATTGTAGAGTTGTTTGTGAAGTTATAAATAGTGTTTTGGTCTAGGTGCTCCTAACGACAAGTACCGAAAACTAAACCCTCAAAAGGGAACACGACCAAAAATGGCGCCGTTGCCGGGGACGGTGTTAACTTGATTTAGATTTTCTTATATTGTTATTAGTTGTGTCTTTCTTTTCCTTGGGGAAGTAAAACTCCTCAAGGTTTATTCTAATTATTTTCGAGTTGTTTGATATTTTGCATGTCTAGAAGATCAAAAGGTAACTTGTTACCCTTTGATCACGAAATTGAAAGGACTTTGACAAACAATAGAAGACTTGCTAGGAGAACTTTGAGAGGTATTGGTGCGGTTGTAGATATTCAACCAAACACTATTGAGTTCATCAACCCTTTTGCAAGAGAAGGTGAGGAGAACCCAACACAAAATCCAACACAAAATCAACCCACAATGCCTAAGTTTTCATCACATTCCGTACCCACCGAGGAGAACCTACCCAATGGTACTCCCACACCACAACATCTAACCGGAAATTTTATTGCCAAATCCGCATTTATCCAATTAGTCGAAAGAAGCCAATTTGGGGGGATGCCTAGTGAAGACCCTCATTCTCATATGGAGACTTTTTGTGACTATTGTGATGCGATTTCTCAAACCGGTGTAACTCAAGACCAAATTCGATGGGTCTTATTTCCTTTCTCTAATTGGCACCGCGAAACAATGGTTGAAAGGCCTTGATAAGGCTACTCTCGGAATTGATTCTTGGAAGAAGTTGGCTCTAGCTTTCTACAAAAAGTTCTACCCACCGGAAAAGACTAACATGCTAAGAGCTCAAATTACGGGCTTTAAGCAAAGAGATGAAGAATCCTTGTATGAAGCTTGGGAGCGATTCAAGGGAATTTGTCGCTCATGTCCTCACCATGGACTTAGCGAGTGGTTCTTGGTACAACAATTTTGGAACGGTCTTTATGAAGACTCAAGAAACATTCTCAACATGGGATCAAATTGAATGTTCACCGAAGTTGACGACAATCAAACTTGGAACAAGATTGAGGAAATGGCGGTCCATAACTCATAATATAGTAGACCTCGCAAGGCTACTAGAGGAGGAAAGCATGAAGTGGACTCCATTACTCAATTGGGTGCTCAACTTAGTGCTCACATTGATACCATCAATTTGAAGTTTGAAAAAGCTATGGCTAGGCTTGAAGAAGCCTCAAAATCTCCAAAGCATCATGTTAATGCCATGACGGCATCTTCATCAATCCCAAGTGGGATATGTGAGAATTGTGAAACTTTGGGACATGACCAAAGTGAATGTAGGGGAACAAATGAACAAGTGAATGCTTTCCAAGCATATAAGAGTGGTACCCCTTATTCCAATTATTACAATGAAAACACCAAATTCCACCCAAATATCTCATACAAAAGCCAAAATGTTCAAAACCCTCAACCAACATACACCCCACCTCCCATGAGAAACCAAAATCAAAGACCCTTTTACAACCAAAACCAAGGTTACCAAAATCAAACTCCATACAATCAACAAAATGACCAAGGTTTTGATGTTCAAAAAGCGGTCCTCCAAATGCAAAAGAATCAACAAGAGTTTTTCACTCAAATGCAAAAAGGTAGTCAAGCAAAGGAAATCACCATCAACAACATCCTAGCTCACACCAAAATGTTGGAAACCCATTGACTCAACTAGCATCTTCAAGCTCACAAAGACAAAAGGGGCAATTACCACCTCAAAGTAATCCCCCAAGACATGAAACGGTTAGTGCCATTCACTTGAGGAGTGGTACAAGGTATGAACGAAGCACCGAAGAAGCAAGTTGAGGATGAAGTTGCGGAAGCTAGTGACAAAGAAGAAGTTGTGCAAAACTCCAAGGATGGAGAACCATCAAAAGAAGAAATTTCAAAGAAAAATGAAGACAAGGTCAAGGAGAAGGAGCCCAGTGTGATTAGACTTCCTTTTCCAAGTCGTCAAGCCAAACCCAAATTTGATGACCAACTTGGAAAATTTATGGAGATTATGAAGAATTTGGAAGTCTCGATTCCTTTCACGGAATTAATCAATCACGTGCCGGCCTATGGAAAATACATGAAAGACATTTTTACAAAGAAGAAGTCAATCCGGAAGCTTGAGACTATCGCCTTCACTAAGGTGAGTAGTGCAATCCTTGAAGGGAGTTCACCTCCTACACTTAAAGATCCGGGAAGATTCTCAATACCGTGTACCATTGGCGACACCACGATCAACAAAGCCTTATGCGATCTAGGGGCTAGTGTGAGTGTTATGCCGTACTCGGTGAGTAAAAGGTTAGGGATGGGAGAGCTTAAATGCACCAATATCACACTCCAAATGGCCGATAGATCGACGACGACACCATTAGGGATATGGGAAGATGTTCCCGTAAGAGTTGGGAAATTTTTCATCCCGGTGGACTTTGTCATTGTTGACATGGAAGAAGACTCCAATATTCCAATCATTCTAGGAAGACCTTTCTTGCACACCGCGGGTGCGGTAATTGATGTGAAGCATGGAGAGCTCACTCTAGAAGTGGGAGATGAGAGCATAACTTTTAATCTTGACAAGACCATGAGAGCTCCCCGTTTGCATGAACCATGTTTTATGGTTGATCATTATAGCCGGAAGAATGATAGGAAGAAGTCGGAATTCCAATGGAAGAAGAAATTTGATGATGCTCCATTCAAAGAGCAAGTGAATTGTAACAAAGAGAGCTTGAAAAGCTCACCAAAGTCAAGCAATGAAGAGGATGGCCTCATTGGCCAAGACAAGAAAGTGGGAGAGTTGTCTCTATCAACTCAAGAGATCTTTAGTGACCAAGTAGATGAAGTTTGTGGTCTTTGGGACGACGAGTTTGAAGGGATTTTCAATCCCTATATTGGTAATGCTATCGATCAAGACCAACATGAAGGACAACAAGTGCAAAAATCTATTGAGGATCTTTATCATGAAAACGAACAAGCTTTTGACTACTTTTTCAAGGTGTTGACTAACATCAACAACACCTTGGACATGCCCCCATGACATCTCACTAAGGATGAGAGTTTGGTGGAGTCATCCCTAAACCACCATTTGTAAATATTTCTAACTCCCTAACTTGCATTTTAATTTTACATTGCATTTTTGTCATTTTTGGATTTTTATGCTTTGATCAAGATAATTATCATTTTTGAGAGAAGTGAGGGAGGGACTAATGATTTTATTGATGTGTAGTGCTTTAGCTTAGCGTGGGGATAGCAATTGCCTAGGCTATTTATGCCTTTGTAGTGCCCTTACAATGAAAATTTGGGACTGTTAGAGAATCCGAGCGTCCCAGCAGAGAAGACGCTCGTCTGAAAGAATCCGCTCGTCTTTGCAGGAAGACGCCCGTCTTTTTGCCAATGCAAAATAAGAATACTCGCTGTAACAGAATCCGCCCATCTTTAAAGGAATCCGCTCGTCCTGCAACTGAAGAATCCGAGCGTCCCAGCTGAAAGACGCCCGTCTTTAGGCGAGAATTCCTGAACCCAGATTGAGCAGAATCCGAGCGTCCCGAAGGGAATCCGCTCGTCTTCCCCAGCAGTTTTGAAAATCTCGGGTGTTTTTAAATACCCCTCCCACATTCATTCCTTCATTCATACATTCAAAACACTACCAAAAACCCCAAAACTCCAAAACCCTCATCCTCTCCATCACCAAAACAAGATTTCCTCAACCAAATTCAACAAAATCAAATCCAAAATTCCTTACGACAACAACTAATCACTCCTCTTCCAACAATAATCAATCCAAGCACCAAAATCTTCAACCTTTGAGTCAATTTTTGAAATACAAAGGCAAATCCTTTCATCTTAAAATCGATTTGGGTATAATTGGAAATTGAAGATTTTCACTCTTTTCTTGGTATAATCATCAATGGGAAGAACAAAAGGATCAACAAAGGCACTTAAGGCAAAGGCACTCTCAAAAAGATAACAATGCCTTCAAGCAAAGAAAGCTTCAATGGCTATGGTGGTTGCTAGTGCAAACTTGGAAGTTCAACAACAACAAAATCCTCCCTTGGAAGCAACAACAACAACAACTCCGGAAATTGCTCAATTATCAAACTATCCGGAGGTAATTTTCATTTCTAACTCCCATAGGGATACATTTGCCAAGTATGCTAAGAAATCCATTCTACCCACCAAATTCATATGTGAAGATGCCTTGAACAAATTGGGTGTCCTTGAACAAACAAAAGCCTTCTTTGAAGCCATGGGGTTGGGAAAATTGTTTGCTACAAGAGAATTGACATACCCCTCCCTTACCTTGGAATTCTTAAGTTCATTGAAAGTGACTAAGGTAGAGACTAGAGAATACATCGAGTTCCGCCTTGCCAATGTGAATAGGCGCATCACCTTTGATGTTTTGAGTAAAGCATTAGGTCTTAGTGATACACCTCGTTATTATAAGAAGCCCGAAAAATATGACCCCGCTCCTCTTTGGGAGGCGATTTCCGGGAAGAAATTTGAGAACTTTCATGCTTGTCGCGCTCTATTAGTCCACCATCCGGGCATTAGAGTGTGGCACAAGGTCATCGGGAATACTATCATTGCAAGAAAAGACACTAACCACTTTACCAAGCTCGACTGTATTCTACTTGAGTCGGCCTTAAATATTGGAAGGGAATTCACCAAGCCTTACAATGCTCTAAGGCTTTTGGTGGAAAGATGGCTCAATGTTGATTGTGGAAAGCAAGGCACCGCTTTTATCGTAAATGGAGGTCTAGTTACTCTCTTGGCCAAGTACTTTGATCCGAACTTCAACAAGTATAGCAAGTATGTGGCGAAAAAAGGGGGTCATCTCATTGACATGGATGCCATGATTAACAAGTACAAGTGGGTCAAGCATAATACTCTTGACACCGAATATGGGTGGCTCACCAATGATGCTAGATCTTTTACTTTGCCTTCGAAGATATGCCGTTTGAGTGTCCATCGAACAAACTACCTTCTTCCCCTCTCAAAGGAAGCCGAATACATCATCCGTCAACAAATGGATGAAATTGAAATGCCCTCCTCCTCTATTGTCACACCACCCTATCCATTCAAATATCAAGAGTTCAAACCCGAAGGTGTTGAAATAGGCAATGACTACATGACTCTACTTATGCAAGAGATGCACAAACAAGCTTATAAGGATCGGGAAGATGCATACTTGGCCCAATATCCACCCCTCCTTCATTTAGCTAGGCAAGGACTACTTGATCCTTCATGTCCTTTGCCCTGTTGGGCGGAAAGGGAAGTCTTCTTTCCAAGTGCATCTAGGGGTGAGAGACCGGGTGATGATGAGGTTATCGGTGATGAGGTTGTTGATGATGAGGGCATTGATGAAGAGTTAAATGAAGAAGAAGAGGATGATGAAGGAAGTGAGTAAGGAAGTGAAGAGGGGAGTGGAGATGAGTCCACTTCTATTGAGGAAGATGATGACAATGATGATATGGTGGAAGACTAGCAAACTTTGGAGGCTCCTACTCTCTTGAGGTTTGTCTACTTCTTTCTTTGTTTTATTTATTTTATCTTGATCATAGTTGGAGAGTCCTAGCAACATAGAGGACTAACACCTCGGCCCCATTGAGGTGTTCTTTTAATTCTTCCCACTTTTGAAAATTCAAAATGACAAATTAGTTTCGTTAGAAATAATGTCTATCTCGGTTTGGGGAAGTACATGCATACGCAACGGGAGGTAATCTAAATTACGCTCTCCGTCATAAACAAAAACCCATGCATCATGTAGTGTAGTATAGTATAGCTTGCATTTAGCATAGAATTCATGCATCATACTTGCATAATTTCCCATCATTTTGGCCATTGAGGACAATGCCCATATTAGTGTGGGGATGGGGAATTCTAACTTAACTTTTATTCAAAAAAAAAAAAAAAATCCAAAAAAATCCAAAATCCAAAAAAATTGAAAAATTGAAAAACCAAAAACAAGTTCATTTCCTTTGTAGTGTAGACTTGTATATATTGTATTTGTTCTATCCTTGTTCACATTGATCGACTACGCCACATCCGAGACATGAGGATATTGAAGACCGCATGGTATGATCTTTCCAATCTCCTTTTTCCTCTTTATGTTAATGACTATGTGGCTTTATTTTGATTGATGCGGTATAAACAATGTGAACCTAGGACTTGCATTTAGATTATTTGACATATTAGTCGGTAGAATTATATGCATTAGGATGTATATATGTTAGTTGCATCATGGCATGTAGGTTGCATGTTAGGAAAATTAGGGGGAAAAACAACAACAAAGCAAACTCCCAAAATGAAACTCAAATATCTATTGATCCCTTTATCCATCATATCCATTTTTGTGCATGGTAGAGAGGGGACGACCCTTCTTCTTGTCTAGGCAAGAGGGGGAATTCCGCGATCCTCCAGTGTTTCTAACGCCATAGGGAGTCTACTCTTGACGAAAGCATTTAACGATTGAGGACAAAGGTACCCTAGATTGACACAACTTGGAGGTGATTTATTGGTATCCTTATAGGCTTAGTAGTTTGAAGAAATTGCATGTATGAAGGAGTGTGCACCCTTGAATTGCTTCCCTTGTAGATAATTTCCGCCACTCAGATGAGGAAAGTGGCTATTCTTTTGTAGATGCATCCGTTACTTGATTTTGTGTGCTTTAACGTTTGGATGTGTCGCCATTTTGGCAAGACCCACCTTGGCTTGCAAGAAGGCATCCTACCTCATGGTTGTCTTGTTGTGAGTTGAAGGGGCGGAGTGAGACCCGCTAATTGTCTCATATCGGCTATGCTATTAGGTTAGTTTAAATAACGGTCCTTGTCTTTGTCACCGCTTTACTCGGGACGAGCAAAGGTTCGGTTTGGGGATATTTGATGTGACCATAATTTAAGCATATTTAGTCCCCGAATTAGACTTGTTCCCATGATTTTTAGTGCATATATGGGTCATTTATTGTCTTTAGTCCTTTGTTTTGTATATTCTTTGAGGTTTTGTGTCCTTGGTAGGAAAGGAGTGCAAACCTTGAATTTTCATGGCAAAATGAAGCTAAATTGATTGAATTCAATGACCAAGCATCAAGGAGAGACAAGACTAGAAGGCCTTTGTACGTACTATAGTAGATGGGCAATGATGAGAAAAAATCCTTGCATCCCCGAGGAAATCCTCAAGGATTTTATGAAGAAAAAGGAAGAAAAGAAGAAGGAACGAAGCTGTAAGACAATCCGAGCGGATTGTCTACAAGACGCCCGTCCAGGAGGTGCAATCCGAGCGTCTTCCCCCTGTGGACGCCCGTCCAAAACACCCCCAATCCGCCCGTCTTCCCCAGCTGGACGCCCGTCCAGAATCACCAGAATCCGCCCGTCCCATGCCCTGGATGCCCGGATTGTCTGTCAGCCATTTCATCTTCTACAAGCTTCAAGGAAAGATGCGCATATTTTTCTAAGACCGGCGAAAAGGAGACCGGAGTCTCCCTAGAGACCGACGATTCCTCAAGGACTTAATCGTCATTTAAGCCCTTAGTTAACCCTAATTTATGTGCCTAATCCCCACTATAAATATCCCATTAGTCTAATTAGAAGAGCATGTTCTTCTTAGCAATCTTTAGGGTAGTTGATATCAATCAAATCTCTCTTTAATCTTGTAATCAACATTTAATCAAGTTTTAATACAAGTTTCATTTCCTTAATCTCTCTTTTGTTCATCCTTTATTTTGGGTAATTGAAGATTATTTGGGTTATTATTGGGAGATTGACAACCTTCCAATCAAGCATCAAGTACTTCTATTATTCTTTGCCTTATTATTGGAATCATTATTAGGTATAATTCTCTTAATCTCTTTTTAATTATTTTTAATTATCTTCATTTATTCATCATGTTTCACTTTGTTGGTATGATTGACAACCTTGCTAGCATGTTCAACATGATAATGAGTGAGTAGTTTCCTTAGCTAGGGTTAATGGGTAATTAGGGGAAACCAATATGGGGAATGATTCATGCTTAATTTAATATGTTTTCATAGTTTATTTGCTTGCTTGTTGTGATCTCAACTTATGCACATGTTATGTTTGATGAAATGTGAGCCAATGAATCCTTGCATTTTTTACCCATAACCTATCTTTTCAATGAGACTTGTAAGACATAAACCAACTCGAGTCTCATTAGACCATGCATATAGTTGAGTAGGAAAGATTAAGTCGACTTGTAGGTGTTGTACAATCTAATCGATTCGGCTCCGGGACCCAAACTTTCCTAGGATTGTAAGATATAAACCAACTCGATCTATCACAACTATAATTGCTTGCTTATAATTTGAGAATATGTTTGTATGATCAATTCCCATGAATCCCCTATGACCCCATGACACCCTAGTGCATTTTATCAATTGTTTACATCCCTTTTTAGTCATCTTGCTTGTTTACTTTCATTGCTATTTAGTTTAGTGATCTTCTACTTCAAACCCCAAATTGTGACACCCTTAGACACCACTAGTTGCAATAGAAAATCTCATCTCAATTCCCGTCCCTTGGGATCCGACCTTTACTTGCCTCTTTACTAATTGTAGAGTTGTTTGTGAAGTTATAAATAGTATTTTGGTCTAGGTGCTCCTAACGACAAGTACCGAAAACTAAACCCTCAAAAGGGAACACGACCAGTAGTGAGGGTGCCTTATATTTGAAGCTTTAGGAGTCTATTTTTGTTACTCCTCTTTTCTTTTTGATGCAATTTGCAAACTTTTTTTTTTCTTTTCTAGAACTCAAATTTTGAACAATTTCTTTTTGTGCCCATTCCCTTTGATGACAAAAAATATGGTAGAACATGGATGAATGTGAAGGAAAAGTAGATCTATATACTTACATATTCATATATGATTTAATTTAATTTGTCATAAAATTAAATATGGATTTTATGCATGCAAACAAAGGAGCAAAATAGAGGAGAAATCATGTTCTTACATTGGATGTTTCGGTTTTGTGGGCACAAGAGAGATCACCTTTCTCTCTTGTTCTTGTGCTATCCTTAAATGGAAGAACCAAGATCCAAGTATAGGATCTCTCCCTAAGCTTAATACCCAAGGCTTTCTCTTAATAAAATTAATATTATAGGAACTAGTACAATATTAATTTGAAGAAAATTGAACCAAAATATTATGTAACACTTTGAATATTTCGGTTTTGTAGAGAGAAGAAGAGGAGAATTATTTTTCTCTCTAGAATTATATTTTGGATGAGTGTTGGAATGAATAATGATACACAACATTTTGTATATTATTAGGTAAAAATATGAGAAAACCATGATGGTTTTCTCTTCTCAAAAACCGGGTGGAAGGGGGGCTTTTGGGTGAGCCAATGCATGCAATTGTTGCTCTTAACAATGTTTAATAGGGTTGCATGGCTAGACAATTAGGTAATCATTGTGTTTACTAATAAATTAAACAACACAATATTAACCTAATACCTCTTTAATTTCGGTACAATCATAATATGGAGTCCATATTAATTTTTGTCAATTGTCAATATGTCACATGTCCCATGTTACATAAATTTGTTATGTATTTTTAACAAATTAAAAATCAACGTATTAATAAAAATACGTCACATACAAAATCAACTCAGTAATATCATAATTACTTGTACCAAAATATTTTACCATTTATAAATCACAACAGATTGTATTTATAATAATTCAATCAAATTTAATTGTTACCTTAAACAATTATTTCATCCGAGTAATGATACGATTCAATTACTCAGACCGTATCTTATTTAATCATATTTCAATATGATACGTAAATTTTACTTCCAAAATCGTCCGTCAATTTTCAAATAATTTAATTAACTCATAACATTATACGATTAATTAAATAATCAATTAAGAGTGTTGCCCTATAGGTATGACCTAGGGGGTCAACTGATCACCACCGTCGCACGACAGTAATGTCAAACTCTAGTCAGCCAATCATTACCGATATATGTTGACCAGTTGACAGTAACAATATTACTTCCCAATTGTATTCTTTATAATGAGATTTAAATATGTGATCATCATGATCAACAGTCGTGATCGCATTATTGTCGGAGGACACATATTCCAACAATCTCCCACTTGTCCTCGACAAGTGTGCGTCACCAATTCTCTTGTCCTATTACTATCTCCCACTCAATGCAAGGTGTCTTTCAGGTCGTACTTGCAAGTGATCATATCGAGAGTGGTTTCCTCGATCTGGAGAATAACTGATTGACCGGACTTATCTATCATAGATACTTTCCGAGCGTGGCCACGCATTTCCAGTTCATTACTCCTCGAGTGGCCCTGAGATATTTTTATAACCCTGACTAGGGGTGGACAATTCCTATCGCACTCATTCCCTTCGACTAGCCACAGCCATCATAACCCAAAATATGCCCATTTAACCCCATTTACGAAGGTCGTAGTAACACAAATCAAAGTTAATCTGAAACTGTGCCATCTTAGGCGAATAGTCTTTAGTCAAAAGAATCGACTCATTTGAATACTATAGTAGCTCTCGCCACGACCAGGCTATATAAATTTTCCAGAACTCTATAAGCGGTCATTAGGCCCGACAAAATGTTCCTAACAGTCTGCCTATGTGATCGACTAGTCATCTCACATGACTCTATGGCACTTGAACTTGCCATCAATCGCATCACACTCTAGTCACTTTGAGACGTCACCTCATACAAGTAACTATGGGCAAATACAATGTTAATCCATGTTCACTTTAACGGGGTTCAATTGTCTCTACAACCCGTTTGGATATAACAATGTACAAGGTGAGTTAATAATAACTCAAACGACAAATGTCGACATCACACTTGGGTAGTCAATATCATATTACAACCTTGTGATGTATATCGTAAGTGTAAACACTTATTGATTGCAATAGAAGTTTAACATGCTATGTGTCCATGTGTTCAAACCTCTTACACTTGCAATTTCCTTTACATTCATGTTCTCTCTCATAGCATGAATCTTACCAAGTACACATCAAGGTTCCCGACCTTGGTTTCGGTTCTTTAACTTGAAAGAACTTTCTTATCGACTATCACATAACGACCGAATTTGTGATGAATGATATAACTTGTACTGATCAAGTACCCCATCCACACACAATGCACTAGGTATATGTTTTGTAGAGTCTTGCAACAATCTGCCAAGACGATTGGCCTAGCACTTCTCACAAGTCCTAGCATAGTTAGGAAGGATTAGTATTGAGTAATTTCTTATTCAATTAAGTACCTTTCCAAAACTTCTTATTTCTCCTTCTAGCTTGAAAGGTCAAGGATTCTCATAAATCCTCACATGTGCTCGGATTTTCATTAATATGCGCAACCTCTTGACACATATAAGAGCATTCTGACAAACACCGAAATCGCTCATCGGATTCTACTCGAGAATTCATGACGTTTCTATTATGGCTTACCAATGATCATCATGCTCTGATGCATATGATTCATAATTGGACATGTGCATGATTATTCTAATGGCGGAAACATTAGTAGCTAATGATCATGAGACCAACCGTTCTTAGGTTCAATGAACTACCATGACTGCTAATGGTAATCCCATTTTCATTCATATGAATAACCTATGTGTATGTTGATACAATGAGTATATCTTAATACAAATCCAATACCTCTCAATGTAATTGGATTCATCATAGTCCATGTTCATCCAGAATTGAAAACTCAAATACTTCTTTGTGAAGAAGATATTAGCTCGTCATTCCTTAATGAGTAATGAGTTTTATACATTAAAGGATGATAGCTCCCACTAAATTCCATGTCTTCACATGATAATTTCTAAACTCCCACTCAATTTCACACATTTCGAAATTGACTTCTCAATCAAGAATTGAAATATAAATTGCACTGCCAAGTTATTAGGATAAAACCATATATGTTCTCATCATATCCTTTCAAAATACCTATTTTGAAGTGGTCTCATCTTAACCTTATGGAAAGAGATTTTTAAATCTCCAACACACTCATGTCATAACGATGTGTAGCAATGTCATTATTCCAATAATATCTAGAATACGTCCTTCGAAAATACCCTTTTGGAAGGAGGTTTAACCATTTCATAATAAGGTTAAGTAATGACATTTGCGTGGTTAAAACTTTGGCCATTGAAGATATCGGTATATCAATCTTTGCAACTCGATCATAACTAGTATGTTACTATGATTCATTTAGGCTCTTAAGTAAATCTCAAGGTTGAAACTATTGGTCAAATGTTTCATAAACTTAGTCAAAAACTTGTTAAGACTTTACATTAGTCATTTTTCTTCCAAAACTTTCTTTTGGTCTCCTCGTGTAGTTATCTTGAGAATATACTCTTATGATTACTTCACTTGGTCTCCTTAGTCATATAGAACTAACTTGAGACCATAGATCTTATCTATTCGGCATACTATGTAAATAGATATACCTTCATTCAAATCATTCTCTCTTGCGTAGATCTTCATATACACAAGTACACAATTTTATCTTGCCTTGTGTGTTGTGTCCTCATTTTTCTCCCACTCTATTTTTAGAATAAATACACTTTAGATTCAAAGATAGCATATGAGACACAAATAATGATGTTGAAGTATAAGGAGAACTATCTCATAGATTGACTAATAGTTTTAGATTTCATATGTGTACTTGGTGATTGACATACCTTTAAGAGAGTTCATAGACTCAAAATCACTTTATAAATGATCATACACACGCCTTAAGCATGTGGACATATAATGAAACCCGTCATTATATTTGTCTATTAGATCACTTTAAGTGAATAATCTTATGTTCCTAAGAGCAAGCATTTAAAGATTAAATTTTAGAACATAAAAGGATAAATGATAAAACGGGTGACTTGGGTTGCAAACCAAGTCACCATTATCCAAAATACAAATCATTATCCAAAATACCTTTCCATGTCGAACACGGAAACTTATAGTTCTAAAAATCCAAAACATAATTTAAAATAAGACAATGAAAAACAAAGCTCCATAAAAGCTATCCCTAGCTTCTTGATGGTTTCTCATGCTTGCTTTTCCTTTCCCTTGTCTTTGCTTGGTGGAGGCCCTATTTACAATAAAAAGGGGAGATACATTATCACAACTTTGCATCATAATACCATAGTTGAATTAGAAACATAAAAGAAGGATAGTCATTTACCTACTGGAGTAATCTTTCCAGCCTTAATATCACCAAGGTATTTGGAACAATTTCTTTTCCAATGTCCCATACCATTACAATAATGGCATTTATCAAGAGGACCCTTCTTGATCTTTGAGGTGCTAGCTTCACAAGTCTTAGCTTTGGTGAATGTGGGAGTTTGCTTCTTGCCCTTTCTCCCATTCTTCTTGAACTTCCCTTTACTCTTAGTGCTTATGTTAAGCACATCCTTGGGAGGGTTCACATTTAACCCCATGTCCCTCTCGGCTTGTACAAGTAACTTGTGCAACTCCTCAAGAGACACATCCTTGTCTTGCATGTTAAAATTCACCCGGAATTGAACATATGCTTTGACTTTGGACAAGGAGTGTAGAATCCTATCTACAATGAGTTCTTTGGGGATTTCAACCTTTTGAATTTTCAAGGTCTCGACAAGCTCCATAAGTTTGAGCACATGAGGGCTAACCTTTTGGCCCTCTTTGAAGTCGAGAACAAAGAATGCCGCGGCCGCCTCATATTGGACGATCCGCGGAGCTTGTGAAAACATGGTCACAAGTTTGGAGTAAATCTCATTAGCATTGCCCATTTTAAAGGCTCTCCTTTGGAGGTCCGCCTCCATCGCAAATATTAAGACATTTTTCATTGCGGCGGACTCCTTTTGGTAAGCCTCATATGCTTCCCTAGTGGCCGCGGTGGACCTAGTGGAGGGTTCGGGTGGAGAAGCCTCGGTAAGGTAACGAAGCTTGTCGTCACCTTCGGCGGCTAATTTGAGTTGGGCATCCCAATCGGAGAAATTTGACCCATTCTTTTCAAGTTTACATTGATCCATAAAGGATCGGAGCCATGACGAACTAGCGAGAGGTGTGGCGTAAGGAGTTGGTGTTGGTGTTGCCATTTGTTATGAAAAAGAAGTGGTCTACAAAACAAAATATAAGGAGTAAAACAAATGTCGTTTTAATAATACTCGTAAAAATGTATGATTTAAACAAGTTTTATGCATTTTTCTAGTGACCTCTACCCAGCTAGATAAATGATTCCAAGACCCAAATTCATATCGACTTAGGCACGGTAGGGCCGATTCATCCTTTATCAATATAACTCGGTGGATTAACGTTTAATCGATTCTACTTTTAGAACTCTTGGTTGATAATATTACATTAACAATTATCTTTAGCCCAAAACACATTCGACAAGGGCACGGTAGGGCCGATACATCCCTTATCAAAAACTTTTGTTGAGTTCAATCCAAATTTCGAATAAATGTGTCCATGATCCAAATCCATATCAACTTGGGCACGGTAGGGCCGATTCATCCCTTATCAATACGAATTCGGTGGATCAACATTCATCACCCACTTCCCCTACGTAACAAGGTTTGTACCCCGGTAGGGCCGAGTGCACTCCCTCGCGAAATAGGTTTTCATGGTTTCTACTATTTGGTAAGGCTATGTCTCAATTGATTGTTTTAGCGAGAGGTCATGTCAATTTATTATCTATCACGTTTTAAGTGAACTAAAGCGGTGAACTACGATAATTCTAATTGACACGGTCGATAAACTCGATAAAAGATGATGATGCATGTTTTAGTTATGGCGATTTAGCGATGCATGTGACATAAAATAAAATGCAAGCATAAAAATAAATAAATCCTAGTATGGCCTTTCCTAAAATAGAAAAACTATTTAACTATTACAAATTCGGAAACCAACTCCATTGGTCCCTTGAACTTCGGTTGTGGCACGCATCTCGAGGTAACACCGTCTTTATGTATCGCCATTCTTGAAGAAATCCGTCTTTGGGAACTCCGGAATGAATAAAATTATATAATAAATTACATAATTTCCTATTATACATTTGTAACTAAAATAAAATAAATCTATTAAATTACAAAACGGTGATACGAGATCACAATAAAATTACAACCGAATCGATATTCCCATACATTTCGGGAAATACCAATTAAATCTAAGGCCATACTAAGTAAAATTACATAATTCAAAATTATGACAATCATAAAGAAAATGAAGCATTATAATATGTATGAACATGCTCAATTTTATGCTAAATCGCCTTTAATTAGCCAATATCGTATATTACTCGGTTTTTACGGATTTGCGTGATTTCAACATTTTACAATCACAAAAATTACATAAATTCATATTTATGCATAAGTTAATTACCCTAACTTCTTAGGACTCAAAATTTAGTCTTCACTAATAATTTGACCATAATTAACTCATATTTATAAAATTGTTCATAAATGGACCAAAAATTACAAAAATAAGCTATAAACTTCAAATAAATCACAAAATTTCAAATAAATTCAAAATTCAAAATTTAAACTTATGAACATTCTGGAAAAAAATACCATGACACTCATAATGTTCAAAAACTTAGGTTAAAAAATTTCGAAATTTTTCCCGGAAAAACAATGTTGCGGTTTATCGGTTTTAACTAAAATAATCATAAAAACATGGGAAAAATTATATTCATAAACTTTTCAATTTTAGATCTGAAAAAAAATAATAAAATGCAACATTAGACGTTTTTCCTAAGTCATAGATTATGTTTTATTAATTTTTCACTAATAATGTCACTATTTATGCTATTTTTCTTCAAAAATCCATAAATCATGCAAAAAGACTTCTTTATAGCCAATTATTTTACACACATCTTGAAAAATTACATGTGACAACATATTACTTTTCTATGACCAGATTCAAAATTTAACTCATATTAACCTATTTTTCACTTAAATCCGAATTTAATAATGAAAAAACCATTTTTCGAGCATAACAAGTCCAAAAATTATGAAAATGTACAGGTTATCTCAAAATAATATATGTGACAACATATCCAAAAATCAACTGAAAATTCGAAGTATAGCTAATTTTAGACCGAAAATGACATTTTTACTCATAAAATCATATTTAAATGCCATTAATGTATAATATGAACAATAAAAATCCGTAAAATTAACCAAAATATCCTAAAACATTTTAGGACCAGAAATATTAACATGCATGAATTAATTTCGTGATATATCATAATAACACAAATTTTACAAGTTTTATATGTTATTCTTATAACTCGGAAAAACTTTTAACCGATTTGCATGCAAACAACCGTGGCTCTGATACCAATTGAAGGAAAAGTAGATCTATATACTTACATATTCATATATGATTTAATTTAATTTGTCATAAAATTAAATATGGATTTTATGCATGCAAACAAAAGAGCAAAATAGAGGAGAAATCATGTTCTTACATTGGATGTTTCGGTTTTGTGGGCACAAGAGAGATCACCTTTCTCTCTTGTTCTTGTGCTATCCTTAAATGGAAGAACCAAGATCCAAGTATAGGATCTCTCCCTAAGCTTAATACCCAAGGCTTTCTCTTAATAAAATTAATATTATAGGAACTAGTACAATATTAATTTGAAGAAAATTGAACCAAAATATTATGTAACACTTTGAATATTTCGGTTTTGTAGAGAGAAGAAGAGGAGAATTATTTTTCTCTCTAGAATTATATTTTGGATGAGTGTTGGAATGAATAATGATACACAACATTTTGTATATTATTAGGTAAAAATATGAGAAAACCATGATGGTTTTCTCTTCTCAAAAACCGGGTGGAAGGGGGGCTTTTGGGTGAGCCAATGCATGCAATTGTTGCTCTTAACAATGTTTAATAGGGTTGCATGGCTAGACAATTAGGTAATCATTGTGTTTACTAATAAATTAAACAACACAATATTAACCTAATACCTCTTTAATTTCAAGATACAATCATAATATGGAGTCCATATTAATTTTTGTCAATTGTCAATATGTCACATGTCCCATGTTACATAAATTTGTTATGTATTTTTAACAAATTAAAAATCAACGTATTAATAAAAATACGTCACATACAAAATCGACTCAGTAATATCATAATTACTTGTACCAAAATATTTTACCATTTATAAATCACAACAGATTGTATTTATAATAATTCATTCAAATTTAATTGTTACCTTAAACAATTATTTCATCCGAGTAATGATACGATTCAATTACTCAGACCGTATCTTATTTAATCATATTTCAATATGATACGTAAATTTTACTTCCAAAATCGTCCGTCAATTTTCAAATAATTTAATTAACTCGTAACATTATACGATTAATTAAATAATCAATTAAGAGTGTTGCCCTATAGGTATGACCTAGGGGGTCAACTGATCACCACCGTCGCACGACAGTAATGTCAAACTCTAGTCAGCCAATCATTACCGATATATGTTGACCAGTTGACAGTAACAATATTACTTCCCAATTGTATTCTTTATAATGAGATTTAAATATGTGATCATCATGATCAACAGTCGTGATCGCATTATTGTCGGAGGACACATATTCCAACAGAATGATGGTTGCATGGTTTCAAGGGTCACCTTGGAATAAACGTTAGCCAAAGAGTTATCACACAACAAGGTACTCTTGACTAGGCCTTAATCCATGGGTCAAAGGGTACTAGCATGACACATGTTAGGGTGTTTTACAAGTATTCTAACAAGCAAAGTCTTAAGAAAAAAAAGCAACTACTAGGGCCTATATACTCTTGTCAAGCTTCCCAAGTAGACGGTTTCACAAAATTGTTCTAACATGCAAAATACATGCCATGATGCAACTAACATATATACATCCTAATGCATATGATTCTACCAACTAGTATGCCAAGTAATCTAAATGCAAGTCCTAAATTCACATTGTTTATACCGCATCAATCAAAATAAAGCCACATAGTCATTAACATAAAGAGGAAAAAGGAGGTCGGAAAGATCATACCATGCGGTCTTCAATATCCTCATGTCTCGGATGTGGCGTAGTCGATCAATATGAACAAGGATGAACAAACACAATATATACAACAATATATACGAAATTATATTACAAAGGAAATGAACATGTTTTTGGATTTTCAATTTTTTTGGATTTTTCGAAATTTTTGATTTTTTTGGATTTTTGAATAAAAGTCAAGTTAGAATTTCCCATCCCCACACTAGTATGGGCATTGTCCTCAATGGCCAATACGATAGAAAATTATGCAAGCATGATGCATGATTTCTAAACTAAATGCAAACTATACTAAGCTACACTACATGATGCATGGGTTTTTGTTATGGCGAAGAGCGTAATTTAGATTTCCTCCCGATGCGTATGCATGGACTTCCCCAAACCAAAATAGACATTATTTCTAACGTCTTGAATTTCGGGGTAGTTCATGCACACGGAATGCAATGCATGAAACTACAAATTGTCATTTTGCATTTTACAAATGGGAACAATAAAAAGAGCACCTTAATGAGGCCAAGGTGCTAGTCCTCCATGTTGCTAGGACTCCTCAACAAATGATTAAAATACAATAAAGAAAACAAAAGAAGTAGACAAACCATAGGAGGGGTGAAAGAGTGTAGGAGCCTCCAAGGTTTGCTAATCCTCCATCATATCATCATTATCATCATCTTCCTCCATAGAAGTGGAATCATCTCCACTCCCACTTTCACTTCCTTGCTCTTCCTCACTTTCTTCTTCCTCATCTTGAGCTTATTCTTCTTCAACATTCTCTTGAACCTCTTGTTCTTCACCTTCTTCATCAACACCCTCATCAACAATCTCCTCTCCACCCGGTCTTCCACCGCTAGAGGTGCTAGGAAAGAAAACTTCCCTATCCGCCCAACTAGGCAAAGGAAATGATGGGTCAAGAAGTCCTTGTCTAGCTAGATGTAGGAGGGGTGGATATTGGGCCCTGTAAGCATCCACTCTATCATTGTAAGCTTGCTTGTGCATTTCCCTCATGAGTAGAGTCATGTAATCATTTCCTACCTCGACATCCTTGGGTTTGAACTCGTGATACTCAAATGGGTAGGGTGGTGTGACAATGGAGGAGGAGGGCTCTTCAATCTCGCCTCTTTGTTGTTGAATAATGTACTCGGTCTCCTCGGAGAGTGGAAGAAGGTAGTTTGGTCGGTGAACACTCAATCGACCAATCTTTGAAGGGAAAGTGAAGAACCTAGCTTCTTTGGTTAACCACCCATATTTGGTGTCAAGAGAATCATGATTGACCTATGTAAACTTGTGAATCATGGTGTCCATATCAATGAGATGGCCTCCTTTGACCGCCACATAAGTGTTGTCTTTATTGAAGTTTGGGTCAAAGTGCTTGGCCAAATAGGTAACTAGTCCTCCATTAACAATAAAAGCGGTGCCCTCTTTACCACAATCGACATTAAGCCATCTTTCAACCAAAAGTCTTAGAGCATTATATGGCTTAGTATATTCCCTTCCTATGTTCAAGGCCGACTTAAGAAGAACAAAATCGAGCTTGGTAAGATGATTAGTGCCATTTCTTGCTATCAAAGTATTCCCAATGACCTTATACCACACTCTAATGCCCGGATGGTGGACAAATAGAGCATGACAATCATGAAAGCGCACAAATTTCTTTCCGGAAATTGCCTCTCAAAGAGGAGCGGGTCATACTTTTTGGGGATCTTTTCATACTACGGGGTATCACTAAGGCCTAAAATCTTACTCAATTCACCAAAAGTGATTCGTCTATTCACATTTGCAAGACGAAACTCGATGTGGATTCTAGTTTCCACCCTTGTAACTTTCAAGGAACTCAAAAATTCCAATGTGAGGGAGGGGTATGTCAATTATTTCATGGTAAACAATTTACCCAATCCCATAGCCTCAAAGAAGGTTTTGGTTTGTTCAAGAACACCCAACTTTGTCAAGGCATCTTCACAAATAAATTTTGTAGGCATAATGGTCTTCTTAGCAAAGAGAACAAATTTATCCCTATGAGAGTCGGAAGTGAAAATTACCTCCGGATAGTTAGATAATTGTTCAATGACCGGAGTTGTTGATGTTGTCGCTTCCATAGGGGGACCTTGTTGAACCTCTAACCTTGCCTCATGGACTACCAATGCCTTAGACAATTGTTTTGCTTGAAGAATTTGTTGCCTTTTTGAAAGTGTCTTCTTTAGGGGTGCCTTGCTACCTCCTTTAGTTCTTGCCATTGTTGATTACACCAAAGAGAGATTGAAATCTTCAATTTTTAGTTATGCCCAAATCGATTTAAGATGAAAGAATGTTGCTTTGTATCTTAAAAATCGACTCAAAGGTTGAAGATTTTGGTGTTTGAATGAATTGTTGTTGTAAAAAGAGTGATTAATTTTTGTTGTGGGGAAGTTTGGATTTTATTTTGTTGAATTTGGTTGAGGAAATCTTGTTTTGTTGATGTAGAGGATGAGGGTTTTTGGGGTTTTTGGGTTGAGGGTAGTGTTTGAATGTAGAAGAAATGAAAATGGAAGAGGGAATAGGGGTTTAAAAAGACCCGTTAATTTTGAAAACAGCAGCACGGACGAGCGGATTAGGGTCTGGGACGCTCGGATTCTGCACGTTTTGCTTCAGGAATTAACGCTACAGGACGAGCGTATTTCAGCAAAGACGAGCGGATTTGATACCGGTCATCGCAGTATCAAAAATAAACCTAAGTACAACTAACAGAAGCTAGCGGTAAGTAGGGTCGATCTCCACAGGGAGGCAAAATGAGATTTATCTGTCTTAAATTAGTCTATGAGTAACGGGGGTTGATTGATTGTTTGGTAACTACACTACGAGGATTAAGGGAAGAGAAATCAAAACAAGAGATAATAAGGAAGAAATACGGGGATAAATCGGATAAAAGAGAAAATATGCTAGGAATCGGTCTACCGTGGCAACTACACTATCGGGTCAACTGAGTCGATTAAATTATTGAGAAGAAGAGCGAGGTCGTCACCTTTCGGTCCTTAAACTTACGATTATACCCTTTCGGTCTCTAATCGCCCTAGGGTCTCCCTAATTTAGCTTTCGCCCTAGTTAGGTATCACCTATTGTAATTAAGCAAGCCTTCCCTTCCAATCTTTCGATCTAGGTCGGAGGTAACTAATTAATCGGTCTCCTGCATGCATTCATTCAACCTAATCACAATTATATTGCTTAATACAATTCTCGTCGCAAAACTAATCTAATCATGTCGATCCTAACATATTGCTACCACGGTTTCCCTAGTCCTAACATATTAAAGGAATTAGCTACGCATGGCTCGGGATACTACACTAGAAATTGCTAATCTAATAACATAAGACATGATAACTAAATAGAGAAATAATAAAAGCAATAAAAGAACAAGAATGAATTAAAAGGGAAAGAGTACGGTTACAAAGTTGTAGATCGGAAATCGTAGCAAAGTGTTTGAGATGTAAACTAAGAGATGTATGATGAGATGTATCTGATTAGCAAGACTAATCTCCTTATTTATAATAAACCTATGCGTAATTAGACCCAATGCGTCACGGACCCAAGCCCAATAACAAAAACTACTCGATCGAGTAACTTTATATCACTCGATCGAGTAAAATTAAGCTTAAACCACTCGATCGAGTAGAAAATCTACTCGATCGAGTAAACCTTAAATTGAATCTACTCGATCGAGTAGAAAAAGGACTCGATCGAACAAAAATCTACTCGATCGAGTACTTTCCAACACACAATTCCTGCTTCGCGCACTGAACTTCAAACGGCTGCCATTTCTTCGTTACTTGGGAAAACAGGGCGATTCCGGTGGCGTTGGAAAGATAAGAGGACAAGCTTTCATCTCCAATTGGAATCAGCTGTAGATCAGTTGTAGAACTTGATATATGGCTCTTCAAAGTAGGCACTAGCAATTTGAAGTTCTTCCTTTGCTCGCCTAGCTATCTTACTTCTTTGCGCATCTCAAAATAGCTACATTCCCGCTCCAAATTCACTCTTCCTCCAAATGCATGCTAAACGGACGGTAAAAGGCTTGATTTCACTATTTTTTTGTTCATTCCTGCAAATAAGACAAAACAAACCAAAGTAGCATATTCGGGGCATTTCGTAACATTAAATTACGATAAAAGCATAGAAATACGTGCATAAAAAGGCCTAAAAAGACTATATAAAATGCACGTATCAAATCTCCCCAAACCAAACCTTTACTCTCCTCGAGTAAACTAAAATGCAACTAATGGAACGGAAATGATAACTCCGAGCTAGCTTAACTTGTCTACTTGAACCAATTTAATGCAACAAAACGCGAGTTATAGCTAAGCGATCAATACGCAAACGAGTTATAAGTCTGTTTGAAATATAGCCAACCTATCGACCTTGCAAGACCAACAAAATCGGACTCTCTCATGGTCACTCTTCTCTCATGAAGCAAAGGGTGAATGTTATATGTAAAAGAGAGAAGAAAAGACAGTCACTCACCTAACTGCGACCTACATAGCATGCATACAACAAAACTGAAAGACAATTCAAGTACTAATGCACACACTCCAACCAATAATGTCCGTCACAGCCGAGGGCTTACAAATAATATGGGAATAGTGAGGTTTAGGTGAGAAAAGGCAAAACAAGTTATGGTAATGTGGAGGTAAAAGCGTCAAGCTAGTTCCTAACAGGGCCATAATAAACCATCCGAATCTCAACTGACTGAAGAACTAAGTACAAGTGCCCTTCATTTGGCACACAACTCACTAAACTCAAACACAATCTCCTCAAAAATATAGAATAAGAATGGAGGAGTTAGACGGTCACAAACTTCCCTTTTTTTAATACCGTCTGAAAGAACTAACTAAAACAAAACAAACTTTTTTTTTTTTTCTCTTCTGTTTCATGTTTCCAGCTTTCTTTTTTCTCATTTTTCATTTTTTTTTCTTTTTCTTTTTCTTTCCTTACTTTCACGCCTTTCTTTTTTTTTTTCAATTCTTTTTTTTTCTTTTCTCCTTCCATAATTTCCACCAACTCCAAACAAAGAAATAAGAGCCAAACTGCAGCCGGAAAACCATACCACAAAAGGCATACTAACTAGCTTGACTAGGCAGGCTTAGTTTGGGATGTAGCTAATGGGTCAAAAAGGCAAATTTTGGCTTATGTGGAGCTAAATGGGTGAAAACTATAAGGAAAGGGAAATTTGCAAGCACCTCCCTGCATGTGACACCAACCACAAACCTGAATATGTGCATTTGACGAGAAATTGAATGTCATAAAAGTGCAAAAATGATGAACATGCTATGCAAGGAGTACTACTCTCAATTCCTAATGAACTGGTCATGAATGTCACCAGTTATGGGCTCTAAAACTCAGAATTTATCAAGTAGTTTGCCAATTTATCAGGTCAAGTCTAAACAGTCAGCTATATTTGAATAGGAACTCGTAGATTATGCGTATGACAAAGCTAATAACTATAAAAAGAAGTGCAAGGCTCAAGTAAAATGACAAGTTATAGTGCATTATCATCACGGAAATCTACCATTCCGACTCAACCTATATGCAAAAATAAACGTGAATATTTTTTGAATTTATGAAAATTTTCAATTTTTATGAGATTTTTGATTTTTATGAAAATAAACAACAATGCATACTGAAATTAAACGTGATAACCGAAATGCAATAAAAACAAGATGCAGACACAGATATGGATGCATAACCTCCCCAAACCAAACCGTACAATGCCCTCATTGTACCAAAACATGGAAAGGAAATGCAAACTAAAAGAGAAAGAGAGTAAATACGGAAAGCTCACAAGATTGCGCGAATAAGGGACCTCCCCAAACCAGCCAGCAACGTGGGAGGTCACTAATAGCTCCGAAACATCGTCACAAGAAGCTAATCCAAGCAATGGGCGTCCAAAACAGCTCGATCAAGAGGAATAGTAGTCGATCGAGTAACTTTTTTTTTTTTTTTTTTTTTTTTGCAGGTACTCGATCGAGTAAAATAATCACTCGATCGAGTGATTTCAGCAGCAAAAGCTCTCGATCGAGTACAAAAAGTACTCGATCGAGTGATCCTTAGTATATTCCTGCAAAAGACGCAATAAAACAGCCCGCAAAACTAACAAAGCAAGCATACTGATATAGTCTATGGTACGAAGACCATTTATTACACACAACTGAAATAAAATGCAATGTTTGAAAAACAACTAAAAGTAAATCTCCGGGTTGCCTCCCGTGTAGCGCTAGTTTCAGTCAGGTCCCAGCTCGACCTTCTTTTTCATCCAGCTGCTCTAATTAATTGAGCCCAATCAAAACAGCTCAAAGCTCGCAGCAACCTATCAAACTTCTGCGCATGTGCTACACAAAACTATAAGTAGCACCATAAGACAGCAATAGCATAGGAAAGTAAAATATAATAACATTTAAGCCTAACAAATTTCCTATGACAGCTCCTAAAATCATTCACAAAATTATTCCTCCCTCCAGCTATGGGCAGAATATAGAAGCTCAAAATAACCGCAGGTGGTAAATAAAGGAGCTCTGTAGCATTTGACTCAAAAATAACGCGAGTAAAATTTAAATGCTCAGACGGGTAAAAACTGTGAGGTGGAGGAATCTGGCCGGCTAAAAGAGAAGGTGGATAATCATCCCAGATGCATGGGGATGTAAAGTCAATTAGGTCAATCGGGTCCTTTATAATAGGCTCATCTACATTGTCATAATTATCCCATATGACCTCAAGACTGTCTAAATCTACCTCCTCACTCCCCCTAGCGCTAGACTCGTCAGTAGAGAAGTTCTCAAAGAGACCCTCCCACTCGTCCTCACTGTCTGTGAAAGAATCATAAAGGGGTTCTAGATTTTCCCTATAGAAGGGATTGTCAACCATGCTAGAAGTCTCCTCTATGTCTCCGTAAAAAATTATGGCATCCTCTAGATTGGTCTCTAAAGTCTCACCCATCCCCTCGTCTGAGTCAACATGAAGAGAGAAATTGGGTTTAACAGTTTCAGCAGCAAACCAATCAAAAAATTCTAATACCTCTTTTACGGGGATTCCTTCGAAATCCCACTTACCATTAGCCTCGAGGTATGCTCGCGTAGGGGCATTAATTCCCCGGATGATAGACTGGCATATTTTTTCTCCCGAAAACCTTCCTCGTCTTGGTTCGAGAAACTCCTCCAACCTGTCTATATAAGCACCAAAGCTTTCGTTCTCTCTCTGCGGAAAGTCAAGAACGAAAGACATGAGAACGGTCTCAAGGAACCGAGGTTCCTTGAGACAAGAAATAGACTAAATAAAAACAGATAAAACTGCGATGCTCCCCGGCAACGGCGCCAAAATTTGATACTGGTCGTCGCAGTATCAAAAATAAACCTAAGTACAACTAACAGAAGCTAGCGGTAAGTAGGGTCGATCTCCACAGGGAGGCAAAATGAGATTTATATGTCTTAAATTAGTCTATGAGTAACGGGAGTTGATTGATTGTTTGGTAACTACACTACGGGGATTAAGGGAAGAGAAATCAAAACAAGAGATAATAAGGAAGAAATACGGGGATAAATCGGATAAAAGAGAAAATATGCTAGGAATCGGTCTACCGTGGCAACTACACTATCGGGTCAACTGAGTCGATTAAATTATTGATAAGAAGAGCGAGGTCGTCACCTTTCGGTCCTTAAACCTACGATTATACCCTTTCGGTCTCTAATCGCCCTAGGGTCTCCCTAATTTAGCTTTCGCCCTAGTTAGGTATCACCTATTGTAATTAAGCAAGCCTTCCCTTCCAATCTTTCGATCTAGGTCGGGGGTAACTAATTAATCGGTCTCCTGCATGCATTCATTCAACCCAATCACAATTATATTGCTTAATACAATTCTTGTCGCAAAACTAATCTAATCATGTCGATCCTAACATATTGCTACCACGGTTTCCCTAGTCCTAACATATTAAAGGAATTAGCTACGCATGGCTAGGGATACTACACTAGCAATTGCTAATCTAATAACATAAGACATGATATCTAAATAGAGAAATAATAAAAGCAATAAAGAAACAAGAATGAATTAAAAGGGAAAGAGTACGGTTACAAAGTTGTAGATCGGAAATCGTAGCAAAGTGTTTGAGATGTAAACTAAGAGATGTATGATGAGATGTATCTGATCAGCAAGACTAATCTCCTTATTTATAATAAACCTATGTGTAATTAGACCTAATGCGTCACGGACCCAAGCCCAATAACAAAAACTACTCGATCGAGTAACTTTATATCACTCGATCGAGTAAAATTAAGCTTAAACCACTCGATCGAGTAGAAAATCTACTCGATCAAGTAAACCTTAAATTGAATCTACTCGATCGAGTAGAAAAAGGACTCAATCGAACATAAATCTACTCGATCGAGTACTTTCCAACACACAATTCCTGCTTCGCGCACTGAACTTCAAATGGCTGCCATTTCTTCGTTACTTGGGCAAACAGAGCGATTCCGGTGGCGTTGGAAAGCTAAGAGGACAAGCTTTCATCTCCAATTGGAATCACCTTAGTCTACTCCAATACTAAGGAGGAGCATGAGGAGCATCTGAGGATTGTGTTGCGGACTTTGAGGGAGCATGAGTTGTATGCTAAGCTGTCCAAGTGCGAGTTCTGGTTAGAGAAAGTTGCTTTTCTGGGGCATGTGATCTCTAAGGAGGCAGTAGCTGTGGATCCGGCGAAGATTGAGGCAGTGACAAAGTGGGAAGCACCAAATAATGTTGCTGAGATCAGGAGTTTTCTGGGTTTAGCTGGGTACTACAGACGGTTTATGAAAGATTTCTCCAAGATAGGTAGACCTATGACAGCGTTGATGAGAAAAGAGAACAGGTTTCGTTGGGATGAGAGTTATGAGACGGCGTTCCAAACATTAAAGGAGCGTTTGACCACAGCTCCTATCTTAGCATTGCCTGAAGGGATCGAGAACTTTGAGGTTTATACAGATGCCTCAAAGAATGGGTTGGGATGTGTGTTGATGCAAAACGGTAAAGTGATAGCCTATGCTTCTAGGCAATTGAAGCCTTATGAGGAGAACTACCCTACTCATGATCTGGAGTTGGGTGCAGTGGTGTTTGCTCTCAAGATATGGAGACATTACCTTTATGGAGCAATCTTTAAGGTATTTTCTGATCACAAGAGTCTCAAGTATATTTTCACTCAAAAGGAGTTGAACATGAGACAGAGGAGGTGGATGGAGCTGATTGGCGACTATGACATGGAAATTATCTACCATGAAGGGAAGGCCAATGTCGTTGCAGATGCTTTGAGTAGGAAGAGTGTACATTCTTTGTGGACAGCTCTATCTTTGATGAGGTTGAGAGATGAGGTAGCGAAGTTTGGTATACATATGATGTAGAGAGGAGATCTTTGTGGGAGATTTGTGATGCGGCTGATCTTTATGAGGATATTCGTGGTAAACAGGCTTTGGATCCTAAGATGGTTGAGTGGAGAGCTGGAGTAGAGAAAGGGACAGTGTCTCGATTCTCCATTCACACAGATGGTAGTTTGAGGTTCGATGGTAGGTGGTGTGTCCCTAATGATGAGGAGCTGAAAAAGACAATCATGACAGAGGCACATTGTACACCATATTTAGTACATCCAAGTGGTGACAAGCTATACAAGGATTTGAAGAACACGTTTTGGTGGCCTGGGATGAAGAAAGAAACAGCAGAGTTTGTGGCCCGTTGTTTGACATGCCAGAGAGTTAAAGGGGAACAGCGACGACCACAAGGTAAGGTTCAGTCTTTAGAGGTACCGGAGTGGAAGTGGGAATCCATTTCTATGGATTTTATCGTGGGTTTGCCAAAGAGTCAACAGGGTAACAACATGATATGGGTAATAGTGGATCGACTGACAAAATCAGCTCACTTTGTTCCAATGAAAGATACATGGACTAAAGCACAATTGGCTATGGCCTATCGAAAGAACGTGATTAAGTTACATGGAGTCCCTAAGGACATAGTGTCTGACAGAGATGCGAGATTTATCTCAAGGTTTTGGAAAGAGTTGCAGGAATCTTTGGGAACGACTTTGAAGATGAGTACAGCTTTTCATCCTGCGACAGACGGTCAGACTGAGAGAACAATCAAAACTCTTGAGGATATGTTACGAGCTTGTGTGATGGACTTTGGTGGTAGCTGGGAATAGAGGTTGGATTTGATAGAGTTTTCTTACAACAACAGCTACCACACTAGTATTGGTATGGCACCGTTTGAGGCTTTGTATGGGAGGAGATGTAGGAGTCCGATTTGTTGGGACGATAGTGCTGAGGCAGTGGTTTTAGGACCAGAGATGGTACATGAGATGGTTGAACAGATTAAGATGATCAGGGAACGGATGAGAGCAGCTCAGGATAGGCAAAAGAGTTATGCAGATCTACATCGCCGAGATATAGAGTTTCAGGTTGGGGACAAGGTTCTTCTGAAAGTGTCTCCTATGCGTGGGGTAATGAGATTTGGGAAGAAAGGCAAGCTGAGTCAGAAGTTTATCGGGCCTTATGAGATATTAGAGTGAGTTGGGGAAGTTGCATATCGTCTGGCTTTACCAGCTGCGTTAGAGAGAGTGCATAATGTGTTTCATGTATCGCAGCTGCGGAAGTATGTGAGTGATCCGTCACATGTGTTAGAGGCATAGAGCTTAGAGCTAGATGAGTCCTTATCATATCTTGAGGTGCCTAAGCAGATTCTTGACCGAAAGGTTAGGAAGACTAGGAGTGGTGAGACAGTGTTGCTTAAGATCCTTTGGTCTAACCACGAGACCGAGGAAGCTACATGGGAACCAGAGGAAGCTATGAAACAGCGTTACCCTTTCCTTTTTGATCAGGTATATATGGTTACGGGGACGTAACCTTGTTTCTTTTAGGGGGTAGGAGATGATCGCGAAGAGTTTTTAAGAGTTTT
Source organism: Silene latifolia (assembly GCF_048544455.1). Taxonomy (NCBI): domain Eukaryota; kingdom Viridiplantae; phylum Streptophyta; class Magnoliopsida; order Caryophyllales; family Caryophyllaceae; genus Silene; species Silene latifolia. Next base: position 76,212,470 of record NC_133526.1, on the reverse strand, counting down.
TGTACCCTTTTGTATGTTGTGGCGGTATGGTTGTCGGGATGAGTTTGGGTTAGTAACATGTTCTATGTTGAATTTTGTTTTGGTTGTTGAGTCGGGAGTGTTGTGGGTGTATCTTTGTTTTGTGGTGGTTTGAACTTCGGGGACGAAGTTCTTTTTAAGGAGGGAAGACTGTAATACTCCGTATTTATGAGTCTCTGGGTACTCTATCGAGCAGGCCTTACTCTGTCGAGTAAGGGTGAGTTGCGTTTTAAAATAGTTTCTGACCTGTTGGGTACTCGATCGAGTAACTAGGATGCTCGATCGAGTAAGGGGGCACTCGATCGAGTACCTTAGCTACTCGATCGAGTAGCCGGTTTACGGGGAGTTATTTCTCGGGTTTGTTAATTATGCGATTAAGGTATATAATCTTTCCCGTCATTGTTCTAAACACTTTTCAAAACCTAAATTACTGTCAAGAGAGAAAGCAAAGTACGTTCTTCACTTTAATCGCATTGTTAGCAAATCCCGGAGTTTGGAAGGTCGGATTTCATCGTTCGTTATACCGTTGAGATCCTTGCGTCGAGGGTAAGACCTATGTACCGTTTTTATGGTATTTCCTTTAAGTTGTTTAAACCCTAATATGGGGAATTGGGAGTTTTGTGTAGATTGTGATTTGGTAGTGTTTATGTGTTTGTATGATAGGAGGAGGTTTTGTAGAAGAGGCTTTTTGATACAGCTGTTGAGACCGTCTGATAGTTGTGCTTTCTAGGTAGGATATCCTACTCAGTATTAGTCCCATAATGTGATGTTGATGTGTTGTGGTTAATTGAATAATATAGTAATTGTATTATGACGGTTTGTTGATTGTGATTGTTTGTCTCTAGTTCTCGAGGCGTGTCCTCGGCTGAGTGGGGTCACTTGCAGGAGTGGCTTCACGCCCTAGTTTCGCCCTTCGTGGAACCCGCCACGAAAGGGGATGTGCACATTAATGGACAGGGTTATCGCTCATTATGAGGAGCGGGGATTTGGTGGGTACGGCTGCGGTCCTCCTTTGGCGTGGGCGGGTCCGTGGGTGGACGATCGGTGATTGAGATTGATAGGACCGATGTGATTGTGTGTGTGACGGTGTGAGATATCTGTTTATCGTATTGTTGATATATATAGATTGTGTGATTAGTCGACCCCCGTGTTGTTGTTTGTAAAACTGCGGTGATCCATTAGGGGATGGTGAGCGTAATGGTGAGCGAGTTTGAGTTGAGTCACATGGGATTGCTTTGGGATGTGCCACCTTTGTCGGATGATAGAAGTCTTCATTTGTAGCTTAGTGGTTTAATAAACTTTACATTTAGTTGATTAGACAGTTGGTTTGAGAACTTGTACCCGTATTTTGGGATTTGGCTTGATTTGTACTTTTCACTAAAGTTATACTATTAAATGTTGTTTCGTTATTGTCTTATGATTATCATGGCTCGGGTAACCAAGATGGTAGTATCCTTATACCTGAGTGGTCCTGGTAAGGCACTTGGAGTATGGGGGTGTTACAATTAGATTCGATCAATTTAGCTCTATTTTGCCATGAAAATGCAAGGTTTGCACTCCTCTCATACCAAGGAAACAAAACCTCAAAGAATATGCAAAACAAAGGACTAAAGATAGTAAATGACCCAATTATGCACTAAAAAGCATAGGAACGAGGCTAATTCGGGGACTAAATATGCTCAAATAATGGTCACATCATTTAGATTCTTACGTATGGTATAATGCCCATAATGGGCGTTTGTTCTGTACAACGCTTTAATTTCTTTGATTAGACACTGTTATCAATTCTTATTTTACGTACCATACGAGGGTGGGTTTACATACTAATACACATGCAAGTAATATTTACGTGTCTAATACACAAGCAAGTAATATTTATGTATCATGTGGGGTAGATTTACATACTAATTAAAATTTGTCTTATGCTATATTTGGTCTATACATGTATTTACATACACAAATTTGTCTCGTCTAATGCTAATTTCTCTAATCTGTACTAAGGTTGTTAATTAGTAGTAACATGTTTAGTGTTTTTGACATATGAATGTATGAATTTTTTCTATATATCTTTTACGCATGTATCTTATTACATGTCATTTATTTTATGAAGATTATGGGGGCTACACATGGAGATGTATGCCTTTTGGATAGTGCGACTACGCACACAATTCTTAAAAATAAGAGATATTTTACTTGTCTTAAAGAGGAAATGACAAATGTTTGAAGAATTGCTGGTAGTACAGATCTAATTGAAGGCTCAGGAAGAGCTAATATTTTGTTGCCTAATGGAACAAATATTGAAATATAGGAGGCTTTGTACTCTCCTAAGTCAAAAAGAAATTTGCCGAGTTTTAATGGTATTCGTAGAAATAGATTTCATGTTGAGACAGCAATGAGAATGGGGTTGAATACCTATATATCACACGTTCAAATTTGAACAAGAAAAGTGTGTTGGAAAAACTACAAGCGTTGTCTTCTAGCTTGTATTATATGAAAATTTGTGCAGTTGAATCTCATGCACTAGTAAATCAAAAGTTTACAGATAAAAACAAGTTTATTGTTTAGCATGACCGGTATGGCCATCCCGGATCATTAATGATGCGAAAAATCATTGAAAAATCATGTTATCCGTTTTGACAACGCTGGTGAATTTAGCTCACAAACTTTTGATGATTATTGTATGTCTATTGGGATAAGTGTTGAACATCCTGTAGCACATCTTCATACTCAAAATGGTCTTGCTGAGTCATTAATAAAACGTATTCAATTAATTGCGAGACCAATGCTTATGAGGTTTAAATTGTCTATTTCGGCATGGGGGCATGCTGTTTTGCATGAAACAACACTAATTTGCATCAGGCCAACGAGTTATCATAAATCATCTCCCCTTAAGTTGGTTTTTGGTCACGAACCAAATGTTTCTCATCTAAGAATTTTTGGTTCTTGTGTATATGTTCCAATTAGTCCACCACAACGTACAAAGATGGGACCCCAAAGAAGGTTGTGAATATATGTTGGGTTCAAATCTCCATCGATTATTAAATATTTAGAACCATCTACAAGAGATTTATTTACGGCCCGTTTTGCTGATTGTTATTTTAATGAAACACTTTTCCCAACATTAGTGGGAGAAAATAAGCAACTGGTAAAAGAAATAAGTTGGAATGAATTATCGTTATCTCACTTAGATCCTCGTACTAAAGAATGTGAACATGAAGTTCAAAGGATAATTCATTTACAATGGTTAGCCAACCAACTGCCAAATGCCTTCATTGATCCAAAAGGAGTGATAAAATCTCATATACCAGCTGTAAATGCTCCAGCTAAAATTAATGTCCCTAAAGGACTTTCAATTGTAAATGAGTCTAAATCACGCATGAAGCGTGGTAGACCTATTGGTTCCAAAGATTAAAATCCTCGAAACCAAAAAGGAGCAAAAGTTGATAATGGCAATGTTGAGGATAAAATAGATTTTGAAAAGCCCCTTGAAAAGCTTGGAGATATGACTGATAATATTAATCTAGAAGAGATTTAGGTACCTGAAAATAAATTTTTTTGAAGAGATCTCGATAAATTATGGCATGTCTAGAAAAACATGGTACCAAAATAAAGTCGACGTTGATGATGATGTTTTTGCATTTAATGTAGTGCTTGATATCATGCATGAAAATGAGGATCATGAACTAAAGTCTGCTGATCAGTGCAGACGTAGAATTGATTGGCCTAAATGAAAAGATGCTATTGAAGCAGAATTAAAATTACTGGCTAAACGAGAAGTATTTGGGCCAGTAATTCACACACCCAGTGGAGTAAAGCCAGTAGGCTACAAATGGGTGTTTGTGCGAAAAAGAAATGAAAACGGAAAGATCGTCAGATATAAGGCTCATTTAGTTGCACAAGGTTTTTCACAAAGACCTGGTATTGTTTATGAAGAGACATATTCTTCTGTAATGGATGCAACTACTTTTCGATATCTGATTAGTCTGGCTATGAGGGAAGGACTTGATTTACGTCTTATGGACGTTGTTACAGCTTATTTATATGGCTCAATCGATAATGAAATATATATGAAACTTCCTGAAGGTTTTAAGCCTCCCGACACATTAAAATCAAGTCCAAGAGAGCAATATTCAATCAAGCTAAACAAATCTTTGTATGGTTTGAAACTGTCCGGGCGTATGTGGCATAACCGTTTTAGTGAATACTTGTTAAAAGAAGGTTATAAAAATGACCCTATTTATCTGTGTCAATTCATAAAGAGGTCAAAATCCGGATTTGTGATTACTGCTGTTTATGTTGATGATCTTAATATTGTCGGAACTTCTGAAGAAATTACAAAAGCCGTCGAATGTTTGAAGAAAGAATTTGAGATGAAAGATGTTGGGGTTGGTGTCCTTAACAGTTAGTGCAAGGACTTATAAACCTCTAAAAGGATCAAAGGGCATACTTTGGTATTATTATCAGTTGATCCACGTTTATCAATAACGGTTGGCTTGCTAGATAAGTTTGACGTTATTGTCATACAGATGGCGGTGATCAACTGGTCCCTAAAAGTCACACCTATAGGATACGTTCGAGAGATGTGACGGTATGAAAATACTGTCATGTAGATGCCAAAAAAATTGACTAACCAGTTAGTCCGAGTTATTTGACTAGTAATTAGTCAAATATGTGATGTTGAGATATTATATTTAATACGGATTAAATATCATGGGCTATGGCGAATTAACCAGTTAATTCGTAAAATTAAATATACGTGATTTATATTTAATTAAATGTATATTAAAAATAATTATACAATACTGTTTTGTCGGACACGTATTAATAATTCAGCTAACCCGTATTATTAGCTGATGCCTTAATTTCCGATAACCGATAACAGTTTATAATATAAACCGCGTCATATACATTTTAAGCAAGACGGGTCGGATCATCGGATCACTAGTCAAATGAGGAGAAAGTGGAAAGCCCACTCCCTCCTCTCTTGACCCGCGGACCGAGGTTAACAAAAGGAGAGACTCCCTCTCCTTTTGACCTAGCGATTTTCATTTACAGAAAAACTAGGGTTTTGGAGATAGTTTCTCTCTGAAACCTGAGATCTCTCATCTCGACAAAACTCACATCAGTTCTCCCTATATTGCAAGGCAATCGGAGAACACTGTTCTAGCACAAGGGCATATCTCGGACAAAGTCTTGGGTGTAACGATTAGGAGGAAATCTGCTTTGATTTCTGTTCTTTACGCCGCAATTTAAAGGACCCGAGGTTATTTCTTGTTCCTTATCGTTTCTATTGTTTTTATGTTTTATGACGATATTCGCATGTATAAATTTACGTTATAGTCCTGCAATTAAAGGGTAGTATACGGATATTAACCCTCAAGTGGTATCAGAGCGAGGCCACGTGAATTTTTCATGTGTTTTTCATAAAACGTTTTTGAAACGATGATTTTCTGCTTTGAAAACCGTGCCTTGTATACACGGCAGAAATTTTTTAAAAAAAAAAAACCGTGTCATGTATTACACGGTAATTCCATGTTTTTTCGATTTGGTTTTTGCATATTGTTGTTTTATACAGAGATTATATCAATATGTCATGTTTTGTCAATTGTCAAATTTGTTTTAATGCTTTTTTGATCATATTTGCAATTGATTTTGTCTCGAAATATGTTTTCACGAGGGTTTTGCGTTTTCCAGAGACTTTTGCACTCGATCGACCATGTTTTTAATCGATCGAGTGGCTTTTCTGTAAAATTTTTGCTCGATCGAGTCCCTGCTGTACTCGATCGACCCTGTTCCAAAACTTTTTGCTCGATCGAGTCCTTCTTTGTACTCGATCGACCGCTTTCAAAACCCCTCGCTCGATCGAGTTGTCCTCGTACTCGATCGAGTAGTTTTGTTGATATAGGCACTTGATCGACCACCGGTTTAGTCGATCGAGCACCTCCCGATTAGCATACCTCTCGATCGACTTGCGGTTGATCGATCGAGCCCTCTGTCCTCGATCGAGCACTTATGTCCCTGGATCGAGGGATTTCATCTTCAACAGCTTTGAAAATTTGTTTCTTTCGATTTAAATTTTCTTTTGGCTTAAATATGTACTTTATACGGATATAGTACACTCGCTTTATAGTGAATCGGTTCACTCACGTACCATATAGTTGTTTTAAAGCGTCTTTAAAATGACGGATTATAATGGATTAAAATTAAATGATAGAAGCGGTTTTATCACATGAATTTTAATCATTAAAAGGTGGTTTGGATAAATTTAACATAATTACGGAATTATGTCACGAATGAATTTGTTTTTTTTAGTTGATGCATTTTTATTTATCGTAATTTATGAATGCCGTGAATGCCTTTTAATTACGTATTTAATTTTACAAGCGGTTGTAACTTAGTGTGGCCTTAGTAGAACGTGTTACCGTAATGATGGAACACGGTCTTGGTTGTATTTTGAGATCTTGTATCTCCGTTTTGGATTTTTCACTTGTAATTACAGTTTTAATTAGAATGTAAATAGGTTTATATTTTGTAATTTTAATTGTAATTTTTTTGAGAAGACCAAAGATGGAGACCGGATGCTCACTCCCGCTACCTGGATCAAGATGGAACATCAAGACAAGCTTTTCGGGTCCAACGGTGGATTCCAAAGTTGTATTATGTTCTTTTACTAGGATAGGCCACACTAGGAAATTTTTATTTACGTATTGCATTACTTTATTTATTTATTGTTACGATAATTTGCATCATTTTTCCGCCTAAAACCAAACCACCTAATTATTGCATGAAAACTGACACATATAGAGGTCACGAGTTAGTTTTCATTGACATTCGTATGTCACACGTTTTAAGCCATCATCTAAATTAATTCATTCACGACAGACGCTAGTTATTCGTTCACTTAAAATGAATTAAAACTTAGTTGATGGGATCTTCCTCGTATAAACCAAAATTGAGAACGGTCTTTATAGGTCAAACTCCAATGAGTCCCTTCTTCGTCGGTAGGCATACTATGACCCCTTCTACGTCGGGTAAGTTGGAACCGATTGACCTATTTTATCTCAACACTATGGTCACTCGTACGATCCTGTGATCATGGTGGACTATAGATAGGATTTACGGAAATCTATCGACCAAGAGTTCTTCCGGAAGAATTAGCTAAACAGTTGGCTTATCAATTTACTGAAATTGAGTCTTGGGATCACTTGTATCATTCTTGAGGGAGATCAATTATGCAAGTGCGAGAGTCTACATGTTTAAAATGGATTTTAAAATAGACTTAAATCACCTCGATGAGTTGCTTATTTCGTATTGTTTTTCTTTCTTTTTCAGTGTAGATCACGTTTTTAACTGCTTAACAACAAATGGCTGGTTCTCCTGATAACCCAATGCCAAGTGCCACATTGGACCGTGAGTCCTGGCTTAGGATCTTCATGAGTCGGATGAATCGTCTACTCGATCGAAGAATGACGGATCCAACTTCGCGGACTGGGAGGCGGCATTACGGAATCTGCCCTGGCGACGGGAAGCTCGGATATCTGCTTGAGCCCATGCCGTTAAACCCAGGCCCCACGGCTGGAATTAACGAAATCAACGAGTATAACGATTTCGCTTTAGAAGCTGGTGCGGTAAAGAACGTACTTATTTTTGCAATGGAACCCAATTTGCAGAAACGCTTCATAGCCCAAGGTGCAAACAAGATTTTCACCACGCTCACTAAGGAATTCTCGAAAGCACCGAGAATCGTGACCTATGAGCATACCACTCGCTTCTTCGATGCGAGACTCGAAAGGGCCAACCGGTTAGCCCACACATTCTCGGCATGATTGAGAATGTCGAGAAAGCGGAGACCTTTAAGCGTAACATCAGCGAGAACATTGTTATCGACCGTATGCTTCACTCACTCCACGATGGTTTTTCGCAATTTAGAGCGAATTACTATATGAATGATTTGAAGAAAACTCCCCATGAACTGCACTCCCTCCTCGTACAGACCGAGAAGGACATGAAGTGCAGTGGGAGCTCAAAACAGGATGTTCTCGTTGTGTCAAACAAAGGGAAAGGTAAGGGCAAAGCTCCGGCAAACCTAACGGTAGGTAAGGCGAAGTTCAAGAAGTCGAGGTTCGGGGAAGAGTGGTCTGGTGAGGCAAGCAACTCATCGGGCATGACAAAGAGCAAGAGTGAAAACATGGAATGCCACCATTGCCACAAGATTGGGCATTGGAGACGCACATGTCCTGTTTATCATGAGGACTTAAAAGGGGTCGTGTTAAACTTTGTTGGTATGTCTTCTCTCTCTTCTACTTTTATTCATATGATTGAGATTAACCACGCAAGTTACGGAACTTGGGTACTTGATCCTGGTTGTGGTTCTCATCTGTGTAATCATGTGCGGGGGCTCCGAAACATCGAACCCCTCGTAAAGGGTGAGGTGGACTGCGTGTTGGGAATGGAGCAAGAGTATTTGCCATCTCCAAGGGGACATATGTGATCCACTTCCTAGCGGATTTGAGTTGTCTTTATTTGATTGCTATTATGTTCCTAGTCTCTCCAAAAACATTATTTCGGTTTCTGCGCTTGATAAACTTGGTTTTTCATTTGTAATAGAAAACAATGCTTGCATTTTCTCATTACACGATATGATTTCTGAACAAGGCGGTCTCCATGAACGGAATTTATGTTTTAGATCGGACCACGGAAATATTACACGTAATGAATAAAAAGTTAAAGGTTGGTGACAAAGATCAAACGTATCTATGGCACTGCCGTATGGGACACATTAATGAGAAACGCGTAAAACAGCTCATCAAACATGGAGCTATCTCGGCCTTTGATTTTCAATCATTTGGCACGTGTGAATCATGTCTCATCGGTAAAATGACTCGGATTTCCTTCAAAGGTGTTGGAATGCGCGCTGCTGACCTATTAGGACTCATACACACGGATGTATGTGGCCCTATGTCAATCACCGCACGAGAAGGCTATAGGTATTTCATCACTTTCACGGACGATTTGAGTAGATATGGCTATGTCTACTTAATGAAGCACAAAAGTGAATCCTTTGAGAAATTCAAGGAATACCAAAATAGGGTACAGAACCTATTAGGTAGAAAGATTAAAACACTGCGTTCAGATCGTGGTGGCGAGTATCTTTCTCACGAGTTTGATCAACACCTAAAGGACTGTGGGATTGCCCTACGATTAACTCCACTGGAACACCTCGGTGAACGGTGTGTCCGAACGGAGAAATCGAACTTTACTTGATATGGTTCGATCCATGATGAGTCACACGGTTTTACCTGATTCATTATGGGGTTATGCTCTTATGTCAGCCGCTCTAATACTTAACCGAAGTCCGTCTAAAGTCATTGACAAGACTCCATATGAACTATGGAAGGGAACGGTCCCTAACTTGTCCTTTATACGGGTTTGGGGCTGCGAGGCTTATGTCAAGTGGAGACCTGAAGATAAGCTCGGCCCGCGATCGGTCAAGACATACTTTATAGGTTATCCTAAAGGATCACGTGGTCATTACTTCTATTCGCCAACCGAACAACGCGTTTTTGTTGCGGCCAGTGCGACATTCTTAGAGAAGGAATTTCTCGAGAATGCAAAGAGTGATAGAACCTTCGACCTGTCGGAGATTCCAGAACCAAACACCGAGCAACCATTGGAGGAACCAATTCCTTCAATCCCGGCTGCGGTGAATATTCCTGAGGAACCTAGGAGGTCGGGAAGAGTCTCTATTCCTCCAGACAGATACATTGGTATGGTCGAGGAACATGACATAGATGACGTTCTACTCTTAACGAGTAGTGAACCCGCAACCTACAAAGGTGCCATGACCATTCGACTCAAAGCTATGGCTTGAGGCCATGCAATCCGAGATGGACTCCATGTATGAGAACAACGTGTGGGATCTTGTTGACTTACCTGCTAAGGTTCGTCCCCTTCAATGCAAATGGCTTTACAAGATAAAGCATTCTGTGGAAGGTCAACAAGATATCTACAAAGCACGACTAGTTGCTAAAGGTTTCACCCAAGTGCCAGGTTTGCACTACGATGAGATTTTTGCACCCGTAGTTATGCTGCGTTCCATTCGGATTATCTTAGCGATTGCCGCTTTTCATGACTATGAAATTTGGCAAATGGATGTGAAAACCGCCTTCTTAAACGGCTTTTTGGAGGAAGAGTTGTACATGGTACAACCCGAAGGTTTCATCGATCCAGAACATCCTAAGAAAGTATGCAAGCTTAAGCGTTCCATTTATGGACTTAAGCAAGCATCACGGAGTTGGAATCATCGCTTCGACCAAGTGATAAAAGAAAATGGATTTACTCGATCGGTCGAGGAACCATGTCTATATATCAAGTCGAGTGGGAGCAAGATTGTCTTCCTAATATTGTATGTTGACGACATACTCCTGATTGGGAATGACATACCTCTCTTAACTTCGGTGAAAGTATGGTTGAAAAACCATTTCCAGATGAAAGATCTGGGAGAGGCACAGAGAATTCTAGGCATCCGTATCTATCGAGATAGATCACGACGGATGCTATCTCTCGATCGGAGTCTTACATAGACAAAGTCCTAGAGAGATTCAGCATGACTAACTCCAAGAAGGGGTTTCTTCCTATGGCTCCAGGGGTGCATTTGAGCAAGTCTCAGGCACCAGAGACACCGGAAGAGAAAGAGCGCATGACACGGATTCCTTATGCTTCGGCTATAGGATCAATCATGTATGCCATGATATGCACACGTCCGGACGTGGCATATGCATTGAGTATGACAAGTCGATTCCAACGGCATCCAGGTGAACCACATTGGTTGGTCTGTCAAGAACATTCTTAAGTACCTACGGAGGACTAAAGATTGGGCATTGACTTATGGAGGCTCTCAAACGCTATGCGCAACCGATTCTGTGAGATGCTAGCTTCCAAACGGATCGAGATGACTCGAAATCTCGGTCTGGATTCGTTTTTACTCTTAATGGCGCTGCGATCACTGGAAGAGTTCGAAACAAACTATTACACAGATTCTACGACCGAGTCCGAGTACTATGCCGCGTACGAAGCTACGAAGGAAGCGATATGGATGCGTCAATTCTTACATGGGCTATCTGTAGTGCCTAGTTCGAATGACCCGATCACCATCTATTGCGACAATAGTGGTGCCATCTTCCAAGCTAAGGAGCCAAAGTCTAGCAACAAGTCTAGACATGTACAACGGAAAGCTCATCTAATCCGGGATTACGTGGAGCAAAAGACAGTAGTGATAGAAAAGATTGCTACAGATGATAACGTAGCAGATCCTCTCACTAAAGCATTACGACAAGATAAGCATGAAGGGCACGTTAATTCCATGGGAATTAAACGTGTTCCTAAGTTGTAGTACTCTTTTATGGATTAGATTCATTCTCCTTTGTACTCTATACGACATCATCGTTTTGATATTTTATATATATATATTTTGTTTTTCATGTGGAATTGTACGACAATTTTGAACACCACAAAGTGAACTGAACAAACATCATATCTTGTTAGTCCTTAATTGCCCACATGAGCTGATAACTCTGGCAATTATTTTGTGACGTTGGTTGATGGTGGGTTCAACGAGCCATAAGTCAACCGGTTGACTGACCAATCACAGAGGCGATTTATACGGATATTTCGTAGGACACAATTGTGACATCGACGTGGAGTCCTAAATGTTTTATAACATTCACGTTTGCCGGTCGTGGATAGGACTGCCATGGTGATCCTAAGAGTCGATTCTTTGACTATCGACTGTCTCTTGAGACTACGGCAGATTTTGGGTGACTTTGGTTTCTTTCTCACGGTCATCCGTAACAGGGGGCCAAGTAGATTTTTTCGGGTCATTTCATCGTGCTTAGATCGGAAGGAGTCGAGTTGAAGGAAATATTCAGCCTTTATCGGGTACTCGATATTTCTCAGGGCCACTCGAGGAGTCAGAATCGAAATGCATGGCCATGCTCGGATACGGATTCGTTTTATCGGTTAAGTTACTCTCTAGTCGGGGAAACCACTCTAGATACGGATCGATTGTAAAATACGACCTTTGTGGATCCAGATCTGCAAATTGTTTTACATTGAGTGGGAGAAATTTTAAATGAATATGAGAATCGGTTATCGCACATACACTTGTACGGACAAGTGGGAGTTTGTTGGAGCTTGTGTCCTCCGGTTAGTGCGGATAACGTCATTGCACATACACTTGTACGGACAAGTGGGAGCTTGTTGGGGTTGGTGTCCTTAACAATTAGTGCAAGGACTTATAAACCTCTAAAAGGATCAAAGGGCATACTTTGGTATTATTATCCGTTGATCCACGTTTATCAATAACGGTTGGCTTGCTAGATAAGTTTGACGTTATTGTCATACGGATGGCGGTGATCAACTGGTCCCTAAAAGTCACACCTATAGGATACGTTCGAGAGATGTGACGGTATGAAAATACTGTCATGTAGATGCCAAAAAAATTGACTAACCAGTTAGTCCGAGTTATTTGACTAGTAATTAGTCAAATATGTGATGTTGAGATATTATATTTAATACGGATTAAATATCATGGGCTATGGCGAATTAACTTGATTAATTCGTAAAATTAAATATACGTGATTTATATTTAATTAAATGTATATTAAAAATAATTATACAATACTGTTTTGTCGGACACGTATTAATAATTCAGCTAACCCGTATTATTAGCTGATGCCTTAATTTCCGATAACCGATAACAGTTTATAATATAAACCGCGTCATATACATTTTAAGCAAGACGGGTCGGATCATCGGATCACTAGTCAAATGAGGAGAAAGTGGAAAGCCCACTCCCTCCTCTCTTGACCCGCGGACCGAGGTTAACAAAAGGAGAGACTCCCTCTCCTTTTGACCTAGCGATTTTCATTTACAGAAAAACTAGGGTTTTGGAGATAGTTTCTCTCTGAAACCTGAGATCTCTCATCTCGACAAAACTCACATCAGTTCTCCCTATATTGCAAGGCAATCGGAGAACACTGTTCTAGCACAAGGGCATATCTCGGACAAAGTCTTGGGTGTAACGATTAGGAGGAAATCTGCTTTGATTTCTGTTCTTTACGCCGCAATTTAAAGGACCCGAGGTTATTTCTTGTTCCTTATCGTTTCTATTGTTTTTATGTTTTATGACGATATTCGCATGTATAAATTTACGTTATAGTCCTGCAATTAAAGGGTAGTATACGGATATTAACCCTCAAAAGATTTAGGAAAGACAAAATTTTGTCTTAGTCTGCAAATTGAACATCTTGACAATGGAATTTTGTTACATCAAGGGACCTATATTGATAAAGTGCTAAAATAGTTTAAAATGGATAAAGCACATCCGTTGAATACTCCTATGGTTATAAGAACACTTGATGTGAAGAACGACCCGTTCCGACCTCGTGAAGCATATGAGAAAGTCCTTGGTCCTGAGTACCGTACTTGAGTGCAATTGGAGCTTTGATGTATCTTGATAGTCATACGCGATATGATATGTCATTTTCACTAAATATTTGTAATACCCGCCCTGTTTAAGGACCCTTTGACCGACCTTTTTGCCCACGGAAGACCTTGTGATAGGTGAGAGGATAAGCGACTTATGTAGTTGTTTACTCGACCTAGTATGGACTACTCGGCCGAGTGGTTGTAACACTCGACCGAGTAGGGCTTACTCGGCCGAGTATATGAGTACTCAACCGATTATAGCCGCTGTTGACGCGTTATTATAAAACGCAAGTTCGCAAGTCTGATTTCATTTTTGACGGTTCCATTTTTATCTAACCCTAATATATCTCTCTCTCACCTATCACCCACCTTTCCCTACACTCTAATCTAGCCTAGACACTAACCATGGAAGGGGATTGTGTTACATATGAAGGATGCAAGTGAGGATGTCATCGTTGTCGTCGTCGGTTCGCATCGCTAGGTAAGTCGTTGTTTTGTTGTCACCTTTCAGTAGGCTTCTAGGGTAGTCTTGTAATAGGATGTGGTTACTGCTTGTAGGATGCGTCTCGGAGTCTTGCTTAGCTAATTGTTGGATGCATTTTTCATGAATTGGGGATAATGTAGGGTTTCCCTACTCAGTTTACTGATAATTGATTTAAGATTACGTTGTATTGTAAGTGTACGATTGATTGTCTGCTAATCATTGTTGGTCAATTGCGGGAGTTGCTTCACGCCCTAGTTTTGCCCTCTGTGGAACTCGCACTACGCCAAATCTGGCAATCAATAAGGAGCGTATCACAACGGTTTAGTGCATTTAATAACGACACTTAGATTACCGTTTTCCAAATATTGGCGGAACCTAGACCGCGCTAATAGGAATTACGGTTTCCCTCGAAAATCGTTGTTATTATAATTTGACAACGACTTATTAACAAACCGTTGTCAAAAACTTTTTAACGGTTTCCAAAAACTCGTTATAGAATCACTCTTATCAACGATTGTTAGAAAACAGTTACCAGTTTAAGATATCGGCATTTCGAATAGCGTTACTAAATTAGCACCAGCAACGGTTTTTGTTACCCGTTGTTATGTTATTGCTACGGATTTTTTGTAACCGTTATTATTGTCTATTATGAGATAACGGTTTTTCAATTCAACCATTGTCAGTATTTGATTAGATTTTTCAATTTGATTACTGCATTCAAAACTGAACTTTAATAAATATTCAATTTGACCAATAATATTCAATTTGATCAAAATAATTCTATAAATATGTCTTCATAATGTTTTAGGTCAAATTCTAAATTATCAAACATTTAGTCTCTAATTTCTTTCTAAATATCTCTCTAAAAAAATATGGCTGGTGTATCAGAGCTACAATCACATTCTCGTTACGCACAGCCTTTTACTTGTATTCTCCATAATCTCCCGGTTCATTATGGTGTGAATGGAAAGGGTTTAAACCCTAATTTTGCGTGGTTGACGCAAATCCTTCATAACTCCAGTTTCACTGCGGTTAAAACAGTGTACCCTATGTTTACAAACAAGCAAGGTTTTGTAGGCTTTGCTTTTATCGTGTTTGACGAAGCCAACTGCGATGATAGTTTTCGTCAGCCAAGAAAATTAGGGGCTAGATTTGCGGGGGAAGATGGGAGGACAAGGCCCTTGTTTATGGATTGCGACCCATCTTGATCATCATCTGCTGAAACATTGCAGGAAGCATCACATTCTTGCCATCGTGCCCATGTCAAGGGAGAGAGAGGCCATTCCACCAGCGCTTCCCGGTGATATCGAAGGGCCGATCTACGACTTGCTCTATACCGAAATTCATAATGAGTATCCTAATACATCATCAGATTCTAATAATTAAGTCTTTAATTATTATCTCGCATTGTAAGCCGTGTTTGGATTATGGTGGTGGTTTGAATTAAAGTTTAATTATTTACGTTTTTTATTACGTTTTTTGTTACCCCATCCCCTGGATTCAGAGACAATATCACCAGAAAAATATCAAACTTTTATTATAATGACTTAGGTTTTTAGGAGTACATTAAAATATCAAGCTAAAGAAAAAAATCGCGTAAAACAAGCGTTGACAAACGTGAAAAAGCAAATGTGTAGTGTGGAGTTGAATGGAGGGAGTATGTTTTTTGTTACCCCATCCTCTGGAATTCAGAGACAATATCACCATATATGTCTCTTTCACCTTTAGCCCAATTCACACAGTCCTTTTTCCCATTGCAACGACACTGTCCCCTGCTCGGCAATGCGACCTTGGCGGTGCAGAATCGTAAGTAGTAGGAGACGGTCAGATTCATTCGCAACCCATAAATATGGGCCTAACCGCTGATCATCATGATCAAACCAGAGTCTCAAAGAGTCATTTTTATAGAATGCCCACTCAAGTTTGCGAGCCTGACGAAAGCATTCCCGCTCCCCACCCCCGCCAAACTCGATGAGGGCGCACCGCCCGAAGCCATGATGCGCATCATTGTCCGGGTAGATAGTTTGAAGCAAATTCAATCTGGCTAACCGAATCAAACCTATTACCACTCAAGGCTATACAAGAGTATATCCTTTCCATGCCCGTCCTCTGTATACGGGAGATTGTGAATGATGCACGTAAAGGGTTTAGCATACATAAATCTACTTGGGGGTCCTACAAGAGGTTCATATGATGCTTCATCATCATCATCAGCGGATGAATAATATGAACCACTATCAGTTGATAAACTTGACGACATAATCGATGTGTAAAATTAATGGAGGACTTAACAAGTTAAGAATTGGAAAGTGCAAACGGTACAAGTTAAGATTGTGAAAATTATAATTCTACTTATAATGAGTTTGGGTTGTACTGGAAACGGTATAATAAGATAGTAAGAATTGGAACCCGTATAATAATAAGATAAGAATTGGAAACTTAACAAGTTAAGAATTGGAAATGGAAACGGTACAAGCTAAATAAGAATTAGTCAACTCTACCGTGTTAAACATATTAGGTTACAACAGTTATCAAAAAACCGTTGTCCAATTAGTAAAAACACAAGGGTCCAATTACTTAACAAGACTAATGCATGCCTTGTAATTTTAATTTTTCTGATTCAAAGTTGCATTATTGCGTGTTTGACCATATGTATAACATAAAATGATAACGGTTCTTTGTTAAGCCGTTATCATATTTCACATATCAACAACGATTGGACAGAATCCGTTTTAAAAAAAATTGTTTAATTATCTGTGATTTTCTAGTGTTTGTGATTGGACTAATGCATGCCCTGTAATTTTTACTTTTTGCAGTATTGATTCTTTGACCGTATGTATAACACAAAAAGATAACGGTTCTTTGTTAAGCCGTTATCATATTTCATATATCAACAACGGCTTTTTGTAAATCCGTTGTCATATTACACCAATAAACAACGGTTTTTCTTATAACCGTTTTAAATACAGATCCAAAACTGAAAAGTTTGTGGTTATACCAATGCATGCCCTATTATTATTGGTTGTTTGACCATTATTCACCTCATGCACGCATGCACAATTAATACAAGTTTGAATGTAACGTATGGATGAAATTAATCTAATTAATTATAACTTTATTATACTATAAATAGCATCACATTTGCAGTAACAATAAGAATCACTTTATTATTATTAACCTTTCTACTTCACTTTTTAAATAATCTACATATACATACATACATATAATAATTAAAATAATGTCGTCGTCTTCATCATCTACAGTCGCACCTTCTCAGCAATCGGTAACCCGTTATATCAACCCGATTACGTGCATAATTCAAAACCTCCCAGTCATACGCGATGCTGCTGGGAAACGAGCTTCTAAGTCTCTTAAGCCATTGAGGGACATCCTCATTGAGGATGGGTTTTCAAATGTTAGGGCAATCCACCCGGCTTGGATTTCTGGTCGTGGGTTTCTTGGATATGCTCTGATCGTGTTTCGAGGGGATGGTCTTGACGATTTTCGCCAAGCAAAACAAGTCGCTGCAAGGTATGCATCACGTGACAAACAAAGGGGCAAAAGTGAATATTATGACGATGACCCTAAGTATCGTTATGTACACGCTGGGCCTTACTTATGGGTTGCCACCGTTGAGGACGCTCATCTGATGAGAAGGTTCATAACGTACAGTTTTATTAATGTACCGAAATCATGGGAAGACGAAGAAGTGCCTCATTTTGATCACCGTCGTGATGCCGATGTAGTAAGCTTGATTTATAATCAAGTTTATCCTCAGTACCCATCTCCTCTTCAAACTCCTGTTAGGGTGTTTGATTAATTTACTAATTAGTTAGCTGTTTATTTTTGTGGTTTTTAATTTTCATTGTGTTTCTTTTTTTTTTATGCTCGTTTTAATATATGCTCGTTTTAATATATAGTTCTACTCTTTATTACAAGCAACTTGAATATAAACACCTCTAAAAATGACAACGGTAGTGCATAAAAACCGTGTTAGATCATAAACACCTCTAAAAATAAATTAAAATTCGAAGATATTAATAAGATAATTACAACGGTTCTTATAAGAACCGTGTTAAATTATGCAATTGCTGAATAAGATTAGTTTAAATAACCTTCTCTCTCTCTCTCTCTCTCTCTCTCTCTCTCTCTCTCTCTCTCTCTCTCTCTCTCTCTCTCTCTTATTACTCAAATTATGTCAAGTGGTAGCTCTTCTTCTTACTCTATTTCAATAGGGACATGTAAGTGCTCAGTTCCGGCAGCATTGCGGACTTCTTGGACTTTGCAAAATCCGGGAAGAAAGTTTCTTACTTGCAAATTCTATAATTCCGAGACTAAAATGCGTGGATGCAATTACTTCAAGTTGGTTGATGAACCAATGATTGAGTGGCAGAGGAAGGTTATAAAAAGGTTAGTGAATGAGAAAAAGAGCATGGATATCGAGATTACTCAAGTGAGAAGTATACTATATCAATTTGAATAATCGAAGCGGGGAAATGACAGTGAAATATTGAAGGCAAAAGAAGAATGCAAGAAGTTAAACATGGATATCGTAGAACTCAAAAATAATGAGGCATGGCTTAAGTTAATTGTCAAATTTCTTCTTCTAATTGTTATTTACCTAGTTTATTATGTATGGTGGTAGTTTGTACTCTTTATGTGTAAACTTGTAATCCTTTAAATTAATGGAAATAAGCAAGATTTTCTAAGAAACATATTGTAATTAGCTGGCATATACCAAATGATGCTTTATTTCTTGGCGGTAAAATCAAACACATTGAAATATAAAATAAAACGGTTATACCCAACCGTTGTTAAGGACGTATACAGTTATAACGGTTCAGGCCGTTGTTATGTATATAAAAATGATGCTTTATTTCTTGGCGGGAAAATCAAACAACATGAAAATATTATAGACAACGGTTATTTTTAACCCGTTGTAGATAGTAGAATCAATTACGGTTTCAAACAAAACCATAGTCTGTTTGGAAATAAAATATAACGGTTTTTCTTATACAATGCTTATACTTTCCAATAAACAAGGTCTTGCAAGTGTTGTATTATTCACACATATATACTCTGAGCTTCCCCTCTCCCACATAATATTCTCAAACATTAAGCTTCCCCTCAACCACCAGCCTACCCCATCGCCGTCGCAGTCATCGTCATCATCGCCATTGCCGCCGCCAGATCAATCCGGATTCTCCTCTTTAAAGAAGTAATAAACCCTCCTCTCGGTAGATTTCTTTGTTTTTATAAGTATTCATTGTTATTATTTGTTTATTAATTTCTGCTTTAGATATGGTCCAAAAGCGGAAAAAAAATGATGGAAATGCGTCAGGCGATGACTCAGGTGATGAGAATAATTTGCAACAAACTTCGGGTCAAATGCGCTTACCCTTTGTTTCCCTAGAAGCAATAAATTCAAAGATACCTAATCCTTTACGATGGGATAAAGATACGGGGCTGTCATATGGTGAGTATGCCGGGTATTTTGCAAGTTGGATTGGTTGTTGTGTAAGACAGTATGTGCCTCTCGGTACGCTGCGTATCAATGAACCGAGTAAAATACGGAACACCATGCTAATAAGCAGAATAAAGGTATGTATATACAAGGGTTTTTTGTCAAAAACTACCTTATATTTAGGTGTATTTGTAAAAATACTACCTTATATTATTTTTTTTGTTTTCAACTACCTTTGTTTTCTTTATTTTTGGTCAATAACTACCTACGCTAAGAATCTAGACATATTTGGTCTATTTTACGGCTTTAACATATCTCACATGACTCTTTTATGTTTTAATCTTACTAAGGCCCGATTTTGGGAAGTCATAAAGTACTTACGCTAAACTTTAGTAGATGTTTGTAGTTATTATTGAAATGTGAAATTTATTAATTTTGCTTATCTGAAGTTAAATTTTGGTTTGGACGTTGATTGATCATTGTTGTTTGATGTTAAGAAAGTCATGTGAGATAGGTTAATGTCACTAAATCGACCAAATCTCGCCATATTTTCAGCGTAGGTAGTTTTTGACCAAAAAATGAGAAAACAAAGGTAGTCTAAAACAAGAAAAATAATATAAGGTAGTTTTTTACAAATACCCCTAAATATAAGGTAGTTTTTGACAAAAAACTCTATATACAATAATAAATGTTTTTTCAGAAATTAAGTTACTACTTCATATGTGTATTAGCCAAAACACTTGTACCAACTATGATCATCATATATGCAGTTAGCTTACGTTGTCGCCGAAAAGTATGACAAGTACATAAAAACAAAGACAGGAGAAACCCTCAGTTCTTGGAAGTTAAAGATTACTGAGAAGCACTTGTTCAACAAGGAAACCGGGGAGATGAACAAGAACCCACCAACAAAAAAGTATCCGTATGTCAGTCAAGACCATTGGGACAGGTATATCGCTTATAGGCAGTCTGACAAGTTTAAGGTAACTTAATAATAATAAGTAAAGAAGTATACTTAGTTTAGTGTTTGGTCATGCTTACGTTTCTTGATACAATTTATTTGATGAAGGCTATGAGTGAGAGAAACAAGGCGAATATTTCAAAGAAAAAGACCTCTTTTACGGCTCCCGAGGTGGTTATAGATTGATAAGAAACTTGTAAGTACATAATTCTTATAGTATTAGACTATTAGGTTTTTTAGTCGGATGTTATATATGTTCATCGTAATCATACATATTTTGAGAGGATATCAATGTGATGAATGAATTGTAGGTAAAGCTTGGAAATTTCAGTCGTCACGATGCTTGGGTGGAAGGTCACACTCCTAAGAATGGAAAGACGGAAACTGAATATGACAAGGACATCAAAGAGAAAATTGTAAGTTTGAATAAATATGTCACTCCTACCACTGGTAGTCGGAGTTATATAATTGTGTGTTGCTTAAGGGTTTAATATGTATGTAGAGGATCTGTGAGAAGGAGGTAGAGGAGAGAAAATGGAAGCCTGAAGGACGTGATGACATTCATGCTAGGGCAATCGGCAAAGCAGAGCATCCAGGTCGTGTGAGAGGGGTATCGATGCATGTTGGTATCAGTAAGTATTTTGGGAAAACTACTCGAAGTGGTGATGATTCACTACGCCAAATCTGGCAATAAATAAGGAGTGTATCACAATGGTTTAATGCATTTAATAACGACACTTAGATTACTGGTTTCAAAATATTGGCGGAAACCTAGACCACGCTAATAAGAATAACGGTTTCCGTCGAAAACCGTTCTTATTATAATGTGACAGCGGTTGTTTAACAAACCGTTATCAAAAACGTTTTAACGGTTTCCAAAAGCTCGTTATAAAATCGCTCTTATCAACGGTTGTTAGACAACCGTTACCAGTTTAATAAAATGGCATTTCGAAAACCGTTACTAAATTAGCACCAGCAACGGTTTGTGGTACCCGTCGTTATGTAATAGATACGTGTTTCTTGTAACCGTTATCATTTTTAATTATGAAAGAACGGTTTTTCAATTCAAGCGTTGTCACTATTTGATTAGATTTCTCAGTTTGACCACTGCATACAAAACTTTATCAGAACTTTAATAAATATTCAGTTTGACCAATAATATTCAATTTGACCAAAATAATTCTATAAATATGTCTTCATAATGTTTTAGGTCAAAATCTAAATTATCAAACATTTACTCTTTAATTTCTCTCTAAAAAAAATATGGCTGGTGTATCGGAGCTACAATCACGTCATCGTTACGCACAGCCTTTTACTTGCATTCTCCATAATCTCTCGGTTCGTTACGATGGGAATGGAAAGGGTTAAACCATAATTTTGGGTGGTTGACGCAAATACTTCATGCCTCCGGTTAAAAAAGTGTACCCCGTGTCTACAAAAAGCAAGGTTTTGTAGGCTTCGCTTTCGAGTTTGACGAAGCCACCTGCCATGATAGTTTTCGTCAGGCAAGAACTTTAGGGGCTAGATTTGCGGAGAAAGATACGAGGAAAGAGGACTTTTATTCGGATGCTAAACAAAAGGGCCCTTATCTATGGGTTGCGACCCATGTTGATTATCATCTGCTGACACATTACAGGAGGCTGTACATTCCTGCAACCATGCCTATGTCATGGGAGAAAGAGGCCATTCCACCAGCTGCGCTGCCCGATGATGATGAAGAGTAGATCTACGACTTGATCTATGCCAAAATTGGGCATGAAGACTATCCTAATTCTTCACCAGATTCTAATTAAGTCTTTAATTATTATCTGACATTATGAGTTGTATTTTGATTATGGTGGTTATTTGAATAAAAGTTTAATTATTTATATTATTTGTTACTACGTTTTAATCAAGTCCTTACACTCAAATTCAATCCACCAAATAAAATATTATAATGACTAACTTTCTACCTATAATATTAAAAAAGAATGGAAACGGCATAATAAGACAATAAGAATTGGAACCGTTATGTCAATAATAAGACAAAATGATAACGGTTCTTTGTTAAGCCGTTATCATATTACATATATAAAAAAACGGTTATTTTAAAGCCGTTGTCATATTACAACAATTAACAAGGGTGTTTCTTAAAATCGTTGTAAAAATAGATCCACTGTGAAAACTGAAAAGTTTGTGATTTTAGTTTACCAACTAGCGTATATATAGAGTATTTATTTTTTTAGGGTGTTATTTATAATGAAAAACTAATTAAAGAAGCCATCTTTGCCGTCGTCGCCGTCATTAATCTTTATAGCTTAAAAAAGGTAATATCATTTTCATAGCTACTGGCTTATATATGGGTCGTACCTGGATGATTGATGGTGAAATTTGTGATCCCATTTATAATGATGGAATTGCTGAATTTTACAATTTCGTTAGTGAAAATTTTCATCTCCACTCATCAATCCCCTGCCCTTGTAATAGATGTGGTAATATTAGGGTTTTGCCTATCCCAGATGTTAAAATACATTTAGAAAAGAATAATTTCAGTAGAGATTATAGGCGTTGGATTTTTCATGAAGAATTAGAGGATGAGGATGAGGAATCTGATGTAGAGGTAAATAATCATACACCTGAAGATGCTGGTTTAGATATAGGGGATGAGGCATATGATGTGTGTGTAAACAATCGTTCACCTACACCTGAAGTTGTTTTAGGTGAGAAGTTTGCTGAAGATGATGGATTGGATGATTTTGAAGCTACCGGTGATGGGGAAATAAATGCTTATGATTTAGTTGAGAAGTTGAGTCAATCTGAAATGCCTTTATTTACTGATTGTAAGAAATATACCAAATTCTCCGCGGTGGTAAAGTTATATAACTTGAAGGGGGCAAATGGGTGGAGTGATAAGAGTTTTATGGATCTTCTAGCTTTGCTATGTGAAATGCTTCCTGACGGTAATGTTCTTCCGAGTCGGACATATGAGGCTAAAAAAATGATTAGAGAATTGGGCATGGAATATGAGAAAATACATGCTTGTCCTAATGACTGCATATTGTATCGTAAAGTTTATGAGAAATTATCATATTGTCCGCGCTGCTTTGTATGGCGTTATAAGACTAAGGAAGGGATCCCAGCTAAGGTGTTGTGGTATTTTCCAATAATACCTAGATTCATAAGGATTTATTTTAATGAAGAAGATGCAAGAATATTGACTTGGCATAATAATGGAAGGATTGAAGATGGAAAGTTAAGACACCCAGCAGATGGTCTGTAACACCCCACGGTAATTGAAGAGGTCCAGTGATAGGCTTAAATGACTAGTACTTAAAGGGATTGGAAGTACTACTCATATCAACAAAGTGGACTTTCTTTTATGGTCATCCATGCAAAAGAACTCTACTGTTAAGCGTGCTTGGCTGGGAGTAGTCTTAGGATGGGTGACCTCGTGGGAAGGTTTCCGGGATGCGCATGAGTGAGGGCAAAATGCGCTATAAAGGACCCGTGTTGATTTGTGGGCCATGTACACAGCTTGGTGAGCTATCATAAGTAACCGCTCCCGACCCGGTTTGGGCCGGGGTGTTACAAGTGGTATCAGAGCAACCCTGCGACCGTGTGGTGATCGGAGGCAATTTTTATACGCTCCTGGAGGCAGTGGTTATACGCTCCATTGTGATCACACACCTAGCGGAGGAGGATTCTGGGTTAGCGGTTATGCTCCCAGGCGCAACGAGGACGTTGCGTTCTTCAAGTGGGGGTGACTGTAACATCCCACGGCAATTGAAGAGGTCCAGTGATAAGCTTAAATGACTAGTGCTTAAAGGGATTGGAAGTACTACTCATATCAACAAAGTGCACTTTCTTTTATGGTCATCCATTCAAAAGAACTCTACTGTTAAGCGTGCTTGGCTGGGAGTAGTCTTAGGATGGGTGACCTCCTGGGAAGGTTTCCGGGATGCGCATGAGTGAGGACAAAATGCTCTATAAAGGACCAGTGTTGATCTGTGGGCCATGTACACAGCCTGGTGAGCTATCATAAGTAACCGCTCCCGACCCGGTTTGGGCCGGGGTATTACATGGTCAACAGTGGAAAGAGTTTGACGCTAAATATCCTGACTTCGCCAAAGAATCAAGGAACTTGCGTCTAGCGCTCTCCACAGATGGAATGAACCCTCATGGAAACATGAGTACCCAACACAGTACTTGGCCAGTTGTGTTGGCTATCTATAATTTGCCCCCATGGGTTTTCATGAAACAAAAGTATCTGATGTTGTCTTTGTTGATATCTGGCCCTCGACAACCTGGAAATGACATAGATGTGTATTTGGAACCACTTCTAGATGATCTGAAGATTCTGTGGGAAAGAGGGATACCGGTGTTTGATGGTTATAAGAACGAAAGTTTCAATCTTAGAGCTATGTTATTGTGTACAATAACTGACTTTCCGGCGTACAGCGATTTTTCTGGACATACTGTACATGGGAAAGAGGCTTGCCCATTGTGTGTGTGTGTGGGGGGGGGGGGGATGTGGACACAGAATATTTGAAGCATTCTCGCAAGCATGTGTACAGGGGAAATCGTCGATGGTTATGCCCTGATCATCATTATCGTAAGCTTCACAAGGCGTTTAATGGATGTCCTGAGCAACATGGGAGTCCTCAGATTTTGAATGGTCATGAAGTGTATGAGAAAGTGAAAGATATTGAGATAACGTATGGGAAGAAGGGACCTAAGTTGTCTACTCGTGGTTATAAAAAAAATCATATTTTTTTTACCAAACTTCCATACTGGCGTGACCTCCCGGTTAGACATTGCCTAGATTTTATGCACATTGAAAAGAACGTTTGTGATAATATAATCAATACTCTGCTGAATGTCTCGGGTAGGACAAAAGACAACAAGGCAGCTAGGGGATGATATGGTTGAGATGGGTATTAGGCCTGAGCTGGCAGCTAAAACAAAAGGAAATCGGACTTTTTTGCCGCCTGCAGCTCATACTCTTTCAAAAAAGGAGAAAAAAGAGTTTTGCGAATGCTTGCATGGTATTAAGGTGCTAGAGGGCTATTCATCTAATATTAGAAGCCTTGTTTCATTGAAGGACCTAAAACTTACTGGTTTAAAGTCACATGACTGTCATACATTGATGCAACAACTACTAGCTGTGGCCGTTCGTTCCATTCTACCTCCAAAGGTTCGACATGCTATGATTAGATTTTGCTATTTCTTCAAATCAATCAACAGTAAATTCATTGATCCCGATGAAGCGGAAACATTGCAGGAGATCCTCGTCACCAGTCTTTGTCAGTTTGAAACGTATTTTCCTCCCTCGTTTTTCACTATCATGGTTCATTTGACTGTCCACCTAGTCCGGGAGGTTTTGTATCTCAGGCTAGTGTATTTGAGATATCAGTACCCATTCGAATGATTGATGAAAGTTTACAAGAATTACACATCTAATAGATATCGTCCAGAGGGGTGTATTGCTGAGCGAGAAATTATCGATGAAGCTCTTTCGTATTGTTACGCGTACCTCTCCTTGGATGAGTTAATTGGAGCTCCTACGAATCGTCATAGTGACTGGATGAATGGAAAAGGTGTAAGGGGTCGTGTTTTCAAGGATATGTCATTTGACATGCGACATAGAGCTCATACATACGTTCTATTTAACGATGATCATGTCCAGCCTTACAGAGCAGAACACCAGAGTTACCTTAAGGGAAAACACCCTCATAAGAACGAAAGGTGTTATGCAAATGAGCATTAGAAGCAATTTAGTGACTGGTTTAAGGATACTATTTACGAAGATGACAACCCAATAGATGATTGCTCAACCAGCCTACGAAATCTCGCTTTCGGTCCTGATGCTCGTGTAACTTTTTATAGCGGGTATGCGATCAATAGGTACACTTTCTACACCCGCATTCAAGATGAGGCGAGCACAATGCAAAACAGTGGAGTTTGCGTAGATTCTTAGGCTATATACTTTGCTAGTTCAAAGGATAAAAATCCTATTTTGGGTACAATGCAATATTATGGAGTTATTGAAGAGATATTGGTTTTAGACTACATGGATTTTGAGATACCTCTATTTCGGTGCAAGTGGGTTGACAACAACAATGGTGTTAGAAAGGATGATTGAGGATTCACATTAGTAAATTTTGACAAGGTTGGAAACAAGGACGATCCTTTTATATTAGCGTCACAAGCAAAACAAGTTTTTATGTTACCGATCCTATAGATAAGAAGTGGTCAGTTGTTCTATCTTGCCATCGCCGAATTCCAGATGATGAAGACGTCGAATTTGAAGGACTTGATCACAGTGGTATATCGCAATTTGGTAATGATGTTGAAAATGTTAACATTCCAAACATATATACACGGGATGATCATGATGAAGGTATTTGGGTTAATGAGAGACTAGCAAATCCAAAAAAACGTTCCCGGCAGCCGTGAGAATATCAGCAATCCAATCGAGATATCTTATGTCATGTGTTACTTTATCTATATGAAAATGATGCTTTATTTATATGAAAATGCTGTTTTATTTCTTGGCGGTAAAATCAAACAAAATGAAATATAAAGTAAAACGGATGTACCCAAACCGTTGTTCTGGACGTGTACAGTTATAACGGTTGAGGTCGCTATTATGTATATAAAAATGTTGCTTTATTTCATGGCGGGAAAATCAAACAAAATGAAAATATTTTAGACAACGATTATTTCTAACCCGTTGTAGATAGTACTAATCAATTACGGTTTCAAACAAAACCGTAGTCTATTTGGAAACAAAATATAACGGGTTTTCTTATACTGTGTTTATTACATTCTAATAAACAAGGTCTTGCAAGTGTTGTATTATTCACACATATATACTTTGTCTCCCACATAATATCCTCAAACATTGAGCTTCCCCTCAACCACCAGCCTACCCCATCGCCATTGCAGTCATCGTCATCATCGCCACTGCCGCCGCCAGATCAATCCGGATTCTCCTCTTTCAAGAAGTAATAAACCCTCCTCTCTAGAGATTTGTTTGTTATTATAAGTATGCATGGTTATTATTTGTTTATTACTTTCTGCTTTAGATATGGTCCAAAATCGCAAAAGAAACGATGGAAATGCGTCAGGCGACGACTCAAGTGATGAGAATAATTTGCAACACACTGCGGGTCGAATACGCCACAGAGTTTCCCTAGAAGCAATAAATTCGAAGATACCTAATCCTTTACAATGGGATAAAGATACGGGTTGCCATATGGTGAGTATGCCGGGTATTTTCAAAGTTGGATTGGTTGTTGTGTAAGACAATATGTGTTTCTCGCTACGTCGCGTATCTGTGAACTTAGTCAAATACGGAACACCATGCTAATAAACAGAATAAAGGTACGTATATACAATAATAAATGTTTTAGCTGAAATTAAGTTACTACTTGATATGTGTATTAGCCGAAACACTTGTACCAACTACGCTCATCATATATGCTGTTAGCTTACGTTGTCCCCGAAATGTATGATAAGTACCTAAAAAAAAGACAGGGGAAGCCCTCAGATCTTGGAAGTTAAAAATGGCTGAGAACCACTTGTTCAACAAGGAAACCGGGGAGATGAACAAGAACCGACCAAAAATGAAGTATCCGTATGTCAGTCAGGACCGTTGGGATAGCTATATCGCTTATAGGCAGTCTGACAAATTTAAGGTAACTTAATAATAATAATAAGTAAAGAAGTATACTTAGTTTAGTGTTTGGTTATGCTTACGTTTCTTGATACAATTTATTTGATGAAGGATATGAGTGAGAGGAATAAGGCGAACATTTCAAAGAAAAAGACCGTCTTTTACGGCCCCCGAGGTGGTTATAGATTGATTAAGAAGAAACTTGTAAGTACATAATTCTTATAGTATTAGACTATTAGGTGTTTTAGTCGGATGTTATATATGTTCATTGTAATCATACATATTTTGAGAGGATATCAATGTGATGAATGAATTGTAGGCAAAGCTTGGAAAATTCAGTCGTCACAACGCTTGGGTGGAAGGTCACACTCCTAAGAATGGAAAGACAGAAATTGAATATGATAAGGACATCAAAGAGAAAAATGTAAGTTTGAATAAATATGTCACTCCTGCCACTGGTAGTCGAAGTTATATAATTGTGAGTTGCTTAATGGTTTTATGTGTATGTAGAGGATGTGTGAGAAGGAGGTAGACGAAGGAAAATATAAGCCTGAAGGACGTGATGACATTCTTTCTAGGGCAATCGGCAAAGCAGAGCATCCAGGTCGTGTGAGAGAGGTAGAAACGCATGTTGGTATCACTAAGTATTTTGGGAAAACTACTCGACGTGGTGATGCTTCCAAGAAGGTAATCTATAAATACTGTATTTGAACAAACGTAATTAATTTAAAACTATATATGCTGACATTAATTTCTACTACACAGCTACATAAAATAGGCAGGTTGATGATGAGAATGTTGGAATTTGGGGAAAAGCCATTAGAAAAGGAATTGGATATGGTTCAAGAAGTCATAAAGGAAGCAGAGGAGGAGGAGGAGGAGGAGGAGGAGAAGGAGGTGGAGAAGAAGGAGGAGGAGGAGGAGGAGGAGGAGGAGGAGGAGAAGGAGGAGGAGGAGGAGGAGAAGGAGGATGAGGAGGAGGAGGAGGAGGAGGAGGAGGAGGAGGAGGAGGAAAAAGAGGTAATAATATTTGTCTTATATACAATGTGTTATATGATTTGGAATATCAGTACGTGTTATATGGACAAGTGTTAATGCACAAAAGGAAGCCGAGGATGACATGACAAGGGAGAAGGAAATGGGAAAGGAGACTGAAGTGGGAGCCGAGGATCGATATCAGGCTGTTGAAGAGGAAGAGGATGCCAGGAAGGCCGTGACGCAGGATGAAGTGGAGGTAGTTGATGATCAGATGTTCTTCTCAGCACCAAAAAAGAAAATAGCTACTAGTTTATAATTATTCATATCATACACGTTTTTTACTTAGGAAATTTATTAAAGGTAGTGAATGTATGTGTACTAATTGAGTAAAGCTGATGTGAAAGGCGATTGCAAGGTGGCTTGTCGTCTGTCCTATTTATAGCGGAAACAGAAAGTTGTTGTTGTCAGGGGATACGTGTTCAATTACGACCGACTTCAGCAAGTTAAGGTTCATGGTATACCCCTTCGTCACAATTGCAGGAAAGTGGAAGTGTCCCAATTATATAAAGACGAGTATGGGGAAGTACAAGTACCATTTCCTGCTGAGGGGGTCACTTATTTGAAAGAAGCCCTAAGCTCTTATGTGCAATGGCCTGACAAACTCATCAATGTTGTCATCCCCGAGGTGCCTATATGCAGACGTTAATCTTTACTGAGGGGGTCACTTGTTCTTTAAATATATTAGGGTACGAATATTAACATATCGTAAGTACTTTAATCTTTACATTTGCAGAACTTAAGTAAAGCCATGATGACAGCTAAAGCAATTACTACTACGTTAATGAAAGTTGTTGCAGGCAAGCCTGCTTATGATTCTGATTATGAATCGTGTGAATATAAGAAAAAGATGAAAACTGCTTCGCTGATGGCTTTATGTTGGAGCTTGTGTCCTCCACAAATTATTGTGATAACATTTATAAATGTGACACCCTCCTTTTAAGACGTAAAAATAAACATGTAATTCTAGAATAAAAACTGCATGGATATGTTTGTAATAGGTTCATTTGGGTAAAAACCTGTAATTTTTAAAACCTGAACCTGTTATAAAAATATCCAAATGGGAAGGTGTCAAACATGCAAGGTCCAAAATAAATCTCATAAATAAAACATCGCTAAAGTCGCGAAACAAAGTTATACAACCCAAATATGAAAAAGGGAGACATATGTCCCTAAAAAGTATATGACATAAAAAGTGTTTAAGGGTCACAATAAAATAAAGCCAATCTAGGTCCCAAGGTTACTTTGCTCGCTAGCTCGTCCATGTACCCCATATATGCATCACCTACCTGTCAATCGCATTTTATACAAATACGAAAGCCACAGTCAGTGGGGAGTAACTCCGAGTCCTCCCAACCACGGAATGTCATAATTAATATAACATGTAAACATAAGAATATGAATATGAATAACACATAGCCTTAGCATATAGATGCTAGACAATCGTGCTTATCATGTGAACAACAATATAACAACACATAGTCCTAGCATGTGAATACTAGATCGACTCATACTACACTATCATGTGAATCACATAACATCCAGGAATCCAAACTTTATCAACCATAGCCGGCTTGCATCTCACCTTCTATGATTCATAGAATCATCAAACAAGAAAGGACAATATATATAGAGACAGGCATAAGTTCTTAGGACGGTCAATAGTCACTCTGTAACTCGAGTCTATACCACGAGGTAAGGTAAACACCCTAGTCCTAAACCTGCACAGACCTAGCGACATGCGGAAACCTACCGCATCCAAGACCCATGATAACAACACATGAGTACCCCTAAGGAGTCCACCAAAGGGTTTGCTAGTACTTAAGCTGACCACATACTTCTAAGAGTACGTCAGGAGGTCATGCCCTAACTTGGATATAAACCCACCAAGCTAAGACACAAAGGCTATTAAGCCGCAAACATACACTCGTCAAAGACTATAATGGCCTATCTATGACGAAGGCCGAAATACTCACCTAGGACCTAGTCCCAGCTTGAATACTTTAGCCCACGCCACACAAGACAAATAGGACACCCAATTAACCATAAGAGGGGCAAAGAGTCCAAACTTGCACACACAAATGATCATACACACCCTAGCATATGAAAGGCTACGCAAGAGCATATTCAGCTGACAATCCAACAATATCTCCAATATCAATAATAATCCAAATTCCAGCTAACCAACAGTACCATAATCCATGAGAACAAGCTAAAATGGCAAAGAGGCAACAAGACTCAAGCATAAGGCATCCAAAGCATCCAACAACCAACATGTGAAATGATAATCACAAATATCAAGGCATCAACATAAAACATCCAATAACAACCAATCTCACCTCAAAGACAAACTCTCGACCCGAGTCCCACGACGGGTCATTGGTCAAATCGAGGCTGACCGGTTAAACCTAGTTTGACCAAACTCATTCGGTCAAACTGGCCCAGCTCAGAGTCTTGGCCCATTTTGGCCCAAATCACAACATTCATTACAATATCATTCTCATGCAATATTCCAATTTCTATCATGTGAACACTATCAACATAAAGAAAACATTCCAACTTACAAAATAACTAATTCCACAAAATTCTCGCATAATAAAATAGCATAAATAAGCGTCTCACACAAGGGTAAACTTTTCTATAAATTTTTAATCAATAAAACGACGCCATTTACTCATACGGACTCCGAATTGAGTGATTCAAGGGCTAAACCACCTAATTTTTCGATGCCGTTCAATCTGTCATATTTTTGGAAACATTGGAAACCGTCTTGGTCCGGTACTGACGCGTTCCAGCCAAAACACGGACTTGTCACAACACATAATTCCTCATCCAAATTTGTTCCAAATAATAATATACAAATGGGTAACATAAATTAAACATAAGCATATTCATCTTACTCCATTCATTCATTTATCAACAAGATCGTCTCAAACAACAACAAACAACAACAAACGACAACAAACAACAACAAACAACAAATACAACTACTAATGTGACATTAATTCGTCGAGTGACTCGGAATAGTTACCTTAAGCTAGAAAAAGAGAACAATAACAATTGAGAAAGAGCCCTAGAAACCGAAATCACTCATCATCTTCTACAATATATGAGTCACCTAACTCATCTTCAAATTCTTCACCTATAAGAACAACAAAAACACAATTATTAAGCTTAAATTCGAAAACCCTAAAAGATGAGCCTTAAAACAAAATTGGAGAAAATGAAAATAAAGCTTACTAGTAGATGAGGATTGAAGAGAGGATTCCAAATATATAATTTTTATGAGATTTGGTGGAGAAATGAAGGATTTATGGTGGATTTAGGGATTGTAAGGAGGATTTTTGAGATGAATTTGGTGTTTGATGAAAGGAAGAGAGAGAGAGTGAATTATGGAGGAAATGAGAATTGAAAGTGGGGACAATGGAGGGTAGGTGGCCAGCCAAAAGGCATGGGGAGATGGGTCATTTGTTTACGTTTGGGGTTTTTTCTTGACGGTAATTAGAAATATTCGTCGAACGCGATTTCCGAGAATATTAAAGTTCTTAAACACGATTTTACTAAAATATTAAGTACTCATATGCCCAATATCCAAACTCGTTTACCCAACGACCGTAAGAAATGGAAAAATCCCAATTTTACGACTTTTATCCGAAATCTATTTTATCAAAGCAAAAGGTTTAAATATAGTTTAAATCACTTTTAAACATTTCTAAACTATCAAAAATAATTACATTTCTTCAAAATAAAATAAGATTATATTTTATCAAATAAATTTTATTTCAAATAAATTAATATTAAATTAAAATATTACTTTTAAAATATAATAAAGGTCTTCAAATTTACGGGGTGCTACAATAAATCTCTTATAGGTTCACAAGGGTATACTTCGTATTTTATCAGTTGATTAACGATTACCTAATAACGGTTGGCTTGCTAGAAAGTTTGATGTTATTATCATACTGATGACGGTGATCAACTGATCCCTAAAAGTCACACCTAAAGAATGTGTTTGAGAGATGTGGTTATGGAAATGTAATCACATTGATGCCTTATATGACTAAACAGTTAGTCAATGTCATGATGAGACGATTATTTAATGCCGATTAAATAATATTAGCTGAGACGAATTAACTGTCAATTCGTAAATTGAATATAATATGTTATATTTAATTAATGTATATAATGTTAGCTTGGACGAATTAATATGTTAATTCGTAATTAAATGTAATCGGTTATATTTAATCAGCAAATTATAAATATGCGATATTTATAGTTAAAGTATATATTATACGATATTGTCATAATAAATTATTATTGACCCGTATTAATAAATCAACTGCAAGCTGTTGTGTGTAGACTTGTTAATGCGGAATAATATAAATGACAATTTATATATAATACACTAATTGTATACATTTTTTAAACTACCAAAATAAGAAGATTTTATCTCATTATTTTTGGTAGGTGGATAAACCGAAAATAAGAAGATAATTCTTCTTATATTTCGGTTGGTTTGGCCGAAATAAAGGAAGAAAATATCTCCTCCATTTTGACTCGAACCTACACGGTTTAATGGGTGAGGGGAGACCATTTTCTTAACCTAATTTTCTAACCTAGCACACTCTCATCAAAAATACACACAAAACCCTAAAAATTAATCAGTTAATTGAGGGATCGATTCTAGCAAGAACAAAAGGCATATCTCATATCATCTTGGGCGCAACTGATAGGCGAATATCATTGCGATATTGTTCTTAGGCCGATTTTGCTAGGACCGAAGGTTGATTTCATAATCTCTCTATTTTGTTTATGCAAATTTCTTTTATGACTAGTTTTCATATCTATAATTTCGTTATAATCCTTATAATGTTAATGAAAGTATACCGATATATCCTACAAGTGGTATCAGAGCCAATGCCACAAAATTATTTTTGATGAATTTCATAATTGAATTTAAACAAAAGGATTTCGAAAGAAAAAAAAAATTTCGGATGAATTTTTTTTTTTTTTGCCGAGAAGAATTTTTTTTTTTCCAGCCGAGTTTTGTTCTTGTTTTTGATGATTTATTTCCATTTTGATTCATTCATTTTATTGTTTTAATAAGTTAAAATGATTACATGATGAATTTGTAGATGTTTGATTTAATGAGGATTAAATTAAAATGTAAATGGAGATTGTTTCATTGTTGATAAATTGTTTTTGCTATATAGTTTTTGGCATAAATGGTTTTAAATTGTTATTTAGAATCATGTTTCATTAATTTACATGTTTAAATTAAAAGGTGATTATGCCAATCTTGTTCTAATAGCAACTATAAACAATTTGTTCATCTAATTTTTTTTTGTTTTAGGGCATTCTGCCGAATGCAAAGAAAAAAAAAAGTTTCTGGTTTTTTTCCCTTTCGGTTTTGTACTTTTGCCGATAAATTTTTTTTTTGTTTTGGGCTGTTTAGCCGAGAGCTTAAATAAAAAAAAAACGGTTTTTGGTTGTTTTTGCTCAAATGTCGTGAGCCTTTTAAGAAATTTTTTTGTTTTTGTTTTTTTTCTTGTTGTTCTTGGCCAATATTGATTATACATTAAATTGAAAATGTATGATTAATTGTTGTGAAGAAGTTCACAAATTTTAGATACCTAATTATTTTAAAGCAGTTTAAAATATTGATGGATTAATTCATATTATAGGTAAATATGAATTATGATTGAAATTAATGTGATTAATTGAGGAATTGTCACTTAATTTGATCATTTAAATAGGTGGTTTGGGAAATTAATCTACATAATTAAGGAATTATGTATGGCATGTTTAATTTGTTTAGTTGATGCATTTTTTTTAGTTGAATGAATCGTTGAATGGATTTATTTACGTATTTTTGCAATCGGTTGTAATTTGTAATACCTAGTGTGGCCTTAGTTAAATTATGTTTTCGTAATGATGGAAACATAATTTTTAATGTAATTTGAGATCTCGTATCTCCGTTTGGTTTTCTTTATTTATTACGGTTTTGAA
The DNA here is from genome assembly GCF_048544455.1 of Silene latifolia. NCBI lineage: Eukaryota > Viridiplantae > Streptophyta > Magnoliopsida > Caryophyllales > Caryophyllaceae > Silene > Silene latifolia. Next base: position 76,177,354 of record NC_133526.1, on the reverse strand, counting down.
ATTAGAATGTAAATAGGTTTATTATGTAATTTTTAAATTGTAATTTTGAGAAGACTAAAGATGGAGATTGGATTGCTCACTCCCGCTACATGGACCAAGATGGAACACCAAGACAAGCTTCTCGGGTCCAAGGATGGATTCCAAAGTTGTATTTATGTTCATTTTGGTAGATAGGCCACACTAGGACTTTATTTTTGTTTTACGTTTTACCGTTCTTATTGCTTTTCATTCACATGATAGTTAGTGCATCATATTCCGCCTAAACCAAACCACCTACTAAAATGCATGAAAATTGACTCATATAGATTGTATGTTAGTTTTCATAGACATACGGATGTCACACATTTTTAAGCCATCACCTTAGTTTATTCATTCACGCATGCTAGATATTAGTTCACTTAAAATGAATTAAAATAAAGTTGATGGGATCTTCCTCTAAAACGGAAATTGAGACTAGTCTTTATAAGGGCAAACAACTATGAATCCCTTCTTCGTCGGTAGGCATAATATGACCCCTTCTACGTTGGGTAAGTAGTTTGTGTTGACTTAGTTTATCTCAACATTATAGTCCGAAGAGTTTCTCTTGATTATGATGCACTAAAGATAGATTTTACAGAAATTTATCGACCAAGAATTCTAACAGTAGAATTAGCCAAAGAGTTGGCTTATCAATTTACAGATAATTGAGTCTTGGAATCATTTATATAATTCTTGAGGGAGGTCAATTGTATAAATGCTTGAGTCTTCGCTTATAATAGTTTTGCATTAAGACTTAAAATCATAACGATGCATATGCTTATTATTTTTATTCTTCTTTTCGCAGTGTAGAATACGTTTATATTGATAATACTGTTACAACAAATGGCTGGAAATAACGAAATCCCAATGCCGAGTGCCACACTTGGACGCGAGTCCTGGCTTAAAGTTTTCATGGACAACATGAATCAGTTCACACGACTGAATAATGATGGGTCCAACTTTGCGGACTGGGAGGCAGCACTACGGAATGCTGCCATTGCTGACGGTAAGCTCAAGTACTTAACTGAGCCAATACCGGTAAACCCAGGCCCCAATGCAGGAGTTAACGAGTCACTTGCTTATAGTGATTTCGTCATGGAAGCGGGTGCGATAAAGAACGTACTCATCTTTACAATGGAAACCAATTTGCAGAGACGCTTCATTGCCCAAGGTGCAAACAAGATTTTCACCACGCTCACTAACGAGTTCTCAAAAGCACCGAGAATCGTTACTTATGAGCATACCTGTCGTTTCTTTGATGCGAAACTCCAGAAGGGCCAACCGGTTAGCCCACACATCCTTAACATGATTGAGAATGTCGTGAAATTGGAGGCACTTGATTGTAAAATCAGTGAGTGCATAGTCATTGACCGTATGCTTCATTCACTTCATGATGGTTTTGCCCTTTTTAGGGCGAACTACTACATGAATGACTTGAAGAAAAGTCCTCATGAGCTACACTCACTTCTCGTACAGACCGAAAAGGATATGAAATTGAGTGGGAGCATGAAGCAGGATGTTCTCATGATTTCCAACAAGAATAAAGGTAAGGGCAAAGCTCCAGGCGACCTAACTGTAGGTAAGCCAAAGTTTAAGAAGCCAGGAAACGGTAAGAGTGGGCCTGGTGAGACTAGTGGCTCACAGGGCAAGGCAAAGAGCAAGGGCGGTGACATTGAGTGCCACCATTGTCACAAGACTGGACATTGGAGGAGGAACTGTCCCGTGTACCGTGAGGACTTAAAAGCATGCCGCGTCGTTCCTGTTGGTATGTCATCTTATATTCATATGATTGAGATTAACCATGCAAGTTTCGGAACTTGGGTACTTGATACTGGTTGTGGTTCTCATCTGTGTAATCATTTGCAGGGCCTAAAAAACATCACACCTCTCGGAAAGGGTGATGTGGACCTGCGAGTCGGGAATGGAGCTAAAGTTGCTGCAGTCTCGAAGGGAACATACGTAATCCAACTCCCTAGTGGTTTTGAGTTATTTTTATATAACTAATACTATGTACCCAGTTTGTTTAAGAACATTATTGCTGTTTCCGTACTTGATAAGGACGGTTTTTCATTTTCAATAAAGGATAATAGCTGTATTTTCTCTTTCAATGAAATGATTTATGGCAAAGCGGTTTCCATGAATGGAATTTACATCTTAGATCAAACTACAGAAATATTACACGTGAATAATAAGAAATTAAAGGTTGGTGACAAAGATCAAACCTATCTATGGCATTGTCGAATGGGACACATAGATGAAAAACGTGTAAAGATACTCGTCGATAATGGGACTATTCCCGCATTTGATTTTTCTACATTTAGCACGTGTGAATCATGTATTATCGGCAAGATGACTCGAATTTCCTTCAAAGGTGTTGGAATGCGCGCTAGTGACCTATTAGGACTCATACATACTGATGTTTGTGGACCTATGTTAATTACCGCTAGAGATGGCTATAGATATTTTATCACTTTCACGGACGATTTGAGTAGATACGGATATGTCTACTTGATGAAGCATAAAAGTGAGTCCTTTGAGAAATTCAAGGAGTACCAGAACAAGGTTGAGAACCAACTGGGTAGAAAGGTTAAAGCACTCCGTTCAGATCGGGGTGGCGAATATCTTTCAAATGAGTTTGATCAACACCTTAAAGACTGTGGAATCGTTTTACAGTTAACTCCACCTGGAACACTTCAATTAAATGGTGTGTCCGAACGGAGAAATCGAACCTTACTTGATATGGTTCGATCCATGATGAGTCACACGGTAGTACCTGATTCATTATGGGGTTTTGCTCTTTTGTCAGCTGCTCTTATACTTAACCGAAGTCCGATTAAAGCTGTCGACAAGACTCTATATGAAATGTGGAAGGGAACGGTCCCTAACTTGTCCTTTATTCGGGTTTGGGGTTGCGAGGCTTATGTCAAGTGGAGACACGAGGATAAGCTCGGCCCGCGATCGGTCAAGACATACTTTATTGGTTATCCAAAAGGAACGTTTGGTCATTACTTCTATTCGCCTACCGAACACCGAGTTTTTGTTGCGGCTAGTGCGACGTTCTTAGAGAAAGAATTTCTCGAGAACAAGACAAGTAATAGAACCTTCGAGCTGTCGGAGATTCAAGAACCAACAACGGAGGAACAGATGGAGGAAGTTGTTCCTCCAACTGATGATACGGTTAACATTCCTCAGGAACCTAGGAGGTCGGGTAGAGTCTCTAATCCTCCGGACAGATACATTGGTATGGTCGAGGAGAGTGACATTTTGCTCCTAGAGAGTAATGAACCCACTACTTATAAAGGTGCCATGACCTGTTCCGACTCAAAGCTATGGCTCGAAGCCATGCAATCCGAGATGGACTCCATGTATGAGAATGACGTATGGGATCTTGTTGATTTACCTAATAAGGTAAAACCTCTATAGTTTAAATGGCTTTACAAAATAAAGCGTTCTGTAGACGGGTGTGGACAGCGTGGGCCCACGGGGGCGCTTGGGAGAGAAGAGAAACAAGCGTTTGCATTTTTGTATGGAGTCGCCACCAATTTTTATGGGAAATTGGAACCGTTCGAATACCTCGTGTCATGTCAAGACACAAAATAAAGACATGAACACTAAGCAATCGTTACCCTTAGCATTCTATGTCTAGAATGACTCTCATGGATGCCAATGAACACGGGTGTTCACAGATATCTGGAGTAAGGGGTGAGGGTACGTATTAGGAAGCTCTTTTGATCGAACACCTAATCCCGCCCGCCTCGATAGCGGCCTCTACTAATGATTAGGGAAGTTATTCGTACTTGATATATCGTCGATTATATGCATGCAATGCAACATCCAAGTTTTAATCCTAACATGTGAAAATTAGACTAAGTCGGTGAACAATTAATTTAACAAACAATTAGGTCGAAGTTGGAATTTATGTTCAATTACATATGAAAACATTAAAGCAATAAAAGAAATACAATAATTATAAATTACAATAATGAAAATTATAATAATTACAACGGATTAGGCGATTTATGTCGAAAATACCTTTAAAACGGACAATTTTGAGAAAAAGAATAAAAGAATAAAATAAAAAAAGAATTAACGAACAAAACAAAAGGTGATAATACGGATAATAGTTAATTATACGTAAGCTAATTAAACTAGGTCAAGGCAGAAAACGGAATTCAGGGACAGAATTCAACCCGGAACAGGCGCAGCAGAGCTGCGTCCTTTGGAATAGGCGCAGCAGACGCTGCGTCTGTTCCTGACCTGAACTCTGGCTGTGAAGCCGGAATTGCGTGTTGTTAATACCAATTGGTGAATTTAATGATGGATTAATATATTTACTCGGATGAAAGTGATTAATAGGTTATTTACATGTGATTAATGGGTCATAAAAGCAATAAAACATGGATGAGACGGAATATTACGAATTAATTACATGAAAGAATGATTGATTAATGGATTAAACAAACTAACTAATTAATTAGGTTAAATATGACGAATTGATAACAAATATAATGATGAATACGACAATAAACAGATGAAAATATATCAAAGATCGAATTCCAGAAACTCAATATGAACAAATCGAATTTCTACAACCCGGATTGAATTTAATGACGAAAACCCGCAAATATGAATTACTTGGGATTTAAGTCGGAACAATGATGAATTATATATGTTAATGAATGATGAATTATACATGTGAAATTGTTATGCAATTACGTCGAAGAATTAACGAACAAACAAATAACAAATCAAAAGAAAATGAGTTTATAGAGGACGAAGGAAGAAGAAAGGAAGCAGGAACTGCGGCAGCCTCACGAAGAGGCGCAGCAGATACTGCGCTCCTTCGAAGAGGCGCTGCAGTTGCTGCGTCCTTTCTCGACGGTTTGTCTTCTGGAAATCCGTAAAAAGAGGTTTTAAAGCATGGTTTTAGAAATCGGTTTTAAGAGGTACTTTCGACATAAACCTTACATTAGTGATACAAAAAGTAAATAACGATAAATAAAAGAGAGATTTACACCCTCAGACTTACATGTTTGACGAAACGAGAAGGACTAAGATATCGATTAGTGATGCTCGACGCGAATGCAAAGAAAGTGCCCTCGTAAGAGGAAAACGATTAGATTAATTAAGTTGATTGATTGTGGAGTTGGTCAAATTGGTCGGTCATGCAAACGAGGCTGGTACTCAGAAGGATCCGAACTTACGTGGTCGAATGTTCAAGCACGTAGACGCCAAAAAGTAAGAACAAAGGTCTAGAATGCAAAGGGAGAAGAGAAGGGCGGACACTCGCGTGAGAAATATGAGGAGCGAAGGCTCCTATTTATACTAATCACGTGAAGGAATTAGGGTTTCGGAGACTTTTTGGAAGTGAATCTCGGAAAGATATGAAAAAGATAGGAAAACTACGCAGAAAAGGACCTGGGAAGAGCGCGCAGTGACCATCTGCGTCTCTTGGAAGAGGCGCAAAGACTGCGTGCGTCTGTTCCCAAGTGGTTTCCTTCTACGGAAGAAAGATTTCCGTGTTTAAGTTATGGTAGGACGGAATAATTTTGTTTTCCTTAATATCTTATGTGAATATTTCGGGAAATTGTTTACCAAAGGATAAAGATTATGAAATATGGAATAGAAATATCCGGAACATTCCAGAACATTCTGACTCGGGATTTAACGATTATCAGAAAATGGAGACGGTTTTAGACTCGGACTCCAAATGTACTCTAATTACTGTCAAAACGACCGTATCGGCACATAGATGACAACTAAGAGGTAGACATTAATATTTGAGCAATCACTTGACGATAATCTTACGAACTGTCACAAATCGTTCCGCGTACCAAACATGCGGCCCAATCATCACCGGGTGGTTTGCGAGAGGTGCAGAAATGAGGTTTCTACAGAGCCCCCACTTTGACTGAGGGTTGGACAAGGCGAAAGTCAAAGTATAGCCATCAGGTCAATCGAAGATTACAACCTGACGACTATGGTGACGCGAGGCGGATCAAGGGGTCTGAACCAAGGACCTGTCGTCGGGAACATTTTAGAGTCTGTCGACTATCGGGGAGGGTCGTTTAAAGTCCATTAGACTACGTAAGGAGGCTCGCCAGCCATAAGAAGAGACCATACCTGAGACTTCTTCTCGAAATGCTTCCGGAGGTACATGGGAGCTATTGAGCGAAGGTCAAGTGTGAGGGCTAAATAAAGTGAGTAGCAGGACACAGGCGGGAACTGCTGAGAGAAAACTGCTTGGGTAGTCTTCGAGAAATAATTGCGAGTAGCAGGACACAGGCGGGAACTGCTGAGGAGAAATCTGCTTGGGTAGTCTTCGAGAAATAGGTAAATAGCAGGACACAGGCGGGAACTGCTGAGGAGAAATCTGCTTAGGTAGATGTTAATCTCCGGGCCTCGAGAGGGAAAGTATATCCGCTTACTCTCGTTGGGGAAATAATGAAGGCGTGTCGAAACATCTGTGAAGGAATAAAATGCTCGTTGTGACGGACAAAAATCTTGGAAGCGACGAATGACGTGTGGCAGTCTGTTGCTGGCTTGGTAAATGCGGGCCGGAACGCAAAATAATCGTCAAACGGACCAAAAGGATAAAATAGCATCGGCGAAGAGGCGCACCAAAGATGGGCCCACAAATAACGAACTCATAACGAATTTTTGAAAATTCGTATGGAGGGAACACAAGGAAGAGGCGCAGCGCCTGCTGCGTCGGTTCCCCAAAGTGTATTTTCTGCGTAAAAACGCGATAATCAGAAGGTCCATTTCATTATTTCGAAATACAAATCCTCCAATTTCTCTCTCAAAAATCAATCATTTCCGCCAAGGTTTGATCCAAAAGCTTGCATTAATCATGACTAATCGAGGTATGTGTCTCATTCTTGCATTAATCGTCTATATTTGTCGAATTTTGGATGGAAAAATTAGGGTTTATGACCCAATTAATCGAAAATTTGAGGCTTTTCCCCCAAATGCATTTGCCTTGTTAAATTGACTTTAGAAATGGATAATTGGTAATATAAGGAACATAACCATGTATTTGTCTCGAATTTTCGTTGAGTTTTGAGCCTTTGAGTGAAATTTGAGACGGTTTCACAGCTAAACCGTAAATTGCTTCGAAAATAGCCTTAGGATTGCCCATTTGCGATGAAACTTGATATCTGGGACCTTTGGATGATGGGTAAACTTTATACCATCTCGGAATTTTGGTTTGTGATGGCTTTTTCAGGACACTTTTTAAAGCATAATCGCTGTTATAACGAAATGCTGCCGAAATTTCGACTCGAACCCGGAACTAGGCTTCAAATTAGGCTTGACTTGACCCAATTTACCACATGAGTGATCGGGTTGGTGAGAATATGGCCAAAGATGGCAAGAAAAGAGCGATTTCAGAGCTTCCGAAGGCTCGAAAATCCCTTAACTAAGGCTCGCCGTCACGCGACGCGACCTAAATTTGCTTTAATGTTGTAGGTGATGTGGCTTCTACTTCTGGGAGGACTCCCATGGAGATAGACGTTGCTACTGTCGAGGAGGCTTTAGAGCAGGCCTTCACCGCCGCGGTGATGGCTGCTGGGGACGAGGTCCATGAGGAGGAGGCTGTTGAGGAGGAGGAGGCCCCGAGACGGGCCAACGTTGGACGAGGAGGTCGTCAGCTAAGAGGAGCTCCTGCGTGGGCTGAGACTTGGGAGAGTAGGCACCTGCTGTGGGCTGCAGAGGGTCACCTGTCCTACAAGACGGTGAAGAGCTTGGTAAATAGAAATTCACTACTCATCACTCATCCTCTTTCATTCATTTGTTCATATCTCTTTCAATTTTCATTCAAAACTAAAGATAGCTTTTGTTTCAAATCACAATAGGAGGCCAGGAACATCAGGTCATTCTCGGGCTACACGACAGCGATGGAGCACTACGAGCGGCTGTCGGCAGAGGAGCGGGCCATGATCGAGCGTGGAGCGTTCGGTCCTTTGGTGCAGGCCTGGAGGGATATCGCGAAGAGGAAGCTGCGGGCTAACCTTAGCCTGGTCCGCACTTTCTTGGACCGATTCTGGGATACGACTTCCACGTTTCACATGCCTTTTGGTGAGGTGGGAGTCACTCTGGAGGACTACGGCATGATTTCTGGTCTGCTGTGTGGGACTGAGGCTGTGGAGTGGCCGGAGACTGCCATGAGGGTGGACTCGGCCGAGGCTAGGAGATTAATCGGCTGGAACTTGTCGCCGAAGGCTGTCAAAGTGCCGGGTTTGGTGCCCAGCTCCTACGTTCGAGATTACTTTGCGGGAAAGATCCCGGCGCTGGTGACGATTGATGGGAGGGAGACGGCTCCTCCTCCCTGTACAGCTGAGCAGAGGGTCCGTTTGTGGCTCTGGTGGTTTCTGTCTTCGATTTACCTCGGAGACAAGGGTGAGAGGCTGTCGACGAAGCTTCTTCCCTTCCTTTCTGACCTGAGTTCCCTAGGGCGTTGGGACTGGGTCACTGCTGGTTTTGCGGTTCTCATCCGCTTCATGAGGGCCATGGTTCGTCCGGAGTTGATGAAGAAGGGGACTTCTCCTGGCGCTGTCGGACCTGGACTACTGCTGGAGGTATGAACCTTCCTTTAGACCGAAATCAATTCCTTTCCTTATAAAATTACGAAAGATCGTCATTGACTATCTTGCTTTGTAGGCGTGGGTGTACTCCTACTTCCCGGGCCTCGCGCCCAAGAGGACGGAGCCGCTGGAGAAGGCCTATCCCGTGGTGAGGGATTGGGTGATGTGCAGGACGAAGAGCAAGCGTTCTTCTCACGGTGTCTACCGGCGGGATTTGAACGCTCTTCAGCTGGACAGCGTAAGTATCCTACTTATATCCATTTGCTTCTACATTGCTTTTAAACTGATCATAGGAATGATCCTTGTTTGTCTTATCACAGTGGGTGCCCAGGCCTTGGGCGGAGTACGCTGACGTGCCTCCTTTCGTGGCCGAGGTCCTTCGACCTAGGAGCTCGAACCGTCTGCTGTTGAGGACGTCGATGGGTCTTGTGTGGTACTTGGGCGAGCGCTTGGCTCGTCAGTGCTTTCGGGACGTGTTGACGGTTCCCGTCGGTCCTCCCAGGAAGATGTTCAGGGAGCCTTATGAGGCTGAGAGGGAGGCGGACTTGGCTGGTGCCAGTGGTGATGCCCTCCTTCTTCCTGGCGAGGACTACTCGGCGTTCCTCTACGGGAGGTTGGCGTACTGGCCGGTAGTGGTGAGTACATTTTCTCTCCTTTATTTTTGATTTTCAAAACTACGATGAAAGATCATCGGTTAACGAGACTTTTGACTTCGCAGGAGGTTGAGGCGGCGGGCATCGAGCCCCCAGAGTACCCCGAGACCCTCGAGTACACTGACGCGACCGGGAGGACGACGATCTCCGAGCTGCGTGACTTTGACGTGGCTGTGACGGATGCTGGCCTGGACGACTGGCAGCATCTGATTCGGAGGGTAAACCTCTAACTTTGCATAACTTTTTGTGTAAGAACACATTTGATTGAGTTTATTCAACTATTGAGAACTTCTTTTTGAAAATGCAGGTCGTGCCGTCTCGGTTCGTGGCGTTGTGGAGGGTGGCCAACCGGCTGCGAGCCACTGCCGTTGAGGCACTTGTCGGCGGTCGAGGTCGTCAGGTAAGAACCTTATGCCTATTTCATTTTTGATTTTTAATTTTCCAACTTTTCTTGAAACGATTGACATGAGCCAATTTTGTTGTTGTTTACAGGGGGACCGCAAGCTAGAGCGAGAGTTGACCCAGTCTCGGGAGGAGACAACTCGCTTGTTGAGGGAGCTTGAGGTTCGGGACGCCGAGATTGCCGCTCTTGCGGCAAGAGTTGCAGAGCTGGAGGGCGACCAGCAGTAATTTTGTGTAGCTTTTGTAGACTTACACATTTGGACATTGATTTTGGACATTTTTGGACTTTGTTTGGGGCTCGAGCCCCCAGTTTGTTGTACATTTCCTTTTTTGGTTGTATATATGACGGCCTGAGTGCCTTTGCTGCTGGGTTATGTCGCTTGTATCTGCAGGTTAGCTTTGAACAGGTTTGGTAGATGACGGTTTACGCCGTCATGCTGCCGAAATTTACATAGAAATCACGCAAAACATACATTTGTATATACATATGGCCTTAATTAGCGCAAAACGAATGACTCAAAAGATGCAAAAATGCAAAAAAATGCAAAAAAGTTGCCGGAAATGACCGGACGGTAGGGAGGGTTACCCCTAAAAAAAGAAAAAAAATAGAAACCTATAAGTTAGAAATGAAATGATAAAAGAAATATATAAATGAAATAAGCTTTAAAATGAATTAAATTATAATGAAAATTATTTCTAAAATGAAAATGAAAATTAGTTCCTAAAATAAAAATGTGCAAGTGTGGTAAAATGGCGAAAATGTCGATGTCGCCTCGAAATGCGTGCCCGCGGAATTAGGAAACCTGAAACATGGTAATCTTCACGTATTTACCAAAATAATAACCCGTAGGAATAGGAAATTATGGAATTAGGAAAGATCCAACGCGGAAAATCACAGAAGTGAAGCTGAGGAAGAGGCGCAGCATGAGCTGCGTCCCTTTGAAGAGGCGCAGCAGGTGCTGCGCCTGTTCCCAAGGTGTTCTGTTCTGGCAGATTTTTTGGAAACAGAAATTAGTATAAATAGAAACGTCGATGGAGCTTTTATTCACACAAATCTTCCGTCTCTTCTTCGTCTAATTACATAAAATTCTCAAAATAATTTTTTCATCATGAATACTTTGGAGATTCGCTTGAAGGAATGGACCAACGAATTTTCGAACATGGAGAAACATGATATGGGCTCTTATAATTTTGGGTCTTTGTTGAGTTTAAAACTCATCAAGGTTGTTAAACCGTTCTTGGATGCTTGTCTTGACTATTGGAACCCGAATTACCATGTTTTTGCGTTCCCTGGAGGCGATATTTGCCCATTTCCTGAAGAAATTGCCGCTATTGGTGGGTGGGATCCCGAACACTTGCCTGCCATTCCTTCTACTTCGCAAGGGTACAAGAGCAAATTTAGAGACTTGCTTGGGTTGACTAGACTTGAGGTGGACCGTCTAGTGACCTCGAAGGGAGTGCGAATGTTGGATTTCATTGACCGATTTATCAACAGGGCCGACCCCACCGTTTCTTATGTTGCTAGGCGGAGGGCATTTGGGTTTTGCCTTTTGCATGCGTATGTCTTCCAAGGGCATGTTGATGAAGACTTGAGAGCTGATCCCCGTCTTCTAGGCCTTGTTGAGCAAATGGAGCTGCGCAGGAGCCCAGCTTGCTTATGCTTAGGAGAGATTCTTTTGGGCTTGGATAAAAGGAAATCCAACCGCGATCTACCGTATTTGGGAAGTCCTGTCATTCTGCAGGTAAAAGACATTTTTTCTTCTTTCTCTTTTTTTGTTTTCGTTCTTTTTTTTTTCGTTTTTTTTTTTGATGTCTAATACCTGCTTTTGGTAAGTTTGGCTTATGGAACGGCTCCGATTGATCGAGCCCCCAGTTCATGTTCCTTTTTACCATGCCCGCTCTATTGCGATGAGGACTAGGCTTTAGATGGTGGATTTCACCCGAGTCTGCAATTATTGGGAGAACAAACTGAAGAGCGATGATGGTCCCTTGATTAGGTGGGTTGTTCCGTGGTGGCACCTCAAATCTGTCACTGGAGTGTCTTCTTTCGATCATACTCGGTCCGTGCGCATTCCTGGTTTGGAATTTATGGTGTGCATCTTCCCGGAGAGGTTGATGAGACAAGTTGGAATGAAGCAAATGATCCCGAAGCTGGATACCGTTCCGCAGACCGCCCTGGCGCTTACTACTGATAGCCGGAGGGAATGGGCCATTAAATGGGCCCAAAGAAACATGTGGTTCTTGAATTTCTCCGCCAATGCCTTGTGGGTGTCGGATTCTTATCTGCGATGGAGAAAAGCTACTACTCCGGAAGAGCGCGAGAGGTTGAGGAAGCGCGAGCCCGTTGACTACAAGGTGCGCGAGGTAGAGAAAGAAAAGGAGAAGCATTTGACCGAGGGAGAGGAAGAAGCCGGGTTTCGAGTCGTTCATCCTTCGAAGAAACCGAAGATCTCTCCTGTCGTAGAAATGGTGATTGGCAAGAATGGAAAGTCTAGGCCTCGAGAAAGACCTTTGGTGATTAGGTCTGAAGTGGCGCAAGAGCGTCCGGCTCGAGGTCGTGACAAGAAGTATGACAAGAATGACAAGGGCAAAGGGAAGATGGAAGAATAGCCCAAGTCCTTTTATTATTATTTATTATTATTATTATTGTTGTAATAAAAAAGGTGGGGTTTTTAGAATCCTAGCCTCTTCTATTTTTATTATGTAGCGTACTATTATTATTAGAAAATGAAATAAAAAGGTTAAATGGTTATGAAACCGTTGTGATTTTCTATTTATTATGCTTGTCGAATTCCAAATGCAATGCAAATGTCCTTCTATTTACATTTTAAAATAAATGGGTTGTATCTTGTGAAGGATTGCCTACGTATTCATTTAAAAAAACGAAATCAAACCCTTGCGCGTAGTTCGAGTAAATGTAAAAGAATAATTGTTCTAAGCAAGAGCTTGTACTGAACTTAGAAAATAAGCATGAGCTTTTGCTTACTCTGAAGGTGCAGATTAGTTTATTTGATGATATGAGGATGACAAATTTGTCAAAATGCAAGAGCACAGTGACATTAGCTTATTTCAGCCTGGTCAGGGGCCGGTTTACTTAGTGCCACAAGAGCGACACGTGGGGTTACGCGAGGCGCGTTTTTTGTTCCTATTCTAGGCATAGTACCGTTTTAGTTGGTCAAGGTTTGTTGGGTTTGAAAACTCATTCCCGTCTAGGTCAGTGATTCTAACCGCACCCCCTGGAAGTATGGATTTGACTAGAAATGGTCCGGCCCAGTTAGGTTTGAATTTTCCCCGTGGGTCAACAGGTAGAAGAGCTCTAACCGATTTGAGTACTAAGTCTCCTTCTTTGATGTTCCTTAGCCTAACCCTTTTGTTGAAAGCTCGTTTGATACGTGCTTGATATGTTTGGACATTATGCAAGGCGTGTAGCCTACGTTCATCCAGGAGGATGAGTTCTTAATATTTATCCCTCTTCCAATCGGCTTCCGGGATTTGACTTTCGAGTAAAATACGCAAGGATGGTATCTCTAGCTCGACTGGTTGTACAGCTTCCATGCCGTAGGTCAAATAGAAAGGAGTAGCCCCAGTGGGCGTCCTAACAGATGTACGATACCCCCACAAAGCAAAGGATATTTTGCTTGGCCAATCTCGATAGTTGTCAATCATTTTCTTGAGAATCGTGACAACATTCTTGTTTGCCGCCTCTACCGCGCCGTTAGTCTGTGGTCTATAGGGCGAAGAGTGGTGATGCCTAATCTTGTATTTGGCTAGCAATTGCTCAGTCTCAGCTTGGAAATGTGATCCATTATCGCTAATGATCTCATGTGGGCAACCGTATCGACAGATGATGTTGTTTTGTATGAACTTTGCCACGTTTTTAGCTGTAAGACTAGTGTAGGAAGCCGCTTCTACCCATTTGGTGAAATAGTCAATTGCCACTAGGATGAAACAGTGGCCTCCTGTTCCGGCTGGGGTTATCTTCCCGATTATGTCAATTCCCCAAGCAGAAAATGGCCAAGGAGATGTCATTGTATAGAGCAATGAAGGAGGGACATGTTGTACATTCCCGAAGATTTGGCAATTGTGGCAATGTCTTACGTATTTGATGCAATCGGATTCCATCGTGGTCCAATAATATCCCAAACGTGTGATTTTCTTTGCCATCATGGGCCCACTTATGTGAGGACCGCATTCTCCGTCGTGGACTTCTTCCATCACCTTTCGCGCCTGTGAATGATCAAGGCAACGTAAGATTACACCAAGAGGTGTTCTTTTGTATAACTCTCCTTGCATGAGAACGTATTGGGAAGCGAGTAGGCGTATAGCACGTTGTCCCCTCTTGTCCATATCTGGTGGATAGGTACCATTGAGTTTGAAATTCAGGATTGCTTGGAACCAGGGTTCCTGCGCGATCTCCTCTTCATCGGTGATTTGGTGGACATAAGCCGGCTCTGACCGTCGTTCGATGCATAAGGGCATTTCTATCATATTGTCCGGCATATTAATCAAAGATGCGAGTTTTGCAAGAGCATCTGAAAATTGATTTTCTTCCCGAGGTAGGTGTAGGTATGTCACGTGATCAAAGAATTGGGCAAATTGGTCTATTCTGGCTTGATAAGGTGCGAGGCTTTCGCTTCGAATTTTCCAAGACCCTGTAACTTGGTTGATGATCAAGGATGAATCTCCATGTGCTCGGAGGTTTTTAATACCTAAGCTTACTGCCGCTTGTAGTCCAATGAGACAAGCTTCGTATTCTGCATCGTTGTTTGTCACCTCGAAGTCGAGTTTGACAGCAATTGGTGTATGCTCGCCTTCAGGAGAAATGAGCAACACTCATATTCCAAATCCTCTCAAGTTTGATGCTCCATCAAAGTAAAGGTCCCAGGAATCTACATCAGTTTGGAGTATATCCTCGTCTGGAAATGACCAAGTGTCTATCGTTTGTGCGTCATTGATGGGATTTTCTGCGAAGAACTCGGCGACGGCGCGACCTTTTATAACTTTTAGCGGCACTTATTTGAGATCGAATTCTGAGAGCATCAGGGTCCATCTTGCTAGGCGTCCGTTGAGGACGGGTTTCTCGAAGAGGTATTTGACTGGATCCATTTTGGAGTATATTTTGACGGAGTAGCTAATTATGTAATGGCGAAGCTTCTTCGTTGCCCACACAAGAGCGAGGCATGTCTTTTCGAGTTGTGAGTATTTGCACTCGTACTCCAGGAACTTCTTACTAAGGTAGTAGATAGCTCTTTCTTCACTTCCTACAGTTTGAGTCAGCATGGCACCCATTGCTGTTTCGGTTACTGTGAGATATAAACCAAGAGGTCGATCTCGTTGAGGTGGCATGAGCACTGGTGGTTTAGCCAATATCTCTTTGATTCGGTCAAACGCCTTCTGACAATCGTCATCCCACATGGTGTGGTCTGTTTTCTTGAGCTTCTTGAAGATAGGCTCGCAAATCATGGTGAGTTTCGATATGAATCGACTTATATACTGCACTTTTCCCAGGAATCCTCTGACTTCTTTTTCTGTTTGAGGTTGTGGCATTTCGATCAGATCTTTGATCTTTGAAGGGTCTATTTCTATACCTCGTTGGCTAACGACGTATCCTAGGAGTTTGTCGGACGTTACCCCGAATGTGCATTTCTGAGGATTGAGCCTCATGTTGTACTTTCGTAGCCTTGCGAAGAATTTGCGAAGGTTCGCAATATGCCCCTCTCTATCCTTGGACTTGACGATCATGTCGTCTACGTATACCTCAACTTTTTTGTGCATCATGTCATGTAAGAGTGTAGTTGCGGTGCGTTGATATGTAGCTCCGACGTTGATTAACCCAAACGGCATGACCGTATAGCAATAGGTTCCCCATTGGGTGACAAAGGCGGTCTTATGCATATCTTCCATGACCATTTTGATTTGATTATAACCCGCATACCCATCCATGAAGGATAGTAACGTGTGGTCTGCAGTATTGTCCACCAATATGTCGATATGGGGTAGAGGGAAGTCATCCTTAGGACTTGCTTTGTTTAAGTCCCTAAAGTCAACACAAACACGGATTCTCCCATCCTTTTTGGGTACAGGTACTATGTTGGCTACCCAGTCAGAATACTCGGAAACTTTGATGAACCCGGCTTTGAATTGTTTGTCAACTTCTTCCTTAATCTTGAGAGCCCATTCTGTCCTCATTCGTCGAAGCTTCTGTTTCACAGGTTTGAAACCTGGCTTAATCGGAATTTTATGTTCGGCGATATCCCTGTCGATCCCTGGCATGTCTTTGTAGGACCAAGCAAAAACGTCTTTGAATTCGTTTAGGTGGTCTATGAAATCGGCCCTTTCGGTAGAGCTCAAGGTAGTCCCTATCCTAAGTTCTTGGGGTTCTAGTTCGGTTCTTACATTGATGGGTTCGGTGTCCTCTATTACTGGTCCCCCTTCCCCTTTCTGCAGTATTTCTTTGGCTACGTAGGGAGGTATTTCGATCGAGTCTGGGTCTTGGTCATCCTCAGTATCATCGTAAACAGAATTGCATCCAAGATAACACAAAGAGTAAGCAGAACCTGATTTATTCATATTAAAATTTGAGTAAAGTTGAAACAAAGAAGCCAACTGATCCATGGTCAGTGGCGGCAAAGGGACAGTGGTTGGGGCATTTCCCGAACTACTGTGACTACTCGAGGCTAAGCTAGGAGAAACAAAGGGAGTGGGGATGACGATAGGAGGAGACTCTCTAATGACTTCTCTAGACTCTGACTCTGACTCCGACTCCGACTCGAACTCATCGTCTTCTGGTTCTCCTTTGAACATCTCTCCTTCTCCAGTGGTGAGCTTGAAGAGTCTTCCTTGATTGTTGGTCCACTTGATTGATTTTCTCCATCCTTTCTGTTGACTTGCGCTGATTTATGTGATTAACGCGGTAGGGTTGAAGTGATCGTCTTGAAGTATCATGGTAATGATCTCATCCTGCGCGGCTCTAACAAATCGATCTTCTCCGAATAATAGGCTAACAGCTTGCTCGTCTAAGCAAGGTGCTTGACGGGTTTTGACGGTAGGAACCGTTTTTGGAGGGATAAAGTAGCAATCGTGAAAGATCTCGATTCCGGCTAGCTTCCTCTCGAGATAATGCCAAGGCTCGGGAAATCCGTGAAAGAGTTCTAGACTTCCTTCTTGAACAAAGTACCCATAGGGTCGCATTTGGACTCCTACATGCTTTCGGTTTTGGACTTGAGCAAGCATTTCGAGAACCTCTTCTTTAGTGGGTTTGTACCCTAATCCAAGTGGTATCCTCTTTGAGTTGCCTTCCTTATATAGTGCGAAGGTGTTTCTTCGAATAGAGTTCAAAGGCATTCCAGGGAAGTATCCCTGGGTTTTGAGCATGTGGTTGACCACCAAGTTGGAGTAGGGATCATAGTATAAGGGTGCCAACTCACTTTCTATGACACTTATGCTTTGGAAGCCCCCAAGTTCATATACTGGATCTGCAAGGACTTGATTGTTCGACTGTTTTTCGATTATTGCCTTGATGGGCGACGAAGTGATCGTCACTACTTTGCCATTTAGTGGGATTTTGATCTTTTGATGAAGAGTGGATGTTACTGCTTTGGAAGCGTGAATCCAAGGCCTTCCCAGAAGTATGTTGAAGGAAGCTTCGATGTCCACTATTTGGAAGTTAACCTTTCGCTCAATTGGCCCTGTGGCTATGGTTAGGTTAACAAGTCCTACCACCTTTCGTCGTGTACCATCATATGCACGCACACCTTGATTGGTAGGGGTCCAATCTGACTCTTTCATGCCTAGCTTGTATGCCGTTTTGAGGGGTATGACGTTGACCGCGGAGCCATCATCTATCAAGGTCATTGGCACGTTCTGTAACACCCCCATATTCAGAGGAGCCTTAACTAGGCCTTCCTTAGCATATAAGGGCGTTACCATCTCGGTTGCCCGAGGAAAGTAATTATCAAACGCCAATAAAAGAACTATTAAGTTATATTACAAGTGATTCAAACCAACATACAACATAAAGGTACAACTCAAGGACTACTCGCTATGACCGTCATATCTCGTGAAGACTCATCCCTACCCGGACCTCAGCTATCAACAACATCAACACCTGCTAAGACCGACTGCTCACCATAAGGGATCACGGCAGACACATAACAAACAAACAGCCATACAATGTCAGTACTGAGACAAGATAAAACAAAGGCAACTACAACCAACAATACAAACAACACTACCAACTCCAACCGCAATCACCACAATCCAATCAACTCTGTCACTGACTGTCCACTGGACCAGCCCTGCCAGTGGGGGACCGCAGCCGTTCCCACCTAAGCCCCGCTCATCATACCGAGCGATAACCCTGTCCCATTAATGTGCACATCCCCTTCCGTGGCGGGTTCCACGAAGGGCGAAACTAGGGCGTGAAGTCACTCCCGCAAGTGACCCCACTCAGCCGAGAACGCATCTTGAGAACCATCAACAACCATCACAACCACAATCACAACACACACAAATACTATATCAAACAAGCACAACACTACCACAACGACAGACACACTAGACCGTCAACAGAAACTGAGTAGGCGAACCTACCTTTAAGCAACCGCAACCAATCCACGCTGACAGATAACATATCCAGCGACCAAGCCAAGCCTATTACCATCATACAAACATCTATTACTAACAAGCGAACCCTAGCTATAGAGACAAAGGCACGGATGATGATTGTGACATACCTATTAGGGGGAAACTCAGCAAAAGACCGCTACCCGACTCAAGAGGCGCTCTCCTAGGCACAAGAATCTTCCAAAAGACATCCATGGAGGTTTTGAGGTGAAGGGAAGGGAAAGGGGCGACTGAAGGATAGGAGGAAAGTGGCGGAAGTGATTTGCGGATTTGACAAAACGCGATATAAAACCCTCGCTGAAAACCCGGTACTCGATCGAGTACCCAACCTACTCGATCGAGTGGCCCCCTACTCGATCGAGTACCCTAGATACTCGATCGAGTAGCCTCTACTCTATCGAGTACCACTCTTAACACGCAGCTCAGACAAGTTTTGGCCTACTTTCCTAAGACTACCTCCGCTCCCAAGGTCGGTCAACGGTGGTCAAAGGGTCCCTAAAAGGGCGGGTATTACACGTTCTTCTTTAGACAAATGACAGTGATGTAAAGAGCTAAATTGTGACTAGCGCCAAAAGGTGGCAAATCTTCGTCTGAGAAAGTAATAGGATTACTTAGCTTTGGTGATTCTTGGAAGACCAAGTTGACTACATCTTCAGGTGTCAAGTTATGTGCTACATTTAGTTTGGCCAAAGCTTGCAGTAAAGCTTGACGATGTGGGAATGAGCTTGCTACTAATTGCCAGACTGAAAGATCAGCCTTCGTCTTCTGTAATTGCTTGAGCAAATGGTCAGTGGAATCCTCTTCGTTATCATTTGGTGTGACAACGTTGGTTGGACCGTTTTGAGTAGTGCTTTGATATGGACGACCCGAACGAGTTAAGTGGTCCACATCTTGATCTTCGCCATTTTGGACTATTTCTTTGACTAGGGAGTTTTCAATGAGATACTCGTCCTCATCATCGTCGGCCCAAACTCCATTGATTGTAGCTAGCTCTCTCATTCTCGTGATTTCATCTTCTAGTCGTATGATTTGGTCAACTAGTTTATCAACCACGGTGACTACTTCTTGCATAGTAGCATTTTGAGAGAAGATTAGCGGCACATGCTCCTTGGGTGTTGCGTTGGGATCGCGTAAAGTTGTCACCATATTTTCTAATTCCCAAACTTGCCTATCTACACTCCTTGCCCATGTGATGAAGTCGGAAATGGTAGGGGAGATAGTAGAGTAGAACCCTTCATTCTCGATTGCATAGATTTCATTTTCGATTGGAGAAATGAGGTGTGAGCAATCTAAGGTAGATTTATCACTTGTGATCACTAGAACTCCAAGAGGATTCTGAGTGTTGTTGGGTTTACCTCCCGGCGATATTGGCAATCGACCATCTTCAATCATGTCTTGAAGCACATTTTTCAACTTGTAGCATTTTTCTGTGTCATGCCCCTTGCCCCTATGGTATTCACAGTACGAGTTCTCGTCCCAGAATTTGGATTTCCTTTCGGGTTCGGGAGTAGGCCCAATGGGTTGGAGTTTACCTTGCTTCATTAACCTTTTTAGGGCGTTGGAGTAAGTGTCCCCAAGATTTGTGAATTTCCTTGGTGGGGTACTTTTCTTGGATGGCTCGAGAAGGTTAACTTCATCGGTCTTGCTAGTGGAGCCGTATGAACGACTTGTTGAGCCTTGATATCCTCGACCTACCGTTTTGGACAAGAGTCCTTTACGGATGTCATCTTCAATCCTTGTCGCTAGTACGGTTAAGTCTTTGAAATTTTTGATGTTTTGGTATCTCAAATGATTGGCATAGATGGGTTTGAGATTGTCCACAAACTTCTCCACAAGGGTAGCTTCATCCGGGCGTTCAACTAGTTGGGTACTAGTCTTCCTCCACCTACTTAGGAAGTCGGTGAATCCTTCTTTGTCATTTTGGGTAAGAACCTCTAGAGTGCGCATGTTAACTTGGTTCTCGGCATTATCCGCATATTGTTTAGAAAACTCGATTGCGGCATCTTCCCAAGTAGCGACCTTCTTATGATCTAGGGAGTAGAACCATTGCTTCGGGATGGTGTCGAGAGATGAAGGAAAGATCCTTAAGAACATCTCGGGTTTGATGCCTTTGATAGACATGTAATCCTTGAAGGCACGAATGTGGTTCAAAGGGTTCTCGTGCCCCTTGAATTTAGGGACATCCGTCATATTGAAGTTGGTTGGCAATTTGGAATTGACGGCCTCATACTTACGATTGTTCTCCCTATAAATGTCGTCCCCCTTAAGGTACATCAATTGCTTCTCTAAGTATTGGAGTCTTTTATCATCTACAGTTAGTCCCATGGGAGGATTTTCATCCCTGGATTCATTCTCGGAGTCACCTATTACTTCACTTTCATGAGGGGGCAACCTCCCCTCTATGGCATAGATCCGGCCCTCGATGGTCTCAAGGCGGTCATAGACTTGGTCTTGGGTAACTTGCATTTGGGCTAGCGCGGCTAGGATTCGATCATTACCATCATGCAGTTGGTAGAGGTTTGTTTCACTGGATCCATGCATCTTGAAAAGTGGATAAGAGATCGGCGACGAATCAAAACATGATCGACCATTCTAACACACTTACTAAAAGGAGAAACGTTTTGACTCGTGAAGTGGGTATGTGCCACTTGTGTTGAGTGAGTTTTGAAGAGAGACAAGGTTTTTTTGAAAATGTGTATCCTAGTCAACTATAGTGTAGTTGTAGGAGTGGACTCGAAGTGAGGCTTTGAAATGGGCTTGTGGCCCGAATTTTGACATGAGAAATGGACAGAGTTTCGACTGGATTTTGCGCTAATCAAATGGCCTATTTCGAAATTTTGATTAAGAAAAAGGGTTTTGATTTTTGAAGAAACGTCATGGTTTTGTTTAGAAAACGGTGATCATGTAATGTACAAGCATTTATACAAGCATTATAACGGGATGCTGAGTGCATTTAAAAGGGTTTTGGTTTAAAGGGTGGGTTGCCATACCGAACCATCAAACCCGAAGTCTGTGGAGAGGCTCGTACCAAACAAGAGTAAGGCCGATTCCTAGTCCATTTCCTCAAGTAGTGAAGGCCCTTGATACAAACAAGAGTAAGCATCATGGTATGGATGACGTCAATCGCTATCCATCCTTAGGCCCAAAAAAGAATTAGGACCGTTTAGACGGGACGATTGGTCGAATAGGTTGGGTTGGGCCTAGGAAGGCCGAATAAAACGGTCTAGGAAGACCGAGTTATGAAAACCGACAATTGTCTTGTACAAACTATTCCCTAACCTTGTTCAAGTTTCACCCTTAGCTACACGTAAGTGTATTATCCCCAGCGGAGTCGCCAAACTGTGGACAGCGGGGGCCCACGGGGGCGCTTGGGAGAGAAGAGAAACAAGCGTTTGCATTTTTGTATGGAGTCGCCACCAATTTTTATGGGAAATTGGAACCGTTCGAATACCTCGTGTCATGTCAAGACACAAAGTAAAGACATGAACACTAAGCAATCGTTACCCTTAGCATTCTATGTCTAGAATGACTCTCGTGGATGCCAATGAACACGGGTGTTCACAGATATCTGGAGTAAGGGGTGAGGGTACGTATTAGGAAGCTCTTTTGATCGAACACCTAATCCCGCCCGCCTCGATAGCGGCCTCTACTAATGATTAGGGAAGTTATTCGTACTTGATATATCGTCGATTATATGCATGCAATGCAACATCCAAGTTTTAATCCTAACATGTGAAAATTAGACTAAGTCGGTGAACAATTAATTTAACAAACAATTAGGTCGAAGTTGGAATTTATGTTCAATTACATATGAAGACATTCAAGCAATAAAAGAAATACAATAATTATAAATTACAATAATGAAAATTACAATAATTACAACGGATTAGGCGATTTATGTCGAAAATACCTTTAAAACGGACAATTTTGAGAAAAAGAATAAAAGAATAAAATAAAAAAAGAATTAACGAACAAAACAAAAGGTGATAATACGGATAATAGTTAATTATACGTAAGCTAATTAAACTAGGTCAAGGCAGAAAACGTAATTCAGGGACAGAATTCAACCCGGAAGAGGCGCAGCAGAGCTGCGTCCTTTGGAATAGGCGCAGCAGACGCTGCGTCAATTCCTGACCTGAACTCTGGCTGTGAAGCCGGAATTGCGTGTTGTTAATACCAATTGGTGAATTTAATGATGGATTAATATATTTACTCGGATGAAAGTGATTAATAGGTTATTTACATGTGATTAATGGGTCATAAAAGCAATAAAACATGGATGAGACGGAATATTATGAATTAATTACATGAAAGAATGATTGATTAATGGATTAAACAAACTAACTAATTAATTAGGTTAAATATGATGACTTGATAACAAATATAATGATGAATACGACAATAAACAGATGAAAATATATCAAAGATCGAATTCCAGAAACTCAATATGAACAAATCGAATTTCTACAACCCGGATTGAATTTAATGACGAAAACCCGCAAATATGAATTACTTGGGATTTAAGTCGGAACAATGATGAATTATATATGTTAATGAATGATGAATTATACATGTGAAATTGTTATGCAATTACGTCGAAGAATTAACGAACAAACAAATAACAAATCAAAAGAAAACGAGTTTACAGAGGACGAAGGAAGAAGAAAGGAAGCAGGAACTGCGGCAGCCTCACGAAGAGGCGCGGCAGAGACATCTGCGCTCCTTCAAGAGGCGCAGCGATTCTTTGCGTCCTTTCTCGACGGTTTGTCTTCTGGAAATCCGTAAAAAGAGGTTTTAAAGCATGGTTTTAGAAATCGGTTTTAAGAGGTACTTTCGACATAAACCTTACATTAGTGATACAAAAAGTAAATAACGATAAATAAAAGAGAGATTTACACCCTCAGACTTACATGTTTGACGAAACGAGAAGGACTAAGATATCGATTAGTGATGCTCGACGCGAATGCAAAGAAAGTGCCCTCGTAAGAGGAAAACGATTAGATTAATTAAGTTGATTGATAATGGAGTTGGTCAAATTGGTCGGTCATGCAAACGAGGCTGGTACTCAGAAGGATCCGAGCTTACGTGGTCGAATGTTCAAGCACGTAGATGCCAAAAAGTAAGAACAAAGGTCTAGAATGCAAAGGGAGAAGAGAAGGGCGGCCACTCGCGTGAGAAATATGAGGAGCGAAGGCTCCTATTTATACTAATCACGTGAAGGAATTAGGGTTTCGGAGACTCTTTGGAAGTGAATCTCGGAAAGATATGAAAAAGATAGGAAAACTACGCAGAAAAGGACCTGGGAAGAGGCGCAGCAGCCACTACGTCTCTTGGAAGAGGCGCAACACCTGCTGCGTTTGTTCCCAAGTGGTTTCCTCCTACGGAAGAGAGATTTCCGTGTTTAAGTTATGGTAGGACGGAATAATTTGGTTTTCCTTAATATCTTATGTGAATATTTCGGGAAATTGTTTACCAAAGGATAAAGATTATGAAATATGGAATAGAAATATCCGGAACATTCCAGAACATTCTGACTCGGGATTTAACGATTATCAGAAAATGGAGATGGTTTTAGACTCGGACTCCAAATGTACTCTAATTACTGTCAAAACGACCGTATCGGCACGTAGATGACAACTAAGAGGTAGACATTAATATTTGAGCAATCACTTGACGATAATGTTACGAACTGTCACAAATCGTTCCGCGTACCAAACATGCGGCCCAATCATCACCGGGTGGTTTGCGAGAGGTGCAGAAATGAGGTATCTACAACGGGCAACCAGATACCTATAAGGCACGACTAGTGGCAAAAGGTTTCACTGAAGTGCACGGATTGCATTATGATGAAAGTTTTGCACCCGTAGTTATGTTGCGTTCCATTTGGATTATCTTAGCGATTGCCGCTTTTCATGACTATGAAATTTGACAAATGGATGTGAAAACCGCCTTCTTAAACGGTTATTTGGAGGAAGAGTTGTACATGGTGCAACCCGAAGGTTTCACAGATCCTGAGAATCCTAAGAAAGTGTGCAAGCTTAAGCGTTCCATTTATGGACTTAAGCAAGCTTCTCGGAGTTGGAATCATAATTTCGACCAAGTGATAAAAGAGTATGGTTTCACTCGATCGGTCGAGGAACCATGCTTATATATCAAGTCGAGTGGGAGCAAGATTGTTTTCTTGATATTATATGTCGATGAAATACTCTTGATTGGGAATGACATTCCTCTCTTATCTTCGGTTAAAGGATGGTTGAAGAACCATTTCCAGATGAAAGATCTGGGTGAAGCACAACGCATATTGGGAATCCGTATCTACCGAGATAGATCACGACGGACGTTATCATTGAGTCAGGAGTCTTATTTGGATAGGATTCTTGAAAGGTTCAGCATGACCAACTCCAAGAAGGGGAACCTTCCAATGACGTCTGGGATGCAGTTGAGCAAGTCTCAGTCACCCATGACGCCTGAAGGGATTGAGCGCATGAGTCGTGTTCCTTATGCATCTGCAATAGGATCAATCATGTATGCCATGATATGCACACGTCCAGACGTGGCATATGCATTGAGTATGACGAGTCGGTACCAAAAGAATCCAGGTGAAACACACTGGATAGCTGTTAAAAACATCCTTAAGTACCTACGGAGGACTAAGGATAGGGTATTGACTTATGGAGGAGATACTAAGCTATGCGCAATCGGTTACGCAGATGCTAGCTTCCAAACGGATCGAGATGATTCAAAATCTCAGTCCGGGTTCGTCTTCACTCTTAATGGTGCTGCGGTCAGCTGGAAGAGTTCCAAACAGGATGTTGTAGCAGATTCTACTACTGAATCCGAGTACTATGCCGCTTCGGAAGCAGCAAAGGAAGCTATATGGATGCGTCAATTCTTACAAGGACTTACGATAGTTCCTAGTTCGAATGACCCGATCACCATCTATTGTGACAATAGAGGTGCCATCTTCCAGGCTAAGGAGCCTAAGTCTAGCAACAAATCTAGACATGTACATCGGAAAGCTCACCTGATCCGTGATTACGTGGAGCAAGAAGAGATAGTGATTGACAAGATAGCTTCGGATGATAACATCGCGGACCCTCTCACTAAACCGTTGAATTATGATAAGCATGAAGGGCACGTTATTTCCATGGGAATTAAACGTGTTCCTGAGTTGTAGTAGTTGATTATGGATTTGATACATTATCTTTTTCATATACTATGTATAACTTCATCGTTTTTATAATATTTTGTTTTTCATGTGGATTGTACTGACAACATTGAACGCCACAAAGTGAACTGAATTACATCATATTTGTTTTGGTCTGTAATCGCCTACATGAGCTGATAACTCTGGCTATTATATTGTGCAGTCGATTGATGGTGGGTTCAACGAGCCATAAGTCAAACGGTTGACTGATCGATCACAGATGCGGGATTATAACGATACCTCGTAGGACAAATTTTTGGTGACAACGTAATGGAGTCCTAAATGTTTAAAAAAATTCGGTTCCAGGTCGTGGATTGGACGTCCATTGTGTTCCTAGAGTCGATTCTTTTGACTATCGACTGTCTCTTGAGATTAAGGCAGTTTTTGGGTGACTTTGGTTTCTTTATCATGGTCTGCCGTAACTGGAGACTAAGTAGATTTTTTCTGGGTCATTTCATACTGTGCTTACATCTGCAGGATTTGAGTTGAAGAAAATATCCAACCCTTATCAGGTATAGTTATTTCTCAGGGCCACTCGAGGAGTTGTAACTGAAATACATGGCCATGCAAGAATGATGATTCGTTTATCAGTTAAGTTACTCTCTAGTCGGGGAAACCACTCTTGATATTGATCACTTGTAAAATACGACCTTTGTGAATACGGATTTTGAAAATTGTTTTACATTGAGTGGGAGAAATTTTAGGATATGAGAATCGGCTATCGCACATACACTTGTGAGGACAAGTGGGAGTTTGTTGGAGCTTATGTCCTCCACAAATTAGTGTGATAACATTTATAAATCTCTTATAGGTTCACAAGGGTATACTTCGTATTTTATCAGTTGATTAACGATTACCTAATAACGGTTGGCTTGCTAGAAAGTTTGACGTTATTATCATACTGATGGCGGTGATCAACTGGTCCCTAAAAGTCACACCTAAAAGATGTGCTTGAGAGATGTGGTTATGGAAATGTAATCACATTGATGCCTTATATGACTAAACAGTTAGTCAATGTGATGATGAGACGATTATTTACAGCCGATTAAATAATATTAGCTGAGACGAATTAACTGTCAATTCGTAAATTGAATATAATAGGTTATATTTAATTAATGTATATAATGTTAGCTTGGACGAATTAATATGTTAATTCGTAATTAAATGTAATCGGTTATATTTAATCAGCAAATTATAAATATGCGATATTTATAGTTAAAGTATATATTATACGATATTGTCATAATTAATTATAATTGACCCGTATTAATAAATCAACTGCAAGCTGTTGTGTGTAGACTTGTTAATACGGAATAATATAAATGACAATTTATAAATAATACACTAATTGTATACATTTTTTAAACTACCAAAATAAGAAGATTTTATCTCATTATTTTTGGTAGGTGGATAAACCGAAAATAAGAAGATAATTCTTCTTATATTTCGGTTGGTTTGGCCGAAATAAGGGAAGAAAATATCTCCCCCATTTTGACTCGAACCTACACGGTTTAAAGGGTGAGGGGAGACCATTTTCTTAACCTAATTTTCTAACCTAGCACACTCTCATCAAAAATACACACAAAACCCTAAAAATTAATCAGTTAATTGAGGGATCGATTCTAGCAAGAACAAAAAGCATATCTCATATCATCTTGGGTGCAACTGATAGGCGAATATCATTGCGATATTGTTCTTAGGCCGATTTTACTAGGACCGAAGGTTGATTTCATAATCTCTCTATTTTGTTTATGCAAATTTCTTTTATGACTAGTTTTCATATCTATAATTTCGTTATAATCCTTATAATGTTAATGGAAGTATACCGATATATCCTACACTTTACACAACCTAGCTATAAAGAGGTCACCTACAGGTGATGTACTCATGATTAGCATTGAAAAGGAAGTTATGGGCGCAGCTGATATAGCCATACTGGACCCGAAGCAACCGATGGAATTTTGTCGACCTTGACAATTTAGATGATGTTCACATTTTGATTTGGATGAAGTAAATTTTATTAATATAACTATTAAGTTATTTCTATTTACGAATAATGATGTTTGTTAAAATTATCAATTACAATAACAATCTTCGTTCATGTGGCGTAATAGGTACCTCAATAATCAGTTCGCTGAGTGGAAGGTCCCTAGTCACGCCTACGGATTCTTGAGTCCTAAGGCGTTCTCTGTTAACATAATTTCATACGAAGAACAAATCAATAGTATCGCTCGTCGGTTGATGTCGTCCAAAAAACTATGGCTTGCCCCCTACAATGAGAATATGTATGTATAGTACGTGATTATTGTAATGAATCACGGTTATATAAAGTTATTATTAACATGCTTAAATGCGTGTAAATGAACTAACAGTTCAATGTCTCAAAATGAATAGGAAGCATTGGGTGCTACCGGCAATCCAAGCGGAAACAAAAACAGTGTACTGGATTGACTCTCGCGAAGGCATACCCTCTGACAGTTGTGTAAGGATGATTACTGAGTCAGTTTACAACCTTCAATAATGTCATTTGTTATTGTATGACTTGAGACATATATATATGCAAATAATAATGGCATGTGTGTATATGATGTGACTCTTATTTGCGTACATTTAGTCCTCTAATTGAACCTATTTTGCATATTATTATAACATTTCATGGCCATTTTATCCGTCAAATGCTTTCTATTTTGCTTTCCTAGTGCATTTTATATGTTTTATAGGAAAGGAGATAATGAGGCGGAATTTCCGTCCCTCGCGTATATTCGGAAGCATGTTGATAATCATAGATGAACTAGTATGAAGAAGAGGCAAGAACGACGACCAACAAAGCAAGAATAAGGAGTGTGCAAAGACTAAAGGATGTGAAGCAAGGACCACACTGAGGAACAATCCGAGCGGCTTAGACAGAAGACGAGCGGATCCTCCTCTCATGATCCGAGCGTCCCGTGCAGAAGACGCACGTCTCCTCCCCTCACAATCCGAGCGTCTCCTCTTCTGGTCCGAGCGGATCGTGACAGCACTAGCGTGATATGCTCATGTTCTCGCAAGACTTGCATTTCTCCACTTTAAAACTTAGCATTGTTATTTACTAATTTATCTTTACTTAACCAAGTAATGCACCACTATATATACTCCATCTATAATAATCAAGAAAAAAAGCCCTCTTAGAGGAGAAAAACCTTCCTTAGATTAGATTAGGAGTAGATTAGAATAGATTAATCTCAACCATTCCACATTAATCTTTCTTTAATTATTATTCAAGTATATTATTATTGGGTAATTGAAGATTATTGGGTTATTATTGGAGAATTGACAACTCTTCATCAATCAATCAAGTTTTCTTCATCAATCAATCAAGATTAGATTAGGAGTAGATTAGAATAGATTAATCTCAATAATTCCACATTAATCGTTCATTAATTATTATTCAAGTTTATTATTATTGGATAATTGAAGATTATTTGGTTATTATTGGAGAATTGACAACTCTTCATCAATCAATCAAGTTTTCTTCTATTATTCTTTCCGTTCCATTTGTTCATCTCAAGTTTGGTATAATTCCTTTACTCTTTACTCTTTATTGTTTATTTCTTCATTCTATTATCACGTTTATATTTGTTGTAATGATTGACACCATTAATGACATGTTGCCCATGATAATGAGTGAGTATTTATTTAGCTAGGATTAATGGGGAATTAGGGGAAACAAACATGGGGATTGATTCATGCTTAATCTAATATGTTTTCATAATTAATTTGCTTGCTTATTGTGATTTCAACGTATGCACATGTTATGTTTGATGAAATGCGAGCCTATGAATCCTTGCATTTTTACCCATCACTTATCTTTTCAATGAAGCTTGTAAGATATAAACCAACTCGAGCCTCATTAGACCATGCATAAAAGTTGAATAGGAGGAGACTAAGTCGACTTATAGGTGTTGTACAATCTAGATGATTCGGCTCCGGGACCTAAATCTTCCTAGGGATTGTAAGATATACACTAACTCGATCCCATCACAACAATAAGTGCTTGCATCTAGTAGGGAACATGTTTGTATGATCAACTCCCAAGAATCCCCTATGATCCCATGACATCCTAGTATCCTTTATTATTTGTCTACACCTTTACTTACTTGTTTTACTTTGTTACTTGCATTAGTTTAGAACACAACTACAAACCCAATCAATTGTGACACTAGCATAAATTGAGATAGATAGACTTAGAACCCAAAACACACCGTCCCGTGGATCGACCTCGACTTGACCACTAACTAGTTGTTTGTTGAGAATATAAATGTGTTTGATTGAGAGACCCAAAGACACTCTCATCAAAATGGCGCTGTTGCCGGGGACGGTGTTATGTGATTAAGTTCTTACTTGTTTGTCTATTTTGATTGTGCTTTAACTTTGAGGAACTTGTTCCTCAAGGTTCGTTCTTACCGTTTTTGTGTAGTTTCCTTGGTTGTAGTTGTTTCCTTGTCTTAGCTATGATGGCTCAAGACTTGACATATGGAGTATGTGGTGGATCTTTTGAGTATGACTACAATGGATATGGGGAGTTTGAGGAGTAAGTCAACACAAACCTACCTTACTACTCATACAATGAAAATCCTAACTACTACCCCAAATTTCCCTACCAAAATAAACACACTCAATGAAAATCCTGACTACAATGAAAATCCTAACTACTAGCCAAGAACCCGTTGTTCCACCGGTAGAAGAAAATCCATCGGTAATCTTTTCTGACTTTAAGCAGCGTAATGCTTTTGTAGCTTTGATGAGTCGGACCATAAGACCAACCCGGTGTGTGAACCACAACATCTTGGAGACCTTTGGAATTAAGGGGGATATAGTGCATATCTTTGAGATCTTGGGGATGGAGGGCCTTTACCATCTACGTAATAAATCCTACCCTTATCTGACCTTGGAATTCCTGAGCTCCTTTGTGTACAATGTGAAAGGGAAGACCGGTTCTTTTCGTCTTATGAATGAGGATCACGAGTTGACCCTTGATGAGTTTGCCGGCCATCTGGGCGTAGAGGCAGAGGAGGAGGGATATATTAGTGATGTGGCAAAGAACAGTGGGGCACACCACTACCTACCTTACCTGATCAGCCGACTCGTCCCTAGTGCTAGTGCTATGTTAATCAATGACGTCCAACTTGTGTCCCTCCGCATGTTTATTAGGATGATGACTTGTCTTTTATTTACAAGGGATGATGTGAGTAAGCTGAATTCTCATGAGGTCATGTTGCCGATGTCTTACCTTAACATTCATCGGGGTAAACCTTTCTACTATAGTGCTCCCGGGGCTGTATGTTCTAGTTTGGACCATATGACGCAGTCTCTGAACCGTCACATCTTGTGTGGGGCTATAGTGACCCGCTTAGGAAGTTAGATAATGGGTCGTATGCGTGGAGAGTTAGGGGATCCATGTGGATGGTGCTTCCCGATCCCGAGCGTTTACCTGTGATTGACCATTTGGCTGAGCATGACCCGGGGAGTGTTGGACGTAGACTTGACTCTTCGTCCCACCCGATTGACTCCACCATCCTCCTAGACTTATCTGATCCCGCCACCGTGATGGAGAGCCAGCCGCTAGCTCCCCCGCCACGTGAGCGCCGTTGAGGGAGAGTACCGAGGGAGACTAAGGTGGAGACCGAATCCTCCTTCTCTACACCTAGCTTTTACCCACCACGGTACTCGCCCTACCCCACCATTCATGACCCTAAGATGCAGGTTAGTGACCTGACTGAGCGGATCTCCACTACCTTGGTGCTCTAGAACATGCATGAGATTTCATATAACTAGGGTATAGGGACAAAGTTAGCACAACCCGTTTGGTGGAGGGGACCCGGAGTGGAAAAAGGAATCTTCCACAGTTACAGAGATGATCCCGACTTTTAGAGGCCACCAGAAGAGACCAAGTTTGGCTGGCTTGCGGGACCGTGGGGAGCCAACTATGGTAATCAGCTAGGCGGCGGAGGCTATACAGCTGAAGCTTTTCAGGGAGCAGGTACATCAGAAGCTGGTACATCCGGTATAAGTGGTGGTGAGGAGATGGAGGAGGGTCCGGATATGTGATTTCGTTGTATTTTTGGATTTATTTTTGGTTTGTTGATGGATAATTATCGTTCTTTATCGTACTCTTTTCTTTTGGATGATTGTAACTGGCCTTAAGGCCACTACTTGCTTGCACATACTATGTTTGGGATCTTTAGACAAACTTTTAGTTGGTGATGGAGTATGCGATTGTGTGCAGGTATGACTCTTCGTGATTAAGTGCCTAAGTCAAAAATTTGCTTACTGACCTCAAAAACTCGACCGAGTATAACGGCATACTCGGCCGAGTATCTCTTACTCGACCGAGTACACTAGTATACTCGGCCGAGTACACGAATAATGCACCCTTCGTTGTTGGGAATCGTTATAGACTTAAGTGGATAACTCTTTTGTCCCGTGTATGCTTCATTACATTGCTAATGTTTTCCGACCTTATTGTGAGGTACCCCATATATATATGATCGCGACAGATGGATGAGTCTACGGTGCGACAATGAAAGGAATTTGAGATGTGATTGTGGGTAGTAGCGGTAGTCCTCATTAAGAAAGGACAATGGCGTCTTCACACTCCTTGCAATTTTCTTTCTAAGTGTGTTGTGTGTATCATCTCCTTGACTTGCATTCATAAGGTGGCTGTTTACATACGTGTGGAGGTGTTGTGTTTGCTTTGTACTAGAATATATGTTCCATATCTATTGTTATCCTACGGTCGGTTGACCTTGGTGGATGGGTAGAATGAACTTCAGGGACGAAGTTCCTTTTAGAGGAGTAGATAACATTGCGATATAAAAGTGTTAAAAATCACCAACAAGTTAAATAAAGTGCCTCCTACTCCTATGTACCTCCTACTTCTATGTTTTACCACCATTAATTTAACTTGTTGTCACAAACTTAATTTATGTAGTTGATGCTATAATAGAGTAACACGCCATTGTTATTCGAGTCATGTCAGGAGTCTTAACTTCTGGGGTGTTGGTATGGTGGTTGTCGCGTTGGGAAATGTCAGTTGAACTTCGGTGACGAAGTTCCATTTTAAGGGGGGAAGACTGTAATACCCGCCCTATTTAAGGACCGTTTGACCGACTTTTTTGACCACGGAAGACTTTAGGAGGGGATAGGTGAGAGGATAAGTGACTTATGTAGTTGTTTACTCGACCTATTATGGACTACTCGACCGGGTGGTGGTAACACTCGACCGAGTAAGGCTTACTCGGCCGAGTATGTGAGTACTCGACCGAGTATAGCCGCTGTTGACGCGTTATTATAAAACGCAAGTTTGCAAGTCTTATTTAATTTTTGACGGTTCCATTTTTATCTAACCCTAATATATATCTCTCTCACCTATCACCCACCTTTTCCCTACACGCTAATCTAGCCTAGACACTAACCATGGAAGGGGATTGGGTTACATATGAAGGATGCAAGTGAGGATGTCATCGTTGTCGTCGTCGGTTCGCATCGCTAGGTAAGTCATTGTTTTGTTGTCACCTTTCAGTAGGCTTCTGGGGTAGTCTTGTAATAGGATGTGGTTACCGCTTATAGGATGCGTCTCGGAGTCTTGCTTGGCTAATTATTGGATGCATTTTTCATGGATTGGCGATAAGGAAGGGTTTCCCTACTCAGTTTACTGATAATTTATTTAAGATTATGTTGTATTGTGTACGATTGATTCTCTGCTGATCATTGTTGGAGCATAGGAGTTGGTATGCTTGTTGTGATGGTTGTTGAGTAGAGTCACTTGCGGGAGTGGTTTCACGCCCTAGTTTTGCCCTCTGTGGAACCCGCCACAGAAGAGGATGTGCACATTAACGAATAGGGTTATCGCTCGTTGATGAGCGGGGCTTAGGTGGGGGAGTGGCTGCGATCCTCCATTGGCGGCGAGGATTACCTGTTGCGATGGGTAATCTGGCAGGGCTACACACTTTGGTGTGTAGTCGGTTACTATGTGAGATGGGGAGTTTGGAGGTGGATGATGATCGGCTGGTTGCCTTTTTTTACTTATCTTATTTTGTTATACAGTAAAATGACCACATGTGTGTTTTCAAAACTGTGGTGATCCATTCGGGGATAGTGAGCAGTTGGTTTAGTAGGTACAGTTGGTCTTGTTGCTTGCGGGCTTGGAAGGGAATCGAGTCACCACGCTACCGGAGTAGATGTCCTTGGCGCATGAGCTTAGTAGTTATCATAGTTACCACTCTGTATTTTTGTTACGCTGATCTATGTTGTAAGGACTTAAAGTATTTTAATAAATGTTCTTTTATTGTTTATTTGATCTACTACATCGGGAAACCGAGATGGTAACACCTTCATACACTAGGGTGGTCCTTGGTAAGGCACCTTGGTGTACGGGGGTATTACACTCTTAGCAAGATATAGTTCTACTCCACTCAAAGGCATTGGAATGAAGTTAACATTTACTCCGCTATCTTCGAGGTACGTCTGATATGGGTTTATATTATTCTAATAAATGCAAAACAGAGTTAGTTGGTTTTGCAAATGCAGGTTATATTTCTGACCCACATAATGGTCGCTCGCAAACAGATATGTGTTTATATGTGGTAATACTCCTATCTCATGGCGCTCCGTGAAGCAAACTATAGCGGCCACTTCTTCAAATCATGTCGAGTAGTTAACAATTCATGAAGCTAGTCGAGAATGTGTATGGTTGAGATCAGTTATTCATCATATTGAAGGATCATGCGATCTATCTTTAAGAAATAAGTCACCAACTATCTTACAAGAAGATAATACTGCGTGCATCGCTCAACTTAAGGCAGGATTCATCAAGGGTAATAGAACGAAGCACATTTTGCCGAAATTGTTTTTTACTCATGATCTCCAGAAAGATGGTGTCATTTATGTTCAACAAATCCGCTCTAGTGAAAATATCGCTGATATTTTTACCAAGGCATTTCTGAGCAAGAATTTGAGAAGCTAATCAATCAACTTGGGCTACGTCGTCTCAGGGATGTCAAGCGTTGTTTTAATGAGGGAGAGTAAATACGCGTTGCACTCTTTTTCCCTTAGCCATGGTGTTGTCCCACTGGATTTTCCAGGCAAGGTTTTTAACGAGGCAACACTTAGTGCGTATTACGGAGATTATTGTATTTCCTTTATTAGATTTTTTGTCCCATAAGGGTTTTTCTAGTAGAGGTTTTAAGGAGGAATTTTCTCCGATGATGGACATCAAGAGATATTATATGGATGTCCATATATTACCATATCTTTAGGAGTTATTCTATTACCATATTACAATTATACTTTTGTACTATATATACCTTTCATATGAATAAAGCTGAATACCTTTTTCTGCTCTCTATATTCTCCTCATAACTCTCTATTATTCATGACATAAGATGGGTATTTTAAAAGTATTGTCCCGTCTAAAAAATTGAAATCTTTTTGGCGCCTAAAAATTTCATTTAAATGATTTTTATGTCATTTTAAAAAAAATCATACTTGGCGGAAAACGAAAATTTAAATGAATTCACTCTTAGATTGCTTACTATGAACCCTAATATTATATTTATTTAACCTCCACACTTTAGAGATCTAATGCCACAAAAAGAGGAAATACTTCTCAGAATTGGTTTAGAGATGACATGCATGGGGTTGGAGATCGAAACAGAATAATCACCTAAAGACGACGGGTATGGCGAGGCAGGAGACCAAAACATCCAATAATGTCTGCCTTCAGTTGAAGTGTGAAGTTTCGAGTGTGGGGTTGGAGATCGAAAGACAATTGAGTTTGGTACCAATGAAATAGAATTCACCATTCATGGAGTGATTTTATTTTATATTGTCGATAACATACTTAGTAATTGGTAGTAAATATATAGTGTAACACCTCATACACCAAGGTGCCTTACCAGGACCGCCCAATGCATAAAAGTGCTACCATCTCGGTTACCCGAGGCAATGTATATAAAAAATAGACCATAAAAAACGTACTTTAATAAATACATTTTAGGTGATTACATGTGAAAACCCAAAACTGCAAAGTAGGATACAACATTTCCAAAACCCAAACCAACTAAAGTAAATAAATGTTCGACACAATAGCGGAAGACTTCTAGATGACTCGTGGTGACTCATGCCTAGCTATCCCTCGTGCATCCAAATCATACCTGCTCAATAGCTGCTCACCATCCCCAAATGGATCACCACAGTTATTAAAACAATTAAACGGGGCCAGCTACTGCGTACACAATATAGGATAATACCACAACACTACACAAACACAATTCTCCAACACCGTCACATCACCAATCACCTGACTACCCTAAAGGTCTAGCCCTGCCAGATTACGGATGTAATCAGTAATCCACACCGCCAGTGGGGGACCGCAGCCGTTCCCACCTAAGCCCCGCTCATCTTTACCGAGCGCAAACCCATGTTCCTTAATGTGCACATCCCCTCTTGTGGCGGGTTCCACAAGGGGGGAATCAAGGGCGTGAAGCCACCCCCGCAAGTGAATCTACTCAGCTGAGGGCGCACTATAATACCCGTCCTATTAGGGACCCGTTGACCAACGTTGACCGACCTTTGGGGGCAGGCAATAGTCCTTACTGATGCGTGCCGGAGTTACCTTGTGCCTTGATTGCCTTTAGAAGTGAGTGGTACTCGATAGAGTAAAGGCTACTCGATCGAGTAGCTTGGGTACTCGGTCGAGTAGGGGCCACTCGATCGAGTAAGTGGGTTACTCGATCGAGTAGCGTCTTTTCATCAGGGGTTTATAATCGTGTTTTTTAAAACCGCAAATCATTTCCGCCTCTTTCCCAAAACCTAGATGTCGTCTCTTCCTCTTCTCTTCACCATAGAACATCCCATAGGAGCCTTTAAGGGCATTTGTGCCATAGAAGTGGATTGCTTGAGTCGGGTAGCGGTCTTAACGCCGTTGTGAGATGCGTAGGTATGTCATCGTCATCATCTTTGTCTATGTTGTACCTTATAAGGTTGTTCTGGTAGTAATAGGCTTGTATGTTGTTTGTATAGGGATTGCTTGCTTGGTTGATGTCGTATGGTTGATCGAGGAATCGCTGCTTTTGGTTAAAGGTAGGTTCGCCTACTCAGTCTTTGTTGGTTGTTAGAGTGTCGGTTGCTGTTGTTGGTTATTGTTGTCGTAGCCGTGGTTGTTGTTGTTTTGGTTGTTGTTGTTGTGATACAGCTGTTTGTGACTGATTGTCTGTGGTTCTCGAGGTGCGTCCTCGGCTGAGTGGAGTCACTTGCGGGAGTGGCTTCACGCCCTAGTTTCGCCCTCCGTGGAACCCGCCACAGGAGGGGATGTGCACATTAATGGGACAGGGTTATCGCTCGGTATGATGAGCGGGGATTTGGTGGGTACGGCTGCGGTCCCCCACTGGTAGGGCTGGTCCAGTGGACAGTCGGTGACGGAGATTGATTGGTGTGGGTGTGACTGTGTGTGTATTTGGTTGTGTTTGTATTATATGACGGTTGATTGTTGTGTCTTACCTCAGTTACTGACCTTGTGCGGTTGTCTTGTTTGTCTTGTGTGTCTGCCGTGATCCCTTATGGTGAGCAGTCCGTCTTAGCAGGTGCTGTCTTGGATGCTAGCTGGAGTCCGGGTTGGGATAAGTCTTCACAAGTAATGGCAGAAGTAGTATATAGTTGATGAGTTGTATCTTCCACTTATTAGCTTAGATGTAACACTTGTAACATAACTGTAATTGTTCTTTTATCGACTTTTGATAATTTTATAACTCGGGCAACCGAGATGGTGATGCCCTTATATGCTAAGGAAGGCCTAGCTAAGGCTCCTCGGTATATGGGGGTGTCACAAATTGGTGTCAGAGCGACGATTTTGGAACCTGTAACAAATGAATCTAATGAACGTAGTGAGTCTAATAAAATGAACCTGGTGTATGTATAATGGGAGCCCCAGCTGGTGCTAGATTTTGGGTGAGTAGGCGCCCTCATTTCAAAATCTTTGGCCCCATTGTGCTTAAGCCAGTCACTGGGTATGAGAATGATGAGTCGGTAATTAGATGCCTAATGTGTATGGCGAATATGCTAGAATTGATCGTGGTCGAGTCTCTGTTGAAGTTAGCATGTGCGTAATAGTTAAGTTAGAATTATGTCTGGTGAAGTTTTGATGGAAGTAATATATGTGTGCGATGATAATGAGGAACGTGAAAGGTTTAATATGATAGAAATATGTGAGAAGAGTAGAAACGTGTGATGTGATCTGGAACGTGATAACGGCTATAATTGCTTCAGCATGTTAGCAATGGTAGTTTTATACGATTTTATAAGTCCATAATAGTGCTAATGGTGGTAATTAAAATAGTTATAGAATTCGAATGAGAATTATAAACTGTTAATGGATGGATGTGATACATGTATGGCTGAAAGCTTCCGCATATGATATTAATTTGAGTAGATTAGTTGCTTAGGTTGAAGCATGATCATGTTGCTAGTACACTTGAATGATGCCTGTAAATTTGATGTTAAAGGAGCGATTAGAGTAATGTGTTTATAAGTTTATTAGCGGAATGGTAGCCAAAGGTTTAATTATGAGGTAATACATTATATATATATATATATATATATATATATATATATATATATATATATATATATATATATATATATATATATATATATATATATATATATATATATACATGAACGATTTAATAATGTGGTAAACAGTGTCCTGTGAAGTTCGTTATGGAATAATATGATATGAGTCCTAGTTGGTGAAACCGTTGCGATACAATTGAGTAGTAAGGGTATAATGTGAATGAATATGATAATAAGTGACGACTTCCGGACATGGTTTGGAATCGACACGTGCTGTTGTTTTGCAGGAATCTTCAGTTAATCTCGTAACTTTAACCGTGTACCCAACCTTACTTGACCGAGTATGAGTGCCTACTAGACCGAGTAGACCTCATTCGATCTAGTTAGGAAGCTATGACGTCGAGGGTGTAGGAATTTCATACGGATACTCGATTAAATAGCGCCTACTCGATCGAGTAGAGGGCACTCGATCGAGTACCCAACATACTCGATCGAGTAAGCTACAGTACAAGAACTTCCGCGGGATTCATAAACCCTTTTTCTTTCTCATTCTTCCTATTCTTCTTCATAATCTCGCAAAACCTAACCTCCATATCT
Organism: Silene latifolia; assembly: GCF_048544455.1. Taxonomy (NCBI): domain Eukaryota; kingdom Viridiplantae; phylum Streptophyta; class Magnoliopsida; order Caryophyllales; family Caryophyllaceae; genus Silene; species Silene latifolia. Next base: position 76,138,658 of record NC_133526.1, on the reverse strand, counting down.
CTCACCTTGCTCTCAATCTTGTACTTGTGGTGATTTATTGGGTGATTCCTTTTGCTTATAATTGTTTTTTTTACTTCCTATTTGATCAAGGTATGAATTTTCCTCCTATTTTAATGTTTTTCATCAATTAGAAACAATTAGGATGCTAGAAAAATCTGAAAATTCGATTTATATGTGATAAAATTCGTTTATAATTGTTGTAATATGATTTAGATGCTTCCTTTTTATGGATATTGTTGTTTATAATACAAAACTCAAATAGAAATTGCATATGTAGATACCGAATTTTCTAGGGTTTGAGAAATTGAATTGATTTTTGGTTGTCTTTTACATGTTGAAGGATGAAATTTGAGTAGTGTATGTTGTACATATCAGGTGGGGAGTTAATTTTCGTGATTTTCACCTCAAAATTTGTCTTAAAACTCCATCTTAAAAGTGCCTTAACGTGAAATTCGTCTCATATAATTGGAAATTTTAGTAGTACATAAATGTAATTTGAAGATTTGAGTCCTAAAAGTTGTAATAGCTGAGTTAATTTATGTTAATCATGCCATATTTTCACAGCTGTAAAGACCGTCTAAACTTTGAAAATTGGAATTTTTACTTGGCAATTCGGAATTGTTGGTGATAGTGTGTACTTAGATGAATCTTTCATGATTTAATATGTGAACTTTGCATGTTTTGGTGAATATGTGTTGGTATATTTACGTGGTATGTTGAAACAGATGCCGAGACTAAACTTAGGGACCAGGCAAAGCAAGAGGGGTAGGGCTTCTTAGCCCGAAGTTGGGGAGGGTAGTGGACCAGTAGTCCCAGCGGTACTTGAGTACCCATCAGTGGTGTTCATAGACTTTAACCAACGAGAGAGGTTTGTAGCTTTACAGTCTCGCAAGATGAGGCCGACCCGTTGTGTTGACACGACTATCTTAGAGGACCTGGGTATTGAGACGGATGTCCGTCATATATTTGAGACTTTGGGGTTCACAGAATTATACCATTTACGGAAACATTCCTATGCTTTTCTGACTCTTGAGTTCATAAGCTCGTTTAAATACGAGCCGGTTGAGCAGACTGTGCAGTTCCGTCTTATGAACACCAGTTTTATGCTAACCATGGACCTGTTTGCTTCCCACCTTGGTTTGGCTAAGCCTCCTAAGGATGCCCTCCGTGACATACCGTCTGAGTGCGAGGTTTGCCGCCTTATGCCCTACATTACCGAGAAATCTGCTCCCACCGCTAGTAACATGTTGATCAACGATGTGCAACATGTTACCTTGAGGATCTTTCTTCGTGCTATGTCGTGTCTCCTTTACGAGAGGTCTGATATGAGTAAGTTAAACTCCCATGAGTTGTTGCTTCTGATGGCTTATCTTAACCCTGAGCGGACGGAGAGAGTGGTCTTTAATGCTCCCGCTATGGTTTGTGCCAGTCTTGCTTTGATGGCCTCCTCTAGTAGTAGGATCTTAAGTTGTGGTGCTATTGCTACCCGGTTAGCTGAAAAGCTAACTTCTTTTATGGCTTCCTCCGAGTACGTTCCCTTAGCCACCCCGGTGCCTACCATGGATAGAGATTATTTCCTCGACCTGAAATGGTTGAGAATTTTGGCGGATGGTAGCCTAGCATAGAGGGTGTGGGGCATGAGCTGGATGAGGATACCGGCTCCTGAGCACCTCCCACCGACTGAGCCTCTAGCTGCGACTGTGGTAGCTGCCGACTCTGATGAGGAGGAGGATGAGGATGCACCTCCGGCGAGACAGACGTATTTCATTGACCAGACGATCCTTCAGGTTATGCCCGAGCCGAGGAAAGGGGAGAATGTGAGAGCTGCAGAGGACAGACCCAGGATAGGGAGGGGACCATGCCGCGTGAGAGAGAGGATAGCTGAGACCCAGCCACAGCCGGCAGCACCACCACAGCACCCATTTCCTTGTTACCCTTACCTTGATACCCCGGCGACGCGTGACAGCTTCCTGGCAGAGAGAGTGTCCTCTACCTTGACGCTCCGGAACATGCACGAGATGGCATATGCTCAGGGTATTGGGACCTCGGGACCGCATCCAGTTTAGTGGAGGGGAGTTGGGGACTACAGCGGGGTTTTCCACTCTTACGGGGTGGATGCGTCCACATGGGGAGCACCTCAGTCTTATCCTTACGGCAGTTTGACCCCATGGTACGTGAGTCTAGAGGTTGGAGCAGGGGATGATGCGGGACTTGGGACTTCAGGAGCTGGCACCTGATGAGGTGGTGGAGATGAGGATTATGTCATGGATGAGCAGCAGCAGCAGCATGAGTGATACTCCTTTTCCTATCTTGTTCGTAGTTGTATCGGATGTTAGTTTGCTTTGGTTGGAACTTTTTCATTTCGTACTTGTTATGTTCGGTTTGTATTGGTGGACATAAGGCCGTACTTGCTTTTCCTAGACTTGTTTGCAGGATTTCTGGTCGGGTTACCATTCCGACCCGCGGTTATGCGACCGTATATATATATATATATATATATATATATATATATATATATATATATATATATATATATATATATATATATATATATATATATATATATTGTGTGTTGTGTTAGGAAGGTTGTGGAGTAGCATTTGACCTGTGGCTACTCGACCGAGTGCCCCTCACTCGATCGAGTAGCTGCAGGTGTGGCAGATTAGGAGTAATCTGATTTCGGGATACTCGATCGAGTAGCTAAGATACTCGATCGAGTAGGGCCAGCTCGACCGAGTGCCTAACCCACTCGGTCGAGTGGCACTGTTACAGGAACTTTTCGAAAATCAAATTGTTTGATTTTTTTTTTTTTTTTGCATATTTTGATACTTATAATGGTTATTGAGGGTTAGTGTTATGTTTGAGTCGACTTATTAATTATGCTTGGGTCCATGCTTGACTTATAAATGATATTTTGTGGGATTAGATGTGACACAAAGGTTTCCTTTATTGCTGTCATAAGCAAGCCTAACTTATTTATTATCGAAAAGACTTGTTACTTATTTCGCAGAATTTCCATAACTAAATTAGATACAATTGATATGTGCATGTTTTATGGTTCTTAGCAATTATCCTCGTAAGGTAGTATATATATATATATATATATATATATATATATATATATATATATATATATATATATATATATATATATATATATATATATATATATATATATATATATATATATATATATATATAAGGCTATGTTAGTCGTGATTAATGAGTAATGTCGACAAGGTGCAGTTTGTGTTAGAAGATTTATTTGATGGTGAACTTCGGGGACGAAGTTCCTTTTTGGGGGGAAGAGTAATGTCTCGAAATAAAAAGGCCAATATTATAATAATTTTGTGGTATACTATACTAATTTGGTTGTTTGTTTGTAATGCTCACTATTGTCTCTGTTATAATTCTAGCATGAAGTTATAATTGTTTTAATTGTTTTGATGAGTAATTTGTATGTCTAAGTAAAAGTTGAGTAATTTACAATGAAAAGATAGTCATAAAGAGATGAGTATGTCGGGAACGGTAACGAAGGGTTAGAATCATGAAGTGTAACAGGATCGTTGTGTGGCATGTTTTGGTGTTAATAGTCGTGTACTAGTGAAAGTATAGTCTCATAATGCGTGGCTAAGAGTTTGGATTAGTAGTATAATCGTTGGTCGTGTTGGTACATGTCGTGTGATTGGTACTCCGAGTTGTGGGTTGTAGAAGTCGGTCTATATGGTGTGTCGGACAGTGATGATGATGACATAGTGGGGTAATGCTTCTAGAGAGTAGTGACCTCTGTCGGGAGAACAGTGCTGTCAACCTTGGTTTCTTGTCGTGCGGTTGGGGAAGGGTGAGTTGAACTTCGGGGAAGAAGTTCTTTTTAAGGGGGGAAGACTGTAATACCCGTCCTTTTAGGGACCCGTTGACCGACCTTTGGGGGCAGGCAATAGTCCTTAGTGATGCGTGCCGGAGTTACCTTGTGCCTTGATTGCCTTTAGAAGTGAGTGGTACTCGATAGAGTAGAGGCTACTCGATCGAGTAGCTTGGGTACTCGGTCGAGTAGGGGCCACTCGATCGAGTAAGTGGGTTACTCGATCGAGTAGCGTCTTTTCAGCGGGGGTTTATAATCGTGTTTTGTTAAAACCGCAAATCATTTCCGCCTCTTTCCCAAAACCTATATGTCGTCTCTTCCTCTTCTCTTCACCATAGAGCATCCCATGGGAGCCTTTAAGGGCATTTGTGCCATAGGAGTGGATTGCTTGAGTCGGGTAGCGGTCTTAACGCCGTTGTGAGATGCGTAGGTATGTCATCGTCATCATCTTTGTCTATGTTGTCTCTTGTAAGGTTGTTCTAGTAGTAATAGGCTTGTATGTTGTTTGTATAGGGATTGCTTGCTTGGTTGATGTCGTATGGTTGATCGAGGAATCGCTGCTTTTGGTTAAAGGCAGGTTCGCGTACTCAGTCTCTGTTGGTTGTTAGAGTGTCGGTTGTTGTTGTTGGTTGTTGTTGTCGTAGATTTGGTTGTTGTTGTTATCGTTGTTGTGGTTGTTGTTGTTGTTGTTGTTGTGATACAGCTTTTTGTGACTGATTGTCTGTGGTTCTCGAGGTGCGTCCTCGACTGAGTGGAGTCACTTGCGGGAGTGGATTCACGCCCTAGTTTCGCCCTTCGTGGAACCCGCCACGGGAGGGGATGTGCACATTAATGGGACAGGGTTATCGCTCGGTATGATGAGCGGGGATTTGATGGGTACGGCTGCGGTCCCACTGGCAGGGCTGGTCTAGTGGACAGTCGGTGACGGAGATTGATTGGTGTGGGTTTGACTGTGTGTGTGTTTGGTTGTGTTTGTATTATGTGACGGTTGATTGTTGTGTCTTACCTCAGTTACTGACCTTGTGTGGTGATGTGATCAATATTTGAGCATATTTAGTCCCCGAATTAGCCTCATTCCTATGCTTTGTAGTGCATATTTGGGTCATTTAATATCTTTAGTCCTTTGTTTTGCATATTCTTTGAGGTTTCGTTTCCTTGGTAGGACAGGAGTGCAAAACTTGCATTTTCATGGCAAAATAGAGCTAAATTGATCGAATTTAATGACCAAGCATCAAAGAGAAGACAAGACTAGAAGGCCTTTGTACATAATGTAGTAGATGGGCAATGATGAGGAAGATCCTTGCATCCCCGACAAAATCCCGGAGGATTGTTAGAAGAAGAAAAGAAGAAAAGAAGAAATGGAAGCTGAGCCAAGATCCGCTCGTCTCAGCCGTCGGGACGCCCGTCCAAAAGCTCGCCAGGCCGCTCGTCCAAAAGCTCCCCAATCTGCCCGTCCCGACCCTTGGACGCTCGGATTGTCGTCCAGAGAGACCCGTCCTCTTCTTTCTTCATTCGAGATGCGCATATTTTTGGAAGACTAGCTAAAAGGAGACCCACATCTTTTCTTGAGAGGAGCGATTCCTCAAGGACTTAATCGTCATTTAAGCCCTTAGTAACCCTAATTTCTGCACCTAATCCCCACTGTAAATACCCCATTAGTCTAATTAGATTATCATGTTCTTCTTATTAATCTTTAGTGTAGTTTATATTATTCTAATCTTTCTTTAATCTTGTAATCAACTTCTAATCAAGTATTAATACAAATCTCATTTCCTTAATTTTTTATTGTTCATCTTTTATTTTGGGTAATTGAAGATTATTTGGGTTTATTGGGAGATTGACAACATTCCATCAATCATCAAGTACTTCTTTTATTCTTTGCATTATTATTTTGGAATCATCATTAGGTATAATTCTCTTAATCTCTTTTTAATTAATGTTAATCATCTTCATTTATTCATCATGTCTTGCTTTGTTAATATGATTGACAACCTTGTTAACATGTCAAACTTGATAATGAGTGAGTAGTTTCCTTAACTAGGGTTAATGGATCATTAGGGGAAACCAACATGGGGGATGATTCATGCATAATCTAATATGTTCACATAATTTATTTGCTTGCTTGTTGTGATCTCAACTTATGCACATGTTATGTTTGATGAAATGCGAGCCTATGAATCCTTGCATTTTTTACCCATCACTTACCTTTTCAATGAGACTTGTACGACATAAACCAACTCGAGTCTCATTAGACCATGCATATAGTTGAGTAGGGAGGATTAAGTCGACTTGTAGGTGTTGTACAATCTAATCGATTCGGCTCCGGGACCCAAACCATCCTAGGATTGTAAGATATAAACCAACTCGATCCTATCACAACAATAATTGCTTGCTTATAATTTGAGAATATGTTTGTATGATCAATTCCCATGAATCCCCTATGAACCCATGACACCCTAGTGCTTTTAATCAATTGTTTACATCTTATTTTAGTCATCTTGCTTGTTTACTTTTATTGTTATTTAGTTTAGTGATCTTCTTATCTCAACCCAAATTGTGACACCTCTAGACACCACTACTTGCAATCGAAAATCCTACATCAATACCCGTCCCTTAGGATTCGACCTTTACTTGCCTCTTTACTAGTAGTAGAGTTGTTTGTGAAGTTATAAATATTGTTTTGGTCTAGGTGCTCCTAACGACAAGTAACCTAAATCTAAGCTAAGAAAGCGAACCGACCAAAAAAATGGCGCCGTTGCCGGGGACGGTGTTAACTTGATTTGATTTTCTTTGATTGTTATTAGTTGTGTCTTTCTTTGCCTTAGGGAAGTAAAACTCCTCAAGGTTTGTTCTAATTTTTTTCGAGTTGTTTGATATTTTGCATGTCTAGAATATCACAAGGTAACTTGTTACCCATTGATCACGAAATTTAAAGGACTTTGACAACCAATAGAAGACTTGCTAGAAATACTTTGAGAGGTATTGGTGTGGTTGTAGATATTCAACCAAACACTATTGAGTTCATCAACCCTTTTGCAAGAGAAGGTGAGGAGAACCCAACACAAAATCAATCACACAATCAACCCACAATGCCTAAGTTTTCTTCACATTCCGTACCAATCGAGGAGAACCTACCCAATGGAACTCCCACACCACAACACTTAACCGGAAATTTCATTGCAAAATCTGCATTTATCCAATTAGTCGAAAGAAGCCAATTTGGGGGGATGCCTAGTGAAGACCCTCATTCCCACATGGAAACTTTTTGTGACTATTGTGATGCGATTTCACAAACCGGAGTGAATCAAGACCAAATTCGATGGGTCTTATTTCCTTTTTCTCTAATTGGCACCGCGAAACAATGGTTGAAAAGCCTTGATAAGGCTACTCTTGGAATTGACTCTTGGAATTGACCCTCCGGAAAAGACTAACATGCTAAGAGCTCAAATTACGGGTTTTAAGCAAAGGGACGAAGAATCTTTGTATGAAGCTTGGGAGCGATTCAAAGGAATTTGTCGCTCATGTCCTTATCATGGACCTAGCGAGTGGTTCTTGGTACAACAATTTTGGAATGGTCTTTATGAAGACTCAAGAAACATTCTCAACATGGGATCAAATGGTATGTTCACCGAAGTTGACGATAATCAAACTTGGAACAAGATTGAGGAAATGGCGGTTCATAATTCACAATATAGTAGACCCCGCAAGGCTACTAGAGGAGGAAAGCATGAAGTGGACTCTATTACTCAATTGGGTGCTCAACTTAGTGCTCATATTGATACCATTAACTTAAAGTTTGAGAAGGCTATGGCTAAGCTTGAAGAAGCCTCAAAATCACCAAAGCATCATGTTAATGCCATGGTGGCATCTTCATCAATCCCAAGTGGGATATGTGAGAATTGTGGAACTTTGAGACATGACCAAAGTGAATGTAGGGGAACAAATGAGCAAGTGAATGCTTTTCAAGCATACAGAAGTGGTACCCCTTATTCCAACTATTACAATGAAATACCAAATTCCACCCAAATCTCTCATACAAAAGCCAAAATGTTCAAAACCCTCAACCAACATACACCCCACCTCCCATGAGAAACCAAAATCAAAGACCCTTTTTCAACCAAAACCAAGGTTATCAAAATCAAACTCCATACAATCAACAAAATGACCAAGGTTTTGATGTTCAAAAAGCGGTCCTCCAAATGCAAAAGAATCAACAAGAATTTTTAACTCAAATGCAAAAAGATAGCCAAGCAAAAGACATCACCATCAACAACATCCTAGCCCACACAAAAATGTTGGAAACTCAAATGACCCAACTAGCATCTTCAAGTTCTCAAAGACAATAGGGGCAATTACCACCTCAAAGTAATCCCCCAAGATATGATACGGTTAGTGCCATTCACTTGAGGAGTGGTACGAGATATGAAGGACCAAAGAAGCAAGTTGAGGATGAAGTTGTGGAAGCTAGTGACAAGGAAAGAGTTGTGCAAAACTCTAGGGAAGAAGAACCCACCAATCAAGAAGTTTCAAAGAAACGTGAAGAAAAGGCCAAAGAGAAGGAGCCCATTGTGATTAGACTTCCATTCCCGAGTCGTCAAGCTAAGCCTAAGTTTGATGACCAACTTGGAAAATTTATGGAAATTGTGAAGAATTTAGAAGTCTCGATTCCTTTCACGGAATTGATCAATCACGTTCCGGCCTATGCAAAGTACATGAAGGACATCCTTACGAAGAAGAAATAAATCCGGAAGCTTGAGACTATTGCCTTCACTAAGGTGAGTAGTGCCATCCTTCAAGGGAGTTCACCTCCAAAACTCATGGATCCGGGAAGTTTCTCCATTCCATGCACTATTGGTGACACTACAATCAACAAAGCTTTATGTGACCTTGCGGCAAGTGTTAGTGGCATGCCATATTCGGTTAGCAAGAGGCTAGGAATGGGAGAACTCAAATGTACCAACATCACTCTTCAAATGGCGGATAGATCAACAAAGACACCTTTAGGGGTATGGGAAGATGTTCCCGTGAGAATCGGAAAATTCTTCATCCCGGTGGATTTCTTTATTGTTGACATGGAAGAAGACTCCAACATTCCTATTATCTTAGGAAGACCTTTCTTGCACACCGCGGGAGCGGTGATCGATGTGAAGCATGGAGAGCAAACCCTTGAAGTGGGAGATAAAACCATCACTTTCAATCTTGACAAGACCATGAAAGCTCCCCGATTGCATGAGCCATGTTTTATGGTTGATCACTATAGCCGAAAGGATGATAGGAAGAAGTTGGAATTTCAATGGAAAAAGAAAGTGGATGATGCTCCATCAAAAGAGCAAGGAAATAGCAACAATGAGAGCTTGAAAAGCTCACCCATGACAAGTGAAGAAGATGGCCTCATTGGCCAAGACAAGAAATAAGGAGAGTTGTCTCTATCAACTCAAGAAATTTTTAATAATCAAGTAGACGAAGTTTGCGGTCTTTGGGATGATGAGTTTAAAGGGATATTCAACCCCTATATTGGTAATGCTATGAACCAAGACCATCATGGAAAACAACAAGGGCAAAAATCTATTGAGGACCTTTATCATGATAATGAGCAAGCTTTCGACTACTTCTTCAAGGTGTTGAGTAACATCAACAACACCTTGAACATGCCCCCTTGACATCTCACATTGGATGAGCGTTTGGTGGAGTCCTCCCTAAACCACCATTTGTAAATATTCTAACTCCCTAACTTGCACTTCAATTATTACATTGCATTTTTGTCATTTTTGGATTTATATTTTTGTGCCTTGATCAAGATATTCCTCATTTTGAGAGAAGTGAGGGAGGGACTTATGATTTTATTGATGTGTAGTGCTTTACCTTAGTGTGGGGGTAGCAATTGCCTAGGCTATTCATGCCTTTGTAGTGCCCCTACAATGAAGAGCACGAGAATTGAAGAATGAAAATGACACGGGTTACGAAGTACCCACGGATGGACCTGAATCCGTGTGGTCAAGGAAGAATCCGAGCGGCCAAATGGGCAATCCGCTCGTCCTAAAGAACCCGAGCGTCCAAAGTCACCAGACGCTCATCTGGTAGAACTGCAGAAATCAAAAATCTGGTCTGTAAAAGAATCCGAGCGTCCCAGCTGAGAATCCGCTCGTCTCATTCTGGACAGTCGTCCTTCACAAAAGACGCTCGTCTTTTCAATAGAAAAAATCTGGGATTATCTCTGTAAAGGAATCCGAGCGTCCACCCAAAAAGACACTCGTCCCTCCACAAAGAATCCGCTCGTCTTAGAAGCAAGACGCTCGTCCTGTGGCGTCTTTTCATGAGCCAAACTTTGAAGAATTCGAGCGTCCCGACACCTGGTTCGCTCGTCCTCCACTGCGTTTTCAAAAATAACGGGCGTTTTTAAACCCCCTTCTCCCTTTCATTCTCATTTCTTCAACCTATAAACACTACCCACTACCCCAAAACCCCAAAACCCCCATCCTCTCCATCAACAAAATCAAATTTCCTCAACCAAACTCAACCAAAACAAATCCAAACTTCCTCACAACAAAAATTAATCACTCCTTTTGCAACAACAAGTGATTCAAACACCAAAATCTTCAACCTTTGAGTCGATTTTTAGGATACAAAGCAGCATTCATTTATCCTAAATCGATTTGGGTATCACTAAAGAAAATTGAAGATTTCAATCTTTCATTGGTGTAATCAAGCAAAGGAGAATGGTAAGAACTAAAGGAGGCAACAAGGCACCCCAAAAGAAGACACTTTCCAAAAGGTAACTAGCTCTTCAAGCAAAACAATTGTCAAAGGCATTGGTAGTCCATGAGGCAAGGTTGGAGGTTCAACAACAAGATCCCCCTATGGAAGCTACAACATCAACAACTCCGGTCATTGAACAATTATCCAATTATCCGGAGGTAACTTTCACTTCCGACTCTCATAGGGAGAAATTCATTCTCTTTGCTAAGAAAACCATCATGCCTACTGAGTTTATTTGTGAAGATGCATTGTCAAAGTTGGGTGTTCTTGAACAAACCAAAACCTTGTTTGAGTCTATGGGATTGGGTAAATTGTTTACAATGAAATAATTGACATACCCCTCCCTCACCTTGGAATTTTTAAGTTCCTCTAAAGTCACAAGGGTGGAGACTCGAACCAACATCGAGTTTCGTCTTGAAAATGTTGATAGACACATAACTTATGGCGAATTGGGTAAGATATTAGGCCTTAGTGATAACCCGAAATATACAAAGACTCCTATCAAGTATGACCCCGCTCCTCTTTGGATGGCAATTTCCGGAAAGAAATTCATACGCTTTCATGATTGTCGTGCTCTCTTAGTCCACCATCCGCGCATTAGAGTATGGCATAAGGTCGTTGGGAATACTTTTATAGCTAGAAATGGCACAAATCATCTTACCAAACTCGATTGTATTCTTCTTCAGTCGGCCTTGAACATTGGGAGGGAATTTACCAAGCCATACAATGCTCTGAGACTTTTGGTCGAACGATGGCTTAATGTCGATTGTGGTAAAGAAGGCACCGCCTTTATTGTCAATGGAGGACTAGTTACCCATTTGGCTAAGCATTTTAACTGGGATTTCAACAAAAACAACACTTATGTGCCGGTTAAAGGAGGCCATCTTGTTGATATGGACACTATGATTCACAAGTTCAAGTGGGTCAAGCACGGCACTCTTGACGACAAATATGGGTGGTTAACAAATGAAGCTTGATCCTTCACCTTGCCTTCCAAAATTTGCCGATTGAATGTTCATCGACCGAACTACCTTCTCCCACTCTCCGAAGAGACTGAGTATATCATTCAACAACAAAGGGGCGAAATTGCCGAGCCCTCCTCCTCCATTATCACCCCACCTTACCCATTTGAATACCAAGAGTTCAAACCCAAGGATGTCGAAGTGGGAAATAATTACTTGACACTACTCATGAGGGAAATGCACAAGCAAGCTTACAATGATAGAGTGGATGCTTACAAGGCCCAATATCCACCCCTCCTACATCTAGCTACGCAAGGACTTCTTGATCCGTCTTGTCCTTTGCCTAGTTGGGCGGATATGGAAGTATTCTTTCCTAGAATTCCTAGTGGTGGTAGACCGGGTGGAGAGGAGATGGTTGTTGAAGAGGGTGGTGATCAAGAAGGAGAAGAAGAAGAGGTTCAAGAAGAAGAAGTCCAAGAAGAGGAAGAGGAAAGTGAGGAAGAACAAGCAAGTGAAAGTGAGAGTGGACATGATTCCACATCTATGGAGGTTGATGATGCCTCTAGAGATGATGATGATGATGATACGATGGGTGAGGATTAGCAAACTTTGGAGGCTCCTACATTCTTACACCTCCCTTATGTTTTGTCTACTTCTCTTGTTTTTATTTTATCTTGATCATTTAATTTGTGGAGTCCTAACAGCATTGGAGGACTAACACCTTGGCTTCATTAAGGTGTTCTTTATCTTTGTTCCCGACTTGTAAAATCAAAAATGACAATCTTTAGTTTCATGCATTGCATTCCATGTGCATAAACTCCCCCGAAATTCATGACATTAGAAATAATGTCTATTTTGGTTTGGGGAAGTCCATGCATATGCATTGGGAGCTAATATAAATTATGCTCTCCACCATAATAAAAACACTTGCATCATGTAGGGTAGCTTAGTATAATTTGCATTTAGTTTAGAAATCATGCATTTTCATTGCATAATTTCCTATCGTATTGGCCATTGAGGACAATGCCCATACTAGTGTGGGGATGGGAAATTCTAACTTGACTTTTATACTAAAAGAAAAAAAAAATCAAAAAATTTCGAAAAAAACCCAAAAAAATTGAAAAATTAAAAAATCCAAAAACAAGTTCATTTCCTTTATAGTATAATTTTGTATATATTGTTTTGTATATATTGTGTTTGTTCATCCTTGTTCACATTGATTGACTACGCCACATCCGAGACATGAGGATATTAAAGACCGCATGGTATGATCTTTCCAACCTCCTTTTTCCTCTTTTTGTTAATGATTATGTGGCTTTATTTTGATTGATGTGGTATAAACAATGTGAATTTAGGACTTGTATTTAGATTATTTCGCATACTAGTTGGTAGAAGCATATGCATTAGGTTGTATATATGATAGTTGCATCATGGCATATAGTTGCATTTAGAAATTTGTTTTTGTGAAACCGTGTATTTGGGAAGCTTGACAAGTGTATATAGGCCCTAGTAGATGCTTTTTCTTCTTAAGACTTCGCATGTTAGAATACTTGTAAAACACCCTAGGATATGTCATGCTAGTATCCTTTGACCCATGGATTAAGGCCTAGTCAAGAGTACCTTATGGCATGATAACTCATTGGCTACCGTTTATTCCAAGGTGACCCTTGAAACCATGGAACCATCATTCATCCATGTTCTACCATACATTTTGTCATCAAAGGGAATGGGCACAAAAATTGTTCAAAATTTGAGTTCAAGAAATGAAATGAAAAGTCAAAAATTTTGCAAATTGCATCAAAATAAAAGAGGAGCAAAAATAGACTCCTAATGCTTCAAATATAAGGCACCCTCGTTACTAATTGGGGTGATTTTGAAAATGTTCAAAAGAAAATGCAAAAGTTAAAAAGTTGTCAAGTATTGAAAAGCCAAACATCAAAAGAAATGGCAAAAAGAAAGTGTTCTCAAAAGTTAATGCCACAAGAAATTGGGGGGAAAAGCAACAACAAAAGCAAACTCCCACATGAAACTCAAATACTATTGATCCCTTTGTCCATCGTATCCATTTTTGTGCATGGTAGAGAGGGGACGACCCTTCTTCTTGTCTAGGCAAGGAGGGGAATTCCGCGATCCTTCAGTGTTTCTAAGACCATAGGGAGTCTATTCTTGACAAAAGCATTTAACGATTGAGGACAAAGGTACCCTAGATTGACACAACTTGGAGGTGATTTATTGGTATCCTTCTAGGCTTAGTAGTTTGAAGAAACCATATCTATGAAGGAGTGTGTACCCTTGAATTGCTTCCCCTTTAGATAATTTCCGCCACTTAGATGGGGAAAGTGGCTATTTTTTTGTAGATGCATCCATTACTTGATTTTGTGTCCTTTAATGATTGGATGTGTCGCCATTTTGGCAAGACCCACCTTGCCTTGCAAGAAGGCATCCTACCTCATGGTTGTCTTGTTGTGAGTTGAAGGGGTGGAGTGAGACCCGCTAATTGTCTCATGTCGGCTATATTAGTAGGTTAGTTTAAATAAGGGTCTTAGTTTTGTCACCTCTTTACTCGGGACGAGCAAATGTTCGGTTTGGGGATATTTGATGTGATCAATATTTGAGCATATTTAGTCCCCGAATTAGCCTCATTCCTATGCTTTTTAGTGCATATTTGGGTCATTTACTATCTTTAGTCCTTTGTTTTGCATATTCTTTGAGGTTTTGTTTCCTTGGTAGGAGAGGAGTGCAAACCTTGCATTTTCATGGCAAAATAGAGCTAAATTGATCGAATCTAATGACCAAGCATCAAAGAGAAGACAAGACTAGAAGGCCTTTGTACATAATGTAGTAGATGGGCAATGATGAGGAAGATCCTTGCATCCCCGACAAAATCCCGGAGGATTGTTGGAAGAAGAAAAGAAGAAAAGAAGAAATGGAAGCTGAGCGAAGATCCGCTCATCTCAGCCGTCGGGACGCCCGTCCAAAAGCTCGCCAGGCCGCTCGTCCTTACCGCCAGGCCGCTAGTCCAAAAGCTCCCCAATCCGCCCGTCCCGACCCTTGGACGCTCGGATTGTCGTCCAGAGAGACACGTCCTCTTCTTTCTTCATTTGAGATGCGCATATTTTTGGAAGACTAGCTAAATGGAGGCCCGCATCTTTTCTTGAGAGGAGCGATTCCTCAAGGACTTAATCGTCATTTAAGCCCTTAATAACCCTAATTTGTGCACCTAATCCCCACTATAAATACCCCATTAGTCTAATTATATTATCATGTTCTTCTTATCAATCTTTAGTGTAGTTTATATTATTCTAATCTTTCTTTAATCTTGTAATCAACTTCTAATCAAGTATTAATACAAATCTCATTTCCTTAATTTCTCTATTGTTCATCTTTTATTTTGGGTAATTGAAGATTATTTGGGTTTATTGGGAGATTGACAACATTCCATCATCATCAAGTACTTCTATTATTCTTTGCATTATTATTTTGGAATCATCATTAGGTATAATTCTCTTAATCCCTTTTTAATTAATGTTAATCATCTTCATTTATTCATCATGTCTTGCTTTGGTAATATGATTGACAACCTTGTTAACATGTCAAACTTGATAATGAGTGATTAGTTTCCTTAACTAGGGTTAATGGGTAATTAGGGGAAACCAACATGGGGGATGATTCATGCTTAATCTAATATGTTCACATAATTTATTTGCTTGCTTGTTGTGATCTCAACTTATGCACATGTTATGTTTGATGAAATGCGAGCCTATGAATCCTTGCATTTTTTACCCATCACTTACCTTTTCAATGAGACTTGTAAGACATAAACCAACTCGAGTCTCATTAGACCATGCATATAGTTGAGTAGGGAGGATTAAGTCGACATGTAGGTGTTGTACAATCTAATCGATTCGGCTCCGGGACCCAAACCTTCCTAGGATTGTAAGATATAAACCAACTCGATCCTATCACAACAATAATTGCTTGCTTATAATTTGAGAATATGTTTGTATGATCAATTCCCATGAATCCCCATGAACCCATGACACCCTAGTGCTTTTAATCAATTGTTTACATCTCATTTTAGTCATCTTGCTTGTTTACTTTTATTGTTATTTAGTTTAGTGATCTTCTTATCTCAACCAAAATTGTGACACCCCTAGACACCACTACTTGCAATCGAAAATCCTACATCAATACCCGACCCTTGGGATCCGACCTTTACTTGCCTCTTTAATAGTAGTAGAGTTGTTTGTGAAGTTATAAATATTGTTTTGGTCTAGGTGCTCCTAACGACAAGTAACCGAAATCTAAGCTAAGAAAGCGAACCGACTATGTGGTTGACTTGTTTGTCTTGTGTGTCTGCCGTGATCCCTTATGGTGAGCAGTCCGTCTTAGCAGGTGCTGTCTTGGATGCTAGCTGGAGTCTGGGTTGGGATGAGTCCTCACAAGTAATGGCAGAAGTAATATATAGTTGATGAGTTGTATCTTCGACTTATTAGCTTAGATGTAACACTTGTAACATAACTGTAATTGTTCTTTTATCGACTTTTGATAATTACTTACCTCGGGCAACCGAGATGGTGATGCCCTTATATGCTAAGGAAGGCCTAGCTAAGGCACCTCGGTATATGGAGGTGTCACACGCACCTCACGAACCCAGACAAACAACCACAACCAATTACATTATCAACAATACTAATTCAATTACGATTTAGACAAATGCCATTAACCAACAACCAACAACCATCTCATAATCATGTAAACAATAACTGAGTAGGAAACCCTACCTAGAAAGCAATCACCACAATCGATACAACAGCAGATCAGAAACGCTCCTCTACGAAATCACCTCCTATCAACTTATAATCATACAATCACAATCTAATACCAATAATACTCCCAAAACCCTCAAATCACCCAATTAGGGTTTAAACCAAAGTTAATGAAACAACATAAAAATTGTACTATGATCTTACCCACAATACGACGGTCATAAAGGTGTAAAGAACTCTGCAATCTGACGACTCTAGCCCTATGGATTTGATAGAAATGCGAGAGAACATGCAACGTAGTTTGTTCTCTTGTGTAAAATGTTTAGAATGAAGTAAAAAGTAAAAAGAAACTGGTGAAAATACTTTATATATCATTCTCGCATTGCTACCAAAACCCGGCCAAAAACCCGTAAAAACACACGTACTCGATCGAGTAACTGAGGTACTCGATCGCGTAGCCCCTACTCGATCGAGTTGCTCCTACTAGATCGAGTACCCAACAGACAGAACACTGTCTAGAAAGCCTAAACTCACTTAGTCGACATGGTAAGTCTTACTCGATAGAGTACCCAACAACTCATAAAACTATAGTATTACAATCTTCCCTCCTTAAAAATGAACTTCGTCCCCGAAGTTCAAACCCATACTCAAAAACAAACTTACTAACTCAACTACGACATAACAACACAACAAAAACTCGAAAATAAAACCCAACCACAACTCATACCATCTCAAACCAACCCCTAACTGTACCAAAACCAACGATAAACAATACCAAAACCTTATGCGATCATCTCCTACCCCCTAAAAGAAACAAGGTTACGTCCCCGTAACCACACATACCTGATCAAAAAGAGACGGATACCGCTCCTTCATAACCTCTTCCGCCTCCCAAGTTGCTTCCTCAACATCTAGATAAGACAAGGATTTATCCAACTCGATGTTCTCCACCTCTAACACATGGGATAACCCGATGATTATCGGACTACAACATGTTTTGGGATCGCAGCGTTTGATCGATAGTTTGTGTATAACTTTACGTCGGAAAACTTAAAACGATTTCGAAAACAAAACATTTCAAAACATTTCAAAAATACCTGGAGTGTTTAATGCACGGCGACGGGGTCGCGATGACATTAACTAGAGTCAAAACCGACACCGGACAAAAAACCGACTCGAAAATTCAAATCCCGACTCCAACAACGAGTCAAACCGAGTCAAACACAAAAACCAAAATATCTCAAACCTTCTATGCTAAGTTTTCCCGGATTCATGTTGGTCAAGTACCAAACATGTGACTACAAAACCTAGGATAGAACAAATCATGATTGCGTTTGTTGTGATAGTGACAACACAACTCGAAGTGCCGCAACGTGGCTCGCGCCGCTTTGAGCAGCCCAGGTGGCCACGTCGCTCAAAACTCACACAACCACTCATTCTCCTATAAATACCCCTCAAATGCCACCCATTTTAGATTTACGCAAGTGTCCGCCCCCTCTTTTCTCCCTTAAAATTCTCGACTCGACTTCTAAAGTCACAATCCGACGCGTATTTACGACCTACCGATCGTAAACACGAGCCTTACACATTGTTTGGTACCGTCATCGTGCATTAAACCACTTGACCACTACAGTACCACTAAACTTTTAAAACACTCTTTACTTACCAAAACAGTTTTAAACCGAGTTTTTTCAGATCAAACGAGT
Source organism: Silene latifolia (assembly GCF_048544455.1). Classification (NCBI taxonomy): domain Eukaryota; kingdom Viridiplantae; phylum Streptophyta; class Magnoliopsida; order Caryophyllales; family Caryophyllaceae; genus Silene; species Silene latifolia. The sequence continues at coordinate 76,120,603 of NC_133526.1, read as the reverse complement.
TATTACACTTACGTCGGTCACTCGCCATAACCAAACATGTAAGTATGAGGGTGTAAAATCCTCTTTTATTATGTTTTCATTTGTTTCATGACTTTAATATGCTAAAACATGCATAACATGAACCAAAACATGGGATAAACGACCCAAAACCGATTTTTGGTCTGAGGCAGAAGCCCCTTAGGTCGCCAAATGGCTCGCGCCTAAATGGGGTACTCAGACCAGAGATCAACCGTGTTTGTTCTCATCATTTCCCTTAATCCATTTTTCATATTTGTAATCGGTTTTTACCATTTCAAGTATTTTCGAAACCTTTTGTTTCATTTCACATGTTTTAACCATAAAGCATTTTTCACCCTTGGTTCTTCATACCATGACGGTTAAATCCGTGTTTCGGTGATAATATTTGGTTAATGACATTTAGAAGGTATTTTAAAGCCTTTTATTTAATTTCTTTACATTTTCAAACAAACACATTAGTCACCGACACAAAATCATCCTTGGTTCTACATACCATGCCGGATTTTAACCCGGATACGATGACGAGTACCGACTAACTACATTCAAGATGGACTTAAAACAATTAGTCCATAATCATTTTCAAAACTATTCATGTCAAGTTTGTCAAACCGAACCCGACACCGAATATCATCAAATAATGATGATTATCCGAGTCTAGTTCTTCAAATCAACAAATGCGGTCTAAACGACCCTTTCAAAACCAAACCGGGTTCAAAAACCCATTTTTAACACGTTTTATAACGTTTTCTAAACAGTCAGAACACGGTATACAACCGTTGGCTAACCCGCGCCTCAAGCAGGCCTTTTCTTTCTCATTTTCAAAACCAGAGGGAGGCCCTATACACCGCCGGCTGGCTCGCGCCTCTTATAGCCGTCTGGTACAAGGCCTGTTCCCTTCCAGCATTAGTCTAGGGCGATCCCGACTCCGGTTAACCCGGATATAGGACGGAGCAGATGACTATTCGATTATTCAAAACCATATTTGCAAAATGCCTTACTAAGACAAATGGATCATGTTATGCACCCTAAACCTAATACGGTAAATGGATGTTTAATTTCTGTCTTGCATGCAAATCAACCGCTAATCCAACTCGACATCTAGCTTATACTTGATATTTGGATTAAATCAACCGACTTAGAAAGCTCTCACATGTTAGGTTTAAATTATTGGATGCACATTCATGCATTTAAACCGTTTTATCAACTTTTGCATTCAACCAACCAAGATCGATCAGTAGAGGCCGCTAAACGCGGGCGGGATTGGGTGTCTGATTAAAGGGCTTCCCAATACGTACCTTCACCTCTTACTCAGAAACTTTGGATAGTGGACGACCTTATCCAGGGCGTACGAGAGTCATTCTAGAGATAGGATGCTAAAGAGGGACGATTTCCTTATCTTTAGTACCTATGTCAAACGCTGCTTTGTGCTTCGATTTGACCGAGGTATAAAGTGGAATTCGAACGGGTTCCAGGCATCCCACAAATGCTTGGTGGCGACTCCGAACATCTCTAATCGTTTCGAGATCCTTACCGAGACGAAACCGACCGATCTAAAACGACCCGGTCGAAGGCATTTTTACGCCGCCGAGCGTGGCTTTCAAAAGACCGCTATACGTCCACAGATTGGCTAGGCGTGTAGGTGGGCCATGTCCACAGATTGCGACTCCGCTGGGGAAAACTACGACACTTACGTCTTTGTGATCCCTAGATGGTGAGACTCGAACGAGGTCTTGGTTAGAATGCATTATTTGATATTACGGTCACGGTCGGGTTCCTTGTCCGGGCCCATAACCTAACCCTTTTTTCGACCAATTGGCTCGTTTCGTCGGCGTGAGTTTTCTCATCCCCGCGTTTCGAATCCCGATTGAGTCAATTATACCATTGACGTTACACATTTCTGTTTCGTCAAAGAGCTTTCATCACTTTCGAGCACGAGGCTAGGGCACCCTCCTTACACATTTTGTTTGGATTGGTATCCCTCTCGCAAATCGGGGTTTGATTGCTTGGTGTGTAACCCACCCTTTTAAGCCAAAACCCGTGTCAGCATGATGCATAATATAATGAACTGTGAGTGCTTATGTGCTATTTGATCATAAGTCCTTCCGTGTCATTTTCAAACTTTCAAAGACACCCTTTTCGCGCCGTTATAATTGCCATTTCAAACCTCAGTCTTTCGCCGACCGATGCACGCCTTTCTAGGCCGTCGTAATGACGATTTTCAAACCCAGTTTTGTATAACCATTTCAACACGCCTTTCTAGGCCGTCGTAATGACGATTTTCAAACCCGGTTTTGTATAATCATTTCAACACGCCTTTTTAGGCCGTCGTAATGGCGATTTTCAAACCCGGTTTTGTATAACCATTTCAATCCGCCTTTCTAGGCCGTCGTAATGACGATTTTCAAACCCGGTTTTGTATAACCATTTCAACACGCCTTTCTAGGCCGTCGTAATGACGATTTTCAAACCCGGTTTTGTATAACCATTTCAATCCGCCTTTCTAGGCCGTCGTAATGACGATTTTCAAACCCGGTTTTGTATAACCATTTCAATCCGCCTTTCTAGGCCGTCCTAATGACGATTTTCAAACCCGGTTTTTTATAACCATTTCAATCCGCCTTCCTAGGCCGTCATAATGACGATTTTTAAACCAGGTTTTGTATAACCATTTCAAATCACCTTTTTACGCCGTTATAATCGCCGCGTCTAGACACGGATTTTAACCCGTTTCGCGCCGACAATGGCTCTTTCAAAACCCGAGAAAAGCACACACCCTTTTCTCGAGACACTTTCGGATCCCGAGGACCATGCACCGTCCCCGAGACCTTTTCAAACATTTAAAACTCGATTTTCAAAACATGCAATTTTGAATTTCAAATCCGTCTTGGGAAGCAACACACTGTTTTCCGAGCCGACTCAAGCTCAAAACCGTCTTTTGCAAACAAACTTAAGACACCTCTTTTCAACTGATCGACTTGCGGAGATTTCTATCTTCGGAAACCGCCCATTAAAGCGACAAATGAATCTTTTTGAAAATTTCTATTTTCGAAAACTTCAGTCCACCATTCCAATTCCGCCTCGTGTCTATCGAGTCAAAGCAAACGTACTTATGGGTCTTTACTTATGAGTCGTCTCACCACGAGACCCGTCCAATGGCGTCACGCCGTCATGATTGGACTCGTGTCAAAGGTTCGGTCAAACACTGTCACGTCACAAATCGAGTCAGCACCGAGGGACCACACACGGTCGCCCCGTCTTGTTGAGTCCATTTTTGTCTCGTCCTTTGTGTTGTCTGCGTTCAGTCTTGGAACCGTGTCGGATTGAGTTGTAATGTGAGCCGTTTTTCTGCCTCAGAGCCATGGCCCCGTCTTCAACTTCGTCTGTCAACCACAACAACAATGATAACAACAGAGATGTCATAACTAATCAGCTAGCCAGCCTACTTACCGCTCTTAAGGTCACCCTGGATCACGTTGAGACCCGTATCGACGCCCTCGAGAACAAGGAAATTGGGGAACATAATACCCCACCTCTGACTGAAACTGAGAAGAGGCTGAAACTCTTGGAAGAACAACTCCTAGCTCTGGGTAACAACATCCACCTTGAAAATAACCGAAGGTTCGAACCTGTTGGGGACCAGTTACCTGACAACTTCACCCTGACTGATGTGCCTAAGTTCAAAGGAGTGGAAGATCCACTCAACCACATCCGTGCTTTCAAAGACTACATGGCCATTAAGAGGGTCAAACAGGAGCTTTTTACCAGAATCTTCCCATCCTCTTTGGAGCCGATTCCTCGCCAATGGTACTACTCCTTGGATCCGAAAAACCTCACCACTTGGGATGAGATCGCAGTTGAGTTTGCCAAACAGTATGCCGACAATGTCGAAATCCAGTCCAACATCCGTACTCTCGAGGTGTTAACCCAAAACGACAAGGAAGGATTCACTGAGTTCCTAACCCGTTGGAGGAGGGTGAGTACTCAGTTGGTCAGTAAGCCGAGTGAATCAACTCTGGTGGAAAAATTTGTCAACAACCTCCGCCCGGTTTATGCCAACCTACTGAGGTATTAAAATATCAAAACTTTTCAAGATCTGCAGATTCTGGGGACATGTATTGAGGACGACCTCCGAAAGGGTGTCTTAGCAAAGACCACTGGCAGGGGTTATCAAGGATCCACCTCAACCGGATCTCGCCCTTACGGACAGACAAACAAGATTGATGAGGTTAACCTCGTCGAACCATCTGCCAAGAAAACTGAATGCCCTCAGAGAGTGTTCAGCAACATAGGGTCGACTTATGCAAGTGCTTTGAAAAGGCTCATGGACCAAGGGAAGTTACAACCGATCGGGCCCACCTCGGACCCGGCCGACGCCAAGAAATCCCGATTTTGGAACACCAACGCCTACTACCAGTATCATCGAGGGAAAGGGCATGATACCGAAAATTGCTTCAAACTCAAGCACCTCATTCAAGACATGATTGAGAAGGGAGATTTGCCTATACCCCCACCAACTAAGCCGAATAACAAAACGAATCCCCTGGGAATTCACGCCATCTCTGACGATGAGCCGACCCTAGACTGCTCTCATCTCATCTCGCCAATTGACGACGAGGTGAACGTTCTGGAAAAACATCCTTCAGACGGAGTGTTCGTGTTCAGTGCTGCCACCATGCTCACTATGTTTCAGCAAGTCGAAGAGGCCATAGCCAGCCTCTCTGAAAGAATCACCCGACTCGACGACGCCTACCGTCGACTCATCTTCAATCCCCCAACACCGCGTCCGAGGGAGAATTCCCCAAGCATTCAAAACTACCCACCCCAGGATGGATTGCTCCCGCGACCATTCTGGCATAGACCTCACGAAAATCACCCTCAAAATAATTACCCTCAAAATAACTACCCTCAAAATAACTACCCTCAAAATAATTACCCTCAAAATAACTACCCCCATAAAAATCGCCCTCACAAAAATATTCCCCACAAGATGGCGGGATGATGTTGAGGATGTATATGTCATCCCGGGGAAGGAAATGGGGACGAAGGAAATCGGACATCTCACCCGGTCCGGACGTCCCTATCAGAATCCGAGCAACCCAGCGGTCGTTCCAACAACGAATGACCAAATCGTCCGGGAAGCGGACACTCAACCAAAAGCTCCCGAGAACTCAATCCTGAGACAGCTCCAGAAAGCAAAAGCCGAAATCTCAATTTGGCAATTGATCGCAACGTCTTTTGAGCACCGACAGGCCTTACTGCAGGCCTTGGGGAAATTAACCGTGCCCTCCACCTCTTCCCCAGAAGAAATAGTGGCACACATGACGAAAGACGCCCCTGATCTGAGTAACCCGGTCGTTTTCTCTGACGAGGATATCCCCATGTTCGGAGCCAATCATAACCTGGCTCTGTACATCACCGTACAATGCCTCCAGAAAAATATACCAATGGTCCTCGTGGATGACGGTTCTGCCGTTAATGTCATTCCTCTCAAGACTGCCCACAGGCTGGGTATCAAGGAATCTGATTTAATCCCAACGAATCAAGGAGTACGCGCCTACGACGGCACTCGTCGCAAGGTCGCTGGGCTAGTCACTTTAACCGTCGCAACCGGGCCACTGGAAAGGCAAACCAGTTTTCAAGTGGTCGACATCGACGCGTCCTTAAACATGCTCTTGGGACGTCCCTGGATTCACGCCGTCAAGGCGGTCACATCAACGCTCCACCAAAAGATCAGGGTCCCTTTCAACGGGAAAACGATCACGATTCCCGCTTCCCCAATCAATGCAGTTATGAGAAGAGGGGTAGCCTCCCAAGCCATTGAGGAGGACGACAACGAAATGTGGGGTTTCCAAGCCGTGATCGCCATAACTGATGAACCTGCAATCTCTGAGTGTGACCCGTTCACCAACCTCACGATCAACCGTATCATGATGCGTCAGGGTTATTTCCCGGGTTTGCCGCTCACTCCGCTAAAGGACCCATTGCCTCCCTTGAAACAGGCTAAGGTCCCCAACATTCCCTTTGGGGTAGGATACGAACCTACCAATGAAGACATCGAGGGGATGAACCTCATAATCCGAAAACGCAAGAAGCACGGGGTTATCCTCCGTCCCTACCATCTGACTCTCAACGGATACTTTGTCCCCGAGGGAGAGTCTGAACTCTACCACGGCTTTCCGGAGCCAATCTATGACTCTGTGGCCAGGGCTAGATACCCGGGAGTGGAAGTCTTCCAGGACTGCTACTTTATCCCCGACAACATCGAAGCTGCATCAACTGAGTCCAAACCGTCACCATGCCTTGACGGACAAGCTGTCACACTCCTCTTCGGGGAAGATAACATCAAACACCTCGACTATGAGGACATCATCAACATCGCCCTGAAAGACAATCAGTTTGATCCAACCGCCTTGATCTCCGATACTGACCCGGAGAAAGCCACCCAGGGCTGGAGGAAAACCATCAAGTGGATCGATCGCCAAGGCCGCATTCTCAAGATAACAACTCGAGAAGGCCCTATGTTCAAGGAGGGAAGTGAGGAAGAGTCTGAGTCTGAGTCGGAGTCAGAGTTTGTCATAGCTCCTAACACTCCGGATGCCCCAGTCAAGGTCCCCTTCCCACTGTTTTATCACAAAGTCGTGGTTGATTCAGAGGCTGAGTCTACTAGGGTCACCCCCACTCCCATGAAAGGTGACAACCTGGAGCCTGTTCCAGGGGCCACTTCCTCTGTTTTGTCGCCTCTGACTGACCACGAGATGTCTGTCCTTTCCGAGCTTTTCGCTCGTGTCGACTTAATGAACGCTAAGTTTGCTTATGACTCGTCTCAATTTAACTGCAATGCAATTCTGAATGACTATGATGAACTTGACTTGAGTGACTACCCACCTCACTTAGCCAAAGAACTTGACAAACGGGAAACCAGAACCCCCATCATTGAGGAAACCGAACCTATTAACGTAGGAACTGACAATACACCTCAAGAACTTAGGATAGGGACAACCCTGGACCCCTCGGAAAGACAACAGTTCATTGACCTCCTCCACGAATACAAGGACGTGTTTGCCTGGTCTTACAGAGATATGCCTGGGATTGACAGAGAAATTGCAGAGCACCGGATACCCATTAAACCCGCAGCGAAACCTGTGAAGCAGAAGCTACGCCGGATGCGTCCTGAGTGGGCCCTAAAAATCAAAGAAGAAGTGGACAAACAGTTCAAAGCTGGGTTCATCAAAGTGTCTGAATACTCGGATTGGGTGGCCAACATTGTGCCTATGCCAAAGAAAGACGGAAGAATTCGGGTTTGCGTCGACTTCAGGGATCTGAACAAGGCGAGTCCAAAAGACGACTTCCCTTTGCCACATGTTGACATTCTGGTAGACAACACCGCCGAGCATGCTCTCTTATCATTCATGGATGGGTATGCTGGGTACAACCAGATTAAGATGGTTGAGGAAGACATGCACAAAACTGCGTTCACTACACAGTGGGGTACATATTGCTACACGGTCATGCCTTTCGGCCTCATCAACGCCGGAGCAACCTATCAAAGAACCGCTACCACTCTCCTACATGATATGATGCACAAGGAGGTAGAGGTATATGTCGATGACATGATCGTCAAATCAAAAGAACGGGACAACCACATCAATGCCCTCCGGAAATTCTTCGCTCGTCTGCGGAAATATAACATGAGACTAAATCCTCAGAAGTGTGCATTCGGGGTCACCTCCGGAAAAATCTTGGGACATGTCGTTAGCAAAAGAGGCATTGAGATTGATCCAACCAAAATCAAAGCCCTACAACAAATGCCTCAGCCTAGGAACGAGAAGGAGATTCGGGGATTTCTCGGTCAGGTCCAGTACATCAGCCGGTTCATTGCCAAGCTCACTATGATCTGTGAACCAATATTCAAGAATCTTCGTGCCTCCGATCACACCGATTGGGACGACGACTGTCAGCAAGCGTTCGACAGGATAAAGGAGATCCTATCCAAACCTCCTGTCCTCATGCCACCTCAACCGGGGATTCCTCTATCCCTATACCTGACTGTTACCAACACAGCCATGGGAGCAATGCTAGCACAAACAGTTGGCAACGAAGAGCGAGCCATCTACTACATCAGCAAAAAGTTCATTGAGTACGAGACGAGGTATACCCAACTGGAAAAGACATGCCTTGCCCTAGTATGGTCAACAAAAAAGCTGCGGCATTACATGCTCAGCTACTCGGTCCACATCTACTCCAAGATGGACCCGGTTAAATACATCTTCGAAAAACCCGTACTAAACGGAAGGCTGTCTAGATGGACACCCATGCTGTCCGAATTTGATCTCAAGTTTGTACCCCTCAAGGTTATCAAGGGAAGAGCAGTCGCTGATTTCCTAGCAGAAAATCCCATCAACGAGGATCCAACGACCGACACATGGTCACTCCCTAACGAAGACATCCTTTGTGCCGACTCCGACGCATGGGACTTATAACTTGATGGTGCATCTAATCTGAGAGGCTTCGGGGTAGGAATCCTTCTAATATCACCAGAGAGAGAACATGTTCCGATCTCGGTCAAGCTGGACTTCGCCGTCACCAACAATGCCACTGAATATGAAGCATGTCTCATCGGCCTACAAGCAGCCATCACACTTGGCATCAAGAGATTGAGGGTCCATGGCGATTCCTCACTCATCATCAATCAGGTATCCGGATCATGGAAAATCCGATCTGACAGCTTAGCTCCCTATCGAGCAAAGATCAATCAAGAGGCCGAGTTCTTCGATCAAGTCGACTACTTCCACTTGCCGCGAGAGGAAAATCAATTTGCTGATGCCCTGGCAAAACTTGCCGCGCTCGTCAACATACCTGACGACATGACATCGATGCCCCTATGTGTCGAAAGACGGAGCGAGCCAGCTCACATTTGTGCCATTATCGACGACGAGGAAAGCCATGATGAACCTTGGTACCAAGCCATCCTCAATTACAAAACCAAAAACGAATTTCCTCCCAACTCTGATCAAAGAGGACAAAGAGCCATCCGTTTACTTGCATCACAATTCGTGATAAACCAAAATCAACTCTACAAAAGAACACCCCAAGGAATTCTCCTCCATTGCATTGACCATCACAAAGCCAAAAAAGTCATGGGAGAGGTTCACGACGGAGAATGTGGCCCTCACATGAGCGCAATGATGCTTACACGGAAAATCATGCGGCTAGGTTACTACTAGACAACCATGGAAGCCGATTGCCGTAACTACGTCAAACATTGCCACAATTGCCAAATCTTCGCCAACATACAACACATACCACCATCCCTTTTATACACCATGACATCACCCTGGCCATTCTCAACCTGGGGCATCGACATCATCGGGAAAGTCAACCCGATAGGCACCAAGGGGCATTGCTTCGTCCTCGTCGCCATCGACTACTTCACCAAATGGGTGGAAGCACAATCATATGCACTCTTGACTGCCAAACAAGTGGCCAAGTTCATTCAAAATAACATCATCTGCCGATATGGGGTACTCCATGAAATCATTAGCGATCAAGGCTCTCACTTCCGGGCGGAAACTCAAGTTTTGCTGGAAAAATACAAGATCAAACGACATCGGTCATCGCCCTACCGTCCCCAAACTAACGGAGCGGTGGAGGCAGCGAACAAAACTCTTGTTACCATTATCAAGAAAATACAAGACAACTACCGCGATTGGCCGAGCAAACTCCCATTCGCACTCTGGGGATACCGAACCTCCATCCGAACACCGACAGGCGCCACACCCTTCTACCTAGCATACGGTATGGAGGCGGTTCAACCGGTGGAGTTAGAGGTCCCATCCCTACGCATCCTACTTGAGAGTCAAGTCACTGAGGCGGAATGGACCCGTCGCAGGTACGAACAACTCACTCTTCTAGACGAACGGCGACTCAACGCCTTGCACAACGTCCAGCTATACCAACGACGTATACAGCGGGCATTCAACAAGAAGGTTAAACCCAGAAACATCCAGGAGGGCGACTTGGTCCTCAAGTCAGTTCGAGCACTATTACCCGTCGATCCGAGGGGAAAATTCAAACCCAACTGGGCCGGGCCATACCTGGTCAAGAAAATACTTTCGGGGGGCGCAGTGAGACTGAGTGACCTAGACGGGGATGACTTTACAATCCCGACCAACCTAGACCAACTCAAGAAATACTACCCTTGAGCCCTACCAACCAACAACCTAACCTAGTTTTGCAACTAGCAACAACCTCAACCTTTTTCAAGTCAAGTTCCTCAATGTGTTCTGATTTGAAATTGCATGTTTTATCGAGTCTAAGCTGTGGCACCTTGCCCGTTTCGAATGTCCTTTGATCCGTCAAAGGCAACGTCCATTTGCACTACTAAAACAAACCCCCTGAACTACGAGCATTGTTTGATTTCACCTCTTCAGGTGAATACGTAGGCAGTCCTTTCTTATACAAGAAGGATACAACCATCCCCACATACAAAAAAAAAACCTATCAAAAAAGAAGAAAGGGAAAACCATTCCCTTTCCCACAAAAATACAAAAATGAGCCTTTCTCCCTTTCCACAAAATACCACTTTCCCAAGTGCAAATGTTTAGGACGATTCAAATCGAGTTGCCTTTACCAAATGGATGGAAGAAACAAGCGTTCACAATTTTCGACACGAGCAATCCTCTTATTTAATTAATAATGGGAGGGATTACAATTTCAACAACAAATAAAGCTCGACGAGTCTACAACTTATCGAAGCTAAGGTGTCAACTAACACACCTCACATAGTAAAACTAGCACAAAACACACAATAACTAGCTAGTACAACATAATAAAAACCCACAAGAATAATACAACATAGTAATAAAGTGGGTAATGGAGGTCTTCACTCTTCCATTCTACCTTTGCCTTTTCCTTCGTGATACATTTTCCTCTTGTTCTTCTTGTTGGCCCGCCTAGCATGGATTTCTTCCTCGGAACGGATCCTCAACGGATCTAAGACGGCGACGGCCTCCGGTCTAGCACAAGACCCCATATTCGACCCAAGACGAGCCAATGCACGGCCCACCATATTCTTGGGGCCGGAACTTCTCCTCTTTGGTGGTTTCATCACGTCGGGAGTAGCTCCATCAACATACTCTTCAAAGAAGGCACGGTTGGCCTTGCCAACCTCTCGATACTTCAAGTCGACAACCTCGTCCTTACGAAACTTGGACCTCTCTTCCAAGGACGGAGCACGTGACCACTTGACATAAGCGGGAGTCACCCATGTCGTGCCAACGGGGTTTGGTACCTCCCAAAGCGGCCGAGTGGCCCACCACCTTTCAAAGGACTCCACAAGCTCGGAGTTCCGGATAACATTCTCTTGGACAAGAGTATCTTGAGCGGGCACCTTTTGTTGTCGCCCCATTTGCCTCATGAGCCTTTCGGGATAAATGAAGGAAACAACCTTCAAGCCCACCACCATCAAAGAACGAGGACTAGCACCCGAAGCGGGCAACCCCGTGAAGGACCTCAAGTGCCACCACGGCACCACCCAACGGATATGAGGACCACCCTCCTCCGCCAATCTTGCGGCCCAATAGGCCTCGGTGGAAGCAGAACTATCCGGGTACAACTTCTTCCTCATAGTAAGGTGACGGAAGGAGTAAGAAGAAGGATTAACCGGAGGCTCTACATACCTTAGCCTCTCCAATAGCCACACTTGGAGGATCCTTGGCGATCCAAAAGAGGGAGCTTCTCCACAAGAGCCTTCCTTGTCCAAAGCTTGGATAATCTCTCCAAGCACCAACCATGATGGATCTCTACCATGCTCCATTTGCTCAATCACATGGATAAGGGTCATGCTACCATGGCATCTTGACCCCTCCTTCTTCAAGACATCAACAAAGAGGTACACATGGACGAGGCAAAATGCAAGAGCCCTTCTCCTAGCAACCTCCGAGACATTAGCATCTAACCGATTCGAGAAGATGTTGATAAGAGCTAACATATCCACACCATGTGGAGCAAGGAGAAAGTTGACTTGGCTTGTTGATAAGCCCAACATGGAACGGAATTTCTCCTTGTAGCACAACCGAGTCGGAGGAAGCACCGGAGCACAACCCGGCCACCCACCAATGACTCCAACTTCTTCGGCAAGAGGACAAATTTCACATTTCGGGAAAACAAAAACATGATGTTTCGAATCCCAAAACCGAGAACATGCTTCAAGAAACGAAGGTTGCACCTTGACTTGACGAAGCACCAACAATTGACCAACTCCCATGCAATCGAGTTGATACTTCTCGGGAGGCGACAAATCCCGGCACCATTGTCGCAATGCATTCTCGAAAGCATCCATGAAATATTTTTGTGGAAGAAGAGGAGGTTTTGTAGAGATGATTTTGTGTGTCGGATGATGAAACAATGAAGCGCAAATGTCCCTATTTATACAAAATGATCAGCGCATTTTTCAGAAAAAGAGGAGAGCCGGCTTCCATCGCCAAGACGCCCGCGCCTCTTTGAGGCTTCTCCAGGATTCCCGCTGTTGACTTGTCTCTTTCAACATGTGTTTTCTCCTGACACCTCAAACCTCCCGCCAGGAACCTCGCACCTCTTCGGGATGATCCGGGAAATTTTGTGTTTCTTCACACTCACATTCCTTTGTTTTCGCGTTTTACGAAATCCGACACGGTTTCCATGACGCAGCTTTAAACATACGGATTTTTCTTTCTTTTTTTAAAAAAGGGGGGAAGGGCTAGTCGCCCCGATCCGCGATGGATCGTTTCCATGTCAGTCGAAATTCCGAAAATTTTTTCGCTTTTTCGCAAATCAAAAATCAAAATCGAAAATTGATAACACGACATCAATTTTCCTCAAAAATTCAAGCGCTCACAAATTCGGGTCTTGACCTCAAAAGCCAAATATACTCGCAAAAATCCTTTTCAAAATTCTTTCTTGACGGTTTGAGTTTTTATATTTTTTCGAGTCAATTTTCAAAATTTCAATGCAATTTAATTCACGACACGAGTTAATTGTTCAAATTTTCAACAATTCCTTTTGAATTCCGAATGTGGCGATTTGTCACGGAATTTTCAAAATTCGTTTTAAAATTTCAAATTTTAACTTCAAGTCATCTTGGTTAATTTTGATTTTCAAACAAATGCTTTACGTGTTTTCAATCAAATGCTTCTACGTGTTTGCATTTATATATGCTATCTGTCGCCTGTTTTCTACACTAACGATGCAGGAACTGGTGCAAAGCAAAAGGAGAATCAGCAGCCGACATCGCTCCTCCGAAACACAACACAAAAAGCCAAAAATCACAAAAACAAACCACAATCCAAAAAACACATATATACAAACCGCCTTACGCAAAATACATCGACAAACGTCTATCATACAGACACTGGCCTAAAACAAACGTCTATCATACAAACACTGGCCTAAAACAAACGTCTATCATACAGACACTGGCCTAAAACAAACGTCTATCATACAGACACTGGCCTAGGACAACGAACTGGGGGCTATCCGCCACCTACCGAACTAAGCACTCTCTATCCTCTCAAACGGAAAAGAAAGAGAGCAACAGGGGAAACAGAGGAGCAACAGTGAAAGGAGAGGAGGTTACCATGACGATAACCCTCCGCTCCTGCTCCATGACAAAAAAGAAGACAGTGTCTTGCAGACATCGGATGATGAGGAGGCCAATAACCATGATGCGATGCACCATTCCGATACTGAACCCCACTCATCAGCCACCCTGTCTATGAGCCACAACGAAAAGGACAAACCGGCCATATCAGCCGCCCATCCTCCTCTAGGGAAGCATCCTCCACCACCGCCTCGAATACGGCAGCCTCCTCGGCCGCTACGTCCCCTCCGGGATCGACTTCCTCCTCCAGAGACTCAACAACGGACCCCATCGGTCCCAGACGATACCCTGCGATAAAAAAAAAAACAACAACAAAAAACGTCAGCCGAAATTTCGGCATTACGACGGCATGAAATGGATAAACCCAAAAACAAAAAACAACAACCTGCAATACAAAAACCAAGGGGCAATCCCGCCCCCAAATCACTCACAAAAAACAAACAAAAATGACTCGCCCCTCTTTTCAAGCAAAAGACGAGTCAAAACCACAAAAACGGCATTTCAAGACCCATACAAGGTCTGCCAACAACCCAAAATACATTCCCGACACAATGGGATTTTTCTACGGTTCAAAAAGGCAATTCATACGCTAATTTGAGCCCCAAACCGGTCAAAAATCCAAAAACAACCGCAAAAAGGCAAACGTGATTTTATCACGCCTCAAGGTGACCTAAGATACCAATAAGGTCCATTTCAAGACAAACTGACTCAATTCAAGCCCAAACAGGCGCGTATTTGGTCAGACATAAGACCGTCGCAAAAAGGCAAAAATCCAATTTTGCCCACAAACATCCAACGAAGGTCCTTAGATGGCAAACACGGGTTTTCCCAACTACAATGCAACCTAGTGGGACCCACTACCCAAGCAAATAAACTTGGCATTGTGAAATGAGACGATTTCTCGCCTCAATCACGTTTTTCGAGCACAGGGAGCGGGAACGGGGACCAAAATGCAAACTAAAAGCACCCCTATACTCCTAAACAGTTTGCTAACCTAATGCAAACATCAATTTCACTCGAAATTGGCTCAATCAAAAATGCCCAATTCGATTTTTGGGGCAAAATTTCGCCCTAATTCAATCAAGCTAAAATCGACAAATTTGAAAGGATTCAAGCGGAAATACTTATCTTGAGATGACATTTGTTGATAATGGCACAGACAAAAGCAAGCTAGAAGGTCCTTTAATGGCGATTTTGGCGAGATTTTGAGGTTGAAGATGAATAATCATCCTCAGCTCAACCTCGCGTCTTTTTAACAGAAAATATGGAAGCCGGCTTCTATCGCCAGATGGCTCGCGCCTAAACCAGGCCTCCCCTTTTCCTTTTCAGCGAAATTTGGGCTTTGGCCCAGTTTCCCATGACAAATTCCAAAATTTTCGTTGACGATATTGAATGTCGTCATTTCCTCGAAAACAAACAAAACCAAATAGTGAAAATTCAAATTTGCTATTTTCAAAAACTTCAAGCAAACAGCGATCGAAACCGCCAACTTCAAAAACAATAGCGAAAATTCAAAATCGCTATTTTCCTCCAATTTCAAAAATAATGGCGAAAATTAAAAAACCGCTATTTCTCCAAATTTCAAGCAACGGCGGCACATAAACCGTCACTTCAATCAATAGTGAAGATTCCAAATTCACTATTTCCATCACATGTCAACGGCGGCACATAAACCGTCACTTCAATCAATAGTAAAGATTCCAAATTCACTATTTCCATCACATGTCAATGGCGGCACATAAACCGTCACTTCAATCAATAGTGAAGATTCCAAATTCACTATTTCTTTCAAAAGTCAACGGCGGCACATAAACCGTCACTCCAAACGCTATAGCAAACTCAAATTTGCTATTTTCCTTCAAAATTAGAACAAACGGCGATCAAAACCGCCACTGCAAATTCAAACCGAATGGTGAAAATTCCAAATTCACTATTCCTTCAAATACCAGCAGGGGGCTTCCTCGCGAAACCCACTCATTCCAAAAATAGTGATAGTGAGAACCCATACTCACTATTTCCCCAGCGACATCAAGAGTTCGCTATTCTCAAAACAAGCCCAATCGACGCGGCTACTCCCATGGTCCATTAACCGACCTTACCACGGCTGGCGAGCCTTTGTCCGCACCCTTCCAAGGACAGATCACGAAGATGCCTCGGGTACATTTACTTGTCTCGGCTGGCGAGCCTTACAACGCATCACGGCTGGCGAGCCCTCCTCACATACGCACCATGGCTGGCGAGCCTTTGTCCGCACCCATCCAAGGACACATCCCGAAGATGCCTCGGGTACATTTCCTTGTCTCGGCTGGCGAGCCTTACAACGCATCGCGGCTGGCAAGCCCTCCTCACATACGCACCACGGCTGGCGAGCCTTTGCCCGCACCCTTCCAAGGACAGATCCTGAAGATGCCTCGGGTACATTTCCTTGTCTCGGCTGGCAAGCCTTACAACGCATCGCGGATGGCGAGCCCTCCTTACATTACGCACCATGGGTGGCGAGCCTTTGTCCGCACCCTTCCAAGAACACATCCCGAAGATGCCCCGGCTATATTTCCTTGTCTTGGCTGGCGAGCCTTACAACGCATCGCGGCTGGCGAGCCCTCCTCACATACGCACCATGGCTGGCGAGCCTTTGTCCGCAGCACATCAAGGATACATCCCGAAGATGCCTCAGGTAAATTTCCTCGTCTCGGCTGGCGAGCCTTACAACGCATCGCGGCTGGCGAGCCCTCCTCACATACGCACCACGGCTGGCGAGCCTTTGTCCGCAGCACATCAAGGATACATCCCGAAGATGCCTCGGGTACATTTCCTTGTCTCGGTTGGCGAGCCTTTCAACGCATCGCGGCTGGCGAGCCCTCCTCACATACGCACCATAGCTGGCGAGCCTTTATCCGCAACCATGCAAGGACATACCCGAAGATGCCTCAGGTATGACTCCTTCTTATGGCTGGCGAGCCTTTGTACGTAGTCTAACGGACTTTAAACGACCCGCACGGATAGTCGACAGACTCTAAAATGTTCCCGACGACAGGTCCTTGACTCATACCTTTGAGTCGCCTTGGCGTCGCCCTTCCCGACGGCAGGTCCTTGGCCCGAATTCTTTCGAGCCGCCTTGACGTCGCTTGGGTCTTCAGGTTGTAATCTTCGATTGACCTGGGGACTCTACTTTAACGTTCGCCCTGTCCAAGCCTCAGTCAAAGTGGGGGCTCTGTAGATACCCAGTATCTGCTGAGACTCCAACAAACACCCGATGATTATCGGACTACAACATGTTTTAGGATCGCAGCGTTTGATCGACAGTTTGTGTACAACTTTACGTCGGAAAACTTAAAACGATTTCGAAAACAAAACATTTCAAAAATACCTGAAGTGTTTAATGCACGGCGACGGGGTCGCGATGACACTAACTAGAGTCAAAACCGACACCGGACCAAAAACTGACTCGAAAATTCAAATCCCGACTCCAACAACGAGTCAAACCGAGTCAAACACAAAAACCAAAATATCTCAAACCTTCTATGCTAAGTTTTCCCGGATTCATGTTGGTCAAGTACCAAACATGTGACTACAAAACCTAGGATAGAACAAATCATGATTGCGATTGTTGTGATAGTGACAACACAACTCGAAGTGCCGCGACGTGGCTCGCGCCTCTTTGGGCAGTCCAGGTGGCCACGTCACTCAAAACTCACACAAGCACTCATTCTCTTATAAATACCCCTCAAATGCCATCCATTTGAGACTTACGCGAGTGTCTGCCCCCTCTTTTCTCCCTTAAAATTCTCGACTCGACTTCTAAAGTCACAATCCGACGCGTATTTACGACCTACCGATCGTAAACACGAGCCTTACACATTTTTTGGTACCGTCATCGTGCATTAAACCACTTGACCGACCACTTTGACCACTACACCATCACTAAACTTTTAAAACACTCTTTACTTACCAAGACGATTTTAAACCGAGTTTTTTCCGATCAAATAAGTTATTACACTTACGTCGGTCACTCGCCATAACCAAACATGTAAGTATGAGGGTTTAAAAATCCTCTTTTATTATGTTTTCATTTGTTTCATGACTTTAACATGCTAAAACATGCATAACATGAACCAAAACATGGGATAAACGAGCCAAAACCGATTTTTGGTCTGAGGCAGAAGCCCCTTAGGTCGCCAAATGGCTTGCGCCTAAATGGGGTACTCAGACCAGAGATCAACCGTGTTTGTTCTCGTCATTTCCCTTAATCCATTTTTCATATTTTTAATCGGTTTTTAACATTTCAAGTATTTTCGAAACCTTTTGTTTCATTTCACATGTTTTAACCATAAAGCATTTTTCACCCTTGGTTCTTCATACCATGACGGTTAAATCCGTGTTTCGGTGATAATATTTGGTTAATGACATTTAGAAGGTATTTTAAAGCCTTTTATTTCATTTCTTTACATTTTCAAACAAACACATTAGTCACCGACAGAAAATCATCCTTGGTTCTACATACCATGCCGGATTTTAACCCGGGTATGATGACGAGTACCGACTAATTACATTCAAGATGGACTTAAAACAATTAGTCCATAATCATTTTCAAAACTATTCATGTCAAGTTTGTCAAACCGAACCCGACACCGAATATCATCAAATAATGATGATTATCCGAGTCTAGTTCTTCAAATCAACAAATGCGGTCTAAACGACCCTTTAAAAACCAAACCGGGTTCAAAAACCCATTTTTAACACGTTTTATAACGTTTTCTAAACAGTCAGAACACGGTATACAACCGTTGGCTAACCCGTGCCTCAAGCAGGCCTTTTCTTTCTCATTTTCAAAACTAGAGGGAGGCCCCTTACACCGCCGGCTGGCTCGCGCCTCTTATAGCCGTCTGGTACAGGGCCTGTTCCCTTCCAGCATTAGTCTAGGACGATTCCGACTCCGGTTAACCCGGATATAGGACGGATCAGATAACTATTCGATTATTCAAAACCATATTTGCAAAATGCCTTACTAAGACAAATGGATCATGTTATGCACCCTAAACCTAATACGGTAAATGGATGTTTAATTTCTGTCTTGCATGCAAATCAACCGCTAATCCAACTCGACATCTTATACTTGATATTTGGATTAAATCAACCTACTTAGAAAGCTCTCACATGTCAGGTTTAAATTATTGGATGCGCATTCATGCATTTAACCGTTTTATCAACTTTTGCATTCAACCAACCAAGATCGATAAGTAGAGGCCGCTAAACGCGGGCGGGATTGGGTGTCTGATTAAAGGGCTTCCCAATACGTACCTTCACCTCTTACTCAGAAACTTTGGATAGTGGACGACCTTATCCAGGGCGTACGAGAATCATTCTAGAGATAGGATGCTAAAGAGGGACGATTTCCTTATCTTTAGTACCTATGTCAAACGCTGCTTTGTGCTTCGATTTGACCGAGGTATAAAGTGGAATTCGAACGGGTTCCAGGCATCCCACAAATGCTTGGTAGCGACTCCGAACATCTGTAATCGTTTTGAGACCCTTACCGAGACGAAATCGACCGATCTAAAACGATCCGGTCGAAGGCATTTTTACGCCGCCGAGCGTGGCTTTCAAAAGACCGCTATACGTCCACAGATTGGCTGGGCGTGTAGGTGGGCCATGTCCACACATCTCCTATACCATCTGTGGTCCTAAAACCACTGTCTCAGCACTATCATCCCAGCAAATCGGACTCCTACACCTCCTCCCATACAAAGGCTCAAATGGAGCCATCCCAATACTTGTATGGTAGCTGTTGTTATAAGAAAACTCGATCAAATCCAACCTATCTTCCCAACTACCACCAAACTCCATCACACAAGCTCTCAACATATCTTCTAATGTCTCGATAGTTCTCTTTGTCTGTCCATCTGTTGCAGGACAAAACGCAGTACTCATCTTTAAGGTAGTTCCCATCAACTCCTGCAACTCTTGCCAAAATCCAGAAATGAACCTCGCATCCCGATCTGACACAATGTCCTTTGGCACCCCATGTAATCTCACCGCATGCTTCCTATATCCATTTGCCAACTGCACCTTACTCCATGTATCTTTCATTTGAATAAAGTGAGCTGACTTAATCAAATGGTCAACAATTACCCATATCATGTTATTACCTTGCTGGCTCCTCGGTAAACCCTCTATAAAATCCATGGAGATGGACTCCCATTTCCACTCAGGTACTTCAAGCGACTAAATCTTACCTTGTGGTCTTCGCTGTTCCCCCTTGACTCTCTGACATATCAAACACCTAGCCACAAACTCAGCCATCTCCTTTTTCATCCCAGGCCACCATAAAGTCTTCTTCAGATCTCTATAAAACTTGTCGCCACCCGGATGAACTGAATACGGAGTACAATGAGCCTCTGTCATGATTACCTTTTTCAACTCATCATCCTTAGGTACACACCATGTCCCATCAAACCGAAGACTCCCATCAGAATGAATACAGAAATGAGACACTGCCCATTCTCTACTCCAGCCATCCACTCCTGAATCTTAGAATCAAGAGCCTGCTTTCCCCGAATATCATCATAAAGATCCGGTTCCACTGTCAAGTCTCCCCTAGCATCCCCTTTTTGAATCACATGAATCCCCATCTTACCTACCTCATCTCTTAATCTCATCAAAGACATAGCTATGCATAGAGAATGCACACTCTTCTTGCTCAACGAATCAGCAACCACGTTTGCTTTCCCTTTATGGTATATGATATCTGACAGGCTAGTCGTATACTTACCAAAAATAACCAACTGACACTAACTAATATAGCTAGGGAAGTTGGGTCGATCTCCACGAGGAGGCAAGATATCTGTTAAAGGTCCGTCTATTTGGTCACAAAATGGGGGGTTTAATTTGGTTTACTAAACTAATGAAGGTTTGAAGGAAAGAGCAATAAAGGCAAGAAAATGTAATAAAGGTGATCAATAAAGAGAGAACATGTCGGGATTTCGGTTCACTACGGTAGTATAATGACTCAACTGCAAATAGTCTAGATAATTTACTGTGAGACGGATACTGAAAAGGTCCTTCCGGCCCACTTTCTATCCTAGATTTCCACTAACTTAACTTCCGTCCTCGTCAGGGTAGTCTACTGTTCATAGCAGGTCTATTTAGTCCAATCTTTCGATCTAGGCATAAACTTAACAAGATTAAAGGGTAACTTAGAAGCGTGCACTCAACTAAGTCAGTATTATAATTATATTGCCATGGGTACAGATTCTCACAAATAAATCATCTAGCCTATTCGCTACATCGTCACAATTCTACCACAGATCCCCTAATCCCAACATGAATGAATTTAGCTACTCATGCTATTAATGTTGTCAATATTAATGATGATGAAATAACTAATATAGAGCATGATGAAACAATAATAAAATTGCATAAATAAAACTAGGGCAGAAATTAAGGAAGAGAAGAACAAGGAATTAAAGCAATAAATGATGAGATTAAGATTAAAAGATAAGAGAGATTACAATCAATAGAATTCCGGCGTAAAGAACGAACGAGATCCAAGCAAAATAACCCGAGAGCAAAGTTACAGTAGAAAAGTTTAGGGAAAGATTCAGAGAAACCAAAGTTGCGTTCTCCCAGTAATTAAGAGTAAAAAGAAGTGTAAAAGAAGTGTTAAGAGAGTCCTAATGACCTAATTATTCGATGCTTAAATAGAAATAACAAAGTCCATTAACTAAAATAGGCAACACGGGTTAATTAAAGCCCGTGTAAACTCCAATACTCTAGATCGAGCAGTATAAAACCACTTGATTGAGGACTTCGGCATAAGACCCTCTCGATCGAGTAGAAATCTTACTCAATCGAGGAAAGCCTCAAAACAGCCATTCGATCGAGTAAAGTAAAATACTCGATCAACCTCCTCAGCATGTGAATCCACTCGATCGACCAAGAAAAGCATTCGATCGAGTGTTCTTCCTCCAAAACAGCTTCAAACTCGTCGCCGACTGCTTCGTTGACCATTCCTTCACGCATCCCAATGCAGTGCTTTGGCTCTAAATTCCCGTCTCCTCAAAATGCATGCAAAACAGGACGAAAAGGTTACAATTCCACTACTTTTAGGTTCATTCCTACAAAACAGACAAAACAAACCAAAGCAGCCATTTCGGGACATAATGCAATACAAAATAGTGCAAAAGTGCATAGAAATACTTGCAAAATAAGGCTATAAAAACTATATAAAATGCACGTATCAAATATTCCCAAACCGAACCTTTACTCGTCCTCAAGTAAACTAAATGCAAACTAATGGAACGGAAATGATAACTCAGAGTTAGCTATAACTTGTCTACTTTGAACCAATTTAATGCAACATAAATCAACAGTTATAGCTATAGCAGTCAATACGCAAACAAGTTATAAGATGTTCAGAAATAAAGCTGACCTATTGATCTTGCAAGACCAACAAAATCGGACTCTCACGTGGTCACTCTTTTCTCGTGATGCAAAGGGTGAATTATATATGTAAAAGAGAGAAAGAGAAACATTCACTCACCTAAATTGCGACCTACATAGCATGCATGCAATAAAAATAAAAGACGATTCAAGTACTAATGCTCACATTCCAACCAACAATGTCCGTCACAGCCGAGGGCTTACAAATAGTATAGGAATAGTGAGGTTCAGGTGAGAGAAGGCAAAATAAATTATGGAAATGTGGAGGTAAAAGCGCCAAGCTAGTTCCTAAACATGACCATATAAGACCGTCCGAATCTCAACTGACTGAGAAAATAATCACGAGTGCCCTTCATTTGGCACACAACTCACCATCCAAATTCACTATCTCCTCAAAAAATGTATGAATAAGAACAAGGAGAAGACCGTCACAAACTTCCCTTTTTTTTAATACGGTCTTAATTAAGCAGACGATATAAATCAAATAAAAAAATTTCATTTTCTTTCTTTTTGTTCCTCTACCTTCACGTCTAATTCAACCTTCAATTTTTCATTTTTTTTTCTTTTTTTTTTTCAATTCACGTTTTTCTCTTTTTTTCTTTCAATTTCTTTTTTTTTTCATTCTCAACTTCCCTTCCTTCATTCCCCACCAACTCCAATCAATAAACACGGGCCAAACTCGCAAACGGAAAGACATACCACAAAAGACATACTAAACTAGCTTGACTGGGCAGGCTTAGTTTTGGATGTAGCTAATGGGTCAAAAAGGCTAAATTTGGCTTAAGTCGAGCTAAATGGGTGAAAAATGTAAGAAAAAGGGAAATTTGCAAACACCTCCTTGCATGTGACACCGACCACAAACCCGAATGTATGCATTTGACAAGAAATCGAATGTCATAAAAGTGCAAAAATGATGAACATGCTATGCAAGGAGTACTACTCTTAATTCCTATGTAAACCGGTCATGAATGTCGCCAGTTATACGGCTCTAAATCTCAGAAATTGTAAGTAGGTTGCCAATTTATCAGGTCAAGTCTACACATTCAGCTATATTTGATCAAAACACTCGTAGATTATGCGTACAACTCAACTAATAACCGTCAATGAAAGTGCAAGGCTCAAGTAAAATGACAAGTTAAAGTGCAATATCATCACGGAAATCAACCGTTCCGACTTAACCTATATGCAAACATAAACGTGAATATCTTATTAATTTTTTTGAATTTTCTAAATTTTTTTGGAATTTATGATTTTATGAAATAAATAAATACAATGCAAGCTGAAAATAGAAACGTGAATGAAAAACAAATGCAAATGCAGACTCAAAGGATGCATGACCCTCCCCAAACCAAAACGTGAATGAAAAACACCGCTTTAGTTCACTTAAAACGTGATAGATAATAAATTGACATTACCTCTCGCAAAAATAAACAATTGAGACTTAGCCTTACCAAAAAGTAGAAACCATGAAAACCTATTTCGTGAAGGAGTGCACTCGGCCACACCGGGGTACAAACCTTGTTACGTAGGGGAAGTGGGTGATAAATGTCTATCCACCGAATTCATGTTGATAAGGGATTTATCGGCTACACCATGCCCAAGTTAATGTGGGTTTGGATCATGGACACATTTATTCGAAATTTGGATTGAACTCAACGGAGGTATTCGTGACCGTAGTCGCATGTGTTCCGGGCTAAAGATAAATATTAATGTAATTTTATCGACCAAGAGTTCTAAAAGTAGAATCGATTAAAAAGTTAATCCACCGAGTTATATTTGTTGGGAAATGTGTCCTCAACAATAGTGCGATCACATGATTTAAATATCATTATTAAATCTCATTTTAAAGAATACAATTGGGAAGTAATTTTGTTACTGTCAACTGGTCAACATATATCGGTAATGATTGGCTGACTAGAGTTTGACATTACTGTCGTGTGACGGTGGTGATCAGTTGACCCCCTAGGTCATACCTATAGGGCAACACTCTTAATTGATCATTTAATTAATCGTATAATGTTACGAGTTAATTAAATTACCTGAAAAATTGACGGACGATTTTGGAAGTTAAATTTACGTATCAAATTGAAATGTGATTAAATGAGATACGGTCTGAGTAATCGAATTGTATCATTACTCGGATGAAATTATTGTTTAAAGAAACAATTGGATTTGAATGAATTATTATAAATGTGATTTATAAACGGTAAAATATTTTGGTACAAGTAATTATGAATTACTAAGTCGATTTTTGCATATGACGTATTTTTATTAATACGTTGATTTTTAATATGTTAAAAATACATAACAAATTTATGTTACATATGACATGTGACATATTGACAATTGACAAAAATAAAATGGATTTCATATTATCCATTTGGACCGAAATATTGGACTTAATTAACATATTCTTATAATGTTAATTAAGTGTAGTGGAAGATGTAATCATTCTTTTTACACTAGGCTTGCATACCTAGTACTTCTTGTGGAAGAGCAACTAGCCCATGCATTGGCCTTCCTCTTCCTCCCAACCGGTTTTCCCTTGGAAAGAACAAGGGTGCTTTTTGCTTAAATTATTATCATTCTCTATATGCATGGGTTGATAATAACATTATTCATTCACTTCTCATAATATAATTTTAGAGAGATAAAAATTACATTCTTCCTTATCCCTTCTCCTACCCGGTTTTAGGAGCAAAAACCAAACAATTTTTGGTTCAATTTTTCACTAGATTAATATTATACTAGCTCAAATAATATTAATTAGATTAAGAGTTAGCTTTGGGTATTATTACTAAGGAGAGATCCTACACTTGGATCTTGTTCTTCCATTAAAGGAAAGCTCAAGAACAAAAGAAAAGGAGATTTCTTTTGTGCCCATTTGAACCGAAATTTCAATGTAAGGATATGATTTCTTCTCTATTTTATTATATTGTTTGCATGCATAAAATCCGTATTTATATTTATGACAAATTAATTTCGACATATATGAGTATGTTAGAGTGTATATAAATCTACATTTCCTTCAATCGGTATCATGAGCCACGGTTGTTTGCATGCAAATCGGTTAAAAGTTTTTCCGAGTTATAAGAATAACATATAAAACTTGTAAATTTTGTGTTATTATGATATATCACGAAATTAATCCATGCATGTTAATATTTCTGGTCCTAAAATGTTTTAGGATATTTTGGTTAATTTTTCGGATTTTTATTGTTCATAATTTACAATAATGGCATTTAAATGTGATTTTATGAGTAAAAATGTCATTTTTGGTCTAAAATTAGCTATACTTCGAATTTTCCATTGATTTTTGGATATGTTGTCACATATATTATTTTGAGATAACCTGTAAATTTTCATAATTTTTGGACTTGTTATGCTCGAAAAATGGATTTTTCATTATTAAATTCGGATTTAAGTGAAAAATAGGTTAATATGAGTTAAATTTCGAATCTGGTCATAGAAAATTAATATGTTGTCACATGCAATTTTACAAGATGTGTGTAAAATAATTGGCTATAAAGAAGTCTTTTTGCATGATTTATGGATTTTTGAAGAAAAATAGCATAAATAGTGACATTATTAGTGGAAAATTAATAAAACATAATCTATGACTTAGGAAAAACGTCTAATGTTGCATTTTATTATCTTTTTCAGATCTAAAATTTAAAAGTTAGTGAAAATAATTTTTCTATATTTTTATGATTATTTTATTAAAAATCGATAAACCGCAACATTGTTTTTCCGGGAAAATTTCGAAATTTTTAACCTAAGATTTTGAACATTATGAGTGTCATGGTAATTTTCCAAAATGTTCATGAGTTTAAATTTCAAATTTTGAATTTATTTGAAATTTTGTGATTTATTTGAAGTTTAATAGCTTATTTTTGTAATTTTTGGTCCATTTATGAACAATTTTATAAAATATGGTTTAATTATGGTCAAATTATTAGTGAAGACTAAATTTTGAGTCCTAAGAGGTTAGGGTAATTAACTTATGCATAAATATGAGTTTATGTATTTTTGTGATTATAAAATGTTGAAATCACGCAAATCCGAAAGAACCGAGTAATATACGATATTGGCTAATTAAAGGCGATTTAGCATAAAATTGAGCATGTTCATACATATTATAATGCTGCATTTTCTTTATGATTGTCATAATTTTAATTTATGTAATTTTTGAATTATGTAATTTTACTTAGTATGGCCTTAGATTTTAATTGGTATTTCCCGAAATGTATGGGAATATCGATTCGGTTGTAATTTTATTGTGATCTCGTATCACCGTTTTGTAATTTAATAGATTTATTTTATTTTAGTTACAAATGTATAATAGGAAATTATGTAATTTATTATGTAATTTTATTCTTTCCGGAGTTCCCAAAGACGGATTTCTTCAAGAATGGCGATACATAAAGATGGTGTTACCTCGAGATGCGTGCCACAACCGAAGTTCAAGGGACCAATGGAGTTGGTTTCCGAATATGTAATAGTTAAATAGTTGTTATATTTTAGGAAAGGCCATACTAGAATTTATTTATTTTTATGCTTGCATTTTATTTTATGTCACATGCATCGCTAAATCGCCATAACTAAACATGCATTGTCATTTTATCGAGTTTATCGACCGTGTCAATTCGAATTATCGTAGTTCACCGCTTTAGTTCACTTAAAACGTGATAGATAATAAATTGACATGACCTCTCGCTAAAACAATTAATTGAGACATAGCCTTACCAAATAGTAGAAACCATGAAAACCTATTTCGCGAGGGAGTGCGCTCGGCCCCACCGGGGTACAAACCTTGTTACGTAGGGGAAGTGGGTGATAAATGTTAATCCACCGAATTCATGTTGATAAGGGATGTATCTGCCACACCGTGCCCAAGTTAATGTGGGTTTGGATCATGGACACATTTATTCGAAATTTGGATTGAACTCAACAAAAGTTTTTGATAAGGGATGTATCGGCCCCAACGTGCCCTTGTCGAATGTGTTTTGGGCTAAAGATAATTGTTAATGTAATATTATCAACCAAGAGTTCTAAAAGTAGAATCGATTAAACGTTAATCCACCGAGTTATATTGATAAAGGATGTATCGGCCCCACCGTGCCTAAGTCAATATGAATTTGGGTCTTGGAATCATTTATTATAGTTGGGTAGAGGTCACTATATAAATGTTCATATCTTGTTAATTTGCAGGTATGATTTTAAAAGACAAATGTTAATATTTCCTTTTCCTCCATATTTGTAGTTTTTTTGCAATGAATCCATCAAATGCTACCGCACCGATAACTATTGAGTCATATCACAATGTTCTTGACGACGTATGCTCCAACAATAATTTCGATACAACTAGAGAACTTCATTTCGGTATAGGTTCGGATGGAAACCTTAACTTCATCACCTCTTCTAAACCACCCACTTCTACTAGATCTCGTGTGAGTCCGTCTCAGGAAGACTACCTCATGCGATCTATAGGGTCTTTGTCTCTTGAAGATAAAGATGCCAAAGCCAGTGGGAGCTCTAGCAATCAAGTTCTTGCTTCAAAGGGCAAGAGGTTCAAGAAGAAAGGAAAGAAAATCAAAAACTTCAAGCAAGTTAATGATGAGTGCCATTATTGCTATGGCATGGGACATTGGCTTGGGAATTGTCCCATGTATTTGCGAAATATAAGGGAAGGACTCATTACTCCAAAAGGTACAATTCCTAAAGAAATTTATGTTATTGATATAAATTATACTTCCACTACGACATGGGTACTAGATACCGGTTGTGGTTCTCACCTTTGTAATCATTTACAGGGTTTAAGAGATGTGGAGAGGCTTAGCAAGGGAGATGTGGATCTACACCTTGGAAATGGAGCTCGGGTAGCGGTCGAATCCAAGGGAACTTATGTTTTAGCTTTGCCTAATGGATTTGAGTTGTATTTGCATAATTGTTTTTATGTGCCTACGCTCTCTAAAAACATTATTTCAATCGCCATGCTAGACATGGACGGTTTTTGTTTTGTCATTAAGAACAATCGTTGTACTATTTCTAGGAATGATTTAGTTATTGGCCAAGCTTCTTCCATTAATGGCATTTACATTTTAGAGACCTCAAATCCAACGAATGATATTTATAACATTCAATCAAAGAAACTCAAATCAAGTGACCCAAGTAAAGCGTTCATTTGGCATTGTCGATTAGGTCACATAAACGAGAATCGCATCAAAAGATTAATTTCAACTAATGTGATTACACCATTTGATTATCAATCATTTGGTACATGCGAATATTGCCTACTTGGCAAAATGACTCGTAATCCTTTTAGTGGTAAAGGGACACGAGCTAGTGAGTTATTGGGACTCATACACACTGATGTATGCGGACCAATGAGTATCACCGCTCGTGGTAATTATGACTACTTTATAACCTTCACCGATGACTTGAGTAGATATGGGTATATCTATTTAATGAAACACAAGAGTGAAGCGTTTGAGAAATTCAAGGAATTTCAAAACGAAGTAGAGAACCAATTGAACAAAAGGATTAAGGCACTACGATCCGATCATGGTGGTGAATACCTTAGCCTTGAATTTGATTCACACTTGAAAGGTTGTGGTATTATATCACAACTTACTCCACCCGGAACACCGCAACTTAATGGTGTTGCCGAAAGGAGGAATCGAACCTTACTTGATATGGTTCGATCCATGATGAGTCAAACCGAGTTACCGAACTCGTTTTGGGGATTTGCGATTCAAACCGCAATTCGATCTTTGAATAATAGTCCCACTAAGTCCACCGAAAAGACTCCATATGAGATGTGGACGGGAAAAATTCCCAATATATCCTATATGAAGATTTGGGGATGTGATGCTTACGTCAAAACTAAGAACGACAACAAGCTTGCCCCAAGATCCGAAAAATGCATCTTTGTAGGTTACCCCTCGACCTCTCGAGGATATTACTTCTACAAACCTCATGATCATATAGTGTTTGTGTCTTGCGAGGCTGTCTTCTTAGAAAGAGAATTTATTTCTAAGAGATAGAGTGGGAGAAATTTTGAACTTGATGAAGTTCAAGAGCCACAAACCGAGATAGAGACGCAAGAAGATGTTCCTTCGTCGTCTAACGCGGTTGTACCTCCTCCACTTAGAAGGACGGGCCGAGTAATTCGCCATCCAGATCGATATGTGGGACTTATCGAGGAAGATGGAACACTCGATGTGTTACTTATGGAAA
Organism: Silene latifolia; assembly: GCF_048544455.1. NCBI lineage: Eukaryota > Viridiplantae > Streptophyta > Magnoliopsida > Caryophyllales > Caryophyllaceae > Silene > Silene latifolia. Next base: position 76,091,271 of record NC_133526.1, on the reverse strand, counting down.
GTGACGAGCCCGCCACCTACAAGGCCGCAATCTCTAGTCCAAATTCCTCCTTATGGCTTGAAGCCATGAAGTCCGAAATGGATTCTATGCATGAAAACCAAGTTTGGGACTTGGTAGATTTGCCTAAAGGGGCAAGACCCCTCCAATGCAAATGGATATTCAAGGTCAAGAATGGCATAGAAGGACATGACGATGTCTACAAAGCTAGGCTAGTGGCAAAGGGATTTACCCAAGTCCAAGGTCTACATTATGATGAGACCTTCGCCCCCGTAGCCATGCTAAGATCCATACGGATTTTGTTAGCGATCGCCGCATTTCATGATTATGAAATATGGCAAATGGATGTCAAAACCGCTTTTCTAAATGGGCATTTAGAAGAGGAAGTGTACATGATACAACCCGAAGGTTTTGTTGATTCTAAAAATCCTAACAAAGTGTGCAAACTTAAGAGATCCATTTATGGTCTTAAGCAAGCATCTAGAAGTTGGAATCATCGATTCAATCATGTGATAAAGGAAAATGGTTTCACTCGAAGTGTTGAGGAACCATGTTTATACATGAAATTCAGTGGGAGCAATGTTGTGTTCCTAATCTTGTATGTCGATGACATACTACTCATTGGAAATGATATTCCAATGTTGTCTTTGGTTAAGAAGTGGTTAGGTAACCACTTCCAAATGAAGGATTTAGGAGAGGCACAACGCATATTAGGTATCCGGATCTATAGAGATAGATCCAAGAGGATATTGGCACTAAGTCAAGAGTCTTATGTCGATAAGATTCTTCGACGGTTCAGCATGGACAAATCCAAAAGGGGTTTGGTACCTATGGTAACCGGGACGATATTGAGCAAGACTCAATGTCCCTCCGAACCCCATGATGTTGAACGCATGAAGTTGATCCCTTATGCTTCCGCTGTTGGATCAATCATGTATGCCATGATATGCACACGTCCTGATGTCTCGTATGCCTTAAGCATGACGAGTAGATATCAAGGAAATCCAGGTGAGAGTCACTGGATTGCTGTCAAGAACATCCTTAAGTACTTGAGAAGAACTAAGGATTCTATCATTGTGTTTGGAGGAGACACTGAGTTGCGTGTTAATGGATACACGGACTCAAGTTTTCAAACAAATAGAGACGACTTGAAATCACAAGCTGGTTTCGTGTTTATGCTCAATGGTGGTGCCGTAAGCTGGAGAAGCTTCAAGGAAGTCAGAATCGCGGATTCTACAACGGAGGTGAGTACATCGCAAAGATCGAAGCTGCTAAGGAATTTGTTTGGATCGGCAATTCACGGAAGGTCTAAAAGTAGTACCTACCGCCAATGATCCCATCACTCTCTATTGTGATAATAGTGGGACGATCTTCCAAGCTAAGGAGCCAAAGTCTAGTAATAGATCTAGACATGTACTTAGAAAGTATCATGTAATAAGAGATTTCATTGAAAGAAAGGAAATTGCGATTTGTAAGGTTGGGACGGATGACAACATGGCCGATCCGCTCACCAAGCCTTTATCGCAGGCTAAGCATGATGGACATGTTACGTCCATGGGACTTAAACGTGTACCAAGTTTTTGTTAGATTTTGAAATGAAATAAAAGTGTTGTTATTGTTCATGTTCATAATCACATTTGTCTTTTATCTTTAATTTATACATTGTTACATCCAAACGGGTTGTAGAGACAATTGAACCCCGTTAAAGTGAACACGGATTAACATAGTATTTGCCCATAGTCACTTGTATGAGGTGACGTCTCGAAGTGACTAGAGTGTGAGGCGATTGATAGCAAGTTCAAGTGCCATAGAGTCATGTGAGATGACTAGTCGATCACATAGGCAGACTGTTAGGAACATTTTGTCGGGCCTTATGACCGCTTATAGAGTTCTGGCAAATTTATATAGCCTGGTCGTGGCGAGAGCTACTATAGTATTCTAATGAGTCGATTCTTTTGACTAAAGACTATTCGCCTAAGATGGCAAAGTTTCAGATTAACTTTGATTTGTGTTACTACGACCTTCGTAAATGGGGTCAAATGGGCATATTTTGGGTTATGATGGCTGTGGCTAGTCGAAGGGAATGAGTGCGATAGGAATTGTCCACCCCTAGTCAGGGTTATAACAATATCTCAGGGCCACTCGAGGAGTAATGAACTGGAAATGCGTGGCCACGCTCGGAAAGTATCTATGATAGATAAGTCCGGTCAATCAGTTATTCTCCAGATCGAGGAAACCACTCTCGATATGATCACTTGCAAGTACGACCTGAAAGACACCTTGCATTGAGTGGGAGAAAGTAATAGGACAAGAGAATTGGTGATGCACACTTGTCGACGACAAGTGGGAGATTGTTGGGAAATGTGTCCTCAACAATAGTGCGATCACATGATTTAAATATCATTATTAAATCTCATTTTAAAGAATACAATTGGGAAGTAATTTTGTTACTGTCAACTGGTCAACATATATCGGTAATGATTGGCTGACTATAGTTTGACATTACTGTCGTGTGACGGTGGTGATCAGTTGACCCCCTAGGTCATACCTATAGGGCAACACTCTTAATTGATCATTTAATTAATCGTATAATGTTACGAGTTAATTAAATTACCTGAAAAATTGACGGACGATTTTGGAAGTTAAATTTACGTATCAAATTGAAATGTGATTAAATGAGATACGGTCTGAGTAATCGAATTGTATCATTACTCGGATGAAATTATTGTTTAAAGAAACAATTGGATTTGAATGAATTATTATAAATGTGATTTATAAACGGTAAAATATTTTGGTACAAGTAATTATGAATTACTAAGTCGATTTTTGCATATTACGTATTTTTATTAATACGTTGATTTTTAATATGTTAAAAATACATAACAAATTTATGTTACATATGACATGTGACATATTGACAATTGACAAAAATAAAATGGATTTCATATTATCCATTTGGACCGAAATATTGGACTTAATTAACATATTCTTATAATGTTAATTAAGTGTAGTGGAAGATGTAATCATTCTTTTTACACTAGGCTTGCATACCTAGTGCTTCTTGTGGAAGAGCAACTAGCCCATGCATTGGCCTTCCTCTTCCTCCCAACCGGTTTTCCCTTGGAAAGAACAAGGGTGCTTTTTGCTTAAATTATTATCATTCTCTATATGCATGGGTTGATAATAACATTATTCATTCACTTCTCATAATATAATTTTTAGAGAGATAAAAATTACATTCTTCCTTATCCCTTCTCCTACCCGGTTTTAGGAGCAAAAACCAAACAATTTTTGGTTCAATTTTTCACTAGATTAATATTATACTAGCTCAAATAATATTAATTAGATTAAGAGTTAGCTTTGGGTATTATTCCTAAGGAGAGATCCTACAGTTGGATCTTGTTCTTCCATTAAAGGAAAGCTCAAGAACAAAAGAAAAGGAGATTTCTTTTGTGCCCATTTGAACCGAAATTTCAATGTAAGGATATGATTTCTTCTCTATTTTATTATATTGTTTGCATGCATAAAATCCGTATTTAATTTTATGACAAATTAATTTCGACATATATGAGTATGTTAGAGTGTATATAAATCTACATTTCCTTCAATATTGATAAGGGATTTATCGGCCACACAGTGCCCAAGTTAATATGAATTTGGATCTTGGAATCATTTATCATAGTTGGGTAGAGGTCACTATGTAAATGCTTTACTTGTTATTTACAAGTATTAATAAAATGATAAATGTTAAAGTTTTCCACTATTCCGATATCATATTGTTCTATTTCTTTACCACAATTCATATACGATATCATTTCGATTTTTGATTCAAATCTCCATTAAAACATCGTAACTAAAGACAAATATGAATTTTCTTCTAAAACCTCGTGTTATCGATTGGAAGGATCTCTTGTGAAGAGTATAGATAAAAGTTATTCATGATCAAAAGGTTTTTTGATTCTTGACTAACATATCTACTTACAATGAATTGTTTCTCATATGCTTAATTGAATTAAGCACTTTGAAACGTTACATCATTTTGGTAACTAGATTTGTATGAAATCAAAATTGACCAAAATGCCGCAACCACTTCAATGAAAGTTTTAAGACTAAACAAATGAATTGAAGAGTAGTCTTCATGAAATTCAATTTTGCTTTTCTAAGCAAAGACTCATTGAAATGAGTGGGAGCATTCTCTTAAACCGTTAAGAAAAGGACGAAGTTCAAAGAAGTAAAATTAAGATGGAATTGATACAAGGTAATGTTAAAAGTAAAGTTATTGAGAAAACCGATACTAAACCTATCAATCCCGACCGATAAAGTTTCCATTGTCTTAATCGTTGGACGCTAGAAAGGAAACTACCCCAAATTATTGAAGAACCAACAAGTTAGTTGTGGGACATCTAATGGAACCTTCTTCTTTAAATGTTTATTTGATTAACATAAGTTTTGCTAGTACTACTTCGTCAATATTAGAAACCAGTGGTGGTTTTCATCATTGTATTTGATACATAGGATGATTAGAATATGACGACTAGCAACAATGATGTTGAGAGATAGAGTCATTGTGTACTCAATCTAGTTTTGGGTTTATATTTATACCTTAATTATGACTATTAAGTGCATAAACTCTAAATAAGAATATAAACTTGTTAAGATACAAAGAGGTTTCACTTTTGTGACCCTATACACCACGATTTGATGTATGGCTAGCCATTATCAAGGTGATTATATTCAAAACCAAACTAGAATGATATATCATGTAGATGATGCAAGACTCAAATGAAATAAGCCAAAGGAAATGTGATATAGTATCACAAATTAATCTCTCTTAGCACGCATTATGGGATAATGTGTGGTTGGATAAAGAAATCAAACGCTATTCGATATGGTTTGGACTTCTATCAAGTTACCTTGAGTTACTTGATCCTTTTGGGGATTTTATCATTTTGTCTAAATTATTTTTCCACTAAATCTAAAACGAATCATATGAGATATGAAATGGTAGGGTACCATGTTTGTAAGTTTTTCAAAAGAAACAAATGCTCATTTTTCCTTACTATAATCACGAGTACAACGGGATTGTGGCTCGTGAAGCTGTCTTTCTAGAATACAAGTTTATTTCTAGAAGACAGAGTGGGAGACATTTTTCAAAAAGCCACAAAGGATGTTTTTTCAAAGAGCCACAAAGGATGTTATGTCGCAAGAAACTGGTCTTTCTTGGCTATATGAAACGTTTTGTGTAAGACGTTGACGTTGTTTCTTCAAAACCTAGGAGGTTAAAGTCGTCACTTGTTGAAGATGATGAATTCATGTTACTTTTAAGAAAGTAAAGAGCTTACAACTTACAAAGAAATTGTTTGATTCAAGTTGATTACTTCTGGAAAGTAATGAACATATGACTTACATGAGAATGTTTAAGTCACAACTCAATACAAGGCTTAGAGTCATGAAAATCCAAAATAAATTCCAAATGAATTATTAGATATCAAAGCTTGATTGGTGGCAAAGGGTTTTGCACTAGTTGAAATGCTTAAGTCTATTTGGATCTTCTTAGGGATTGTGTTTCATTATGAGATATATATAGCGAGTGAATCTAAAATCCACTTCTCCAATTAGAAGGAATGCATTCAATACATGTCTTGAATTTTGTAGATTCTTGCAATCCTAAAATAATGTGCAACTTAAGAGATATTCTTAATTAGGACATCGATGAGTTGGAATCAACATTTTGATCATGTTATAAAACTTTTCTCGATAGGTCGAGAAGTTGTGTTTATACATGGAGTTTAGTGGGAGTTACGGTAATTTTAATTAGTCTTATATGTGGATGACATATTGATCATTGGGAATGATTTAAGACTTGGAGATATATAATACATCTTTAATATCCAGATTTATGGAGATAAATCCACATGATATTAGCGTCAAATAAGAAGTCTTATGTTGATAAGATTCATGACTAGTTTAATTAAATTGAATATATTTGATTGATTCCATTTGCCTCCGCTGCCGAATCAATTAAATAGGAAATGATGTATAATACTTCATATACTTTGAGTATGATGAATTGTTTCACATCGAATTTAAGTAATATTTGCCAAGTAAGCCATAAAGATTACCCTTAAGTGCTTGAAGAAGCATTAAGGATATAAAGCAAAGTGTTTTTGATGCAATTTTGTGTAAGGGTGTTACACAAATGACAATTGACAATTGAGATTGCGCATGGTTTCCGACAAAACCATAATCAAAACACATTAGGATGGTTAAGATACCATTGTGGCTATGTTATTTAAGAAATAGATTTTCTAGAATCGTTCTAGGTAATAAAGAACAATGAGAAATATTTACAACGGAAATTGAGTACACTTGCAATCATGGGATGTGCAAGAGGAATGAGTCCCGCACACTGTGAAAATAGTGGGAGCTATTTTAAGGCAAGAAAGCCTATGTCTAGATTGGATCTAGACACGTACTCAGAAAGTTTTGTAATGCAAATGTATACATTACGAAAGGAAAACGAGTATGTAGTAAGGTTGAGTAAGGTACAAGAACTTGATAAAACCTACTAACCAAAGCCTTCTCATGGGCTTAACATGATGAGTCATGTCATATGTCATTTCAATTGGATTGAGATGAACAACTACATACATGATCAAATTGGATTATAAAATATGAAGTAGTAATCAGGTATTGACTATTCATATGTGATAATCACATTTGTCGTTCGAGTTTTTAAATCGTAAAACTCCTTTTAATATACTTTGTTACATCCAAACGGGTTGTAGAGACAATATTGAACCCCGTTAAAGTGAACCCGGATTAACATGGTATTCGCCCATAGTCACTTGAATGAGGTAACGTCTCGAAGTGACTAGAGTGTGATGCGATTGATGGCAAGTTCAAGTGCCATAGAGTCATGTGAGATGACTAGTCGATCACATAGGCAGACTGTTAGGAACACTTTGTCGGGCCTTATGACCGCTTATAGAGTTCTGGCAAATTTATATAGCCTGGCCGTGGCGAGAGCTACTATAGTTGTAACACCCCCATATTCAGAGGAGCCTTAACTAGGCCTTCCTTAGTATATAAGGGCGTTACCATCTCGGTTGCCCGAGGATAGTAATAATCAAACGTCGATAAATGAACTATTATATTGTATTACAAGCGGTTTAAACAACAAACGATATAAAAGATACAACTCAAGGACTACACGCTATGACCATCATATCTCGTGAAGACTCATCCCTGCCCGGACTCCAGCTATCAACAACATCAACACCTGCTAAGACCGACTGCTCACCATAAGGGATCACGGCAGACACATAACAAACAAACAACCACACAAGGTCAGTACTGAGATAAGACACGACAACGGCAACTACATTTATCAATACAAACAATGCTATCAATCCCAAACACAACCACGATAACCCAACCAACTCTGTCACTGACTGTCCACTGGACCAGCCCTGCAAGTGGGGGACCGCAGCCGTTCCCACCAAATCCCCGCTCCTCATAATGAGCGATAACCCTGTCCATTAATGTGCACATCCCCTCCCGTGGCGAGTTCCACGGAGGGCGAAACTAGGGCGTGAAGTCACTCCCGCAAGTGACCCCACTCAGCCGAGACGCATCTCGAGAACCAGAGATAACAACCACAATCACAAACACAGCCGTCACAATACAATTACGATACTAAGCAATCACAATACTACCACAACGACCGACACACTAGACCATCTACAGAAACTGAGTAGGCGAACCTACCTTTAAGCAACTGCAACCAATCCATGCCAACATATGACATATCCAGCAATTAAGCAACGCCTATAAGCACAACACAATCATCTATTACTACCAAGCAAACCCTATTTGCAAAGAACAAGGACACGGATGATGATTATGACATACCTATAGGGAGAAAACTCAGCAAGAGACCGCTACCCGACACAAGTGGCGCTCTCCTAAGGCACCAGGATCTTCAAAAGGCTTCCATGGAGGTTTTGAGGTGAAGGGAAGGGAAAGAGGCGACTGAAAGATAGGAGGAAAGTGGCGGAAGTGATTTGCGGATTTAACAAAACGCGATATAAAACCCTCGCTGAAAACTCGGTACTCGATCGAGTACCCAACATACTCGATCGAGTGGCCCCCTACTCGATCGAGTAGCCTCTACTCTATCGAGTACCACTCTTAACACGCAACCCAAGATGGTTTTGGCACACTTTTCTAAGACTACTCCCGCTCCCAAGGTCAGTCAACGATGGTCAAAGGGTCCCTAAAAGGGCGGGTATTACAGTCTTCCCCCCTTAAAAGAACTTCGTCCCCGAAGTTCAACTCACCTATCTCGCGCTCAAGACACGGAAACAACACGACCTCACCAATTTTCCCGCTCAAACCATTACTCCTTGGAAATACCATCCCCCCCCCCCCCCCATGTCATCATCATCACCGTCTATACTTTATACCTATCGACTCTTACCACTATCATGCAAGCATTATCACCGTTAATTGTCACTCTACATGTATGCATCAATTCTTACTAATGATTATGTATCAAACATCGACTTTGACATATGAGCCAACACAAACAACCATCGCTCATCATGTGACAACAATTTATCAACCCGAAACGTATCTCATATCAACCTCATACTGCACAATTAACACCACCGTGTTACTCCATTCATTCTATTACGACGTATCGCGCCGAGATAAGACTCTTTATGACGGTCCTTTACAATTCATTCTATCATTTTCACTACAACGCATGAATTACTCCACAAACCGAGGTAACCAATTACACTTCATACAAGTAAAGTAACCAAGGTACTAGAAAATTTTGCAATTAAACAACAAAACCTTTTAGGCAAACAAAACATAATTTCGAAATCAGCCTTTTATTTCGCGATAATTTCCGCTACATTACTCTTCCCCTCTAAAAAGAAACTTCGTCCCCGAAGTTCACCACCAAAATTACAACACATATTACCTATTATTTGCATCATAACATTAAATAAAACCATATTATTTGTTATGGACATTACTCACTAACTATATATTCGTTAAATTAGAAATCATACACAAACCTCCGGAATATCTAGTCACCGTCGACAACACATGTTAATATGGTATGCATAAGTGTACAAGAAGTTACAACTCCGATAAATAGATCGTAATAGGGCGTATGCAACATTAAAGTAATAAGAAACTATTACCGCTTCACTAATTGTGACAACTACGCTTATAAAACTTCAAACACGACTTCCAACATATGAAATTAACGGTTCAAAGGTGTTACTACGCACTAATAACCACATTAAACATCAAACTTGCAATTATAAAACAATTGAACATTTTTAATTTTCGAAAATCTCCTGTAACAGTGCTACTCGATCGAGTATGTAGCGGTACTCGATCGAGTGCCATGCTACTCGATCGAGTGTCTTGGCTACTCGATCGAGTAGCCTACAGGTCAGAATGCTTTTTATCCCATATTCTTGCAGCTACTCGATAGAGTATGGGGTACTCTGTCGAGTACCCACAGGCCAAGTGCTTCATACAACTTGTCCTAAACCAACCTATATATACATGCCCGTCGTATAACTTGAGCCGGGATGATTTCCCGACCCCAAAATCGTTCCTGCAACAATGTTAAGTAACCAATCCGGCCTTATGGCCAACAATACATATCCATAAATAAAGTTTCAACTAAAAACAACCAAAAATCTAACCATGCTACCAACATCTACTACTAACGATCATGAACAAGGATAGAAACAAGGAGTATCACTCCTCCTGCTGCTGCTGCTGCTTAACCATCACCTCATCATCACCCCCACCACCTCCAGACATACCCGCACCCGATGAACCCACACCCGCATCAACTCCTGCTCCTGCTCCTGGGCTCACGTACCACGGGGTCAAGCCACCGTAGGCAAAGGACTGAGGTGTCCCCCACGTCGACTGTTCCACCCCGTAGGAATGGAAAACCCCTGAGTAATCCCTAACTCCACTCCACCAAACCGGGTGAGGTCCCTCGGTCCCTATCCCCTGAGCGTACGCCATCTCGTGCATGTTCCGGAGTGTCAAGGTAGATGACACTCTCTCCGCCAAGTAGCTGGATCGCGTCTCCGGGGTGTCGAGGTAAGGGTAGCACGGAAAAGGCTGCTGCTGCTGTGGTGTCACCGGCCGTGGCCTAGTCTCTGAGTCCCTCTCCCTCACTCGACGGGGTCCTCTCCCCAACCTAGGTCTCTCCACTGCCACGACCGACGCATTCTCCCCCTTCTTCAGCTCTGGCATCACCTCAAGAAGGGTGTCGTCGATGAGATAGGTCTGCAGCTGGCGGGGTCCATCAACATCCTCCTCCTCCTCCTCATCATCGGAGTCCACAGTCACTACCGCCGGCTCTAGGGGCTCCGTCGGTGGGAGGTGCTCAGGAGCTGGAATCTTCATCCAACTCACGCCCCACACCCTCCAAGCTAGGCTACCGTCAGCCAAAGTCCTCAACCATTTCAGGTCGAGATAGTAGTCACGGTCCATGGTGGGCACCGGGGTAACTAGAGGCACGTACTCCGAAGAAGCCTCAAAAGAGGTTAGCTTTTCAGCTAACCGAGTGGCGATAGCGCCACAACTCAGGTACCGGGAAGAGGCAGTAGCCATCAAGGCAAGGGCGGCACAAACCATAGAAGGAGCATTGAAGACCACTTTCCTGGTCCACTCTGGGTTCAAGTAGGACATCAAAAGTAACACCTCATGGTTGTTCAGCTTACTGATATCCGGTCGATCATAAAGGAGGTTCGAGAGGGAACGAAGAAAGATCCTCAATGTGACATGCTGAACATCATTAATCAGCATGTTACTTGAGGTAGGAGCCGGTTTCCCGGTCAGGCAAGGCATTAGGCGGCATACACCGCACTCGGCAGGGATATCGGTGATGGAGTCCTTGGGAGGCTTGGCCAACCCAAGGTGAGAAGCAAATTGGTCCATAGAAAGCAAGAAACTAGTGTTCATCAATCGAAACTCAACGGTCCAGCCAGCGGGGTCATAGATAAAGGAGCTCATGAACTCCAAGGTAAGAAAAGGATAAGAGTGTTTCCTCAGCCTATACAACCCAAGAAGACCCAAAGTCTCAAATATGTGACGGACATCCGTCTCTATCTCCAAATCCTCCAACAAAGTAGTGTCAATACACCGTGTAGGTCTCATTTTGCGTTTTTGTAAAACTACAAAACGCTCTCTTTGCTTGAAATCAACAAAAACAACAGAAGGGTACTCTGGAACTACGGGTACCACAGGTCCACTCCCTTCCCCCATCTCAGGTGGATTACCCCTCCCCCGTTTACTTTGGCGGGTTCCTATGTTCAGTCTCGGCATCTGTTTCAGCATATGACTTAAGCAACTTGCACAAACACGTAAGGCATATACTTCATGTAACTTGAACTTAACTTATTCAGTTAGGTACACCAATTCACCAACAAATTTCAACATGTGGAGCATATAAGTCTTGCCATTAACCTTGAATATTAAGCTATGTACACACATTCACCAACAGTTTCCAAAACTTGACATACAAGCTCAGTTTACTACTACTCATAGGCCATAGTTGTGAAAGAAATTTATCATGGTGATTACATATGCTCAACAAATTCGAATATCCTAGCATGATTCTAAAGGTTATTCCAAACACACTTCTAATCACATGTGAGGCATTCTTACTAGTTCATGGAAAAGAATAACTTGGAACATATCATTATCACCCTTCAATATTATGAACAACAATTCACTTAGAATTTTCAGACGGTCTTTACAGCTGTGATAATTTTGGCATATTTTCATCAATTATCGTTTCTACTATCATATTGAAGTTCAACTTATACTTATAATGTCATTCACAACACCAAATTCCAATTATAAATCACGAATTTCCATTTGAGGCACTTTTAAGACGGAGTTTTAAGGCAACTTTTTAAGGTGGAAATCATCAAATCCATCCTTCAACATGATATAAGCAACACATAGGGCTCAATTCTACCATCTAACCATTGTAAAACAACCAAAAATTGATTTCAATTTTGGAAACCCTAGAAATTTCGGGTTCAATCTTTGCAATTTCTAGTCTAATTTACAACAATTAATCGCCAACAAACATGGAAAGAAGGCATGTGAATCATATTTCAACAATTAAAAGCACCAAATTGATCATAATAATCGAAATTTCAGATTGTTTCACTTCTCTAACACATTCAAATCAATAAACCATGTACATTAGGAAGATTAGCATACCTTGATTGAGTAGCAAAGTAAAGAAACGAAATTAAGCAAGGAAATCAACCCCAAGAATCACCACTAACCCAAGAGTGTGAGAGATTTAGAGAGGAAACAAGGCTCTAGGGTTCGAAATATAGAGGAAGAAAGAGGAGAATGGGAAAGAATTGGGGTTTTGAAGAAACCCGTATGTCTCACTGTACAATAACCTACTCGATCGAGTGCCTAGGGTACTCGATCGAGTACCACCCTACTCGATCGAGTAGGAGCCATTTCATCGAGTATCTGCAAGAATTTTTCCCACATCCCGACATCATAGCTTCCTAACTAGATCGAGTGAGGTCTACTCGGTCTAGTAAGCACTCGCACTCGGTCAAGTATAGTTAAGTACTCGGTCAGAAATACTAAGTAACTTGAAAATTCCTGCAAAACAACATGGCGTGTCGATTCCAAACTAAGGTCGGAATTCGGCACGAATTATCACACTCCATCACGGATTACAACCATTACTCACGCAAAACGTAATTCTTCAACGAATAAGGTGTACGTCACATTACGCTACACAAGTTACCCAACTCGGTTTACCTGCTACCGAATCTTCTATAAATATATTCACACCATCATATTACACTTAAACTTACTTTAAGTGTTACTACTAAACTCGTGTTTACTTCAATTTGAAGCATATAATGAACATCAATTCTTTCTTTTACTTATCACATAAATACATACTTTTTAAACCAATTATTCAATCATGTCTTACATTCTATCATAAGCAATTCATTTTGCACGAATCAAATATTACGCAGCGGAGAAATTTCAACCAACAAATAAGGCATCAACGCATTACTATATGCTATGTCTTGAATTATAACTCAACTATACTATAACTATCATCATAGTAATTACGGTGGGATTTATAAACTCGTATATGACTTCCGTCATCATTAACTTATAGCAAACACCTACATGTTCACTCTTCATGTCACGACATTCAATTCCACATTTTCACGCATCTCTATTACATAAACTTTCGTCACATATCTCATAACCATCGTATAAATTCACTAATCATTCCAAAAACTCCGCTAATTTCACCAACGATTACTATACGCGGCCCAAATTCCACTATCACACCCCTATTAACTCTAACATGGACTTAACCGGAGGTAGCTCCGGCACAATTAATATACATATCACACATAGACACACTGACTCCACATTCCCATACCATGTGACTGGCTTAAGTGTCATGGGGCCAAGATTTTGAAATGAGGGCGCCTACTCACCCAAAATCTAGCATCAGCTGGGGCTCCCATTACACATACACCAGGTTCATTTTATTAGACTCCCTACGTTCATTATGTTCATTTGTTACAGGTTCCAAAATCGTCGCTCTGATACCACTTTGTAACACCCCCATATTCAGAGGAGCCTTAACTAGGCCTTCCTTAGTATATAAGGGCGTTACCATCTCGGTTACCCGAGGATAGTAATAATCAAACGTCGATAAATGAACTATTATATTGTATTACAAGCGGTTTAAACAACAAACGATATAAAAGATACAACTCAAGGACTACACGCTATGACCATCATATCTCGTGAAGACTCATCCCTGCCCGGACTCCAGCTATCAACAACATCAACACCTGCTAAGACCGACTGCTCACCATAAGGGATCACAGCAGACACATAACAAACAAACAACCACACAAGGTCAGTACTTAGATAAGACACGACAACGGCAACTACAATTATCAATACAAATAATGCTATCAGTCCCAAACATAACCACGATAACCCAACCAACTCTGTCACTGACTGTCCACTGGACCAGCCCTGCCAGTGGGGGACCGCAGCCATTCCCACCAAATCCCCGCTCCTCATAATGAGCGATAACCCTGTCCATTAATGTGCACATCCCCTCCCGTGGCGGGTTCCACGGAGGGCGAAACTAGGGCGTGAAGTCACTCCCGCAAGTGACCCCACTCAGCCGAGACGCATCTCGAGAACCAGAGACAACAACCACAATCACAAACACAGCCGTCACAATACAATTACGATACTAAGCAATCACAATACTACCACAACGACCGACACACTAGACCATCTACAGAAACTGAGTAGGCGAACCTACCTTTAAGCAACTGCAACCAATCCATGCCAACATATGACATATCCAGCAATCAAGCAACGCCTATAAGCACAACACAATCATATATTACTACCAAGCAAACCCTATTTGCAAAGAACAAGGACACGGATGATGATTATGACATACCTATAGGGAGAAAACTCAGCAAGAGACCGCTACCCGACACAAGTGACGCTCTCCTAAGGCACCAGGATCTTCAAAAGGCTTCCATGGAGGTTTTGAGGTGAAGGGAAGGGAAAGAGGCGACTGAAGGATAGGAGGAAAGTGGCGGAAGTGATTTGCGGATTTAACAAAACGCGATATAAAACCCTCGCTGAAAACTCGGTACTCGATCGAGTACCCAACATACTCGATCGAGTGGCCCCCTACTCGATCGAGTAACCTAGCTACTCGATCGAGTAGCCTCTACTCTATCGAGTACCACTCTTAACACGCAACCCAAGATGGTTTTGGCACACTTTTCTAAGACTACTCCCGCTCCCAAGGTCAGTCAACGATGGTCAAAGGGTCCCTAAAAGGGCGGGTATTACAATAGTATTCTAATGAGTCGATTCTTTTGATTAAAGACTGTTCGCCTAAGGTAGCACAGTTTCAGATTAACTTTGATTTATGTTACTACGACCTTCGTACATGGGGTAAAATGGGCATATTTTGGGTTATGATGGTTGTGGCTAGTCAAAGGGAATAAGTACGATAGGAATTGTCCACCCCTTGTCAGGGTTATAACAATATCTCAGGGCCACTCGAGGAGTAATGAACTGGAAATGCGTGGCCACGCTCGGAAGGTATCTATGGTAGATAACTCCGGTCAAATCAGTTATTCTCCAGATCGAGGAAACCACTCTCGATATGATCACTTGCAAGTACGACCTGGAAGACACCTTACATTGAGTGGGAGATAGTAATAGGACAAGAGAATTGGTGACGCACACTTTGTCGAGGACAAGTGGGAGATTGTTGGAATAAGTGTCCTCCGACAATAATGCGATCACAACTGTTGATCATAATGATCACATGTTTAAATCTCATTTTAAGAATACATGTGGGATGTAATATTTTACAGTCAACTGGTCCACACATATCGGTAATGATTGGCAGACTAGAGTTTGACATTACTGTCGTGCGACGGTGGTGATCAGTTGATCCCCTTAGGTCATACCTATAGGGAAATACTCTTAATTGATTATTTAATTAATCGTATGCCGATACAAGTTAATTAAATTGCTTAAAATTGACGGATAATTTTGTGAGTTAAGTTAACGTATCTTATTGTAATTTGATTAAATGAGACACGGTTTAAGTAATCGAATTGTTTTATTACTTGGATAAAATTATTGTTTACGAACAATTGATATTGAATTGAGATTGAATGAATGATTTATTATAAATACAAGATGTTGTGATTTATAATTGATAAACCATTTTGGTACAAGTAATTACGAATTACTAGTCGATTTTGTATATGACATATTTTATGAGTATGTTGATTTTTAATATGTTAAAAATACATTACAATTTCAGATGTCAAGTAACATGTCACACATGTTACAATTGACAAATGACAAAATAAAATGGACCTCCCATTTTATATGTGCCGAAAATGGAGGGGCTTATGGTTGATATTGTGTTAATTATTTTTTAGTGAAAAACACAATAATTACCTATAGTCTTAGCCTTACATACCTATCATTTCTTGGGTAGAAAAACTAGCCCATGCATTGGGTACACTACTCCCTCCAACCGGATTTACCAAGGGAAATAGAGAGTGTTTCCTCTACAATTATTCATTCACTCTTATCACATTATTTCTAGTGTAAGAAATTATCATACTCTCTACGATTTGTGAAAATTCTAGAGAAATAAACTCACATAATCACTACCTCTTGAACCGATTTTTCAAGAGAACAAAATTAATTTTGTGTCATATTTTAAGTAAGACTAATATTGTTACTAGATCATAATAATATTGGTTATTAAGAGATTTCTTTGGGTATATGCTTTTGGGAGAGATTCTAAACTTGAATCTTGTTCATCCATTGTTGGAAAGCTCAAGAACTAACAAGAAGGAGATCTTGTTGGTGCCCATAAAACCGAAATCATATAGTAAGATTAATGATTTCTTCTCTACTTCTATTTTTGTTTGCATGCATAAGATTTGTAATTATTTTATGACTAAATAATTTCTCACATATATGAATATGTAAATTAATGAGATTAATAAATTCCAACAGTTTCCACCTTTTGTCCTAGCCATCCTCTCCTTTATGTAGTAACACCAAAGATATGGTTGAATTCTTCAAATTTCAATAAGACCCAAATCGATTTTGGATAGTTGAATTTTGTCTTGTATCCTAAAAATCGATTCAAACCTTGAAGATTTTGGTGTTTCAATTGCTTTTTGTTGACAAAGGAGTGATTTCTTTGAGTTTTGAGGGAGTTTGGAATTAATTTGGGTGAATTTGGTTGAGAAATTTGATTTTGGTGGATGGAGGGATTGAGGGTTTTGAAGGTTTTGGAGATGTGTGTGTGTGTTATGAATGAGTAAAATGAATTGGGAAAGGTGGGGTTTTAATCCCGTTGGATTTGAATTTCACAGGGGAGACGAGCAGATCTGGGTCGGGACGCTCGGATTCTGCTTCAGTTTGCTTCAGAAAATAAGACCGAGCGTCTTCTGGTGAAGAAGAGCGTCTTTTTGAAGGGAGACGAGCAGATTTCTATGAGGACGCTCAGATTTATTGTCAGGGAGAAATCCCAAATTTTACCAGCAGTAGGATGAGCGGATCCTGTGAGAGACGAGCGTCTTGACTGATATGAGCGGATTCTCTTTGGAGACGCTCGGATCTTTAGTCAGACCAAAAATTTCTTTTCCAGCTCTCTCAGGACGAGCGTCTTCTTCCCAAAACGCTCGGATTGTCTTCAGGACGAGCGGATTCTTGTCGGGCCGCTCGGATCTTCCCTCTACCTCACGAATTCAGTTCCACCCGTAGGTATTTCATAACCCGTGTCATTTACTCTTCATTCCTTTAGTCCTCATTGTGGGGGCACTACGAAGGCGTGGATAGCCTAGGCAATTGCTATCCCCACACTATGTCAAAACACTACACATCAATAATCATATAAGTCCTTCCCTCACTTTCTCTCGAAATGATGAAAATCTGGATCAAGGCATAAAAATATAAATCCAAAATTGACAAAAATGCTATACAATAAGTAAAATGCAAGTTAAGGTGTTAGAATATTTACAAATGGTGGTTTAGGGAGGACTCCACCAAACTCTCATCCATAAATTAGATGTCAAGGGGGCATGGCCAAGGAGTTTTTGATGTTGCTCAACACCTTGAAGAAGTAGTCGAAAGCTTGTTCATTGTCATGATAAAGATCTTCAATAGACCTTTGCACTTTTTGTTCTTCATTGTGGTCTTGGGTCATATCATAGGGATTGAATATCCCTTCAAACTCATCATCCCAAAGACCACATACTTCATCTACTTGTTCCCCAATTATATCACGAGTTGACAAGAGCAACTCTTCTTCCTTCTTGTCATGGGCAATGAGGCCCTCTTCTTTACTTGTCATGGGTGAGCTTTTCAAGCTCTCTTTGTTGAAACTTTCTTGCTCTTTGGATGGAGCATCTTTCACTTTCTTCTTCCATATAGGTGGTGATTCTTTACCCATAGCTTGTTCTTTGCATTGAGATGCCAACTTCTTCCTATCACTTTCTCGGCTATAGTGATCAACCATGAAACACGGCTCATGTAATCGGGAAGCTCTCATTGTCTTGTCAAGATTAAAAGTGATTGTTTCATCTCCCACTTCAAGGGTGAGCTCTCCATGTTTCACATCAATCACCGCTCCCACGGTGTGCAAGAAAGGTCTTCCTAAAATGATAGGAATGTTGGAATCCTCCTCCATATCAACAATAACAAAGTCTACCGGGATGAAGAATTTGCCAATTCTTACGGGCACATCTTCCCATACCCCTAAAGGTATCTTTGTTGATCGATCCGCCATTTGAAGCGTGATATTAGTGCACTTGAGCTCTCCCATTCCTAGCCTCTTGCTTACCGAGTATGGCATGACACTTACACTTGCCCCAAGGTCACATGAAGCTTTGTTAATTGTAGTGTCACCAATAGTGCATGGAATGGAGAAACTTCCCGGATCCTTGAGTTTTGGAGGTGAACTTCCTTGAAGAATAGCACTACTCACTTTAGTGAAAGCAATAGTCTCAAGCTTCCGGATGGATTTCTTCTTGGTAAGAACATCTTTCATGTACTTTGCATAGGCCGGAACATGATTGATCAATTCCATGAATGGAATTGAGACTTCTAAGTTCTTCAGAATCTCCATGAATTTTCCAAGTTGTTAATCAAACTTAGGCTTAGCTTGACGACTTGGGAATGGAAGTCTAATCACATTAGGCTCCTTCTCTTTAGCCTTTTATTTATTCTTTTTTGAAACTTCTTGAATGGTGGGTTCTTCTTCCCTAGAGTATTCCACAACTCTTTCCTTATCACTAGTCTCCACAATGTCTTTCTCAATTTGCTCCTTTGGCCCTTCATACCTTGTACCGCTCCTCAAATGGATGGCAATCACCGATTCATGTCTTGAGGGATTACTTTGAGGTAGTAATTGCCCCTTTTGTCTTTGAGAGCTAGAAGATGCTAATTGAGACATTTAGGTTTCCAACATTTTGGTGTGGGCTAGGATGTTGTTGATGGTGATGTCTTTTGCTTGACTATCTTTTTGCATTTGAGTGAAAAATTCTTGTTGGGTCTTTTGCATTTGGAGGACCGATTTTTGAACATCAAAACCTTGGTCATTGGATTGATTGTATGGAGTTTGATTTTGATAACCTTGGTTTTGGTTGTAAAAGTGTCTTTGAGCTTGGTGTCTCATTGGAGGTGGGGTATATGTTGTTTGAGGGTTTTGAATATTTTGGCTTTTGTATGAGAGGTTTGGATGGAATTTGGTGTTTTCATTGTAATAGTTGGAATAAGGGGTACCACTCTTGTATGCTTGGAAAGCATTCACTTGTTCCCCTACATTCACTTTGGTCATGTCCCAAAGTTCCACAACTCTCATACTCCACTTGGAATTGATGAAGATGCCACCATGGCATTAACATGTTGCTTAGGTGATTTGGAGGCCTCTTCAAGTTTAGCCATAGCCTTCTCAAAGTTCAAATTAATGGTGTCAATATGAGCACTAAGTTGAGCATCCAATTGAGTAATAGAGTCCACTTCATGCTTTCCTCCCCTAGTAGCCTTTCGAGGTCTACTATATTATGAGTTATAGACCGCCATTTCCTCAATCTTGTTCTATGTTTGATTATCATCAACTTCGGTAAACATACCATTTGATCCCATATTGAGAATGTTTCGGGAGTCTTCATATAGACCATTCCAAAATTATTGTACAAGGAAGCATTCGCTAAGTCCATGATGTCGACAAGATCGGCAAGTATCCTTGAATCTCTCCCATGCTTCATACAAAGATTCTTCGTCCCTTTGTTTGAACCCGGTGATTTGGGCTCTCAACATGTTAGTCTTTTCCGGAGGATAGAACTTTGTAGAAAGCAAGTGCCAATTTCTTCCAAGTGTCAATACCAAGAGTAGCTTTATCTAGGCTCTTCAACCATTGTTTCGCGGAATCAATCAAAGAAAAAGGAAATAAGACCCATCGAATTTGGTCTTGAGTAACTCCGGTTTAAGAAATCGCATCACAATAGTCACAAAAAGTCTCTATATGAGAATGAGGGTCTTCACTAGGCATCCCCCCAAATTGACTTCTCTCAACTAGTTGTATAAATGCGGATTTTGCAATGAAATTACCGGTCAAATGTTGTGGTGTGGGAGTACCATTTGGTAGGCTCTCCTCGTTTGGTTCGGAATGTGATCAAAATTTAGGCATTGTGGGTTGATTTTGTGGTTGGTTTTTTGTTGGGTTATCCACTCCTTCTCTTGCAAAAGGGTTGGTAAACTCAATATTATTTGGTGGAATGTCCACAATCTCACTAATACCTCTCAAAGTATTTCTAGCAAGTCTTCTATTGTTGGTCAAAGTTCTTTCAATTTCAAGATCAATGGGTAACAAGTTACCTTGTGATCTCCTAAACATGCAAAATATCAACCAACTCGAAAAAAATTAGAACGAACCTTGAGGAGTTTGACTTCCCCAAGGTAAAGAATGACAGAACTAAAAAAACAATCAAAGAAAATCAAATCAAGTTAACACCGGCCCCGGCAACGGTGCTATTTTTTGGTCGGATCGGTTTTGTACTCGTCGTCAAAAGTTACCTTGACCAAAACAATATTTATAACTTCACAAACTACTCTACTCTTAGTAAAGAGGTAAGTAAAGGTTGGATCCCAAGGGACGGGTATTGATGTAGGATTTTCGATTGCAAATGGTTGTGTCTAAGGGTGTCACAATTTGGGTTGAGGTAGGAGATCAACTAACCTAAACAACAATGTAAATAAAGTAATGAAAACAAGCAAGATGATTAAAATGAGATGTAAACAATTGATTAAAAGAACTAGGGTGTCATGGGTTCATAGGGGATTCATGGGATTTGATCATACAAACATGTTTCCTACTAGATGCAAGCAATTATTGTTGTGATGGGATCGAGTTAATGTATATCTTACAATCCTTAAGAAGGTTTGGGTGCCGGAGCCGAATCGATTAGATTGTACAACACTTACAAGTCGACTTAATCCTCCCTATCCAACTATATGCATGGTCTAATGAGACTCGAGTTGGTTTATGTCTTACAAGTCTCATTGAAAAGATAAGTGATGGGTAAAAAAATGCAAGGATTCATAGGCTCGCATTTCATCAAACATAACACGTGCATAAGTTGGAATCACAACAAGCAAGCAAATTAATTATAAAAACATATTAGATTAAGCATGAATCAATCCCCATGTTGGTTTCCCCTAATTTCCCCATTAACTCTAGTTAAGGTAACTACTCACTCATTATCAAGTTTAACATGCTAAAAAAGTTGTCAATCATACTAGCAAGGCAAAACATGATGAACAAATGAAGATGATTAACAATAATTAAAAAGGATTAAGAGAGAATTATACCTATAAAGATGATTCAAAATAATAAAGCAAAGAATAATAGAAGTACTTGATGATTGATGGAAGGTTGTCAATCCTCCAAATAATCTTCTAATTACCCGAAATAAATAATGAACAATATAGAAAATTGTTGGAGTTAGTGTCCTCCGCAATAGTGCGTTAACATATTAAATCTCATTAATGGAATATCATCAGATATTTATTTATTTGATCCTCGTCAGTTGATTAACGTAAATCGATAACGGTTGGCTGACTAGAGTTTGACGTTATTGTCGTGAGACGGCGGTGATCAACTGACCCCTTTCGGTCACACCTATAGGAACGAACCCCAATTGATAACTAATTAATTGTATGATATACAATTTATTTAGTCCCTTGATTTAAAGACTAAAAAGTTAGTCGATTATTATTAGAGAGCTTTCGAGTTGCGAACTCGAGGAGCGGCAGTTATTATTTAATTATGTGATAATTGAATAATAAATTTTGGGAGACGGGTTTTAGTTAATTAACTATTAATTTACTAAAATTGTACTAATTGATTAATGTGATTAATATTAGTACGTAAATAATATGTGTAGTGGTACACGTATATTTACGGAGTGAATTGGATGAATTATTTTTGGGTAATTTTTCAATTATTTTGGATTTTTACTTAAATATTATGATTTTATCGATTAAATTAGTGAAATATCACCAAATCAAACTAATTATTTATCATAAAATTAGTGAGGACTAATTTTTAGGTTCAAAACAGTTTGGACAATTAGTTTGGACATAAATGAGATCTAAGAGTTGATTATTGATTTTTACATGTTAAAAATCAATTAAATCCACAAAAACCGAGATGGATACCAACGAATGAAAGATAGGGCGATTTTGGCATCATTTTTACAGCATTTTAAGCATATTTATTTAAGTTGAATGAATGATTGTTATTTATTTAAAGTATTTATCTTGTTGTACCTAGTATGGCCTAGTTAATTTTAATTGTTATTACCCGGAATGAATGGGAATATCGATTTATTTGTAATTAAATACGATCTCGTATTGTCGGTTTGTAATTAATTAATAGTTTTATTTATTTAATTAATTAATGTATAATAGGAATAGCTATGTAATTTAATTGTAATAGTTATTTTTACCGGCGTTTCCAAAAGACGAATTACAACGAGATGGAGTCTATTTTTGGAAGGTGTTCCAAATCCCACAAGGAAGAGCATCTTATGGAATGAAGAGGCAAGGGACCAAGGAGTTGGTTTCCGAAATGTAATAGACTAGTTTTTATTAACTAGGTGGCCATACTAGGATTTATTCATATGCTTACATGTTTGCTTGTTTTATTTTCGCGCATGCCAAAATCGCCATTCACATGCATTTTATTTTCGCGGTTGTCAATTCAGGTCATTTACATTCACCGAATTAATTCACTTATAAGGAATTTATGACTAAATTGACAAGATCTCTCACATAACTAAAATTGAGATTAGCCTTACCAATTAGTAACACCTATGAATCTCTTGTTCATTAGAGCCACGCTCGCCCAAGCGGGGTATTCTCTTTTTACCTTGGGTAAGTAGGGTGGTAAACGGTTATTGATGCCTGTCGTTGTGTGCACCAAAAATAATATTTATAGTCCAAACTACTACTATAGCTAGTGGCAGTCAGGGTCGAACCACAGGGAGGCGATGCAATTAATAATTGTCTGATTTTAATCTAAAAGTAACAATGCGTGGGGGTTTTGATTTGAGTTGATCTATAACTAAAGGCAGTAAATGAAATGTAAACTAAATAAATGGATGAAATCAAATATTAAAAGGGTGCTAAGATGGTCGGTTCACTATAGTTTCGGCGGCAGTATACTAGGTAGGTCTAAAACAAACACGTGAGACGGGAAAATAAGAAGTCCTCTCGGTCCATTCTTAACAGGTAGCATCTTTCGATCTCGCTACAGGTCCCTAATATCACTAATGCTAACTTTCGTCCTGAAAAGTGATTTAAAAGGCTAAATTAACTCATCTTTCGATCTCATTAATCTAGTCGTCTTAATTAGGTAGGCTATCTCCCTTCCCTATCTTTCGATCTTAACGGGTCGGTCAATTCCTAAACATTCAACTAGTCGCGTGCACTCGATTCGTCAAAAATGGAAATTAAATTAATTAAAACGAAGCATATCTCACGTGGCCAGTCGATCGACCAGGGAACCCAGTCGATCGACTGTGGCGCGAATTAGGGCTACTATTCTAATGTCGCCTACTTCTACAGATTTCCTACATCCTAACACAAGGGGTTTAGCTACTCATGCTGGAAATAATAACAACAATAAACTTAACAATTAAAACATTCGAATTCATACTTAAATTAATTAAACGAACAATTAACATAAAACGACAATTTGGCTTCGGGAGATCTAACCAAGCAATTCTATACTACGAACGAAAAAAAAGCAATAAAACTAAATATAAGAACAGAGAAATACCGTACGAAACAGGAAAGAAGAATTGCAGAACAAAAATCCAGAAACCGAATGCAAAAGTAAATTGTATTGAAAACGAAAACAATCTTGAGAACCCTAATTACTGATTGTAAACTAAAAACTGAATGCCTGTATCTGAATGAGCAGGTTACGTTATATAGAAATATCACGTAACTTTATTCTGAAAACCCAAAACACAATGGGCTTCCTAATCCTCGTTCTATTAATTCACGTTAAAATAACGGCTTGGTCGATCGACCACTGTGACCGGTCGATCGACTGGACTATGCTGAACAGAAGCTTTTGTATGTCATGCTCTGGTCGATCGACCATAGGAGGCGGTCGATCGACCACTGTAGCTGGTACTTGGCTTCTAATTCTTCATAAAATTGTCTTTCAGGCTTCGATATGCGCACCAAGTTAGTTCCTTGAGTAAATACTCCATGTCAAATACAATGCAAGGTACTCGGGGACGGATTCGGCTCGATTTCCACTGGATTCTTCACATTTCTGGAATAACGTAAAAAAACACGAAAGTAGACGGAAATAGGGAGAATAGTAGCATAAACTACATAAATGAGCTCTGAAATGCGTGTAAAATAGGGTGTAAAATATCATATAAAAGACACGCATCAAACTTCCCCAAACCAAACCCTTGCTTGTCCCCAAGCAAGAACTAGACTTGATCCTAAAACCTAATGGAACGAGTTCAATCTCAGAGCAAAATGCAAACCGAATAGCCTAAATCAATTTAATGCTACAACTAACAATCAATTAGCAATATGAATCATGCAAACGAGTTATGAAGTCGTTAAAAACTGCTGAACCGTCAACTATAGAGACTTATCAAATCGGACTCTCACGGGTCGCTCATATCACTCAATAAATACAGGTGCGTATATGTAAGATAGAAAGAAGTAATATTGTAATGAGTCTCACCTAACTACGACCTATAAGAACATGCCCGCAGTCTAATATGAAAGTAATCTCTACAACCGTAGATATGCATTCCAACCAATCAAATGACCATGACACATGCCGAGGTAAATATGGATATGTGGGGCTATGGGTAGGAAGAGGCTAAGACGAATTTGGATAAAAACAGAGTTAAAAGCCAAGCTAGTAACTAAGGGAACCAAATTATAACAACATCCAACTTCTTGCTCAAAATTTCAATCGAAACGGGTGCTAATTATCAAGCACAAATCTCACAATCTCCGAAATAATTGATCAACTCCCCATAAGATACAAATACAGCATGGGAGCAAAAATCGCCATTTAATAAAGACTTTGAATTATGCGATTTGATTTTCTTTTCTTCTCGGGCATCAGTCGATCGACCAAGATGGCCAGTCGATCGACCGTCCTCCACAGTACACATGCGTTTCTCTTTTCCCTTCTTTTTTTCTTCTTTTCAATTTTATTTTTTTTCTTCTTTCTTTCCTTCCTTTTTAATCTTCCCAACATCATCTCAAAATGAGCATTAGCTACCAAAAACAAGGTAACAATCCCAAGAACATAAACTACTAGCTTGACAAGGGCAGGCTAAGTGTAGGATGTAGTGACGGGACAAAAAGGCTATTTTTGGCAGTGTGGAGCTTATGGGCAAAATGAATAAAGAAAACCTCTTCCACATGTGTCAACTAACCACGAACCGAATGCATACAGGTATTAAGCAGATTAAGTTCATATTTATGCATATTGATATAACATGTCTCATAAGGAGTACTACTCACAATCCTAAACGAACTGGTCACAGATGACCCCAGTTATAAGCTCTAAAACTCAGAAAATGATGTAGTTTGCCAAAGATCCAAGTCAAGTCTCAAGATTCAGCGAGTAAATTAACGAAAACTCGTAAACTATGCAAATGATTCTACTAATAACATGTCAATTAGCAAGGCTTAGGCATAAACAGCTGAAAATGCAATGTCATCATTGATATACTACCATTCCGGCTCAACCTACATGCTAAAATAAACGTGCAATTTTTTGAATTTTTTTGATTTTTTTTAATTTTTTCTGTATATATAGAGGAATTGAAACAGCAATGCAAGACAAAAATGTAAACGTGAATGCAAGCAAATGAAATGCGACGCAAAACCCTTCCCCAAACCAAATCACACAATGTCCCCATTGTGCAAAATCATATAATGAAATAAAAGGAAAACGGGAATTTGCGAAAAATTAACTAAATAAGACATGAAATAAGGACTCGGAAACTCACAGGACTTTAAGCGCAGCAAAAGGAAACCTCCCCAAACCAGCGTGAGCTAGGAGGTTTCAGTAGCCAGCAGTGCTACCAATAAGTACCTGAAAAGAAGCAAAAGTACCACGCGTAAATCCGAGAAAACAATTATTGAAACGCAAAATTATGTGTAAAATAAAGAAATGGAAGAAAACAGAAATGAGTCGGAGAATAAAGTGGAGAGAAGACTCCCTCAACTCCGCAAATCGACCAAACACAGCAAGGGAATGATCGAAAACAGGTACAACAGCGAATCATGGTCGATCGACCACATCACCCAGTCGATCGACCCGGGTGAACAGGAACAGAAGCTCCTGGAAGTCACAGCTCAGTCGATCGACCATACTGGCCAGTCGATCGACTGAAAAACCCGCTGTAAGTTTCTGATTTCTTCGAATTAGCTCAATAAATCGAGCTAACATGGTCTATAAACCTGCAAATATACACAATAACGCGCCCAAAATTGCGCAAAACCCAAATGTAAAGTCTAAAGTGTTTAAAATTCTAAGCAAACTTATTAAAATGCGAAGTGTCGCGCACACAAAAGCAATATAAAGAAAGTTTAACGAAAGCAAATAAAATGAATGGCTTTTGAAAAAGTCTTAATCAACTAATAGTTGATCAAGAATGGCTACGGAATGGCCCACTTGCTTGGCTTCTGGCTACAAGAAGTAGCCTCTACAGTGCTCATCTTCTCAGCTGCACTCTTCTCAACTCCAACATCCGCAGAACTCAACGGATCAACATCTTCCGCAGCTTCCCAAGCAATGACCTCTTCTGGGTCATCAAAGTCCAAGTCGGACTCTCTTACTTTGACTCGCTCCTCATCAGGCTCCTCATCAGTGCCATAGCTAAGACATCCTAAACCGCCTCTTTGAACGATTGGCTCCTTCACAGCTGGAGCAACATGCGGCTCTTCCTTCCCCAAACCAGCTCCTGCAATATCCAAAACAGAAGAATCTTCCTCCAATTTTCTCCCAATCTGGGGCGGAGGTGTTATAGTAGAAACAGGCATAGAGGCAGGCATATAAGAAAGCACAAAATAAGATTTCTTTTCAGAAACCGTATTACAAGTGACTGGCCACATGGGGTCTTTCTTCTTATCTGTCTGGGCAAAGACAATGGAATGTTTCCCTACTTTGAAGGTCAAAGTCCCTGAGCCAACATCTAGAACTGCACCAGCAGTGTGCAGAAATGGTCTATCCAAAATGATAGGTATGTGAGCATCTTCGGGCATATCTTGTTGTTTTCAACCCACTTTTTTGGAAATAGAGGTATCTCAAAATCCATGTAGTCTAAAACCTATATCTCTTGAATAACTCCATAATATTGCATTGTACCCAAAATAGGATTTTTATCCTTTGAACTACCAAAGTATATTGCCTGAGAATCTACGCAAACTCCACCGTTTTGCATTGTGCTCGCTTCATCTTGAATGCGGGTGTAAAAAGTGTACCCATTAATCGCATACCCGCTATAAAAAGTTGCACGAGGACCGAAAGCGAGATGTCGTAGGCTGGGTGAGCAATCATCAATTGGGTTGTCATCATCGTAAATATTATCCTTAACCCAGTCACCAAATTGCTTGTTATGCTCATTTGCATACCACCTTTCATTCTTATAAGGGTGTTTTCCCCTAAGGTAACGCTGGTGTTCCATACTGTAAGGCTAGACATAATCATCGTAGGATAGAACACAAAAAACAAACCATTCAAATTCTTCCATGTTACAATTTCTCGGAATCATACATGGTCAAGTACAAATCAAGTTCTTCCAAATCCTAGGATAGAACAAATCATGACTTTCTCGTGTGATAGTGACAAGACACCTCGAAGACGTGAGACAAGGCTCGCGCCTCTTTGAGCAGTCCATGCGGCCACGTCGCTCAAAACACACACAACCACCCATTTTCCTATAAATACCCCTCAAATGCCACCATTTGAGAGTTACGCAAGTGTCCGCCCCCTCTTTTACACCTTAAAATTTTAGACTCGACTTCTCAAGTCACAATCCGATACGTGTTTACGACCTACCGATCGTAAACAAAAGCCTTACACATTGTTTTGTACCATCATCGTGCATTAAGTCACTTGACCGACCATCTCGACCACTACACCATCACTAAACTTAAAAAACACTCTTTTACTTACTAAAACGGTTTTTAAACCGAGTTTTCCGGCCAAACAAGTTGATACACTTTCGCCGGTTTCTCGCCACAAGCCTAGCATGTAAGTATGAGGGTGTAAAAAAATCTTCTTTTATCATGTTTTCATTTGTTTCATGACAATAACATGCTAAATCATGCATAACATGGTCCAAAACATGGGAAGAATGAGCCAAAACCGGATTTTTGGTTGAGGCAAGGGCTACTTACGTAGCACGCAAGCTCGCGCCTAAAGCAGCCTGCCCAACCGAAATCCAAACCGTGTTTGGTCTCTTCATCTCCTTCATTTTTATTTCATATTTGTAATCGGATTTTAACATTTCAAATATTTTTGAACCATTTTTTTATGACAAGTTTTTAACCATAAAACATTTTTCACCGTTGGTTCCTAATACCATGACGGCTTAATCCGTGTTTCGGTTATAATATTTGGTTAACTACATTATAAAAGGTATTTTAAAGCCTTTTATTTCATTTATTTACATTTTGAAGGGTATTTTAAAGCCTTTCTCATTTCTTTACATTTTCAAAATAAATGTATTAGTCACCAACACAAAATCATCCTTGGTTCCACATACCATCTCGGATTTTAACCCGAGTACGATGATGGACGTTGACTAATTACAAACAAATGAACTTAAAACAATTACTTCATAATCATTTTCAAAACTATTCATGTCAAGCTTACAAAACCGAACCCGACATCGAATATTGTCAAAACAATGACGATAATTCGAGTCTCGTTCTTCAAAGCAACACAAAAGCGGCCTAAACGGTCTTTTCAAACCAAGACGGGTTCAAACACCCAATTTTCAATACGTTTTACAAACTCTTTCAACGGTCAGAAGACGTTTTCCATCATCTGTTGACCCGCGCCTAAACAGGCCACTCACTTTTCTATTTTCAAACTAGGGCACAACCGTTTGCATTGCCAACCGGATCGCGCCTCTTATGCTGGTTTGATGCAGACCAAGGCTGAGCCATTCGCATCGCCAGCAGGCTCGCGCCTCTTCTGGCTGTCTGATGCAGGGTCTGTTCCCCTTCCATCGTTTGTCCAGGACGATCCCGACTTCGGTTAACCCGAATACAGGATGGATCAGATGGCGAATCTTCCTATTCAACATCATATTTGCAAAATACCTTTTTAAGACAAATGGATCACGTTATGCACCATAAACCTAATTCGGTAAATAGATGTTTAATTTCCGTCTTGCATGCAAATCAACATTAAATCCAACTCGATATCATATACTTAATACTTGGATTAAACCAACCGACATAGAAAGCTCACATCTTAGGTTCAAACTAGTGGATGCGCATTCATGCATTTACCCGTTTTATCAACTTTTGCATTTAACCAACCAAGATCGATCAGTAGAGGCCGCTACCGCGGGCGGGATTGGGTGTCTGATTAAAGGGCTTCCCAATACATACCTTCACCTCTTACTCAAAAACTTTGGATAGTGGACGACCTTATCCCGGGCGTACGAGAGTCATTTTAGAGATAGGATGCTAAAAAGGGACGATTCCTTATCTTTAGTACCTATGTCAAACACTGCTTTGTGCTTCATTTAACCGAGGTATAAAGTAGATTCGAACGGGTTCCAAGGATCCCATAAATTCTTGGTGGCGACTCCGACCATCCCTTGCCTCGTTTCGAGACCCTTGCCGAGACGAAACCGACCGATCTAAAGCGATCCGATCGAAAGAAATTTTACGCCGCCGAGCGTGGCTTTCAAAAAAAGACCGCTGTCGTTGTCCACTGATCGTCTGGGCATATGCAGGTGGGCCTATGTCCACAGATTGGCGATTTCACTGCGAAAAACGAGGACACTTGTGTCTTTGTGATCCCTATATGGTGAGACTCGAACGAGGTCTTGGTTGAAATGCATTAATTGATATTATGGTCATAGTCAGGTTCCTTGTACAGGCCCACAACCGAACCCTTTCCGACCAATTGGCTCATCTCGTCGGCGTGAGTTTTCTCATCCCCGCGTTTCGAATCCCGATTGAGTCAAGCATACCGTTGACGATACACATGTCTGTTTCATCAAAGAGCTTTCATCACCTTCGAGCATGATGCTAGGGCACCCTCCTTACACATTTTGTTTGGATTGGTATCCCTCTCGAAAATCGGGGTTTTATTGCTTGGTGTGTAACCCACCCTTTAAGCCAAAACCCGTGTCAACATTATGCATAATATAATGAAACTGCGAGTGCTTATGTGTTATGTGATCATAAGTCCTTCTGTGTCATTTTCAAACTTTCAAAAAACACTTTTTGTGCCGTTATAATGGCCATTTCAAACCTCGGTCTTTCGCTGACCGATGCATTTCAACACGCCTTTCTAGGCCATCGTAATGATGATTTTCAAACCCGGTTTTCTACAACCACTTCAACACTCCTTCCTAGGCTTTCGTAATGACGATTTTCAAACTCGGTTTTCTACAAACATTTCAACATGCCTTTCTAGGCCGTCGTAATGACGATTTTCAAACTCGGTTTCCTACAATCATTTCGAAACACCCTTTTACGCCGTTATAATCATCGCGTCAAGACACGGACTTTAACCCGTCTCGCGCCGACAATGCCTCTTTCAAAACCCAAGGAAGGCACACACTCCTTTTTCGAGACATTTTCAAGATCCCGAGGACCATACACCGTCCCTGAGACCTTTTCAAACATTTCAAAACTCGATTTTCAAAACATACAATTTTGAATTTCAAAAACAGTACATTGTTTTCCGAGCCGACTCAAACTCAAACCGTCTTTTGCAAACAAACTCAAGATAACCCTTCACCTGACCGCCTTTCGGAGATCCCTATTCTTCGGAAGCCGTCCATAAAGCGACAAACGAATCTTTTTGAAAATCTCTATTTTCGAAAACTTCAGTCCACCATTCCAATTCCGCCTCGTGTCTATCGAGTCGAAGCAAACGTACTTATGGGTCTTTACTTATGAGTCGTCTCACCACGAGGCTCGTCCAATGGCATCACGCCATTACGTTGGACGTAAGTCAAAAAGTCCGGTCAACACCCTGGATCGTGTCGAGACCCGTATCGACTCCCTGGAAAACAAGGAAAATGGAGAACACAACCCATCGCCCTTAACTGAAACTGAGAAAAGGCTTAAACTCTTGGAAGAACAACTCCTAGCCCGAGATAACAACATCCACCTCGAGAACAACCAGAAATTCGAACCCGTTGGGGATCAAATACCCGACAACTTTACATTAACTGATGTGCCCAAATTCAAGGGAGTGGGGGACCCACTCAACCATAGTCGAGCCTTCAAGGACTACATGGCCATAAAAGGGGTCAAACAGGAACTCTTCACCCGGATCTTTCCATCATCCCTGGAACTGATCCTTCGCTAATGGTACTACTCCCTTGACCCGAAGAACCTCACTACTTGTGATGAGGTTGCAGTTGAATTTGCTAAGCAATATGCCGACAATGTCGAGATTCAGGCAAACACCCGTACTCTTGAGGACCTAACTCAAAATGATTAGGAGGGATTCACGGAATTCCTAACACTTTGGTGGAGAAATTTGTCAACAATCTCCGCCCGGTATATGCCAAGTTGCTGAGGTACCAAAACATCAAGACATTCCAGGATCTACAAATCCTTGGATCCCGCATCGAAGACAACCTCCGAAAGGGTGTCCTAGCCAAAACCACTGGTAAAGGCTACCAGGGATCTACATCAACCGGATCTCGCCCTTATGGTTAAACAAACAAAATTGACGAGGTCAACCTCCTCGAGTCAACCGCGAAAAGCGCTGAGCGCCCTCAAAGACTGTTCACCAACCTAGGGTCAACTTATGCAAGCGCCCTAAAAAGGCTTATAAACCAAGGGAAATTACAACCAATCGGACCCACTCCGGATTAGTCTGATGCTAAGAAATCCCGTTTCTGGAACTCTAATGCTTACGGCCAATGCCACCAAGGGAAAGGTCATGACACGGAAACCTGTTTCAAGCTCAAACACGTCATTCACGACATGATCGAGAAAGGGAAATTAACTTTAACTCCACCAACTAAACCAAACAACAAGACAAACTCTTTGGGAATCCATGCTATCTCCGATGATGAGCCAACCTTAGACTGCTCACATCTCATCTTACCAATTGATGATGAGGTGAATGCTTTGGAGAAGGATACCTCGGACGGGGTATTTGTGTTCAGCGCCGCAACCATGCTTGCCATGTTCCAACAAGTCTCTCTGAAAAGATTACTCGACTTGACGACGCTTACCGCCGATTGATTTTCAATCCTCCAACACCGCGCCCGAGGGAGGGTCCTCCAAACACCCAAAACTACCCGCACTAGAAAGGATTGCTCCCGTGACCATTCTGGCACGCACCCCACAATAATTACCCCCATAATAATCACCCCCACAAAAATTACCCTCACAAAAACTGCCCACCAAGGAATACCCTTCAAGGTACCCTCGAGATCCCCGAAGTCAATGGTATCTGGAGAGACGATGCTGAGGATGTTTATGTGGTCCCGAGAAAAGGGAAACAGGCAAAAGAGATCGGTCATCTTACCGGGTCTGAACGCCCCTATCAAAACCCGAACAATTCAACAGTCGTTCCAACAACGAATGACCAAGTTGTCCCAGACATGGACACCCAACCAAAGGCTCCCGAGAATTTGATCCTCAAACAGCTGCAAAAAGCAAAAGCCGAAATTTCAATTTGGCAACTGATTGCTACATCCTTCGAGCATCGGCAAGCTCTACTACAAGCCTTGGAAAAATTGACTGTTCCCTCTACCTCCTCCCCTTAAGAAGTGGTAGCACACATGACAAGGGATGTCCCCAACCTGAACAACCCGGTCATCTTCTCTGATGAGGATATCCCTCTATTCGGAGCCAACCATAACCTGGCCCTATACATCACCGTGTAGTGCCTCAAGAAGAATGTACCTATGGTTCTAGTGGATGACGGATCCGCGGTTAATGTCATTCCCCTCAAAACGGCTCATAAACTGGGTATCAAGGAAGTTGATTTGGTCCCAACAAATCAAGGAGTACGCGCTTATGACGGCACTCGTCGTAAGGTTGCGGGGCTTATCACCCTAACCGTTACAACCGGACCTTTCGAAAGGTAAACCAGTTTTCAGGTGGTCGACATCAACGCCTCCTTCAAGATGCTTCTGGGATACCCTTGGATTCAAGTCGTCAAAGCAGTTACCTCAACCCTTCATCAGAAAATCACGGTCCTTTTTAACGGGAAGACGGTCACAATTCCCGCTTCCCCGATCAAAGCCGTTATGAAAAAGGGAATAGCCTCCCAAGCCATTGAGGAGGACGACTGTGAGATGTGGGGATTCCAAGCTGTGAATGCCATAACTGACGAATCAACGCCCTTTGACTGTGACCCGTTTGTCAACCTCACAGTTAACCGTATTCTGATGTGCCAGGGTTATTTCCCGGGTCTACCCCTCAATCCGCTGAAGAACACCTTACTTCCCTTGAAACAGGCTAAGGTCCTCAACATCCCCTTTGGGCTAGGCTACGAGCCTACCGATGAAGATAACTAAGAGATGAACCTCCTAATACGGAAGCGCAAGAAGCACGGAGTTATCCTCCGTCCCTATCATTTGACCCTCAATGGATACTTCGTCCCCGAGGGAGAGTCTGAACTCTACCATGGCTTTCCTGAGCCGATCTATGACTCTGTGGCCAAGGTCAGGCATCCGGGTGTAGAATTATTTCAAGACTGTTACTTCATCCCCGACAACACCGGAGCTGTATCAACCAAGTCTGGGTTGACCCCATGCCTCGACGGACAAGCTGTCACTCTCCTCTTCGGAGAAGACAGCATCAAGCACCTCGACTATGAGGACATTATCAACATTGCTCTAAAAGACAACAGTTCGACCCCACCGCCTTAATCTCTGATACTGACCCAGAGAAAGCTACACAAGGATGGAGGAAAACCATCAAGTGGACCGATCATCAAGGCCGCATTCTCAAGATTACAACTAGAGAAGGCCCTATGTTCAAAGAGGGAAGTGAAGAAGAATCCGAGTCTGAGTCGGAGCCAGAGTCTGTCTTAGCTCCTAGCACTCCTGATGTCCCTGTTAGAGTCCCCTTCCCACTGTTTTATCACAAACTTATGGCTGCTTCAGAGGCCGAGTCAGCTAGGGTCATCCCAACTCCTACGGAAGGTGACAACCTGGAGCTTGTTCCAGGGGCCACCTCCTCTGCTGTGTCGCCTCTGACTGCCCATGAGATGTCTGTCCTATCCGAGCTTTTCGCTCAAATGAACGCTAAATTTGCTTATGACTCGTCTCAATTTAACTGAAATGCTATTCTGAATGACTATGAGGAATTTGACTTGAGTGACTACCCACCTCACCTAGCCAAAGAACTTGACAAACGGGAAACCATGACCTCCATCATTTAGGATACTGAACCTATTAACGTAGGAACCCACGACACACCTCAAGAACTTAGGATAGGGACAACCCTTGACCCCTCGGAAAGACAATAGTTCATTGACCTCCTATATGTATACAAGGACGTATTCGGTTGGTCCTACAGAGACATGCCTGGGATCAACAGAGAGATTGCAGAGCAAAGGATACCCATTAAGCCCGGGGCTAAACCCGTAAAACAAAAGTTGCGCCGAATGCCCCCTGAACAGGCCTTGAAAATCAAAGAAGAAGTGGATAAACAGTTTAGGGCCGGGTTCATCAAAGTGTCTGAATAGTCTGACTGGGTGGCCAACATCGTGCCTGTACCAAAGAAAGACGGAAGAATTCGGGTTTGCGTCGACTTCAGGGATCTGAAAAGCAAGTCCAAAGGACGACTTCCCTTTGCCACATGTTGACATCCTAGTGGGCAATACCGCCAGGCACGCCCTCCCATTATTCATGGACGGATATGCCGGGTACAACCAGATCAAAATGGCTGAGGAAGACATGCACAAGACTGCGTTCACTACACACTGGGGTACATATTGCTACACTGTCATGCCCTTCGGTCTAATCAACGCCGGAGTAACCTATCAAAGAACCGCTACCACTCTCCTACATGATATGATGCACAAGGAGGTAGAAGTATATGTCGATGACATGATCGTCAAATTAAAATAACGGGACGGCCACATCAGCGCCCTTCGAAAATTCTTCGCTCGTCTGCGGAAATACAACATGAGACTAAATCATAAGAAATGTGCATTCGGGGTCACCTCCGGAAAACTCTTGGGACATGTCATAAGCAAAAGAGGCATTGAGATTGATCCGACCAAAATTAAAGCCATTCAACAAATGCCTCGGCCTAAGAACGAGAAGGAGATTCGGGGATTTCTCGGTCAGGTTCAGTACATCAGCCGCTTCATATCCAAGCTCACCATGATTTGTGAACTAATCTTAAAGAAGCTTCGCGCCTCCGATCACACCGATTGGGACGACGACTATCAAAAGGCCTCCGACAGGATAAAGGAAATCCTATCCAAGCCTCTTGTCCTAATGTCACCTCAACAAGAAATTCCTTTATCCCTGTACCCAACTGTCGCTGACACAGCCATGGGAGGAATGCTAGCACAAACAGTCGACGGTGAAGAACGAGCCATCTACTACATGAGCAAAAAGTTCATCGAGTATGAGACAAGGTACACCCAACTTGAAAAGACATGCCTTGCCCTAGTATGGTCAACAAAGAAGCTGCAATACTACCTGCTCAGCTACACGGTTCACATCTACTCCAAGATGGACCCGGTCAAATACATCTTCGAAAAACCCGTACTAAACGGAAGGATGTCTAGATGGACACTCATGCTATCCGAATTTGATCTCAAGTTCGTACCCCTCAGGGTTATCAAGGGAAGGGTAGTCGCCGATTTCCTGGCATAAAATCCCGTCAACGAGGATCCAACAACCGACACAAGGTCACTTCCTGACGAAGACATCCTTTGTGCCGACTCCGACGCATGGGACCTATACTTCGATGGTGCATCTAATCTGAGAGGCTTCGGGGTAGGAATCCTTCTAATATCGCCAGAGAGGGAACATATTTCGATCTCAGTCAAACTGGATTTCGCTGTCACTAACAATGCCGCTGAATATGAAGCATGCCTTATCGGCCTACAAGAAGCCATAACACTTGGCATCAAGAGACTGAGGGTCCACGGCGATTCCTCACTCATCATCAATCAGGTGTCCGGATCATGGAAAATCCAAAGCGGCAGCTTATCACCCTACCGAGAAAAAATCAATCAAGAGACCGAGTTCTTCGACCAAGTCGACTATTTCCACTTGCCACGAGAGGAAAATCCATTTGTTGATGCCTTGGCAAAACTTGCCGCGCTCGTCAACATACTTGACGACATGACATCGGTACCTCTATGTGTCGAGAGAAGGAGCGAGCCAGCCCACATCTATACCATCAACAACGACGAGGAAAACTATGAGGAACCTTGATACCAAGCCATCCTCAACTACAAAACCAAAAACGAATTCCTTCCTAACTCTGATCCAAGAGGACAATGAGCCATCCGTTTACTTGCATCATAATTCGTGATAAACCAAGAACAATTATACAAAATAACACCCTAAGGGATTCTCCTCCTTTGCATTGACCATCACAAAGCCAAAGAAAGTCATGGGAGAGGTCCACGACTTAGATGTGGCCCTCACATGAGCGCAATGATGCTGACCCGAAAGATCATGCGGTTAGGCTACTATTGGACCACCATGGAAGCTGACTGTCGCAACTACGTCAAACATTGCCACAATTGCCAAATCTTCGCCAACATACAACACATACCACCATCCCTTTTATACACCATGACATCACCCTGGCTTTTCTCGACCTGGGCCATCGACATCATCGGGAAAGTCAACCCGATAGGCACTAAAGGGCATTGCTTCGTCCTCGTCGCCATCGACTATTTCACCAAATGGCTAGAAGCACAGTCCTATGCAGTCTTGACCTTCAAACAAGTGGTAAAGTTCATACAGGACAACATCATCTGCAGATATGGGGTACCCCATGAAATCATCAGCGATCAAGGCTCTCACTTTTGGGCGGAAACACAAGCCTTGCTGGACAAATACGAGATCAAACGACATCGATCATCCCCCTACCGTCCCCAAACCAACGGAGCGGTAGAGGCAGCAAACAAAACTCTTGTCACCATTATCAAGAAAATGCAAGATAATTACCGCGATCGGCCGAGAAAATTCTCATTCGCTCTCTGGGGATATTGAACCTCCATTCGAATACCGACAGGTGCCACGCCCTTCTACCTAGCATACGGTATGGAGGCGGTTCAGCCGGTGGAGTTAGAGCTCCCATCTCTACGGATCCTACTAGAGAGTCAAGTTCCTGAGGCGAAATGGACCCGTCGAAGGTTCGAATAACTCACGCTTCTAGACGAACGGCAGCTCAACGCCTTGCACAACGTCTAGCTATACCAGCGACGTATACAACGGGCATTCAACAAAAAGGTTAAACCCAGGAACATCAAAGAAGGCGACTTGGTCCTCAAGTCAGTTCGAGCACCATTACCGGTCGATCCGAGGGGGAAATTCAAACCCAATTGGGCCGGGCCATACCTGGTCAAGAAAATACTTTCGAGAGGCACAGTGAGACTGAGTGACCTAGACGGGGAGGATTTTACAAACCTGACCAACCTAGACCAACTCAAGAACTACTACCCTTGAACCATAGCGACAAACAACCTCACCCTAGTTTTACAACTAGCGACCACTTTAACCCTTTCAAGTCAAGTTCCTCAACGCGTTTTAATTTGAAATTGCATGTTTTATCGAGTCTAAATTGCAGCACCTTGCCCGTTTTGAATGCCCTTTGATCTGTTAAAGGCAACATCCATTTGCACTCAAACAAAACCCCTGAACTACGAGCATGGTTTGATTTCACCTTTTCAGGTGGATACATAGGCAGTCCTTTCTTATACAAGAGGGATACAACCACAAAACCCAAATAAATTTACAAAACATTTTGAACTACGATCATGGTTTGATTTCATCTTTTTAGGTGGATACGTAGGCAGTCCTTTTGTAGATACCCGTATCCGTCGATATTGGAATTTATAGAGAACCCGTCAAACACCCGATGATGATAGGACACATGTATTCTTTAGTTGTCATTGTCATTATTTGGGTTCGTTTTACGATGTAGAATGAGCGTTGTCGACGGAGTATTTTATTAATTTAATTGATATTTAAATTAAAGCTTTTTTAAGGTAAATTCATTTTATTTTATTTTGAATTTATTTTCTCAAGTTTATTTTATTGAAAATAAAATAAATATTTGATTTGAAAAATCATTTTATAAGTATATTTGATTTGAAAAATCATTTATTTTAATGTGTTAATCAATTTGAAAAATCGATTTAAAAATCGAAAAAAAACTCGTTTTAACCACGCGTTTTGGAGCTCGATTTTAGCTCGGTTTTTGAGCCCGTTTTCTTTACGAGTTGGCACGAATCTCGAGTACACTAACCAACCTAAGCCTCTACCCATCCAACCCAGTTCGAACCCCCATAACCACTGACACGTCTGTCGCGTACCTGTCAAAAATAACCAACTGGCTCTAACTAATATAGCTAGGGAAGTCGGGTCGAATCCACAGAGAGGTAGGAAATTGTCAGCTAAATCTAAGTTCGTCAAGGTAACCAAATTGGGGGTTTATAAAATGTAATTTTCTAAACTAAAGAGAATAAGGAGAAGAGAATAAAAGG
The DNA here is from genome assembly GCF_048544455.1 of Silene latifolia. Lineage (NCBI taxonomy): Eukaryota > Viridiplantae > Streptophyta > Magnoliopsida > Caryophyllales > Caryophyllaceae > Silene > Silene latifolia. Next base: position 76,052,153 of record NC_133526.1, on the reverse strand, counting down.
AAGGAAATATCAGATAGAGAAGAATAGCTAAGACAAACGGTTCACCATAATCATCCGGTCGAGTAATCTAGGTCTCAAGTCAATGCAAATGCGGTCTAAGGGGTAGCGAACGTCACCTTTCGGTCCTTAATTCACCCTAAAGTGTAAACAGTTTAACTTTCGCCCTCACTGCAATACTCTATTGTTCGCTACTAGTCTACCTTTTCCAACCTTTCGGTCCAGGTCAAGGATCACTAAGAATTAAAGGTCTAATTGCGTCGATTCAATTAGGCAATTACAATTAATTGTAGCATTTAACCAACAAAGACAGTACCAGCATTAACCTAATAAATCGATTACTCTCCCTTCATATCACGGATCCCCTATAGTCTTAGCATAGGACAATTAGCTACTCATAACCAATGAATTATCGATAATGACGAATTGATAATCAAAACTAGACATGGTGATAAAACTAATAAGGATTCCAATAAAACAACTATGATAAAAATTAAAGAGAAGAAGGGATTAAAACAATAAATAAGATTAGGAATAAAAGTAGAATGATATTACCAATCGTGTTCCAAATCCGAGTAGTAAGGAGTAGAAGAAGGGCAAAAATCCAAAGAACAGTAACAAGGACTAGAGTAAAACCAACGTGAGAGAGTACGAGAGAGAGAAGTAACGTAGTTCTCTCTCAGTCTTATACTAAAATCCATTCTCAAACCTAATCTATGGACTAATTACAAAAGCCCATAAATAATTTAGGCTGAATTTGACTAAAACACAAGAAACCATTCGATCGAGTAGATTACTACTGCTCGATCGAACGAATCATCACCAAACCACTCGATCGAGTGAAAATAACCCACTCGATCGAGCACCTCTTGCAAAAACTCCTCGATGGGCTCCTTAAACTGGTCGATCGACCAGTCTTGAGTACATAAAGCATTCGATCGAATAGTGAACCACTCGATCGAGCTATATAGGCACGTTAGGACTTGAATTGCTTCCCGAACTCAGCTCACGCGTCTTCCAAGTGTTGGATTTCCAAGCTCCGGCTCCTTATTTTCCATGAATGCATACAATTGGGACAATTAAGGCTAGATTTAGCTCCTCTTCGGTCAATTCCTGCAAATTACAAATAACGGACCAAAGTAGAATATTTGGGGGTATTTGTAGCCAGATACTACATAAAAAGCACAGAAATGCGTGTAAAAAATGAGGTGAAAACCTTATATAAAAGACACGCATAAAATCTCCCCAAACCAAACCTTTGCTTGTCCCCAAGCAAATATGAATGCAACTAAAGGTGAACAATGGAACGGGACCAACGCATCAGCTACAAATCATCCACTAGAACCAATTTAATGCAGTAACATGACAAAGTGGCAGTGAAAAGTGCAAACGAGTTAAATTAATGTTTCAAACTTACTGATCCGTCGACCTTGCAAGACTCAAAAGATATCGGACTCTCACGGGTCGCTCGTCACTCAAAATCAGGCACAAGGTGAGTATATATGTGAAAGATAGGAAGAAATCAGACACTCACCTAACTCGACCTATAAGAACATGCATGCAGTTAACATGAATAAAGTCTCTACAACCGTACATATGCATTCCAACCATACTAATGACCAAGACACATGCCGAGGACTTACATTTGGGTAAGTGAGGTAATGGGTAAGAAGGGGCTAAAATGAATTTGGATATGTGGGGTTAGTAGCCAGGCTAGCAACATCGGATCCAAATATAAACTGCATCCCAATTTCGTACTCATAACAGCAAGATGAAATGGTGCAAAAATATGCACTAAACTCACAAAACACCAAAAATCGTCAACTCCCCATAAAATATAGATAAGACATGGGAGTGTGAATCATTGTACAATTCTCATTCTTTTTCATATGTAATTTTCCTTTCTTTTTCTTCTTCTTTTCTTTTTCGCATTTTTCGCTTTTCATTCTCTTTGTTTTCTTTTCATCATTTTTTTTCAACAATTCGACATTTTCCTTCTTTCTTTCTTTCCCTTCAATTCTTCCACAATCTTCTGAAATCAGATGAAATAACCATATTGCAGTAAAACATTCCGAGAACTACTCGTTACTAGCTCAGCTAGGGTAGGAAGTATTATAGAAAGTAGTTGATAGGACAAAAAGGCAATTTGGCTATGTGAGGCTCATGGGTAGAATGAAATAAAGGGGACTGCCTCTCCTAACACGTGTCACCATCCACAGACCGAATGCATACAGGTATTAAGAAGACTAGACTCATGCTTATGCAAATTGATGTTACATGTCTTAAAGAGAGTACTACTCACATCCTAAATGAAACCGGTCATGAATGTCACCAGTTTAAAAAGCTCTAACCTCAGAATGTAATGTAGCTTGCCGACATACTAAATCAAGTCTATTCGTTCCGATAAGGAAGAAACAAAAACTCGTAGATTATGCACATGATCACGCCAACTAAATGTCAAGAATATGCAGGGCTCAGGTAAGGATTCAAAGTAGCGTCAATGTTCAAACGTTCCGACTCAATTTTAACATGAAATTTTTGAAAATTTTTGAATTATATGATTTTTTTGAAGTAAAACAAACAACAATGCATGCGGAAATAATAAACATGGAATCAAAGATGCAAGAAAACATGCAGACACAGATATGGATGCATACCTCCCCAAACCAAACCGTACAATGCCCTCATTGTACCAAAAATAGGGAAAGAAATGCAAACTGAAAGGAAAAGGAGAAGTGGAGTCGGAAAACTTACAAAACGTCGTAAGGAGGGACCTCCCCAAACCGACCATGAACATGGGAGGTCAAAGAAAGTCAAGCAGTAACTCCATAGACGTAAAACAATAGCTGGTAGTCAAAACCACTCGACCGAGCTCTTGGAACAGCTCGATCGAGTGAACCAGTGCATTGAAAGGGCTCGATCGAGTGAAAAACCACTCGATCGAGTAGGAGTGAGTTTGGTTCTGGTCGATCGAGGAGAATATCACTCGATCGAGTGAAAGCTGCCTCAAAAAGTGCTCGATCGAACACAAAATCATTCGATCGAGTACTTTGACCTGCAAAACACGCACTTAAAAGCAAGAAAACAACGTAGGAAGTTCATAAAACAATGTCTAAAGTTCAACGTAAAGTTAAAGAAAAATAAATAGTTCAACAGAAGTACAATAAAACAGTCCGGGCTGCCTCCTGAGAGCGGTTTAAGAGGTCCCGCACGACCTTTTCGGCATCAATTAATCGGCTCGTCAAGCGCAAGACTTCAACACGATTATGCCTTGATCGCCTCGTGGTAATGCTTCACATATTGGCCATTCACCTTGAATCTATGACCCTCGGAATCTTCAAGCTCCACGGATCCAAATTTTGGTACAGTAGTCACCGTATAAGGACCACTCCATCCGGACTTGACTTGCCAGGAAATAATCTCAGTAGGGCATTAAACAATGAAACACCTTTTGCCCAACATGAAACTCTCGAGGTAGGATTCTCTTGTCATGCCATCTCTTCGTCTTTTCTTTGTAAATCGCGAGTTGTCATAGGCATTAAGCCTAAACTCTTCCAATTCATCTAGCTGCAAAAGACGATTCTGACCACACAACTTAGGATCATAATTAAGCTCACGAATTGCCCACCAGGCCTTACATTCCAATTCAACAGGTAAGTGACACGATTTCCCATAAACTAACCTATAAGGCGATGCACCAATTGGTGTCTTAAAGGCGGTTCTATAAGCCCATAATGTGTCATCTAGCTTAAGACTCCAGTCCTTCCGTGATTTAGAAACTACCTTAGACAAGATCTCTTTCAACTCGCGATTAGAGACCTCTACTTGACCACTAGTTTGGGGATGATACCCCAAACCACGCCGGTGTTGGACACCAACTCTACACAGTATGGAAGTGAGTTTCTTTTCTTTAAAATGCATCCCCCATCACTAATGACGACCCTAGGGACACCAAAACGGGGGAATATGATCTTTTTAAACATCTTTATCACGGTCTTAGCATCACAATGAGGTGAAGCAATTGCCTCAACCCATTTTGACACATAGTCTGACTACTAAGATGTACATTACCTTTTTTGGATGGGAACGGTCCTTGGAAATGAATGCCCCGGACATCGAAAACCTCAACCTCTAGGATGCCGTTTTGTGGCATCTCATGTCTCTTTGAAATGTTCCCCGATCGTTGGCAAGCGTCGCAAGTGAAACAAAAGACTTAGCGTCAAGAAACAAAGAAGGCCGTAAAAACCAGATCGAAGTACCTTAGCCACGGTGCGCGATGGACCGTGGTGACCACCATATGAAGAGGAGTGACAGCCTTCCAGGACTATTTTGGTCTCCCACTGCGGAATACACCGTCTGTAGAGACCGTCCGCACATTCCTTAAACAAGTAAGGATCATCCGGAAATCGCTTAGCGTTATACGTAAAACGCTTCTTTTCTTCGATAAGAAAGGTCGGGCGGCATCTTGCCACCGACAACGGTTAGCTATATCTGTATACCAAGGTTCTTGGTTAACAATAGACGATATAACAGCAATTAAAGTATCGTCAGGAAAAGAATCATCAATAGGTAGAGAGTCTTCCCCTTCTTGTCGCATCGATCGCGACAAGTGATCACCACAACGTTCTCGGCTCCTTTCTTATCCTTGATCTCGCAAATCAAACTCCTGAAGAAGGAGTATCCATCTCGATAGCCGTGGTTTAGCCTCCTTCTTAGCAAGGAGATGCCTCAAAGCTGCATGGTCGGTAAAAACAGTGACTTCTGACCCAACTAAATAAGTACGAAACTTCTCTAAGGCATAAACTACACTAACACTCCTTCTCGATGGTAGTGTACTTCACTTGAGCCTCATCCGAGTTCGGCTCGCATAGTAAATAGCATTCAAGGCTTTGTCTTTCCTCCGGCCAAGCACCGCTCCTAGTGCATAGTCACTCGCATCACACATGATCTCAAACGGCAAGTCCCGGTTGGGAGGTTGTATGATCGGCGCAGAAACTAAAGCCTGCTTTAACTGTTAAAAGCGAGAAAGACAAGCATCGTAAACACAAAAGGGGCATCCTTAAGCAAAGAATCGTGTAAGTGGTTTAGCAATTTTGGAGAAATCCTTGATAAACCGGCGATAAAAGCCGGCGTGACCAAGGAAGCTCCTCACCCCCTTAACATTAACGGGAGGTGGTAATTCTTTGAATCACTTCCACCTTTGCTTTATCAACTTCTATTCCCCTATCAGAAACCAAGTGTCCTAAGACAACTCCCTCGTTGACCATAAAGTGGCACTTCTCCCGATTCAAAGACGAGGTTAACCTCAATACAAACTATGCAACACTTTCTCAAGGTTAGACAGACAGTTAGAAAAATCACTTCTATATACACTGAAATCGTCCATAAAAACTTCCATGATAGACTCAATATACTCTGAAAATATCCCCATCATACACCTTTGGAAGGTGGCGGGGGCATTGCACAAACCAAAAGGCATTCTGCGATACGCAAAAACGCCCTTAGGACGGGTAAATGTAGTCTTAGCTTGATCGTCGGGTGGATAGGGATCCGAAAGAACCCCGAATACCCGTCTAAATAGCAGAAAAATTTATGAGAAGCTAACCTTTCTACCATTTGATCAATAAAAGGAAGGGGAAAGTGATCTTTCTTAGTGGCGGCATTCATTTGCTCGTAGTCTATGCACATCCGCCAACCAAGTCACTACTCGAGTAGGTATTAATTCATTCTTCTCATTCTTAACTACAGTTGTCCCTCCTTTCTTCGGGACTACCATCTGGACTCACCCATTTAGAATTACCGACAGAATAAATAATACCGCATCCAGCAGACTTCATTACCTCGGCCATCACGACATCTTGCATCTTCTCGGTTTCACCGGCCTGACCCTCGTCTCGCAAGGTTTGTGATCCTCCTCCAGCTCTATCCTGTGCATACAAATATCGGGACTAATCCCCGTGACATCGTCCAGTGAATAGCCCATTGCTTTCCTGTTTTTCTTAAGTACAGCTAACAAAGAGGTCAGCTGATCATCACTAAGATTGGCACTAACAATGACTGGGTATTGCTCTGTATCGTCTAAGAAAGCATATTTAAGATGAGAAGGGAGAGGCTTACGTTCCGGTACCTTTACCTCAATGGAGCAAAGAGTGCTAATCATTTGTTCCACCTGTTCTCCCTCATGCTCATCTAGATCATCAACAAGCAAATCCAACGCAGCGTCATCGTCGTCTGGGCTATCTGCACACTCATCAAAAAGCATAAGAGCTTCTAGTGGGTCCTTCATAAAAGAACCCGACTGATGCGTGTCATTTATATGATGTTTTACATCTCTTTTTACACGCATTTCAGAGCTCAATTGTGCTATATATGCCCATATTTCTCTATTTTCCTCTACTTTCGTGTTTTTGTACTTTATTGCAGAAATGTGGAGAATTTAGCGGGAAATCAGGCCAAATCCGTCCCCGAGTAATCTGCATTGCAAATGACGTAAAGGAACTGCTTAAGGAACAAGCTTGGTGCGCGATCCAAGGCCCAAAGGACGAATCCACGAGTTAAAAGAAGTCAAGTAGCAGCTAATCCGGTCGATCGACTAGTATCATCAGTCGATCGACCACCTATCGGATCCCAGAAGCTACTGTTGCTGAGGAGCAGTCGATCGACCAGTCTGAGTAGTCGATCGACCAGACTTCGATTCCAGACGAGATTTAGAAAGCCCGTGAAGTTTTAGGTTTTGGAATAAGTTGATGCGTTGATATTCCTATATAACGTAACATAAACATATCTAACGGGAGGAGATTTTACATGAAGTTTTTATTTAAGTTTCTCATCATAATAATTTAGCTTAATTCGCAATTAGGGTTTTGATATATCGACTTTGCATCGGATCTTTCAGTTCTTAATCTTAATCTTCCTCTGAATTCTCGGTATTCCTCTGCCCTAATTCCTGTTCTGCTTTATTTTCGTTAGTATAGAATTGTTAGTTAATTCCCTAAGCCGATTTATTGTTTATGTTTATTGTTTTCTTTATCAATTCAAGCATGAATCCTTTAGTCTTAATCTTTAATGTTGTTATAATTTCCATCATTGCCATGAGTAGCTAAATAGCTTGTGCTAGGATGTAGGCGATTTATGGCTAGGCGGCATTAGATTAGACATGGACTGAACCCGCGTGTCAGTCGATCGACTGACATTGTTGGTCGATCGACTGACCTTGTAAGGTTACCCTTCGTTTTAATTGTTTTTAAACTTGTATTTAACGAATCGAATGCATGCGACCAGTTAGATACCTCTTTTGTGACTGACCCAGTAGACCGAAAGGTAGGGTAGGTTGCTCGACCGTCAATTAATTCGACTAAACTGTGCTAAGATCGAAAGATAGGTATAGTTTAGACCAATTAGTCGCTTTTCAGGACGAAAGTTAGTATTAGTGACATTAGGGACCTATAGCGAGATCGAGAGATGCTATCTGTTAGGAGTGGACCGAGAGGACCTCTTATTTCCCGCCTTACCTGTGTTTATTTCAGACCGACCTAGTTTGCTGCCGCCGAAGCTATATTGACCCAATCATCCTAGTACCTTTCTCTTATCTGTTTAAATCGTATTTTTAGTTTATTATCTTTGTTTGCTTTAGTTATAGGCCAACTCAATTCAACCCCCATAATAGTTACCTTAGACTGATCATAGAACAAATAGAATTTACAACTGCCTCCTTGTGGATCGACCCTGTTACCACTAGCCTAGGTTAGTCTTAATAGGAGTTTATAAATTTTATCTTTGGTACTCACAAATGACGGGTATCAAATTTTTTGGCGCCGTTCCGGGAGGCAATAGTCCTAATTTTAGTTGTTTTTATTTTTAGTCTCCCTTTTATCTCAGGGAACCTCGGTTCCTCGAGACCGTGCCCATGTCGTTCTTTGTGAGATTTCCGCAGAAAGAGAACGAACTTTTTGGGGCTTATGTCGCCAGGCTTATGGAGTGGGTAGAACCCAGACGAGAAGCATTTTCTCCACTCCAAATATTCTTGACCATCATCCATGGGGTGACCGACCCTACGCGAGCATACCTAAACTCTAAGGTAGACTTCATAGGAACGCCCGAAAATGAGGCATTAGAGTTTTTTGATTGGTTTGCTGCTGAGTCTCTTAAACCTAACTTTGTGCTTCCTGAACCGACCGTCCCTATTACTACTGCTGTATTAACCCCTCCGCCCCAGATTGGGAGCAAGAAGGAGGAAGACCTTGTTGTTTTAGATAATGCAGGAGCTGGTTTGGGGAAGGACAAGCCGTTGGATACTCCAGCTGCGACAGAGCCTATCATTTCGAGAGGAGGTCTTGGATGCCTAAGTTATGGGATAGATGAGGAAGTGGAAGATGAGCCAGTCAAAGTGAGATGGGCAGATTTGGAGTCCGACGATTCCGAGGGAGTCCTTGATTGGGGAGATGACGAAGCTGATCAGCTGAACTCTCCGACTGTCGAAGCTAAGAAGGGTGCAACTGATAAGATGAGCACCATTGAGGCTACCTCTAGTAGCCAGAAGCCAACGAAGTGGGCCATCCCTTGGTCCTTTTTGATCAATTATTAGTTGATCAAATTCGTTATAAACTTCATTTTATTGCTTTCGAACTATTTTTTATTGCTTTCGTGTGCGCGAAAACTTCGCTTTTATTTTGTTTGCTTAGGATTTTTTATTTACTTTAGACTTCGTTCTGGGTTTTGCGCAGTTTTGGGCGCGTACTATTGTGCATTTGCAGGTATTTAGAGCTTATTAGCTCGAATCATTGAGCAATTACGAAGAAATGAGACACTCAGAAGAGTGTTTTTGATCGATCGATTTGGTATCATTGGTCGATCGGCGAGGCGGGTTACTGAGAGCTACTGTTCACGACCATCCGGTCGATCGACGCGCTCTCGTAGGTCGATCGATCGCTGCTCTTCTTGCTATATGCGTTCACGACCTCTCCCCTGCTGTGATTGGTCGATATGCGGACCTAAGGGAGTTTTCTACTCCACTTTATTTTCCGACGAATTGTCTATTTCTTCTTTTGTCTCATTTATGCACAATATTTACGTTCCAAAATTGCTTTCTTCCGTCTTATGCGTGGTTTTTATTGTCTTTCAGGCACTCTTGTCGGTAGCTAGCATCACCGCTCTTTGAAACCTCCTAGCTCACGCTGGTTTGGGGAGGTTTCCTTTGCTGCGCTTAAAGTCTTGTGAGTTCCCAAGTCTTTTCTTTACGTCTTTGTTTTTATTTCACTTTTTCTCGCAAATTCCCGTTTTCCATTTTTCTTTATTACATGATCTTGCACAATGGGGACATTGTGCGATTTGGTTTGGGGAAGGGTTTTGCGTCGCATTTCATTCATTTGCTTGCATTCACGTTTAAATTTTGTTTTGCATTGTTTATTTCATATTCGCTATATACAAAATTCAAAAAAAAATTTTGAATAATTTCAAAAATTCCCATAAAATGCACGTTTATTTTAGCATTTAGGTCGAGTCGGAACGGTAGCATTTCTATGATGATTTTGCATTTGCATCTGTTTTGCCTGAGCCTTGCTTGACTTACATGTTATTAGTAGAATCATATATGCATATCTACGAGTTTTCGTTAATTTCTTTGCTGAGCCTGAGACTCGACTTTGAAAATTGGCAAGCTACATCATATTTCTGAGATTTAGAGCCTATAACTGGTGACATTCATGACCGGTTTATTTAGGAATGTGAGTAGTACTCCTTATGAGACATGTTTCCTTAATTTGCATAATTATGAATCTGATCTACTTAATACCTGTATGCATTCGGTTTGTGGTTAGTTGACACATGTGGTAGAGGTTTCCTTTTCTCATTTTACCCATAAGCTTCACTATGCCAAAAATATCCCTTTTTGTCCTATTTTCTACATCCTACATTTAGCCTGTCCTTTGTCAAGCTAGTAGTCTGTGTTCTTGGGATTGTTACTCATTTTTGGTGGTATATGCTCTATTGAGATGTTTGTTGGGAAATGAAAAGAAGGAAAGAATGAAAAGAAAAAAAAAAGAGAAAAAAAATGATTCGAAAAGAGTTTAAAAAAAACGAGGTCCTGTACTGTTCAAATGGGTCGATCGACTGCTCATTTAGGTCGATCGACTGAGATCCGTGAAAGAAGAAAAAAATCAATTCGCATAATTTGCTTTATATCTTTTGGCGATTTTTGCTCCCATGTTCCATTTATATCCTATGGGGAGTTTATTGATTTAATAGTTGGAGATTGTGAGATTTGTGCTTGCTTTAGCACCGTTTCGTTTGTTTATGAGAAAGAAGTTGGATGTTGTCTTTTGGTTCCGTTTTGGTACTAGCTTGATCACCTGTACCTCCACTTTACCATAAAATGTTTTGCCTCTTCTTACCCATACCTCACATTTCCATAATTATACCTCGGCATGTGTCAATGGTCATCTGTTTGGTTGGAATGCATATGTACGGTCATAGAGGTCGTCTTCATAATTTATTGCTGGCATGTTTTCATAGGTCGTAGTTAGGTGAGGGTCACTACAATATTTATTCTTTCTATCTTACGAATATATCACCTGTGCTTAAATGAGTGATTTGAGCGACCCGCGAGAGTCCGATTTGATAAGTCTCTATAGTCAACGGTTCAGCAGTTTTTGACGACTTTATAATTCGTTTGCATGATTCATATTACTAGTTGATTGTTGGTTATGCATTAAATTGGTTTAGGCCTTACAGTTTGCATTTCGCTCTGAGTTTGAACTCGTTCCATTAGGTCATTAGATCGAGTCTAGTTCTTGCTTGGGGACAAGCAAGGTTTGGTTTGGGGAGATTTGATGCGTGTCATTTATATGATGTTTTACATCTCTTTTTACACGCATTTCAGAGCTCAATTGTGCTATATATGCCCATATTTCTCTATTTTCCTCTACTTTCGTGTTTTTGTACTTTATTGCAGAAATGTGGAGAATTTAGCGGGAAATCAGGCCAAATCCGTCCCCGAGTAATCTGCATTGCAAATGACGTAAAGGAACTGCTTAAGGAACAAGCTTGGTGCGCGATCCAAGGCCCAAAGGACGAATCCACGAGTTAAAAGAAGTCAAGTAGCAGCTAATCCGGTCGATCGACTAGTATCATCAGTCGATCGACCACCTATCGGATCCCAGAAGCTACTGTTGCTGAGGAGCAGTCGATCGACCAGTCTGAGTAGTCGATCGACCAGACTTCGATTCCAGACGAGATTTAGAAAGCCCGTGAAGTTTTAGGTTTTGGAATAAGTTGATGCGTTGATATTCCTATATAACGTAACATAAACATATCTAGCGGGAGGAGATTTTACATGAAGTTTTTATTTAAGTTTCTCATCATAATAATTTAGCTTAATTCGCAATTAGGGTTTTGATATATCGACTTTGCATCGGATCTTTCAGTTCTTAATCTTAATCTTCCTCTGAATTCTCGGTATTCCTCTGCCCTAATTCCTGTTCTGCTTTATTTTCGTTAGTATAGAATTGTTAGTTAATTCCCTAAGCCGATTTATTGTTTATGTTTATTGTTTTCTTTATCAATTCAAGCATGAATCCTTTAGTCTTAATCTTTAATGTTGTTATAATTTCCATCATTGCCATGAGTAGCTAAATAGCTTGTGCTAGGATGTAGGCGATTTATGGCTAGGCGGCATTAGATTAGACATGGACTGAACCCGCGTGTCAGTCGATCGACTGACATTGTTGGTCGATCGACTGACCTTGTAAGGTTACCCTTCGTTTTAATTGTTTTTAAACTTGTATTTAACGAATCGAATGCATGCGACCAGTTAGATACCTCTTTTGTGACTGACCCAGTAGACCGAAAGGTAGGGTAGGTTGCTCGACCGTCAATTAATTCGACTAAACTGTGCTAAGATCGAAAGATAGGTATAGTTTAGACCAATTAGTCGCTTTTCAGGACGAAATTTAGTATTAGTGACATTAGGGACCTATAGCGAGATCGAGAGATGCTATCTGTTAGGAGTGGACCGAGAGGACCTCTTATTTCCCGCCTTACCTGTGTTTATTTCAGACCGACCTAGTTTTTTCCGCTAGAAGCTATATTGACCCAATCATCCTAGTACCTTTCTCTTATCTGTTTAAATCGTATTTTTAGTTTATTATCTTTGTTTGCTTTAGTTATAGGCCAACTCAATTCAACCCCCATAATAGTTACCTTAGACTGATCATAGAACAAATAGAATTTACAACTGCCTCCTTGTGGATCGACCCTATTACCACTAGCCTAGGTTAGTCTTAATAGGAGTTTATAAATTTTATCTTTGGTACTCACAGCGACGGGTATCACCGACCAGAAGTCATAAATAGACTCGTCAATGATATCGACCGAATAGCAAGTGTCCTCTATCATTGGGTGGGCTAAAGTACTGGGCAAACTGAATGTGATAGCGTCATCCCCATCGCAAGAGTCGACGCCCTTGTCGACATCAATAATGACCCCCACTGTACAAAGGAATGGTCTTCCTAAGATAATTTGGGTCCGAGTGTCCTCAGCTATATCCAAAACAATGAAATCTACTGGGATGTAGAGCTTGCCTATTTTCACAGGCACGTCCTCTAAGACACCTAAGGGCCTCCTAACAGATCTATCAGCCATCTGTAAGGTAATATTAGTCACTTTAAAATGACTCATCTTCAGTTTCTTGCAGACAGGAAGGGGCATGACACTGACACTGGCACCTAAATCGCAAAGGGCCTTATCAATAACCATATTGCCTATGACACAGGTAATAGAAAAGTTGCTCGGGTCTTTCATTTTTGGAGGGGCTTTATTCAACAGCAAATTACTAGACTCTTCCATAAATGAAATCGTCTCAAATTCACTCAAATTTCTCTTACGCGTCACAATATCCTTCATAAACTTAGCGTAAGTGGGTACCTGAGTAACAAGTTCGGAAAAAGGGACAAGATTACTGGAGGTTCTTCACGACGTCCACAAACTTACCGTCTTGTTGCTCGATTTTGCGTCCTTCAGACGACTTGGGAAGGGTACCCTGGTAGCGATGAGTGGCCTCGCAACTTTTTCTTTACCCTTATCAATGCGTGACGTCTCCACAGCAGGGGAAGATGACACGGTGGCGGTATTAGATAGTAAATTAGGATCCCCGCCACTTAAAGTACTCGATCGAGTACTTTTATCAGTCGATCGACCAATTGCCTTTCCTGTTTCACTCGATCGACCTTGTTTTTCACTCGATCGAGTGATTTCTTCACCATAGTTACTCGATCGAGTAAGATTATCACTCGATCGACCAACATTGAATCCTGGACACCTCGATCGACCAACATTTTCACTCGATCGAGTGATAGGATGAGTTGAACTGCTCGATCGAGTAGAAACGTCACTCGATCGAGTGTTTACAGCACACGCAGCAAGTATTTCCTTCAAAAACTCGTCTAAATCATCATCCGAGTTATCGTCAGCTATCAAAACCTCGTCTTCTTCATGAGTGAGGTCATTTTGAAAATTCATTGCACTGACTGGATCGCAAATTGGAAGAAGCTTGGCTTGGTCTGCCGCGAGTGTTAACTGCGCGACTTGTTCTTTCAATTCCGATATAACCGTTTCAGATTGCCGTGATATATTGACATACTCATCATAATGGACTTTAATTCGGCAATTTCTTCTCTAGCAGAGGGAGTGGTACTGGCGTAGAAGGGGTAGAATCATTCCTGATCTCTTCATACAGCTGGGAGAAAGGGACTCCCTGCTTGTATTTCTGATAGGCAAGAACGCGCTCAACACTTTCCATGCATAAGATAGGGTCATGCCCTTCCGTGCCACATCTACCACATGGCTCTTTATGCTCCGTAATAGTAGGCATCTTGGCAAATAAACCTTCAAAGCAACAACTAACCTGCAGACTAATCAAAACTTTGCAGAAATGAGATCAGTCTCAAGGAATGAATTCCTTGAGACGAGGGACAAACTTAATTAAAGCAACAAGTTTGCGCCACCTCCCCGGCAACGGCGCCAAAATTTGACACGTCTGTCGCGTACCTGTCAAAAATAACCAACTGGCTCTAACTAATATAGCTAGGGAAGTCGGGTCGAATCCACAGAGAGGTAGGAAATTGTCAGCTAAATCTAAGTTCGTCAAGGTAACCAAATAGGGGGTTTATAAAATGTAATTTTCTAAACTAAAGAGAATAAGGAGAAGAGAATAAAAGGAAGGAAATAACAGATAGAGAAGAATAGCTAAGACAAACGGTTCACCATAATCATCCGGTCGAGTAATCTAGGTCTCAAGTCAATGCAAATGCGGTCTAAGGGGTAGCGAACGTCACCTTTCGGTCCTTAATTCACCCTAAAGTGTAAACAGTTTAACTTTCGCCCTCACTGCAATACTCTATTGTTCGCTACTAGTCTACCTTTTCCAACCTTTCGGTCCAGGTCAAGGATCACTAAGAATTAAAGGTCTAATTGCGTCGACTCAATTAGGCAATTACAATTAATTGTAGCATTTAACCAACAAAGACAGTACCAGCATTAACCTAATAAATCGATTACTCTCCCTTCATATCACGGATCCCCTATAGTCTTAGCATAGGACAATTAGCTACTCATAACCAATGAATTATCGATAATGACGAATTGATAATCAAAACTAGACATGGTGATAAAACTAATAAGGATTCCAATAAAACAACTATGATAACAATTAAAGAGAAGAAGGGATTAAAACAATAAATAAGATTAGGAATAAAAGTAGAATGATAATACCAATCGTGTTCCAAATCCGAGTAGTAAGGAGTAGAAGAAGGGCAAAAATCCAAAGAACAGTAACAAGGACTAGAGTAAAACCAACGTGAGAGAGTACGAGAGAGAGAAGTAACGTAGTTCCCTCTCAGTCTTATACTAAAATCCATTCTCAAACCTAATCTATGGACTAATTACAAAAGCCCATAAATAATTTAGGCGGAATTTGACTAAAACACAAGAAACCATTCGATCGAGTAGATTACTACTGCTCGATCGAACGAATCATCACCAAACCACTCGATCGAGTGAAAATAACCCACTCGATCGAGCACCTCTTGCAAAAACTCCTCGATGGGCTCCTTAAACTGGTCGATCGACCAGTCTTGAGTACATAAAGCATTCGATCGAATAGTGAACCACTCGATCGAGCTATATAGGCACGTTAGGACTTGAATTGCTTCCCGAACTCAGCTCACGCGTCTTCCAAGTGTTGGATTTCCAAGCTCCGGCTCCTTATTTTCCATGAATGCATACAATTGGGACAATTAAGGCTAGATTTAGCTCCTCTTCGGTCAATTCCTGCAAATTACAAATAATGGACCAAATAGAATATTCGGGGGGTATTTCTAGCCAGATACTACATAAAAAGCACAGAAATGCGTGTAAAAAATGAGGTGAAAACCTTATATAAAAGACACGCATCAACCACGGCCCAAATCCCGTCCCAAATCCTCCCCAACAGCCCGCAAAAAACACGAGCAGCCCCCCTGTTTTGCGTGCTCAAACCCGAGCCCAAAACCCTCTCCAAACACCACCAAAACCCGTGCCCATTAACCCTAACCCATACCCTAGTATCCTACCCATATTATCTTAGCTTAACCACCAAGAAAACCCCTCACAAAGCCTCTCAAACCCTCACAAAAGCTGCTGGACAGCAGCTATGCGCAAATGAGCCCGTCTGCTTCTTCCCTCTAAAACCCTACCTTAACTCCTTATAAATACCCCCCCCCCCCCTTCACCATACATTCATTCCTCTAAGTTCTCCATACATACAAACGTCATTCACAAGCTTTAAACTCCAGAAACAAACCCTAATTGCCTCCCAAAAACCCTCGACAAAACCGACTTACAAACTGAGAATCAGTTTGTGTGTCCTCTTTGAAACCGTTCGTTCAACCATCAAACCTCCATCAAAATTCGAGTTTCTTGTTCCTAATTAACCACACAATATCCATCTACATCTTAGACAAAGATTCACGAGCCAAATTGCCCTTGAGAGTACACGAATTCCCTCGAAAAACAGAGTGTTACACACTCTGTTTTCGCGGGCTTTTCCTGTCTGTCCAGTTCTGTTTGTGCTCGTTTTTCGTGCCTAATAACTTAAAACGAGCAGGGATTGTTTTAAGATCTCTGTTCTCCTCTCTTTCTAGTTTTCAAAACATCTTTTAAATCGAATTTTCACCGTGAAACGAGAGAGAAATCGCAGTTTGAAAGTTGCTGTCCAGATTTGCAAAAAACGTGTTGTTTGCTTTGTTTCTTCGTCGACAACGGCCTCTCGAGATAAAATCTACCATCGATTACGACCCAAGACGGTGTCAACGATACATGTAGGTTGAGGGTGCATCAAATCCTCCTCTTTCTCCCTTTTATTTCGTTTTTTTATGTTTGTTTTTTATTGTTTCGTTTTATTTTGTTTATCGATTGTTATCATTAACTGTGAAACTAGTTTAGTCCGAGTATGAGTTAAAGTATCACCATGAACACCCGCGTTGACTTGAGATGGGAAAGAAATCCGCTACATCAGTCGGTCGTAACCCCCGTCTCATTTACATATCCTCGTGTTCAAGGTAGGGCATTAATGAAACGAATTCTAACTTCGCTCTTCGCTTTTGACCCCTTTCTTGTTTCAGGTAATTCGACCCACCCTAGGACCCTTCGCATGTTAGTATGACCTCTGATTGTTAACATATAACTCGTTTAGATGACATTAGATCAATTTAATAACCTAATTAGACACGTTAGGGTACATCGACAAAGCTTTAAAAATCAACTAACAATTCTATAACCTAATTGAACGCATCTCTCTTTTCACTCGATTTCTCGCTAGCATAGGAGTGCGTGATTAGCACCTTCCTATTAACACTCGATGAGTAGCTTTAATATCGTAACTTCTTGACCTAATTTGACCCCTTTAGGCCGTGTAGAATACACATTTGCAAGGCATCTTTTCAATCGATCAACGTCGTTTCTAACTTGTTTTCTAGCCCGCTTTCGAACTTGTTTCGCAATCAATTGATCTAACTAATGAACCTGACCTAGGACCTAGGGTAGCCATGTCTAGAGTGGCCGTGGCTTGGCCGTGTCCTTTGGTCTTTCTTGCTTCGTTTTTTTATGAATCGTTTGTTCTTTATTGTTTTGTCGCTTGTAATTTATCGTTTGTTTGTTGAGTTGTAATTTTCAAGTTAGCGTTCTTTTATCGAGTCAAATGATTTCTAAAAACCTTAGTCTTGTTTGGTTAGATGGTTGTGCCCCAATGCATGTAAGAGCGTAGTAAATCGCATGTTGTTTGAAGCAACATGGCCCGATTTATGCTAATGCATGCTTTGGTGTGTGGCCCTATGTCTAATTCGATAAGATTAAGTGAAAGCACGCATCACGAGAAGTGACCCAAGGCCGTGAGTCATGTAAGCCGTGGGCCACCCCTTTGTGCACGTTTTCCTAGGCCGAATGGCCGTGTAATGCGTCATGTACGGTTTTGTGTATAGTGTTGTATTTTAGATCGAGTTGTATCTTTAATTTATCGTTTTGTCGGCATGAAATGCCTGGGTTGTAATAAGATAGATCCCAACGGCTCCCCCATTCCCCCCTAAGCCTTGTTTGCTTTGTTTTGTATGTTGTTAGATCAATCAACCCACATGCTAAATTACAACTTTGACAAAGTTAGTTTAGTTGCATCTAAATCGACATAGAAACTTCACATGTTAGGGTTTTGAAAACAATGTTTGCATATCATATATCGTAGTAGCTATGACCTTGTTTGAAATCCGACACTTGACTTAGTAAAGGCCGTTATCGACGGGCGGGGTTAGGTGTCCTTATGGACTTCCTAATACGTACCCTCACCCCTTACTCAAGATCTATGGTTTGTGGATCCGTCTAAATACCATTAGATTACGAGAGTCATTCTAATCGAGTGATATAGGGTACAAGTCTTTATCTTTAATCACTCGTAGTCGATTGGCTTTATGCTTTTCGATGAAAGGTGTAAAGTTGACTTGAACGGTTCCAAGTTCCCATAAAACTTGGTGGCGACTCTAATTTGTCTTAATTCGATTCGAAAGAACCTCGAGTCGATTATGCCTAGTGTGGATCCCGCGGACGCAGTTCCCGAGGGCCTTGTCCACTGATTTGGCGACTCACTGGGAAAAGAGGACTAGTTACACTTTGTTTCTAGGGTATTTTCCTCCGAGGTGAAACTTGAAAAGAAAGTATTGGAAAGTAAAACATTACTCATAGTGCTACGATTCATGCATAAACCCTTAAGGACTTTCCCGGGCCGTCCCAACGTTTCTTTGTGATGCGTGGGGGGCGACGTCCCACTATGCCAGGAACTCGCACATTGCTTGCTTCCGCTCCGCCTCGTCGTGGTTCTTGATGGTGGGGATGCTCTTCTAGGTACTCTACCTAAAGGCCCTTGCTCTATAAGACCGAAAAAGGATGGAGGGCATAGACCTTCTTGTAGAAGACTTGCCAAGACTTAGAGATGTCTAGGAGCATACATCCTTATAACATGAGAATGACAATGTGCGAAATGAATTTCCCGAGTCTTTTCAAAACTTTCCGTATCGATTTCAAAACCGAACTTTTGAACAACTTACTGTCAAATAGCATGGTTTTAAAAACGCGGAATGCTGCCCAAGTAGGACTAGATTTTTCGGCCTAAAATAAGCTTTTATAGCCGGCATGCTGCCCATTTCAAATCTCATTTTCAAATCAATCCTTCGTTTTTCAAAATCAATCCAAAATATTTCTCGAACCTTAACCAAGCATGAAATGCGTCGAGTCGTGTCCGGGTCCTGGCCGTGTTTGGCTAGGCATGTTTCGTTCTAAGAGTCTAGAACACGACCTTGTTGGGTCACCCAAGCTCACCTCTTGGGCTTCGAGTCATGTGGGTCGACCATTTGGTCTAGGATAGTCCACAGAAACGTCCAAGCTAGGCCATTTAGGGCGTTTCACTCGAACCTATGGGCTATGTTAGTCCAATCGCGGGTTTAGTCACACCGAGTCCGGTTTAGAACCGAATTATGATGATTCGGGTCTTGTCGTTTTGTCGAGTCCAAATGAATCAAGGTCTAAATCCAACCGTAAGTCGAACCTTTTGATAAATCAGTCTCCAGTCGAGTTTTTGTTTGAGTCAAGGTGGTGTCGTGTCCTTAAGTGTGCAGGGGCTCTTACATTCGAATATTGACTCAGTTCGGGGTTTTCTTGTAGAAAGGCCGCCAAAAACCCGACGTCAAGCAATGGAAGATGCTGTTAACAAACTCACTGAGGCCGTGAACCTCATGATGACCCGAATGGATGCAATCGAATCTAAGCTGGGTGAAGATTCCCCTCCATCTACCCCACCGCTGACTGATCTGGAGAAACGGTTCAAGTTCATCGAAGACCGTCTGAAACTCTCCCAGGGGAAGAACATCCACTATGAAAATGCTAGGGCCTATGCCCTAGTTCAGGATAAGTCGCCCACAAACATGGTACTCACTGATATCCCAAAGTTTAAGGGCACAGAAGATCCAGTCCACCATGTTAAGGCCTATAAGGGGTACTTAGCACTGAAGGGATTACTCCGACATGCTCTCCAAATTTTCGCCCAATCTCCGGGTGAACACCCGAAGGCGTGGTTCTACAATCTGGACCTTAAGAACTTCCCTACTTTCGAAGATATTACGGTGGAGTTCTGTAAGCACTATGCTGATAATGTCGAGATTCAAACCAACTTAAGAACATTGGAGGTGATGACACAGAAAGAAAAAGAAGGCTTTACTGAATTCCTTGCAAGATGGCGCGCTGAAAGCGTGAAATTACCCAAGAAGCCTGATGAAGTTGAAATGGTAGATAAGTTCGTAAAGAATCTACGACCTGTTTACCGCAATGCTCTGAAATACCAGAATTTTGGCTCTTTCAAAGAATTGATAAGAATCGGGATAAAGGTAGAAGATGATGTCATAAGGGCAGAGGCTGAAAGGCCGAAAGGGTACCAAGGGGCCTCATCGTCTAAGGGCAAGGCCCCAGAAACCGCCCATATTGATGCAGGCATCAATCTCTTAGAAGGGCAATCGAAGAAGCCGCAGCGCCAAACACCTAGGGCATTCACCGATATCGGATGCACTTATACATACGCTCTCCAAAGGCTCATAGCCCAAGGAAAGCTGAAGCCTATTGGTCCAACTCCGGACCCACCCCCTGAGCAACAAGGCAAATGGTACAAACCAAATGCCTACTGTGCCTTTCACCAAGGGAAAGGCCATGATACTGAAAGGTGTTATCGACTGAAGCACGAAATTCAAGACATGATCGAGAATGGAACACTCCCGATCCCAACTGTTAAACCCAATAACATCACCAATCCATTTGGCGATCACGCCAACTTTGTTTCTGTCGAAGACAATGTCGATTATTCCCATCTTATCCGTCCATGTCACTTGAAAGGGGTGTTTATCGGGAAGATATTTGTGGATTGCTTTGAATCATTGCTAAACCCGAAGAATGAAATTCAAGTCGGGAGTCTTGCTCTAGAATGTACTTCTCTCATTAACGAAGTTAATAAAAGACAATTCGATTCACCAACTTTCATCACTGGCGTAGATCCTCAGAGGACTACCTCGGGATGGGGGCAAACCATCACAGGGATCAAGGAAAAGAGCCAAGCATCTAAGTTGACAGCTGATGCGTGTCATTTATATGATGTTTTACATCTCCTTTTACACGCATTTCAGAGCTCATTTGTGTACTATTTGCTGCTTTTCTCCCTATTTCCATCTACTTCCGTATTTTGTACTTTATTGCAGAAATGTGAAGAATTCGATCGGAAATCAAGCCAAATCTGTCCCCGAGTAAGCCGCATTGCAAATGACGTAAAGGAGTTGCTTAAGGAACGAGCTTGGTGCGCAATCCAAGGCCCGAAAGACAAGTCCACGAGTTAAAAGAAGTCAAGTAGCGTTTAGCTTAGCGGTCGACCGACCAACCTAGTCGGTCGATCGACCAAGGCTCGGTTTCGAAGCTATTGTTCTTTGAGGAGCGATCGATCGACCAAAGCATCTTGATCGATCGACTAGATTTCGATTCCAGACGAGATTTAGAAAGCCCGTGAAGTTTAGGTTTTAGAAATAAGTTGTTGCGTTGATTGTTATATAACGCAGCACCAGCATTGAATAAGGAATGAAGTTTTACATCAGATTTTTATCAGAGAACACATGAAGTTTCACAACACAATACATTAAGTTTTAGTTTTAGTTTGTTCGGATAATTAGGGTTTGCTATATCGATTCTTGCTTTGGAATTCTGCCTTGTTCCTAATCTTTCCTCTGAATTTTCGGTATTCATTCTGCCCTAATCCCGTTTATTGCTTTCTTTGTTAGTATAGAATTGATAGTTAGTGTTCCCAAGCCAATTATCGTTTCTTCATCGTGGCTATTTATTTTAAGTATGAATTCCGTAATTGTCATGAGTTTTATTGTTGTTTTTACCTTCGCCATGAGTAGCTAAATAGCTTGTGCTAGGATGTAGGCGATTTATGGCTAGGCGGCATTAGATTGAACACGGACTGAACCCGCGTGTCAGTCGATCGACTGACATTGTTGGTCGATCGACTGACCTTGTAAGGTTATCTTCGTTTTAATTGTTTTTAAACTTGTATTTAACAAATCGAATGCATGCGACCAGTTAGATACCTATTTTGTGACCGACCCATTAGACCGAAAGGTAGGGTAGGTTATGTGACCGTCAATTAACTCGACTAAACTGTGCTAAGATCGAAAGATAGGTGTAGTTTGGACCATTAGTCACTTTTCAGGACGAAAGTTAGCATTAGTGACACTAGGGACCTATAGCGAGATCGAGAGATGCTATTTGTTAGGAGTGGACCGAGAGGACCTCTTATTTCCCGCCTTACCTGTGTTTAATTCGGACCGACTTAGTTTTTTTTGCCGAAGTCGTAATGACCCGACCATCCTAGTACCTTTCTTTTATCTGTTTAATCCATATCTTTAGTTTATTTTCTTCTTATCGTTATTAGTTATAGACCAATTCAACCAACCCCCATAATAGTTACCTTTGACTGATCATAGAACAACTAGAATTTACAACTGCCTCCTTGTGGTTCGACCCTGTTACCACTAGCCTAGGTTAGTCTTAATAGGAGATTATAAATTTTATCTTTGGTACTCACAACGACGGGTATCAAATTTTGGCGCCGTTGCCGGGGAGGCAATAGTCCTAATTTTAGTTGCTTTTATTTTCAGTCTTTCTCAGTTTAAGGGACTTTTGTTCCTTAAACTTTTCTTATATTCTTGTTGTAGTTTCATCTTATGCGCAGGTCACAGGGTGGAGAATTATTACCATTTGACTCGAGATAGAGAAATCTTTGCGCGGGTTGAGACGAGCACGAAGGATATTGTCGACAGAGGAAGAGTTGAGTACTCTGTCAAGCTATCTCGAGCACGATCTGTTTGAGGAAGACCAACAGTCTTCACCCCCTCTTCACCGAACCAGTTATTTTCCCGAAATTCCAGTCATGGCCGAGGAAGCGAGTATAGCTAGTTTTTACGAGCCGACAGCCGCCGACTTGTACAAAGGGTTGAATTACGGGAGAAGCCAGGAAATTCGAACCAAAGCCTGCTTACATTACTATGGTTGAGAGAAACCAGTTTGGGGAGTGCAAATGAAGATGCGGCTAAGCACATGGAGACCTTCATTGACTCTGCAGCGCTTATTCCCCCACCGGTGGCGTGACCCAGGATCAAATCAAGGAGACCATGTTCATCTTTTCTCTTCGTGATGCCGCAAGGGAATGGTATAGGGATTTGGACAAGACCGTTCGGAGATCACCGATTGGAATACATTGGCATTGGCGTTCTACAAGAAGTACTTCTCAGCTTCAAGGACGATCGCTATTAGAGCTCAAATCACGGGCTTTAAACAAGGGCCGGATGAGAATTTCCACGAGGCATGGGTCCGATTCAAGAAGTTGGTGCGGACCATACCGCACCATGGGATTGCAAAATGGAGTTTGTGCAATCATTTCTACAATGGGTTGTACGACGATCAGAGGGCCATTTTGGATGTCGCCAATGGGAGATTCGCTGAAAATTTGGGAGCAACCAAAGGGTGGAAAATCATTGATGATCTCGCTACCCACAAGGCCGAGTATGGGAATTCGAGAGGGAACCAGAGGAGAGCGGCTGAATCTTCCTCTGTTCTTTGCACTTGAGGCTCTTCTTGCAAGATTTGACAAGTATGAGCTAGGAGGAGTCTCTAAGGGTGGGATATACCAAGTCAATCTTTGTGTCGACGGTCCCTTCGCCTCAGTGAAAGGTGTGGAGTTGAGGACCATGTCTCAAAAAATTGCCCTAGTCCACTTGAATCTTGCGCTGCCTTTCAACACTATAGGCAGAACAACTCCTACTACGAGCCACCGCATCCGAACTTGAGTTGGAGGAGCCAGAATGTCCAAAACCCAACTCAACCTCCGCCACAGAAGAAACCGTATGTTCCGCCTCATCAAAAGCAACAAAGCAGCACAGGAGAAGCCTCCTTATGTGCCGCAGCAAAGAACAATCACAAAATTCTGAGTTTTCTGAGCTTAAGAATCTGTTGCTAAAGGAATCCCAAGCAAGAGAGGCCGGGATGAAGTTACTTGAGAGCCAAATTGCTCAATTAGCTAGTAAAAGTAACACTCGAGCTCCCGGACACCTACCCACTCAACCCGAACAAAAGGAGACCCTAAATGCCATCACCTTGAGGAGCGGGTCCACCCTTGATGGTCTGCCATGGTTGAGAATCTTTGTCGAGAAAGATGAGCCAGAAACAAGCCAAGAGAAAGCTTCAACGAACAATTCAAAGAAAAAGACGTCGCCAGGAAAATCGTCGATCGATCGACATACCTAGTCGATCGTCAAAACACGGGTTCAGGAGCTTCGAATGTGCAATCCCGATCGATCGATCGAGGAGGGTGGTCGATCGACCAATATCACTTGCGATGTTGAAGAATTCCGTCCTTTAATGCCAACTAATCTACGAGACCACTTGTTTCGGGGTACCACCGTCCCGAAAGTTCTAGGGGCGGAACCAGAGTCTTGATGGGTCGATCCGGCTCAAGTTCGATCCAATGACGGTCAATGGGTCTCATTTGAGACGGTCCGAGGAGGGATCTAGCTTCAACAAAGAAAAGGTGACGGACTTCCTGCCAAAGTCCAAGGACGCCGGCGCGCGCGAATTAGAGGAGAGGGCTAAGGTGCTCCCCATGACCCCATATCCCGGAGAGACTCGTGCCAACCAAGGAACAGGTATCTTTCAATAAGTTTGAGAAAGTTATCCGTAGTCTGAATGTGCAAGTCCCTTTCCTTGAGCTAGTTAACCAAGTACCCGCTTACACCAAATTTATGAAACAATCGTTGTCAAAAAGCGGTCACTTGAAACGAGGCACACTGTCGCACTTACCAAGGAGTCTTGTTCTTATCTGTCTCACACTGCGCCCCTTAAGTTAGAGGACCCGGGCAGTTTTTCCGTCCCTTGTAGCATAGGTACCTTTTCTATCGAAAAGGCTTTATGTGATTTAGGAGCTAGCATAAGCGTAATGCCCTTGAGTCTAGCTAGGAAGCTTAAACTAACCAGGTTTGCTATTACTGAGATGACAGTCCAGATGGCTGACCGATCTGCGGTCGAGCCCATAGGAGTCCTAGAGGACATACCCGTCCAGATAGGGAAGTTTTTCTTCCCTATTGACTTTGTTGTCCTTGACATGCCTGAGGATGACCATATTCCCATCATTTTGGGAAGGCCATTTTTGCACACTGCTGGTGCAGTCATCGACGTCGGTCTAGGTACTTTGACCTTCAAAGTGGGAAAGCACTCTATTGTTTTTGCCCAGCCGGCTAAGAAAAAGGACCCCATGTGGCCTGTCACTTGTAATACGGTCTCGAAAAGAGATCGTACTTTGTACTTTCCGACATGCCTATTACTATCTTTGTATTAACCCCTCCGCCCGGATTGGGAGCAAGATGGAGGAAGAATGTTGTTTTAAATAATGCAGAGCTGGTTTGGGGAAGGAGTACTACAAGTTGCGCCATTTGTAAAGCGACCGATCATTCAAAGAGGAGGCCTAGGATGCTTAAGCTATGGGACTGATGAAGAAGTAGAGGATGAGCCAGCCAAGGTGAGATGGGCTGATTTGGACTCCGATGATTCTGAGGGAGTCCTTGATCGGGAAGATGACGACGCTGATCAGCTGAATTCTCCGTCTGTCGAAGCCGAGAAGGGTGCAACCGATAAGATGAGCACCATTGAGGCTACCTCTAGTAGAGAAGCCGAACGAAGTGGGCCATACCATGGTCCTTTTTGATCAACTATTAGTTGATCAAATTCGTTATAAACTTCATTTTATTGCTTTCGAACTATTTTCTATTGCTTTTGTGTGCGCGAAAACTTCGCTTTTATTTTGTTTGCCTAGGATTTTTAAGTACTTTAGACTTCGTTCTGGGTTTTGCGCAATTTCGGGCGCGTACTATTGTGCATTTGCAAGTATTTAGAGCTTATTAGCTCAAATCATTGAGCAATTACGAAGAAATAAGACACTGCAAAGAAGATGTTTTGATCGATCGATCGGGTATCATTAGTCGATCGATCGAGTCAAGCGGGTTGCGGGTTACTGAGCTCGTTCACGACCATCCGGTCGATCGATCGCTTCTTTCTTTCGGTCGATCGATCGCTTCTTGCTATATTCGTTCACGACCTCTCCCCTGCTGTGTTTGGTCGATACGCGGACCTAAGGGAGTCTTCTACTCCTCTTTATTTTTCCGTCGAATTATCTATTTCTTCTTTTGTCTCATTTATGCACAATTTTTACGTTTCAAAATTGCTTTCTTCGGTCTTATGCGTGGTTTTGATTGTCTTTCAGGCACAATTATCAGAAGCATGCTTCTTTGCTCTTGAAACCTCCTAGCTCACGCCTGGTTTGGGGAGGTTTCTTTTTTCGCGCTTTAAAGTCTTGTGAGTTCCCAAGTCTTTACTTTATGTCATTGTGTTTTAATTTCCCTTTTCTCGCAAATTCCCATTTCTCTTTTCTTCATTACATGATTTTGCACAATGGGGACATTGTGCGATTTGGTTTGGGGAAGGGTTTTGCGTCGCATATCATTTGCTTGCATTCACGTTTACATTTTTGCCTTGCATTGTTTATTTCATTCTCATATATACAAAATTCCAAAAAAATTGAAAAATTTCAAAAATTT
The DNA here is from genome assembly GCF_048544455.1 of Silene latifolia. Taxonomy (NCBI): domain Eukaryota; kingdom Viridiplantae; phylum Streptophyta; class Magnoliopsida; order Caryophyllales; family Caryophyllaceae; genus Silene; species Silene latifolia. The sequence goes on along the minus strand of NC_133526.1, from coordinate 76,025,907 downwards.
CCATAAAATGCACGTTTATTTAAGCATATAGGTCGAGTCGGAACGGTAGTAATTCAAGGATGATTTTGCATTTGCACCTGTTTTGCCTGAGCCTTGCTTGATTAACATGTTATTAGTAGAATCGTAAATGCATATCTACGAGTTTTCGTTGAACTATTTGCTGAACTTTAGACTTGACTTTAATAATTGGCAACCTACATCATATTTTCTGAGCTTTAGAGCCCATAACTGGTGACATTCATGACCAGTTCATCTAGGAATGTGAGTAGTACTCCTTATGAGACATGTTTCCTTAATTTGCATGATTATGAATTTGATCTACTTAATGCCTGTATGCATTCGGGTTGTGGTTTGTCGACACATGTGGTAGAGGTTTCCTTTTCTCATTTTGCCCATAAGCTCCACACTGCCAAAAATATCCTTTTTTGTCCCATTTACTACATCCTACGTACAGCCTACCTCTGTCAAGCTAGTAGTCTTGTTTTTGGGATTGTTACTCATTTTTGGTGGCATTTGCTCTTTTGAGATGAAGTTGGGAAGATGAAAAGAAAGAAAGAAAGAGAAAAAAAAAGATGGAAAAAATGATTCGAAAAAGAAATGAAAAAGAGAAAAACGTCATGTACTGTTCATAGCAGTCGATCGACTGCTCATTTAGGTCGATCGACTGATGTCCGTGAAAGAGAAAGAAAAGAAAAAAAAGAAAAAAATCAATTCGCATGATTTAATCCTTATCCTTTGGCGATTTTTGCTCCCATGTTTCATTTATATCCTATGGGGAGTTTTATTGATTTGATAGTTGGAGATTGTGAGTTTTGTGCTCGTTATAGCACCGTTTCGTTTGTTATTGAGCAAGAAGTTGGATGTTGTCACTTGGTTCCGTTTTGGTACTAGCTTGATCACCTGTACCTCCACTTCACCATAAAATGTTTTGCCTCTTCTTACCCATACCTCACATTTCCATAATTATACCTCGGCATGTGTCAATGGTCATCTGTTTGGTTGGAATGCGTATGTACGGTCGTAGAGATCATTTTCATATTTTATTGCTGGCATGTTTTCATAGGTCGTAGTTAGGTGAGAGTCATTACAAAATTAATTCTTCCTATCTTACAAATATATCACCTGTGCTTAATTGAGTGATTTGAGCGACCCGTGAGAGTCCAATTTGATAAGTCCCTATAGTCAACGGTTCAGCAGTTTTCGACGACTTTATAATTCGTTTGCATGATTCACATTTCTAATCGATTGTTGGTTATGCATTAAATTGGTTTAGGCTTTACTTGTGCATCTCGCTCTGAGATTGAACTCGTTCCATTAGGTCATTAGATTGAGTCTAGTTCTTGCTTGGGGACAAGCAAGGTTTGGTTTGGGGAGATTTGATGCGTGTCATTTATATGATGTTTTACATCTCCTTTTACACGCATTTCGTGAGCTCATTTGTGTACTATTTTCGCTTTTCTCCCTATTTCCATCTACTTCCGTATTTTGTACTTTATTGCAGAAATGTGAAGAATTCGATGGGAAATCAAGCCAAATCTGTCCCCGAGTAAGCCGCATTGCAAATGACGTAAAGGAGTTGCTTAAGGAACGAGCTTGGTGCGCAATCCAAGGCCCGAAAGACAAGTCCACGAGTTAAAAGAAGTCAAGTAGCAGCTTAGCCGGTCGACCGACCAACCTAGTCAGTCGATCGACCAAGGCTCGGTTTCGAAGCTATCTTTATTCTTTGAGGAGCGATCGATCGACCAAAGCATCTTGAGTCGATCGACTAGATTTCGATTCCAGACGAGATTTAGAAAGCCCGTGAAGTTTAGGTTTTAGAAATAAGTTGTTGCGTTGATTCTTATATAACGCAGCACCAGCATTGAATAAGGAATGAAGTTTTACATCAGATTTTTATCAGAGAACACATGAAGTTTCACAACACAATACATTAAGTTTTAGTTTTAGTTTGTTCGGATAATTAGGGTTTGCTATATCGATTCTTGCTTTGGAATTCTGCCTTGTTCCTAATCTTTCCTCTGAATTTTCGGTATTCATTCCGCCCCTAATCCCGTTTATTGCTTTCTTTGTTAGTATAGAATTGATAGTTAGTGTTCCCAAGCCAATTATCGTTTCTTCATCGTTGCTATTTATTTTAAGTATGAATTCCGTAATTGTCATGAGTTTTATTGTTGTTTTTACCTTCGCCATGAGTAGCTAAATAGCTTGTGCTAGGATGTAGGCGATTTATGGCTAGGCGGCATTAGATTGAACACGGACTGAACCCGCGTGTCAGTCGATCGACTGACATTGTTGGTCGATCGACTGACCTTGTAAGGTTATCTTCGTTTTAATTGTTTTTAAACTTGTATTTAACAAATCGAATGCATGCGACCAGTTAGATACCTATTTTGTGACCGACCCATTAGACCGAAAGGTAGGGTAGGTTATGTGACCGTCAATTAACTCGACTAAACTGTGCTAAGATCGAAAGATAGGTGTAGTTTGGACCATTAGTCACTTTTCAGGACAAAAGTTAGCATTAGTGACACTAGGGACCTATAGCGAGATCGAGAGATGCTATTTGTTAGGAGTGGACCGAGAGGACCTCTTATTTCCCGCCTTACCTGTGTTTAATTCGGACCGACTTAGTTTCTTCGCCGAAGTCGTAATGACCCGACCATCCTAGTACCTTTCTTTTATCTGTTTAATCCATATCTTTAGTTTATTTTCTTCTTATCGTTATTAGTTATAGACCAATTCAACCAACCCCCATAATAGTTACCTTTGACTGATCATAGAACAACTAGAATTTACAACTGCCTCCTTGTGGTTCGACCCTGTTACCACTAGCCTAGGTTAGTCTTAATAGGAGATTATAAATTTTATCTTTGGTACTCACAACGACGGGTATCAACAGCTGAACAAGGGAAAGCTCATGACCAGATTTGAAATTATGAGTCGGGATCTGTTTTCTTATCTTAGTCGAGTCGAGTCTAGGACTTTCTTTTCCTGAAGTTGAGTCGTTTTTTCCGCGATGACCTAGGGTGTGTCTTAGGAATCGTTCTTTCGAGTCTGTTAAGCTTTTGCCATTCCAATAAAAGTTGCAGTTTGTTTCCAAATATATCTTGTTTCCAATCCTCAATCATTCCAAAAACATGATAAAATGCACAACACACTCGAAGGCATCCCTGGGGTAGAAATATGTCCCGTTTCAAAATGTAAGGTACACTAGGATCCCGTGTTTGATTCCTTTACCTATTCCATGTCTGGCGGTAGAAAACCTCCATCAAAACCAGGCTTATGACAGGCTTTTAGATGATTCTAGGACGAACCCGAACTAGTTCCTTGTTTTCCATATCGATGACGGAAGGCAAGCCTTTTTCCCACAAAATCACCCCCTCTCGAAGAGAGAAGATATCAACCCGTTCTAAGAAGAAATTGTTAATTCTAACCCAATTTAGTTGGCGAAGCCCAGTTTTTAAGGTGTATCCATTTGTGACTAAGGGAATGAATAGAAGACCATTTTCAAGAAGAGAAGAGAAAAAAAATGAAAAAGAATGAAAAGATGAGAAAAAAAGGACGAAAAAAAAAGCAAAAGAAAAAATGAAAAATGAAAAAAGAGAAGAGATGAAAAAGAAGAAGAAAAAGGGAAAGAAAAAAAAAGGAAGAAGAAAAGAAAAGAAAAAAAGAAAAAGAAATGTCAAAATGTTGATCGAAGTTCAAAGGCGAAGCCAAAATGGTCAGGTAGTGCCATCAGCAGTCATCCATACCTCTAAGTCCTTCCCGAGGCATTTACGAGGGAATAGTTAGGGATTCTGAGAATCAATCAGCTTGTGTTAGTACACCCAAGCCTTTAGGATCCAGACATGGAAATTCGAACCCACATCGATTCCCAACCCATTTTGTACTCGGGTTTCATCAAACCTGAGACACCATTTCCAACCACGTTATAAGCCATAGCCCTTGGCCTTAACACCACAAAACGAACCTTCAGAATGATGGTTTACCTTTCAAACCTATTTTTACCAAGCTCCACATCCCAAAAGATCCAAGCCTTTTTGTACCAACCCTAGACACGGGATTTAACGGTACCTTACAGGCTAGAATGGGATACGACTTGATACCTTAGGTGAAACCTTCGAGTGTGTACAGACAATCAAAATGTCAATTTAATGCACCCTGATCGAACTACGTTGGATTTGATTTCGCTCCACGCGAATACGTAGGCAGTCCTTCGGAATAAGGGATTCAATCCACTCCTCAACCAAGTTGTCATCTTGTCGGTTTCTTACGGGTCTTAACCAAGTCCAAATGAAGCCACCTTTGTTTGAGTCGGTCTTAGCGCTCGATGTAGGCTAGGATGAGGATATAGGTTCGGATGAATAGTATCAAGTCTCAGAATGAGCTTTATCGAACGGTTTAGGCAAAGATGTCGAGTCATATAGATGTAGGTTTGTGTTGGGAACAGAAAATATGAAAAACCCGCTGAAAAGAAAGAAGGCGTGGAAGAAAAATAGTAAAAGCCCGCTGAAAAGAAAGAAGGCGGTGGCAAGAAATGATGAATACTCGCTGAAAAGAAAGGAGGCGAGGAGAAGAGTGGCAGAATGTTCCCAACAAGAGTGATGTGTGATGTCCAATTATTCTCATAAAATCAGTCTGTGTTTAGTGTCTAGGCGAAGCTAACGTTGTTGCTCCGTGAGTTTAATCCACCTTGTCAATGCCAAGTGATCTTGATTCCCATGTGCCCTTGGGAGCACGCTCATGCCATACGATATCCCTGTCTCAAGTCCGATGGCCTTGTCCCGTTTGCCATCTTTTGGCGCCAGAATGGCCAATTTACATTTCTACCCCTAACAAGTCAATAATTGAATTAAAACTCGTGCACACTTACGGTTTTATTTTCCTTTTTTGTTTTACGGTAGCGGGCTACGCCCACATTATTTACGGGTCATACAGAGTGTCTGAGTCGTATTTCCTGCTCACCCGTCAAGGTTCGATTTCAAAATGCCAAATATTTCAGAATTCCGAAATTTCAAAAACTTTTTGCGAATTATGGGATAGATGATCCAAGTAGTGGTACATTTTAAGTCAAGGTTCAAATCTCAAAGTTCAAAATCAAATTTTGGGTCGACGACCCAACATCCAAGTGATTCATTTCAAATTCAAAATTTGGGTCGATAGCCCAATTATTCAAAATTTTCAACATGTTCAAATTTCGGGTCGATGACCCAGTCTTTTAAACTCAAATTTCGGGTCGATGACCCAACATTCCAAGTGATGTCAAATTCAAAATTCGGGCCGATGACCCAATTATTCAAAATTTTCAAATTCAATTTTCGGGTCGATGACCCAATCTTTCAAATGATCTAATTTTAGGATCGATGATCCAAATGTGCTTATGTGATGATTATTGCTAGTACGTTTTTGTGTTTCAAATGTAGCAGGATATGCTTCAACTGGGGGCTCTAAAGTCTTCGACTTTAGAGCCATTAGAATCGGGGCTCGAAGCCGTTGGCTTCAGAGACCATTATCAAGATGAAAAGGATGACATCCACTCAGAATTCAATTCAATACAAGAGTATGAAATGGAAGAATTCCGTAGCTGAAAGCAAATGATGAAAGCGGCGGCAACCTCCTCGGAAAGTCCCGTCCCATTTGGACACCTGCCAGCAGATGATAAGCTTTGGGCAAGTGTCAACAGATGAATTTCGGACAAGTGCCAGCAGATGATAAATTTTGGGCAAATGTCGAGAGATGACGAATTTTGGACAAACGCCAAACAGATGATAAACTTTGGGCATGTGTCGGCGATTCTTGCCGAACTACGACGCGGGTTTGATTCCGTCAGAAACGGATACGTAGGCGCCTAAGGATAAGGCTCAATCCACCATATATGCAATTTTATGGGTCGATGACCAGCGATGATAATTTGACACAACATAAGCAAGAGTCAATCCCCAGCGAAGTTTCAGGTATGATCTCTTCTTATGGCTGGCGAGCTTATATACGCAAGTCTAATGGACTATAAACGACCCGCAGAATCCTCAGGTCGAAAGGGACCTGGGGTATACTTTGACTTTCGCCTTGTCCAAGCCTCAGTCAAAGTGGGGGCTCTGTAGATACCCGTATCCGTCGATATTGGAATTTATAGAGAACCCGTCAAACACCCGATGATGATAGGACACATGTATTCTTTAGTTGTCATTGTCATTATTTGGGTTCGTTTTACGATGTAGAATGAGCGTTGTCGACGGAGTATTTTATTAATTTAAATGATATTTAAATTAAAGCTTTTTTAAGGTAAATTCATTTTATTTTATTTTGAATTTATTTTCTCAAGTTTATTTTATTGAAAATAAAATAAATATTTGATTTGAAAAATCATTTTATAAGTATATTTGATTTGAAAAATCATTTATTTTAATGTGTTAATCAATTTGAAAAATCGATTTAAAAATCGAAAAAAAACTCGTTTTAACCACGCGTTTTGGAGCTCGATTTTAGCTCGGTTTTTGAGCCCGTTTTCTTTACGAGTTGGCACGAATCTCGAGTACACTAACCAACCTAAGCCTCTACCCATCCAACCCCAGTTCGAACCCCCATAACCACGGCCCAAATCCCGTCCCAAATCCTCCCCAACAGCCCGCAAAAAACACGAGCAGCCCCCTTGTTTTACGTGCTCAAACCCGAGCCCAAAACCCGCTCCAAACACCACCAAAACCCGTGCCCATTAACCCTAACCCATACCCTAGTATCCTACCCATATTACCTTAGCTTAACCACCAAGAAAACCCCTCACAAAGCCTCTCAAACCCTCACAAAAGCTGCTGGACAGCAGCTATGCGCAAATGAGCCCGTCTGCTTCTTTCCTCTAAAACCCTACCTTAACTCCTTATAAATACCCCCCCCCCCCCCCTCCCCTTCACCATACATTCATTCCTCTAAGTTCTCCATACATACAACCGTCATTCACAAGCTTTAAACTCCAGAAACAAACCCTAATTGCCTCCCAAAAACCCTCGACAAAACCGACTTACAAACTGAGAATCAGTTTGTGTGTCCTCTTTGAAACCGTTCGTTCAACCATCAAACCTCCATCAAAATTCGAGTTTCTTGTTCCTAATTAACCACACAACATCCATATACATCTTAGACAAAGATTCACGAGCCAAATTGCCCCTGAGATTACACGAATTCCCTCGAAAAACAGAGTGTTACACACTCTGTTTTCGCGGCTTTTCCTGTCACTCCAGTTCTGTTTGTGCTCGTTTTTCGTGCCCAATAACTCAAAACGAGCAGGGATTGTTTTAAGATCTCTGTTCTCCTCTCTTTCTAGTTTTCAAAACATCTTTTAAATCGAATTTTCACCGTGAAACGAGAGAGAAATCGCAGTTTGAAAGTTGCTGTCCAGATTTGCAAAAAACGTGTTGTTTGCTTTGTTTCTTCGTCGACGACGGCCTCTCGAGATAAAATCTACCATCAATTACGACCCAAGACGGTGTCAACGATACATTTAGGTTGAAGGTGCATCAAATCCTCCTCTTTCTCCCTTTTATTTCGTTTTTTTATGTTTGTTTTTTATTGTTTCGTTTTATTTTGTTTATCGATTGTTATCATTAACTGTGAAACTAGTTTAGTCCGAGTATGAGTTAAAGTACCACCATGAACACCCGCGTTGACTTGAGATGGGAAAGAAATCCGCTACATCAGTCGGTCGTAACCCCCGTCTCATTTACATATCCTCGTGTTCAAGGTAGGGCATTAATGAAACGAATTCTAACTTCGCTCTTCGCTTTTGACCCCTTTCTTGTTTCGGGTAATTCGACCCACCCTAGGACCCTTCGCATGTTAGTATGACCTCTGATTGTTAACATATAACTCGTTTAGATGACATTAGATCAATTTAATAACCTAATTAGACACGTTAGGGTACATCGACATAGCTTTAAAAATCAACTAACAATTCTATAACCTAATTGAACGCATCTCTCTTTTCACTCGATTTCTCGCTAGCATAGGAGTGCGTGATTAGCACCTTCCTATTAACACTCGATGAGTAGCTTTAATATAGTAACTTCTTGACCTAATTTGACCCCTTTAGGCCGTGTAGAATACACATTTCAAGGCATCTTTTCAATCGATCAACGTCGTTTCTAACTTGTTTTCTAGCCCGCTTTCGAACTTGTTTCGCAATCAATTGATCTAACTAATAAACCTGACCGAGGACCTAGGGTAGCCGTGTCTAGAGTGGCCGTGGCTTGGCCGTGTCCTTTGGTCTTTCTTGCTTCGTTTTTTTATGAATCGTTTGTTCTTTATTGTTTTGTCGCTTGTAATTTATCGTTTGTTTGTTGAGTTGTAATTTTCAAGTTAGCGTTCTTTTATCGAGTCAAATGATTTCTAAAAACCTTAGTCTTGTTTGGTTAGATGGTTGTGCCCCAATGCATGTAAGAGCGTAGTAAATCGCATGTTGTTTGAAGCAACATGGCCCGATTTATGCTAATGCATGCTTTGGTGTGTGGCCCTATGTCTAATTCGATAAGATTAAGTGAAAGCACGCATCACGAGGAGTGACCCAAGGCCGTGAGTCATGTAAGCCGTGGGCCACCCCTTTGTGCACGTTTTCCTAGGCCGAATGGCCGTGTAATGCGTCATGTACGGTTTTGTGTATAGTGTTGTATTTTAGATCGAGTTGTATCTTTAATTTATCGTTGTGTCGGCATGAAATGCCTGGGTTGTAACAAGATAGATCCCAACGGCTCCCCCATTCCCCCCTAAGCCTTGTTTGCTTTGTTTTGTATGTTGTTAGATCAATCAACCCACATGCTAAATTACAACTTTGACAAAGTTAGTTTAGTTGCATCTAAATCGACATAGAAACTTCACATGTTAGGGTTTTGAAAACAATGTTTGCATATCATATATCGTAGTAGCTATGACCTTGTTTGAAATCCGACACTTGACTTAGTAGAGGCCGTTATCGACGGGCGGGGTTAGGTGTCCTTATGGGCTTCCTAACACGTACCCTCACCCCTTACTCAAGATCTATGGTTTGTGGATCCGTCTAAATACCATTGGATTACGAGAGTCATTCTAATCGAGTGATATAGGGTACAAGTCTTTATCTTTAATCACTCGTAGTCGATTGGCTTTATGCTTTTCGATGAAAGGTGTAAAGTTGATTTGAACGGTTCCAAGTTCCCATAAAACTTGGTGGCGACTCTAATTTGTCTTAATTCGATTCGAAAGAACCTCGAGTCGATTATGCCTAGTGTGGATCCCGCGGACGCAGTTCCCGAGGGCCTTGTCCACACCTTTCTTATACAAGAGGGATACAACCACAAAACCTAAATAAATTTAAAAAACATTTCGAACTACGATCATGGTTTGATTTCACCTCTTCAGGTGGATACGTAGGCAGTCCTTTCTTACACAAGAAGGATACAACCATTGCCATAATAAAAAAAACATCCATATCAAACTTCACAAAAGAGAAAGGAAAAACATTCGCTTTCCCACAAAAATACAAAGAAGGAGCCTTTCTCCCTTTCTCCAAAATCCCATTTCTCAAGTGTAATGTTTAAGACAATTCAAACCGAATTGCCTTTACAAAATGGATGGAAGAAACAAGCGTTCACGGTTGGCCTTGCCAACCTCTCTATAATTCAAGTCGACAACCTCGTCCTTACGAGATTTGGACCTTTCCTCCAAGGTTTGAGCTCTTGACCGCTTGACATAAGCGGGAATCACCCATGTCCTGGCAACGAGGTTTGGTACCTCCCAAAGCGGCCAAGTGGCCCACCACCTTTCGAAGACCTCCACAAGCTCAGAGTTTCGGAAAACACTCTCTTGGACAAGAGTATCTTGAGCGGGCACCTTTTGTTGACGCCCCATTTGTAATACTACGGTTTTATGAGTCTCTGGGTACTCTATCGAGTGGGCCTTACTCTGTCGAGTAAGGGTGTTTTGGTTTTAAAACAATGTTCTGCCTGTAGGATACTCGATCGAGCATCCTGGGTACTCGATCGAGTAAGTGGCACTCGATCGAGTACGTCAGCTACTCGATCGAGTAGCTCGGTTTACGGGTAACGTTTTGTCGGGTTTTGTTAATAATGCGAATTAGTATATAAACCTTTCCGTCACTTTTATAATACACTTTTATCAAACCTAATTACTTCAAAAGAGATTTCAACCTACGTACTTAGCATCTTTCGCATTATTGACAAATCCCGGAGCTTGAGAGGTCGGAATTCATCATCCTTTACATTCTTGTGATCCTTGCGTCGAGGGTAAGATCTACGTACCGATTTTGTAGTATTTTATTAAGTTTGTTTAAACCCTAATTTGGGGGGGGGGGGGTTGGGGGTTTTGTTAGTTTTTATTATTTTTAGTAATTATGTAATCATATGTTAGGAGGAGGATTCGTAGAGGAGGCTTTTTGATAACAACTGTTGAGATCGTCTGATTGTGTTGTATTCCAGGTAGGGTTTCCCTACTCAGTATTAGTCACATGATGTGTTGGTTGTGCTTTGTGATTGTTGAGTTTTATCGTACGAGTATTGTGACAGTTGTTAGGTTTGATTGCTGATTAGTGGTTGTGATTGATTGTATCTGTCTGTGTTCTTCGGGGTGCGTCCCTGGCTGAGTGGAGTCACTTGCGAGAGTGGCTTCACGCCCTTGATTTGCCTTCTGTGGAACCCGCCACAGAAGGGATGTTCACATTAATGAACATGGGTTTATCGCTCGATGGAGATGAGCGGGGCTTAGGTGGGAACGGCTACGGTCCCCCACTGGCGGCGAGGAATATCTGTTGTGATGGGTACTCTGGCAGGGCTACACACTTTAGTGTGTAGTCAGTTATGAGGTGATTGGAGATGGAGACTGGGATTGTGTGTGAGCTGTTTGTATGATTGTTTCAGTGTGGCTTTGATTGTGTAATTAGTACTGACCCCGTTTAAATGTTTTAAAAACGGTGGTGATCCATTCGGGGATGGTGAGCAGTTATTGAGCAGGTATGATATGACGCGTATGGGATAGCTGGGATGAGTCATCACGTGGCATTTTGAAGTCTTCCGCTATGTCAGACGATGTTTTATAGCTTTGATAGTTTTAACAGTAGACCGTCTGAGAACCTTGTATTTCAGTTTAGCAGTTTTGGTGTTGAACATGTAATCACTTTAAACTATATTGTTATTTAAATTATGTTTCTTCATTGTCATTTGATTATCATTGCCTCGGGTAACCGAGATGGTGACGTTCTCATACCTTAAGTGGTCCTGATAAGGCACTGGGAGTATGGGGGTGTCATAAAGTGGTATCAGAGCGACGATCCTGAAACCTATAACTAATGAACCTAATGAATATAGGGAGTCAAATTAAAATGAACCCGGGGTAGAAGTTGTAGGAGCTAATGCAAAGGCTTGGGAGACGTCCTAAAGTCGCGAACTCGCCCTATAATTTTTGAACCGGTCACCATGGGATATGAGTCGGGATCGCTATGTGTTTATCTTGTGAATTTTGTACCTATATAGTCATGTGTGGCATGAATCAGTGGATTTATGTATGTGGAGAATGGGGAATGTGTAGAGAAAGATGATATTGAGGTGATGTTATACATTATTGATTGAAAGCATGATAGTTGTATAGAAGTTGCTTTACGATATGGCAATATAGAAATACGGAAAGAAAATTTGTTTGGTTTGAATTATACATAGAGTTATGTATATATATGTGTTGTTGGTAGTGTTGTACGAGTTTATATAGCTGTAAGTTTGAGTAAGAGCATGAATAATTGGTGGAAAAAGATGAATAATTGTTGCATGATAATATGATTTCTGATAAATCATGTTGTATGATGGAAGAGATTTTATAATGTTGTTATGCTTGTAACATGTGAATAGGAGACTTAATGTTATATATTTGTGATTTTGTTTACATGAAGTTATAGAATAAAAACATGTAGGTAATACATGCTTGGTAAGTTGAATGATGTATGTGCGTAATGGATGTTGTTGCTTGGCTTTTGAAGATAGTAACATTTGGTTAGGGATGCTGGTTTTATGAGTATTGAGTTGTTTTGTTTACCTTGTTGCCGTTTAAGTTGTTTGGAAGTAAAAATCAAGTAGTTATGTTTTTCGATTATAGAGAGGTTGTCTTTAAACTATTATAACTTGAGATATATAAATGATTTTAATATGATTCCAGTTGGAGGTGATAGATTGTTATTTTACGATTCTAACGATAGGTCACACGCCCAAAACGACCAAAAAACGAGTGAGTTATGACCATTTTACGAAAACTTGACAGTGCTGAGAAATGCGTAGAGTACTCGATCGAGTGGCCCTCACTCGATCGAGTGCACCTCTTGTTACTCGACCGAGTAGCCCTTACTCGATCGAGTAGCCCTGGTAATTTGTTTTACGTGTCTCTGACCTTCACCTACTCGATCGAGTAAGTCTTTTACTCGATCGAGTGGCCTGTACTCGATCTAGTGACCCCTGTTTCGGGTCATATGCTTATCTTTTGATTTCGTTGCATATTATGTTTAATTCAAAGGTATTATTTTGCTTCTTTATGCATTGTTTTAAATGTATATTGATCCTGATGCGTAAGTTACCCAATCTTATGGTGTAGTGAGTGGCACCTATGGTAAGTATGAGTTCGGTAGAGAGGACATGAGTTATATGTGGTTGTGATAGATAGAGGAAAAAGAAAAGGAAGATCGGTATGGCTTATTAAGGCATAGAGCATGTTTTGTGAGACGAGATGAGTGATATGATTGTGTGTTGATTAATGTAAAAGTAAGCGAAGGTGGGCAAGGGGTGATGTAAGTTTATGGAACGTGAGAATGAAAAGGTTGAAATGAGAGATGCAAATTATACGTGGTAACTTTGGATGTTTCAGGATTATGAAGGGAGGTAGTTATGACTCGGTTGGTTAAGAATATATATAACGGAAAGGTCGTTATAGGTAAATGGAAAGATATGGTGTATAAAGAGCTTAGATTGAGTTATGCAGCGATGTGGGTTTGCAGATAACGAGTGAGTTTGGGAATTTGTATTATCAAGAGGTAAAACTAATGTGTGATTTCCTTGGACAAGTAACGGTATGAAATGGTGATGGGTGGTCAGAGTGAGTGATAACATGAGATGGTCTGGACTGATTTGTGATAACTGTGAGTGATAGCATAATAAGAGAGGATCCAGGGTCAGAATGAGTGAGAAGATATCGATAAGAAATAATGGGATTTGAGTTTGGAGCAATGAGAAGGTAACCGGAGTACTAAAGAGTTAGGAAGAAGTAATAAGGAGTTGAATGGTTAATTGATTTTGTCGAGTGTAAAAGAAAAGAATGAGGGGAGTAAAACTAGGAAAATGCCCACCGAGGTTATGTGATATAAAAGTAAGGAATCGTCGAGATGTGTGATACTATCACGAGGATGCTAGTTAATGATTATATAGGAGTTTCAGGACAACATGATAATCATGCGTTTCGAGGAATTAAGGAAAGTAAAGGTTGGGTAAATTATTTGCATGATACGAGGTTTTGGTGGAGAGTTAGATGACGATACAATTACGAATAGTATTGGGAATGATGTTGAGGTAATTTTGTTGAGGGGTTTGATGTCGTGATTTAGGATGTTAACCAAAGATAGGAAAGAAATCATAATGTTTAGAGATGGGTGTAGGAGGTTTGATGTCCAAATGGTGGTAGTGTTGAGGTGTTGTTGCTAGTGATAAAGAGTGATGATAGATAAGAAAGATGACAACTCTAAAGAGGTTGATTTTGTAGAGGCCAGATTAATATGTACGTTTGGGAGGGAGTATAAGATGTGGTTATATGAGGCGGGTGCTTGTAGATGAATATTAAGGGTATGGTTATACTTGGCATGAGGTGATGGTTATGCGAAAGGGGGAATATGTTATGAGGGGCATATAAGTTAAGCTCGGGCGACAAGTAACCTTTATCGAGTGGTAACTTACGTGATCAGGATTGACTTGTTGGATGTCATTATGGGTCTAAGATGTATATAAATGTTGGTGTGAGGTTCTGACCTCACGAGAAGCGGTATTGTGTGATAGTTATAAAGTTGTTATCTGAATGCTCTGCAATATATGTTGGATACGGTAACTTAGTGGAATGATGTTCAAATGTGATAGTTTGGGTGATTTGGCATGACTGGTTATACTTGTATGTGTATTCATGATATATGTTTATTCCGTAATTCCGTAAAAAGGTAGGGATGGCATTCATGAGATTCTTGTCTGTTTATTCCGTATAATATAGTGTGTTGTGATCTAGTAAAGCAGTCTTGAGTAAGTTTTATTGTCCGGAAAGTTATTCTGAGTCAGTGTTTATGGGAATTGTATGTAGTTGTGATGTCTATCGATGTGGTTGTTGTGCCTCGGGTGGTGATCCGGGCACGGTACTTAGTGTTGTGATGCAGGTATTTTCGCACTGCGGTATGGCTGTTGGTGGCGGTGTTGCAATGCCGTCACCGGTTGTGGTGGAGTAGGCGAGATGATTATGACACGAGTTCTCAAAAGTACATATCAGTTATACATAGATTGTTGTTTTGTTTGATGTTGCTTCCTGTGAGTTTCAGTTTGTACAGATAGACAGTTGTTTTGTTTATTGATGTTTCTTACCAATTTCAGTTTGAGAATGAGGGTAGAGTATGATATAAAAGAGAGTTGTGTATGTTTTCGTTGTTGTCATGGTATCGTAATATTCTGTTGATGGGACACAGTGGTGAGAGGTTGTTACAGTAATTTTGATCTTGTTTTAAGATGAGGCATCGATAGGTATAGTCGTGGTAAGCGATTCGTGGAACATGTGTTGTACTGATCTGAAAGCTGCAGGTGATTCATAATCTTTTGTTGAGACAATGAGTGTAGGGTGTTGGGAGTTAGTTTCATGTAAAGCTTTGTATGAGTTTTGCGGTAATGAAAGAAAAGAACTTGAGGATCTAGTGTGAGTGTACGTAATAAGTGTGCATCGTAAGTTATGCTTTTGGCGATAGGAGTTTTATATAGTTTATATAGAGAGGTATGTCGTGTTGCGGTAATGTGGAAGAGTTGGAGTCTTGGTTATGATAAGGATTTTGTGGTATTGGTTAGATGAAGTGCAGAATGAATTGAGGTGTGAGAACTGTTTAAGTAAGAGAGCCTTAGAAATAGGAATGGTTATAGGTGTTGAGGTCTTAGTCGGTTATCCTTGACGTGTGGTGGTGATGAAGATAATGAGAAGATATAGCTAAGGATCTAGTATTAATGAGTTACGAGGACGTAACATTTATCTTAAGAGGAGTAGGATGCGACAAAGAGAGTTTAATGGTTGTACAGGTTGTAGTAGATTTGGAAGTTTGAGTCTTGATGTAGAATAAAAGATTGATTTGTGTTGTGGTTGATTTTGTTAAAGGTCATGACCGTGCTTGTAGTGGTGTGATGTCTAGGAGTGCGAGAATATTTCGATAGTGTTGATAGTTGGATGATGATGATTATGAGTTCGATAGTTTTGGCAGTTGGATGATGATGTTTAGGAATGTGAGTAAACTTTGAGGACGAAGTTCCCTTTAAGGGTGGTAGAATGTAACATTCCGTTTGATGTCTATGAGTGTCTTGATATTGGATTTGCTAGTGCATGATATATTACGGAACTAGCAGCGTTTGTGGACGGTAGTTGGTAGTGTATGGAGTTAGTGTCGAGAGAGATATAATGTAGTTGATACGATATCGTGAGACATGTTATGGAGGTAGGCATAGTTGGTGGAGTTGGTGTTAAGAGTTCATGTGTTATAGGGTGAGGTTTTGTTTTGAGTAGTTAGTTGCGTTGTTCTGTCTTAATCGAGTAGGTAGGTTTGTTTTTATGTATGGGTTGAACTTCGAGGACGAAGATCTTTTTAAGGAGGGAAGACTGTAATACTACGGTTTTATGTGTCTCTGGGTACTCTATCGAGTGGGTCTTACTCTGTCGAGTAAGGGTGTTTTGGTTTTAAAACAGTGTTCTGCCTGTAGGATACTCGATCGAGCATCTTGGGTACTCGATCGAATAAGTGGCACTCGATCGAGTACGTCAGCTACTCGATCGAGTAGCTCGGTTTACGGGTAATGTTTTGTCGGGTTTTGTTAATAATGCGAATTAGTATATAAACCTTTCCGTCACCTTCATAATACACTTTTATCAAACCTAATTACTTCAAAAGAGCTTTCAACCTATGTACTTAGCATCTTTCGCATTATTGACAAATCCCGGAGCTTGAGAGGTCGGAATTCATCATCCTTTACATTCTTGTGATCCTTGCGTCGAGGGTAAGATCTACGTATCGATTTTGTATTATTTTATTAAGTTTGTTTAAATCCTAATTTGGGGGGGGGGGGGGGTTGGGGGTTTTGTTAGTTTTTATGATTGTTAGTAATTATGTGATCATATGTTAGGAGGAGGATTCGTAGAGGAGGCTTTTTGACAAACAAATTTGTTGAGATCGTCGATTGTGTTGCATTCGGTAGGGTTTCCCTACTCGTATTAGTCACATGATGTGTTGGTTGTGCTTTGTGATTGTTGAGTTTTATCGCACGAGTATTGTGGAGTTGTTGGGTTTGATTCTTTGATTAGTGGTTGTGATTGATTGTATCTGTCTGTGTTCTTCGGGGTGCGTCCCTGGCTGAGTGGAGTCACTTGCGGGAGTGGCTTCACGCCCTTGATTCGCCTTCTGTGGAACCCGCCACAGAAGGGATGTGCACATTAATGAACATGGTTTTATCGCTCGATGGAGATGAGCGGGGCTTAGGTGGGAACGGCTGCGGTCCCCCACTGGCGGCGAGGAATATCTGTTGTGATGGGTACTCTGGCGGGGCTACATACTTTAGTGTGTAGTCGATTATGAGGTGATTGGAGATGGAGACCGGGATTGTGTGTGTTTGTTTGTATGATTGTTTCAAAGTGTGGCTTTGATTGTGTAATTAGTACTGACCCCGTTTAAATGTTTTAAAAACTGTGGTGATCCATTCGGGGATGGTGAGCAGTTATTGAGCAGGTATGATATGACACGTATGGGATAGCTGGGATGAGTCATCACGTGGCATTTTGAAGTCTTCCGCTATGTCAGACGATGTTTTATAGCTTTGATAGTTTTATCAGTAGGCCGTCTGAGAACCTTGTATTTCAGTTTAGCAGTTTTGGTGTTGAACATGTAATCACTTTAAACTATATTGTTATTTAAATTATGTTTCTTCATTGTCATTTGATTATCATTGTCTCGGGTAACCGAGATGGTGACGTTCTCATACCTTAAGTGGTCATGGTAAGGCACTGGGAGTATGGGGGTGTCACACCATTTGCCTCATGAGCCTTTCAGGATAAATGAAGGAAGCAATCATCAAACCCACCACCATCAAAGAACGAGAACTAACAACCGGAGCGGGCAACCCCATGAAGGACCTCAAGTGCCACCATGGCACCACCCACCGGATGTGAGGACCACCCTCCTCCATCAATCTCGCGGTCCAATAGGCCTCGGTGGAAGAGAAACTATCTGAGTACAACTTCCTCCTCATAGTAAGGTGAAGGAAGGAATAGAAAGAAGAATCGGCCGGAGGCTCTACATACCTTAGCCTCTCCAATAGCCACACTTGGAGGATCCTTGGAGATCCAAACGAGGCAGCTTATCCACAAGGGCCCTTCTTGTCTAAAGCTTGGATGATCTCGCCAAGCACTAAAAATGATGGATCCCTACCATGCTCCATTTGCTCAACCACATGCACTAGGGTCATGCTACCATAGCATTTTGGCCCCTCCTTCTTCAAAGCATCAACAAAGAGGTATGCATGGACAAGGCAAAAGACAAGAGCCCTTATCCTAGCCACCTCCGAAACATTGACATCCAACCGGTTTGAGAGGATGTTGATAAGAGCCAACATATCTACACCATGAGAAGCAAGGAGAAAGTTGACTTGACTTGTTGACAAGCCCAACATCGAATGAAACTTCTTCTTATAACACAACCGAGTCGGGTGAAGCACCGGAACACAACGCGGCCACCCACCAATGGCACCTACTTCTTCGGCAAGAGGACAAATTTCGCCTTTCGTGAAAACGAAAACATGGTGTTTTGAATTCCAAAACCGAGAGCATGCTTCAAGGAATGAGGATTGCACCTTGACTTGACGAAGCACCAACAATTGACCAACTCCCATAACAACGAGTTGATACTTTTCGGGAGGTGACAAATCCCGACACAAATGCCGCATCCTATTCTCAAAAGCATCCACGAAAATTTTTGTGGAAGAAGAAGAAAGGTTTTTTTAGAGATGTTTTCGTGTTTCGGATGATGAAACAATGAAGCACAAATATCCCTATTTATAACATAACAATCAGTGCATTTTTTCGAAAAAAGGGGAAGCTGGTTTCTATCGCCAGTTGGCTCGCGCCTCTGGGCTGCTTCTCAGGATTCCCACCTTGAATTGTCCCTTTCGAGTTGTGTTTCTTCCTAACACCTCAAACCTCCCGCCGCAGGGCTCGCGCCTCTTCGGGCCTATCCAGGATGTTTTGTGTTTCTTCACACTCACATTTCCTTGTTTTCACGTTTTACGAAATCCGACACGGTTTCCATGACGCAACTTTAAACATACGGGTTTTTCTCTTCTATTTTTTTAAGGGGGAAGGGCTAGTCGCCCCGATCCACGATAGATTGTTTCCATGTCAGCCGAAATTCCGAAATTTTTTCACTTTTTTGCATTTTCCACAAAAATCGAAAATTGATAAACACGACGTCAGTTTTCTTCAAGATTTCAAGCCCTCACAAATCCGAGTCTTGATCGCACAGAAATCAAATACATTCGCAAAAATCTATTTTAAAATTCACCCCTGACGGTTTGAGTTTTATTTTTTGGAGTTGCAATCAATTTCAACAAATTTCGACGCAATTTAATTCAAGACACGAGTTAATTGCTCAAATTTCAAATCAATTTCCTTTTTGAGAAGTCCAAATGTGACGACTTCTCGCGGAATTTTCGAAATATCATTCCAAATTGCAAATTTTAACTTCGAGTCATCGTGGTTAATTTTATTTTCAATCAAATGCTTTTTACGTGTTTACGTTTATTCGTATGTGCTACCTGTTGCCTGTTTTCTACACTAACGATGCAGGAACTAGTGCGAAGCAAAAGGGAAACAACATCCGACGACGCTTCTCCGAAACACAACACAAAAAAGCCAAAAATCACAAAAAAACCACAATCCAAAAACACATATATACAAGCTGCCTCACGCAAAATACATCGACACATGTTCGATAAAAACGACTGACCATACAAATAGGGTCTAGTACAGACCTCCATCATACAGACACTGGCCTAAAACAACGAACTAGGAGCTATCTGCCACCTACCGAACTAAGCACTCCCTATGCTTCCAATCGGAAAAGAAAAGGAGCAACACGGGAAACAGAGGAGTAACAGCGAAAGCGGAGGTGGTTACCATGACGGTAATACCTCGTTCCTACTCCATGACAAAAAAGGAAAATGATGCCTGGCAGATTTTGGATGACATGACAATGAGGGATCGTGACTCAGCCCGTCATCCCGACGTTCACCTCCAATCGTCAGAATTCGGCGACAAAAAGGAGCTATCACATCGGACGCTACCCCGATGTTGAACACCAATCATCAGAACACAACAATGATCGAAGACGGCAACGTAGAATAACGCACCTGTTTTGAACCCCACTCATCAGACATATGAACCTCTGCAGACGACAGTCAACGATTGTTCCCGATCATTGGCCGGGCAAAGGCTACCAGGGAGAAACACAACCAAACTTGTAACAAAAAACAGTCGTCTCCTCCTCCTTCAGGGTCATCCTCATCTTCCGAAGTCTCAGTAATGGACCTGGTAATCCCCGAACACTACCCTGCGATCAAAGAACAAACAAAAACATCAGCCGAAATTTCGGCATTACGACGGCACAAAATGGACAAATCCAAAAAAAAATAAAAAAAATTCTGCAAAACAAAACAAGGGCAATCCCGCCCGAACCCAACCAAACAAAACAATTCACAAAAACCGCACAAAAAAACGGCGCGCCCTTCTTTTCAAGCAAAAGACGAGTCAGAACAACAACAACAAAAATGGCACCTCGGGACCCACCTAAGGTTCGCCAACAACCAAAATATTCCCGATACAATGGGGTATTTTTCACGGCTCAAAAAAGCAGCTTTACACCAATTCAAGCACAAACAGGTCAAAATTTCAAGATACGACCACAACAAAGCAACGTGATTTTATCACGTCTCAAAGCGACCTAAACTACCAGTAAGGTCTATTTCAACACAAACTTACTCAATTTAAGCTCAAACAGATGCTTATTTTGTCAGACGTAAGACCGTCGCAAAAGGCAAAATTTTCAATTTTGCCCACAATACCCCGCCAAAGGTTTAAAATGGCAAACACGGTCTTCCCCGACTACAATACAACCTAGTGGGGTACACAACTCAAGCAAATAAATTTGACTTTGTGAAATCAGACGGTTTCCTCATCTCATTCACATTTTTTAAGCATAGGGAGCGGGAACGGGGACCAAAATGCAAACTAAAAGCACCCCTATACTCCTAAACAGGTTTCTAACCTAATGCAATCATCAATTTCACTCGAAAATGGGCTAATCATAAACGCCCTATTCAATTTTCGAAAATCTAGGGTTTCGCCCTAATTCAATCAACAAAAAGACCAACAAATTCAAATGGATTCAAGAGGATTTACATACCTTGAGATGACATATTGACAATGGCACAAACTCAAGCAAACAAGAAGACCCAACAATGGCGATTTGTTGTTGTTTTGTCGAATTTTTGGAGAAGACGAAGTGAGAAGGGAGCAGCCTGTTCTCGCGTCTTTTCTACAAAAATAGGGAAGCTCCCTTCCTTCGTACGTAAGCTCGCGCCTTAATGAGGCGCTCCCTGACTCATTCAGTGAAATTTTGGGCTTTGGCCCAATTTCCCACACAAATTATCAAATTTCAACGACGGTAATAAAAACCGTCATTTCAAAAACAATAATAGTGAAAATCAAAATTCACTATTTCTCCAAATTTCAAACGACGGCAATAAAAACCGTCATTTCAAAAACAATAATAGTGAAATTAAAAATTCACTATTTCTTCAAATTCTCAACGACAGTAATAAAAACCGTCGTCTCAAAAAACAATAATAGTGAAATTCAAAATTCACTATTTCTTCAAATTTTCAACGGCGGCAATAAAAACCGTCTATCCAAACACGAAAGCGAAACTCAGAATCGCTGTTTTTCAAATTTCGATAGCGGCATTAAAAGCCCCCATCCGTCAAAAACAAAACCATAATAGCAGGATTCAAACCCGCTATTCTCACAAATTTTCAACAAACATTCATCAAATTTCAAATTGTTGAAAGACAAAATTGAAACCGTACTCCCCAAACACACATCAAACGACAGAGCACGCATATGTCCCTTTTCTATAAAACCAACAGTAATAAAAACCGCAATCTCTCCTCGAGATTCAAAAAATCGCTGCCGGCCCTGGGCTAAGCTCAGGAACCTATCCCTTTCCGGCACCACAAACAAACACCGAGATTCCCCGACAGGATATCGGAGGCTTCCTCACGAAGCCCGCTAATTCAAATGAACTTCCCAAAACATACCCATCCAACGCGGCTATTTCCACGGTCGATCAATCGACCCTTCAACATGGCTGGCGCCTGGCGAGCCTCACAACGCACATGGCTGGCGAGCCTTACAGCGCACATGGCTGGCGAGCCTCACAACGCACATGGCTAGCGAGCCTCATTACGCACATAGCTGGCGAGCCTCACAACGCACATGGCTGGAGAGCCTCATTACGCACATGGCAGACGAGCCTTACAACGCACATTCGATATGGTTGGTGAGCCTTACAATGCATCGCGGCTGGCGAGCCCCTCTCATATACGCATCGCGGCTGGCGAGCCCCTCACATATACGCATCGCGGCTGGCGAGCCCCACTCGTATACGCATCGTGGCTGGCGAGCCTTACAATGCATCGCGGGTGGCGAGCCCCTCTCATATACGCATCGCGGATGGCGAGCCCCTCTCATATACGCATCGCGGTTGGCGAGCCTCTCTCATATACACATCGCGGCTGGCGAGGCCCTTGCATATACGCATCGCGGTTGGCGAGCCCCTTCATATATGCATCGCGGCTGGCGAGCCTCTTCATATCCACAACACAGCTGGCGAGCCTTTGGCCGCAAACAAGATACGACTCAAGGACATACCCCGAAGATGCCTCAAGTATGACTCCTTCTTATGGCAGGCGAGCCTTTGTACGTAGTCTAACGGACTTTAAACGACCCGCACAGATAGTCGACAGACTCTAAACTATTCCCGACGACAAGTCCTCGGCTCGTACCCTCGAGTCGCCTTGGCGTCGCCCTTTCTGACGGCAGGTCCTTGGCCCGAATCCTTTCGAGCCGCCTCGGCGTCGCTTCGATCTCCAGGTTGTAATATTCGATTGGACTGGGGGCTCTATTTTGACTTTCCTGCTGTCCAAGCCTCAGTAAAAGTGGGGGCTCTATAGATACCCAGTATCGGTCGAGTCTCCAGCAAACACCCGATGATTATCAAACTACAACATGCTTAGGAATCACGGCGTTTGATCGACAGTTTGTGTACAACTATACGTTGGAAAATTTAAAACGATTTCGAAAATAAAATACGTCGGACAATAGTATAGAAGTTATAAACGAATACTTTGTTAGTCTACCTTGTCATTGCTATACATCACCATCATATTTTGAATACCTTGGTCGTGGCTATACATCACAATCATTTAATGAATATCTGATACTTAGATTATTAATTTTTAACTTTGAACGATTTATGTATTTGATTTAATAGGTTAAAAAATAGTAGCAGAAAATAATCAAAGTTGAAGTTGATTGTGATGCAGAAAAGACTTGTTTTCTAAATTATAGTTATCTACTAGTTCGTAAACCTCTATTCTTCTTTTTAATTTGATTTATCACCCTTAATTTGAATTGATGCTAGTTGAACTCAAAGTTATAATCTTACAGATGATGCCATTGAAAATGTGGTTTAGTTGACTAGTTTTTTTTTTTTTTTTTTTGTATTCTAACCCCTTGTTCCTTGAACTTGGTCTGTCATGCACACTGAACTAAATTTGGTCATCAATAAGCTTCAATTCTAACATGTACTGTTCAATTACGTCACTGACATACTAACTTCTTACTTTGCACTGTAGCATTCTAAAATTTGTTATTGAGACGAACAGAGTAGGTGTGCTGACATTTACCATTTGATTACTGTGGACGTGAGCCACGTCTCGGTCCGTGGATTTGGGGGTCCACCTACCGGTCCGTAGTCGCGGGCCACCTGCACGCCAGGCCGATCTGGTGGACATGCAGCGGTCTTTTGAAAGCCACGCTCGGCGGCGTAAAAATGCTTTCGACCGGATCGTTTTAGATCGGTCGGTTTCGTCTCGGTAAGGGTCTCGAAACGATTAGAGATGTTCGGAGTCGCCACCAAGCATTTGTGGGATGCTTGGAACCCGTTCGAAATCCACTTTATACCTCGGTCAAATCGAAGCACAAAGCAGTGTTTGACATAGGTACTAAAGATAAGGAAATCGTCCCTCTTTAGCATCCTATCTCTAGAATGACTCTCGTATGCCCTGGATAAGGTCGTCCACTATCCAAAGTTTCTGAGTAAGAGGTGAAGGTATGTATTGGGAAGCCCTTTAATCAAACACCCAATCCCGCCATGTAGCGCCTCTCTCGATCGATCTTGGTTGGTTGAATGCAAAAGTTGATAAAACGGTTTAAATGCATGAATGCGCATCCAATAATTTAAACCTAACATGTGAGAGCTTTCTAAGTCAGTTGATTTAATCCAAGTATCAAGTATAATATGTCAAGTTGGATTAATGATTGATTTACATGCAAGACGGGAATTAAACATCCATTTACCGTATTAGGTTTAGGGTGCATAACGTGATCCATTTGTCTTGGTATTTTGCGAACATGATTTTGAACGAGTAAATAGTCATCTGATCCGTCCTATATCCGGGTTAACCGGAGTCGGGATCGTCCTAGACTAATGCTGGAAGGGAACAGACCATGTACCAGACGGCTATATGAGGCGCGAGCCAGCCGGCGGTATAAGGGGCCTCTTCCTGGTTTTGAAAATGAGAAATGGAGGGCCTGTTTAGGCGCGGGTTAGCCCACGGTTTATGTGCCATGTTCTGACTTTTTAGAAAACGTTATAAAACTTGTTAAAAATGGGTATTTGAACCCAGTTTGATTTGAAGGGGTCGTTTAGACCGCATTTGTTGATTTGAAGAACTAGACTCGAATAATCATCATTATTTTGATAATATTCGGTGTCGGGTTCGATTTGACAAACTTAACATAAATAGTTTTGAAAATAATTATGGACTAATTGTTTTAAGTCCATTTGAATGTAATTAGTCGATACTCATCATCGTACCCGGGTTAAAATCAGGCATGGTATGTAGAACCAAGGATGACTTCGTGTTGGTGACTGTTGTTGTTCTCGATCATAGTAAGAGTCTTAAGGATGATATCATCCTTAAGACTCTTACTATGATCGAGAACAACAACAGTTTCATCCGCCGGTTGCTCCACATTGAGGACAGTTTCAGGATGATATCATTCATTTTGTTGATGAAGTTTGGAGTTTGTTTGGAAGATTAATTAGGGTTTGGAGTTTGTTTTAGCAGTTAGGGTTTGGAGATAGTGAGATAATGGAATGGTAGTTGAGATAATGCATGTATTTATACTAAGTAATGTGTGGTTTGAGTTTTTTTTATATAATATATGTTTAGCAAATTGTGCCATAATCATCATCATATCTCTCTCTGCTGCTTTAAATCTTATTATAGCCCTTCTCATTCCATATTGTCCATTCATATGCACAGGGATGGCAGTAATAATGCATGCAACAGAATTATAACGGGCCGTAATTATGCATGCATCTAGTAATATTTAATTTAATTTTTTTTTATTTTTTAAAAACAAACAACAACGGTTATTGAGAAACAACCCGTTGTCTTTAGTTATAACAACGGTTTTGTATATTACAACCGTTGTTATAACTTTCCCACCAAAATTGAGTCACACTTTCCACACGGGTTTTTATACTTAAAACCGTTGTTAATAGTTTTAACAACGGGTTCCTTAAGAAAACCAACCGTTGTTAAAACCTTTTACAACGGACGCTTTAACAACGTCCGCTTTTTTATATAACAACGGTTTTTAACCGTTGTTATAGCCTGTATCTGTAGTAGTGCAAAGATGGTTTAGCTAGCCATTTGATCTTGTTCCATACTTCCATCATACTCCAAAGCCTAAAAAGCTAGAGAATCTTCGACTTTAGTAGAGTTGGGACATAACAATTTCATTAACATCATGAAAACCCAATACTCCAAAACCCAAATAACAAGCATACTTTAAAAGAGCCATATTTGACTGATAGTTGCTAAAGACAAAATAAGACATCTACTATATGTGAAAAACGATTTTCTAGTTTTTAAAACGAATTAGACGTCTCGCAGAGATCTACTAGAAATAACTCAGCAGAAGTAACCGAATTAAACGGGAGCAATTCATCCACGTTTTCCATATCGTATCAAGTTCATAAGCAAGTAACATTCTATCAATATGCTTTAAAGTATCACAAATTGACAATAGATGCATGTTTCCAAACCTGCATAGCTTCGTCGATCAATCAAATTGCTCGTTGAATACTTCATTATCTTATGTAATCCACTGAAATAGGCAAATCACACAAAGCGAATTTAACATAAAATTAGATAATTCGTCTTGATTTCTTCAAACTAAATCAACACGACATACGGAAAACAAAAGAAGACCTATTCTGAGAAATAGACTACGAAGTATATGACTTAACCTATGATCAGCGCCAAATTTCAGCTTTTTAAGACTTAATCTTTGCAAATCAGTGAAGATGTAACATTTGCAAGACTTGCTTTCCGAATACAAATCACCGCCTAAATAATCTGATCGCCACAAAATTACGAACTCAAAATCGAATAAACAATCATCAACAACTAAAATACTAAATTAACCAATATTCAAATGAAGCAACTTATCTTTTGTTTGTTTGTATTCAAATGAAAAGTAACTTCCTCTGCCATGGTGACTAGAAAAATTTCAATACTGTACCCCAATTATATGTATATGAACTCGAATCAACAATTCGTCAACCCTAATTTGTTGACGAATTAACAAATTCAAAAGACATAAAATGGAAATTCAAGGAAATTAATTGAGAAATCAAACAAACCTTGTCGAATTTTGATGAACGGTGAAGGATGGTTCGATTTTGCGTCTATTGAAGCTTGTTCTTCAATTACAAGAAGCAGTTTGATGATTAGGGAGAGAGAAAGAAATTTAGAGACAAAAAGTAAGAGACAAAGTAATTTTGTTAAATGACCGAGAGTTCGACGGAGATGTGGTATGATGTCAGCCATTCATTTGTTTAAGATCTAAGAATTGTGAGAGGTTATCACAGTTCTCATTATACTAGTGGTTCTCACCGGATCCCGACCCTATATATATATATATATATATATATATATATATATATATATATATATATATATATATATATATTATATACACTTTGTTGTGATGATGGTCACAGTGTTAAGGGAGTTGTGCCAGCGTGTGATAAGATGGTACGGTTTTAAGAGAGTTGTACCTTATTGTGATGAACATGGTGTTAAGGGAGTTGTGCTATGTTTTGGTATGTGCACGGAGTTAAGGGAGTTGTGCTGTAACACCCGCGAATTTCCCATTTTGACATTTAAAATTTATTAAACCGTCTGATTACTTTATTTTATATTTTTGAGTTATTTAATTTAATTAAATTTATTTTTAAACAAGATTCCTATAAAAATAATATTTTAAAGCTTAATTTGTATGAAAATACGTATTTTAGTCGGATAACCTTAATAACAACAAATAATAATAATTACCGTCTTAATTTCCGTCTAACATAGACCGTCGCATTTCGTTTGAGAATCTTATCTAAACATGGACCAACCTTATGTCGACAACACATACCACCTACTCAGTACTCACCTCACACACTCTACATTTAAATAACCCTTATATTATTATTATTATTATTATTATTATTATTATTATTATTATTATTATTATTATTATTATTATTATTATTATTATTATTATTATTATTATTATTATTATAACACTCCACTCGTCCTCACTCTTCCTTTCTCCTTTTGAAAACACCTGCAAACAACCAAAACACACAAACCACGACTCCATTAAAACCCGTCACCTTTAACCTCAGATCCCGCCTCCGTTTCTCAACCAAATTCGATAAATTTTGTACCAATGGCTTCCTTATCTCGTCCTCCTTCTTTGTATATAAGAAAGAACCAAGCTTTCGTCCTATTTCAATTCGGCTGTCTTACATAGGATTCGGATTGTGGGCTAGTTTCTTCCAGTTTTTTGGTTTCGGGTCATCCTTGGGCGATTCCTTGGACGTTTAGGAGAGCAAAAGGTAACGGTGATAGGTTACTCGACATAATGTCGAAATTGTGTTCGTATATGTTGTGTTTAGTACTTATATACTATAAAGATTGAACCTTTAATCGTTTTTTTATATGTATGAAACTTGTGGTTGTGTTTACTAAGAGGTGGCGAACTATATTAATGGATATTGGAATTACTGTTGGTGATTGTACGACCATGTTGATTTTATACAGACAATTTAGTTGTTGATTTCTTTAAGATGGCATCCACTTGATTATGACTAGGTAGCTACATGTATACGGCTGAGGACTGATGAACATGTGAACAATAGATGGTTTAATTGAGTTTTTGTTGGTCCTAGATAATGAATATTCTCATACTGCAATTTTTATGAAACATTTGAAGTGTCGAATTTTATTAGGCTTTTGATCTTGGGCTTGTCATTGTACATAGAACCTGATTTGGTTGGTGTTGTTGTGGGTACATTATCGAACTTATGTTTCATGTATATAAGTGTGTGCTTTTACCTTGTTAATGTCGTGTCAATGTATCATATTGGCTAGGTAGTTGTAGTACTCGCTAAAGCTGTCTTTTAGCTTGGTGTTGGCCTCGGCTTGGGAGCCGTGACAGGTTGAGTTGAGCTCTGTTTTGGTGTCATTATGATACGGTTTTAGGTAGCCTTTGGAGCTGTTTTTGGGCAGTCAAAGTGGAGGTTGTATGGACCGTTTTTGAGTCAATTTTATGGGTGATTTGAGCCAACTTGTTAATTTTCGTCTCATGTGTATATCCATGTATGTATTGGGTTAATAATGAGTTGTGCATATAACATGGTAGGACTTCGTTTACAGTGGGTTGTGAGTGTCGATCTCGTTATGTTAAGAATGGGGGTCATTGCATTAATAAGCATGGGATTATAGATACATACTACATAATATTGTCTTGAGTTGCTTGTACGTGGTATCATAATAATTTGATAAACAAAATATAGAATCAAGGCTTGGAAATGTGTACTGCTACTTACTGGGGATTTGGCAGAGTGTCTTTTCCTTGGAAAATACTTGGGTGGGTGTATTTCTAGTGATTTAACTTTTTTTACAGAGATGTTAATGGGTGATGGCTTGACAAGTCATGACTAATATACTTCGGCTAGCCCAGCGTATACTTGTTAACATGTACTATTTGAATGGCCAAGTTACTTATACTTGTTTTACACCAAATCTGACCACTGATACAACGTCATTTACGGTTATATTTTGCCTAGTGTTTCGCATTACTTAATTCATTAATTATCGTTCATTTATATATTTTTCTCACATGAACCATGAAGGTGGAATTTACTACTTAATTATGTCATAGTTATATGAAATGACATGTTTTCATTATAATATGAGTTCAATTTATTTATCTATGCTTAGTGAGTAATAAATGATTTATCTTGCATTTGGGTAATTTGTAGTTCTATTCTTACCTTGCTTAATATAAATGGCTTATTTTCATTTATTTACATTTTTATTCAAGTGACAAGTATTTGAGAAATGAGTCACTAATCCATGTTTACGAGTATAACTGGACTTGGATTGTCTTACTTGAATTATCGTTCTCTCATTATATGTACTAGTCTCATTCCAAGTTGATTCGTATCGCTTGGTTGAATCGTATTCTTATGATATATCTTTACGCCGCTCTCGTGCCGTTCTGCCGGGAGTTGGTTGATTTATGTTTTTCCCGCCTATTTCGGACTGTTTTGCCGATTGCGGGTTAGCTCATATCATATTCTGGTGAAAATGTCTTTATGCTATACATTTTGCTTGACTTGTCTTTACGCCCCTTTCGGACTGTCCTGCCGATTGTGGGTTTAGCTCATATTTTCCGCCTCTTTCGGACTGTTCTGCCGATTGTGGGTTCTCGACTTCCGTTCTGTCGATCGAGTCTTGGATGCGGACTGTTCTGCCGCATGTCGAATCGGAAACCGTTCTGTCCCGAGAGTCTGGCCAGATTTAGACTAGGACTGAGTCTTGGGAGTACCATTGTCATCCTACCAGGGGAATTATATATTGATATATGAGTAGTAAAGGTCTTGCTTGGTTATAGATATTGGTATTTGTCCTTTCAAGGCAAGAGTTATGCCTTGTGTTGTTTGTCTTGGTCCTATGGGATACTAGGGGTGAGCTATAAGCCCTCTAGTTGTGATATGATCGTCGGGATTGATGTTCCCATCCGTTCTTATGGTGAGATGCAAGCCATAAGTATGAATGTGACATTAGTAGCCACGTCGCGTGCAATGTTTTCTAAGTGGTTTTCCAAGTAATGGCTACAATTTCTATTCTTGTAAATTGCATTGGTTGGTCCCTTGCTTAACTGTTTCACATGATTCGGATTCTAATCTCATTTCTATGTTGTATTTCCTTGAAATGTATGCTTTTGTATAAATGACCGTATTCTTGTCTTTCATATTATTTAATTGTTTCACTTGATTAGTTTAATCTTTATTATGCTAATGTTGATCTATCTTGTCCCATCTCATTTAATTGCCATGTTTAAATATAAACTTGATATTCATATATTTTGTAAGTATCTTACATGACTCACCTGTTTTAGTTTTTTTGTTATGCTTGTTTTGACATTTTGTGGCTGGGAGAACCTTGAGTTACTCCCCACTGACTGTGGCGTTCATGTTTACATGAATGACAGGTACTAGTTGGTGCATTTATGGGGTGAAGACATGTGTGAGCTAGCGAGCACTTTGGCCTTGTAGTCGGTTTATTAGATTTCTTAGACTCACCTTTTATTGTATTGTCATTCGAGGGATATATTTTCCCTCACCTTAGACTATCATGTTTGTATAATTTAACCTTTATTTCCGCAATCTTTATTTGTGATTTGGATTTTAATGAACCCGCGCTTTAAATTTTAAAGGTTTCAAAAATTTCCTAATTTCCGCTTGAGTTTATAAGTTATGTTTTCCGCTTTATTGCGGGGTGTCACATGTGCTATACTTGTTGACATGGGTGACAGTTGGCCCGCATGAGACGAGAGACCGGGCACTCAAGTATGATGAGAATAATATTAATTAATATTGTTGATTTATAGTTCTGCTATATCGATTTATATATTGTTTATTGTTCTGTTTTGTCCTTACTCAACCTGTGGTTGACGTGAGTTCGTCTTGTGTCAAATTATCACCTATTTTCAGGGTGCCCTGTGTTGATCCATTCAATAATTTCCAATTGAATGAGGAGCAGTTAATAAAGCAGGTTCAGTTTACTAGCTTATGTGATGCGGTGATGGAAAGTGTGGGACGAGTGACACGTAGCTCATCGTGTCTAGATATCACGAGTCTTCTTTTAGTAATTAGACATCATTATTTAGTATATTCAGTTGTAAACATTTGGATTTCATAGTCGGTTTTAAGATTTGTGTTTAATTCAGTTTGAGATCGTTTTATGTATTGATTTAATTTTTAATAATTGTATTGTTCAGTTTGATTATCATTGGCTCGGGTTATCAAGATGGTGATGTGACGGGTCGTTGTCCTTCGTCAAACACATTTATATCCAACTACTAGCATAGCAAGCAAGTCAGAGTCGAACCCAAAGGACGGGGGTATTTGAATTGCTCAATCTAATTGTAGTTGCACTAGGTTGACACAATTGGTTTGAGTTTGATGGTTCTAAACTAATGAAAGCAATAAAAAGCAATGTAAGGTAAAACAAGTAACAAAGGAAAGGATGTAAACAAATGGTAAAAGACACTAGGATGTCATGGTATCATAGGGGAATCATGGTAAGATAGCATAATGAGTCATATAGATGTAAGCAATTATTATTGTTGGAATCGAGTTAGTTTATATGTTACAATTCCTAGGAAGGCTCGCGTCCCGGAGCCGAGTCGGTCACGACTTTACAACACCTACAATCGACTTGGTTCTTCCTATTCAACTATATGCATGGTCTAACAAGCCTTGAGTTGGTTTATGTCTTACAACCTTGTTGAAAAGATAAGAGAATCATGCTAGGTTGTCAATCAAGCATTTCATCAAACATACATGTGCATAAGTTGAAAGTACAATAAGCAAGCATTCATATGAACTCATTAAGCATAAATTTATCCCATGATTAATTCCCCTAATCCTCCACTAATCCTAATTAGGAAACTACTCACTCATTATCATCGTGAACATATTAACAATGGTATCAATAATCTTAATAAGTATAAACATGATGGAAGAGTAAAGCAATAAACAATAACTAAGTAAAGAGTAAAAAATTATACCAATCTTAAGATGAACAAATGAAAAGGAATGGATAATAGAAGAGGACTTTTATTGATGATGAAGAGTTGTCAATTCTCCAATACAAACCCAAATAATCTTCAATTACCCAAATATATCTAAGAATTCTTGAACAATAATTAAGGAAAGATAAAAGTGCAATTTTGTGGAATGATTAAAGACAATCTATTCTAATATACTCCTAATGAGAGCTTAATCTAAATTGAGGGAACTTAATCTATTAATTATTACAAATGAAGTATATATAGTGGTTACAATATTAGGTTAAGCAAGGGTAGATTAGGAAATAACATGCTTATGTGTCGAATAATCCTTTGCACGTTTCAAAAAGATTCTTGCGAGGCAATCTGGGCACCACCCCAGGTGGGTTGAACCTAACTCGAGCGGGTCATAGGCCAACTCGAGCGGGTTGCTCTCAACTCGAGCGGATTGAGCAGCAGACCTTCTTCCCATGCTTCTATGCATATGATGCTTCCATATACTCCTTATTCCTATCATCCTTGCCTCCTCTTCAAACTAGTCCATCCAAGATCATCAACAAGCTTCCGAATATGCGCGAGAGACGGGAATTCCGCCTCATTATCTTCTTTCCTACAAGACATATGAAATGCACTAGGAAAGCAAATAGGAAGCAATTGACGGATAAAATGGCTATGGAATGCTATATTATTATGCAAAAATACTAAATGTGCGTAATCATGAGCCACATCAGATGGTAAAAACTTTATTTTATCGGGAGTATCTTGCTAAAAGCTCCTTCTTAAATGAGGGTGTTACACCTGACTCATTAGGGTAAGATCAAATGTAATACCCTCTCTTTTAGGGACCCATTGACCAACATTGACCGACCTTGGAGGGGCATGTGATAGCCTTTAGGAATGCGTGCAGGAGATGCCTTGTGTCATGATAGACTTTGGAGATGAGTGGTACTCGATAGAGTAGGGGCTACTCGATCGAGTAGGGGCCACTCAATCGAGTAGGTTGGTTACTCGATTGAGAGCGTCTTTGCAGCGAGGGTTTATAATCGTGTTTTGATAGAATCGAAATCATTTCCGGCTCCTTCCATCAGACCTAGATGTCGCCTCACCTCTCTCCCTTCACCTTAATTCCTTCCCTGGGAGCCTTTGAGGGTTCTTGTGCCTTGGGGATAGGTTGCTTGAGTCAGGTAGCAGTCTTGTCGCCGATATATGATGCGTAGGTATGTCATCATCATCATCTTTGTCTTTGTTGTTCCTTGTAGGCTTGTGGTGGTAGTAATAGGCTTTTATGCTGTTTGTATAGGGGTTGTGCTTGTTTGGTTGATGTAATGTGATTGAACAAGGAATCGTTGCGGTTGGCTAAAGGTAGGTTCGCCTACTCAGTTTCAGCTGGTTGTATACTATGACGGTTGTTGTATTGATATTTGTGTCAGTGTGGTTGATTGCTTATGGTAATTAGTTGGTGTTGTGCTGTCTCGTTGGTTGTTGTTGTGGTGTAGCTGATTGTGATCGATTATCTGTGATTCTCGAGTTGCGTCCTCGGCTGAGTGGAGTCACTTGCGGGAGTGGCTTCACGCCCTAGCTTCGCCCTCCGTGGAACCCGCCACGGGAGGGGATATGCACATTAATGGGACAGGGTTATCGCTCGATACGATGAGCGGGGCTTAGGTGAGAACGGCTGCGGTCCCCCACTGACAGGGCTGGTCCAGTGGAGAGTCGGTGATGATGACTGACTGGAGTGGTTGTGATTTGTGTGTATGTTTAGTTGTATTTGTAGTATGTTGATAGTTGTTGTTGTATTTTGCCTCAGTTGCTGACCTTGTGTGGTTGTTTCTTGTTTGTTCTGTTGTGTTTGCCGTGATCCCTTATGGTGAGCAGCCAGTCTTAGCAGGTGATGTCTTGGATGGTAGCTGGAGTCTTGGTGGGATGAGTCTTCTCGATTCATGACAAGAGTAGTCTTCATAGTGTTTGATGAGTTGTATCATGTATATCAGTAGCTTGGTTAATCACTTGTAAAATAATTATAAAAGTTCTCTTATCGACTTTTGATGATTGCTTTCCTCGGGCAACCGAGATGGTAACGCTCTTATATGCTAGGGAAGGTCTTGTTAAGGCTCCTTGGTATATGGGGGTGTTACAAAGTGGTATCAGAGCGACGATTTTGGAACCTGTAACAAATGAGCCTAATGAACGAAGTGAGTCTAATAAAATGAACCTGGTGTATGTGTATTGGGAGCCCCAGCTGATGCTATATTTTGGGTGAGTAGGCGCCCTCATTTCAAAATCATGGCCCCATTATGCTTAAGCAGTCACTAGTTAAGGGGGTATTGAGTCGGGAATTATGT
This sequence comes from Silene latifolia, assembly GCF_048544455.1. NCBI lineage: Eukaryota > Viridiplantae > Streptophyta > Magnoliopsida > Caryophyllales > Caryophyllaceae > Silene > Silene latifolia. Next base: position 75,991,738 of record NC_133526.1, on the reverse strand, counting down.
GCTTATTGTGTTTCATGGTAGTATTAGAAATGTTGGTGACGGAAGTCCTTACGGATGCTAGTATGTGCAATTGTGATGAGGAACTGTGTGCGTATATGGTCGAGTATGTATGGGTATGAAAGTAATGGAAATAGTGAAACCCTTGAAATAGTTCGTAGTAGTAGTTGATATTAAGAGTTTGTGAGTCTTGTATGTGATGATAGTGATAATTAATAAGTTTTGAGTCGTCGTAATGCGAATCAAGATAGTATTTGGATTGGATGTAATAGGTGTATAACTTAACGCTTCCGCGGTGTGACGATTGGTTTGAGTGAGTATTTGTTAATTGTTGTGATAAGATTATATTATTATAAAGCCTGGATGATAAATAAAGGTATGATGTTGGATGAAAGTTTCGAGTAGTATAGCTATTGGATCTGTTATTGGAATTATAATTGCATAGTTGGAAGTGAAATAATATGTTGCATGTATGTATGAGAAGGCTAATAGTATAGTTACTTAGTTGCGTAATGATTGTCATGGAATGAAGTAATATGATTGCTAAAGTGATATGTTGTAATTGTGTAGTAGTAATGCGTCATGAACGGATATAATAATCTGTGACGATTCCCGAACTTATTTTGGAATCGACACACATTGTTGTTTTGCAGGAACCGTTACTTAAACCCGTAACCTTGACCTCGTTCTTAATCTTGTACTTCCGACCGTGTACCTAGACTTGCTTGACCGAGTATGAGTGCCTACTAGACCGAGTAGATCTCATTCGATCTAGTTAGGGAGCTATAACGTCGAGGAAGTAGGAATTCCCTACGGAAACTCGACCGAGTAGCACCTACTCGATCGAGTAGAGGCCACTCGATCGAGTACCTTACTTACTCAATCGAGTAAGTGCTACAGTACTCGGAGAGTAGCGGGTTCATAAACCCTTTCTTTATTCATTCTTCTCATTCTTTCCCTTATTTTCGCCAACCCTAATCCCCAAATCCCTCTCAAACTCTTTAATCCTTGTGTTTGTGATACTTCAATTTGGTGATTTTCTTGCCTAAATTCATTCTTTTACTTCCTAATTGATCAAGGTATGAATGTTTCTTCTATTTCAATGTTTTGGTTAATTGGAATCACATAGGATGATAGGAATTGTTGGAAAATCGATTTACATGTACCAAATCTTATTTCTAATTGTTGTCATATGCTCTAGTTGCTTCAATTTGTTGATTACTGATGTTGGTTGTGCCAAAAATCGAATTAAAAAGGGAGTTCTATGACCCGAAATTTTAGGGTTTGATGAAATTGAATTGATTTTTGATTACCTATTGCATATAAAAGGAAGAAATTTGAGTAATGTATGTTGTATATATCATGTATGGAGTTAATTTTTGTGATTTTCACTCCAAAATTTGTCGTAAAACTTCGTTTTAAAAGTGCCCCAAACTGAAATTCGTCTCATATAATTGCAAATTTGGGTTGTATATGAATATGTTTTAAAGGTTTGAGTCCTAAAAGTAGTAGTGGTTAAGTGAATTCATGATAAATATGTCAAAAAAAATTTACAGCTGTAGAGACCGTCTGAACTATAAGAATTAGGAATTTTACTTGTAATTTTGGAATTGTTGGTGATAGTGTGTACTTAGATGATTCTTTTATGATCAAATATGTATGTTTTGTACGTTTTAGTGTATATGTGTTGGTATATTTAATTTGTATGCTGAAACAGATGCCGAGACTGAACCTATGAACCAGGCAGAGTAAGAGGGGTAGGGCTTCCCAACCTGAAGTTGGGGAAGGGAGTGGACCGGTAGTTCCAGCTGTACCCGAATATCCGTCTGTAGTATTTGTAGATTACACCCAACGGGAGAGGTTTGTAGCCTTATAGTCCCGTAAGATGAGACCAACCCGTTGTGTTAACACGACCATTTTAGAGGATTTGGGTGTTGAGACTGACGTTCGACACATCTTTGAGACCTTGGGGTTCACCGGACTTTACCGCCTACAAAAGCATTCGTATGCCTTTCTGACCCTTGAGTTCATGAGCTCGTTTAAATACGAGCCGGTGGAACAAACTGTGCAGTTCCGCCTCATGAACACCAACTTTGTCTTGACCATGAACATGTTTGCCTCTCACCTTGGTTTGGCTAAGCCTCCCAAGGGAGCCCTTCGTGACATACCGACTGAGTGTGGGGTTTGCAGCCTTATGCCTTGTATCACCGGGAAATCAGCTCCCACTGCTAGTAACATGTTGATCAATGATGTGCAACATGTCACTTTAAAGATCTTCCTTCGAGCTATGTCGTGTCTCCTTTACGAGAGATCGGATATGAGTAAGTTGAACTCGCATGAGTTGATGCTTCTGATGGCGTATCTTAACCCCGAGTGGACTGAGAGAGTGACCTTTAGTGCTCCCGCTATGGTGTGTGCCAGCCTTGCTTTGATGGCCTCCTCTGGCACTAGGATTCTGAGTTGTGGTTCTATTGCCACACGTTTAGCTGAGAAGCTAACTTCTTTTGAGGCTTCCTCGGAGTACATCCCTTTGGCCACCCCAATACCTACCATGGACAGAGCTTACTTCCTCGACCTGAAATGGTTGAGAACTTTAGAGGACGGTAGTTTAGCATGGAGGGTGTGGGGCATGAGTTGGATGAAGATACCAGCTCTCGAGCATCTCCCACCGATAGAGCCTTTACCCGAGGCAGTGGTGGCTGCCGATTCTGATGAGGGGGAGGATGAGGATGCACGCCCTGCGAGGCATACGTACTTCATCGACCCGAAGATCCTCCAAGTCATGCCTGAGTCGAGGAAGGGGGAGAACGTGAGAGCTGAGGAGGATCGACCCAGGCTAGGGAGAGGGTCGCGCTGAGTGAGAGAGAGGATGGCTGAGACACAGCCACAGCCGATAGCCCCACCACAGTACCCATTTCCTAGTTACCCTTTTCTGGACACCCCGGAGACACGTGAGAGCTACGTGGCGGAGAGAGTGTCCTCTACCTTGACGCTCCGGAACATGCATGAGATGGCGTATACTCAGGGCATTGGGACCTCAGGACCGCATCTGGTTTTGTGGAAGGGAGTTGGAGATTACAGCGGGGTTTTCCACTCTTACGGGGTGGATATGTCCACATGGGGAGCACCTCAGTTATATCCTTACGGCGGCTTGACCCCTTGGTACGTGAGGCCAGATGCTGGAGCCGGTGGGGATGCGGGTGTTGGTGCGTCAGGAGCAGGCACGTCGGGTGGTGGAGGAGATGAGTACGACGTGATGGATGAGCAGCAGCAGCAGGAGTGATACTCCTTTTCTTTTGTTATGATTGTCGGTTGTATTGGATATTAGTTTGTTTTGATTCGTACTTATCGTATTTGGTTTGTATTGGTGGCCATAAGGCCGTACTTGCTTTTTCTAGAACTTGTTCTACAGTATTTGTGGTCGGATTATCATCCCGACTCGTGGTTGTGTGACTATATATATCTCGTGTTTGGAAATTTTGAGTAGTCTTTGACCTGAAGCCACTCGATCGAGTGCCCCTCACTCGGTCGAGTAGCTGCAGGTATGTCTATTTGGCGGTATTCTGATCTCGGGCCAGCTCGATTGAGTAGGGCCAGCTCGATCGAGTGCCTAACCCACTCGATCGAGTAGCACTGTTACAGGAACTTTTCGAAAAATTAAATCGTTCAAAGGCTTTTGTTTTGAATATTTCTATACTAGATTTGGTCGTTGTTGGTTAGTAACATGTGTTGGTCTCATTGTTAGTCATGTTTTGGTTTGTGCTTGAATTATAAGTGAAATTTGTGAGATATAGGCGTGACGGGACAATAACACATATTGTTGCGGGAACTGGACATGCAAAGTGATGTTGTTGAAGTTCATTTTTGTATGTGTACATACCTTTACCTCGTAAGTAGTGGTTATGTGGCGTCCGATGTCACGGGTGGACATGGATTTTGAGCAATTCACACCGTTTTAGTAGCATTTGTCTTACCTTTTAGTCTGTATGCGCGTACCATCTGTCATGGTTAATCGAGTGATATGTTGATAATGTTCTAACTGCTTCAGTGTGGTTGCATGTTATCCAGTGGTTGAGAGGTTACTAGTCTATCACAAGATATATATACATATATATGTGTCCGTAAGTAACATATGGTTCCAATGGTTTACATTTGTATAGGTTGTGGTCACGTAATGTCCGTTCGTAAAGTGGCATGTGTATATAAATTAATGTTAGTCGTGATTAATGAGTAATATCGATAAGGTGCAATATGTGTTGGGTTAAGGGGCAGGAAAGTCGTTTGATGGTGAACTTCGGGGACGAAGTTCTTTTTTAGAGGGGAAGAGTAATGTCGCAAAAGAAAAAGCTGAAATTATAACAATTTTGCCGTATGTTTATAATGTTTTATAATGTCTCTGTTACATTTTAAGTACGAGTTTATAATCGTTTTAATAGTTTTGTTTAGGAAATTGTATGTTTAAGTAAAATATGAGTAATTTACGAGTTGTAATGAGAAAATGGTCATAAAGAGAAAAGGATGTCAAGAATAGTAGCGGAGTTGTCGTCGGTAGTTTTACGTTGTGCGACTATGAATCATACATTATTGGATATGTGATAGGATCGTGTGTTGCATGTGGTATGTTCGGTAATTCAAGTAGTGGTTTCTAGAGGTTTTGAATATGTGGTGTGTGTTGGACAGTTAATGATGATGATGTTTGTTGGACATACGTAGTGGGATAATGCTTCTAGAGAGTTGTGGACCTGTGTCGGGTAAACGGTGGTGTCGACCTTGGCTTCTTGTTGTGTGGTTTGGGGGAGGATGAGTCGAACTTCGGGGACGAAGTTCTTTTTAAGGGGGGAAGACTGTAATACCCGCCCTTTTAGGGACCCGTTGACCAACGTTGACCGACCTTGGGGGGCATGTGATAGCCTTTAGGAATGCGTGCAGGAGATGCCTTGTGTCATGATAGACTTTGGAGATGAGTGGTACTCGATAGAGTAGGGGCTACTCGATCGAGTAGCTTGGGTACTCGATCGAGTAGGGGCTACTCGATCGAGTAGGTTGGTTACTCGATCGACTAGCGTCTTAGCAGCGAGGGTTTATAATCGTGTTTTGATAGAATCGCAAATCATTTCCGCCTCCTTCTATCAGACCTAGATGTCGCCTCACCTCTCTCCCTTCACCTTAATTCCTTCCATGGGAGCCTTTGAGGGTGCTTGTGCCTTGGGGATAGGTTGATTGAGTCGGGTAGCGGTCTTGTCGCCGATATACGATGCGTAGGTATGTCATCATCATCATCTTTGTCTTTGTTGTTCATTGTAGGATTGTGGTGGTAGTAATAGGCTTTTATGCTGTTTGTATAGGGGATGTGCTTGCTTGGTTGATGTCATGTGATTGAACAAGGAATCGCTGCGGTTGGCTAAAGGTAGGTTCGCCTACTCAGTTTCTGCTGGTTGTATAGTGTGACGGTTGTTGTATTGATTGTTGTGTCAGTGTGGTTGATTGCTTATGGTAATCAGTTGGTGTTGTGTTGTCTCATTGGTTGTTGTTGTGGTGCAGCTGATTGTGATTGATTGTCTGTGATTCTCGAGGTGCTTCCTCGGCTGAGTGGAGTCACTTGCGGGAGTGGCTTCACGCCCTAGTTTCGCGCTCCGTGGAACCCGCCACGGGAGGGGATGTGCACATTAATGGGACAGGGTTATCGCTCGATACGATGAGCGGGGCTTAGGTGGGAACAGTTGCGGTCCCCCACTGGCAGGGCTGGTCCAGTGGACAGTCGGTGATGATGATTGACTGGAGTGGTTGTGATTTGTGTGTATGTTTGGTTGTATTTGTAGTATGTTGATAGGTGTTGTTGTATTTTGCCTCAGTTGCTGACCTTGTGTGGTTGTTTCTTGTTTGTTCTGTTGTGTCTGCCGTGATCCTTTATGGTGAGCAGACAGTCTTAGCAGGTGATGTCTTGGATGGTAGCTGGAGTCTTGGCGGGATGAGTCTTCTCGAGTCATGACAGGAGTAGTCTTCATAGTGTTTGATGAGTTGTATCATGTATATCAGTAGCTTGGTAAATCACTTGTACAATAATTATAAAAGTTCTCTTATCGACTTTTGATGATTGTTTTCCTCAGGCAACCGAGATGGTAACGCTCTTATATGCTAGGGAAGGTCTTGTTAAGGCTCATTGGTATATGGGAGTGTTACATCCAAAGGGTTTGGATAGGATCTTAGACTCTTTACCATCTCTAGTTGAAACTTCTTATTCACATTTGGGGTACACTAGTGTGTTTAAATTTGTAAAAACTGAGACCCACCCGACTCGACCCGAGTTTGGTTCATGTCAGGTTATTAGTTATTAGTCCATTTGTAAAGACTTAAATCCGTCCAATTTCTACCTAAACATGGCGAATCTGATGCAACCCGAATAACTTGATCCGTATAATGGTTGTACCTGATCCGACACTCGAATTGAGGATTTGTGCTTGACCTATGACTCGAGTTGACCTAATTATACATGATTTGACGCGAATATTTATTATTACACACATTCCATCACCCTTTATACAATTTGAAAATAACTTACCCCAAATGATTCGATCCGATTTAGCCCATATTCTTGTAAACTCGAAATAATGCGATCCAATATAACACAGTCCAACCCAGATCCGTTCTCCAGTTTGTCGGTCGTACTAAAGTCATTTTCACCCTTGTAAAAATTGAATATCTTATGCGAAGCTGCGAGTATCCTCCTTCTTTCCTTTTTTTTTTTGAATAAGTAAGAAAACTAGGTTGATCCTCTAGGGTAGGACCAACCTACCTCATCCTTTCGAATGAGGGAGGTAAGTTGAAGCCACCGGCTATCAAACCACCTCGAAAGAGTTGGACATGAATGTCCAATAGAAGCCATGAAGTCAGCAACCTTGTTGGCTTCACGAAAGCAATGTTAAATTATCACTTCATCGAAAAAATGAAGGTCTAATTTCACATCCTTGATAATACTAGAAATTTTCCAAGGAATCTGCCAAGTACCTCGAATCGAGTTAATAACACATAAATTATCACCCTCCACAATTAACTTTGAGATTCCTAAGTATTTACTATTTAGCTGCTAAAATGCCTTCTTTTAAAGCGAGAGCTTCCGCAACAAGGATACTATTGGATCCGCACTTTTTTGCTCCAACCAAAACGACTTTACCATTGTGATCTATTATAGAATATCCTAAATCAGCTTTATTACCTTCTATTCTCGATCCATCAAAATTTAGCTTTAGGAAACCGTTTCCAGGTTTTTCCCACCAAATTTCTTCCTTACCAGAGTTGTTTCTAGCTGACTCTTCTATATCGGGATTGTTGAGATCCTTAAATCTAGTCACATTCCAAGTCTTAGTGCTACTATTACATAAAGTAATAAATTTGTTGATACTTAAAGTAACATTATTAAAGATAATATTATTTTTATGAAACCATGCATTCCACCAAATAAAAATAATCTTAATGAAGTCATCTTTTGAAATTAAATCTTTGAGATAATTAAGTTTCGTTAGAAAACTTTGACTTGTAATATTATCATAATTTGACAAAAACTCGTTGAAACTAATAATGTTCAGGTCTTGGATGACAGACCCAATCAAGGGACATTCGTAAAAGAAATGATCTTTGTTTTCAATAGGATTGTTGCACATAACACAATGAGGTGGGACATCAATATGAATCTTGAGAAGTCTACTTTTCGTCGGAAGGCCATCAACACAGGCTTTCCAAAGAAAAAATTTCAATTTTGGAGGAATATTCAATTTCCAAATCCAATGAAATAAACATATGTCAAGAGTTTGATCGAACAAACCTTGCGCTAACCAAGTTGCTGTTTTGGTAGAGAAATTTCCATCTACGGACAACCCCCAAATGAGGGTATCAGGAATATCATTATGTGGCAGTGGAACGTTAGTAATCTGATTAACAATGTTGTTATTCACTAAACTGGATAATTTACAAACATCTCATTGTTTGTCTGAGGTTATGAAATCTTTAACCAAAATATTAGGATCACGGTTACTATCATCATCAAACATACTGCTTGTAAGTGGGTCTGAAAAAACCCAATTATCAGACCAAAACTTAATGTTGCTACCATTACCTGTAACACCCCCGCACACCAGGACGCCTTACCAAGGACTATCCCAGTGTATGAAGGTGTTACCATCTCGGTCACTCGAGGTAATAGATCAAATAGACAATAAAAGAACACTTTTAATATGTTACTTTAACTCTTTACAACCAAATACAAAACCGAATACACGTGATAACTATGAACACTACGGAACTCATGCATCTGATTATCTATGTCGGTAACGTGGTGACTCGATCCCTCCATGCACAACAGCAACAGACCAATGGTATCTGCTAAGCCAACTGCTCACCATCCCCAAATGGATCACCACAGTTTTGAAAACATAACACGGGGTCAATTACTGAACAATTCAAATAAGACAAGTACGATAAGTAACCAGCTGATCATCCACCATCTCCGGTCTCCCGATCTCACACAGTAACCAACTACACACCAAGGTGTGTAGCCTTGCCAGACTACCCATCGCAACAGGTAGCCCACGCCGCCAGTGGGGGATCGCAGCTAATCCCCACCAAAATCCCGCTCATCAACGAGCGATAACCCTGTCCCTTAATGTGCACATCCCCTCCCGTGACGGGTTCCACGGAGGGCGAACTAGGGCGTGAAGCCACTCCCGCAAGTGACTCCACCACAACCATCACAACATCGTCACAACCACCACCACACTAACACTCCGATGATCAGCAGAAAACAGTCATACACAATACAATCACATTCTTAAATCAATTAACAGTAACTGAGTAGGAAAACCCTACCTTATCGCCAACCATGAAAATGCATCCACAAACAAACAAGCAAGACTCCAAGACGCATCCTACAATGATGACCACATCCTATTACACAACTAGTCCCAACAATCTATTGAAAGAGACAACAAAACAGCGACTTGCCTAATAACGCGGACCGACGGTGACACGGACGATCCACGCACGCATCCTTCCTATGCAAACCCCGTCCTTCTCATGGTTTAGGTGTAGGTTACGTAAGAGAGTGTATGGAGGTAGGGGTGATAGGTGAGAGAGAGGTAGGCTGGGGTTAGAGGAAGGGGAACTGTTGAAAAATGAGAACTGAAATGAATCTTGCGAACTTGCGTTTTTATATCGACGCGTCAACAGCAGCCATACTCGGTCGAGTACTTCCATACTCGGCCGAGTAGGCTCTACTCGGTCGAGTATAAACACTACTCAGCCGAATAGTCCCTACTAGGTCGAGTAAACACCCTCGTAAGGTACCTATCCTAACCTAGTCTCTCACCTACCTCCTCCTAAGGTCTTTCCTGGTCAAAGGGCCGGTCAAAAGAGTCCTTAAACATCGTGGGTAATACAGTCTCCCCCCCCCCCCCCCTTAAAAGGAACTTCGTCCCTGTAGTTGAGCCCACGCATCTCAACAATGAGGTTAACCACCTCGAAGACGATCTACATACATAAAGACGTACCAACTTCGACCATTACGAGACAACACCACAGGTATTATCACAAGATGCTCATTGCATAAGACTGCGATTATTGCAAAACTCGCGACCAAACTACCCCAAATATATCCTCAATTTCTAATTCTCTTGTCAGTTCCCACACTTTAGCTCATAACAACATATTCCCACACTTTAGCTCATGACAACATAGCCGGAAAGATGCACATAGAAGGCAGCATATAAAGGGAGAGGGCTAAACTTTCAAGAACTTTGTCTTAACTTTTCAAGAACTTTGTTTTAACTTTTATGTATATGAACTTTTATATCGCGATATGTTATCTACCCCTCTAAAAAGGAACTTCGTCCCCGAAGTTCAGTGCACCCAAAGACAAAGATTACACGTAGTTGGACAATATCACAAATCATACATTTAGTATACGGCCACAACACGTCTCTACTCATACTCCACAACTATACTACGACTTCTAAGCAAGAAAAGATGCACACATTCATTCTACCAAAAGAGCTACACAAACATGAAACATCAAGACTCCACTGTCATCTCAACCCAAGCACACGACGCATTAACGTTACTACTACACCTAAACAAGGTACTCCACACGGGGATGTGAGGATAAAAGCAAGTTAACATAGTACACTCAAGACAAAAGAATTAAACATAAAAACTACACGAGTTACAAAATTCACGTAATACCCTGATACTCGGCCGAGTATAAGAGTGTACTCGACCGAGTAGACTCTACTCGGTCGAGTATGCTGTATACTCCGTCGAGTATGCTGTATACTCGGTCGAGTTTTCACGGGCAGAGAGCGTTTCCAGTAATGAAACCCATTTCACTCACAAAACTAACCTGCAAAAGTCATGATTGCCATACCAAAATGCATGTCCAAGTCTAACAAATCACCACCATAGTGTGCTAAAACAAGTAACGACCTTAAGGCCAAGTACAGTCATCCAAATGAAAAAGTACGAAAAGAACGATAAATATCCATAACAACTGAAACAAGTCTAGAAATACAAGAAAATCAAATGCCAGGACCCTCCTCCATCTCATCATCACCGCCTGCACCTGCTGCTCCAGCTCCCGATGTACTAGCTCCCTGATATCCCGCTGTTGAGTAGTCTCCACCTAGGTTGCACGGACACACCTAGTTTTGAGCGTTCCCGTGTCGGACACCGTGTCGGACACCGACACTCGTAGGACACGCCTGAAAACGTTCTGGACACGCCTTAAACCGTGTCCCCGGTTTTTATGTTAAAAGTAAACGTGTCGGACACGGTCCAACATGGTTGGACACGGCCCGTGTCCGATGGACACACCAAATAAGCAGTTTTGTAATCAAAATCTCACTTTATCAGGACATCTCACTTTTCCATTTTCCCCTCACATCTCATTTATCCCCTTATTTCTCTTGCATTGCAACACCTTCCAGCCTCCCCTCGCCTGAGTCTAACCACCGTCAGCCTCCCCTTCGCCGCCGGCAACCTCTCTCGCCATGTGTCTTACTTTTTCATTTTCTCTAATTTCTCAATCTATGTTTTATTTCTATATTAATCTCTATATATTATACATAATAACAAGTTTATAAATAATCAAATTAATCAAAATCAATCGTTATAATGATTAATATTGTTGTTGTTGTTATTAAATTTGGGGGTTTTAAATTTGGAGATTATTGTAGATTTTTCGGAAGCTAGGGTTTGTTTCATTTAGGGGTAATTTTCGAAAGCGAATAACTGAGTTGTTATTCCGACTTACCGAAAGAAGTTTAATGAATGATTACAATGGTGCAAAGGATGATCCGTGAACTCTCTTTTTTTCAGCTTTTGGTGAGCATTGTTTGTCCAACTTATTTCTGGTGCCTTTTAATGTTAATATATTTTGCAGAAAATATTCGGTTTGATAACTATGGCGAATAGTATTATAAGACTCGAATTTGGCTTTGTAATTTGGAACCTTTGATACTTTTTATTTTATTTTGTAAGACTTGAATGCTTATTTAAATTTGGGTTTGTAATTTGGAAATTTGTAGTTTTTAATTAAGATATGTTGATTTTAACGTATAAGACATTAATATTGATTGTCATTTTACGATTTTGTGGCCTTTAAATGACCAAACCTTAGATGGTTGTTATAATGTTCTTCAAATTTCCTTTATTTTAATATGTATATTGATTTTTTTTTTGCCGTGTCCGTGTCCTAAAAATTTTCATCTGCCGTGTCGTGTCCGTGTCCGTGTCCGTTTTTGTGCAACCTAGGTCTCCACCTCCTAGCTGGCTGCCGTAGTTGGCTCCCCACGGTCCCGCGAGGCAGGCGAACTCAGTCTCCTCTGGTGGCCTCCAAAAGTCGGGATCAACTCCATAGCTATGGAAGACTCCCGTGTCCACTCCAAGTCCTCTCCACCAAACAGGTTGTGCCAGCTCAGTCCCTATGCCCTGATTAAGGGCCATCTCATGCATGTTGCGGAGCACCAAGGTGGTGGAGATCCGCTCGGTCAAGTCGCTCACCTGCATCCTAGGGTCATGCACTGTGGGGTAGGGCGAGTACTGCTGAGAGTAAAAGTCTGGGGCGGAGTAAGAGGGCTCGGTCTCGACCGGGTCCGCCCTAGGCTGTCTCACCCTACGACGCTCACGAGGTGGGGGAGGAGCCTGCTGTCCCTCAGGTACTGAGGTAGGCTCAGGTAGGTCCAAAAGAATGGTGGGATCAATCAAGTAGTACTGGGGCCCAAGTCTAAGCACACCACCTAAAGGCTCTCACTCAGCTAAGTGGCCAACAACGGGAAGGCGGGCAGGGTCGGGAAGTACTATCCATATAGATCCTCTCACTCTCTCCAGGCATAATTCCCATCAGCCATCTTCCTCAACCATTTGTTGTGACACCAATACTTGGCATTCATGGTAGGCACAGTCTCAACAAACTTATCCCCCGAGGGAGGTGGAGCCTCAAAATCAGTCAGGCGCTGGGCTAGGCGAGTCACTATGGCCCCGCAAGCAATGTGACGGTTCGGGGACCGTGCCATGTGCTCTAAACTAGAGCAAACTACCCCCGGAGCGCTATAGTAAAAGGGTTTCCAACGGTGCAGGTTCAGGTAAGACATCAACAACATAACCTCATGGGATTTAAGCTTGCTCACATCATCTCTCGAGTACAACAGACAGGTCATCATCCTAAGGAACATACGGAGGGACACATGCTGCACATCATTAATCAGCATAGCACTAGCACTAGGAGCAGGTCTGCCAGTCAAGTAAGGAAGATAAAGAGGTGCTCCACTATTCTTAGCCACATCGCTAAGATACCCCGTCCCCTCAGCCTCGAGGCCTAGGTGGCCAGCGAACTCATCCAAGGTCAATTCACGATCCTCGTTCATGAGGCGGAAGGAGACGGTTTTCTCCTTCGCATCATAAACAAACGAGCTCATAAACTCTAAGGTCTAGTAAGGGTAGGACTTCTTTATCAGATGATACAACCCCTCCATTCCCAAAGTCTCAAATATATGTGTTATGTCTCTCTTAACCCCCAAGGTCTTCAAAATCTCGGGGTTTACACACCGAGTAGGTCGGAAAGGACTACTCATTAAGGCTAAGAAGGCCTTACGCTGCTTGAAATCAGAAAAGATTACCGGTGGATAGTCTTCCACCGGTGGAACAACAATTTCTTGACTAGATTGACCCGTCTCAAATTGGACATTAGCACGAGTCCTCTTGTTTGCTGCGGCTCTTATTTTCGGCATACTGCAAAAAGATAGGTTTTTAACAAAGATACCTCACATAGAAATTTTTCCATAGATGGACTGTTTTTCAGAATGTATACGATTTTAAGACGAAATTTTCTAGCAAACACAAAGTATTTTGCTCAAAGGAGTCATTCTTATCATCAAGAGGCTTTGAAAGAGCATCTTAAAACAAAGCTAAAGGACCAAAATTTTCGACTTAAGCAAAACCCTAGAAAATTTAAGAAGCGATTTAAGCCATGGAATTGCTCTAGTAACGGCATAGACGATGTTTATAAGCAATTAAATTCAAATTATCGGGGAAAAAGCCCAATTTCAGTTACACATGATAGGGATTCGAAATTTGAGCAAGGGCATACTATAACCTTAAGAACAATTAAAGAAATTGATTTAAAACCTTACCTTGAAGGAAGTTTTGGCAAGCAAAGAGGGAAAATCCGTAAACAACCACCAAGAAATCACCCAAGAGTTTGAGAGAGAAGTGATATGGAGTTTTAGAGGAGGAAAGAAGAGGAAGTTGGAGGCGGAAATGAGAAAGAAAGAAGGGATATAGGGTTTTTAGAACAACCCGGCTGGGTCACGATAAAACCGTACTCGGTCGAGTATTGGGCTTACTCGGCCGAGTATGGACTACTCGGTCGAGTATCAATAATACTCGGTCGAGTTTTCAAGGTCAGTAGCGATTCATAATCTGACAAAATGGGCACTCGATGAGTGCTATTATACTCGGCCGAGTGTGGTCTGCTCGGTCGAGTATGCGTCTATACTCGATCGAGTGTCACAGAACAGGAACGGAATATCGGAATTATTGAGCCTGCAAAACAAGTAATACTGTTCGGAGTTCTGTGCAATCGGGCTCGTCACCGTTAGACCTTATTTCTACCACATAAACACGTATCATACACGAATTATACATAACCACTACCAAATCACTCAGCGGTCCATCTACGTTCCTTATGTGACACGCCATGTTTTGAGTTTATATTGTGATAAATAAATTTTGATACGTTTGATAATAAAATGGTTAATTGTGTTGCGATGGTAATAATTTGAAATGGTACTCGGTTGTGTTGATGGTTATTGAGTTTTTGTAGCATTTCTGGGTGAACTTCGGGACGAAGTTCGTTTTAAGAGGGGAAGACTGTAATACCCCATAATTTAGTGAAGTTTATATAACTAATTTACGTAATTCGGATAATTAATTAAATGGATTTATATTTAATGATTGAAAATAAGACGGGATAAATATAATAATAAAATAAAGAAAGACGGAATTGGAGTTGGGCCGTATGCTATAGGGCTTGGGTCGGCCATGCATGTTGCGTAAATTAGTAGAGTAATTGTCGGGATCGAATAATTACTAATAATAATAATTATAATATATTTTATATTTCCTAATTGATTTCCATATAAGCTTAACCTACCTATATAAATAGAAGACAACCTAAAACAATAGACTTTATTCTTCATAAGAATCTGAAAATAATTGATTAAAGAGAGAAGGGAGACCTAAAGACGGAAAGGGAATTTAGCAAAATCAATTTATCGCCTCAAGGTAATACTTTAAAACCGTCTTATGTATATACTTCGCTTCATTATAACTTGTTCTTTAGACCACAATAGGACTTGCTTTGACCGTGACTGTGACCGTGGACCAGCAGGGAGTAGCCGGACCTCCGTTTGACCAGCAATGACCGGCGGGGAAGGGGTGTTTTTATTGGTTTTCGTGTAGGTGTTTGATGGTGGTTGTACCGTGGGTAATGTGGGTTTTTCACCCTTGATTCGTGTGACCCAGACCTGACCGAGAGTAGGGTTGAGACCATGGGTAAGAGTCGACCGCAGGGGTGGCGTAGTGGCGGCTTTAAGTGGTGGTTTGTGGCAGTGGTGGCGGTAAACAGGGGAAAATAGAGGGAGGTGTCGTGACCGTCTTAAGACGATCACTGTGACCACGATTGGGGCTGCACCGGTGAAAGGGGACCACCCTTGTAGTCTCCATGTGTCAGTGGTGGCGATGGTGGTGGACAGAGGTGGTGTTCGTAGCTGTGGTGGCCGTGGCGTTGGGTTTTATACGGGGTTTGGGGTAGTTGTTGTCGTCTGTCAGGTCGTGTGTAATTGTATTTGTTGTAATCGTTGGTAGTGGTGGTAGGGTACAAGGTTCTTATTGCAGGTGGTTATAGAACACGGTGGAGGTCGGTGGTGGGCTGTAGTGGTGGTGGTAGTCATGAATAGTGGTTAAATCGTGAGTTTGTATAGGTTGCGTCGGGTTCGGGTTCGGGTTTGTATATTGTTGTATCGTGAGTTAGGGCGTGGATTTGTGACCACTCGTGGTGGCTAGGAGTGGTGTTTGGACAGTGACTGGGGTGTCGGCAGTGGAGGCTCTTAGTGGTGTTGATGGCAAGTCTGGTGGTTGTCGGGTTTGGGTTTGGGCTTGGTACGCGGGTGAAGGGAGGCCTCACGGGAATTGTTTTGGTGAGAGATTGTCTTGGTATGATATTAACGTGTAAAGTGCAAGCATTACTCTCTTATTGCGTTGTTATTGTTAGACAAGTTGGAGACTGGTTCTTTTGGGGTTGACACGGGATTGGTGAGGGTTGGTTAAACTAAAGACGGGTTTTAATTAGTAACGTACATAATAATAATATAATTAATATAATTAGTTTTATAATTAGTTTAATTTATTTATAAAAGTGAATCGAGTAATTAGTAATTAAAGTATAAATATTATTATTAGGTGACGGGTTTGTTGAGAAGCATTGCTTATTGGATTCGCTTTTCTAATTACTTGGACTTGCTTTGCATTAATTGGACTTGCTGATGAGGTAGGGATAAATCCTACTCAACTTTTACTCGATAATGTTTGTTGGATGATTTATATTAAAGTGAATTGATCATATGAGAATTGTGTTGGTTGATATCATTGAAATTGTTGGAGGGGAGAATTATATTGTAAATGTTGGTTGGATTAGTTATGATGGAGTTACTGTTATTGCATCGGTTATTCAGTTTAATACTGGCAGACATCCCTTCGTGGTGATGTAGATTATTATTGAGGTTATATTGGCAGACGTCGTGTAAGAGCCTTCGGGTGACGTATTTCAGATTTATTCTGGCAGACGATATTTTATCGTATTTACTCGAGGCAGGCCACAGATTGGTCTGCAGGCCATCTGGTGGATATTTAATCAACTATATGTTGAGGCAGACATTACCTTTTGGTAATGTAGTGTGTGTTTTACTCACCTTCGGGTTGAGGCTGCCCCGGCCAGGGATTGGCGGGATGATTAGTGTGCTAAGTAAAAGAAAGGAGCACGTTGTCAGGGGGTTGTGCAATGAAAAGGAAAATTGGATTGTTTATCGTATGTTTTTGTTGTTAGTATTTATTTCTACTCAACTTCGCGGTTGACTGTGTATTGGTGAACACCTGCGGTGAACCGTTTTATGGGGAGCAGTTTTGACAGGTACTAAAGATTAACTGACTTGGGAGCATTGGGATGAGAGCTTAACTTGGACCGTAGTTGAAGTCTAGATCACATAGAACAATTATATCACTTTATTTATTTCCGCTGCGAATTGTAAATGTTTTTATATTAAGTTTTAGTTGGTTAAGTTGTAATAAACATGTAATCATTAAAGTTTTAATTTAAAGTATTTTGGTGAGTTGGTCTTTGTTATTCACTACCTCGAGAAACCGAGATGGTAACAGTTCTATTTATTTGGGAATGTCTAGCTAAAGGCTCCTGAATAAATGGGGGTGTTACAACTTACCTCAACTACAGTAACAATTATGTCACAATCCAAACACATGTCTGAAACAAGCTACATACCTGCGAAGGTCAGCCTATAGCGCTACAACATCACAATTCCCACAATTCATCCTATACTCCCACTAATCAAGACATTTATGTAACATTAACCATCGCATGATGCCACAATTATCAAACAGGTCATTCAACTTAACCTTGCCATACAAAGAGGGTTCCATATTTCATCAATCATAATTTCTAATCACAACTCAGCAACTATTCCAACCAATACAAAACTTCATCACTACCATAGTCACTGTATGCAAGACTCACATTGGTACATGTGATACGATTAAAAAACATACTTAGCAAACACTCTTCAAGCAACTACTCCTATCGACTACCCTTTTCCCGTGGCTGGCTTAAGCACGATGGGGCCGTGATTTTGGAATGAGGGCGCCTACTCACACATAATCTAGCATCGGCTGGGGCTCCTAATGCACATACATCAGGTTTATTTTAATTTGACACCGTATATTCATTTGGTTCATTGGTTCAGGTTCCAAAATCGTCGGCTCTGATACCACTTTGTAACACCCCCGCACACCAGGTCGCCTTACCAAGGACCATCCCAGTGTATGAAGGTGTTACCATCTCGGTCACCCGAGGTAGTAGATAAAATAGACAATAAAAGAACACTTTTAATATGTTACTTTAACTCTTTACAACCAAATATAAAACCGAATACACGTGATAACTATGAACACTACGGAACTCATGTATCTGATTATCTATGCCGGTAACATGGTGACTCGATCCCTCCATGCACAACAACAACAAACCAACGGTACCTGCTAAGCCAACTGCTCACCATCCCCGAATGGATCACCACAGTTTTGAAAACATAACACGGGGTCAGTTACTGAACAATTCAAATAAGACAAGTACGATAAGTAACCAGCTGATCATCCACCATCTCCGGTCTCCCGATCTCACACAGTAACCAACTACACACCAAGGTGTGTAGCCCTGCCAGACTACTCATCCCAACAGGTAGCCCACGCCGCCAGTGGGGGATCGCAGCCAATCCCCACCAAAATCCCGCTCATCAACGAGCGATAACCCTGTCCCTTAATGTGCACATCCCCTCCCGTGACGGGTTCCACGGAGGGCGAACTAGGGCGTGAAGCCACTCCCGCAAGTGACTCCACCACAACCATCATAACATCGTCACAACCACCACCACCACACTAACACTCCGATGATCAGCAGAAAACAGTCATACACAATACAATCACATTCTTAAATCAATTAACAGTAACTGAGTAGGGAAACCCTACCTTATTGCCAACCATGAAAATGCATCCACAAACAGTCAAGCAAGACTCCGAGACGCATCCTACAACAATAACCACATCCTATTACACAACTACTCCCAACAATCTACTGAAAGAGACAACAAAACAGCGACTTACCTAATAACGCGGACCGACGGTGACACAGACGACGACCACGCACGCATCCTTCCTATGCAAACCCCGTCCTTCTCATGGTTTAGGTGTAGGTTACCTAAGAGAGTGTATGGAGGTAGGGGTGATAGGTGAGAGAGAGCTGGGCTAGGGTTAGAGGAAGGGGAACTGTCGAAAAATGAGAAATGAAATGAATCTTGCGAACTTGCGTTTTTATATCGACGCGTCAACAACAGCCATACTCGGTCGAGTACTTCCATACTCGGCCGAGTAGGCTCTACTCGGTCGAGTATAAAAACTACTCGGCCGAATTGTCCATGCTATGTCGAGTAAACACCCTCGTAAGGTACCTATCCTAACCTAGTCTCTCACCTACCTCCTCTTAAGGTCTTTCCTGGTCAAAGGGTCGGTCAAAAGAGTCCTTAAACATCGTGGGTATTACATTACCTACTTGCCATTTTAGTCCTTTTCTAAAGAGATTTCGAAGACTCATAAGCTTACTCCATTGCTAAGAAGATACTGAGTTTGGCTTATGGTCAAAAAGTGAACCATTTCTCAAGTATTTTTTAGTTATCACTTTGACCCATATATTTTTCTTATCCATAAGAATTTTCCATAAGATTTTCATTTGGAGAGCTTTAATTTGTTAGCTGCTTCAGACGTTTTTATTCCTAATCCACCCAAAGATTTCGGTAAACAAACTTTTTGCCAACCAATCAACTTAGGGGATCGTTGAGAAGGATTCTTGTTCCAGAGAAAATTTCTATTAATCTTATCCAATCTTTTATGGATTGACGAGGGAAGAAGGTAGCTTTGCATTTGAAAAGTTCCTTTTGAGGCTAAATTTGCATTGATCAGAACTAGTCTACCTACTTGTGATAAAGATAATGCTTTCCATTTTGATAATTGATTGTGAGAAGAATGAATAATACTGTCAAAAGTATTTTTAGTAACTCTACTATCAATGATAGGACATCCTAAGTACTTACCTAGGTGAGCTTCCTCGTTCATACGGAGAATACCTCTAAAGGATTCTCGAAGAGGCCGGTCAATATTTCTAGTGCATTGAAAGGTGGATTTGTCAAAATTGATAAATTGTCATGATATCGTACAGAATTTATCTAAAATAGACTTAATGGTTCTACAACTCTGATTAGAGGCTTTAGCGAAAATGATAGTATCATCCGCAAAAGTGAGAAAAGGGATTTTCTCCACCCCGGATCCAATTCTAATACTAATATCACTAGAACTAAGATCACAATTTTTTTTGTAGAGATCTTGCTAGAATCTCGGCGCACATAATGAATATATACGGCGAGAGTGGGTCTCTCTGTCTAATGCCTCGAGTGGGTGTAAAAACTTTACCCGGTGTTCCATTTACTAACATCGAGAACGAGACAGTTTTTATACATTCCTTAATCCGCGAAATCCAAATATCATTTAAACCCATTTGTCTAAAAGTTTCCTCAATAAAGTTCCATTCTAGTCTGTCATATGCTTTCTCCATATCAAGTTTAATAACAATCCAACCACTTTTACCTTTTTTACGCTTAAAAGAGTTGAAAAATTCGTAGGCAAGAAGGATATTATCTTGAATAAAACGATTAGGTGTAAGAGCACCTTGAAAAGGATGGATAATCTTATGCAAGACACTACGAAGAAGAGTGGCCATAATTTTCGAAATAATTTTATAGATTGTTGAGCAAAGACTAATAGGGCGAAATTGGTTTGCTGTTTGAGACCCATTTGTCTAAAAGTTTCCTCAATAAAGTTCCATTCTAGTCGGTCATATGCTTTCTCCATATCAAGTTTAATAGCAATCCAACCACTTTTACCTTTTTTACGCTTAAAAGAGTTGAAAAATTCGTGGGCAAGAAGGATATTATCTTGAATAAAACGATTAGGTGTAAGAGCACCTTGAAAAGGATGAATAATCTTATGCAACACTACGAAGAAGAGTGGCCATAATTTTTGAAATAATTTTATAGATTGTTGAGCAAAGACTAATAGGGCGAAAATGGTTTGCTGTTTGACGAGGATTATCAATTTTAGGAATTAATGCTATAAAAGTATGATTTATTTCTTTTAATAATTTACCCGAATGGAAAAAAGCTAGACTGCTTTAGTTACAGAATTTCCTACAATATCGCAATTTTTTTTGAAAAAATTCTATAGGGAAACCATCAGGATCTGGACATTTATTTGCGGCTAAATTAAATAAAGTTTGTTTAACCTCTTCCATACTAACATTACATGTAAGAAATTCGTTATCTTCGTCTGTAATTAATCGACTAATCGACTTAAAGTCCTCATTTTTGTCAAAAAGACAAAGTAGATTTTTTGTGAATGTAATTTTAAATTCACTAGTTTTAAACCCGTGCAAAATTGCACGGGTATGTATTTAGGACGGTATGAATATTTTTTGATGAATATTTTATTTTCACATTTCTATTGTAATTATCTAATAATTCTATATCAGTGATCTACATGTTTAATGTAGATCAGTGATCTAACTGGAAATGAACATTCTCGACGTTTGTTGAAGAGTAAATTTACCCGGTAGCCTATCATTGTCACCTACCATTTTCGATGTGCGCGGCTAGTAGTTAAGTTGCCGAGTTTTTAACTGTAAGTAAATACTCCGTCATGATTTTTTTTTCAAATATATCGTACTATCTAGTTTTAAAAAATTATGCTTGTAATTTATTCGCATTATATGTAATTCAATCACATAATTAAATATAAATCCTTCTCGTAATTATGTAATTTTTTTGTTATTCAATTTTTTTTGTAAAATTATGTAAATTCTATAATTTGTAATTAGTTTCATTTATTCCGATTTGTAATTCATACCGCTTATATGCCATTAATTTCATTTATTCGAAATGTATAAAATTATTTCATAGTATTTGTTCTAAGACGGAATTATTGTCGCATGTTTGTATTGACGGAATTATGAAGAAATAAATACTTTGCACACTAACGGGTCCCACCATAACATGAATTTCCAAAAAAAAGGTTGTATTAATGACGTGACACGTCTTGAATTGAGTATTATTTTCTGAATTAATAAAAATAAGATTAGATATTTCTTGTTTAATGAGTTCTCGGTCATTAATACAAGCACCATTCCTATTTAAGAACTGCTTAATTCCAACGCTTGCCTGCGCTGGAGTTAAGTCGTGTTTATTGAGGTAACAATTCCGCTGTTGATCTCTCCCAATTCATTTTCAAATCCAATTATATTTCTAACTCTTAAGTCAATCGTTATATATTGTTTGAATCAATCCATTTGCTCGATTGTTTTCCTCTACTTACACTATTTTATGCGCTAACTGATTTCCAATTATGTTCATTGCTGGAATTCTACTATTTTTTTTGTTTTTTTTTTTCTGTTTGTTTAGCATCGATTGATTTGCGAAACCCTAGTTTGTTTCCGATCCTAGTTTGTTGATTTAACTTTAATTGTTGGAAACTGTTAAATTCTCAGTAATATATATTGGTATATTGAATTGTATTATGTATAGTCTCAATAGTTGTAGCAATTTTCATCTTGGGTCTGTCGCAAACGGTCTCTTTGTATTGTTAACACAAGGGTACTGCTGCATACATCCAATTTGCAATTTAGGGGAGCCCTTGTTTGATAGGGATAGCAACTATGTGACGAGGGAGTAATTAAGGATGATATAGCTAAGGTCGTAAGAAGTGCTGTATTCTGATTAGCTCTTTGCAGGCATCTATGATAATGTAACAAGAGTAACTTTAGAAGATGAATTCTGCAACTTCGATTGTATAAATAACTTTAGATATGAACATAATTAGTTCAGAACTTTCTTATATAATTTCGTATCTAGTGATACATCAACACTCAGTACACCATTGTTTGTTTTTTTTATTGTTACCCATAAAGCCTTGGTAAACTCAATAGCAAAACTTCTACGTAGAATCTTCGTTGCTGTATCGTTACCCTTTTAGTATTAGTATTTGTGTACTTCTTACATTAGATAAAATAAGGCTGTGCCTCTAAATGTGATTTAGTCTTGT
The DNA here is from genome assembly GCF_048544455.1 of Silene latifolia. Classification (NCBI taxonomy): domain Eukaryota; kingdom Viridiplantae; phylum Streptophyta; class Magnoliopsida; order Caryophyllales; family Caryophyllaceae; genus Silene; species Silene latifolia. Next base: position 75,969,214 of record NC_133526.1, on the reverse strand, counting down.
AGACACAGAGCACACCAAGGCTCATGGATTACAAGGTGTGAAGATTGAGACGTCGGTGAGTGGTGAGCTTGGCTGAGTATCCTGTATAAGTGAAGACTCCCAAATATATACTTATTAAGATATAAACACATCATTTATCAAGCTTTTCAGCTGGTTAAATCTTTGTACAATTTTGGTTAAGACTCCCCTCTTTCTCTCCTCATTCTCTAAATAACTAAAAATACAACTATGGAAGATAACGAAATAGCTAGTGAAAGCCTCAAATCAGTAAAAGAGCTAGCAGCAGAAGGGCAGAACCATCTTGAAGATACAGTGGACACTGCATTTCAGATTCTTTCGGCAATGAATGATGAGCTCTGCAACCAAGCCTTGTGGTCAACTACTGCAACCGCTATTCCTGATAATGGTATTGCTAATGGTATCTTGGCCAATGGGCACACCGAGGGTTTGAACACTGATATTTCTTCGAATCCTTCTCACGACATGGGTGGTAGTGCTCTAGATGAAGCTCGACTTCGTTATAAGTCTTCTGTGGCCTCTCTTCGTGCTATTCTTGATGCCATACCTGACTCCCAGCCGGTAATTTTAGCCATTTTTGGTTGTCGTTATGAATTTGATTTGATTGTTGGATGTGTTTTTTTATGTCTACTGGTGAAAATTGGGTTTCTTTTATTAGTTTTCTGTGTTTGCTTCTGGGTAATATAACTTGAAATTTTAATTTTTGAAAAGGTTATTGGTAAAACTCCAGGTGGATTTTGCGTGCCTGAAATGTTGCAGTGTCTGGTTGAGAAATTTGATCGTAAATATAGTAATATACTCTTGTTTCAAAGGGAAAAACAATCCGGCCGGAGTTGAAAAAATAAAAACTCGCAGTGTGCATAACTATTATCAACGTATATCTCTGAAATCTTGAAGGCATGAATAATACTGGATCGTAACTAGCTTGTGATGATTCAGTAGCGAAATTTGGAGACAACAAATTTGGAGACATCTTGGTGATTGTCTGAAGTACTTTTTTTTATAAATAAAACTGACATATGCAACTGTGTTTTCTTATACAGGCAGCAATGGACAGCTCACCTTCACAGGAAGATGAAGATGAGATTATGAAGTTAGAGGAACAAACAGCTCATATGAGAGTGGTAAAGTTGAAATTTTTTACAGCTGTTGGAACGAATGTGTAAATATTGGATTTAGTCGGATTTTAGCACAATACTGAGCTATTTGCTTAAATCCATTGTCGCTTCATTTGGAAATAGAAACTCAGAAAATGATGAATATTAATAATAGATTCATGGCTCAAGTTGTTACTCATTTCCATTCTATAATATACTGAACCTTTAGTTATCAAGCACCAGTGCTTAGAATCAGCACATTGTGTGCATAGCTAGTGTGTATTTATCACTACTTGGAAAGACACTACCTTGAAAGTGGATGTAGGAGTTAATGTTTCGCTTGAGAGTAGTCCAACTGTTTAGTGAACAAAGAAAGATCTACACTGATTTTGCTGTGTTCTGTGAATATAGGAGCTTGCAGAGAAAAACAAGCACCTAAAGCATCTCACAAGTGAGCTGCGAGATCTGATTACAGATATAGCAACTTGGCAGAGCCCTTATTCTGTTACAAGCTAAATTGTTTGAAGCTTTTTCTCTGAAATGCAAGATTGAGCTTCAGCCTATGGAATTTGCTGAAGGTTAGCGTTTTTTGTTTTTGTTGGTTTCAAGAGCCTTAGGGTTGTTTGTTTCGTCTTGGGTGTGTGAGTTGATGTGCTATATACATTTCGCCTTTTCAGAAAAGATGCACATGGTTGCTAGCTAGGATGCATTTCAATATTAGTCAGATTAATTGAGGTCACCCGGTTTACATTAGTAATCGAACTTTTAGCTAAGCACAAACTGTTTGATAAGGTTGTTCTGTCGTTAGAAATAGAAATCCTGTGTAGGGTTAACTAGTTTAGAATATCGATACGTGTGATTGTGACTTATGAGGCTTATGGTTGGGTTTTTACTTGGTTGATCCATTGAAGGGATGGATTATATGTTATATAGGCATTCGTTTGGGTGTAGTTTGTTGGCTTTCCTAGTCTCTTGAGTCTTGACTATCCTGAATCTCTGACCCATCCATCCTGCAAATCCCCTATAGACTAAAAGAATAACACATCTGTGTTATTCCCGCTCAAGTTTCCCGCTCATCTTTTCCCCCATACGGAATATTCCCTTCTAATATATTGTAGTCAAAATATTTTAGTCTACTCATATATGAAATATTTCTACTACAATATTCTACACAATCAATAATAATATTGCCGTCAACTGTATAGTTGACACTCATACTATGCGTAATATATGGAATAATAAAGGGAATTGCCTCTCAAATGTGAACAAATATTCGAATTATGGTATAATAAAGGCAATTGTATAAGACTGAGTTATTTTTTCCAATCAAATATCTCCAAAATATATTGATTCTTAAAATAGACATGTATATGACATGTGTATTAATACTGATACAAAGACAGAATTATTCACACACATAAAGTTGAACATGGATCAATTAACATCAAAGGAGAATATGTTGAATCAGAATATTATACTCAATCAGGAACGTCAAAATAAACTACAAAAATATCGAGCAAGGTTGTAAAATAAGGTAAAATGTGTGGTGTTCGCAAAAAAACGGCAAAGAGGATGGGAATGGTGTGTTAGTAAGAGATTTTCTAGATCGATGTCGATGAAGATGAAGATGAAGATGACTATATTTGAGGGTTTGTCATTTGGGGATTTCTGATTTTGTTGTCTTAATTCTCACTGCCCCATCTGATTTTGTTGTTAGAGGTTAATTAGGCATATGGCCTTCGTGTTTTGGGCTTTTGGCCTCGATGGATGTTGGCACGGATAATTGAGTTGCTTTATAATGGTTGTAATTGTCTTCATATGGTTACGTTTTATATATAAAAGTACATTTACATTAAATTAAATTTATATTCAATTTATTAAAATAATGTTAATACACTAGAATTAACCTTTATAAAATTACCGTGCTGTAGCACGGGTTGCTATACTAGTTGGATAACCACAGCCATCGTCTACATCAAACTTCCCTTCTTCTACTGTTAATAGAGGCGAGCAAAAGGGTTTTTAAAAACCACCACAAAAGATTTAAATAATTAAGTACACACTATTCACTTTGTCGTGAATTCGTCAGATTTGTTGAACTCTTCGAATGTAATCTGTAATGATAAATTAAATTTGAGAAATTAATGTTGTACTGTGGTATATAGAGAACACTTGACGTTCTGTTTAGGATGAGGACGATGAGGTAGTAATGTATACGGAGTATTTCCTTTGAAGAGACGGATCATAATTTTTCCACATCTTCACCAAATTGACCTGAAAAAGTCTGCTTCATTATGGCACGTTTGCTTTCAGATTTTGTCAATCAACTTTTACACTTGACTAACAGCAAGTTGTCCATCCTCTTATCTGTACGCAAAGTTACTAGGTTAGGAGTGCAAGCCTCATTAAGTTTATTTTTCTTGAAGTTTTAAGAGTTATCTTTCCCTATTTTACAACTTCAATTCATCCTCTGAACAATAAAATTTATCATCGTGCTCGGAGCTATCCAAAGCTAGGTCCGCCATTGATCTATATGAGGCGCTTCTTCCCCTCAGCCCAATACCTTTACAGTTTTTCTCATTTTCGGATAAGTGGAAGCCAGAATTAGCATGGCCGCGTAGGGGATTGTAATTTGAGGCAGTAAGGGAGACTAGAGTTAAAAATAACCTTAATTTCAAGTGATAAACTTGTTGCAAGGCTTTTGCAGCCTACCATCATTGTTCAAGTTGTTGCAAGTTGCAACATCATTTTGTTAAAATACAATCCACATCCCAGATTTATTGGTACCATTTACTTGGTATTCAACCAAAATCAACTTTTATCATTGGTTTTTTGACACAATACCTAAAAGTTGCATCATTTTGCAACCAAAAAAAAAAGTACATAAAACTTTGTTTTTTGTTGAACAATCAGATTCATTACCGACTCTTCCAGCTTCTTCTCGAGCCCAACACCCATTCACGATATCACGCTCTCGAGGGACGATATTTTCTCATCTAGCAACTCCTCAAAGGCCTCTACATGGTTCCTTAATACCCGGTTTTCCCATTGGATCGATCATCAATACTCGGGTTGCGCCTTGGATCGATCACCGCTGAACCAATGACTTTCCCGTAAACGTGTCCAAAGACCGGGCTGTGATACCACATGTCACGGGCTGTGACTTTGACCGAATCGTGAAGCGCACCCTTGCCTTCTTTCAAGGCAAAAATTGCAGCTTTAAGGGTCATGTACTAATGAGCAATCGCCCATTGGTACTCTTTTACTGGTTATGGGATAGTGTGTCGGGAACCCTTATCACGGTTATCAACGTATAGAAAGGCAACACAACCGAAAGTAAGAGCAACCAACGACTCTTATATATTAAAAGCAAGCAAAGATCTGTAATTAAGCTTGAGGTAGGAAGTGGTTCTCATTTACTACTTTACTAGGACTTCCTAAAGAGACTTATTCACTAGTACAACCCTACAGGCTACAACAACAACATCAGAGCCTTAATGCCAAAATGGTTTCGGGTCGGCTAACATGAATCATCCCTTAGAACCGTCCATGTGTGAACGCACACCTCAAAATGCGAAAATATAGAAAATAAAAAGTGAAAAAAAAGGGATACAAAAGCTAGGTAAACTTATAGGTTTTAAAATCACAGTCCCGATTTCTTTTATAAAAACTTAGACTTGAAATCGGGAATAAAGATTAAAACGATTTTGAAAACCGAAGTAAAACTTAAGGGTCCAGAATAACTTAAAAGTGAACCAAGTATTAATATATAAGAAAGTTGTTGGTAAAAAATGTAATAAATCCGAAAAAAACAAATAAATTTTTAAAAAATAAATAAAAACATTAAATATTTCAAATAACGTCAAATACTAAAAATCCACATGTATCATTTCCTTCCATTGTGCCCTCTTCGTCACCATTCCCTCATAAAGCCCGAGAAATCTCATATCGTGCTCTATCACTCTCAGCCATGTTTGTTTTGGTCTCCCAACCTCCTCCTAACTGTTGCGTCCATAGGTCTCCTTCTCACATGGCCAAACCATCTTAGTCGGTTTTCCATCATCTTGTCCTCTATTGGCGCCACTTTCACCTTTTCCATAATCACCCATTCCTTAATCGATCTTTCCTTGTATGGCCGCACATCCACCTCAACATACGCATCTCCGCCACACTCATCTTTTGAATATGATTGTTTCACTAGTACAACCCTAATAAAAGGAAATATAACTAACTGCTCATGATAATGGACAAATTATATTTGAGAGTTTCATGGTGCAAATCATGGAAGAAAAATTTACCTTACACCTTAGATGAATTGTTAAACAATTGGAAAGATAAGATCATGAGGAGAAAATGATACTCCAAAGGAAGGCTCCACGACTTGGTGCTTGATACTAGTACACACGTTTTTTTCCGCTCTAGATAAGGACGCCTTGTTTTTACTCGATTCATTGTTCCGATATTGTTGTGGCTCAACTCGCTGTAGGTCTTTCAGTTTACCCTTTGTTATTAATAACAAGATAGTATGAAACATTAACTATGCAAAACAACGATCCATTGTGATATACGTAGCAAGAAACATTGAAATGGCTTACCGATTTCCTATTTATTAATTTCTCCGTCTCTGTTATCTGTTTACCTTTTCCATTCCTTTGTGTCTAAACTCTTAACATAAAGGTTAACAAATGACTGAAACGAAGGGAGTACAAACTAAAATGCGGAAAAGTAAATTCTGCCCATCAAAGTGTGCAAACCGTCACACGACATATTGTGATTTTCGAGTGGAAGCGTAAGTTTCATCCCTGGAAATATTTGCACCCGTGATATTTCAGTGTTATATACGGAGATTCCGTCATAAGAAAGAAATGCACTCCAGCATGAAGTACTTACCTTTGGTATACTTTGTTTCATTATTTTTCATTATTATTTACCTTTGGTATACTTGCTCTTTTTCTTTGGTTTCTTTATTCTATTATTTACTTTTAATATTTACATACAATGTGTCATACATGTTTTATTCAAGTGACTTTTATTCAAGACATAAATTAGCTTTTTCAAATGTCCCTTATTCAATTATAATGATACTCCCTTTGGCTCAGTCATTCGCTTACCTATTTCATTTTATGGTACCCCATTCATTTTTTTTCTTTCTTCCTACATTGGAAAAGTTTTTTTATGAGTAATTTGATCATTTAATTGCTCTATTATGAGTTAAGAGTAAGATAAGGACCCGAACTTTGCTTATTTTTTCAATTAAGGGACCAACGTTCAAATTTTACGGTTAAGGACCCGAGACTAACACCGTTTAAGTTACCGACATTTCTTATGTGGATTCATTTTACGTCTTTTCTTTTTAATAAAAAGACAACCCAGAATCATAAACATCATTTACATTCGCTATAGATTTTTTGTCTTCCTCCATAAAACAGATAAATGTTACCGACATTTCTTAATGTTTATTTCATTCTCCTGACACTGTGATTGTAATTTTACCTGTCTTTTGCGGTTGGGAATGGGTGTTTAAATACCCCTCCTTGTTTCAGTGTGTCGATCATGTTATGTTAGTCTTATAGAAATGGAATACTCTGTTTTAGCACCAACGCCGGCAATCTTTGTCGTCCTTATGTGCATTGTATATGTTGAGTGAAGGTACGATTTCATATTGAGTTTTTCATATTGAGTTAATTAGTTGATGCTAATGTGTTGCCAGCAGTTTTGGGTGGCGCCGCACCGACGTCCGCCTCGCTTGTTTTGGAGCGTGCTTAAGAGGCGGTCTGGGGTAAGTTGGTAACCAGAATTTCAGTAGGGAAGGGAACCGGAACTGCAAGCACAATAATTGACATCTGTAGAAGTCCTAATATATGAACAAAACACCGTTACATAGAATGGGAAAATAGAGCATGCTGCAAAAAAAAAAAAAAATCTACACGAGAAAATAATCATTCAAGTTATGCAATTGTTTAATTTCTTTTACCATTGAAAAACAACGGTAAATTTGTTTCACACTCCTAAGAAGTAAAGCCAACAACACTATAATAGCCAACAACACTATAATAGCCATATACATGGTATACACTTTGCATTATATATGAACTTAATGGTGTTAGTTTCAGGTTCATAATTATAAAGTTTGAACGTTGAGTCCCTTAAGTGAAAAAACAAGCAAAGTTTGGTCCTTACTGATAATCTTATCCTTAGGGTACGATTATCAGTAAGACTCGAGTTTTAAGACTCCGTCACATCAATTTTACACTAATTTTTGCTTTTTCTTTATTGTTCTGACTCATCTCAGATTTTATACATTATTCGTCAGACTTACCTCAGACTCTACTTTTCCACTTCACTTATTTTATTTTTTTTGACAAAAGAAATGACACTTGGGATTCATTCATTGAATAATTTCCATTCATAATGGGGTCAAGACTCACACAAAATCTTAAGTTAGTCTTGGATTTTTAAGACTCAATTTAAGACGTTTTCAATTTTGGGTAGATTATTGGTAGTCTTGAGTGAGTCTTGTCTCAAGAGTCCAGACTACTAATAATCTTACCAACTCGCTTTATTATGTACTCTCTTTGTCACGCTCAATAGTTTACATTTCCCTATTTAAGGTGTATCATCCTATAGTTTATACTTTTCCTTTTTAGTAAGTAAACTAACCCATGTGGGTGAAAGCCATTACATTTCCTCCTTGATCAAAGTTGGTTTTGATTTTTTTTAATAACTAGTATTGGTGCCCAATTCTGTCTGGGCTACCTCTATTTAGCATTAAAATTTATTTTCAATTAAATAAAACTACTTTAAAGTTGCAAAATTCAAAAATTTATCATTACTATATTTTTCTATAATCTTTAAATTACGATAAAATAAATTATGATACAAATTCACTACTCTCGCTCGCAAAACGGGTCAACGGGTCGGGTTCGGGTCGGGCCAATTCGGGTCGGGTTAGTTCGGGTCTCTCATTGATTTCGAGTTAATTCGGGTCGGGACATGTCATTTCGGATTTCGGGTTTGTTAGTCGGGTCTGTTTCGGGTCAAGCGAGTTGTTCAGATCAATGAATAATAGAGAAATAACCATTTCAAGTCTTTTCGGTTCAATTAGAGTTATATTTTGTCGGGTCATTTTCGGGTTTTGTGGTTTCGGTTCGGTTAATTTTTGGGTCAGGTCAGTTACGGGTCAAGAAAGCTCGGGTCATGTTCGGGTCGGGTCGTGTCAATTCGGGTTTTCGGGTGATGTAGTTTGGATCACTTCGGGTCTCGGGTCAGTATTTTCGGGTCGGGTTACATTTGCCAGGTCCACTCTCGCTATTAATATTTTACTTAAATCGATTAGTTAGCTAATTGTTCATATATACTTTTTTTTTTTATTGCTGTTAGTATTGTTACTTTTATTACATTCGTTATTACTACTATTACTTTCACTACTCGTAATTATTATTACTTTTACTACTGCCGCATTAATATTGATAATTTCACTACTCTCGTTGTTACTTCCATTACTTTCACTACTCCCGCTTGCTGCTAATATTATTACTTTGACTATTCAAATTCAAATGAGTGATTACTGTCATATTATTATATCTAATAGTACTACAATTCTTTTCACATACTAAAAGAATTAATTTTACTATTTAGGCCTGCAATTTTAAGAGGTTTATATATTTATATAAATATATTACATATATGCATTAAATTAAATCAAAATAATTATGAAATTTTATATTTTTGGAAATTATAGTTTCCAAGATATAACATACTTATATTATGTTTGTGTATGTTAAATAATTAACATCTTTATACAATAATTAATAACGTAAGTGAAACATGTTTATTTTAAGGAAATTCACCATATTGTGATGTTTTCTAAATTTATAATTAAACTAAACTATATAATATTTACATTGAATTCTCTTGAACATGTCTATCACACAGCGATATCGATTAAAAATTATATAGTATAATTAATTTTTATAGATTTATTTAATTACATTGAAGTCACTTGATATATATATATATATATATATATATATATATATATATATATATATATATATATATATATATATATATATATATATATATTGAGGCGGGATCTCGTGAGTTTGGTTCTTATGGTGAGTTGTGAGTTTTAAAATCTGGACCATTAAATAGAGTGAAATCAGTACCTGAGATCAAATAAAAAAATTAAACAAAACCCGACAGTCTTCCTTTTTTTCCCTCTACGTCTCATATCAACATAAAAAACAAATTACAAACCACAACCTCAAGCTAAAAATTCCTATCATACAAACCCTAAAATTTGGGGGAAAATATTGTAGCAGCAATCATTTCTTGCCAATTTCAACAATTAACAATCAATTTCTCAATTTCTATTCGCTTTCATCAATTATTTCAATTGAACTCTGTGTTTTCTTCGTGAGAATTCGATTTAATATTGATTTTCAACCTAAAAATCAAGTATAGGTAAGGTTTTACTAATCGAATTAGTCGTTGTTCGTAACATTTATCAATTCGATTTAATTTTAGTAACGATTATGTTCGAATGAATTATGATATACTGATATGCAATCATTCAATTCTTCTATGTTTTCCGGCGATTTCATATTTCTCTTAGACTCGCTTGTGATTTTTGCTGTTATGCTGTAGTATTGAATTACTTGTTGATCATGCTGTAGTATTGATTTAGTTGTTGATCGGAACAGTTATCATTTCATTTGAATTTGTAATAACAATTTGCTTCTTCGCTGTTGTTGATCGAAATTGAATTAGTTAATGATCGAATGAACTCTGATATGCAATGAATGATTCGTTTCTTCTCTGTTTTTCGGCGATTTCATATTTCAGTTAATTTCGCTTGTGATTTTGCTGTTAAGCTGTAAGATTAGTTAAGTCCGAAACTTCGTTGTATAAATTACTTTAGCCATTTTTTCGTTCATTCAGATTTCAGTTATTTATAAAAGAACATAAAGTATTAATCGTCGATATTGGACTGGGAATATGGTTTACTGAAAACGATTTCTGCTGCATAGTTAGCGATTTTTTAATAACTGAATTCATAAAGTATACATCAGAGAAAACTTCATCCTAAAATAAAATTTTCTCAATGAATGTACCGAGTAGACGAGTACTAGCTTTCTAAATAGTTAAATTTTGACAACTACTACAGCAAGAGCTGCAAAGGTTAAGCATTTCATATTGCTTACTTCATTGGGTACAAACAAGATCGGATTCCGTGCGACTATCCTCGAGTAAGAAGATAAGTTGTTGATTTTTCATTTTTTTCGTGACGATGATTGCATCTAAGATAAAATCACAATAACACAAGAATAACACCATAATAACACCATAATAACACTACCATAACAGCACAATAACACGGGGTAAAAAAAAGAGTAAAAAAAATCAAAGTGACACCGAAATAACATCATAATAACAGCAGAATAATAGTAGAATAACAGCACAATAACACGTGGTAAAAAAAGAGTAAAAAAATCAAAGTAGTAAAAAAAATCAAAGTGACACCGGAATAACATCACAATAACACCAGAATAACAACACAATAACACGTAATAAAAAAAAAGAGTAAAAAATCAAAGTAGTTAAAAAAATCAAAGTGACACCGGAATAACATCAGAATAACAGTAGAATAACAACACAATAACACGGGATAAAAAAAGGAAAAACAAATCAAAGTCGTAAAAAAAATCAAAGTGGCACCAGAATAACATCACAATAACACCAGAATAACAGCACAATAACATGCGGTAAAAATAAGAGTAAAAAATCAAAGTAGTAAAAAAAAATCAAAATAGTAAAAAAATCAAAGTGACACCGGAATAACATCACAATAACAGCAGAATAACAGTAGAATAACAGCACAATAACACGCGGTAAAAAAAAAAGAAAAAAAAAATCAAAGTCGTAAAAAAAGTCAAAGTGACAGCAGAATAACATCACAATAACAGCGGAATAACAATAACAGCACAATAACATGTGGTAAAAAAAGGAGAAAAAAATCAAAGTCGTAAAAAAAATCAAAGTAAAAAAAAAGCATAATAACACTAGGTAAAAAAAATAAGGGTAAAAAAAATTTCAAGTAAAAAAAAATCTGGTACAAAAAGAAAAAGAAAAAAAGGTAACATAATGAGAAAACTAGAGAAAAACATAAGAGAAAAAAAATCAAAGTTGTAAAAAAAAAAGCATAATAACACGAGGCAAAAAAATAAGAGTAAAAAAATTTCAAGTAAAAAAAAATCTGGTACAAATAGAAAAAGAAAAAAAGGTAACATAATGAGAAAATTAGAGAAAAACATAAGAGAAAAAAAAATCAAAGTTGTAAAAAAAAGCATAATAACACGAGGTAAAAAAAAAGGAGATAAAAAAATTAAAGTAAAAAAAAGACTAGCACTAGAAAAAAAAGAAAATAATGACAGTGGTTTTATATGACATGTAAGATTAGATCTTGACCATTCATCTCTAATATAATCTAGTGGTAGAGATTTCATCAAAGCACAAACTCACAACTCACCATAAGAAACCAAACTCACAAGATCCTATTGTAATACTCCGTATTTATAAGTCTTGGGGTACTCTATCGAGTAGGCCTTACTCTGTCGAGTAAGGGTAAGTTGCGTTTTAGAAAAGTTTCTGACCTGTAGGGTACTCTATCAAGTAGCCTTAGGTACTCGATAGAGTAAGGGGGTACTCTATCAAGTAGCCTTAGGTACTCGATAGAGTGAGGGGGTACTCTATCAAGTAGCCTTAGGCACTCGATCGAGTAAGGGGGTACTCGATCGAGTACCTTGGGTACTCGATCGAGTGTCCGGTTTTACGGGGAGTTTTCTCGGGTTTTGTTAATTATGCGATTAAGGTATTTAAACATAATCGTCATTGTTTTAAATCACTTTTGCAAAACCTAAAACCCTGTTTAAGAGAGAAAGCAACAGTTCATCTTCCTAATCGCATTCTTAGCAATTCCGGAGTTCGACGGTCGGTTCTTGTCGTTATTCGTATCGTTGAGTTCCTTGCGTCGAGGGTAAGCTTTTAATATAATTTTTATAGTGTTTTGTTAAGTTTGGTTAAACCCTAATTTAGAGATTGGGGGTTTTGTGTGTAATATGTGATGTGTAGTCTCTATGTGTTATATGATAGGAGGAGGGTTCGTAGAAGAGGCTTTTTGATACAGCTGTAGATACCGTCTGCTTGTTGTGCTTTCGGGTAGGATTTCCTACTCGTATTAGTCCCATAATGGGATATTGGTGATGTCTTGTAGTTAGTTGTTTGATATGATGATTGTGATTGTGATTGTGATTGTGATTGGTTGTCTATGGCTCTCGAGATGCGTTCTCGGCTGAGTGGGGTCACTTGCGGGAGTGGCTTCACGCCCTAGTTTCGCCCTTCGTGGAACCCGCCACGGAAGGGGATGTGCACATTAATGGGACAGGGTTATCGCTCGGTATGATGAGCGGGGCTTAGGTGAGAACGGTGCGGTCCCCCCGGGCAGGGCGGGTCCAAAGTGGACGGTCAAGTATTGAGATGATGGGGATTGGTTGGTGGTGTGTGTGTGTGTGTGACAGTTCAAGCTGTCTGTTTGTCTTATTATTGATATATATATATATAAGTTGTGTGATTACTACTGACCCCGTTTAAATGGTTTAAAAAGCGTGGTGATCCATTCGGGGTGGTGAGCGATTGCTTAAGCGGTATATCTCGGATACGCGTGGGATCTAGTGGGGATGGAGTCATCACATATCGAGTCTTTAGTCTTCCATTTGTGTTTATTAGAACAGTTCCTTTCGGTTGGTTTATAGTTTGAGAACAGTTGTATTTTGCTTACAGTTGGTTTTGTAATGTAATCACTTAAACTTATTTAATAAAGTATGTTTCTTCATTGTCTTATGATTATCATGCCTCGGGTAACCGAGATGGTGACATCCTCATACCTGAGTGGTCCTGGTAAGGCACTTGGAGTATGGGGGTGTTACAAATGGTATCAGAGCGACGATCCTGAAACCTGTAACCAATGAATCTAATGAATCTAGGGAGTCAATTAAAATGAACCCGGGGTAAAGGTTGTAGGAGCTAATGCAAAGACTTGGGAGACGTCCTAAAGTCGCGAACTCGCCCTACAATTTTGAACCGGTCACCATGGGATATGTGTCGGAATCGTTATGTGCTTATTGTGTGTTGTGTGTATCTATGTAGTAGTATGTTGTATGAACTGATGGATGAAAGATGATAATGACGTGAATTGTATGTTGGTTGATTGTAAAGTATGAAAGTATAATTATTGATACATGTAATTTGACATGTTATAATTATGTAAGGAAAAGTGTTTTGTCTATATATATATATAAAGCGATGTGTAAGTATACATGTTGTTGTTGTCGTGTTGAGTAAAAGTACAGAAGGTTAGGAGTATGAATTGAACATGTTCTGGGTGAATATGTTGAACGTATATGGTGGATAAATATGTGGTATGATGGATGAATTAGTGGAAAAGATGAATCATCGTGGTAGTAACATTTGAATAGGGGACTTGATGTCATGTATTTGTGATTTTGTTTACGGAAAAGTGATAGAATAAAAACATGTGGGTAAGTCATAATTGGCAAGTTAGATAAATTATGTGCATGATGAATGTTGTTGCTTGGCTTTTGAAAATAGTAACATATGATTATGAATACTGGTTTTATGAGTTTTGGGTTGTTTTCGTTTAACTTGGTTGTTGTTTAAGTTGTTTGGAAGTAAAAATCAAATAATTATGTCGTCGATTCAAAGACAAAGTTGTCTTTAAACTGTTATAACTTGAGATGCGTAAATGATTTTAATGTGATTCCAATTGGAGGTGATAGCTTGTTCTTTTACGATTCTAACGATAGGTCGGGGCGTCCAAAACGACCAAGAAATGAGTGAGTTATGATGCATTTACGAAAAACCGGACAAAGGTCTTGAGAATTGGGGTACTCGATCGAGTATCCTTGGTACTCGATCGAGTAAGGGGGCACTCGATCGAGTACCTTAGCTACTCGATCGAGTAGCCCTGATAATTTGTTTTACGTGCTTCTGATCTTCACCTACTCGATCGAGTAAGTCCCTTACTCGATCGAGTGGCCTGTACTCGGTCTAGTGACCCCTATTTTGGGTCATATGTTTATCTTTTGACTTCGTTGCATATTATGTTTAATTCAAAGGCATTATTTTGCTTCTTTATGCATTGTTTTACATGTATGTTGGTCTTGACGCGTAAGTTACCCAATTTTGTGGTGTAAAGAGTGGCACCTATGATGAGTATGAGTTCGGTGGGGAGGACATGAATTATATGTGTTGGGATTAGTAAGACTTAATTGAGGCATAGAGCATGTTGTGTGAGACGAGATGAGTGACATGATTGTATGTTGAGTAATGAAAATGTAAGTGAATGTGGGCAAGGCATGATGTAAGTTTAAGGAACGTGAGAATGAAAAGATTGAAAGAAAGGATGTGGATAGTAGCAACTTGAGATGTATAATAAATTATGGAGGGAGATGGCTAGAAATAGTGTTGAGTAAGAACATATGTAATGAAAGGTCGTTTGGAAATAGTGGTATATAGCGAACTTAATGGGACATGTCGCGACGTGGATTTGCGGTAGTGACCGAGTTTGGAAATTTGTGTTATCGAGAGACGAAACTATTGTGTGATTTCCTTGGGTAATTAACGGTATTAAATGAATTAGGATTTCTAGAGATGTAAAAAGGGAGATGCAATTGTTTGAACATTAAACGTTGATTCTATGGATAGATTAGTGGCAAGTGTGAGTGATAGCATAATAAGAGAAGATCCATGGTAAGAAAGAGTGGGATGATGTCGGTAGAAAATAATGGAATTTGAGTTTTGGAGCAACTAAAGGGTAAATTGGATTTCTAAAGAGTTAGCTAGAAGGAATAAGGAGTTGAACTATTAATTGGTATTATTGAGTGTAAAGAGAAAAGAAGGATAAAAGTAAGTTGAGGAAAATATTCACCGGAGTTATGTGATATAAAGGTAAGGAATCATCGAAATGTGTGATATTATCATGAGGATGTTAGTTAATGGTTATATGGGAGCTTTGGACAACATGTTTAATAATGAGTTTTAGAAATTAAGGAAAGTAAGAAGTTAGTAGAATATCCGCATGATATGAGATTTTGGTGGAAAAATGGATGATGATTCAATTAAGGAAAATATTGGGAAGAATGTTGAGGTAATTTTGTTCATGGATTCGATGTTCGTTGTTTGGGATGTTAACCAAAGATAGAAAAGAAATCATGATGTTTAGAGATGAGTGAAGAGGTTTGATGTCCAGGATGGTGGTAGTGTTATGGTCTTTGACTAGTGGTTAAGGTTAAGGGTATATTAGAAAAGTGGCAATTCTAAAGAGGCTGATTTTGTAAAGACGGAATTGATAAAAGTATGGTTGTCAGGAAGTATAAGACATAGTCTTAGGAGGTGGTTTCTCATAATGAGTGTTAGTTGTATGGTTATGTATGGCGAAGGTCTTTGGTGACGCGAATGGAAGAATGTAATGAGGGGCATGCGAGTTAAGCTCGGACAACAGGTAACCTTTGTTGAGTGGTAACTTACGTGGTCGGGATTGACTAGTTGGTTGTGATTACGGGTCTATGATATGTGTAAATGTTTGTGTGAGGTTCGGACCTCACAAGAAGTGGTATGGTGTGATAATTATAAAGTTGTTTTATGAATGTTCGATAATATATATGTTGGACACGGTAGTTTAATTGAATGATATCCAAAAAGGTAATAATTTGATTAATTTGACATGGCTAGTTATAATTTTATGTGTATTAATAACACATGTGTATTCCGTGAAATGGTAGAGATGATGTTCATGAGATGCTTATCTGTTTAATTCATATAATATGTTGCGTTGTGATTGAGTAAAGTGGATTTGAGTAAGTTTTCTTGTCCGAAAGGTTATTTCCGAGTCAGTATTTATGGAATTGTATGTAGCTGTGATGTCTATCGATGTGGTTGTGGTGCCTCCGGTGGTGATCCCACACGGTATTTAGTATTGTGATGCGGGTATTTTCGCATTGTGGTGTGGTTGTTGGTGGCGGTGTTGTGATGCCGTCACCGGTTGTGGTGGAGTAGGCGGGATGATTATGATACGAGTTTTGAAAGTGCATACCGATTATACATAGATTGTTGTTTTGTTTTTGTTGTTCTTTGTGAGTTTTGGTTGAACATGTAGACAGTTGTCTTGCTTATTGATGCTTTCTTTACCGAGTTAAGTTAAGAATGAGGTAGAGTATGATATGAAATAGAGTTGAATATGTTTTCGTTGTTGTCATGGTATAGTGATGTTCTATTGATGGGACACGGTTGTGAGAGGTTGTTTCTGATAATTTTGATCTTGTTCTAGATAAGGCTTTAGTAGACATGGTAATGGAAAATGATTCGTGGAACATGTGTTGTAATGATCTGAAAGCGGCAGGTAGTTCATAATCTTTTGTTGGGACAGTGAGTGTAGGGTGTTGGGGGAATTAGTGTCATATTAAGTTATGTATGAGTTTTGCGGTAATGAGGGAAAGAACTTGAGGATCTAGTGTGAGTATAAGTAACGAGTGTGGATCGGGAGTTATGCTTCTGGAAGATAAGTGCTTTACATAGCGAGGTATGTTGGTTTGCAGTGATAACGGAGAGTTAGTATGGTGATTTTGCTACGAGCCTTATGGTATAGGTTAGGGATGTGCAGATTGATTTGAAGTATGAGAACTGTTGAAGTAAGAGAGCCTTGAGAAATAGGAGTGATTATGGAAATGAGGTTATAGGCAGTTATCTTTGACATATGGTGGTGATGAGGATAATGAGATAATATAGCTAAGGGTTTAGTATTAGTGAGTTACGAGGACGTAACATTTGTCTTAAGAGGAGTAGGATGCAATAAAAGAGAGTTTCATGGTGGTGCATGCGGTAATATAATTGGAAGTAGAGTGTTAGCGTAGCGTAAAGGAGGGATTTGTTTTGTGGTCAATACTTATAAAAGGCCATGGCCGTGCTTGTAGTAGTGTGATGCTTCAGAGTGTGGGAATATTTTATATAGTGTTGACAGTTGAAGGATGATGTTATGAGTCTGAGTAAACTTCGAGGACGAAGTTCCTTTTAAGGGTGGTAGAATGTAACATTCCGTTTGATGTCTAGGAGTGTCTTGATTTTGGATTTGATAGTGGATGATATTATGGAGCTAGCTGTGTTAGTGGATGGTGGTTGGTTATGTATGAAGTTGGTGTCGTGAGAGATATATATGTGGTGGATACGATATCGTGAGTCATGTTAAGGAAGTAAACATAGTTGGTGGAGTGGGTGTTAAGAGTTCATGTTTTATGTTTGGTCGAGTTGTTGAGTTCTTAGTTATGTTGTTGTGTCTGGGTCGAGTTAGTATGGTTGTTTTTAGAGTATGGGTTGAACTTCGGGGACGAAGTTCTTTTTAAAAGGAAAGACCGTAATACTCCGTATTTATAAGTCTTGGGGTACTCTATCGAGTAGGCCTTACTCTGTCGAGTAAGGGTAAGTTGCGTTTTAGAAAAGTTTCGACAGAGGGTACTCTATCAAGTAGCCTTAGGTACTCGATAGAGTAAGGGGTACTCTATCAAGTAGCCTTAGGTACTCGATAGAGTAAGGGGTACTCTATCAAGTAGCCTTAGGTACTCGATAGAGTAAGGGGGTACTCTATCAAGTAGCCTTAGGCACTCGATCGAGTAAGGGGTACTCGATCGAGTACCTTGGGTACTCGATCGAGTGTCCGGTTTTACTGGGAGTTTTCTCGGGTTTTGTTAATTATGCGATTAAGGTATTTAAACATAATCGTCATTGTTTTAAATCACTTTTGCAAAACCTAAAACCCTGTTTAAGAGAGAAAGCAACCAGTTCATCTTCCTAATCGCATTCTTAGCAATTCCTGAGTTCGGACGGTCGGTTCTTGTCGTTATTCGTATCGTTGAGTTCCTTGCGTCGAGGGTAAGCTTTTAATATAATTTTTATAGTGTTTTGTTAAGTTTGGTTAAACCCTAATTTAGAGATTGGGGGTTTTGTGTGTAATATGTGATGTGTAGTCTCTATGTGTTATATGATAGGAGGAGGGTTCGTAGAAGAGGCTTTTTGATACTTTGTAGATACCGTCCGCTTGTTGTGCTTTCCGGGTAGGATTTCTACTCGTATTAGTCCCATAATGGGATATTGGTGATGTCTTTGTAGTTAGTTGTTTGATATGATGATTGTGATTATGATTGTGATTGTGATTGGTTGTCTATGGCTCTCGAGATGCGTTCTACCGAGTGGGGTCACTTGCGGGAGTGGCTTCACGCCCTAGTTTCGCCCTTCGTGGAACCCGCCACGGAAGGGGATGTGCACATTAATGGGACGGGGTTATCGCTCGGTATGATGAGCGGGGCTTAGGTGGGAACGGCTGCGGTCCCCATCGGTAAGTGGCGGGTCCGGTGGACGATCAAGATTGAGATGATGGGGATTGGTTGGTGGTGTGTGTGTGTGTGTGTGTGTGACGGTTAATTTGTCTGTTTGTCTTATTATTGATATATATATATATAAGTTGTGTGATTATCATCGACCCGTTTAAATGGTTTAAAACTGTGGTGATCCATTCGGGGTGGTGAGCGATTGCTTAGCGGTATATCTTGGATACGCGTGGGATCTAGTGGGGATGGAGTCATCACATATCGAGTCTTTAGTCTTCCGCCGTGTGTTTATTAGAACAGTTCCTTTCGGTTGGTTTATAGTTTGAGGACGATTTGTATTTTGCTTACGATTGGTTTTGTAATGTAATCACTTAAACTTATTTAATAAAGTATGTTTCTTCATTGTCTTATGATTATCATGCCTCGGGTAACCGAGATGGTGACATCCTCATACCTGAGTGGTCCTGGTAAGGCACTTGGAGTATGGGGGTGTTACACCTATCTCTATATATATAGATTAGTCCATTTATTAAGTAAATCTAGATCTTGAGGTATATCAACCTCGTGACTAATACTGTTTTTAACAGTGGTTTTATTGCCAAGAAAATGTTTAACTATACTCATAAAGGTTAGAGAAACATTGTGTTCAACTATATCTAACTATTCCAATTAATTATCACCACCATGGCTCTGATACCACAAAGGGAGCTCAACATACACCAATATCCAGCCAGATAGATCAAGGTTTTTACTAAACAATGTGTATACTATCATTTATTATAACTCAATGTCCACTTCACAACACCCCAATCGCCTATCTTTTGGCATAGCGGGCAAACAGAACGGACCTAAGAGAATATAATAACTGGTAGTAATAAAAGTTTAAACTATCAGCCGGACCATATCAGAGTATCAAAGCACCAACACCATTTGTAATATTATTATTACCATGGTGCCTTTAATTAATCGGTTTAGTAAGACATAATGCAACACAAAGGATTTAGCCTATAAGGCTCATCCTTAAGATGTACAAGATGAATACAAAAAATAAAAGTACAGAATTAAAAGTACTTACAAATTCAAAGGTTGTGCTCAGAATAGGATTTTATTGATTAACAGGGACGGTTTTTACAAGAGATAGAAAGAGAGAGAGGGAGAGAGCTAAAGAGAGGGTTGGAAGAACCTGCCTCTGTAAGAGAACAAGAGCCCTCTTATATAGAAAAGTGGGGGTACAAACAAACAAAAACGCAAACGTAAGCGCTTACATTACAAGCTACATTATTATACAAGAGTGTAATAACACTATAGCATTATAAAAATGCCTACAGTAGAAATAAGTCGTTTAACAACTGTTGATAAAAACATAAATAATTAATTTCCTCCTTGTAAAAAGGCTGTGATTTTATCAATTTGAGAATTATCATCTGGGTCTTGCATCCTGTAGAAGAGTGCTGAGTGAATTATGGCTATTGTTTGAAGCCATTGACGTGTCACTTTTTGAGAATTTCTTATCCCCTTCTTTCTTCAGTTTAAGGGTCTTTTTTAGACCATCCATATATGCTTTTATGATTTTTTCCTCAGAAGCTTCATGGATGTCCATAGATTCACCATCATCCAAAATCTCCAGGAATCGAGCTTTTTCCGTTTCCCTATATTCTTTATCTTCAATTTCTTTTAAACTCGTATAGGAGCTAATTCTCTCTTTAAGAAGATCTATGGTAGGAGTGCAGTTTAACTCTCCTTGGTCATTTTTTCTTATCATCGTCTCCCAAAACCGAGAATATGATCTTTGTTTGAGGCAAAAGAAACTTTGGCTATAACCTGTTACGGGTCTGGTTCTCCAGATCCATGGAATAGAGAATTCTATGAAAAATCTCATATTTTCAGGAACCATATTATTATCTTGTGCTGACGGTATTACCATCTTCCATTTATCAATATATTGTTTTAGAACGGATGGTAGAATATACTCTGAAGTGCCATAAAAGCGCCACCAATTAACCAACCATATTGGAAGGTCATGATTATAAATATCAGAATTAATTTTGATAAACCAAGTATGACTTCGTTTATCATTTTCATAAAGAAATACCTTATCAAAGGCCTGGATATAATCCCAATAGTTATATTTAACTAGTGTATTTTTTATCACAACCGTTTTTTCTGTTAATGGAGATATTCCCCAGTCGTTCATGGATATTACCTGTCCAATAATTATTTTAGAGAAATTATAAATTTCCTTATTTGTCCCAGTAAAATGGGTAAAAGTGCAACCATTACTAGAGAGTATTGTCTCATAGAAATGTCGAGGTTTGTAGGTTTCCATGGTATAACCATGTCCTCCTAGATATCTGTCATAGAGTATCCATGGCTTGTCTTCCCATTTTTTATCCGATTCATTGAGTAAGAGTATTACTCTTTCATTTTCATTTTGAAGCATTTCATCTTCTTTTTGGGTAGTGTTTTGAGCAGCTGAAGAAAATGAGGGGTTGGAAGAAGAGCTGGGAATATCAGTCCCTCTTTTTTGAAGCTGCCTCCATTTTGTGAACTCCTCGAGCTCAGTTTGACTGGCTCCAGATAAGTCTGCTGCTATTAGCTTTTTATTACCATATTGAGCTATGGTATAACTAGAACTATTTCCTCCTCTATATGAATAGTTACCACGACCTCTACCACCTCTATTAGAGGGATCGCCTTTACTGTGGGTAAGCATTCCTGAAAAGAAAAGAATATTATAAATATTCTCTTGTCAAAAAATCAGGGAGGTGATTATCTTCACCTTTCTTGTAAATAATTGTAAAATCAAAATGGGCTAAATGGGTCTGCTATCTGGCATACATTTGTTTAGAAACATCATGTTTAAAGTCTTTTAGAAAATATATTTTGAGTCCACCATATATTTTGAGTCCCTAAGTCCTTACTACATCCCTTAGATATCCCACTAAGGATGGTTGAGATTGAAAGCAAAAAAGCATACTTAACACTAATGAATTTCCTATACACTAATTAATCCACTTTCTCTCTCTAGCTTTAATTATACATTCACTAGTGGATTAATGATACACAATTAACACCACCATTTATCTTATACTTCAAAGTTTATGGAAATTTTGTTAACACTTTTCGAGTTTCAGTTTTTTTTCGTTTTTTTTTAGACAAGTTTTCGACATTTTAGGATTTTACGAGTGTAATTCTAACAGCAAAAAGTGTAATTTTAAGGAATATTTTCGAGAATTTAGCGTTTTACAAAGTTTAACTTCAATCTTTTCCGAGTGATTTTAACGAATAATATTTTGAATTTTTGTAATTTTATCACAAGTTATTGTAATTTAGCATTTTACGAGTGTTATTTTAATAACAAAAAGTGTTATTTTAGTCCAGGTAAGTGTAATTTCAGTCCAATGAGATTGTTATTTTTAGTCAAGGAGAATGTAATTTTAGTCCAGAAAAGTGTAATTTTAGTCCGAGGAAAAGTATAATTTCATCCACTTTCGAGAATGTAATTTTAGTCCATTGAGAGTGTAACATTAGTCCAATGAGAATATGAGAATATGACCAAGTCCATTGAGAGTGTAACATTAGTCCAATAGAAAAAAGTGTAATTTTAACAGAAAAAAGTGTAATTCTAACAGAAAAAAGTGTAATTCTAACAACAAAAAGTGTAATTTTAGCCGAAAAAAGTGTTATTCTAGCAAAAAAAAAAGTATAATTTTAACAGAAAAAAGTGTAATTTTAATGAAGAAAAGTGTAATTTTAACAAAAAAAAATGTAATTCTAACAGAAAAAAGTGTAATTCTAACAACAAAAAGTGTAATTTTAGCCGAAAAAAGTGTTATTCTAGCAGAAAAAAGTATAATTTTAACAGAAAAAAGTGTAATTTTAATGGAGAAAAGTGTAATTTTAACAGAAAAAAAGTGTAATTCTAACAGAAAAAAGTGTAATTCTAACAACAAAAAGTGTAATTTTAGCCGAAAAAATTGTTATTCTAGCAGAAAAAAGTATGATTTTAACAGAAAAAAGTGTAATTTTAATGGAGAAAAGTGTAATTTTAACAGAAAAAGTGTAACTTTAACTTTAATAGAGATAAGTGTAATTTTAATAGAAGTAATTGTAATTTTAATAGAAATAAGTGTAATTTTAATATAAATAAGTATAATTTTAATAGAAACAAGCATAAAATGGAGTAAAAATATCGCATGAAAACATTGGAGGCGGGATTTTCAAAATTTGAATTTTGAAATCATTGGAAGCAGAATTTTTAGCACACAATAGGTAAATTTAAACAAATAAAATTAAAAAAACGAAATAAAAATATAAATGCGAGATTTTTAGCACACAATGTGTAATTTTTAGCACACAAGACGAATTTAAACAATACAAGATTTTAAAAAAACTACCAACTTTTCAAAATTAGATCTTACTTTTTCAAAACTAGATCTAAACTTTTTCAAAACTAAATCTAAAAAAAGTAAATCATAATTTCATTTCAAGAAATAAATCTACTAACAAAACGAATTTAAACAATACGAAATTTCAAAAAATATAAATCAAGACAATATTTGACATATGAAATTTGAAAAAAAAAATACTAAATCTGAAAATAAGATATTTAAAAAACGAAGACGATATTCTTAAAATAAAAAAACAACATTTGAGAAAAACGAGGTGTTAAAACACCCAAAAAGTGTAATCCCAAACATCACCACCGATAACAACCACAACCCGCCACCAACCCACCACCCACGCCCTCTGACACACGACCCACCATCCCTACCACGTCCTACCCGCCAACAAGTGGTTTCAAATCTGAAAAAAAAAATTAAAAAAAATATGAAGAGAACCACCACGAACCAACTACCACCGCCACGAGACAACCACAACCGCCACGAGCCAAAGACCACGAAACACCTTAGATCTGAAAAACAAAAGAGAAATAAGAAAAGAAGGCGACAGAGGAGTTGAGGAGGAGGTGGCCGTCGGGTTTGGTGGAGCTGGAGAGGCGGCGAGGAGAGGCCGCAGAGAAGGTCGTCGACGCTGGAGGGGCAGGGTTGTGGTGGTGGTGGTTTATGCAAGAAAGGAGAGAGAGATGAGGGGGGTGGCGGTTGTAGGGCTTGGTGCGTGGTTGTGCGTTGTCGTGGGTGGTGGTGGTTGCGTGGTCTGTGGTGGTGTGGCGTGAGGCAGTGGTGGCTGTCGGGTGTGGTGTGTGGTGTGTGCGGCGGTGTGGGGTGGGTGTGGTGGTGTGGCGTGAGGCGGTGGTGGCTATTGGGTGTGGTGGGTGGGGTGGGGTGGGTATGGGTGGTGCCGGTGGGGGAGGATTGGTGAGAAAGAGGGGAATTTTTTTTGATTTTTTAGGTTTTGATTTCTTTTGGTTTTTGAGAGATGAGAGGTTTTTGAGGGAGAAAATGAGTGAATTTTGGGGGAGATGAGAGAGAAATGTGTGTTTGGAAAAGTATATATATTAAATTAATTGTTAATTAGGAAGAGTTAGTAATTAATTAGTATAGGTAGAGAGGGAGTGGGAAATTAGGCATTAATCCCTTGTTTTTTGTCTTCAATCTCAGCCTTCCATAGTGCTCATCCAAGGGCTCTAAGGAGGACTTATGGACTCACACTTAGGAGGGGGACTTATTTGATCTCAACACTATATATATATATATATATATATATATATATATATATATATATATATATATATATAGTAATAAGATCAAGTAAGTCCATGTCTTACATTTGAGTCCATGAGTCCTTCTTAGAACCCTTAGATAAGGAAAATGAAAGGCTGAGATTTACACAAGAAAAAGAGGATTAAAACTAACTAAACCCACTCTCTCACTACCCACACTAATTAATTTTAATTAACCACTAATTCAATATATATACTTTTTCCCTTCTACCTAATTATCTCTCATCCACACAATTTCCTACTCACACCCTCTCTAAAAATCTCCCTCTCAAAATCCCTAAAATTAAAAACCCCAAAAAATAAAAAAAATGTCCCTCTCCCTTCCCCAGCCCCGCCGACCACCACCACCCACATCCCCGCCTTCAGCCACCACCCACATCACCGCCTTCAGCCACCACAACAACTCCCTCAACCGACACAACAACCCACCAGCCGACACCTCCACCCGACACCAACGGTGCACCCGAAACCACACCCACAACCACGACGCAAGCAACAAAGAACAACAACTCCACCACACCATCATCCCCCACCACGGATCTACCCGACAACAAACCACCGGCCGACACCTCCACCCGACACCCCCACGACAGCAACAACAACTCCACCACACCATCATCCCCCACCACGGACCTCACCGACAACAACCACCAGCCCACACTCACGACAGCAACAGCAACAACCCCACCACCACCGGATCCCGACAACAACGGATTTCCTTTCAAATGTTGTTACTTTTTTTAATTTTTTTTCGATTTTTTGGGTGTTAATTTGGGGGTGATGTCGATTTTTGGGTGTTTTAATGTGTGGGGGGGGGGGGGGGGGTCTATTTTTTCGATTTGTGTCAAAAGTTGTCCCTTTTTTTTTTTTTTTTTTTTATATTTATTAAAGATGCGAAGGTTAAAAGTCGACTTGATATTATTATTGTTTTTTTTTTTTTTTTTTTTTTTTCGTTTTTAGTTCTCCTTTATAATGATGTTATTGTTTTTTTTGTTCTGAGATCTGCCACATTATTTTTTTTTAAGATCTACTTTTTTTTTTTTTAAGATCTACTTTTTTTTTCAAGTTTGATGGGGATATTAAATGTCGATGATGGTGTTTTTAAGATCTATGTTTTTAGTTCTCCTTAGTGTTTGCTTCTTATTATTTTTAAAATTTTAGATCTAGGTTTTTGAAATAGATCGAAAAAAAAGATCTCACATAAGTTGTTTAATTTTGTGAGATCTTTTAATTTTAATCATAGATATATTTAAAATGTCGTCTTCTCATTTTTCTTCAATTATTGTTATATTAGATCGTTTTATTTTAGTCTTAGATCTAATAAATAGATCTAAGGTTATTTGTTGATTTTCATCTTAGATGTGCATTTTTTCTCCTAGAATTACTTTTTTTTTCTGCTAGAATTACTCTTTTTTTGGTTGAAATTACACTTTTTTTCTACTAGAAATACAATTACACTTTTTTTTTTTTTGCTATAATTACACTTTTTGGCTAGAATTACACTTTTTCCTGCTAGAATGACACTTTTTTCGACTAAAATTACACTTTTTCGGCTAAAATTACACTTTTTGTTGTTGTTAGAATTACACCTTTTTCTGTTAAAATCACATTTTCCTCCATTAAAATTACACTTTTTTTCTGTTAAAATTATAATTTTTTTTGCTAGAATAACACTTTTTTCGGCTAAAATTACACTTTTAGTTGTTAGAATTACACTTTTTTCTGTTAAAATTACACTTTTTTTTGCTAGAATAACACATTTTTCGGCTAAAATTACACTTTTTGTTGTTAGAATTACACTTTTTTCTGTTAAAATTATACTTTTTTTTGCTAAAATTACACTTTTTTCTGCTAAAATTACACTTTTTGTTGTTAGAATTACACTTTTTGTTGTTAGAATTACACTATTTTCTGTTAGAAATACACTTGGCTCTATTGGACTAATGTTATACTCTCAATGGACTTGGTCATATTCTCATATTCTCATTGGACTAATGTTACATTCTCAATGGACTAAAATTACATTCTCAGTGGACTAAAATTACACTTTTCAGGACTAAAATTATACTTTTCTGGACTAAAATTACATTCTCAGTGGACTAAAATTACACTTTTCTAGACTAAAATTACACTTTTCTGGACTAAAATTACATTCTCCTTGACTAAAAATAACAATCTCATTGGACTGAAATTACACTTACCTGGACTAAAATAACACTTTTTGTCATTAACATAACACTCGTAAAATGCTAAATTACAATAACTTGTGATAAAATGACAAAAATTCAAAATATTATTCGTTAAAATCACTCGGAAAAGATTGAAGTTAAACTTGTAAAACGCTAAATTCTCGAAAATATTTCTTAAAATTACACTTTTTGCCGTTAGAATTACACTCGTAAAATCCTAAAATGTCGAAAACTTGTGTCGAAAAAAAAAAAACGAAAAAAACGAAACAGTCAAAAACTTGTCTCGAAAAAAAAAAAAACGAAAAAAACTGAAACACGAAAAATGTTAACAAAATTATCATAAACTTTGAAGTATAAGACAAAACATGGTGTTAATTGTGTATGATAATGAATTAGTGAATGTATTATTAAAACTAGAGAGAGAAGTGAATTAATTAGTGTTAAGTGTGTTTTTTGCTTTCAATCTCAACCTTCCACCATGCATGATCCAAGGGTTGTGGGAGGGACTTATGGACTCAAAAAAAAAGGTGGACTTAGAAGAACTTTGCTCTATATATATAGAGGAAGGATCAACTAAGGCCATCTATATATTTGAGTCCATAAGTCCTATTGTGAGCCATTGGATGGAGGGAGATGGATGGCCAAGATCAACCTCCAAAAGTGTGTTTATGTACTAATATCACTCATTCTCTCCTCCTTCACTAATCCTTCTAATTAATCACTAATTCACTATAACTTCTTTTCCTCTCATCCACTTCTCTCATATATCACACAACTCATCTTCTCTCTAAAACCCCAAAAAATAAAAACCCAAAAAATCCAAATAAATAAAAAACCCAAAACCCAAATAAATAAATAAAACCCAAAAAATCCAATTAAATCAAAAAACCCAAAAAATTCAATTAAATCAAAAAACCCAAAAAATCCAATTAAATCAAAATACCCAAATAAATCATTCATTCTTCTCTTCCTCATTCACCACCACCCACCACTATCCCACCCGACACCAACTCACCGCCCACCACCGCCGCCACCACACCGCCGCCACCGCACCGCCGCCAACTTTTTTTTTTTTTTTTTTTTTTTTTTTTTTTTTTTTTTTTTTTTTTTTTGCCTCGGTTTTTTTTTTTTTTTTTTCGTTTGGTCTTTATTTTCATGTTTTGAGTTGTTTTTTCCATTCATTTTTTGTTGTTGTCTTTTATTTTCTTTTATTTTGTTACTTCTCCTTTTTTATTCATTTTCTCAAATCTCTTCTTGTTATACTTTTTTTTAAGATTTCGGGTTTTAAATCTTGTTATTTGGTTTATTTTAGATTTCGGGTTTGGTTGGGTTGTTGGTTTTTTGGTTTTATTATTGTTATTTGGTTTTTTGTTTTTGTTATTATGAGTTTTTTTGGTTTTTGTTATTATTATTTTTTTTCATATTTTTCATATTTATTGTTTGATTTTTTTACTATTTACGACTAAAGTTATACATTTTATGACCAAAGTTATACATTTTATGACCAAAGTTATACAAAAAAAGACTAAAGTTATAGAAAAATTGGACTAAAGTTATACAAAAAATTGGACTAAAGTTATACAAAAATGAACCAGAGTTATACAAAAATGAACCAAAGTTATACAAAAATGGACCAAAATTATACAAAAATGGACTAAAGTTATACAAATATGGACTAAAGTTATACAAAAAAAGACTAAAGTTATACAAAAAAAGACTGAAGTTATACAAAAATAGACCAAAGTTATGCAAAAAAAGACTAAAGTTATACAAAAATTGGACTAAAGTGATACAACAATGGACTAAAGTTATACAAAAATGAACCAAAGTTATACAAAAATGAACCAAAGTTATACAAAAATGGACTAAAGTTATACAAAAAATTGGACTAAAGTTATACAAGAATGAACCAAAGTTATACAAAAATGAACCAAAGTTATACAAAAATGAACCAAAGTTATACAAAAATGGACTAAAGTTATACAAATATGGATTAAAGTTATACAAATATGGACTAACTTTAGTCAACTTTAGTCAATTTTTGTATAACTTTGGTTCATTTTTGTATAACTTTGGTTCATTTTTGTATAACTTTAGTCCAATTTTTGTATAACTTTAGTCCAATTTTTTGTATAACTTTAGTCCATTTTTTGTATAACTTTGGTGCATTTTTGTATAACTCTGGTGCATTTTTGTATAACTTTGGTTCATTTTTGTATAACTTTGGTTCATTTTTGTATAACTTTGGTTCATGTTTTTATAACTTTGGTTCATTTTTGTATAACTTTGGTTCATTTTTGTATAACTTTGGCCCATTGTTGTATGACGTTGGTTCATTGTTGTATGACTTTGGTTCATTTGTTTTTGAAACTTTGAAGGGCCATAACTTTGCGCTTGGGTGTCCGATTGGGGCAAAATTTTTTTCCAGAGCGCTTATCTCGACGAGACCCATCCCGTGGGAGGTCCCCGAAGGGGACCCTGAAAAAAATAAATTTCCAAAATTCCCTTTAAAAATTGGTCATTTGGTGCCCCAAAGTTTTCTGTCAGGCACACACACCCGCATAAACTCTTTTGTAACAAAAAATTGGAGGACCAAATGAGCTTTGATTTGGGAGCTTGATATATGGTTGGAAAGCTAACTTGGAGTACTTGATGCTGGAAAAAAAAATTTTGTCATTCGGATTTTTTTTGAGGGAGTTATGGGTCTCCGAAGTCGGGTCATTTTCTGCGGACGCGACTGCTGCCTAGATCTCGGTGTGGGGGGACTTTGGGGGACAAACCACGGATGATATTGTGCAAACCTTGCATTTTTGGGTAGCTAACTTGGAGTAGTTGGTTTTAGGCTCAAGAAAAAAATTATTCGGACTCGGAAACCGCGTCGGGGCGAGCGGTGTCTCTATGCGTGTTGGGTGTGCACTTTAGTCCATTTTTGTATAACTTTGGTTCATTTTTGTATAACTTTGGTTCATTTTTGTATAACTTTAGTCCAATTTTTGTATAACTTTAGTCCAATTTTTTGTATAACTTTAGACCATTTTTTGTATAACTTTGGTGCATTTTTGTATAACTCTGGTCGATTTTTGTATAACTTTGGTTCATTTTTGTATAACTTTGGTTCATTCTTGTATAACTTTAGTCTAATTTTTTGTATAACTTTAGTCCATTTTTGTATAACTTTGGTTCATTTTTGTATAACTTTGGTTCATTTTTGTATAACTTTAGTCCATTGTTGTATCACTTTAGTCCAATTTTTGTATAACTTTAGTCTTTTTTTGTATAACTTTGGTCTATTTTTGTATAACTTCAGTCTTTTTTTGTATAACTTTAGTCCATATTTGTATAACTTTAGTCCATTTTTGTATAACTTTGGTCCATTTTTGTATAACTTTGGTTCATTTTTGTATAACTCTGGTTCATTTTTGTATAACTTTAGTCCAATTTTTTGTATAACTTTAGTCCATTTTTTCTATAACTTTAGTCTTTTTTTGTATAACTTTGGTCATAAAATGTATAACTTTAGTCATAAAATGTATAACTTTAGTCATAAAATGTATAACTTTAGTCGTAAATAGTAAAAAAAATCAAACAATAAATATGAAAAATATGAAAAAAAATAATAATAACAAAAACCAAAAAAACTCATAATAACAAAAACACAAAACCAAATAACAATAATAAAACCAAAAAACCAACAACCCAACCAAACCCGAAATCTAAAATAAACCAAATAACAATAAAAAAACCAAATTTAAATATCGTGTGTATAACTCTAATGCACGCAGTGTATAACTTTAATAGACAAGATGTATAACTTTAGTCATAAAATGTATAACTTTAGTCATAAAATGTATAACTTTAGTCATAAAATGTATAACTTTAGTCATAAAATGTATAACTTTAATGTTTTAAGTGTATAACTTTAGTCGTAAATAGTATAACTTTTATAAAAAGCAAATAAATATGAAAAATCATAATTAATCAACAAATATTAAATCTGAAAAAAAATTAAATAATAACAAAAAGCAAAAAAACCCATAATAACAAAAACAAAAAACCAAATAACAATAATAAAACCAAATAACAATAACAATAACAAAAAACCAAATACCAATAATAAAAACCAAATAACAATAATAAAAATGTAACAATATCTAAAAACAAAAAAATTATGTAACACTCCAAAAAAAAAATATATATAAAAAAGAAAACAAACAAAAAACAAAAAAAGAACCAAAAAGAGACAAAAACCATAAAACAAAACAAACAAAAAACAAAATAAACAAAACCAACATCAACAAGAAGAGGGGAATCAGGGGATGCGGCCAACAATATCTAAACCAAAAATATTGAAATTCAAACAAAACCAACAAGAAGAAGCGCAACAACCAACAACAACAAGAACCGCATAAATTTTTCGAATCTGAAAAATAAAAAGATAAAGGAGAGGGTAGGGATGCGGCTGCGGTGTGGTGCGGTGTGGTGGAGTCGGGATTGGTTGGTGGTGTTGGCGGGTT
Source organism: Silene latifolia (assembly GCF_048544455.1). Taxonomy (NCBI): domain Eukaryota; kingdom Viridiplantae; phylum Streptophyta; class Magnoliopsida; order Caryophyllales; family Caryophyllaceae; genus Silene; species Silene latifolia. Next base: position 75,938,257 of record NC_133526.1, on the reverse strand, counting down.
GTGGGTCAGGTGTGGTGTGTGGAGGGGTGGTGGTGGGTCGGGTGTGGTGTTTGGAGGAGGGGTGGTTTTGGTTTTTTTTTTTTTTTTGTTTTAGTTTGGTGCGGTGTGGTGCGGCGTGGTGGAGTGCGGAAGTTGGCGGTGTGAGGAGGTGGAGGCAGTGATAGGGTGGTGGTGGGGTCGGGTGGTGGGGTCGGGTGGTGGTGGGTCGGGTGTGGTGGAGTGATTTTTGTGGTTTTTTTTTGTTTTATTTTAGTTTGGGTTTTTTTTATCAACTTGGTTTTTTTTTTGTTTAGAGAGGGTGGGAGAAAATGAGAGAGAAAGAGTGAATGTGAGAAATGAGAGAGGATGAGTGAATGAGGAAGTGAGTTGGGAGATTAGAATGGTGGTAGAGTTATACACAATTAGGTAGAGTTATACACAATTAGGGAGGGAGATTAGGGAGGTTCATTTGTGACCCTTGAATGAGATGTAATCTCATCCCTCTATCCCTTCCATCCAAAGGCCCTTATAAGGACTTAGGGATTCAATGGATGTAAGGACCTTAGAAGAACCACTCTCTCTCTCTCTCTCTCTCTCTCTCTATATATATATATATATATATATATATATATATATATATATATATATATATATATATATATATATATATATATATATATATATAGAAGAAGGATCAAGTGAGTCCACCCAAATTCATTGAGTCCATGAGTCCTCTTAAGGGCCATTGAAAAGATAGGATGGAGGGTTGAGATTGAAGGGGAAAAGGGAGGGATTAATGCTAAATGGAAGGGATTGAAGCTAATTAATCACTTTCCCTCACTACCATCACTAATCCACCCCATAATTACACTATATAACCCTTCTTTTTCCACTCACTTCTCTCTCATATCACACAAATATCATTCCTCTCATCTCTCTAAAAACCAAAAAAATAAAAAAACTCAAAAATCAAAAAAATAAAAAAACTCAAAAATCATTTCCCTCATCTCTTCCTCACTCACCCACCTACCACCACCAACCACTTTACACCCACCACCACGCACCACTACGACGCCACCAACGCCACCACACACGCCCCACCACCACCACCACCACCACCACGACAACAACAACGCCACACACCACGACCTCCAACCACGCACCTACTCCCCCGACCACCACAACAACATCCTCCCTATTCCACAACATCCTCCTTCTTCCACTCCCTCCACCCGACAGACAACCCGACACCAATACAAGATCTGGCCCCACGACCTCAACCCGACAACTACCCACCACAACCCGACACAACCCCCACCACCACCTGCCCACCATTCTCACACCGCGACACCACCATGCACCACAACAACAACACCGCGCAACACCAGCAACACCACCCTTCTCTCTCCCTTGTTCCAGATCTGATTTTTATTTTATTTTATTTTATTTTATTTTATTTTATTTTTTTTCTGTTTTCGATCACCATCCACCATGTTTTTCGTGTTTCTGATTTTAGTTTCTGTTTTTAAAATGTTTCGTGTTTCGTGTTTCTGATTTCAGAGATTAATGAGCAAGCAAATACATACAATAGATCGTATTTTTCTGTTCGATTTTTTTTTTTAGTTTTTGTCTTTTTTTTTTTTTTTTTTTTTTTTTTTTTTTTTTTTTTTTTAGTTTTGATGAGTTGTGAATGAGTGTGTATTTCAATTTTTGTCTTTGTTGTTTATTTTGTGTTTTTGTTGCTCCTTTCTTCCAGATCTCGTTTCAATTTTTTTTTTTATTGTTTGTTGTGGTATTATATATTTTTTATTAAAGTTAGAGATCTACTTTTTAATTTTGTGTGGGTTGGTGGGAGAGGACGATGGTGGTATTGGTCTTATTTTTAAGATTTACGAGTGCAAATCTTAAAAAAAAAAAAAACTTGTATTTTATTAAAATTACATTCATTTTTCAGATTTACACTCGTATTTTATTAAATTTACATTCGTAGATCTAATAAATATATAGTAGATTTTTGAGAAAAAAAACGTATTATTATAATTTTTATTCTTAGATCTAATAAATATATTTATTATACTCGTATTTTTTTACATTTACACTCGGATTTGTGTACATTTACACTCATATTTCTTTACATTTACACTCGTATTTCTTTACATTTACACTCATATTTCTTTACAATTACACTCGTATTTCTTTACATTTACACTCATAATTTTTACATTTACACTCATATTTCTTTACATTTACACGCATTTTTCAGATTTACACTCATATTTCTTTACAATTACACTCGTATTTCTTTACATTTACACTCATAATTTTTACATTTACACTCATATTTCTTTACATTTACACTCGTATATCTGTACATTTAAACTCGTTAAATTTATATATATTTGCACTCATATATTTTTGTGGATATGAGTTGGTGGTGGAGGACGGCGATGGTGGTGTTTGTTGGTAGTCGGACTAAAGTTTTACTCATAAAGGACCAAAGTTACACTTATAAAGGACCAAAGTCACACTCAAACGACCAAATTTACACTCTAAAACCTTCAAATTTACACTTAAAATACTACATTTACACTCGTAAAACATCACATTTACACTCGTAAAATGTTAAAATTATATAAATTCAAAATTTTCGTCACAAAAAAATCAAATTTACACTCTTAAAATATTACATTTATACTCGTAAAAACATCAAATTTACACTTGTAAAATGTTAAAATTATATAAATTCAAAATTTCCGTCACAAAAAATTAAATTTACACTCTTAAAAAGTTACATTTACACTCGTAAAACATCACATTTATACTTGTAAAATGTTAAAATTATATAAATTCAAAATTTCCGTCACAAAAAATCAAATTACACTCTTAAAAAGTTACATTTACACTCGTAAAACATCACATTTACACTTGTAAAATGTTAAAATTATATAAATTCAAAATTTCCATCACAAAAAATCAAATTTACACTCTTAAAATGTTACATTTACACTCGTAAAACATCACATTTACACTTGTAAAATGTTAAAATTATATAAATTCAAAATTTCCGTCACAAAAAATCAAATTTACACTCTTAAAATGTTACATTTACACTCGTAAAACATCACATTTACACTTGTCAAATGTTAAAATTATAAAATTCAAAATTTCCGTCACAAAAAATCAAATTTACACTCTTAAAATGTTACATTTACACTCGTAAACCATCACATTTACACTTGTCAAATGTTAAAATTATATAAATTCAAAATTTCCGTTACAAAAAATCAAATTTACGCTCTTAAAATGTTACATTTACACTCCTAAAACATCACATTTACACTTGTAAAACTCATACAACATTACATTTACACTTCTAAAATCTGAAACTCAAAACTGATTAATTAAGGGCTAGAGAGAGAAAGAAAAATTAATTAGTGTATAGAAATTTGATTAGTGGTAATTGTTTTTGGTAATTTTCAATCTCAATCACCCATCTCAATCCAACCATCCACATTTTTTACCTTTTCTTTTTAATAGCCTTTAATCAAATTCATCTCAACCATTCATTGGGTCCATCCAATGGCCCTTAGAGGGACTTATGGACTCAATGACACATGTTGGACTCATTAGAACTCATATATATATATATATATATATATATATATATATATATATATATATATATATATATATATATATATATATATATATATATATATATATATATATATATATATATATATATATATAGTGTCAAGTTCTTATAAGTCCTTCATATCTTTTGAGTCCATAAGTCCCTCCCACAACCCTTGGATCATGCATGGTGGAAGGTTGAGATTGAAAGCAAGAAACACACTTAACACTAATTAATTTACTTTTCTCTCTAGTTTTAGTAATACATTCACTAATTCATTATCATACACAATTAACAACACCTTTTGTCTTATACTTCAAAGTTTGTGAAAATTTTGTTAACATTTTTTCTGGTTCGGTTTTTTCATTTTTTTTTTCGAGACAAGTTTTTGACATTTTAGGATTCTACGAGTGTAATTCTAACAGCAAAAAGTGTAATTTTAAGGAATATTTTCGAGAATTTTGCGTTTTACAAGTTTAACTTCAATCTTTTCTGAGTGATTTTAACAAATAATATTTTGAATTTTTGTAATTTTATCACAAGTTATTGTAGTTTAGCATTTTACGAGTGTTATTTTAATGACAAAAAGTGTTATTTTAGTCCAGGTAAGTGTAATTTCAGTCCAATGAGATTGTTATTTTTAGTCAAGGAGAATGTAATTTTAGTCCAGAAAAGTGTAATTTTAGTCCAGAAAAGTATAATTTCAGTCCACTGAGAATGTAATTTTAGTCCATTGAGAGTGTAACATTAGTCCAATGAGAATATGAGAATATGACCAAGTCCATTGAGAGTGTAACATTAGTCCAATAGAAGTGTAATTCTAGCAGAAAAAGTGTAATTTTAGCCGAAAAAAGTGTTATTCTAGCAGAAAAAAGTGTAATTTTAACAGAAAAAAAGTGTAATTCTAACAACAAAAAGTGTAATTCTAGCAGAAAAAGTGTAATTTTAGCCGAAAAAAGTGTTATTCTAGCAGAAAAAAGTGTTATTCTAGCAGAAAAAAGTGTTATTCTAGCAGAAAAAAGTATAATTTTAACAGAAAAAAGTGTAATTCTAACAACAACAAAAAGTGTAATTTTAACAGAAAAAATGTAATTTTAGCGGAGAAAAGAGTTATTCTAGCAGAAAAAAGTGTTATTCTAACAGAAAAAAGTGTAATGCTAACAGAAAAAAGTGTAATTTTAACAGAAAAAAGTATAATTTTAGCGGAGAAAAGTGTAATTTTAACAGAAAAAAGTGTAATTTTAGCAGAAAAAGTGTAATTTTAGCCGAAAAAAGTGTTATTCTAGCAGAAAAAAGTGTAATTTTAATGAAGAAAAGTGTAATTTTAACAGAAAAAAGTGTAATTCTAGCAGAAAAAAAATATAATTTTAACAGGAAAAAGTGTAATTTTAATGGAGAAAAGTGTAATTTTAACAGAAAAAAGTGTAATTCTAACAACAACAAAAAGTGTAATTTTAACATCAAAAAGTGTAATTTTAACATCAAAAAGTGTAACTTAAAACTAGATCTAACTTTTTCATTTGTTTTTTTTTTTTATAAAAATCAAATCTCCACCATCACAACAACACCAACGCAACCACACGTCCACACCCATTAACAAACACAAAAGCAAAGAAAAGAACCCCACCTCTAAAAAGTAAATCTAAAAAAGAAAAAGTCACAAGCAAAAAAAAGAAAAAAAAAAAAAAAACAAACTCACTGCAAAACAGAAAAACCACATTCACAGTGAGATTGAAGAAAGAAGAAAAAAAAAGAAAAAAAAGAAGATCTAAAATAAATACTTGTGACTAAAATAATATAAGATCTAAATAACTCAATCACAAAAGTCAAAAACACACAAACATGACACATGAAACATCCCCTATTTTTAATTAAACTTCGGATCTCTCAAAAAAGAAAAAACAAAAAAAAAAAAATTTTAAAAAAAAAACGACGCAGATCTGGGAAGAGAAAAGTGAGGGAATCTCCCTGTTTCCTTAGTTTAACTTTAAAAAAAAAATTGATAAAAGAAAACAGATCGGGAAGAGAAAAATGAGGGAGTGTGTAGGTGGTGCGTGTCTGGGTCGACGGTGGTGAGGCTGTGATTGTGATGGTCGGTGGTGGGATTGTAGTGGGTGGTGCGTGTCAGGGGAGGAGAGGAGGTGGTGCGTTGGTGGTGATTCCGGGAGTGGTGGTGGTAGGGGTGAGGAACGGTGGCAGTGGTGGGGTTAGGTGGTGCGGAAGAGAAGGGGTGAGGAACGGTGGCAGTGGTGGGGTTAAGTGGTGGTAGGGGTGAGGAACGGTGGGGTTCGTCATGGTGAGAGTCGGTGGGGTCGTTGGTGGTGATTCCGGGAGTGGTGGTGGTAGGGGTGAGGAACGGTGGCAGTAGGTGGCCATGTGGAAGTGGTGGTCGGTGGTGGGTGGGACGGTGGTGGGGGAGGTTTGTGTTAGGGTTTAATTTGTTTGTTTTTTTTGAAAGTGGGGATGAGTGGTTTTTGTTTTTTTAGGATTTTGATTTATTTGGGATTTTCGAGAGGGGGAGATGATGATATTATGAGGGATGAGTGAGAAGTGTGTTTGAGAAAAAATGTTATATAGTGGATTAATATTTAATTAATGTGGATTAGTAAAGTAGGGAGGGGGAGTGTTTAATTCGGCATTAATCCCTTTATTTTTGCTTTCAATCTCAGCCCTTCAACTCCCTCATCCAAAGGCTCACAATGGAACTCATGGACTCAAATGTAAGACATGGACTTACTTGATCGTATTATATATATATATATATATATATATATATATATATATATATATATATATATATATATATATATATATATATATATATATATATATATATATATATATATATATATATATATATATATATATATATATATATTATTGATTATAAACTCATTCCTCTCTTTTATGTTTAAAGCAATTGTAAACTATTGATCGGGACAAATGAAATACTTGTCTTCCACTAACGAAACTCACAACACAAATTCTCATTTGTGACGGACAACAAATAAGACCTACATGGGAGGATAAAGACAAGTTATTTGTGATTCCCTATGCATTTTACTTTTTGTCTTATCTACCCATGTGGATGACAAATGAGACCTACTGAAATCACAAATGGTCACCTTTTTCTTCCTTTAAGCTAAACAAATGACACTGATAAAGGGAGTATAATATACATGTGATTGTGAGTTGTGACTTGTGATACACTGATACACTTCAATTTAAGGATAATGTGTAATCCCTCATTAAATTTGAGTAATGGATTTGGTATAATTTAGAAATTGATAATTTGGCATGTGCGGTATACAAGCTTTTTATTTTTTATTTTTTGCAGCAAGCAAAGAAAGATTTCTTATACGGTCGGCATTGGATTCATATGGTCCAATGCACTTGTCCTACTAACGCCGTAAACTAAGATAAAAATGTAACTACATCGGTTAACAAACACTAATTGAAGGTGTACGGCTGGCTGAACACGAATTTTAACAAATGAATGTTTAGGGTAAGCCAGTGTAACCCATACTGCCTTATACCAAGTAACCTGATTCCTCTTGTTCCTCAGCCAGTTATAGCAACTACTGACTGAGTAATCCCCATACTGATATTCCAACAGTTATCTACAAACCCATTCAGAATATAGTCTCTAACCTGACAAATCTTACTCCAATGACAACTGGTGTTAGAAGAAGGATTATATGAATGCCATGGAGAACCCTTTAAATAAACGTGGTGAACCCACTGCACCCATAACTTGTCAGGTTTCTCAGCTAACCACCAGACAAGTTTCCCAATCACAACCTTGTTCTCTACCTGACTTTGCTTCATCCCTAATCCACCTTCTTTCCTTGGTACGCACAATTTAGACCATGCTATGAGAGGAGTTATGTTGTATTCAGTACCTCCTTCCCATAAAAAAAAATCCTACAAATGGTGTCCACTCTATTCATAAATCCTCATGACAACACAAAGATAGTAGCCCAATAATTATACACAGTAGATAGGACAGAATTAACTAACACTAATCTACCTGCATAAGATAATTGATTGGCTCCCAAACTTCTGATTCGTTCAACTATCTTATCAATTAAAATAGCACAACCCTGTTTTTTTAAGCCTCCCTGCAGTAATTGAGACCCCAAATACTTAAAGGTAGATTACCTTAAGAAAACCAGAAACTGCCAATATCTCCTTCTTAAGACCAGATTAACACCCTAAAAATATGCACTAGACTTCTGTGCATTCATATTAAGCCCAGATGCAACTGAGAATGCAGAGTAAGGCCTCATTATCACCATGATAGATTTAGCATCCCCTTTACATAACAATAAGAGATCATCAGCAAACATTAAATGTGTAAGCTGCATTTTTTTTTGCAAAGCGGATGATAGTTAAATTCAAGCTTCTGAGTTGCACAAAGAAGTATCCTGCAAAGATACTCCATACAAAGTGTAAAAATAAAAGGAGACATTGGATCTCCTTGCCTTAACCCTCTTTTGCCATGAAAAAAACCAAATACCTCTCCATTAATGGCAATAGAAAACCTAGCACTTCTAATGCATTCCATCACCAAAGCAGTAAATTGAGGAGGAAACTTAAAGGCATGTAACATCTCTTCCACAAACTACCAACTTACAGAGTCATAAGCTTTCATCAAATCCATCTTAAACACGCATCTAGGAGAAGTAGCATGCCTATTATATAGCCTCACCAAATTCTGACACACCAATATATTCTCAATAATACTTCTCCCATTGATGAAGCCTCCATGATTCTTGCTCACCATCTCAGGTAGAATTAGTGCAAGTCTATTACAAATGAGCTTGGATATACATTTGTGTAAAACATTGCAGCAAGCAATATATAGGCCTAAATTGAGTCACCTAAGTAGGCATCTTGCATTTGGGAATGAGAGTAAGGATAGTAGTATTCAGTTGCTTAAGTAATCTGCCAGATAAAAACACATCAGCCACAGCAGTACAGACCCCATCCCCTATAATCTCCCATGAATCCTTGAAAAAAGCATTAGAAAAACCATCTGGACCAGGAGCTTTATTCTCAGGGATTAAGAATATAGCATCCTTTATCTCTTGATTAGTGATAGGTTTTAAAAGAATAGCCCAGTGATCTGCAGTGCACACACTTCTCTGCTGAACAATTAAAGGATTCACATGCTCAATCTTCTTCTCAGTCCCCAACAGATGTACATAGTAGGCCAAAAAAGCATCACGTATCCCCCGAGGATCATCTTGAACCTTACCATTCATTTCTTTTATAAAAAGCACCCGATTTCTCATGAATTTACTTTTAATTACCCTATGAAAATACTTGGAATTACTATCACCATCCTTAATCCAGGTGGCTTTGGCTTTTTGACTCAAAAACTGCTCACAAGCTTTCTGCAATTCCCTATACTCAGCCACTGCATCCTTCTCCTTGGCTAACCACTCATCATCCTTTGGGTTAGACACCAACTGAGACTGGATATGTTCCAAATTTTTCAGAGCCAACATAGCATTGCTCTCAATATCATCAAAATGATCTTTATTATATTGCTTAAACTGATACTTGAGAGATTTTATCTTCTTGACCAAACAATACATTTTTGTGCCATGAAGACTACATCGCCACCATCCTTGTAAATCAGTAAGATAATGGGAAGCTTCCCCCACATATTAAACTACTTGTATGGTTTCCTCATATTATGTTGTGGACCAGAACTCTTCATTAAACAGAGAGTATGATCAAAATCCCTTTCAGGAAGAAAGTGAGCATAAGTATTATTTAGTTGTTCACTCTATTCCCGATTGATCAAAGCTCTGTCCAATATACTGTATACTTTAGTACTAGCATCCTGCTTATTGTTCCAAGTAAAAAAAGCCCTTTGAGCAGAATTATCCACTAAACCACATCTGGTCACACATCTTTGAAAGTCATCAATTTCAGCATCACTACTACCCCCCAATCTTTCAGCATAAGACAACACACATTTGAAATCCCCACACACTAACCATGGTTCAGTAATATGTGAGGCAAAATCAGCCAGTTGCTCCCATAGAGGAATTCTTGCTTGGAGTTCATTGAAAGCATAAACCATAGATAAACAGAAGGAGGTGTTGGTTGCCAGTTCTTGAATTTTCATATTAATACATTGTGAAGAGAAGTTAATAAAATTCACACTAAAAATAGTATGTTTTGTGATCTTGATTTCAATAACTTGTGTGTTTTGTGACACGTATAACTTGTGTGTTTTGTGATCTTATTTTCAATCGTGTTTGATCAGCCGCTTCGACTCAGTTTCGCCTTTTGCCACCGCAGCTTTGTGTCACGTTGTCAGGTTGATGGTGGTTTGGGTTGAGTTCCTGTGCGGGACGGGTGCTGCTTGTAGTTGGGAATGGGTTGCGGCGGGTTGATGGTTATTCGGGTTTTGGAGGTGGGGTTATATGGGGGTAGTTAGGTAATTTCGTTTGTTTTCTTAATTCACTCCCTCTGTAATACCCTGTATTTTATTACCTTGGTCAAGACTAGTCAACGGTAAATGGGTAAATATATTTTATAAAATTATATTATATTGTATTTATACGAGTTATGTATGAGACGGAATAATAATAGTATATATAAGTATATATATATAAGTATATATATATATAAGTATACTTATATATATACATACATATACTACACCCACCTTATATACTCCACTCTACACCTTATCCACTCACAAAATCACAACACAATCCACAAAAATATGAGAGGAGAGAAAAGAGAGAAATTAGAAGAAAGAAGATTTTGTCCCTCCGCCCCAAGATCGTCTTATACTATCATATATATTTATTAATTTATACCGTTGACCCGCCTCGACCTTGACCCACCTTAGGACCACCGTTGACCGCCAAAAAAGGAGTGTGATCGCGACTTTTACATGGGTTAAATGGTTGCTGTTGCTGTTTTGTGTGACCGTCTTAAGACGGATTTTTGACCCTTGTTTGTGGCCTAAACTAGAGTGTTAAGGGCGTGGGTTTTTGTGGGAAGTGAGGGGATCACGGTGGTGGTCATGGGTGGTGGATTAGGTGGCGGTAAGTGGTAGAAAATGGGTGGTAAAGAGAGGTGTACGGGTTGGGTTATTGTTGGTTGTTGTTTGTTGCGTCGTGTGTTGTTGTTGAGTTGTTGGTGTCGTGTTTGGTGGTTGGGCTTGGGTTGGTGGTGGTTTTCGGCGCTGGGCAGGCCGTGGCCAGGTAGGGTAGTGGTAGTACGAGTGGTGGCCATCTTGGTGGCAGTTGGTGCGTGTTTTTGGTGAGTGTTTGTGTTATGTTGGGTGGCTTTGCTGGTTGTGTTGTTGCGGGTTGTGCGGAGTTGCTGGTCGTGGCCCACCATGGCTGGTGGCGGCAGTAGCGGGTGGCGGTGGTTGCCGTGGCTAAGGAGGGAGAATGGGTGTGAGTGAGTCGGGTTTGAACCATGTGTAGCGAGGAAAATGAGTCGGGATTTAATTATTGTACAATGAGTACGAGTCAGGATTTGAATTTAATTATATTATATAATGGTAATTTAATTAGATTAGTTAGTAATTATATGTATTTAATTATCTTACTTAGGTGACAGTTTTGTCAGACGGTTTTATGAGACGAATCTTGCTTGTGTCGAGTAGCTTACGGAGAATTGCTAAAAGGTAAGTTAATCCTACTCAGTTTCAATATATTGGAATGGTCATTGGAGCCGTGTTTTAGTGGTCATTGCATTATAACATGTTGTAAATTCATATGTTACGGGAAAGGATTATGACATGATATTGGTTAAGACGACTTGATGAGTCGGTAATTAGCATATTGTGTGGTACCTTGCATTTATTATATTTGTCACGTGTATTGGAGGATATGACGGTTGTGATTGTTTGGTTTTTGTTGAGGAGACGAAAGGCGGTTGGGAGACCGTCTTCCGCATGAGTCGCCTCTTTGAGCTTCCCACTCTAAGAGGGATGTGCTTATTAATGACTTGAGTACGAAGGGACTCGTGTAGTTAAGACACGACGTCTGACCGGGGACCTGGTACGTCTGGGCGTGTCCCGGTACCTGTTTGTGTGGTGTGGTGTGGTGTCGTGGGCGTGTTCCTGGCACCGGTGGTTGTAGGTACGACTAGGCGTGTTCCTGTACCGGCGTGGTTGTTGTTTGATAACGTTTCATTCATATCATAGTCATGTTGCATACTCACAGACTTTGTGTCGTGTCTCACTTTATTTTTTATTTATTGAAACTGACGTGTTGTGTCTCTGTGTAATTGTCACCTATTTCCGCGATGGCCTGTGTCGATCCATATGATATTTCCGATCATTTGGGGAGTAGGTTAAGTACATGTTATCTTTGATAGCACGTGGGAGACGAGACGAGCCTTGATGACATCCGAGTCGAGTATAGTTAGCTAGAAGATTATAGTTGTCATGAGTAGTACTTTTCTTCGTTTATTAGTTTATGGTTTGTAATAACTAAACTTCTTATTTATATAAAGAGTTTTTTAATTGTAATTCCGGTGTCACTGCCTCGGGAAATCGAGACGGTAACATTTCCTAATTACCTTAGTCAGGTAAGAAGGGGGTGTTACACCCTCAAACCCAAAGGGGAAAATAAGGGATTTGAGGGAGTATATAGTAATTTGTTTAAACATAAAGCCTATTTGTATCTTCTTAAACAAGAGTTTGTAAGCTTATTCATTCTCTTTTGTCACTATTTCCTTTGGTTAGTTGATGTACTTGCTTTCAAAAGACGCTTCTATCTATATCATCTATATATGATAAGGTGTCATTATTTCGAATTTAAGGGATTTTGGACAATCAAACGTTTGTGTTTTTTCGAATTTATAAGGTTTTCTAATTAACTTATATTTAAAGTGGCAACAAAACAATACCTAAATAAAACTTCCAATGAACTTACAACTAGCCAGTCTGATGCGACGGGTCGTTGTCCGCTAACAAACACATTTATATCCAACTACTAACATAGCAAGCAAGTCGGAGTCGAACCCAAAGGACGGAGATACTCAAATTGTTCAATCTAATTGTAGTTGTACTAAGGGTTGTCACAATTGGTTTGGGTTGATGATTCTAAACTAATGAAAGTAATAAATAGCAATGAAAGGTAAAACAAGCAATAAGAACAAGGATGTGAACAAATGATTAACAATACTAGGGGAACCTGGGATCATAAGGGAATCATGGTGAACTAGCACAAATGAGTCAAATAGATGCAAGCAATTATTATTGTTGGAATCGAGTTAGTTTATATCTTACAATTCCTAGGAAGTTTTGGGTCTCGGAGCCGAGTCAGTAAAGACTTTACAACACCTACAAGTCAACTTAATTCTTCCTATTCAACTATATGCATGGTCTAACAAGCCTTGAGTTGGTTTATTTCTTACAAGTCTTGTTGAAAGGATAAGAGAATCATGCTAGGTTGTCAATCAAGCATTTCATCAAGCATAACATGTGCATAAGTTGAAAATACAATAAGCAAGCATTCATATGAACTCATTAAGCATGGATTTATCCCATAATTACTCCCCTAATCCCCCACTAACCCTAGCTAAGAGACTACTCACTACACATTATGATTATTATGCTAGCAATGATGTCAAACATCACAACACAAGTGAACATGATGATTAAGCAAAATAATAAGCAAGAGATTAACAAGTAAAGAAAAAGGGATTAAGAATGTTACCAACTTGGAGAGTAAAGATGAACATAAATAAAGAAGAATACTTGAATAAAGATGAAGACTTGTCACTTAATCTTCAAATACATACCCAAGAGATCCAAATGTAAACAACTTGAATTGAACAAAGGAAATGGATGAACAATAGAAGAAACCCTTTGATTGATTGTGGAGAGTTGTCAATTCCTCAATACAAACCCAAGAATTCTTGAAGTACAAAGCTAAATCTAAGATTGTTTGAGAAATAACTAAAGGAAGATTAAATTGCAATTTGTGGAATGATTAAAAACTAATCTATTCTAATCTACTCCTAATGAGAGCTTAATCTAATCTAAAGAGGCTTAATCTTTTGATTATTACACATGGAGTATATATAGTGGGTACAACATTAGGTTTAAGCAAAGGGTAGATTAGGAAATAATCTTATGTGTCGAATAGAGCCTTGCACGTTTCACAGGGTATCCGTGGGAGGCAGTTCTGGGCATCAACTCGAGCGGGTTGCCTACAACTCGAGCGGGTTGAGGAGCATCTCTTTTCTCTTTGCTTCTTTGCTTATGATGCTTCTATATGCTCCTTTATTCCTATCATCCATGGTCATCATTCTTACCTCCTCTTCATACTAGTCCATCCAAGATCATCAACAAGCTTCCAAATATACGCGAGAGACGGGAATTTCGCCTCCTTATCTTCTTTCCTACAAGACATATGAAATGCACTAGGAAAGCAAATAGCAAGCAAATGACGGATAAAATGGCTATCGAATTTTATATTAGTATGCAAAAATAGGTTGATTAGGGGACTAAATGTGTGTAATCATGAGCCACATCAAATATCCCCAAACCGAACCTTTACTCATCCCGAGTAAAGAGGTGACTAGAACTAGACCATTATTTAACTATCCTAATAATAATATCACCGATGTGAGACAATTAGCGGGTCTCAATTCGCCTCTTCAACTCACAACAAGACATCCATGAGGTAAGATGCCTTCTTGCAAGGCAAGGTGGGGCTTGCCAAAATGGCGATGCGTCCAAGCATTAAGCACACAAAAACAAGTCAAATGATATATCTAAAAAAGAATAGTCACCTTCCTCATTTAAGTGGCGGAAATCATCTACAAGGGAAGCAATTTAAGGGTACACACTCCATCATAGTTATTAATTCTCCTAGTTACTAAGTCCAAGAGGATACAAACAAGTCACCTCCAAGTTGTGTTAAACTAGGCTACTTTCGTCCACAATTGCTAAATGCTTTCGTCAAAAGCAAATTCCCTATGGTGTTAGAAAACACTGTAGGATCACGGAATTCCCCCTCTTGCCTAGACAAGAAGAAGGGTCATCCCCTCTCCACCATGCAACAAAGATAGGATCATCAATAGATAAAAGGATCAAGATAGTTGAGTTTCACGATGGTAGTTTGCTTTTGAGTTATTCTTCCTCCCATTTTTGTAGCATTTGAAAATTAAGAGCATTTCTTGTCATTTTTTATGTTTGGCATTTTGATACTTGGCAATTTCAATTTTGCGTTTTTGAACATTTTTCAAAGTATCCCCATTTGTAGCAAGGTTACTTCTATTAAAACATAGGAGTCTATTTTTGCTCCTCGTTTCATTGATGCAATTTGCAAACATTTGATTTTGATTTGGTACTTGATTCGGTTTAAAACTTTGTCGTCTAAGCTAACAAATCAAAACAATATTTATAAAGTTAACTAACCACTCTTAGTAGAGTGGCAAGTAAAGGTCGGCTCCCAAAAGACGAGTATTGAATCAAGTTATCGGTTGTAGAGAGCTATATCTTAGGGTGTCACAAATTGGGTTGAGATTGAGATTTGTAAACTAAACTACTTAACAATGAAATGTAAAGAAATGAAAGTGAAACAAAGTAAGTAAACAAATAGAGTTTGTAAACAATCGATTAAGGTACTAGGGTGTCATGGGTTTATAGTGGATTCATGGTGGTGATCATACAAACAGGTTTACATAAATGCAAGCAAATTATTGTGGTAGTAGAATCGATTAGTTTATGTCTTACAATTCCTAAGAAGATTTGGGTCTCGGAGCCGAGTCCGTCAAGACTGTACAACACCTACAAGTCGACTTAGTTTCTTCCTATTCAACTATATGCATGGTCTAAATAGCCTTGAATTAGTTTATATCTTACAAGTCTTGTTGAATAGATAAGAGATTCATGCAAGGTTGTCAATCAAGCAATTCATCAAGCATAACATGTGCATAAGTTGAAACTACAACAAGCAAGCAATCTTATGAAAGCATATTAGATTAAGTATGGATCTACCCCCATGTTTTAATTCCCCTAATCCCCCATTAACCGTAGTTAGGATACTAGTCACTCATGGTCATGGTAAACATGCTAATAAGGGTGTCAATCATATTAACAAGGTTAAACGTGGTGATTGAGTAAAACATTAATTAATTAATTAAGCAAAGGGTAAAAGAGATTATACCAAATTAAGGATGATCCAAATAATAGGCAAAGAATAATAGAAGAACACTTGATGAATGAGGAAGAGTTGTCAAGTCTTCAATAAACCCCAAATAGTCTTCAAATTACCTAACTAAATCTAAGAATACTTGAATGATTAAAGAGAAATTAAGATTTGATTAATATTGATTAGAGTAAATACAATTTGATTAAAACTAGATTATTAATATGCAAAACTTGATTAAAGCTTGATGATTAATCCCCTAACACAATGGGGTATTTATACTAAATACAAGTATTATGGTAACTAAGGGCTTAAATGACAATTAAGTCCCTAAGAAGGAGATTAGTGCCTTGCAAGTCCCATAAGGAGCCGCCCGACTTGTCTTTGATGTATGCTCGAGCTGCTCAGGGATCCGCTCGACTTGACCATGGGACGCCTGGATTGTGGCTTGGGACGCTCGTCTTGAGCTCGGGACGCCTGGATCCTGGGTCAGCTTCTATTCTTCTTCTTTTGACTGCCTAAGGATCCGTGGGGATCGTTGAGGGGTCGTGGGGGTGTTCATCATTGCCCATTCTATTTGATTTATTCACTTAGCCCTTTAGTATTGGTCTCCTCTTTGGTGCTTGGTCATTAGATGCACTCCATTTAGCGCCACTTTGCTCCATAAATGCAAGGCTATCAATCCTCTCCTACCAAGGACACAAAACCTCAAAGAATATGCAAAGTAAGGAACTAAAGATAAGAAACGACCCTAATAAGTACTAAAAAGCATAGGAACGAGGCTAGTTCGGGGACTAAATGTGCACAAATATGAGTCACATCAAATATCCCCAAATCGAACCTTTGCTCGTCCCGAGTAAAGAGGTGACTAAAACTATGACCTTTATTAATAATACTAGCCGATGTGAGACAATTAGAGGGTCTCACTCCGCCCCTTCAACAAGACACCTATGAGGTAAGATGCCTTCTTGCAAGGCAAGGTGGAGCTTGCCAAAATGGCAATGCATCCAAGCATTAAGCACACAAAAACAAGTCAAATGATGCATCTACAAAAGAATAGCCAACTTCCTTATCTAAGTGGCGGAAATCATCTACAAGGGAAGCAATTTAAGGGTACACACTCCATCATAGTTATTAGTTCTTCTAGTTACTAAGTCCAAGAGGATACAAGCAAGTCACCTCCAAGTTGTGTTAAACTAGGCTACTTTCGCCCACAATCACTAAATGCTTTCGTCAAGTGTAGGCTCCCTATGGTGTTAGAAACATTGTAGGATCGCGGAATTCCCCCTCTTGCCTAGACAAGAGAAGGTCGTCCCCTCTCCACCATGCAACAAAAATGAGATCAACCTATAAAAGGGATCAACATGCTTTGAGTTTCACAATGGTAGTTTGCTTTTGATTTGTTTTTCCCCCTAATTTCTTGTGGCATTTGTCTTTTGAGAACATTTTTTTTGCCATTTTTTATGTTTGGCAATTTGGTACTTGGCAATTCTTTTCAATTTTGCATTCTTTTTGAACATTTTCAAAGTAACCTCATTTTGTAGCATGGGTAATTTTATTGAAGCATAGGAGCCTATTTTTGCTCCTATTTTCATTGTTGCAATTTTTGCAAACTTTCTGACTTTCACTTTGGTACTTTGAACTCAAATTGGAGATTATTGTGCTCATTCCCTTTTTGTTGGCAAAACATGATGATAAAAATGAAAGAACGATTGCATGGCTTCAAAGGTCACCTTGGAATAAACGGTAGCCAAGGAGTTATCACACCACAAGGTACTCTTGACTAGGGTTTAGTCCATGGGTCAAAAGATACTAGTATGACACATCCTAGGGTGTCTTGAGGGTATTCTAGCAAACAAAGTCTCAAGGAGAAAAGTTATCTACAAGGGCCTATATACACTTGCCAAACTTCCCAACTAGACACTTTCACAAAAAATTTCCTAATATGCAACTACATACCATGATGCAACTAGCAAATATACAACCTAACACTAGTAGAGAAATGGTTTTTGGCTACGGTTAAAAACGACTTTTGCCTATGGTTCCTCAACCGTGGTAAATCGGGGCGTTGCGTCAGATCAAGTACTTATGGCTACGGTTATTAATAGGAGCCGTAGCCTAAAGTGACTTATGGCTACGGTTATTAAGATTAAACCGTAGCCATAAGTCACTTTAGGCTACGGGCTTTTTTAACAACCGTAGCCGCATCTCAATTAATTTTTTTTTAAAAAAATATTTCCATTAATAGTTTTGTTGAATGTAAAGTTTTTATTAAGATAATAATTAATTACAAGACGAATCTTGAACATAGAATTGTAATTACAAATCAACATTAATCCTCAAAGCTAAACAAAATAAGTATAATACAGAGTTACACAGTACATAAAAAAAAATTGTACCAAATTTTAAAATCTTAATTGTTAAACCCGCATCTAAGTACAAGCAACATGCCCCATTAGACAAAGGCAGCAGGCAGAGCGAGCGGACGACGAACAATAGCAGCAACGACCTATATCAGGAAGAAGCACTAGTCAACAACGACGTGCATAGTAGGCTGCATCACACAACAGTGCATCGCCCTACTAGTAATATTAACCTTTGGTTTGTTTGGAAATATGAAAGAATAAAGAAAACTCATACAACTATCTATCTTTGCTGCCATGTTCCATTTACACCAAAAAGAACACTCTGCAGAAACACAACATTGTAAATTATTCAAGAGCTGATTAGGATTCCGTATATATATATATTTGACACAATGGTAAGACTATTCATCATCATCATTGATACGCTACAAGGAGAAAAATTAACATCAAATTATGTGATCACCTGCTCATATCTGGCATGATGAAATATGGGATTATTTTGAGAAGAACAGTTAAAATTGGTTGCGAAAATTCCTGCTGCTGTTTCTGGGACTTCCTGCACACCAAGCAGAGGATACACAGAGAACACAATGGACAACATGATATTTAAGTGTCGTCGGATCGAACCAAAAAAAAAAAAAACAAATAAGTAAAGAAAATGGTGAAAAGAAGAGTCACGAAAGTAATATCTAATGCGCTGAGGTGTCTACCGAACATACTTTCTATGTGCATCCATCTTGTTTGAATCTGTAGACACACTCAAAAGTCGGTCTATCCCAATTAAATGAAAAACAGAAATCATGAATCATACCTGATGGTCGATAACCTTCCAACATTCATGGAACAAAAAAAAAAAAGCTTGTGAACGACCATCCTACACAAACGTACGAGAAATGTTACTTTGTAGAAAAACACAAATTCTCACTTATGACAAACACTTTTCGTCACAAGCTTGTGACCTCTCACAAGCTATCACAAGCTACAGGTGGGTGGGAGAGCAAGTGGGAGAGGGGCTGTCACAAGCTACAGTATCATTATCAAGTTGTCTGATATACACATTATAAATGACACTTCAAAACACATCGTCTTTGAATATCGTAAAAAAATGAACTTAAACCACCAACCTTTTCTTCTTACTATATATCAATTCATCATTTTAGAAATTAGTTCAAGAATATCGATCAAATACTTTAAAACATAAACTTTTATCTCAAATGGTTGTGATACGGCCTCATGCCAAAAACACACTCCAACACATACATATACTATCTACCACAAGCATTATCACAAATTGGTTGGGTTAATAAGTAAATTAATAGATCAATTAACGAACCAAGTTAATGAAGACTATCAAACTCGAACTTAAAATAACAGAAGTAAAAAGGAAAAAGAGGGAAAACCACCTCATGAGCGGTAAATAATGGCGATGGCGTCGTCCAGGTTATTCAAACTCTTGAGCATTCTCATTTATTTTTCGAATGTGAATATAGTTGTAATACCCCGAATTTTATTATCGATTGAGCGAGATATTATTATTTAATAGTAACGTAAAAGTAATTAAATCATGTTAGTGTGGTAATGGTAAAAGCGTAAAGGTAATTAATTGATTCATATTGTAAGATGAGTCGGGTTTATAGTTTTAGGTGGCATTTTGGGTCAAGGTGTTATAACCCATTTACCCACTTACCCATTTACCTTTTTACCTCACCAAAACCCTAAAACAAAACCCTAATTCAACCTTAAAACCCAATCCCCCTTCCTACCGTCATTTTGCACATCATCATCATCAACCCCTTTTCTTCCACGCCACAAGCCTCTTTTACAGCCAACGAGCGCACGCCGGTGAGTGTGGAGGGAGTAGGGTCTGCCGTGAGTCTAGGGAAGCTGTTGCTGGTGGACGAGGGTGGTTGTACTTGCCGGAATAGCACAGATCGACGGCCGTCGTAGGTGGCGAGTTTCGGGTGGAGTACTTCTGATCTGCAGTTAGCTTATTACCGCTATTTGAGATTGACAGGTATTTCAGAGACTGATGGGAGCTGGCCGGGAAGAGAGCTTGGATGACTGACTTAGTGCCTAGCCCACCTTAGTCTTATTAGTAGTTTTATCAGATTTTATCTTTTGGTCGTATTTTGAGACTTTGTTTTAATTCCAGTTGTAATCTCATTATAAACATTTTAATAAAGTACTGTGTTTCTTCCCTTTGTTATCTACTGCCTCGGGTTTCCGAGATGATAACACCGTCACTTATCTGAGAAGTCCTAGTTCAGGCCATTAAATAAATGGAGGTGTTACAAAGTGGTATCAGAGCGAACGATCCTCAGGCCTAAACCAATGAATCTAATGAATTTAGGAAGAGTCAAATAAAATGAACCCCCGGGATAGAACTGTTAGGAGCACACTAAAGGTAAGGGATGAGTTAGGGGCCCCCTCACACCGAACCATTGGCCCTCTCAGTTTGACCCGGGTACCTTGAGATCATATGAGAGAAAAAGGGTAGAGTAGGAAAGTTGTATGATATTGAACATGAAAGACTATTCTATGATATGAGAAATTAGGCAAGGTGATATGCTGTTAGTATGAGTACACATGTGTTTATTTGTGATTCGGAGGTAAGAATTGGCATGATAATGAAGTAAGATATATATATATATATATATATATGATGCTTAATATTTTAAGATGGATGTTATGTCTAGTGATATGCGGTTATGTGATCCCTGAACCATGTTAGCTAGATATGTAGGGTAGGAGATGATTAGAATTGATTAGAGTAGCCGATGTAATTCTAGTGTTGCAGGGAACATCACTAACTCTCCTAAATTTTTAGAGACATGCCTCCGAAAAGGGATACCGCTGCTAATGACACCCAAGCGGAGTTGAATAGGCTCCGAGCTGAGAATGAGGCCCTAAAGGCCAAACGAGTGGATCCGGGAAAGATGAGCACCATTGTGGCAAGGCATAACCCCACAATATTCACTGGAGAGGGGAACCTCAATTGCTGGGGGAATGGTGTAGAGAATTCACCAATCTGTTTGAACTGATAGCATGTCCGGAAGAGCTGCAGGTGGATCAAGCTGCCCACTATCTTAGGGCCACAGCCGGTGACTGGTGGACCAGGAATAAGGTGGAGATACGACAGGTTGCTAGGGATCTTGAGACGGGACATGTGTCTTGGTTGGAATTCCAAGAGTTTCTGAAGAATGAGTTCATGCCCGAGTTCCAAAAAGCCAAACTACGGGAGGAGTTTGACACTTTCAAGATGACAAAAGACATGACAGTGGAGGCTTATCATCGGAAATTTTGCAGATTATCCTCATACATTGATGACTTTGGGCGAGAATGAGGCTATCTTGGCTATGAGGTTTGAGCGGGGACTCACTATGGACATCAAGAAGAGGCTCATAGCAGCTCCACCCACCACGATTCAGACATTTACTTGAGGGTCGGTGTCTTCTGCCGAGAGGTTCTCGGAACATATCAAGGCCGATAAGAAAGGCAAGGCCGAGAAAAGGAAGCTGGAGACCACGAGCGATAATCTGGGGCAAAGAAGCGAGTTCGAGCAGATATGGTGGGTACTCCACTAACAAAGTGCCCGGGGGTATGAGAGCTCGAGTGGAGGCGGCTTCGGGGGCACCGGCGGGGGAGGTAGCTCTGCGGGGATTACTTGTTTGGGTGCGGAAAGACGGGACACAAGAGGTTTGAATGCCGATCATCCGGGGTGAATCATTCGGTGGATACAGGGCACCTATGTCCGGGTTCAGTGGCTCTCGTTCGGTGGGGTCCAGGTATAACAGATTATCGCACACCTATGTCCGGCTATGGGGGAGGTGCGAGGTCCTGGAGCTAGTGTGATTACGGGGAAGCTACAACAACTACGAACCGTAACCAACAGAGTCGGCAGAGTGGGAGTACCAACTTTCGAGAGGATCGCAAATGAGGGGAACAAACAACTGGAGCGCTTCTTCAAGTCGAGTGGGCTGTCCAGTGGCAAGCTCTTTGCCATGGGCAAGGAGGCAACTAAGAATGACGCTCATGTGGTGACCTGGTACATTTCTGTTAACTCTAAACCCACCTTTGTGTTGTTTGATTAGGAGCTACACATTCCTTTATATCTCTGCGGAACATGCCAGTCTTAAACCTTAAGTCATATGATAGAATTGTTGATTCGGTAGTTGTACCTTCTTGGGAGTCGGTGTCTTGTGATAGAGTCTACACTGGGGTACCAATCCAGATCGGGGAGGTTGTGTTTCTTTGTGACCTTATAGAGTTTCCTTTGGGGGTTTTGAGGTGATTCGGGGATGGACTGGTTAGGGAAATACAAAGCTTTTATCGATTGCTATCAGAAGAAAATCTCATTGAGGGGACCTAAGGGAGCTAGGGTGTCTTATAAGGGGTATGTGGTCAAGCCAAGAGTCAAATTCATATCTGTTAACACCCTAAAGTCGAGTCTGAGGAAAGGGGATCGATTGATCTTGTGTCGATGTGGGATAGTGAGTCGGAGACCCCTAAGGTGTCCGAGATTCCGGTGGTGAGGGAGTTCGAGAATGTATTTCCGGAGGACATTCCAGGGTTACCACCGAAAAGAGAAGTGGACTTTTCCATTGATTCAAGCCGGCACATGGGCCGATTTCTAAACCACCTTACCGTATGGGACCAAAGGAGATGGAGGAATTGAAGAAGCAGTTGGATGAGCTAGCAGAGAAAGGTTACATACGGCCTAGTGTTTCACCTTGGGGAGCATCAGTGTTGTTTGTCAAGAAGAAAGATGGAAGCTTGAGACTTTGCGTGGATTACCGTGAGTTGAATAATGTGACCATCAAGAACCGTAATCCTTTGCCAAGGATCGATGATTTGTTCGATCAATTAAGTGGAGCCGGAGTTTTCTCTAAGATCGATCTGAGGTCGGGTTATCACCAGTTGAGGATTAAGAACGAAGATATACCTAAGACCGCTTTCAGAACCAGGTATGGGCACTATGAGTTCGTGGTCATGCCATTCGGGTTGACTAATGCGCCAGCGGTGTTCATGGACTTGATGAATCGAGTGTTCAGTCCTTACCTGGACAAGTTTGTGGTTGTGTTCATCGATGATATCCTGGTGTACTCCAAGAACGAGGAAGAACATGAGGAACATTTGAGGTTAGTATTAAAAACCTTGGAGGAGAACCAGCTATATGCCAAGCTGAGCAAGTGCGAGTTCTGGTTGAAGAAAGTTGCTTTTCTGGGGCATGTGATTTCCAAGGAAGGGGTGTCGGTTGATCCTAGTAAGATTGAGGCAGTGACAAGATGGCAGAGTCCTAAGAATGTGGGTGAGATCCGAAGCTTCTTGGGGCTAGCAGGTTATTATCGAAGATTTGTCAAGGACTTCTCAAAGATCGCAAAGCCATTGACGTCATTGATGCGGAAGGAGAACAGGTTTGTTTGGGATGAGAGTTGTGAGGAGGCGTTTCTAACCCTCAAAGAACGTCTCACTACAGCTCCTATCCTTGCACTACCAGATGGGAATGATAATTTCGAGGTGTATACTGATGCTTCCAAGAAGGGTCTGGGGTGCGTATTGATGCATAACGGGAAGGTAATCGCTTACGCTTCTCGACAGTTGAAGACCTACGAGGAGAATTACCCTACTCATGATCTAGAGTTGGGGGCAGTGGTGTTTGCGCTTAAACTATGGCGACATTATCTTTATGGAGCTACCTTCAAAGTGTTTTCCGATCACAAGAGCTTAAAATACATTTATACACAAAAGGAGTTGAACATGAGACAGAGGAGATGGATCGAATTGATCGGCGATTATGACATGGAGATACTTTATCATGAGGGGAAGGCGAATGTCGTAGCTGATGCTTTGAGCAGAAATCCATCCATGCTTTGAGCGGTGCAGATCTAGGGTGAGGATGCATAATGAGTGCGGGAGATGGGAATCCACATGATCCGGAAAGGAGAGACTCTTGGGGACTTGACCGTTGAGCCGGAGTTATATGAGGAGATCCGAGAGTTACAGGAAGCCGATGCTAGAATTGAGAAGTGGCGTAGCACAGTAGAACAGGCAGAATCTGGGGTTGATTCCGAGTTTGTTATCCATACTGATGGTAGTCTGAGGTTTGGAGGACGGTGGTGTGTTCCGGATAATGAGGAGCTGAAGAGGAAGATTCTTACCGAGGCACATGCTACCCCATACTCAGTTCATCCTGGGGAGAGATAAGTGTACAAGGACCTCAAGAAGACTTTTTGGTGGCCGAATATGAAGAGGGAAGTTCTTTGAGTTCGTAGCTCGATGCTTGACGTGCCAGAGAGTGAAGGGTGAACATAAGAGACCGCAAGGGAAGGTTCAACCATTAGATGTGCCAGAGTGGAAGTGGGAGAGCATTTCCATGGATTTCATTGTTGGGTTACCTCGAACTCAGAGAGGTAACAATATGATTTGGGTGATCGTGGATAGGCTAACCAAGTCGGCTCACTTTATCCCCATGAAGGATACTTGGAGTAAAGCTGAGTTGGCCAAGGCTTATGTTCAGTATGGGGTGAAGCTGCATGGTGTGCCCAAGGACATCATTTTCGATAGAGACTCCAGGTTTCTATCCAAATTCTGGCAGGAGTTGCAGTCATTAATGGGTACTCAGTTAAAGATGAGCACCGCTTTTCATCCAGCTACAGATGGTCAGACAGAGAGGACTATTCAGACACTCGAGGACATGTTGAGGGCTTGTGTTTTGGAGTTCGGTGGGTCTTGGGAGGATAGACTGGGGTTGATTGAGTTTTCATACAACAACAGTTACCACGCTAGTATTGGGATGGCTCCATTTGAGGCTCTATATGGCAGGAAGTGTAGGAGTCCTGTGTGTTGGGATGATCGAGCTGATGCGGTAGTTTTGGGACCAGAGATGATTCAGGAGATGGTTGAGCGGTGCGAGATCATTCGACGAGAAGATGAGGGCTGCCCGGGACCGACGAGAAGAGCTATCGACGCTAGGAGAAGCGACATTTCTTTCAAGGTGGGAGAGAAAGTACTTCTTAGAGTGTCCCCGATGAAGGGAGTGATGAGATTCGGGAAGCGGGGGAAGTTGAGCCAGAAGTTTATTGGGCCATATGAGATCTTGGATAGAGTTGGAGAGGTGGCATATCGGCTAGCCCTACCACCAGCTTTAGCCAGGGTACATAATGTCTTCCATGTTTCTCGATTGGAGGTATTTGAGTGACCCTTCGCATATTTTGAGCCATGATGTGGTCGAGGTGGACGAGCAGTTGACCTACATCGAGACACCTAAGGAGATTTTGGACAGGAAAGTTAGAAAGACTAGGCACGGAGAGACTGCATTAGTGAAGGTGTTGTGGACTAATCATAAGGCAGAGGAGGCTACCTGGGAAACCGAGGCCGCAATGAGAGAGAGTTATCCACATCTGTTCACTTGAGGTAAGTTACGGGACGTAACTTTCTTTTTAGGAGGGTAGAATGTAACATTTCGTGTTTATGTAGTCTAGTTGTGTGTTTGTGTTTGTGTTAGTTATACGGGATGTCTTTATATTCGGATGACATGTTTGGTATGGGAGCGAACTTCGGGACGAAGTTCATTTTAAGGGGGGAAGACTGTAATACCCCGAATTTTATTATCGATTGAGCGAGATATTATTATTTAATAGTAACGTAAAAGTAATTAAATCATGTTAGTGTGGTAATGGTAAAAGCGTAAAGGTAATTAATTGATTCATATTGTAAGATAAGTCGGGTTTATAGTTTTAGGTGGCATTTTGGGTCAAGGTGTTATAACCCATTTACCCACTTACCCATTTACCTTTTTACCTCACCAAAACCCTAAAACAAAACCCTAATTCAACCTTAAAACCCAATCCCCCTTCCTACCGTCATTTTGCACATCATCATCATCAACCCCTTTTCTTCCACGCCACAAGCCTCTTTTACAGCCAATGAGCGCACGCCGGTGAGTGTGGAGGGAGTAGGGTCTGCCGTGAGTCTAGGGAAGTTGTTGCTGGTGGATGAGGGTGGTTGTACTTGCTGGAATAGCACAGATCGACGGCCGTCGTAGGTGGCGAGTTTCGGGTGGAGTACTTCTGATCTGCAGTTAGCTTATTACCGCTATTTGAGATTGACAGGTATTTCAGAGACTGATGGGAGCTGGCCATGAAGAGAGCTTGGATGACTGACTTAGTGCCTAGCCCACCTTAGTCTTATTAGTAGTTTTATCAGACTTTATCTTTTGGTCGTATTTTGAGACTTTGTTTTAATTCCAGTTGTAATCTCATTATAAACATTTTAATAAAGTACTGTGTTTCTTTCCTTTGTTATCTACTGCCTCGGGTTTCCGAGATGGTAACACCGTCACTTATCTGAGGAGTCCTAGTTCAGGCCCTTAAATAAATGGGGGTGTTACAATAGTAGGCTGGTTATTTAGACTTTTGAGCATTTAATACTACTATTAACTACATGAATGGGAGGTGTGGCACAAAACTGATGAAGAAGGTACATGCCTTGATACTAACCTGTTGTTTTTACATCATCTGGCATCGACGCAATACGGGCAAAATTCTGCTGTGGGTGGCACATCCTGCAAGAATAGGAAAGAGATTATCAATGCAAATAGAAATATAATGAAAGGAAAAATTGTATATCCCTTAAGTAATAAGGCTATAGTAGATGGCTGAGTAGACTCGGAAATTAACATAGCCTTTTGTGTCAATTTGCTAGTATCTACATTTTGTGTGTACAGTTGGTTGTTCTTCATGATTAATTACTAAATCAGCCTCCATGTGAGTAATCCGTAACATATTAAGTTAATACTTGTAGAATACATGATTCTCGGAATATACATCCAAGCAAGCTAAAAAGTAAGACAAAGCATATTCACCTTTTCGTATCTTTCATGACAAAAGTATTCTATTTCCTGGCCAGATCAATAGCACTTTCCAAGTTTCGGGCACCAAATACTTTTTCAACTGGCAGCTCCTTGATCTTAAAAAAGAGGAGGAAGATAGCAACTTATAATATTAGTGTAGAATAGATCAGACATTCACACCAATGAAGAGATGAAAAACAAATTGAAAACCAGTAGCAGAGAAGGGTATATAACAGAGGGGAAGTTGAGTATTAAGAAAGTGCGAGAAATACCTGTTCTTTTGACTGTTTTAATTCTATAATTAGCATTTGTATCAACTGAATGCATGTCGTATGCCGGCATAAATTCGCTTACTATTCCAATTTCCCTCTCCAAATTAACTGGTAGTAAATAAAGATGTAAAAAAGTATAATCATAATCCATCTCAATGGGAATCTTTTCCATAATTTGAAGATAGTTAAAAAGTGATAAAATTTACTGACACATAAATACATTATCTATCAACCTGTACGTACAAAACCTATAAACAAACATTAACACACCAAAAGTTATAACCTTGCACGTAATGAACTCGTTGCGAGCATGGCTGGTGACTAGAGAGCTTGTACTACTGCAGAAAACGTCTAATTATAGGTGTCTTAACATAAGAAACCATTTATTTAAAATTGCAAATTTTATGGAACCCATCAAAACGGCAGTATCTGAACCATGAAATAACGATTAGCCATGAAATTCGATAATGGTTTAGCTGATTGAATCTTCATAAAGCTAGAACGAGGGCTTTGAACAACCACCTGAGTATAATACGAACTGAAATACAATACACAAGCGCATCAGGAGCTCTTTATTGTATTCACAATATTACAAGTCCAGCTTAATTGAACTGAAAAATATCCCTCCCTTTCACTCTAATCGATTAAAACGATCCATCTCCCAATTGAATTGAAACTTGATTGAAAGGCTTATCCCTAATACTTAATTCTACCAATAGAACCCTAAATGATAAAAAATAATACCTAAATTCAGTTATAAACCGAAACAAATGAGGAAAAACAAATGATTTAAGAAAAAAATTGATAAAAACACCAACCTGATTGAAAATTGCATGCGAAGTAGATGATGAGGTGCTGCCGGAAGCAACAATCTGGGTCACGAGGTTGGTGTCGGAAATGACAAGGTGGCTGTGGGTCACGATGTGGCTACCGGCGTTCTGCGTTGAAATGAGGAGAAATAATGGGGTAGTTGGATGTTTAGGGAGATGGGAATCAAGATAAAAAGGGGTTGTGAGGGACGACACTTGGGATTTAGGGTTAAGGTCACTTATAATATGAGGCGTGGGATCTAATTGGGTTCGGTGTAGTCCATGGGTCAAAAGATATTAGTACTAGGGTGTCTTGATGGTATTCTAGAAAACAAAGTCTCAAGGAGAGAAAAATTATCTACAAGGACCTATACACTTGCCAAGCTTCCTAACTAGACACTTTCACAAAAAATTTCCTAATATGCAACTACATGCCATGATGCAACTAGAAAATATACAACCTATATAATGCATATGCTACTATCACTAGTATGCCATATAATCTAAATGCAACTCCTATAATCACATTGGTTTGTACCGCACCAAACAAAAAGAAGCCACATTGTCATTAACATACAAGAAGAAAAGGGATATTTGGAAATATCATACCATGCGGTCTTCATATTCCTCATGCCTCGAACGTGGCGTAGTCGATCTCAAGTGATAGTAGTGAACACAAATAAACAAATATATAAAAAATATACATTTCTACACTACAAAAGGGAAGAACATGTTTTTGGATTTTTAAATTTTTTTATCATTTTTTTGAATTTTTGAGTTAGATAGTGTTAGAATTCCACATCCCCACACTTAGGATAGACATTGTCCCCAATGGACAAAACAATAGGGAATTATGCAAATAAATGATATGAATAATGTATGATTCTATACTAGATGCCAACTATATGTGAAATATTTACATGTGATAAATATATACAAGTGATGCAAACTAAACTAAACCACATGATGCATGATTTCTAATGTTCGGAGAGCTAATTTAGATTAACTCGCATTCCCTATGAGTGAACTTCCCCAAACCGGACAAAACACTATTTTTAGTGGAAAAAGGAGGAAGTTCATTCACAAAGCATGAAATGCAATGCATGAATAAAATTTGTCATTTTGGATTCGTTGTTGTGGGAGCAAAAATATAGACACCTCAATGTTGCCGAGGTGTGAGTCCTTTGAATGGTGCTAGGACTCAAAACTCATAACTACCAAAGAGCCCGAAATGACTCTCTAAATTATGCAAGTTAAAAATATACAAGTTATAGAAACATGAGATAAAAACAAAGCAAAAGAAGGGGTGGGAGACTCACAATAGAATAGGTCAATACTAGCATAAGTCATCAACCCCGCATTTGTGATGTCCACCTTTGTGCTTTGTCAACCATAAATTGTCGCTCATCCCGACATCATCATCATCTAACTCCCTGGAACCGGAGGTTTCACCAACATCTTCTTCACTAGAACTAGAACTTTGCTATTCATCATCATCATCATCATGGCAAGACCCACTACCTTCCCCGCTCTCATCATCAACATCCTCCTCTCTCCTTGTTTCCTGATCATCCATTTCTTCATCTTGATAAGCATTAGGAAAAAACACTTTCCTATCCACCCAATTTGGCAAAGAACTTGAATGATCAAGGAGTCCTTGCCTAGCAAGATGATAAAGGGGTGGATATTGGGCGTAGTAGGCATTCACCCGATCATTGTATGCTTCCTTATGCATATGTTGCATTAATTGTGTCAAATAGTCATTGCCCGCCACAACATTAGTACCACTCGGTGTGAACTTTTGGTAGGCAAAGGGATATGGTGGTGTAACAATGGAGGAGGAGGGCTCTTCACTTGGATTTTGTTGTTGCTTGGTGATGCTCTTAGTTCTTTCAGAAACGGTAATAAGGTAATTTGTTCGGTGGGTGGAGATGCGATAAATCTTGCTTGGCAAGACAATGGGATTGACATCCTTGATGAGCCACTCGTATGTATGGTCTAAGTTATCATGCTTGACCCATTGAAATTTGTGGATAAAATTGCTCATATTAAGAAGGTGGTTTCCTTTAACCGATTTGTAAGTGTTGTCTTTGTTGAATTCCGGGTTAAAGTGTTTTGCTAATCTTGTCACCAAGCCTCCATTAACAATGAAAGTCGCGCCATCTTTCCCATTTTCAATTTCCAACTATCTCTTGATAAATAGTTGAAGAATATTGTACTCATTTTTGGACTTCCCACCAACATTAAAAAAGGACTCAAGGTAGACAAAGTCTAATTCCGTCAAATGATTGGCTTCTTTTCTAGCAATCAAAGTGTTAGCCACAAACTTGTGCCAATATCTAATACCCGGATGATGAATGTACAAGGCATGACACTCCTTGAAAGTAGTAAACTCACAATCGGAGATGGCTTGCCAAAGGGGTTTGGCATCAAACTACAAAGGCTTCTTAATGAATCGGTTATCGTCCTTAAGCCCAAACACTTTATCGAAATCATTTTTATGCATTGTTCTACTCTTGTTTTCGAGGCGTAATTCGACATAATCTCGAGTCTCAATTCTATACTCCCTCAAGGAACTAATGAATTCCAATGTCAAAGAGGGGTATGTTAACTCATTCATTTTAAAGAGGGTGGATAACCCCATAGACTCGAAGAATGCCTTTATTTGCTCAAGAACACCCAATTTACCCAAAACATCTTGACATACAAATTTAGTAGCTAAAATCTTTTTTTCTTGGCTAGGGATTCAAATGCAAGCCTATGCTTATCGGAAATGAAAGTTACCTCCAGATAATTTTTCAATTGTTCCACCTCCGGGATAGAAGTAGTAGCTTCCTCGATAGCATTGACGGTTGATGGGGCTTGCTCCCTTTGTTGAACCAAGACCAATGCCTTTGATGCAAGAGCTTGTTGTCTCTTGGATAAAGTTGGTGTCTTTGTTGCCTCCTTTAGTCCTTGTCATGGCTATTCTCCTTTCAAAGTAGTATCAACAAACCAAGTTTATGCTTGAATGCTCCTTTATTCTTCTAATTTCAATTGAATGCTCAATCAATTTGGGAATTTCGGATTTCCTCCTAACCCTAGAGAATTTGATTGATTTTGTGAAGAAATTGATGTTTGAATGGTCTTATTGTTGATAAGGGAGTGATTTGTTTTTGAATTGAGCAAGTTTGGATTTGATTGTGGTGAATTTGGGTGAGAAATTGGTGTTTTTGGATGAGGGGATTGAAGGTTGAAGTGAGGGAAATTATTGTGTTTAGTTTGAAGAAGGGAAATGAAATGAAGAATGAAGGGTGAGTCCCGTGTTTTTGTTCATGTAGTAGGTAGGGACGGGCGACCTGGGAGGAGCTCGGGCGGATTTCCAGTCAGTGGAAAAATAAGAATCTGATTGGCTCTGGGGACGGGCGTCCTGAAGACGAGACGAGCGGATTTTTGGAAGGGACGCTCCTCTCGAGCTTGGGACGGGTAGATTTCTGTCCAGTGCAAATTTAACAATTGGAAGCACTTTCAGGACCCACGACTTGAGTTGAGGTCAAGCGACCTGAGCTGAGGGACGCTCGAGCTGCTGTCAGCTCGGGTAGATTTCTCTCCAGTGCAAATCTTCATCCGTGCCTCTTCTCCCAGTCCCCACGAGCTCAGGTCTGCCCATGGGGATCTTCTTCCCGCATCAATTTTTCTTCTTTTCTTTGTCATTTCTTCTCGGGTAGCATTACAAAGGCTTTGTTAGCCTAGGCATACGCTTCCCCACACTTGATCATCAAACACTGCACATTCAACAAACATTGAAATCCCTCCCTCACTTGTTCTCTTGTTACACAAGTTAATCAACAAAGCATATAAAGTGCAGTGCAAAAATTTAAAAAGTACAAGTTAAAAGAAATGCAAGTTAAAGGGTTAGAATATTTACAAGTGGTGGTTTAGGGAGGACTCCACCAAACTCTCCTTGTTTTGAGAGGTGTCAAGGGGGTAAAGCCAAGGCGTTGTTGATGTTGCTCAACACCTTGTAGAAGTAGTCAAAGGCTTGTTCATTTTCATGATAAAGGTCTTGCATAGACCCTTGCACATTGTTGTCTTCATTGTTGTAATCCGATTCAAAGTGTTGACAAGGATCTATCAAGCCTTGGTCCAAAGGCATAGCATTCCCAATGTAGGGATTAATCAATCCCTCAAATTCATTGTCCCATAGACCATACACTTCATTTGCTTTTTCCCCTATGTTGGGTGGATCATGAGTTGACAAGAGCAACTCTCCTTCCTTGTTATCATGGCCAATGAGGCCTCCATCTATACTTGTCACGGCGCCAAAATTTGATAGGCTTATCGCGTACCTATGCAAAGATAATTTCCTTAGACACAAATTAATGTAGCAATAAGGGTCGAACACAAGGAAATGAGAATTACGGTTGTGAAATGCTATGGTTAGATTCTTATCAAGGTCGATTTCGTTTTTTGTTTGGTTTGGTTTGTTTAATGATTAACAAAGACTAGGATGTAAATTATATAAATAAAGAGGAGTCTAAGGGGTTCGGGTCACACATGCAAAGGTAAATATATGATCATGATAAACTCGGTACTAATAACATTGCCAATTGCTTAGGCTTACAGATACCCACCGTACGGCATTAGTATTAACCATAGACCGGGTCCTAGAGAAACTCTCGTCCATGACTAGGTCGTCCTACTACACATGCTTAGTCTAATTCAATTCCGTGCCTCTCGAGTTATAGAATGAATGAACAAACTTAATCTATGAGTAAGGCCTTAAACAAAGATTAAACATTATGGTGCAAACATGTGATAGAAGCAATATGAACAATATTATTATTAACCTATTTTATCATGTTACATATTTGATTTATGCATGGCTCCCCTAGCCCTTAGACTAAGAGATTTAGCTACTCATATTAAGGTGTAAATTATAAACTATATAAAGAGATGGTAAACATGATTGAGTGATTTATATGAACTAAATGATTTAACATGTAAAAGAAATTAAACTAAAGTAATATAATTAGAGTTCTTTATTATAAACTAATATAAACTAAATAGATATATAAAAATGTAAACTATATAGAAATACCTTAAGGAGATGAACTTGTATGGAAGAACAATATATAACCAAATGCTTGAAAATATATTAAGAACCAAATGTTTAAGAACCAAATGCTTAACAATATTGAAAACTAATGAGAAAACTAATAAGAGAAATATAGTGCTTAAGGCTTATTGTAAAGTAAAATGAGACATAAAATTGGATGCCCTAAGCCTTGGAATGCCTCTCCTATTTATAGGAGAGGAAGAAGAAACGTAAATAATCAAGGAGCATGTGGCCCCGATCGGGGTTGGGCGGCCCCGATCGGGGTCGTGGTTATCCGGGTACTTTGGCTTAAATTCTTGTTAAATGCTTGAAGGAATCCAATGTTTGCGATAAATGATCCTTAATGCCCCCGGTTAATGCTTCATAAATCCTTCTAAGAGCATCCAAATGAGCATCCTAAGTTTTGATATTTTCCACATAATTTTTGGACTTCTTACTGGGCTCTTTGTAGGATCATTTTGCATTTTTCACACACACTTGCTTGGGCTTGGAAATACCTTTCATTGTCATGCTTGGTCCATCTTGTTTCCACTTAGCTTAGTGAACTTGGTGTATGCTAATGTGATAGGAAAAAGCCTCTTAAATGCTTAGATTCCTACAAAAGGTAACAAATGCAAACAATACACCTAGAACACAAGATTAGTTCACAACATACTAATTAAAGTACGATAAACAATAGAAACCGAGCTAAAATGAGGGATAAAGTATATATAAAATGAACATATCAAACTCCCCCAATCTAAACCCTTGCTTGTCCCCAAGCAAGAAACCAAATCCCATCAATTGCAATATCCAAACAAGCTAAGCATAATGATTTAAAAACCCGAAACAACATGGGCAAGGAATAAAGCAAAACATGGATGAGATTTACACGACGGCGTAGCATAGAAAACTTTGAGTGAACCTTTAAGCTCTTGCATGATCTTTTGACTAATGGACTCTCGCGGTGCACTCAAACTCTTTTATTTGTGGAAGGACAATTTTGTGAATGAACACTCAACTATCCTCGACTTATAACAATGTGCCCGCAATCTAATATGGTAGTCAATCAAAACTAGTAAGCAAAAAAAATCAAATGCAAGCATGATAAAGAAGCCAAAATGAGTGGGAAGAAGGTAATATGTAATGGGTAAGAAGGGGGAACAAATGAATTATGGATTGTGGAGCTAATGTCAAGCTAGTAACAATCAAATGCAAGGATGCTCAATCCCAATTCTAACCCAATTTTGCAATTTAACCATAAGAAAACTCTCCAAAAATATGAATAATGTATGAGAATTTCTCACATCTTTCTTCTTCTTCTCTTCTTTCATTTCAATACATACTTCTTTTTTCATTTCCATGCTTTTTCATTTCTTCTTCTTTCTTCATTTTTTCATCTTTTCATTCTCATTTTTTTCATCACTTCAACTTTTTCCATTTTTTCCTTCTTTTCTTTTCTTTTTCTTTCTTTCTTTCTTTCTTGAGCATTAAGACCAAGCTCACATGATTTACACAATTTGTAAACAAATCCCAATTGAGCACCCAAACAAAACAAAACAAAACAAAGCTACTAGCTCAATAAGGGTAGGCAAATTATAATGTAGCTAGGAGAATGTTTATGAAGGGGTCAAGAAGGCAAATATGTCATGTGAATGGCTCCATAAATGCTATAACAAATGAATGCATGCTTACCAAGAGATGACATGAGAACCATACTTGTGCGTTTTGATGAAACACACATTATAAGGAGACACCTACACTCACCTAAGAGAGACCGGATATGGATGCATCGGTCAAAAGAGGCTCTACCTTACCATTTTGTAGCTTGCCATTAGTCAAGATCAAGCCTATTCGGTTCATTCTCCATCTCCCACCTACTATGTGAAGACATCACCATGTAGCTAATATCCCATCATTAAAGAATAAATCATTAGCAATAAGCCATTATTAGGATAAGCAAAGAGGAAAGTAGGCTACAAGTAAGCACAAAGCAAAAATTTCTCTCAAAAATTTTCAAAATTTCTACACTATATGCAAACTACACTATATGCAATGCAAACTACACTATATGCAAATGCAATATCCCCCCAAGCTAAACATCACATTGTCTTCAATGTGATAACAATTCAAATTACCCAATCAAACCATAAAAATGGCTCAAAGCACAAAACAAGAAGGACTAGAGGTTATGTTTAATGGGTTGCAAGACCTAAACTAAAAAGCAAAAAAAAAAAAAAAAAAACTTACTCGACTTGCGAGCCTCCCCCAAGCTAGCATGTATCCGGGGGAAAACGATGTTTCGTTGTGATTTACGTGAAGAGGAGGAGAAAATATGATAGAAGGAAGGAGGAGAGATATCGTCGGGTTTCTGCAAAGTGATATATATTTTTTTTTTCACCCGTCCAAATAAAACGCAGGGAAGTAGAAAACCACGACCCCGATCGGGGCCACCAACCCCGATCGGGTTGACCTCCTCTTCGGCTTTTTGACTTGCTTCCTTATTCCGTCCCGTTTCTTGAAAACCACGTCCCCGAACGGGGTTCTTGCATGGGGAAGCGTGCCAGATTCTCTTCTAATTCTCCTTCCTTCATTTTCACTTAAAAATCACAAAAAGAAACATCGTCAAGTCGAGCAATTTATTACTAATCTACGAAAAACAATAAATTGCAGAAAATAAAAACAAAAATAAACAAAAACAAATAAAAACAAATAAAAAACTTGGGTTGCCTCCCAAGAAGCGCGCGCTGGTTTAACGTCCCGCACGACGTAAGAAGCTATTTGATTCAAGTTTTGTCATTGAGCTTGCCACCAACCAAGCTCCATTTCATAGCTATCTTTGCATTCCTCAACCATTTGAAATTCTTCAAATAAAATTTTCCTTTCTTCTTTTTTCCACTTTTAGCAATAGCGCCCTTAGCATCGTCACCTACAAAGCAAACAACACCCATATCGTCCTCCAACGGATCCGTTAGTGAGGATCCAAGCGTAGTAGAGGCATAAGAAGAGTCCACAGTGCTAAATAAATAACAAGACTCTTGTAACATTGGGCTTCTAATGGTGTTGTTTTAGCTAAAGGAAACCCGGTCATCACCCACTTCCAACGTCAACCTCCCATTTTTCACATCAATTAGCGCACCCGTGGTGCGTAAAAATGGCCTACCCAATATAATTGGGATTTGTGAGCCCTCGGCCATATCAAGGATGAGGAAGTCAACGGGTATGAAAAACTTACCAACTTTGACGGGTACATCTTCTAAGACACCTAAGGGTTGCTTTAAAGAACGGTCCGCCATTTGCAATGTTGTACTTGTGCATTTTAAAGCACCCATGTTAAGTTTTTCACAAAGGAAGTAAGGCATGACACTCACACTAGCACCTAGGTCGCAAATGGCCTTATCAATGGTATATGTGCCTATAGTGCAAGGAATAGAATAGCTACCAGGGTCCTTAAGTTTCGGGGGAGACTTATTTTGTAAGAGTGCACTACACTCTTCGGTGAAAGAAATGCCTCAACCTCATTGAAGGATCGCTTCTTTGAGAGAATCTCCTTCATAAACTTTGCGTAGGAGGGGACTTGGGTAAGCAATTCTAAAAATGGGACGGTGACTTGTAAATTCTTACAAACTTCTAAAAACTTACCGAACTTACCTTCCTCCTTGTGTTTTGCTAGACGATGGGGAAATGGTACTTGAACAACTTCCTCGGGAGGAGCATCCTCCACATCTTTTACTTTCTCTTTCTCATTGGGAACACTCACCTTCTTTGAAGCGGCATCACTCTCCTTAGCATTAGGAGAGACTTCTTCAACAATTACCTCATCACTTTCCTTAGGCATAGGGTGCTCAACAAATTTGGCATCAAGCTTGCTCTTCCTTTTTAGCATCAACAACCGGTGAGGAAATGACACACAATCCTTAACAAGAGGCTCTTCACTAGCCTTCTTTTTGTCATCTCCCCCAAGCTTGGCCTCTTTAACATCCACTTCTTCATCCAAAGTCATGAATGGCCCATCATAGCTTGTACCACTTCTCAAGGAGATAGAATTTACGGTCTCGTGTGGTTGCTCACCTTGGGGAGGTAGTTGACCGTTCTTCCTTTGAGAATTAGAAGCGGCTAGTTGAGCCACTTGTTGTTCCAACATCTTGACCGCGGTACTATGAGCTTGATCATTCTTTTGAATTTGAGCCAATAATTCCCTTTGCATTTGGACTATCATGCCCTCGAGCTTACCAACTCCTTGATTGTTTTGTTGGGCATTTTGTGGTGGATTTTGTTGGTAATTGTTTTGTGGGGGCCTTTGTTGATTTTGATAACCCGGTGGAGGGATATACTTTTGTTGTTGATGAACATAGGCATTTTGTTGTGGTGGGGGTTGAGGGTTAAACACATTGTTGCTAGTGTAAGACAAGTTCGGATGAAATTTTGTATTTGGATTATAAGTGTTCGAAAATGTACCCGGTGGATATGAACTTTGTCTAAAAGCTTGAAAAGCATTTACCTCTTCGATAGGAGCTCGACAATGAGCGGCATAATGACCCACACCTCCGCAACCATCACACACAACGATTTGGCTTGTTGAAGACACGACATTGAGTTGTTGAAGGGAATTTTTAGTATCTCTTTCCGCCAATTGTTGTCGGAGCAAGGCAATTTGAGCTAGCAAAACGGAGTTGTTGGAGGATTCTTCTTTACCTTTGGATGGCATAACTCGGAATTGACATATTGTGCATCATGAACCGCCATAGATTCGATCGTGGCATGAGCAAGGTTGGTGTCAATTTGATCAAACCGCCCATTGTTGGCGGAATCAAGAATCCTTCGGGACTCGGCACAACATCCATTGTAGAATGTTATTGCTAGAAACCAATCATCTAGCCCATGATGTGGGCATTGTCTTTGAAGCTCTTTGTACCTCTCCCAAGCCTCATATAAGCTCTCAAGAGCTTGTTGACGGAATCCGGTGATTTGGCTCCTCAAAGTTTGAGTTTTCTCCGGTGGAAAAAACTTTTGATAGAAGGCTAGAGCCAAAGTCTCCCAATTGGTGATTCCCATGGCGGTGCGGTCAAGGCTATTGATCCAAAGCTTGACCTTGTCCTTCAAAGATAAAGGGAAAAGTATTTCCCTAATTTGGGCTTGAGTGACACCCGTTTGACGGATCATGGAGCAATAGTCACAAACGTTTTGCACATGCAAATTGGGATCCTCCAAAGGACTTCCCCCAAATCGCTTCCTCTCCACAAGGCTAATGAAAGCCGGTTTGATCTCGAAGTCCGGCGCGGTGATTTGAGTGGTTGTGATACCGGCCGGAAGCATGGTCGCGGTGGGCTTTGAGTGATCGGAAAGTTTCACCATCTTTTTGGTAGTAGATGGTGGTGGTGGTGGAGATGATGAACTTGAAACCTCCTCCTCTTCAAGGGCTTCTAGATCGTCTAAGTTAGACTTTCTACCACTTTCGGCTTGTA
Organism: Silene latifolia; assembly: GCF_048544455.1. Taxonomy (NCBI): domain Eukaryota; kingdom Viridiplantae; phylum Streptophyta; class Magnoliopsida; order Caryophyllales; family Caryophyllaceae; genus Silene; species Silene latifolia. The sequence continues at coordinate 75,899,655 of NC_133526.1, read as the reverse complement.
CGGGAGAAGAGGCCTCTTTCACTTCCTTCCAAAAACGTCGTCTTCTCCTAAAGGTTCTCTCGGGATCGGAATCCGGTGAAAGCAATTCTCCCTTGCATGAGGATCTGGGCATAAGACAACAATTTCTAGAGAAATGATAAGTAATGGTCTCAAGGAACAAGTGTTCCCCAAGACAAAAGAAAACACGAAAAAAATCGACAATTCAAAACGTAATAAAACCGTTTCCCCGGCAACGGCGCCAAAATTTGATAGGCTTATCGCGTACCTATGCAAAGATAATTTCCTTAGACACAAATTAATGTAGCAATAAGGGTCGAACACAAGGAAATGGGAATTACGGTTGTGAAATGCTATGGTTAGATTCTTATCAAGGTCGATTTCGTTTTTTGTTTGGTTTGGTTTGTTTAATGATTAACAAAGACTAGGATGTAAATTATATAAATAAAGAGGAGTCTAAGGGGTTCGGGTCACACATGCAAAGGTAAATATATGATCATGATAAACTCGGTACTAATAACATTGCCAATTGCTTAGGCTTACAGATACCCACCGTACGGCATTAGTATTAACCATAGACCGGGTCCTAGAGAAACTCTCGTCCATGACTAGGTCGTCCTACTACACATGCTTAGTCTAATTCAATTTCGTACCTCTCGACTTATAGAATGAATGAACAAACTTAATCTATGAGTAAGGCCTTAAACAAAGATTAAACATTATGGTGCAAACATGTGATATAAGCAATATGAACAATATTATTATTAACCTATTTTATCATGTTACATATTTGATTTATGCATGGCTCCTCTAGCCCTTAGAATAAGAGATTTAGCTACTCATATTAAGGTGTAAATTATAAACTATATAAAGAGAAATGGTAAACATGATTGAGTGATTTATATGAACTAAATGATTTAACATGTAAAAGAAATTAAACTAAAGTAATCTAACTAGAGTGCTTTATTATAAACTAATATAAACTAAATAGATATATAAAAATGTAAACTATATAGAAATACCTTAAGGAGATGAACTTGTATGGAAGAACAATATATAACCAAATGCTTGAAAATGTATTAAGAACCAAATGTTTAAGAACCAAATGCTTAACAATATTGAAAACTAATGAGAAAACTAATGAGAAAACTAATGAGAAAACTAATGAGAGAAATATAGTGCTTAAGGCTTATTGTAAAGTAAAATGAGACGTAAAATTGGATGCCCTAAGCCTTGGAATGCCTCTCCTATTTAAAGGAGAGGAAGAAGAAACGTAAATAATCAAGGAGCATGTGGCCCCGATCGGGGTTGGGCGGCCCTGATCGGGGTCGTGGTTATCCGGTTACTTTGGCTTAAATTCTTGTTTAATGCTTGAAGGAATCCAATGTTTGCGATAAATGAGGCTTAATGCACCCGGTTAATGCTTCATAAATCGTTCTAAGATCATCCAAATGAGCATCCTAAGCTTTGATATTTTCCACATAATTTTTGGACTTCTTATTGGGCTCTTTGTAGGATCATTTTGCATTTCTCACACACACTTGCCTGGGGTTGGAAATACGTTTCATTGTCATGCTTGGTCCATCTTGTTTCCACTTAGCTTAGTGAACTTTGTGTATGCTAATGTGATAGGAAAAAGCCTCTAAATTCTTAGATTCCTACAAAAGGTAACAAATGCAAACAATACACCTAGAACACAAGATTAGCTCACAACATACTAATTAAAGTACGATTAACAATAGAAACCGAGCTAAAATGAGGGATAAAAGTATATATAAAATGAACATATCAATCACATAGTGCCTTGTTGGTGGTATCACCAATGGTACATGGAATGGAGAAGTTTCCCGAATCCTTGAGCTTAGGTGAGGAATTCCCTTGAAGAATTGCACTACTTATCTTTGTGAAGGCAATAGTTTCCAACTTCCTTATGGACTTCTTCTTGGTAAGGATATCTTTCATGTATTTTGCATAGGCCAGAACATGGTTGATTAGCTCCATGAATGGTATAGAAACCTCTAATTTCTTCACAATCTCCACGAACTTTCCAAGTTGCTCATCAAGCTTGGGCTTGGCTTGGCGGCTTGTGAATGGAAGTCTAATCACAGTAGGCTCTTTCCGAACTTCTTTGGCCTTCTCTTCATTTTTCTTCTTTGATGAGTCATTGGTATTTGTCACTACCATCTTAGGATTTCTCCTCAATGGTTCAATCACATCACTTTGCTTGACATTCTCCTCAACAATATTCTCTTCAATTGGCATCTTTGGTCCCTTGTACCACTCCTCAAGTGGATGGCATTGATGGTGTCATGTATTGTAGGAGGATTACCTTGAGGAGGTAATTGTCCTTTTTGTCTTTGGGAACTAGAAGAGGCCAATTGAGACAATTGAGTCTATAACATTTTGGTGTGAGCAAGGATATTATTGATGGTAGTGTATTTGGTTTGGCTATCTCTTTGCATTTGAGCAAAGAAATCTTGTTGGCTCTTTTGCATTTGGAGGACCACTTTTTGAACATCAAGAGCTTGGTCATTGGGTTGATTGTAGTATGGTCTTTGAGTAGGATTTCTCATTGGAGGTGGTGTGTATGTGGGTTGAGGGTTTTGGACATTTTGGACATTTTGGCTCTTATATGAGAGGTTTGGGTGGAATTTGGTATTCTCATTGTAATAGTTGGAATAAGGGGTGCCATTCTTGTATGCTTGGAAAGCATTTACTTGTTTATTTGTTCCTCTAAATTCGTGTTGATCATGTCCCAAGGTTCCACAACTCTCACACACTCCATTTGGGATTGAAGATGTTGCCACCATAGCATTGACATGTTGTTTGGGTGATTTAGAAGCTTCATCAATCTTGGCCATGGCTTTCTCAAATTTTAAGTTTATGGTGTCAATATGGGCACTTAATTGTGTGACAGAGTCAACCTCATGCCTCCCTCCACTAGTGGTTTTTCTTGGCCTACTATATTGGGAGTTATGAACTGCCATTTGTTCGATTTTAGCCCATGTTTGGTTGTCATCAACCTCGGTGAATCTCCCATTAAAGCCTATGTTAAGCACGTTTCTTGAGTCTTCATATAAGCCATTCCAAAATTGTTGGACGAGGAACCACTCGCTTAGTCCATGATGAGGACAAGAGCGACATGTATCCTTGAATCTCTCCCAAGCCTCATATAGAGACTCTTCATCTCTTTGCTTGAACCCGGTGATTTGGGCTCTCAACATGTTAGTCTTCTCCGGAGGATAGAACTTCTTGTAGAAGGCAAGTGCTAACTTCTTCCATGGATCAATTCCAAGAGTAGCCTTGTCTAGGCTCTTTAACCATTGCTTTGCGACTCCGATCAAGGAAAAATGAAACAACACCCATCGAATTTGGTCTTGAGTTACCCCGATTTGAGAGATTGCATCTGTGGACGCGGGCCCACGGGGGCGCTTAGGAACAAGCGTTTGCATTTGTGGAGTCGCCACCAATTTATTGTGGAAAATTGGAAACCGTTCGAATACATCGCGTCATGTCAAGACACAAAGTATTGACATAGACATTAAGGACTCGTTACCCTTAGCATTCTATGTCTAGAATGACTCTCGTGGATGCCAATGAACACGGATGTTCACAGAGATCTGGAGTAAGGGGTGAGGGTACGTATTAGGAAGCTCTTTTGATCGAACACCTAATCCCGCCCGCCTCGATAGCGGCCTCTACTAATGATTAGGGAAGTTATCTATACTCGATATATTGTCGATTATATGCATACAATGCAACATCCAATAAATTAATCCTAGCATGTGAGAATTTGTGGACATGGGGCCACGGGGGCGCTTGGGCTTGGGAAACAAGCGTTTGCATTTGTAGAGTCGCCACGAATTTTTATGGGAAATTGGAACCGTTCGAATACCTCGTGCCATGTCAAGACACAAAGTAGTGACATGAACACCAAGAACTCGTTACCCTTAGCATTCTATGTCTAGAATGAGTCTCGTGGATACCAATGAACACGGATGTTCACAGAGATCTGGAGTACGGGGTGAGGGTACGTATTAGGAAGCTCTTTTGATCGAACACCTAATCCCGCCCGCCTCGATAGCGGCCTCTACTAATGATTAGGAAAAATCGTCTATACTCGATATATCGTCGATTATATGCATGCAATGCAACATCCAAGTTTTAATCCTAGCATGTGAGAATTAATACTAAGTCGGTGAACAAGTAATTTAGCATACAATTGATGTCAAAATCGGGATTTAAGTTCAATTACATGTGAAAACATACAAATGATACAAAGAAATATGATAAATACAATAAAAGAAAATTACAATAATAAAAATTACAATAATTACAATGGGTTTAGCGATTTATGTCGAAAATACCTTTAAAACGGATAATTTGGGAAAAAAAAGAATAAAGGAATTAACGAACAAAACAGCAGGCGATAATACGGATAATATTTAATTATACGTAAGCTAATTAAACTAGGTCAAGGCAGCGCAAGAAGTTGAGGCGTAAATCAACTGGAACAGCGCGAAGAGATCGCGCCCTTTGGAAGAGGCGCAGCAGACGCTGCGTCTGTTCCAAGGGTGAGTTCTGGCTGTGAAACCGGAACTACAAATCGTTAATATTAATTGGTAAATTTAAGGGTCGATAAATATATTTACTCGGATGGAAGTGATTTAATTCATTAATTACATACGAATGAGTCATAAAAGCAATAAAACATGGATGAGACGGAATTAAGATGAATTATTTACATGAGTGAAAGATTGATTAGTGACATGAGTGAACTAATTAGGTTAGACATGATGAATTAATGACAAATTAACAATGAATATGACTATAGACAGATGAAAATATATCAAAGATCGAATTCCAGAAACTCAATATGAACGAATTGAATTTCTACAACCCGGATTGAGTTTAATGACAAAAACCCGCAAATATGAGATTATAAGGGATTTAAGTCGGATTTAATGACGAATTATACGTGTTAATGATGATGAATAATATACATGTGAGATGATTATGTTATTACATCAAAGAATTAACGAAAAGAAACGAAGAAGACGAATTACAGAGGACGAAGGAAGAAGAAAGGAAGCAGGAACTGCGGCAGCCCCACGAAGAGGCGCAGCAGGCACTGCGCTCTTTCGAAAAGGCGCAGCAGTTGCTGCGTCCTTTCTTGACGGTTTGTCTTCTGGAAATCCGTAAAAAGGGTTTTAAACGAGGTTTTATAAATCGGTTTTAAGAGGTACTTTCGACGTAAATCTTACATTAATGATACAAAAAGTAAAGAACAATAAATAAAAGAGAGATTTACACCCTCAGACTTACATGTTTGACGAAACGAGATGAACTAAGTTAACGATTAGTGATGCTCGACTCGAATGTAACGAAAGTGCCCTCGTAAGAGGAAAACGATTAGATTAATTAAGTTGATTAGTTGTGGAGTTGGTCAAATTGGTCGGTCATGCAAACGAGGCTGGTACTCAGAAAGATCCGAGCTTACGTGGTGGAATGTTCAAGCACGTAGACGCCAATAAGTAAGAACGTGGTCTAGAATGCAAAGGGAGAAGAGAAGGGCGGACACTCGCGTGAGAAATATGAGGAACGAAGGCTCCTATTTATACTAATCACGTGAAGGAATAGGGTTTTCGGAGAGACTTTGGAAATGAATCTCGGAAACATATGAAAAAGATACGAAAAATACGCAGAAAAGGGCCTGGGAAGAGGCGCGCGATTAGCCATCTGCGTCTCTTGGAAGAGAGCGCAGACTGCTGCGTCTGTTCCCTGATGGTTTCCTCTGCGGAAGAAAGATTTCCGTGTTTAAGTTATGGAATAACGGGATAATTTGGTTTTCCTTAATATTTTGTATGAATATTACGGGAAATTGTTTACCAAAGAATAAAAGATTGTGAAATATTTATAAAATATGGAATAGAAATATCCGGAACATTCCAGAACATTCTGACTCGGGATTTAACGGTTATCAGAAAATGGAGACGGTTTTAGGCCCGGACTCCAAATGTACTCTAATTATTGTCAAAACGACCGTATCGGCGCGTAGATGACAACTAAGAGGTAGACATTAGTGTTTGAGCAATCACTTGACGATAAACTTACGAACTGTCACAAATCGTTCCGCGTACCAAACATGCGGCCCAATCATCACCGGGTGGTTTGCGAGAGGTGCAGAAATGAGGTATCTACAGAATTAACTAAGTCGGTTAACACGTAATTTAACATACAATTAAGTCGAATCGGGATTTAGGATCGATTACATGTGAAAACATACAAGCAATGCAATAATAAAAATACAATAATAAATACAATAAAGAAAACTACAATAATTACATTGGATTAATTGATTTATGTCGAAAATACATTTAAAACGGATGGTTTTTAGAAAAGAAAGAATAAATAAATAAACGAACAAAAATTAGGTGATAATACGATTAATAGTTAATTAGATACGTGAGCTAAACTAGGTCAAGGCAGAAACGGGATTTCAGGGACAGAAATCAACCCGGAACAGGCGCAGCAGAGCTGCGTCCTTTGGAAGAGGCGCAGCAGACGCTGCGTCTGTTCCTGGGCTGAGTTCTGGCTGTGAAGCCGGAACCGCATCTCGTTAATGTTCATTGGTGAATTTAATGGTTGATTATATTATTTGACTCGGATGAAAGTGATTAACATATTATTTACATGTGAATGAGGTCATTAAAAATGATAAAACATGGATAAAAACTAAACAGGACGAATTATTTACAAGATTAATGAGATTATTAATAAATACAAATTAGTCAAATTAATTGAATTAATTAGGTTAAACAGATTATTAATGACGAATTAATTATGGTGACGATAAACAAAACAAGAAAATATATCAAAGCTAAATTCCAGAGACTCAATATGTGTAAATCGAATCTCAAAAAACCGAATTGATTTTAATGACGAAAACCCGCAAATATGGATTATAAGGGATTTAAGTCGGGATTTTGAAAGATGATCAATTATTAATGATTTATTTACATGTTAAAATTATTATACTCAAATTATTACGTTAATGAAACGATGAACAATTGAAAAAGAAACAAAACAAAGGGACGAACAAAAGACGAAGGAAGAAGAAAGGAAGCAGGAACTGCGGGAGCCTCACGAAGAGGCGCAGCAGGTACTGCGTCCCTTCGAAGAGGTGCAGCAGTTGCTGCGTCCTTTCTCGACGGTTGTCTTCTGATAATCCGTAAAAAGGGTTTTAAAACAAGGTTTTACAAATCGGTTTTAAGCATATTTTCGACATAAATATTACAATAATGATTACAATAATAAAGAACAATAAACAAAAAAAGGATTATACACCCTCAGACTTACATTTTTGACGAAAAGAGATGAACTAAGTTAACTTTTAGTGATGCTCGACTCGAATGTAGACGAAATTGCCCTCTAGGAGGAAAACGAATAAAGTTGATTAAATTGATTGATGTGGAGTTGGTCAAATTGGCCGGTCATGCAAAACGAGGCTGGTACTCAGAAGGATCCGAGCTTACGTGGTCGAAAGTTCAAGCACGTAGACGCCAAAAAGTAAGAACGTGGTCTAGAATGCAAAAGGAGAAGAGAAGGGCGGACACTCGCGTGAGAAATATGTGAGACCGAAGGTCTCTATTTATACTAATCACACGACAGAAATAGGGTTTTCGGAGAAACTTTGGAAATGAATCTCGAAAAGATACGGAAAATACGCAGAAATGGACTGAGGAAGAGGCGCAGCAAGCACTGCGTCCCTTGGAAAAGGCGCAGCAGTTGCTGCGTCCTTTCCTCAATGGTTTCCTCCTGCGGAAGAAAGATTTCCGCGTTTCTATTATGGAATTAGCGGATTAATCTCGTTTCCTTAATATTTTGTGTGAATATTACGGGAGATATTTTATCAAAGATCAAAAGATTGGAAAATATGGCTGAACATTCCAGAACATCCTGACTCGGTTTTAGAAAATGAAGACGGTTTTTTTGACCCGGACTCCAAATTTACTCTAATTACTGCCAAAATGACCGTATCGGCACGTAGATGACAATTAAGAGGTAGACACAAATGTTTGAGTGACCACTTGACGATAAACTTACGAACTGTCACAAATCGTTCCGTATATCAAACATGCGGCCCAATCATCACCGGGTGGTTTGCGGGAGGTGCAGAAATGAGGTATCTACAGAGCCCCCACTTTGACCGAGGCTTGGACAAGGCGAAAGTCAAAGTATAGCCATCAGGTCAATCGAAGATTACAACCAGACGACTATGGCGACGCAAGGCGACTCAAGGGATTTGAGCTAAGGACCTGTCGTCGGGAACATTTTAGATTCTGTCGACTATCGGGGAGAGTCGTTTAAAGTCCATTAGACTACGTAAGGAGGCTCGCCAGCCATTAGAAGAGACCATACCTGAGACTCCTTGAAACTCCAGGGGAACAAAACGCGATATGGGAGGAGGCAGCAGGACGTAGTCAGGAACTGCTGGGAGAAATCTGCTTGTGGTCGATTTCGAACAAACTTCGGAAGAGCTTGGGGTCGATGTTGATCTCCATATCTCGAGAGGGAACGTCTGTCCATGTACTCTCGCTGGGGGAACGTAATCGGGAACTGATCTCCATGTCTCGAGAGGGAATGTCTATCCGTGTACTCTCGCTGGGGGAACATAATCGGGAACTGATCTCCATGCCTCGAGTGGGAATGTCTATTCGTGTACTCTCGCTGGTGGAACCTAATAAAGGCGTATCGAAACACCTGTTAAAGAAGAACCGCTCGTTGTGACAAGCTAGGTCTTGGCAAAAATAGGGCAACAGTTTGCTGCTGGCTTGGAAATACGGATCCGGGTGAAGAATAAATGTCAGACGGACCAAATATGCGATATGACATCGAGGAAGAGGCGCACCAAAGATAGGCCCACAAAATAACGAACTTATAACGAAACTTCGAACATTCGCATGGAGGGAAACTGAGGAAGAGGCGCAGCAAGAGTCGCGTCCCTTGGAAGAGGCGCAGCACCTGCTGCGTCTCTTCCTGAGTGCGGCATTTCTAGATAAAAACCCGATGAAACAGGGGTTTATGTTTCATTATTTCGAAACACTATTCTTAATTTCTCTCTCAAATTCAAACCAATTTCCATCAAAATTTGATCAAAAACTCGCATTTGCCATGACTAATCGAGGTATGTGTATTAATCTTGCATTTATCTTTGTATTGATCGAATTGGACCGACAAAATCAGGGTTTTTAACCCTAATTAGTCGAAAATTTGGGGCTTTGCCTTGCAAAATTGACTTTATTGTTGGAGCTTGTGTCCTCCACAATTAGTGTGATAACATTTATAAATCTCTTATAGGTTCACAAGGGTATACTTCAGTTGATTAAAGATTACCTAATAACGGTTGACTTGCTGGAAAGTTTGTCGTTATTATCATACTGATGGCGGTGATCAACTGGTCCCTAAAAGTCACACCTAAAGGTTGTGTTTGAGAGATGTGATTATGGAAATGTAATCACATTGATGCCTTATATGACTAAAAGGTTAGTCCATGTATTTGACTAAACAACTAGTCAATGTGTTGATGAGACGATTATTTAATCTAATTAAATAATATTAGCTGAGACGAATTAACTGTCAATTCGTAAATTGAATATAAACTGCTATATTTAATTAATGTATATAATGTTAGCTTGAACGAATTAAGATGTTAATTCGTAATTAAACGTAATCGGTTATATTTAATTAGCTAATTATAAATATGCAATATTTATAGTTAAAGTATATATTATATGAGATTGTCATAATAAATTATTACCGACCGGTATTAATAACTCGACTGCAAGTTGTTGTGTGTAGACTGATTAATCCCCCTTATACTAAAAGAATAAGAGTTCTCCAAAATTTTCCCGCCTAAATGAATTTGGCTATAACTGGGCTTTTATTATATCATATCTGTAATTGAGTTTTATTATATCATATCTGTAATTAGGCTTTTATTATATCATATCTTGGACTTTCATCTGGATTATACTGAACTTTCGCTTTTCCACCGATTAATACAAAATATTAATAATAATAAATTTACAATTAAATTTCAAATTAAGTTAAATATCAGTTTTATTATTATGTTCTTTAATGTTTCTATCTAAAATACCGCGCATTCGCGCGGGATCTATACTAGTACGGAATAAACTAAATGACAATTTATAAATTATACACTTTATATACATTTTGTAAACTACCAAAAATAAGAAGATTTAATCACCTTATTTTGGTAGGTGGAAAAACTAAAAATAAGGAGATAATCCTCCTTATTATTTCGGTGGTCAAAACCAAAAAAAAAGGAAGAAATATCTTCCCTAATTCCTCTCCCATATTTCGGTTATAATAGGGAGAGAGGGAGATCATTTTCTACTAATCCTTTTAACCTAAATTTTGACCTAGCATTCTCTCATAAAAAAAAAACACAAAAACCCTAAATTAATTAGTGAATTTAGGGATCTCATTCTAGCAATTTGAGGGGCATTTCTCGGAACATCTTGGGTACAACTAATAGGCGAATATCATTTTGATATTCTTCTTAGGCCATTATTTCTAGGACCGAAGGTTGATTCTTCATCCCTATTCTATTTTGTTTATGCAATTCATTTATGACTAGTTTTCATAAATTATAATTTCGTTATAATCCTTAATTTTAAGGGAAGTATACCGATATTTCATACATTTATAAATGGCTAATTGGTAATATAAGGATCATAACCATGTATTTGTTTCGAATTTTCGTTGAGTTTTGAGCATTTGAGTGAAATTGAGACGGTTTCACAACTAAACCATAAATCGCTTCGAAAATAGCCTAAGGATTGCCCATTTGTGACGAAAATTGATATTTGGAATCCTTGTATGATGGGTAAACTTCCTATAATCTCGGAATTTTGATTTGTGACGGCTTTTTCAGGACACTTCGGCATAATCGCCGTTACAACGAAATGCTGTCGAAATTACGACTCAAACCCATGACTAGGCTTCAACTTAAGCTTGACTTGACCCAAATTACCACATGAGCGGTCAGGTTTGTGGGAAAATTACCAAAGATGGCGAGAAAAGAACGATTTCGGAGCTCCGAAAACTCGAAAATCTCCTAATTAAGGCTTGTCGTCACTTGACGGGGCCTAAATTCACTTTAATTTTGCAGGTGATGAGGCTTCTACGTCAGGGAGGGCTCCCATGGACGTGGACACTGCTATTGACCCTTCTCATTCGCTTGAGGAGGCGTTAGAGCAGGCTTTTACCGCCGCGGTGACGGCTGCTGAGGACGAGGTCCTTGAGGAGGAGGTTGTTGAGGAGGAGGAGGCCCCGAGACGGGCCAACGTTGGACGGGGTGGTCGCCAGCTGAGGGGAGCACCTGCGTCGGCTGAGACCTGGGACAGAAGGCACCTACTTTGGGCTGCAGAGAGTCACCTGTCCTACAGGACGGTGAAGAGTTTGGTAAATCAAATTCATCACTCTTCATTCATCTTCTTTCATTCCTTCTTGTTACTCCTTTTCTTCTTCATTCAAAGCTAAAGATGGCTTTTGTTTCGAATCCCAAATAGGAGGCCGTGAACATCAGATCGTTCTCGCGCTACACAACGACGATGGGGTGCTACGAGAGGCTGTCGGCTGAGGAGCGAGCCATCATCGAGCGGGGGGCGTTCGGTGCTTTGGTGCAGGCTTGGAGGGATATCACGAGGAGGAAGCTTCGGGCTAACCTCAGCTTGGTCCGAGCTTTCTTGGATCGGTTTTGGGACACGACCTCCACATTTCACATGCCTTTTGGTGAGGTGGAGGTCACTTTGGAGGACTACGACATGATTTACGGTTTGCTTAGTGTGGGGATCGAGGTGGTGGCGCGCGAGGAGACACCATGAGGGTATACTCGGTACCGAGGCTAAGAGATTGATGGTGGAACTTGATGCCGAAGGCCGCTGCGGTGCCTGGATTGGTGCCTAGTTCTTACGTCCGGGACTATTTTGCGGAGAAGACCCCAGCTTCGGTGGTGATCGAGGGGAGGGAGACGGCTCCTCCTCCCTGTACTGCAGAGCAGAGAGTCTGTTTGTGGCTCCGGTGGTTCCTGTCTTCGATCTACCTCGGAGACAAGGGAGAGAGGCTATCGACGAAGCTCCTTCCCTTTCTTTCTAACCTGAGTGACCTAGGCCGTTGGGACTGGGTCACTGTGGGTTTTGCGGTCCTCATTCGCTTTATGAGGGCCATTGTTCGTCCGGAGTTGATGGAGAAGGGGACTTCTCCTGCTGCCGTTGGCCCCGGGATCGTTGTTGGAGGTATGAACCTTCATCTTATTTCATGAAAGATCATTTCCTTTTCTTATTGAACCACGAAAGATCGTTGTTGATTATCTTGTTTTACAGGCGTGGGTGTACTCCTATTTTCCGGGCCTCGCGCCCAAGAGGACGGAGCCGGTGGAGAGGGCCTATCCCGTGGTGAGGGATTGGGTAATGTGCCGTACGAGGAGTCGGCGTTCCTTCCACGACGTCTGTCAACGGGAGGTAAACGCTCTTCAGTTGGATGGCGTGAGTACTTCACCTTGCGTTGTTTGCCTTTCTTCTTTACTTTTAGTACTGATCATAAGAATGACCCTTCGTTTGCTTTTCTTAGTGGGTGCCCAGGCCTTGGGCGGACTACGCTGGCGCTCCTCCCTTTGTGGCTGAGGTCCTTCGACCTAGAAGCTCGAGCCGGTTGATGTTAAGGATGTCGATGGGTCCTGTGTGGTACTTGGGCGAGCGTTCAGCTCGTCAGTGCTCTCGGGATGTCTTGACGGTTCCCATCGATCCTCCTCGGACGATGTTTAGGGAGCCTTCTGAGGCTGAGAGGGATGCTGACCTGGCTGGCATTGGCGGTGACGCCCTCCTTCTTCCAGGCGAGGACTACTCGGCGTTTCTCTATGGGAGACTGGCGTACTGGTCGATCGTGGTAAGTGTTTTACTCTTATTTTTGATCGTTTTGAGAATACGATGAATGATCATCGGTTAATGGAAATCATTTAACCTTGCAGGAGGTCGAGGCGGCGGGCATCGAGCCCCCAGAGTACCCCGAGACCCTTGAGTACACCGACGCGACGGGGATGACGACGATCTCCGAGCTGCGCGACTTTGACGCGGCGGTGAGAGATGCTGGCTTGGACGAGTGGCAGCATCTGATTCGGAGGGTGAGTCTCCTAACTCTTATAATTTTGCATAAGAACACATTTACTTGAGTTTGTCCAATCGTTTAAGAATCTCTTCTTTTTAAATGCAGGTCGCGCCATCCCGGTTTGTGGCTTTATGGAGGGTAGCCAACCGGCTGCGGGCTACTGCCGTCGAGGCACTTGTTGGCGGCGGAGGGCGTCAGGTATGAACATTCCGTTTACTTCATTTTCGAATTTATTAACTTTCCTTATGTTTGAAATGATTGACATGAGCCAATTCTTGTTGCTTGCAGAGGGAGCGTGAGCTGGAGCGAGAGCTTGCTCAGTCCCGAGAGGAGACAGCTCGCCTGCTGAGGGAGCTCGAGGTTCGTGACGCCGAGGTTGCTGCTCTCGAGGTGAGAGTTGCTGAGCTAGACGGCGGCCAATAGTAGTTTGCTTGTTGTTTTTTGTTTTCGGCTGTATTTTGTACATCTTGTACATTTTTAGGACCTACATTTTGGACATTCGGACTTTGTTTTGGGGCTCGAGCCCCCAGTTTGGTGTACATATCCCTTTTTGATTGTATATATGATGGCCTGAGTGCCCTTGCTGCTGGGTTGCTTTGTTTGTACCTGCAGGTTAGATTTGAACAAGATTGGTAGACGACTCGGAAATGCAAAAAAATGCAAAAAATTTGCCGGAAATGACCGGACTGTAGGGAGGGCTACCCCCTAAAAAAAGAAAAAAAATAGAAACATATAAGTCTGAAATGTAATGTGGAGGGAGAGTGAAATGATTCCCCAAAAAAAAGTAAAAAGAAATGTATAAGTTTGAAAATGAATAAATTAAATTGGTGAAATGATTCCCCAAAAGAAAATAAAAAGAGAAATGGATGAGTGTGCTAAGATGACGAAAATGTCGATATCGCCTCGAAATGCGTGCCCGTAGAATTAGGAAACACGAAACATGGCAATTTGACGGATTTACCAAAATAATAACCCGTATGAATAGGAAATTATTATTTGAGGAATTAGGAAAGATCCAACGCGGAAAATCACAGAAAGAAGGCTGAGGAAGAGGCGCAACAAGAGCTGCGTCCCTTCGAAGAGGCGCAGCAGGTGCTGCGCCTGTTCCCCAGTGCATCCGTCCTGGCGGATTTTAGGAAACAGATTTTAGTATAAATAGAGACGTCGAGGGGAGGTTTTATTCACATAATTCTTCCGTCTTTCCTTCGTCTTATTACATAGAGCTCTCAAAATAAGCATACATCATGAATACTCTCGAAATTGGTCTAAAAGAGTGGACAAATGAGTTCTCCAATGTGGAGAAACACGATATGGGTGCTTATAATTTTGGATCACTCATGAGCTTGAAGTTGATCAAGGTGGTCAAACCGTTCCTAGATGCTTGTCTTGATTATTGAGACCCGAATTATCACGTATTTGCCTTCCCTGGAGGCGACATTTGCCCATTTCCCGAAGAAATTGCTGCGATTGGTGGTTGGGACCCGGAACATTTGCCTGCTATACCCTCTACTTCTCAAGGATATAAGAACAAGTTTAGAGATTTGCTTGGGTTGGCAAGAGCTGATGTTGACCATCTTGTGACCTCCAAGGGAGTGCGAATGTTGGACTTCATCGATCGATTCATCAATAGGGCAGATCCCACTATCTCTTATGTTGCCAGGCGAAGGGCATTCGGGTTTTGCCTACTACATATATATGTCCTTCAAGGGCATGTTGATGAGGATTTGAGAGGCGACCCTCGTTACTTGAGCTTGATTGAGCAAATGGAGCTGCGTAGGAGCCCAGCTTGCCTGTGCTTAGGAGAGATCCTGTTGGGGTTAGATAACAGGAAAGCCAACCGTGACCTTTCTTATCTGGGAAGTCCCATTATTTTGCAGGTAAAAGAATTTTTTCTCTTTTTTTTTTCTTTTCTTTATTTTCTTTTATTTTTATTTTTTTTTTTTTTCTAATTCCTGCTTTTGGTAGGTTTGGCTTATGGAGCGTCTTCGATTGATCGAGCCCCCAGTTAATGTTCCTGCTTATCATGCTCGCTCAGTTGCAATGAGGACCAGGCTCTACATGGTGGACTTCACTCGAGTCTGCAATTATTGGGAAAACAAATTGAAGAGTGAAGACGATCCCCAGATCAGATGGATCGTACCATGGTGGCATCTTAAATCTGTCACTGGAGTATCATCCTTGGATCCTACCCGGTCCGTGCGCATCCTTGGCTTGGAGTTTATGATATGCATCTTTCCATAGAGGTTGATGAGGCAGGTTGGATTGAAGCAGACGATTCTGAAGCTTGACACTGTCCCGCAGACTACCGTGGTGCTTACTACTGAGAGTCGAAGAGAATGGGCCATCAAATGGGCTCAAAGAAATATTTGGTTCTTGAATTCTTCTGTTAGTGCTCTATGGGTGTCGGATTCCTATCTGTGGTGGAGGAAAGCTACTACTCCGGAGGAGCGCGAGAGACTGAGGAAACGCGAACCTGTTGACTACAAGGTTCGTGAGGTAGAAAAGGAGAAAGAGAAGCATCTGACCGAGGGAGAGGAAGAAGCCGGGTTTCGAGTTGTTCACCCTTCGAAGAAACCGAAGACTTCTCCTGCCGTCGAGATGGTGGTTGACAAGAATGGCAAGGCTAGACCACGAGAGAGACCGTTGGTGATTAGGTCGGAAGTGGCGCAAGAGCGTCCGGCTCGAGGTCGGGACAAGAAATATGATAGAAATGACAAAGGCAAAGGGAAAATGGAAGAATAGCCTGAGTCTTTATAATTATTTATTATTATTATTATCATTGTAATAAGAAGATGGGGGTTTTTAGAATCCTAGCCTACATTTTTTATATTATGTGGCATATTATTATTTAAGAAATGAAATAAAAGAGGTTGATTGGTTATGAAACCGTTATGATTTTCTATTATTATTCTTGTCGAATTCCAAATGCATTCGCAAATATCCTTCTATTTACATTTAAAATAATTAATGGGTTGTATCCTGTAAAGGATTGCCTACGTATTCATTTTAAAAAATGAATCAAACCCTTGCGCGTAGTTCAAGTAAATGTAAAAGAATAATTGTTCTAAGCAAGAGCTTGTGGCGAACTAGAAAATAAGCATGACCTTTTTACTTACTCCTAAAGTGCAATTCAATTTATTTGATGATATGAGGATGAGAAATTGTCAAAATACAAGAGCAAGATGACATTAGCTTATTTCAGCTTGGCCAGGGGCCGTTTATTTCGTGCCACAAGAGCGACACGAGAGGTTACGCGAGGCGCATTTTGTTTTGCCCCTATTATAGGCATAGTAACGTTTCAGTTGGTCGAGGTTTGTCGGGTTGGCAAATTCATTCCCATCTAAGTCTGTGATCCTAACCGCACCCCCTGGAAGTATGGACTTGACTAGAAATGGTCCGGCCCAATTGGGTTTGAATTTTCCTCGTGGATCGACAGGTAAAAGAGTTCTAATTAATTTGAGGACCAAGTCTCCTTCTTTTATATTCCTTGGCTTAACCCTTTTGTTGAAGGCTCGTTTGATACGCGCTTGATATGTTTGCACATTATGTAATGCACGCAACCTTCGTTCATCCAGGAGGATGAGTTGTTCATATCTATCCCTCTTCCAATCAGCTTCTGGGATTTGGCTTTCGAGTAAAATACGCAAGGATGGTATTTCTAGCTCGACTGGTTGTACGGCTTCCATGCCGTAGGTCAAATAGAAAGGGGTGGCCCCAGTGGGCGTCCTAACAGATGTACGGTATCCCCATAAAGCAAAGGGTATCATGCTTGGCCAATCTCTATAGTTGTCAATCATTTTCTTGAGAATCGTGACAACGTTTTTGTTTGCCGCCTCTACCGCGCCATTGGTTTGTGGTCTATATGGCGAGGAGTGGTGATGCTTAATTTTGTACTTGGCTAGCAATTACTCAGTCTCAGCTTGGAAATGTGATCCATTATCACTGATGATCTCATGTGGGCAACCATATCGACAAATGATGTTGGTTTGTATGAACTTTGCCACGTTCTTGGCTGTAAGACTGGTGTAAGAAGCCGCTGGAGTGATCTTGCCGATGATGTCAATTCCCCAAGCGGAAAATGGCCAAGGAGATGTCATGGTGTAGAGAAATGAAGGAGGGACATGTTGCACATTCCCGAAGATTTGGCAATTATGGTAATGTCTTACATATTTGATGCAATCAGATTCCAATGTGGTCCAATAATACCCCAAACGTGTGATTTTCTTTGCCATCATGGGTCCACTCATGTGAGGGCCACATTCTCCGTCATGGACTTCTTCCATCACTTTCCGTGCCTGTGAATGATCAAGATAGCGTAGATTACACCAAGAGGTGTTCTTTTGTACAATTCTCCTTGCATGAGAACATATTGGGCAGCTAGTAAGCATATAACATGTTGTCCCCTTTTGTCCATATCTGGTGGATAGGTGCCGTTGAGTTTGAAGTTTAGGATTGCTTGGAACCAAGGTTCCTCTGTGATTTCCTCTTCATTGGTGATTTGGTGCACATAAGCTGGCTCTGACCGTCGTTTGATGCATAAAGGCATTTCTGCCATGCTATCCGGCATATTAATCAAAGATGCAAGTTTTGCAAGAGCATCTGCAAATTGATTCTCCTCTCGAGGTAGGTGTAGGTAGGTTACTTGATCGAATAATTGGGCTACTTGGTCTATTATGGCTTGATAAGGTGCTAAGCTTTCGCTTCGGATTTTCCAAGATCCCGTAATTTGGTTGATGAACAAAGTTGAATCTCCATGCACTCGAAGATTCTTGATGCCTAAGCCCACTGCTGCTTGCAATCCAATGAGGCAAGCCTCGTATTCTGCAGCGTTATTTGTCATCTCGAAGTCGAGTTTGACAGAGATTGGTGTGTGCTCGCCTTCAGGAGAAATGAGCAACACTCCTATTCCAAATCCTGTTAAGTTCGATGCTCCATCAAAATAAAGGTCCCAGGAGTCTACATCGGTTTGGAGTATATCCTCATCCGGAAACGACCAGGTGTCTATCGTTTGTGTATCGTTAATGGGATTTTCTGCAAAGAATTCGGCAACGGCGCGCCCCTTTATAACTTTCAGAGAAACATACTTGAGATCGAACTCTGAGAGCATCAAAGTCCATCTTACTAAGCGTCCATTGAGAACGGATTTCTCAAAGAGGTATTTGACAGGATCCATTTTGGAGTATATTTTGACGGAGTAACTAAGTATGTAATGGCATAGTTTCTTCGTTGCCACACAAGAGCGAGGCATGTCTTCTCGAGGGATGTGTATTTGCACTCATACTCCAAGAAATTCTTACTAAGGTAGTAGATAGCTCTTTCTTCGTTTCCTACGGTTTGAGCTAGCATGGCGCCCATGGCCGTTTCAGTTACCGTGAGATATAAACCAAGAGGTTGATCTCGTTGAGGTGGCATGAGCAGTGGTGGTTTGGCTAATATCTCCTTGATTCGGTCGAAAGCCTTTTGACAGTCATCATCCCATATGGTGTGGTCTGTTTTCTTTAACTTTTTGAAGATGGGTTCGCAGATCATGGTGAATCGACTTATGTATTGCACCTTACCTAGGAATCCTCTAACTTCTTTTTCCGTTTGAGGTTGCGGCATTTCGATTAGAGCTTTGATCTTAGAAGGGTCTATTTCTATTCCTCGTTGGCTAACAACATATCCCAGGAGTTTACCAGATGTTACTTCGAATGCGCATTTCTGAGGATTAAGCCTCATGTTGTACTTCCGTAGCCTTGAAAAGAACTTGTGAAGGTTCGCAATGTGCCCCTCTCTATCCTTGGACTTGACAATCATGTCATCTACGTATACCTCAACTTCTTTATGCATCATGTCATGTAAGAGCGTAGTTGCGGTGCGTTGGTATGTAGCTCCGGCGTTGATTAATCCAAACGGCATAACTGTGTAGCAATAGGTTCCCCATTGAGTGACGAAGGCGGTCTTATGCATGTCCTCTATGGCCATCTTGATCTGATTATATCCTGCGTATCCATCCGTGAAGGATAGTAATGCGTGATCTGCTGTATTATCCACCAATATGTCGATGTGTGGTAGAGGAAAGTCATCCTTGGGACTCGCTTTGTTTAAGTCTCTAAAATCAACACAAACACGAATTCTCCCATCCTTTTTGGGTACGGGTACTATGTTAGCTACCCAGTCTGAGTACTCGGAAACTTTGATGAACCCGGCTTTGAATTGTTTATCGACTTCTTCTTTGATCTTGAGAGCCCATTCTGTCCTCATTCGACGAAGCTTCTGTTTCACGGGTTTGAAACCTGGTTTGATTGGGATTTTATGCTCTGCGATGTCCCTGTCGATCCCTGGCATGTCTTTGTAGGACCAAGCAAAGACGTCTTTGAACTCGTGCAGGAGGTCTATGAAACTGGCCTTTTCGGTAGGGCTCAAGGCCGTCCCTATCCTAAGTTCTTGGGGTTCTAGTTCGGTTCCTACGTTGATGGGTTCGGTGTTCTCTATTACTGGTCCCCCTTCCCCCTCTTGTAGTATTTCTTTGCTATGTAGGGAGGTATTTCGATTGAGTCTAGGTCTGGGTCATCCTCAGTATCATCGTAAACAGAATTGCATTCAAGATAACACGAAGAGTAAGCAGAATCTGATTTATTCATATTAAAATTTGAGAAAAGTTAGAACAAAGAAGCCATCTGATCTGTAGTCAGTGGCGGCAAAGGGACAGCCGTTGGGACATTTCCCGAACTACTGTTACTACTTGATACTAAGCTAGGAGAAACAAGGGGAGTGGGATTGACGACAGGAGGAGACTCTCTAGGAACTTCTCTAGACTCCGACTCTGACTCCGACTCTGACTGTGACTCGAATTCATCGTCTTCTGGTTCTCCTTTGAACATCTCTCCTTCTCCGGTGGTGAGCTTGAAGAGTCTTCCTTGATTGTCTGTCCACTTGATCGATTTTATCCATCCTATATGCTGATTGGTGTTGGTTTCTGTGCCTAGAGTGGTAATGATCTCATCTATGATGCTTTCGGCGCTCTTGATTAAGGAAAGATCCTGGAGGTGGACATCTTCCTCGCTATCCATCCATATCCCATTGATCACCTCTTCTTTTGGGGAGATAACATGTGAGCAATCTAAGGTAGATTCGTCACTTGTAATCATTAGAATTCCAAGAGAATTCTGATTGTTGTTAGGCTTACCTCCAGGCGGTATTGGTAGGTGACCGTCTTCAATCATGTCTTGAAGTACATTTTTTAGTTTGTAGCATTCCTCTGTATCATGTCCCTTACCTCTATGGTATTCACAGTACGAATTCTCATCTCAGAACTTGGATTTCTTTTCTGGTTCGGGTGTAGGGCCTATTGGTTGAAGTTTACCCAGTTTCATCAACCTTTTTAGAGCATTGGCATATGTGTCCCCAAGATTTGTGAATTTCCTTGGTGGAGTACTCTTCTTAGACGGCTCGAGAAGGTTAACTTCATCAGTTTTGCTAGTAGAGCCATAAGAACGACTTGTTGAGCCTTGATATCCACGACCTACTGTTTTGGACAAGAGCCCTTTACGGATGTCATCTTCGATCCTTGTTCCTAGTACGGTCAAGTCTTTGAAGGTCTTAATGTTTTGGTACCTCAAATGATTTGCATAGATGGGCTTTAGGTTGTCCACGAATTTCTCTACGAGGGTAGCTTCATCTGGACGTTCAACAAGTTGAGTACTAGTCTTCCTCCACCTACCTAGAAAGTCGGTGAAACCTTCTTTGTCATTTTGGGTAAGAACCTCTAAAGTGCGCATGTTGACTTGGATTTCAGCATTATCCGCGTATTGTTTGGCAAACTCAATTGCGGCATCATCCCAGGTGGCGATCTTCTTATGCTCTAGAGAGTAGAACCATTATTTTGGGATGGTGTCAAGAGATGAAGGAAAGATCCTTAAGAACATCTCGAGTTTAATGCCTTTGATAGACATGTAGTCCTTGAAAGCACAGATATGGTTCAAAGGGTTTTCATGCCCCTTGAATTTAGGGATATCCGTCATGTTGAAGTTGGTTGGCAACTTGGAACTCACGGCTTCATATTTGCGATTGTTTTCCCTATAAATGTCATCCCCTTTAAGATACATCAATTGCTCCTCCAAGTATTGGAGTCGTTTCTCAGCTGTAGTCATACCTATGGGAGGGTTTTCGTCCCCGAAGTTATTCACAAATTCATCAGACACTTCACTTTCCCGAGGAGGCATCCTCGTTTCCACGGCATATATTCGGCCTTCGATTGTGTCAAGGCGATCGTACACTTGGTCTTGAGTGACTTGGAGACGAGCTAGCGCGGCTAGGATTTGATCATTACCATTCTGGAGTTGGTTGAAGTTCACGTCGCTTGTTTCAGGCATCTTTCGAAACTGGAGAAGAGATCGACGACGAATCAAAATACGATCGACCATTCTAGCACACTTACTCGAAAAGAAATGTTTTTGACTCGTGAAGTGGGAGTGTGCCACTTGTGTCAAATGAGTTTTGAGGAAATGACAAAGTTTGAAAATGTTGGTCCTAGTCAACTTTAGTGTAGTTGTAGGAGTGGACTCAAAGTGAGGTTTTGAAATGGGTTTTGAGGCCCGAACTTTGAATCGACAATAGGACAGAGTTTCGACTGGTTTTGCAAAATATTAGGCCTAAGTTTCGAAAATTTACATTTTAAAAGGGATTTTGATTTTACAAAAATCGTCATGGTTTTGTTTAGAAATGGTGATCACATATGGTACAAACATTATACAAGCATTAAAACGGGATGCTGAGTGCATTTAAAAAGGTTTTGGTTTAAAGGTGGGTTGCCATACCGAACAATCAAACCCGAGGTCTGTGGAGAGGCTCGTACCAAACAAGAGTAAGACCGATTCCTAGTCCATTTCCTCAAGCAGTGAAAGCCTTTGATACAAACAAGAGTAAGTACCATGGTATGGATGACGTCAATCGCTATCCATCCTTGGGCCCAAATAAGAATTAGGACCGTTTACACGGGATGATTGGTCGAATGGGTTGGGTTGGGCCTAGGAAGGCCGAATAAACGATCTAGGAAGACCGAGTTATGAAAACCGACAATTGTCTTGTACAAACTATTCCCTAACCTTGTTCAAGTTTCACCCTTTTGGCTACACGTAAGTGTATTATTCCCAGCGGAGTCGCCAAACTATGGACGCGGGCCCACGGGGGCGCTTGGGAACAAGCGTTTGCATTTGTGGAGTCGCCACCAATTTATTGTGGAAAATTGGAAACCGTACGAATACCTCGTGCCATGTCAAGACACAAAGTAGTGACATGAACACCAAGAACTCGTTACCCTTATCATTCTATGTCTAGAATGACTATCGTGGATGCCAGTGAACACGGATGTTCACAAAGATCTGGATTAAGGGGTAAGGGTACTTATTAGGAAGCTCTTTTGATCGAACACCTAATCCCGCCCGCCTCGATAGCGGCCTCTACTAATAATTAGGGAAGTTATCTATACTCGATATATTGTCGATTATATGCATGCAATTCAACATCCAATAAATTAATCCTAGCATGTGAGAATTAACTAAGTCGGTTAACACATAATTTAACATACAATTAAGTCGAATCGGGATTTAGGATCGATTACATGTGAAAACATACAAGTAATGCAATAATAAAAATACAATAATAAATACAATAAAGAAAATTACAATAATTACATTGGATTAATTGATTTATGTCGAAAATACATTTAAAACGGATGGTTTTTAGAAAAGAAAGAATAAATAAATAAACGAACAGAAATTAGGTGATAATACGATTAATAGTTAATTAAATACGTGAGCTAAACTAGGTCAAGGCAGAAACGGGATTTCAGGGACAGAAATCAACCCGGAACAGGCGCAGCAGAGCTGCATCCTTTGGAAGAGGCGCAGCAGACGCTGCGTCTGTTCCTGGGCTGAGTTCTGGCTGTGAAGCCGGAATCGCATCTCGTTAATGTTCATTGGTGAATTTAATGGTTGATTATATTATTTGATTCGGATGAAAGTGATTAAAATATTATTTACATGTGAATGAGGTCATAAAAAATGATAAAACATGGATAAAAACTAAACAGGACGAATTATTTACAAGATTAATGAGATTATTAATAAATACAAATTAGTCAAATTAATTGAATTAATTAGGTTAAACAGATTATTAATGACGAATTAATGATGGTGAGTGACGATAAACAAAAGAAGAAAATATATCAAAAATGAATTCCAGAGACTCAATATGGGTAAATCGAATCTCTAAAAACCGAATTGATTTTAATGGCGAAAACCCGCAAATATGGATTATAAGGGATTTAAGTCGGGATTTTGAAAGATGATCAATTATTAATGATTTATTTACATGTTAAAATTATTATACTCAAATTATTACGTTAATGAAACGATGAACAATTGAAAAAGAAACAAAACAAAGGGACGAACAAAAGACGAAGGAAGAAGAAAGGAAGCAGGAACTGCGGCAGCCTCACGAAGAGGCACAGCAGGTACTGCGTCCCTTCGAAGAGGCGCAGCAGTTGCTGCGTCCTTTCTCGACTGTTGTCTTCTGATAATCCGTAAAAAGGGTTTTAAAACAAGGTTTTACAAATCGGTTTTAAGCATATTTTCGACATAAATCTTACAATAATGATTACAATAATAAAGAACAATAAACAAAATAAGGATTATACACCCTCAGACTTACATGTTTGACGAAACGAGATGAACTAAGTTAACGTTTAGTGATGCTCGACTCGAATGTAGACGAAAGTGCCCTCTAGGAGGAAAACGAATAAAGTTGATTAAGTTGATTGATGTGGAGTTGGTCAAATTGTCCGGTCATGCAAAACGAGGCTAGTACTCAGAAGGATCCGAGCTTACGTGGTCGAAAGTTCAAGCACGTAGACGCCAAAAAGTAAGAACGTGGTCTAGAATGCAAAAGGAGAAGAGAAGGGCGGACACTCTCGTGAGAAATATGTGAGACCGAAGGTCTTTATTTATACTAATCACACGACAACAATAGGGTTTTCGGAGAAACTTTAGAAGTGAATCTCGAAAAGATACGGAAAATACGCAGAAGAGGACTGAGGAAGAGGCGCAGCAAGCACTGCGTCCCTTGGAAGAGGCGCAGCAATTGCTGCGTCCTTTCCTCAGTGGTTTCCTCCTGCGGAAGAAAGATTTCCGCGTTTCTATTATGGAATTAGCGGATTAATCTCGTTTCCTTAATATTTTGTGTGAATATTAAGGGAGATATTTTACGAAAGATTAAAAGATTGGAAAATATGGAAAAGAAATATCCGGAACATTTCAGAACATTCTGACATGGTTTTAGAAAATGAAGACCTGTTTTTTTGACCCGGACTCCAAATGTACTCTAATTACTGCCAAAATGACCGTATCGGCACGTAGATGACAATTAAGAGATAGACACAAATGTTTAAGTGACCACTTGACAATAAACTTACGAACTGTTACAAATCATTCCGTATACCAAACATGCGTCCCAATCATCACCGGGTGGTTTGCGGGAGGTGCAGAAATGAGGTATCTACAACATCACAATAGTCACAAAATGTCTTCATGTGTAAATGAGGATCTTCACTAGGCATCCCTTTAAATTGACTTCTCTCAACTAATTGTATGAATGCGAATTTGGCAATGAAATTACCGGTTAAGTGAGGTGTGTTGGAATACCATTTGGTAGGTTCTCCTCCGTTGGTATTGAATGAGATGAAAATTTAGGCATTGTGGGTTGATTTTGTGGTTGGTTTTAAATTGGGTTCTCCTCTCCTTCTCTTGCAAAAGGGTTGGTAAACTCAACACTATTCAATTGGAATATACCAATATCCACATGTTCTCCAATACCCAAACTTGTTGAAGTCCCTCTAACGGTTCTTCTAATGTTGGTCAAGGTTCTTTTAATCTCGGGATCAATAGGCAAAGTTCTACCTTGTGATCTCATAGATATGCAAAGAGCAAACAACTAGAAAACAATTAAAACTACCTTGAGGAGTTTGACTTCCCCATGGTTAAGAAAGACACAACTAAAAACAACAAATGATAACAATTCAATTGAACACCGTTCCCGGCAACGACGTCATTTTTTATTCGGTTTAAACTTTGTCGTCTAAGCTAACTAATCAAAACAATATTTATAAACTTAACTAACTACTCTTAGTAGAGTGGCAAGTAAAGGTCGGATCCAAAAAGACGGGTATTGAATCAAGTTATCGGTTGTAGAGAGCTATGTCTTAGGGTGTCACAAATTGGGTTGAGATTGAGGTTTGTACACTAAACTACTTAACAATGAAATGTAAAGAAAGGAAACTGAAATAAAGTAAACAAATAGAGTTTGTAAACAATTTATTAAGGTACTAGGGTGTCATGGGTTTATAGGGGATTCATGGTGGTGATCATACAAACATGTTTACATAGTTGCAAGCAAATTATTGTTGTAGTGGAACCGATTTAGTTTATGTCTTACAATTCCTAAGAAGATTTGGGTCCCGGTGCCAAGTCAGTCAAGACTGTATAACACCTAAAAGTCGACTTAGTTTTTTCTTATTCAACTATATGCATGGTGTAACAAGCCTTGAGTTAGTTTATGTCTTAAAAGTGTTGTTGAATGGATAAGAGAATTATGCAAGGTTATCAATCAAGCAATTCATCAAGCATAACATGTGCATAAGTTGAAACTACAACAAGCAAGCAATCTTATGAAAACATATTAGATTAAGTATGTATCTACCCCCATGTTTTAATCCCCCATTAACCCTAGCTAGGAGACTACTCACTCATGGTCATGGTAAACATGCTAATAAGGGTGTCAATCATATTAACAAGGTTAAACATGGTGAATGAGTAAAGCAATAATTAATTAAGCAAAGTGTAAAAGAGATTATACCAAACTAAGTATGATCCAAATAATAAGCAAAGAATAATAGAAGAACACTTGATGAATGATGAAGAGTTGTCAAGTCTTCAATAAACCCCAAATTGTCTTTAAATTACCCAACTAAATCTAAGAACACGTGAATGATTAAAGAGGAATTAAGATTTGATTAATCTTGATTAAAGTAAATACAACTTGATTAAAACTTTATTATTAATATGCAAAACTTGATTAAAGCTTGATGATTAATTCCCTAACATGATGGGGTATTTATACTAAGTACAAGTATTAGGGTAACAAAGAGCTTAAATGACAATTAAGTCCCTAAGAAAGAGATTAGTGCCTTGCAAGTCCTATAAGGAGGCGCCCGACTTATCTTTCATATATGCTCGAGCTGCTCAAGGATCTGCTCGACTTGACCATGGACGCCCGGATTGTGGCTTTGGACGCTCTTCCTGAGCTCGGGACGCCCGGATCCTGGGTCAGCTTCTCTTCTTCTTTTTTTGACTGCCTAAGGATCCGTGGGTATCGTTGAGGGGTCGTGGGGGTATTCATCATTTCCCATTCTACTTGATTTATTCACTTAGGCCTTTAGTATTGGTCTCCTCTTTGTTGCTTGGTCATTAGATGCACTCCATTTAGCTCTACTTTGCTCCATAAATGCAAGGATAGCAATCCTCTCCTACCAAGGACACAAAACCTCAAAGAATATGCAAAGTAGGGAACTAAAGATAAGAACGACCCTAATAAGTACTAGAAAGCATAGGAACGAGGCTAGTTCAGGGACTAAATGTGCATAAATATGAGTCACGTCAGTACTTGAACTCAATTTGATGTTTTTGTGCCCATTCCCTTTTTGTTGACAAAATAATGATGGAAGTGCAACAACGGTTGCATGGCATCAAGGGCCACCTTAGAATAAACGGTAGCCAAGGAGTTATCATACCACAAGGCACTCTTGACTAGGTCTTAGACCATGGGACAAAAGATACTAGTATGGCACATCTTAGGGTGTCTTGAGAGTATTCTAGCAAACAAAGTCTCAAGGAGAAACATTATCTACAAGGGCCTTATATACACTTGTCATGCTTCCAAAATAGGCATTTTCACAAAATTTTCTAACATGCAAACTACTTGCCATGATATAACTAATATATATACAACTCAAATGCATATGCTTCTATCAACTAAAATGCCATAAAATCTAGATGCAACTCCTAACAACACATAGAAACACAAACCGCAACAACAAAATACACCACATCCTTCTTGACATGTAAGCCCATCCTCCTCATATGAATAATGAAAAGAAATGGAAGGGAAATAGGGATTAGAGCGATCATACCAAGCGGTCTTCACATTCTCCTGCTAATGCCTCAAATGAAGTGTCGTATCTATGTGAGAAGAGAACAAAAACACAAGTATATACAATTCTACACTACTAAATTAAAGAAAATGTTTTTGGTCTTTATGGATTTTGTTTTTATGAAATTAAAGAACATATTTTTGCATTTTTTCGAAATTATCAAATTTTTATGTAGTTTTGAATATAAATTCCCATCCCCCACTATATTTTGGACATTGTCCTCAATGTACATGTAGGAGTAGGAATAAAAAGGAAATACATGTTTTTGGATTTTTGGATTTATGGAAATTGAAGTACAAATGCAAATGCAATGATATGAATGAATGCATGCTTTAAGTAAATGCAATTCTATATGACATATATAACAAATGAATGCAATCTAAACTATACTAGATGATGCATGTTTTCTATTGAATTGTAAGCTAAATTAAATTAGCTTAGGTCACCTATGATCAAACTTCCCCAAACTGATTTAAGCACTATTTCTAGTGTAGAAGGGAATAGGTTTGGTCATTAGTGACTATGTATGAATGTAGGTCTATATGGAACTAACTACATGAATCATGTGAGATATATTATAATCCAAACTAATCTAATCATGTGAGATATATTACAATGCAAGCTAATCTAAAATGCAATACAACTATACATGAGAGATATGAAAAGAAAGGGTTCTTACAATCACAATCTCAATCAAAGCCCCCTTCATCGAGGCTATCATCATCTCCACTCTCTTCTTCTTCTTCTTCTTTTTCTCCTCCCCTTTGATCATCTTCATTCATGCTTTGGTTTGGGAACACAAGGTGTGGTTCCACCCTACAAGGCCTAGGACCATTAGGATCAATGAACCCTTGTTGAGCCATATGGTAATATTGAGGGTAAAGGGCCAAACAGTTGTCTTCTTATCTATGGTGGATCCTAAAATTCATATCTCTCATCATACCCATCAAGATATCAATGCCCGATGGCGGGGTGTTGGAAGGAGGAGAAATGTAGGGTCGGTAGACATAGAGATATGGGGGTATCTCCGCATAAGAGGGCCGAACACCATGGAAGAATGTTGGAAAGCCAAGGCTTGGACCTTGGGATGGTGGTGGTGCATGGGAAGGAGTACGAAGTGCCTCCTAATGTCTCCTAGGTGGTGGAGACACAATCCTCTCAATGGGGAGGAGGTAATTCAGCATAGGTGCAAGGTAGCTTGACCTAGGCTCGATGGGATGAAGGTCCCAACAAGGAAGGGTGACTATAGTGCTTCCCTTGGTGTACCAATCAATGCTTCCCGACTCACTATACTTGCACCATTTGTGAAACCGAACGATAGCTTTCTCATCAATCAAAGTATCCCCGGGTAGAGCTATATACCTCTCAGCATCATTAAACCCCGGACATAACACATTGGCTATCGTAGTCACAAGGCCACCTATCACAATTCCTTGGACTTAGTCTTACCCCTTGCTAGAGCTCGGAACCTGACAAGCAACTTAAGTGCGGGGTTAAATTTGTATTTTGGCAATCCTTGGACATTCAAATAAGACTCAAGAAAAGTCATCTCAAGTTGACTAACATTTCGCGTGTCACACCTACCATTAATATTCCCAGCAATAAATTGATACCACACTCTAATGACCGGATGATGAATATAAAAAGCATGACACCTCCTAAAACCATTTAATTCCAACCCGGTAATCGCTCTCCACAAGTTTGACTCCGTGAACCCTATGGGTTTCTCAAGGCCAGTCTTGGGTATTTCAAGTCCAAATATTTCACCAAAAGTACCCAAATGCATCCGGTGGGTTTCATTACACAACCTAAATTTCCAACATACCCCATATCTTTCTCCTTCAAAAACTTTGAGACTACACAAGAATTCCAATGTGAGGCTAAGATATGTCACCTCATGCATATTAAACATTATCTCAAGACCCATTCCTCTAAATAAGGACTCGGTTTGACTATCAATACCAAGTTTATCCAAGATATTACGACAAATGAAACGAGTAGGCTCAAATTCCATACCTAATAGTTTCACAAATCGCCTCCTATGCTCATTTTTTATGAATACTACTTCCGGGAAGTCCTCAAGTTGTTCTATTTCTGGTACTAGCTCCTCTTCTTGCATTTGGAACTCTGGTGGTGCATTAGAACCACTTCCCTTTCTTCTCTTTGTTCCTTTAGAAGTAGTAGCCTTACCCTTGCCCCAAAAACTCATTGTTCTTGTCTTAAAATCCACCAAGAATCCCTATCCAATAATGCTTCAAATCTTCACAAATAAGAGCCAATCAACCTTGAAAATGCCTTGTTAGAACACCAGAAGCAATGAATTGAAGCTAGAAGGCAAAAATCAAACCCGAAACACAAATGAGGCCCACGGATTTTTGAAGCCCCAAAATTTAAAGTGATGAAAATGGGTGATTTTGAGTATGTAGAAGGTTGAAATATTGGTTTTTATTGTGTAAAAATGGATTAGAATGATTTTTAGAGTAATTGGAAGGTGATTTGGTTAGATTTGGTTGATGTTTGAGTGATTTTTGGTAGTTGGGGATGAGTATTGTATGTAGAAGATGAATATGGTAGGTAAGATTGTAGTGTATTGCAATGTCACGGACTGAATGAAGAAGAAACACGGGTTTCTGGGTCAACATGGGCGGGCTGGGCCTAGCTCACTCGTATTCTGATGCAGCTTTGTTAATTCACGCTCAACACGCTCGAGTCCAAAGTAACTCGCTCGAGTTGGTCCTTGACTCGCTCGAGCTGATTCTAACCTGCTCGAGTTGAGGCTTGGGACACTCGGATTCTCCAGAATCCTCCCGAGTTCTCATGCAGGGAATTTTTTTTTCTTTCTTTGGGCTTCAACTTGTGCGAGTTCTCTTCAATCCCCACGGGTTCATGCATTGTTTAGCCCAACACTTCTATAATGATAAGTAGGATATGCACAAGCCCAAATTCTCCATTTTATTCATTTCTTTACATTTCCTATCTTCTCATTTTCATCAATTTCCTTCAAAAGCTCAATTAAAATATGAGATCCCTCCCTTTCATCTCTCGTGCAATTATTAAATGAATGTAAATCTACACTAAATGCATTTATACAAGTTAATGGTTATTGAGAAACTCCATCAAACCAAAGATTGTCAATTAATAATTTCATGTCATAATATCACTAGCACTCAAAGCACGTAAAAGTCGGTCCAATTCTTAGGAGTGGGACATAAATAGGCATGAATAGCAACATGAGTGTGTCGTTGTACGCCCTCAAACACATTTATACCCAACTACTAGCATAGCAAGCAAGTCGGGGTCGATTCACGGGACGGGGGTATTCAAATTGTTCAATCTAACCGTAGTTGTGCTAAGGGTTGTCACAATTGAAATAGGTTCATGATTATAGTCTAATGAAAGCAATGGAGTAAAACAAGCAATAAAACAAATAAAGATGTAAACAAATGATTAAGATACTAGGATGTCATGGGTTCATAGGGGATTCATGGAAATAGATCATACAAACATGTTCTCAATTAGAAGCAAGCACTTATTGTTGTGATGAGATCGAGTTAGTGTATATCTTACAATCCCTAGGAAGATTTAGGTCCAGGAGCCGAATCATCTAGATTGTACAACACCTACAAATCGACTTAGTCTCCTCCTATTCAACTCTATGCATGGTCTAATGAGGCTCGAGTTGGTTTATGTCTTACAAGCCTCATTGAAAAGATAAGAGATGGTCAAAAAATGAAAGGATTCATAGGCTCGCATTTCATCAAACATAACATGTGCATAGGTTGAAATCACAACAAGCAAGCAAATTAATTATGAAAACATATTAGATTAAGCATATGTTTGTTTCCCCTAATTCCCCACTAATCCTAGTTAAGTAACTACTCACTTATTATCATGGAAAATATGTTATCAATGGTGTCAATCATCACAACAAGTATAAACATGATAAGAGAATGAGGAAATAAACAATAATGAGTAAAGAGTAAAGAGATTATACAAAACTTAAGATGAACAATTGGAAAGGAAAGAATAATAGAAGAAAACTTGATTGATTGATGAAGAGTTGTCAATTCTCCAAATAATAACCCAATAATATTCAATTACCCAATAATAAACTTGAACAATAATTAAGGAAAGATTAATGTTGAATAATTGAGATTAATCTATTCTAATCTACTCCTAATCTAATCTAAGAAAGCTTAGTCTTTTGATTATGATAAATGGAGTATATATAGTGGTACATCATTAGGTTAAGCAAGGGTAGATTAGTAAATAACATTATTAAGTGTTGAATAGAGAAATGTAAGTCCTGAGGGACATGCGCGGATCATGTAGCAAGGAAAAGCATTCTGTAAAACAATCCGCTCGTCCCGAGTCAAAAACGCGCATCCTGAGCCTCAACCCGAGCGGGTTAATATTGTCCCGAGAGGGTTGAGCTGTAACTCGCTCTACTTGAGCTTGACTCGCGCGGGTTGAGCTATTGTTCCCCCTTTTCTTACTTTTAAGCCTATGATCCTTCTATATACTCTTTATTCATACATCTTTGGTCATCATTCTTGCCTCCTCTTTATACTTAGTCCATCTAAGATCGTCCATAAGATTACGAATATGCGCGAGAGACAGGAATTCCGCCTCATTATCTCCTTTCCTATAAGACATATAAAATGCATTAGGAAAGCAAAATAGAAAGGAATTGACGGATAAAATAGCCATGAAATGCTATAATAGTATGCAAAATAGGCTCAATTAGGGGACTAAATGTGCGCAATTAAGAGTCACATCAAACATCCCCAAACCGAACCTTTACTCGTCCCGAGTAAAGAGGTGACTAGAACTAGACCTTTATTTAAACTATCCTAATAATATAACTGATGTGAGACAATTAATGGGTCTTACTCCGCCCCTTCAACTCACAACAAGACATCTATGAGGTAAGATGCCTTCTTGCAAGGCAAGGTGGGACTTGCCAAAATGGCGATACATCCAAGCATTAAGCATACAAAACAAGTAATGGATGCATCTACAAAAGATAGCCACTTTCTTCATCTAAGCGGCGGAAATCATCTAAAGGGGAAGCAATTTAAGGGTACACACTCCATCATAGATATTGTTTCTCCAAGCTACTAAGTATAAAAGGATACCAAAAACTCACCTCCAAGTTGTGTCAAACTAGGGTACCTTTATCCACAATCGTTAAATGCTTTTGTCAAGAGTAGGCTCCCTATGGTGTTAGAAATACTGTAGGATCGCAGAATTCCCCCTCTTGCCTAGACAAGAAGAAAGGTCGTCCCCTTTCCACCATGTAAAAAAAATGAGATCAATGGATAAAAGGGATCAATATGCTTTGAGTTTCACAATGGTAGTTTGCTTTTGTTTTGTTTCCCTCCAATTTCTTGTGGTATTTGACTTTTGAGAACATTTCTTTTGCCACTTTTGATGTTTTGGCAATTTTGATACTTTGCAATTTTTTTTGCATTCTTTTTGAACATTTTTCAAAGTAACCCCATTTGTAGCAAGGGTACTTTTACTAAAGCACAGGAGTCTAATTTTGCTCCTCTTTTCATTTGATGCAATTTGCAAACTTTTTTATTTTAATTTTGGTACTTGAACTCATTTTGATGTTTTTATGCCCATTTCCTTTTTGTTGACTAAATATGATGATAGAAGTGGAAGAACTGTTGCATGGCATCAAGGGCTACCTTGGAAGAAACGGTAGCCAAGGAGTTATCACACCACAAGGTACTCTTGACTAGGCCTTAGTCCATGGGTCAAACGATACTAGTATGACACATCCTAGGGTGTCTTGAGGGTATTCTAGCAAACAAAGTCTCAAGGAGAAAAATTATCTACAAGGGCCTTATATACACTTGTCAAGCTTTCCAAATACGCATTTTCACAAAATTTTCTAACCATGCAACTCCATGACATGATGCAACTAACATATATACAACCTAATGCATATGCTTCTATCAACTATTATGCCTTATAATCTAGATGCAAACTCCTAACAACACATAGGTACATAAACCGCAACAACAAAACACAAAACATACTCCTTGACATGTAAGCTCATCCTCCTCATATGAGTAATGAAAAGAAATGGAAGGGAAATAGAGATTAGAGCAATCATACCAAGCGGTCTTCTTTTTCCCTTGCTAATGCCTCAAATGTAGTGTTGTATCTATATGAGAAGAGAACAAAAACACAAGTATATACAATTCTATACTACTAATTTAAAGAACATGTTTTTGGTTTTTGAAATTTTCAAATTTTTATGGATTTTTGTTTTTATGAAAATAAAAGACATATTTTTGAGATTTTTCGAAATTTTTCAATTTTTATGCATTTTGGAATATAAATTCCCATCCCCCACTTTATTTTGGACATTGTCCTCAATGTACATGTAGGAGTAGGAATGAAAAATAAAAAAAATGTTTTTAGATTTTTGGATTTATAGAAATTGAAGTACAAATGCAAATGCAATGATATGAATGCATGCTTTAACTAAATGCAATTCTATATGACATATATAACAAATGAATGCAATCTAAACTATACTAGATGATGCATGCTCTCTATTAAGCTATGGTCACCTATGATCAAACCTCCCCAAAGCGATTTAAGCACTATTTCTAGTGTAGAAAGGAATAGGTTTGGTCATTAGTGACTATGTATGAATTCTAGTCTATATGCAACTAACTACATGAATCATGTGAGATATAATACAATGTAACTAATCTAATCATGTGAGATATATTACAATACAACTATACTATATGAACTAACTAATTTAAATGCAATGTGAAATATAATACAAGTGCAAGTGAGGTGTAAACTAAATGCAAGACAATTTAAAATGCAATGCAACTATACATAAGAGATAGGGAAAGAAAGGGTCTAACAACCATGATCTTAATCAAAGCCTCCATCATTAAGGATATCATCATCTTCACTTTCTTCTTCTTCCTCTCCTCCTCTTTGGTCATCTTCATTCATGCCTTGGTTTGGGAACACAAGGTGAGGTTGCACCCAAGAAGGTCTAGGACCATTAGGATCGATAAACCCTTGTTGCGCCATATGGTAGTATTGAGGATAAAGGGCCAAATAGTTATCTTCTTGCCCTCGGTGGATCCTAAAATCCATGTTACTCATCATACCCATCAAGATATCCATGGCCGATGGCGGGGTGCCGGGAGGAGGAGGAGGAGGTGAGTAGGGTCGGTAGACATGGGGGTATGGAGGTATCTCCGCATAAGAGGGTCGAACACCATGAAGGAACGGTAGAAATCTAAGGCTTGGACCTTTGGATGGTGATGGTGCATGGAAAGGAGTAGAAGGTGCCTCCTCACGTCTCCTAGGTGGTGGAGTCATAATCCTCTCAATCGGGAGGAGGTAGCTCGGCATAGGTGCAAGGTAGCTCGACCTAGGCATGGTATGAGGAAGGCCCCAACAAGGAAGGGTGAATGTAGTGCTTCCCTTTGTGTACCAATCAATGCTTCCCAAATCATTATACTTTCACCATTTGTGATGCCTAAAGATAGCCTTCTCATCAATCAAAGTGTCTCCGGGTAGAGCCACATACCTCTCATCATCATTAAACCCCGGACATAAAACATTGGCCATCCTAGTCACAAGACCACCCATCACAATTCCCTTTGACTTTGTCGCATCCTTTGCTATATTTCGAAACCGGATAAGTAGTTTAAGTGCGGGATTAAAGTTGAACTTTGGCAAACTTTGGTGTAGATACCTCATTCCTGCACCTCCCGCAAGCCACCCGGTGATGATTGGGCCGCATGTTTGGTACGCGGAACGATTTATGACAGTTCGTAAGTTTATCATCAAGTGATAGCTCAAACACTTGTGTCTACCTCATAGTTGTCATCTACGTGCCGATACGGTTGGTTTGACAGTAATTAGAGTACATTTGGAGTCCGGGTAAAAAACCGTCTTCATTTTCTATTAACCGTTTTAAAATGCCGAGTCAAAATATTCTGGAATGTTCCGCATACTTCTATTCCATATTTTCAATATTTTAATCTCTTTGGCAAATATATCCCGGAAATATTATATAAAATATTAAGGAAATTGAGATCAAACCGCAATTCCATAATACGCGGAAATCTTTCTTCCGCAGGAGGAAACCACTTGGGAAAGGACGCAGCAGGTGCTGCGCCTCTTCCAAGAGATGCAGTGGCTGCTGCGCCTCTTCCCCAGTTCCTTTCTGCGTATTTTCAAATCTTTTTGAGATTCACTTCCAAAGTTTCTTCGAAACCTCAATGCCTCCGTGTGATTAGTATAAATAGAGACCTTCGGTCCTCATATTTCTCACGCGAGTGTCCGCCCTTCTCTTCTCCCTTTGCATTCTAGACCACGCTCAATGTAAGTCTGAGGGGTGTAAATCCCTTCTTTTATTATTGTACTTTATTTTTGTAATCATTATTGTATGGTTTACATCGAAAACACATTGAAAACCGATTTATAAAACCTTGTTTTAAACCTTTTTTACGGATTAACAGGAGACAAACGTCGAGAAAGGACGCAGCAACTGCGTCGCCTCTTCGAAGGGACGCAGCATTTGTTGCGCCTCTTCCTGAGGTTGTCGCAGTTCCTGCTTCCTTTCTTCTTCCTTCGTCTTTTGTTCGTCTGTTTATTTTGTTTTGTCTTTGTTTGTTCATGTTTCATTGACACGATAATTCTAGTATAATATCTTTAACATGTAAATCATCAATATTTAATTCGTCTTTTAAATCCCGAATTAAATCCCTCATAATTCATATTTGCGGGTTTTCGTCATTGAAATCAATTCGGGTTTTTAGAGGTTTGATTCATCAATATTGAGTCTCTGAAATTCATTCATTGATATATTTTCATCTGTTTATTATCATTGTCATCATTAGTTCGTCATTAATAACCTAATTAATTTGATTAGTTTGTTAATTTGTATCATTAATCCCGTAATTAACCTTTATTGATTTGTCCTAATTAATTTTATCCATGTTTTATTGTTTTTATGACCCAATCATATGTAAATAATATGTTAAATCACTTCTATCCGAGTCAAATGTCCATAATCGATCCTTAAATCACCAATGAATATTAACAATTTGCAATTCCGGCTTCACAGCCAGAACTGAACTCAGGAACAGACGCAGCGTTTGTTGCGCCTCTTCCAAAGGACGCAGCTCTGCTGCGCCTGTTCCGAGTTGAGTTCTGTCTCTGAACTCCCGTTTCTGCCTTGACCTAGTTTATTAATTACGTATTAATTAACAATTATTCGTATTATCACTAATAATCTGTTCGTTAATTCGTTTATTCTTTCTTTTCTCAAATCGTCCGTTTCAAATGTACTTTCGACGTAAATCGATTAACCCATTGTAATTATTGTAATTTTCTTTATATTATTTCTTTATTCTGTATTATTGCTTGTATGCTCTCACATGTAATTAACATTAAATTTCTACTTTGACCCAAATGCATGTTAAATTACGTGTTAACCAACTTAGCATTAATTCTCACATGCTAGGATTAATCTAATGGATGTTGCATTGCATGCATATAACCTGCAACATATCAAGTATAGACGATCTTTCCTAATCATTAGTAGAGGCCGCTATCGAGGCGGGCAGGATTAGGTGTTCGATCAAAAGAGCTTCCTAATACGTACCCTCACCCCTTACTCCAGATCTCTGTGAACATCCGTGTTCATTGGCATCCACGAGAGTCATTCTAGACATAGAATGCTAAGGGTAACGAGTCCTTAATGTCTATGTCAATACTTTGTGTCTTGACATGACGCGAGGTATTCGAACGGTTTCCAATTTTCCACAATAAATTGGTGGCGACTCCACAATTGCAAAGCTTGCTCGCTTTCTACCCGAGCGACCCTCCGTGGGCCCGCGTCCACAGTTTAGCGACTCCGCTGGGGATTAATACACTTACGTGTAGCCAAGGGTGAAACTTGAACAAGGTTAGGGAATAGTTTGTAAAAGACAGTTGTCGGTTTTCATAACTCGGTCTTCCTAGACCGTTTATTCGGCCTTCCTAAAGCCCAACCCAACCCATTCGACCAATCGTCCCGTCTAGACGGTCCAAATTCTTATTTGGGCCTAAGGATGGATAGCGATTGACGTCAACCATACCATGGTACTTACTCTTGTTTGTATCAAGGGCTTTCACTACTCGAGGAAATGGACTAGGAATCGGCCTTACTCCTGTTTGGTACGAGCCTCTCCACAGATCCCGGGTTTGATTGTTCGGTATGGCAACGCACCCTTTAAACCAAAACCCTTTTTAATGCACTCAGCATCCCGTTATAATGCCTGTATAAATGCTTGTACCATATGTGATCACCATTTTCTAAACGAAACCATGACGAATTTTTGTAAAATCAAAACCACTTCCAAAACGTAAAATTTTCGAAAAGTAGGCGAATATTAGCGCAAAACTATTCGAAACTCTGTCCAATTGTCGAGTCAAAATTCGGGCCTCAAAGCCCATTTCAAAACCTCACTTCGAGTCCACTCCTACAACTACACTATAGTTGACTAGGACCAACATTTCCAAACCTTGTCATTTCTTCAAACCTCACTTGACACAAGTGGGACACTCCCACTTCACAAGTCAAACTTTTTCTTTGAGAAAGTGTGCTAGAATGGTCGATCGTGTTTGATTCGTCGTCGATCTCTTATCCAGTTTTCAAGATGCCTGGAACTAGTCACGCAAGTGTCAATGGACAACCACTGAATGGTAATTATCTAATCCTAGCCACGCTCGCTCGTCTCCAAACTAGCCAAGACAAAGTGAATAATCGCCTCAACACGATCGAGGGGGGAATTGTTGCTGTAGAAACTAGGTTGCCTCCTGCAGAAAATGAAATACTTCCATGATTTTGTGAATGACTTCGCGAATGAAAATCCTCCACCTTTTGTGGGAGCACAAGAGGTCAACCCTCCCATAGATCCGACTGCAGCTGAGAAACGACTCCAATACTTGGAGGAACAACTGATGTACCTCAAAGGGGATGATATCTATAGGGAAAACAATCGCAAGTATGAGGTCGTGAGTTCCAAATTGCCAACCAACTTCAACATGACGCATATCCCGAAATTCAAGGGGCATGAAAACCCTTTGAATCACATCCGTGCTTTCAAGGATTACATGTCTATCAAAGGCATTAAACCCGAGATGTTCTTAAGGATCTTTCCTTCATCTCTTGACACCATTCCTAAACAATGGTTTTATTCTCTAGAGCACATGAAGATTGCCACTTGGGATGATGTCGCGATTGAGTTTGCTACGCAATATGCGGATAATGCTGAGATCCAAGTCAATATGCGCACCTTAGAGGTTCTTACCCAAAACGATAAAGAAGGCTTCACCGAGTTCCTAAGTAGGTGGAGTAAGACTAGTACCCAACTTGTCGAGCGTCCAGATGAAGCTACCCTTGTGAAAAAATCCGTGGACAATTTAAAGCCCATTTATGCAAATCATTTGAGATACCAAAACATTAAGACCTTCAAGGACTTAACCGTACTAGGAACAAGGATCGAAGATGACATCCGTAAAGGGCTCTTGTCCAAAACGGTAGGTCGTGGATATCAAGGTTCAACAAGTCGTTATTACGGCTCTACTAGCAAGACTGATGAGGTTAACCTTCTCGAACCATCAAATAAGAGTATCCCACAAAGAAAGTTCACAAATATTGGGGATACCTACTCCAATGCTCTGAAGAGATTGATGAAACAGGGTAGGCTTCAACCCATAGGCCCTACACCTGAACCAGAAAAGAAATCCAAATTCTGTGACGATAATTCATACTGCGAATATCATAGAGGTAAGGGACATGATACAGAAAAATGTTATAAGCTAAAACATGTACTTCAAGACATGATTGAAGACGGTCGCCTACCAATACCGCCTGGAGGCAAGCCTAACAATACTCAGAATCCTCTTGGAGTTCTGATGATTACAAGTGAAGAATCTACCTTAGATTGTTCACACCTCATTTCTTCAGTCGAAGATGAGATCTATGCAATAGAAGAAGAAGGGAACTACTCTACCATTTCCCCTACCATCACCGACTTTATAGCATGGGCAAAGAGTGTGAATAGGCAAGTCTCAGAATTAGAAAGTGTAGTGGCAACCCTACGTGATCCAAATGCAACAACCGAAGGACGTGCGCCACTGAATCTCTCTCAAAATGCTACAATGCAAGAAGTAATAGCTGTGATTGATGAACTAATCGACCAAATCATCCAATTGGAGGCCGAAATCATGAGATTGAGAGAACTTGCTACTGTCAATGGAGTATGGGCCGACAATGATGAAGATGAATACCTCACTAAACACTACCTAGTTAAAGTCAGTGAGGAAATAGTCCAAAATAACGAGGACCAAGATGTAGACCACCTTACTCGTTCAGGGCGTCCATACCAAAATATTTCTCAAAATGGTCCCATAGCAAATGGTCCAATCACCAATACCAACGTTGTCACGCCGAATGATAACGAAGATACCTCTACTGACCATTTGCTAAAGCAACTACAGAAGACAAAGGCTGATCTTTCAGTCTGGCAACTAGTTGCAAGCTCGTTCCCACATCGCCAAGCTTTACTGCAAGCCTTTGATAGAAAAGTAGATCTATATACATGAACATACTCATAAATGTTATAAATTAAATTGTCATAAAATTAAATATGGATTTTATGCATGCAAACAAATGATAAAATAGAGGAGAAATCATGTTCTTACATTGGTGATTTCGGTTTTATGGGCACAAAAGAAATCTCCTTTTCTTTTGTTCT
Organism: Silene latifolia; assembly: GCF_048544455.1. Lineage (NCBI taxonomy): Eukaryota > Viridiplantae > Streptophyta > Magnoliopsida > Caryophyllales > Caryophyllaceae > Silene > Silene latifolia. Next base: position 75,859,419 of record NC_133526.1, on the reverse strand, counting down.
TGTGCTTTCCTATGATGGAAGAACCAAGATCCAAGTGTAGGATCTCTCCTTAGGATTAATACCCAAAGCCTACCCTTAATTTAATTAATATTACATGAACTAGTATAATATTAATCTAGTAGAAAAATGACCCAAAAATATTACAACACACTTAATATTTTCGGTTTTATAGAGAGAAGAAGAGGAGAATTATTTTTCTCTCTAGAATTAATTTTGGATGAGTAAGTGAATGAATGAATGATCTACAACATTTTGTATGTTATTAGGTTAATTAGATGGAAAAACCATGATGGTTTTTCTCTTCTCAAAAACCGGGTGGAAGGGGGCTTTTTAGGGGAGCCAATGCATGCAAGTGTTGTTCTTTACAATACATAATAGGCTTGCATGGCTAAATAATAGGTAATCATTGTGTTTATTAATAAATTAAACAACACAATATTAGTCTAAAACCCCTCCCTTATTTCGGCACAATTATAATACGGAGTCCATATTATTTTTGTCAATTTGTCAATATGTAACATGTCATATGTCACATAAATTTGTTATGTATTTTTAACATATTAAAAATCAACGTATTAATAAAAATACGTCATATACAAAAACGACTTAGTAATTTCATAATAACTTGTACCAAATTATTTTACCGATTATAAATCACAACAGTTTGTATTTATAATAATTCATTCAAATTCAATTGTTTCTATAAACAATAATTTCATCCGAGTAATTATACAATTTGATTACTCAGACCGTATCTCATTTAATCACATTTCAATTTGATACGTAAATTTCACTTCCAAAATCGTCCGTCAATTTTCAAGTAATTTAATTAACTCGTAACATTATACGATTAATTAAATAATCAATTAAGAGTGTTGCCCTATAGGTATGACCTAGGGGGTCAACTGATCACCACCGTCGCACGGCAGTAATGTCAAACTCTAGTCAGCCAATCATTACCGATATATGTTGACCAGTTGACAGTAACAATATTACTTCCCAATTGTATTCTTTATAATGAGATTTAAACATGTGATCATCATGATCAACAGTCGTGATCGCATTATTGTCGGAGGACACATATTCCAACAATCTCCCACTTGTCCTCGACAAGTGTGCGTCACCAATTCTCTTGTCCTATTACTATCTCCCACTCAATGCAAGGTGTCTTTCAGGTCGTACTTGCAAGTGATCATATCAAGAGTGGTTTCCTCGATCCGGAGAATAACCGATTGACCAGGACTTATCTATCATAGATACTTTCCGAGCGTGGCCACGCATTTCCAGTTCATTACTCCTCGAGTGGCCCTGAGATATTGTTATAACCCTGACTAGGGGTGGACAATTCCTATCGCACTCATTCCCTTCGACTAGCCACAGCCATCATAACCCAAAATATGCCCATTTGACCCCATTTACGAAGGTCGTAGTAACACAAATCAAAGTTAATCGAAATCGTGCCATCTTAGGCGAATAGTCTTTAGTCAAAAGAATCGACTCATTTGAATACTATAGTAGCTCTCGCCACGACCAGGCTATATAAATTGCCAGAACTCTATAAGCGGTCATAAGGCCCGACAAAATGTTCCTAACAGTCTGCCTATGTGATCGACTAGTCATCTCACATGACTCTATGGCACTTGAACTTGCCATCAATCGCATCACACTCTAGTCACTTCGAGACGTCACCTCATACAAGTGACTATGGGCAAATACAATGTTAATCCATGTTCACTTTAACGGGGTTCAATTGTCTCCACAACCCGTTTGGATATAACAATGTACAAGGTGAGTTAATAATAACTCAAACGACAAATGTCGACATCACACTCGGGTATTCAATATCATATTACAACCTTGTTATGTATATCGTTAGTGTAAACACTTATTGATTGCAATAGAAGTTTAACATCCCATGTGTCCATGTGTTCAAACTTCTTACACTTGCATTTTCCTTTACATTCATGTTCTCTCTCATAGTATGAACTTTACCAAGTACACATCAAGGTTCCCGACCTCGGTTTTGGTTATTTATCTTGAAAGAACTTCCTTATCGATTATCACATAACGACCGAATTTGTGATGAATGATACAACTTGTACTGATCAAGTACCCCATCCACACACAATGCACTAGGTATATGTTTTGTAGAGTCTTGCAACAATTTGCCAAGACGATTGGCCTAGCACTTCTCACAAGTCCTAGCATAGTTAGGAAAGATTAGTATTGAGTAACTTCTTATTCAATTAAGTACGTTTCCAAAACTTCTTATTTCTCCTTCTAGCTTGAAAGGTCAAGGATTCTTATAAATCCTCACATGTGCTCGGATTTTCATTAATATGCGCAACCTCTTGATACATATAAGAGCATTCTGACAAACACCGAAATCGCTCATCGGATTCTACTCGAGAATTCATGAAGTTTCTATTATGGCTTACCAATGATCATCATGCTCTGATGCATATGATTCATAATTGGACATGTGCATGATTATTCTAATGGCGGAAACATTAGTAGCTAATAATCATGAGACCAACCGTTCTTAGGTTCAATGAAGTACCATGACTGTTAATGGTAATCCCATTTTCATTCATATGAATAACCTATGTGTATGTTGATACAATGAGTATATCTTAATACAAATCCAATATCTCTCAATGTAATTGGATTCATCATAGTCCATGTTCATCCAGAATTGAAAACTCAAATACTTCTTTGTGAAGAAGATATTAGCTCGTCATTCCTTAATGAGTAATGAGTTTTATACATTCAAGGATGATAGCTCCCACTAATTTCCATGTCTTCACATGATAATTTCTAAACTCCCATTTAATTCCAGGTGTTTCGAAATTTATTACTTAATCGAAATAGCTCCCACTAAATTCCATGATGTTTCGAAATTTATTACTTAATCGAAAAACATCTCAAAATTGGAATTTATGTTGCTTTGCAAAGTCATTTAGATGAAGCCTTATATGTTCCTGTCATATCCTTTCAAAATTCCTATTTTGAAGAGGTCTTATCTAAACCTTATGGAAAGAGATTTCAATCTCTAACTTGATCATGTCATAATGATTCGGTGCAATGTCATTTGTTTAAATAAAATAATAATATTTAATACACATCCTTCAAAATACCCTTTTAGAAGGAGGTTTAACCAATTCATATCATAATGAGGTTAAGTAATGACTTTTGCATGGTTTAACTTTTAGCAATTGAGGATATCGGTATATCAAATCTTGTAACCTCTAGTCATAAATGTCGCTTATTACTAGGATGTTACTATAATTCATTTAGGCTCTTAAGTAAATCTCAAGGTTGAAACTATTGGTCAAAATTTTCATAAACTTAGTCAAAAACTTGTTAAGACTTTACATTAGTCATTTTTCTTCCAAAATTTCTTTTGGTCTCCTCGTGTAGTTATCTTGAGAATATACTCTTATGATTACTTCACTTGGTCTCTTTAGTCATATAGAACTAACTTGAGACCATAGATCTCATCTATTCGGCATACTATGTAAATAAATATACCGTCATTCAAATCATTCTCTCTTGCGTAGATCTTCATTTACACAAGTACACAATTTTATCTTGCCTTGTGTGTTGTGTCCTCATTTTTCTCCCACTCTATCTTTAGAATAAATACACTATAGATTCAAAGATAGCATATGAGACACAAATTAATGATGTTGAAGTATAAGGAGAACTATCTCATAGATAGACTAATAGTTATTGATTTCATATGTGTACTTGGTGATTGACATTCCTTTAAGAGAGTTCATAGACTCAAAATCGCTTTATAAATGATCATACACAAGCCTTAAGCATGTGGACATATAATGAAACCCGTCATTATATTTGTCTATTAGATCACTTTAAGTGAATAATCTTATGTTTCAAAGTGCAAGCATTTAAAGATGAATTTTAGAACTTAAAAGGATAAATGATAAAACGGGTGACTTGGGTTGCAAACCAAGTCACCATCATCCAAAATACAAACCATTATCCAAAATACCTTTCCATGTCGAACACGGAAACTTAAAGTTATAAAACTCCAAGACATAATTTAAAATAAGACAATGAAAAGCAAAGCTCCATAAAAGCTATCCATAGCTTCTCCATGGTTTCTCATGCTTGCTTTTCCTTTCCCTTGTCTTTGCTTGGTGGAGGCCCTATTTACAATAAAAAGGGAGATACATTATCACAACTTTGCATCATAATACCATAGTTGAATTAGAAACATAAAAGAAGGATAGTCATTTACCTACTAGAGTGATCTTTCCAGCCTTAATGTCACCAAGGTATTTGGAACAATTTCTTTTCCAATGTCCCATACCATTACAATAATGACATTTATCAAGAGGACCCTTCTTGATCTTTGAGGTGCTAGCTTCATTAGGCTTAGCTTTGGTGAATGTGGGAGCTTGCTTTTTACCCCTTCTTCCACTCTTCTTGAATTTCCCCTTACTCTTAGTGCTTATGTTAAGCACATCTTTTGGTGGGTTCACATTTAACCCCATGTCCCTCTCGGCTTGCACAAGTAACTTATGCAATTCTTCGAGAGACACATCCTTGTCTTGCATGTTAAAATTCACCCGGAATTGCACATATGCCTTGACTTTGGACAAGGAGTGTAGAATCCTATCTACGATGAGTTCTTTGGGGATTTCAACCTTTTGAATTTTCAAGGTCTCGACAAGCTCCAATAGTTTGAGCACATGAGGGCTAACCTTTTGGCCCTCTTTGAAGTCGAGATCAAAGAATGCCATGGCCGCCTCATATTGGACGATCCGCGGAGTTTGTGAAAACATGGTCACAAGTTTGGAGTAAATCTCATTAGCATTGCCCATTTTAAAGGCTCTCCTTTGGAGGTCCGCCTCCATCGCAAATATCAAGACATTTTTCATTGCGGCGGACTCCTTTTGGTAAGCCTCATATGCTTCCCTAGTGGCCGCGGTGGACCTAGTGGAGGGTTCGGGTGGAGAGGCCTCGGTAAGGTAACGAAGCTTGTCGTCACCTTCGGCGGCTAATTTGAGTTGGGCATCCCAATCGGAGAAATTTGACCCATTCTTTTCAAGTTTACATCGATCCATAAAGGATCGGAGCCATGACGAACTAGCGAGAGGTGTGGCGTTAGGAGTTGGTGTTGCCATTTGTTATGAGAAAATAAGTGGTCTACAAAACAAAATAGGAGTAAAACAAATGTCGTTTTAATAATAATACTCGTAAAAATGTATGATTTAAACAAGTTTTATGCATTTTTCTAGTGACCTCTACCCAACTAGATAAATGATTCCAAGACCCAAATTCATATTAACTTGGGCACGGTGTGGCCGATGAAACCCTTATCAATATAACTCGGTGGATTAACGTTTAATCGATTCTACTTTTAGAACTCTTGGTCGATAATATTACAATTAACATATATCTTTAGCCCAAAACACATTCAACAAGGGGACGGTATGGCCGATAAAACCCTTATCGAAAAACTTTTGTTGAGTTCAATCCAAATTTCGAATAAATGTGTCCATGATCCAAACCCATATTTAACCTGGGCACGGTGTGGCCGATGAAACCCTTATCAACATGAATTCGGTGGATAGACATTTATCACCCACTTCCCCTACGTAACAAGGTTTGTACCCCGGTGTGGCCGAGTGCACTCCCTCATGAAATAGGTTTTCATGGTTTCTACTCTTTGGTAAGGCTATGTCTCAATTAATTGTTTTAGCGAGAGGTCATGTCAAATTATTATCTATCACGTTTTAAGTGAACTAAAGCGGTGAACTAGGATAATTATATTTGACACGGTCGACGAACTCGATAAGAAGATAATGCATGTTTTAGTTATGGCGATTTAGCGATACATGCGACATAAAATAAAATGCAAGCATAAAAATAAACAAATCCTAGTATGGCCTTTCCTAAAATAGAAAAAACTATTTAACTATTACATATTCGGAAACCAACTCCATTGGTCCCTTGAAATTCGGTTGTGGCACGCATCTCGAGGTAACACCGTCTTTATGTATCGACATCTTGAAGAAATCCGTCTTTTGGAACTCCGAGATAAATAAAATTACATAATAAATTACATAATTTCCTATTATACATTTGTAACTAAAATAAAATAAATCTATTAAATTACAAAACGGTGATACGAGATCACAATAAATTACAACCGAATCGATATTCCCATACATTTCGGGAAATACCAATTAAAACTAAGGCCATACTAAGTAAAATTACATAATTCAAAATTACATAAATTAAAATTATGATAATCATAAAGAAAAATGCAGCATTATAATATGTATGAACATGCCCAATTTTATGCTAAATCGCCTTTAATTAGCCAATATCGTATATTACTCGGTTTTTACGGATTTGCGTGATTTCAACATTTTTATAATCACAAAAATACATAAACTCATATTTATGCATAAGTTAATTACCCTAACCTCTTAGAACTCAAAATTTAGTCTTCACTAATAATTTGACCATAATTAACCCATATTTTATAAAATTGTTCATAAATGGACCAAAAATTACAAAAATAAGCTATAAACTTCAAATAAATCACAAAATTTCAAATAAATTCAAAATTCGAAATTTAAACTCATGAACATTCTGGAAAAATACCATGACACTCATAATGTTCAAAATCATAGGTTAAAAATTTCGAAATTTTCCGGAAAAACAATGTTGCGGTTTATCGATTTTTAATAAAATAATCATAAAAACATGGAAAAATTATATTCATTAACTTTTCAATTTTAGATCTGAAAAAGATAATAAAAGGCAATATTAGACGTTTTTCTTAAGTCATAGATTATGTTTTATTAATTTTTCACTAATAATGTCACTATTTATGCTATTTTTCTTCAAAAATCCATAAATCATGCAAAAAGACTTCTTTATAGCCAATTATTTTACACACATCTTGTAAAATTGCATGTGACAACATATTAATTTTCTATGACCAGATTCGAAATTTAACTCATATCAACCCATTTTTCACCTAAATCCGAATTTAATAATGAAAAATCCATTTTTCGAGCATAACAAGTCCAAAAATTATGAAAATTTACAGGTTATCTCAAAATAATATATGTGACAACATATCCAAAAATCACTGGAAAATTCGAAGTATAGCTAATTTTAGACCAAAAATGACATTTTTACTCATAAAATCATATTTAAATGCCATTATTGTATAATATGAACAATAAAAAACTGTAAAATTAACCAAAATATCCTAAAACATTTTAGGACCATAAATATTAACATGCATGAATTAATTTCGTGATATATCATAATAACACAAATTTTACAAGTTTTATATGTTATTCTTATAACTCGGAAAAACTTTTAACCGATTTGCATGCAAACAACCGTGGCTCTTGATATCGATTGATAGAAAAGTAGATCTATATACATGAACATACTCATATATGTTATAAATTAATTTGTCATAAAATTAAATATGGATTTTATGCATGCAAACAAATGATAAAATAGAGGAGAAATCATGTTCTTACATTGGTGATTTCGGTTTTATGGGCACAAAATAAATCTCCTTTTCTTTTGTTCTTGTGCTTTCCTATGATGGAAGAACCAAGATCCAAGTGTAGGATCTCTCCTTAGGATTAATACCCAAAGCTTACCCTTAATTTAATTAATATTACATGAACTAGTATAATATTAATCTAGTAGAAAAATGACCCAAAAATATTACAACACACTTAATATTTTCGGTTTTATAGAGAGAAGAAGAGGAGAATTATTTTTCTCTCTAGAATTAATTTTGGATGAGTAAGTGAATGAATGAATGATCTACAACATTTTGTATGTTATTAGGTTAATTAGATGGAAAAACCATGATGGTTTTTCTCTTCTCAAAAACCGGGTGGAAGGGGGCTTTTTAGGGGAGCCAATGCATGCAAGTGTTGTTCTTTACAATACATAATAGGTTTGCATGGCTAAATAATAGGTAATCATTGTGTTTATTAATAAATTAAACAACACAATATTAGTCTAAAACCCCTCCCTTATTTCGGCACAATTATAATACGGAGTCCATATTATTTTTGTCAATTTGTCAATATGTAACATGTCATATGTCACATAAATTTGTTATGTATTTTTAACATATTAAAAATCAACGTATTAATAAAAATACGTCATATACAAAAACGACTTAGTAATTTCATAATTACTTGTACCAAAATATTTTACCGATTATAAATCACAACAGTTTGTATTTATAATAATTCATTCAAATTCAATTGTTTCTATAAACAATAATTTCATCCGAGTAATTATACAATTTGATTACTCAGACCGTATCTCATTTAATCACATTTCAATTTGATACGTAAATTTCACTTCCAAAATCGTCCGTCAATTTTCAAGTAATTTAATTAACTCGTAACATTATACGATTAATTAAATAATCAATTAAGAGTGTTGCCCTATAGGTATGACCTAGGGGGTCAACTGATCACCACCGTCGCACGACAGTAATGTCAAACTCTAGTCAGCCAATCATTACCGATATATGTTGACCAGTTGACAGTAACAATATTACTTCCCAATTGTATTCTTTATAATGAGATTTAAACATGTGATCATCATGATCAACAGTCGTGATCGCATTATTGTCGGAGGACACATATTCCAACAGCCTTGGCCAAACTAAATGTGGCACATAACTCCACATCTGATGACGTGGTCAACTTGGTCTTCTAAGAATCACCTAAGCTAAGTAACCCTGTTACTTTCTCGGATGAAGATTTACCACCTTTTGGCGCTAATCACAACTTGGCTCTTTACATCACTATCATTTGCTTAAAGAAGAATGTGCCAATGACTTTGGTAGATGATGGCTCGGCAGTCAGCGTCATACCACTAAAAACGGCATACAAATTAGGCATGAAAGAGTCGGATGGACCCCTACCAACCAAGGTGTTTGCGCATATGATGGTACACGACGAAAAGTGGTAGGACTAGTTAACCTTACGATAGCCACAGGGCCGATTGAACGAAAGGTTAACTTCCAAATAGTGGACATTGAAGCATCCTTTAATATACTTCTGGGAAGACCTTGGATTCACGCATCCAAAGCGGTAACATCCACCCTCCCCCAGAAAATCAAGATCCCACTAGATGGTAAAGTGGTGACGATCACTTCGTCACCCATCAAAGCGGTAATAGAAAAGAGGTCAAGTAACCAAGTACTCGCGGATCCAGTATATGAGCTTGGGGGCTTCCATAGCATAAACGTCATAGAAAGCGAGTTGGCACCCATGTACTTCAATCCCTACTCTAATTTAGTGGTCAACCACATACTCAAATCTCAGGGATACTTCCCGGGAATGCCTTTGAATCCTATCCGAAGAAACACCTTTGCACCCTACAAAGAAGGCAACTCACAAAGGATACCACTAGGACTAGGATACAAACCCACTAAGGAGGAAGCCTTAGAAATGCTCACTCAATTCCAAAACCGCAAGAACGTGGGAATCCAAATACGGCCCTACCTCCCTACCCTAAATGTATACTTCATTAGAGAAGGGAGTCAAGAACTCTTCCATGGGTTTCCCGAGCCTTGGCACTACATTGGAAAGCAACTGGCTGGAATCGAGATCTTTCACGATTGCTACTTTATTCCCACAGAAACGGTTCCTACCGTCAAAACTCGTCAAGCACCTTGTTTAGACGAACAAGCTGTTAGCTTACTGTTCGGGGAAGATCGATTTGTTAGAGCCGCGCAGGATGAGATAATTACCATGATACTTCAAGACGATCACTTCAACCCTACCGCATTGATCACAGAAACCAGCTCGAATCAACAGAAAGGATGGAGAAATTCGATCAAGTGGACAAACAACCAAGGAAGACTCTTCAAGCTCACCACTAGAGAAGGAGAGATGTTCAAAGGAGAACCAGAAGACGATGAATTCGAGTCAGAGCCAGAGTCGGAGTTAGAGTCGGAGTTTAGAGAAGTCCCTAGAGAGTCTCCTCCTATCGGCACTCCCTCTCCCCTTGTTTCTCCTAGCTTAGCATCAAATAGTAACAGTAGTTCGGGAAATGTCCCAACAGTTGTCCCTTTACCGCCACTGGCTACCGAACAGATGGCTTCTTTGTTTCAACTTTTCTCAAATTTTAATATGAATAAATCAGGTTCTGCTTACTCTTTGTGTTATTCTGAATGCAATTCTGTTTACGACGATAATGAGGATGACCCAGAATCAATCAAAATACCTCCCTACATAGCCAAAGAAATACTAAAAGAGGGGGAAGGGGGACCAGTTATAGAAAACACCGAACCCATCAATGTAGGAACCGAACTAGAATGCCAAGAACAGAGGATAGGGACGACCTTGAGCCCCGCCGAGAGGGCCAGTTTTATAGACCTCCTACACGAGTTCAAGGACGTTTTTGCTTGGTCCTAAAAAGACATGCCAGGGATCGACAGGGATATCGCAGAGCACAGAATCCCAATCAAACCAGGTTTCAAGCCAGTAAAACAGAAGCTTCGTCGAATGAGGACAGAATAGGCTCTTAAGATCAAAGAAGAAGTCGATAAGCAATTCAAAGCCGGGTTCATCAAAGTTTTCGAGTATTCAGACTGGGTAGCCAACATAGTACCCGTACCCAAAAAGGATGGGAGAATCCGTGTTTGTGTTCATTTCAGAGACTTAAACAAAGCAAGTCTCAAGGATGACTTTCCTCTCCCACATATCGACATATTGGTGGATAATACAGCGGATCACGCATTGCTATCCTTCATGGACGGATATGCAGAGTATAACCAAATCAACATGGCCATAGAAGATATGCACAAGACCGCCTTTATAACTCAATAGGGCACCTATTGCTACACGGTTATGCCGTTTGGGTTAATCAATGTCGGGGCTACATATCAACGCACCGCAACTACACTCTTACATGACATGATGCATAAAGAAGTTGAGGTATACATAGATGACATGATTGTCAAGTCCAAGGATAGAGAGGGGCACATTGCGAACCTTCGCAAATTCTTTTCCAGATTACGAAAGTACAACATGAGACTCAATCCTCAGAAGTGTGCATTTGGGGTAACATCCGGCAAACTCCTGGGATATGTCGTCAGCCAACGAGGTATAGAAATAGACCCTTCCAAGATCAAAGCTCTAATCGAAATGCCGCAACCTCAAACAGAGAAGGAAGTTAGAGGATTCTTGGGTAAGGTGCAGTACATAAGTCGATTCATATTGAAACTAACCATGATCTGTGAACCTATCTTCAAAAAGCTAAAGAAAACGGATCACCCCATTTGGGATGATGACTGTCAAAAGGCACTTGACCGAATCAAGGAGATATTAGCCAAACCATCAGTGCTCATGCCACCCCAACGAGATCAACCTCTTGGTTTATATCTCACGGTAACTGAAACAGCCATGGGAGCTATGCTGGCCCAAACGGTAGGAAAAGAAGAAAGGGCTATCTACTACCTTAATAAGAAGTTCTTAGAGTATGAGTGCAAATACACACCACTCGAGGAGACATGCCTCGCTCTTGTGTGGGCAACGAAGAAGATACGCTATTACATGCTTAGCTACTCCGTCAAAATATACTCCAAAATGGACCCTGTCAAATACCTCTTCGAGAAACCCGTCCTCAATGGATGCCTAGCGAGATGGACTTTGATGCTCTCAGAGTTCGATCTCAAGTATGTACCTCTGAAAGTTATAAAGGGACGCGCCGTTGCCGAGTTTTTTGCAGAAAATCCCATCAATGATGCACAAACAATAGACAGCTGGTCGTTTTCGGACGAGGATATACTCCAAACAGATGTAGACTTCTGGGACCTTTACTTTGATGGAGCATCGAACCTAAGAGGATTTGGAATAGGAGTGTTGCTCATTTCTCCTGAAGGCGAGCATACCCCACTCTCTGTCAAACTCGACTTCGAGGTGACAAATAATGCGGCAGAATATGAGGCTTGCCTCATTGGATTACAAGCAGCAGTAGGTTTAGGCATCAAAAATCTTCGGGTACATGGAGATTCATCTTTGATCATCAACCAAATTACGGGATCTTGGAAAATTCGAAGTGAAAGCCTAGCACCGTATCAAGCCAGGATAGACCAAGTGATGTGACCATAATTAGCGCATATTTAGCCCCCGAATTAGCCTTGTTCCCATGCTTTTTAGTGCCTATTTGGGTCATTTCTTATCTTTAGTTCTTTGTTTTGCATATTCTTTAAGATTTTGATCCCTTGGTAGGAAAGGAGTAAGAATCTTGCATTTTCATGGCAAAACGAGGCTAAATTGATTGTATTCAATGACCAAGCATCAAGAAGAGACAAGACTAGAAGGCCTTTGTACATATCATAGTAGAAGAACAATGTTGAGAAAGGATCCTTGCGTCCCCAAGGAAATCCCCAAGGAATTTATGAAGAAAAGGGAAGAAAAGAAGAAGAATTGACGCCGACCAACAATCCGAACGGATTGCAGACAATCCGCCCGTCCACCCAGAACAATCCGAGCGTCCCTCCTTGGAATCCGCTCGGATTCCCCCTCAATAATCCGAGCGTCCCTCTCCTGAATCCGCTCGGATTGCACCGCCCAAATCCGGCCGTCCCGACTCTAATCCGCCCGGATTCCCGCACAAAGACGGATTTCATTCTTCAAGCTACGAAAAGAGAAGCCCTTCTCTCAGAAAATACCGGGTCCTCCTTGCTCAACTTAAAACGTGTAATTACTAGTTTAGCCCTTAGTTAACCCTAATGCATCCTCCCTAATTTTCACTATAAATACCCCATTAGTCTAATTAGAGGAGCATGTTCTTCTTATCAATAATTAGTGTAGTTAATATCAATCAAATCTCTCTTCAATATTGTAATCAAATATTAATTAAGTTTTAATCCAAGTTTTAGTTCTTTAATCTCTCTCTTGTTCTTTCTTTATTTTGGGTAATTGAAGATTATTTGGGTTATTATTGGGAGATTGACAACCTCTCAATCTAGGATTCAAGTACTTCTATTATTCTTGCTTTATTATTGGAATCATTAGTAGGTATAATCTCTTAATCCCTTTTTAATTATTGTTAATTACTTTCATTTATTCATCATGTTTCATATTGTTGGTATGATTGACAACCTTGCTAGCATGATCAACATGATAATGAGTGAGTAGTCTCTTAGCTAGGGTTAATGGGTGATTAGGGGAAACCAACATGGGGAATGATTCATGCTTAAATCAATATGCTTTCATATCTTATTTGCTTGCTTGTTTTGATCTTAATACATGCACATGTTATATTTGATGAAATGCTAAGCCTATGAATCCTTGCATTTACTATCATCTTCTATCCTTTCAACAAGACTTGTAAGACATAACCCAACTCGAGTCTTGTTAGACCATGCATGTGTTGAGTAGGAAAGATTAAGTCGACTTGTAGGTGTTGTACAATCTAATCGATTCGGCTCCGGGACCCAAACTTTCCTAGGATTGTAAGACATAACCCAACTCAATCCATCAAAACAATAATTGCTTGCTTATAATTTGAGAATATGTTTGTATGATCATATCCCATGATTCCCCTATGAACCCATGACACCCTAGTGCTTTTAATCAATTGTTTACACCCCTTATTTTATTCATCTTGCTAGTTTATTTTCATTGTTATTTTAGTTTAGTGACCTTCTACACCAACTCAATTTGTGACACCCCTAGACACTACTAGTTGCAATAGAATTCTCATTTCAATACCCGTCCCTTGGGATCCGACCTTTACTTGCCTCTTTACTAATTGTAGAGTTGTTTGTGAAGTATAAATTGTGTTTTGTATCGACCATTGACCAACGACCACATATACTTAATTGTGAACATGAAATGGCATCGATCACCAAGTTGCCCAATTCTTCGATCAAGTAACCTACCTGCACCTACCTCGAGAAGAGAATCAATTTGCAGATGCTCTTGCAAAACTTGCATCTTTGATTAATATGCCGGATAATATGGTAGAAATGCCTTTATGCATCGAACGACGGTCAGAGCCGGCTTATGTGCACCAAATTACAGATGAAGAAGAAAACCTAAAGGAACCTTGGTTCCAAGCGATCCTGAACTTCAAATTCAAAGGCACCTATCCACCGGATATGGAAAAGAGGGGACAACGTGCTATACACCTACTAGCTTCCTAATACGTCCTCATACAAGGAGAATTATATAAAAGAACGCCTCTTGGCGTAATCCTGCGTTGTCTTGATCATTCCCAGGCACGGAAAGTGATGGAAGAAGTCCATGATGGAGAATGTTGCCCTCACATGAGTGGACCAATGATGGAAAAGAAAATCACACGTTTAGGGTATTATTGGACCATAATGGAATCCGATTGCATCAAGTATGTCAGACATTGTCATAACTGGCAAATCTTCGGGAATGTGCAACATGTCCCTCCTTCATTACTCTACACCATGACATCTCCTTGGCGATTTTCTGCTGGGGAATCGACATCATCGGAAAGATCACCTCAGCCGGAACAGGAGGTCACTGTTTCATTTTGGTGGCTATCGACTATTTCACCAAATGGGTAGAAGCGGCTTCTTATACTAGTCTCACAGCCAAGAACGTGGCAAAATTCATACAAACCAATATCATCTGTCGATACGATTTCCCACATGAGATCATCGGTGACAATGGATTCCATTTCCAAGCTGAGACCGAGCAATTTCTAGCCAAGTACAAGATCAAGCATCACCATTCCTCGCCATATAGACCACAAACTAATGATGCAGTAGAGGCAGCAAACAAAAACGTTGTCACAATCCTCAAGAAAATGATTGACAACTATCGAGATTGGCCAAGCAAGATACCATTTGCCTTATGGGGATATCGCACATCTGTTAGGACGCCCACTGGGGCTACCCCTTTCTATCTGACCTACGGCATAGAAGCCGTGCAACCAGTCGAGCTCGAAATACCATCCTTGCGTATTTTACTCGAAAGTCAAATCCCAGAAGCCGATTGGAAGAGGGATAGGTATGAAGAACTCATCCTCCTGGATGAACGTAGATTGACGCGTGTCTTTTATATAAGGTTTTCAACTCATTTTCACACGCATTTCTGTACTTTCTATGTAGCATCTAGCTACAAATGCCCCCGAATATCCTACTTTGGTTCGTTTTATGTAATTTGCAGGAATTAACCGAAGAGGAGCTAAATCGAGCCTAATTTGTCCCAATTGTATGCATTCATGGAGAATAAGGAGCCGGGACTTGGAAATCTAACACTTGGAGGGCGCGTGAGCTGAGTTCGGGAAGTAATTCAAGGTCTAACGAACTTAAACAGCTCGATCGAGTGATTCATTGCTCGATCGAATGCTTTTATTTGCCTAAGTTACTCGATCGACCACTTTTGAGTACACACAAGAGGAGACAAGCAAGAAATACTCGATCGAGTAGTTTATTTCTACTCGATCGAGGGGATTGACACATAATTGCTCAATCGAGTAGTTTATTTCTACTCGATCGAGTGGTTTTTCCTTCCTTAGTTAATTTCCGCCTAATTATTTTATGGGCTTTTGTAATTAGTCCGTAGATTAGGTTTTAGGATGGATTTTTAGTATAAGATTAGAGGAGTGAACTACGTTACTTCTCTCTTCTCTCGTTCGTTGATTTGAAACATACACTTTGTCACTGTTCTTTGGATTTTACTCTTCTTTACACTTTACTACTCGGATTTGAATTTTGCGATTGGTACTATCATTCTACTTTTAATCTTAATCTTATTTATTGCTTTTAATTCTGTCCCTCTTTTAATTGTTATCGTAATTGCTTTAATTGAATCCTTATTAGTTTCATCATCATGTCTAGTTTTAATTATCTAGTTGTTGTTATTGATAATTCAATGATCATGAGTAGCTAATTTTCTTATGCTAAGACTATAGGGGATCCATAATTATGAGGGAATAGTAATCGATTTATTGGGTTAATGCTAGTAAAGTCTTTGTTGGTTAAATGCTACAATTAATTGTATCTGTCTAATTGAGTCGACGCAATTAGACCTTTAATTCTTAGTGATCCTTGACCTGGACCGAAAGGTTGGAAAAGGCGAGACTAGTAGCGAACAATAGGGTATTGCAGTGAGGGCGAAAGTTAAGCTGTTTACGCTTTAGGGTGAATTAAGGACCGAAAGGTGATGTTCGCTACCCCTTAGACCGTATTTGCATTGATCTGAGACCTAGATTACTTGACCGGATGATTATGGTGAACCGTTTGTCTTAGCTGTTTTTCTCTATCTGTTTATTTCCTTCCTTTTATTCTCTTTTCCTTATTCCTTTTAGTTTAGAAAATCACATTTAAAACCCCCCCATTTGGTTACCTTGACGAACTTAGATTTAGCTGACAATTTCCTACCTCTCTGTGGATTCGACCTGACTTCCCTAGCTATATTAGTTAGAGCCAGTTGGTATTTTTGACAGGTACGCGACAGACGTGTCAAATTTTGGCGCCGTTGCCGGGGAGGTGGCATAATTTTGTTGCTTTAGTTGAGTTTGTCCCTTGTCTCAAGGAATTTATTCCTTGAGGCTGATCTAATTTCTGCAAAGTTTTGATTAGTTTTGCATATTGTTTGTTGCTTTGTAAGTCTTTTTGCCAAGATGCCTATGATTACTGAGCATATAGAGCCTTGTGGTAGATGTGGCGAGGAAGGGCATGGTCCTATTGAATGCATGGCAAGTGTAGAGCGTGCCCTTGCTTATCGGAATTATAAGCAAGGAGTCCCTTTTTCTCAGTTGTATGAAGAAATAAAGAATGTCTCTACCCCTTCTACGCCAGTACCGCAGTCGGTCTCTCCTTCTCCAAGTGACGAAATTGCCGAATTAAAGTCCATTATGATGAGTATATCATGACAATCTGAAACGGTCATATCGGAATTGAAGGAACAAGTCGCGCAGTTAACACTCGCGAAAGACCAAGCCAAGCTTCTTCCAATATGCGATCTAGTAAGTGCAATGAATTTTCAAAATGACCTTACTCATGAAGAAGACGAGGTTTTGATAGCTGAAGATACCCAGGAGGACGATCTAGATGAGTTCTTAATCGAAATACTTGCAGCGTGTAATCAAGATACTCGATCGAGTGATTTCTCTACTGGATCGAGTGAATCAATACACCCTGTCACTCGATCGAGTGAAATTATTGGTCGATCGAGTGATGCACAATTTACTGTTGGTCGATCGAGTGATATTATGACTCGATCGAATAAGTCTGCTGCAGGAATCACTCGATCGAGTGACAGAACTGGTCGATCGAGTGAAACAGAAGAAGAAAATGGTCGATCGACTGATAAAAGTACTCGATCGAGTATTTTAAGTGGCGGGGATCCTATTTTGCTATCTAATGCCGCTACCGTGTCATCTTCCCCTGCTGTGGAGACGTCACCCATTGATAAAGGTAAAAGAAAAGTTGCGGGTCCACTCGTTGCCACTAGGGTACCCTTTCTAGGCCGTCTGAAGGACGCAAAGATCGAGCAACAGTACGGTAAGTTTGTGGACATTGTGAAGAACCTCCAGGTAACCGTCCCTTTCTCCGAACTTATTACTCAGGTACCCACTTACGCTAAGTTTATGAAAGATATTGTGACGCGTAAGAGAAATTTGAGTGAATTTGAGACGATTTCATTTATGGAAGAGTCTAGTAATTTGCTCTTAAATAAGGCCCCTCCAAAAATGAAAGACCCGGGCAGCTTTTCTATTACCTGTGTTATAGGCAACATGGTTATTGATAAGGCCCTTTGCTATTTAGGTGCCAGTGTCAGTGTCAGTGTCATGCCCCTTCCTGTCTGCAAGAAACTGAAGATGAGTCATTTTAAAGTGACTAACATTACCCTACAGATGGCTGATAGATCTGTTAGGAAGCCCTTAGGTGTCTTAGAGGACGTGCCTGTGAGAATAGGCAAGCTCTTTATCCCAGTAGATTTCATTGTTTTAGATATAGCTGAGGACACCCAGACCCAAATTATCTTAGGAAGACCATTCCTTTGTACAGCTGGGGCTGTTATTGATGTTAGAAATGGGCGTTTGACTCTTGCAGTAGGGGATGATGCGATCACTTTCAGTTTGCCTAGTACTTTGGCTCGCCCAATGATAGAGGATACTTGCTATTCGGTTGATATTATTGACGAGTCTATTTATGACTTCTGGTCGGGTTCTTTTATGAAGGACCCACTAGAAGCTCTTATGCTTTTTGATGAGTATGCAGATAGCCCAGACGACGATGACGCTGCGTTGGAATTGCTAGTTGATGATTTCGATAAAGCTGAGGGAGAGCAAGTGGAACAAATGATTAGCACTCTTTGCTCCATTGAGGTAAAGGTACCGAAACGTAAGCCTCTCCCTTCTCATCTTAAATATGTTTTCTTAGATGATACAGAGCAATATCCAGTCATTGTTAGTGCTAAGCTTAATGATGATCAGCTGACCTCTCTGTTAGCTGTACTTAAGAGAAACAGGAAAGCACTGGGTTATTCACTGGATGATATCAAGGGGATTAGTCCCGATATTTGTATGCACAGGATAGAGCTGGAGGAAGATCACAAACCTTGCAGACGGTGGGGCAATTGGTGAACCGAGAAGATGCAGTATGTTGTGATGGCTGAGGTAATGAAGCTGCTAGATGCAGGTATTATTTATTCTGTCGGTAATTCTAAATGGGTGAGTCCAGTATAGGTGGTCCCAAAGAAAGGAGGGACAACTGTTGTTAAGAATGAAAAGAATGAATTAATACCTACTCGAGTAGTGACTGGTTGGCGGATGTGCATAGATTACAGACAGCTCAATGCCGCCACCAAGAAAGATCACTTTCCCCTTCCTTTTATTGATCAAATGGTAGAAAGGTTAGCTTCTCATAAATTTTTCTGCTATTTAGACGGGTACTCAGGGTTCTTTCAGATCCCTATCCACCTGCACGATCGAGGCTAAGACTACATTTACTTGTCCTCAGGGCGTTTTTGCTTATCGCAGGATGCCTTTTGGTTTATGTAATGCCCCTGCCACCTTTCAAAGGTGTATGATGGGGATATTTTCAAAGTATATTGAGTCTATTATGGAAGTTTTTATGGACGATTTTAGTGTATATGGAAGTGATTTTTCTAATTGTCTGTCTGACCTTGAGAAAGTGTTGCAGCGCTCTATTGAGGTCAACCTTGTGCTAAACTGGGAGAAGTGCCACTTTATGGTCAACGAGGGAGTTGTCTTAGGGCATTTAGTTTCTGATAGGGGAATAGAAGTTGATAAAGCAAAGGTGGAAGTGATTCAGCAATTACCACCTCCTGTTAATGTTAAGGGGGTGAGGAGTTTCCTTGGTCACGCCGGTTTTTACCGCCGGTTTATCAAGGATTTCTCAAAAATTGCTAAACCACTTACACAGTTGCTACTTAAGGATGCCCCTTTTGTGTTTACTGATGATTGTCTTTCTGCTTTTAACAGGTTAAAGCAGGCCTTAGTCTCTGCGCCGATCATACAGCCTCCCGACTGGGACTTGCCGTTTGAGATTATGTGTGATGCGAGTGACTACGCACTAGGAGCGGTGCTAGGCCAAAGGAAAGACAAAGCTTTGAATGCTATCTACTATGCGAGCTGAACTCTGGATGAGGCTCAAGTGAAGTACACTACCACTGAGAAAGAGCTGCTAGCTGTAGTTTATGCCTTAGAGAAGTTTCGTACTTATTTAGTTGGGTCAGAAGTCACTGTCTTTACTGACCATGCAGCTTTGAGGCATCTCCTTGCGAAGAAGGAGGCTAAACCACGGCTATTGAGATGGATACTCCTTCTTCAGGAGTTTGATTTGCAGATTAAGGATAAGAAAGGAGCCGAGAACGTTTAGGCGATCACTTGTCGCGATCGATGCGACAAGAAGGGGAAGACTCTCTACCTATAGATGATTCTTTTCCTGATGATACTTTAATTCTTTGTTATATCGTCTATTGTTAACCAAGAACCTTGGTATGCAGATATAGCTAACCGTTGTCGTGGCAAGCGCCGCCCGACCTTTCTCATCCCCGGAGAGGAAGCGTTTTACGTATAACGCTAAGCATGTACTTACAGGATGATCCTTACTTGTTTAAGGAATGTGCGGACGGTCTCTCTGAGGACGGTGTATTCCGTGAGTGGGAGACCAAAATAGTCTGGAAGGCTGTCACTCTTCTTCATATGGTGGTCACCACGGTCCATCGCGCACCGTGGCTAAGGTACTTCAGTCTGGTTTTTACTGGCCTTCTTTGTTTGCTGATGCTAGGTCTTTTGTTTCAGCTTGTGATGCTTGCCAACGATCAGGGAACATTTCAAAGAGACGTGAGATGCCAAAAAACGGCATCCTAGAGGTTGAGGTCTTCGATGTCTGGGGCATTGACTTCCAAGGACCGTTCCCATCCAGTAAAGGTACTAGGTATATCTTAGTGGCTGTAGACTATGTGTCGAAATGGGTTGAGGCAATTGCCTCACCTCATTGTGATGCTAAGACCGTGATAAAGATGTTTAAAAAGATCATATTCCCCCGATTTGGTGTCCCTAGGGTCGTCATTAGTGATGGGGGAATGCATTTTAAAGAAAAGAAACTCACTTCTATTCTGTCTAAAGTTGGTGTCCAACACCGGCGAGGTTTGGGGTATCATCCCCAAACTAGTGGTCAGGTTGAGGTCTCTAATCGCGAGTTGAAAGAGATCTTGTCTAAAGTAGTTTCTAAATCACGGAAAGACTGGAGTCTTAAGCTAGATGACACATTATGGGCTTGTAGATACCTCATTTCTGCACCTCCCGCAAACCACCCGGTGATGATTGGGCCGCATGTTTGATACGCGGAACGATTTGTGACAGTTCGTAAGATTATCGTCAAGTGATTGCTCAAATATTAAATGTCTACCTCTTAGTTGTCATCTACGTCCCGATACGGTCGTTTTGGCAGTAATTATAGTACATTTGAAGTCCGGGTCAAAAACCGTCTTTTTTCGATATTTGTTAAATCCGAGTCGAATGTTCGGAATGTTAGGATATTTCTATTCCATATTTCACAAATTTTATCTTTTGGCAAATAATATCCCGTAATATTCATAAGATATTCGAATTATTTCCGTCCTACCATAACTCAAACGCGGAAATCTTTCTTGACGGGAGGAAACCTCCTGGGAGCAGACGCAATGAGCGGCGCTGCGCCTCTTCCAAGAGACGCAGTGGCTGCTGCGCCTCTTCCCAGGCCCTTTTCTGCATGTTTTACGTATCTTTTTCATATCTTTCCGAGATTCACTTCCAAAGAGTCTCCGAAACCCTAATTCCTTCGCGTGATTAGTATAAATAGGAGCCTTCGTTCCTCATATTTCTCACGCGAGTGTCCGCCCTTCTCTTCTCCCTTTGCATTCTAGACTTTGTTCTTACTTACTGGCGCCTACGTGCTTGAACTTTCGACCACGTAAGCTCGGATCTTTCCGGGTACCAGCCTCTCCGTTGCATGACCGACCAATTTGACCAACTACACTCAATCAACTTAATTAATCAATCGTTTTCCTCTTACGAGGGCACTCTCTTTGCATTCGCGTCGAGCATCACTAATCGATATCTTAGTTCTTCTCGTTTCGTCAACATGTAAGTCTGAGGGTGTATAATTCTCCTTTTTATTTATTGTATTTTACTTTATCGTTGTCAATTGTAAGATTTACGTCGAAAATACCGTTAAAATCGATTTCTAAAACCCTTTGTTAAATTCTGTTTTTGCGGATTACCAGTAAATAACCGTCGAGAAAGGACGCAGCAACTGCTGCGCCTCTTCGAAGGAGCGCAGTTCCTGCTGCGCCTCTTCGTGAGGCTGCCGCAGTTCCTGCTTCCTTTCTTCTTCGTTTGTCCTCTGTAATTCGCGTCCAAATTCTTTCCTTTGTTTGTTTCGTCAGTTAATTCTTCGTCTCAATATCATATAATCTGCATGTATTATAGTCATTCATCATTAGCATGTTCTTCATAAATCCGACTTAAATCCTAAATAATCCGATATTTACGGGTTTTTCGTCATTGAATTCAAACCCGGATTTTAGAGATTCAATTTGTTCATATTGAGTTTCTGGAATTCGTCATCGATATAGTTTCATCTGTTTACTCGCATGTTCATCACATATTCGTTGTATATCCGTCGTATTTAGTTTAATTGACTTATTTCAATAGAGGACTCATTAATGTTCTTCGTTTTCATCATAATTTCATGTAAATAATCCGTTTCCAGTTCGTCCTATCCATGTTTATCGCTTTTATGACCATCATTCATATGTTAAATAATCTATTAATCACTTTCATCCGAGTAAATAATTTAATTAATCATTAAAATCACCAATTAACATTAACGGCTTGCAATTACGGCTTCACAGCCAGAACTGAGCCAAGGAACAGACGCAGTGTCTGCTGCGCCTATTCCAAAGGACGCAGCTCTGCTGCGCCTGTTCCTGGCTGAGTTCTGTCCCTGAGCTCCGTTTCTGCCTTGACATAGTTTAATTAGTCTACGTATTAATCAACTATTAACCGTATTATCACCTTCTATTTTATTTGTTTTTATTCTTTTATTTATTTTTCCCCAAATTATCCGTTTTAAAGGTATTTTCGACATAAATCGCCTAATCCATTGTAATTATTGTAATTTTCATTCTTGTAATTTATAGTCATTGTATTTCTTTTATCGTTTGTATGTTTTTCACATGAAAATGAGCATTAAATCCTACTTCGACATTAATTGTGTGCTAAATTTCGTGTTTACCGACTTAGTTACATTCTCATATGTTAGGATTAATCTATGGGTGTTGCATTGCATGCATATAGCCGATGATATATCAAGTACGAATAACTTCCCTAATCATTAGTAGAGGCCGCTATCGAGGCGGGCGGGATTAGGTGTTCGATCAAAAGAGCTTCCTAATACGTACCCTCACCCCTTACTCCAGATCTCCGTGAGCACCCGTGTTCATTGGCATCCACGAGAGTCATTCTAGACATAGAATGCTAAGGGTAACGATTGCTTAGTGTTCATGTCACTACTTTGTGTCTTGACATGACACGAGGTATTCGAACGGTTCCAATTTTCCATAAAAATTGGTGGCGACTCCATACAAAATGCAAACGCTTGTTTTCGTTTCTCACCAAGCGCCCCCGTGGGCGGCCCGCTGTCCACAGTTTGGCGACTCCGCTGGGGAAATACACTTACGTGTAGCTAAGGGTGAAACTTGAACAAGGTTAGGGAATAAGTTTGTACAAGACAATTGTCGGTTTTCATAACTCGATCTTCCTAGACTGTTTTATTCGGCCTTCCTAGGCCCAACCCAACCCATTCGACCAATCGTCCCGTCTAAACGGTCCTAATTCTTATTTGGGCCTAAGGATGGATAGCGATTGACGTCATCCATACCATGATGCTTACTCTTGTTTGTATCAAGGGCCTTCACTACTTGAGGAAATGGACTAGGAATCGGCCTTACTCTTGTTTGGCACGAGCCTCTCCACAGACTTCGGGTTTGATGGTTCTGTATGGCAACCCACCCTTTAAACCAAAACCTTTCTAAATGCACTCGGCATCCCGTTATAATGCTTGTATAAATGTGTAAACCCTACGTGATCACCATTTCTAAACAAAATCATGACGAATTTTCAAAAATCAAAAGCCAATTTCAAAACAAAATTTCGAAAAAAAAGGCCTTCAATTAGCGCAAAATCCGGTCAAAACTCTGTCCGTTTGTCGAGTCAAAATTCGGGCCGCAAGCCCATTTCAAAACCTCACTTCGAGTCCACTCCTACAACTACACTACAGTTGACTAGGACACATATTTTCAAAGACCTTGTCTTTCTTCAAAACTCACTCAACACAAGTGGCACACACCCACTTCACGAGTCAAAACATTTCCTCTTTTAGCAAGTATGATAGAATGGTCGATCGTGTTTTGATTCGTCGCCGATCTCTTATCCAGTTTCCAAGATGCCCGGATCAAGTGATGAAACGAATCTCCAGCAAATTCAAGATAGTAATGATCGAATCCTAGCCGCGCTAGCCCAAATGCAAGTTACCCAAGAGCAAACCTACGACCGCCTTGATCACATCGAAAGCCGTATCTATGACGTAGAGGGAAAGTTGCCTCCCCTCAAAAGTGAAGTGCTACGTAATTCCGATGACGAGTCTAGGGATGAGAATCCTCTCATGGGGATGACTGCGAAGTGAGAAAAGACTCCAATACCTAGAGGAGCAATTGATGTACCTTAAGGGGGATGACATTTATAGGGAAAACAATCGCAAGTATGAAGCCGTCAATTCCAAATTGCTAACTAACTTTAGCATGACGGATATCCCTAAGTTCAAGGGGCATGAGAACCCTTTGAATCACATCCGCGCCTTCAAGGATTACATGTCTATCAAAGGCATCAAACCCGAGATGTTCTTAAGGATCTTTCCTTCATCTCTTGACACCATCCCGAAGCAATGGTTCTACACTTTAGATCACAAGAAAGTCGCTACTTGGGAAGACGCCGCAATCGAGTTCTCTAAACAATATGCGGATAATGCCGAGATCCAAGTCAACATGCGTACTCTAGAGGTTCTTACCCAAAATGACAAAGAAGGATTCACCGACTTTCTAAGTAGGTGGAGGAAGACTAGTACTCAACTAGTTGAACGCCCGGATGAGGCTACTCTCGTGGAAAAGTTTGTGGATAATCTCAAGCCCATATATGCCAACCATTTGAGATATCAAAACATCAAGACTTTCAAGGACTTAACCGTATTAGGGACACGAATTGAAGATGACATCCGTAAAGGACTCTTGTCCAAAACGGTAGGTCGAGGATATCAAGGGTCCACAAGTCGTTCATACGGCTCTACTAGCAAGACTGATGAAGTTAACCTTCTCGAGCCATCCAAGAAAACTACCCCACCAAGGAAATTCACAAACCTTGGGGATACGTACTCCAACGCTCTAAAAAGGTTAATGAAGCAAGGTAAACTCCAACCCATTGGACCTACTCCCGAACCCGAAAGGAAATCCAAGTTTTAGGATGAAAATTCATACTGTGAATACCATAGGGGCAAGGGGCACGATACAGAAAAATGCTACAAGTTGAAACACGTGCTTCAAGATATGATTGAAGATGGTCGACTTCCAATTCCACCAGGAGGTAAGCCCAACAACACTCAGAATCCTCTTGGAGTTCTAGTGATTACAAGTGATGAATCTACCTTAGATTGCTCACACCTCATTTCTCCCACCGAAAATGAAATTCATGCAATTGAGAAAGAAAGGCTCTACTCTACTATCTCCCCTACCATTTCCGACTTCATCACATGGGCAAGGAGTGTAGATAGACAAGTATGGGAACTAGAAAGCATGGTAACGACCTTGCGCAATCCCAACACAATACCTAAAGAACGTGTACCATTGGTCTTCTCTCAAAATGCCACTATGCAAGAAGTAGTCACCGTGGTCGATAAACTAGTCGATCAAATCATACGACTAGAAGGTGATATCATGAGAATGAGGGAACTAGCTGCAGTTAATGGGGTTTGGGCCGATGATGATGAGGACGAATATCTCATTGAAAACTCCCTAGTCAAAGAAATAGTCCAAAATGGTGAAGACCAAGATGTGGATCACCTAACTCGTTCGGGTCGCCCATATCAAAGCACTACTCAAAACGGTCCAACCAACGTCATCACACCAAATGACAACGAAGATGACCCCACTGATCATTTGCTCAAGCAACTACAGAAGACCAAGGCTGATCTTTCAGTCTGGCAACTAGTGGCAAGCTCATTTCCACATCGCCAAGCTTTACTGCAAGCTTTGGCCAAATTGAATGTGGCACATAACTCCACTCCTGAAGATGTAGTCAACTTGGTCTTCCAAGAATCACCCAAGCTAAGTAATCCTATTACTTTCTCGGACGAAGACTTGCCACCTTTTGGCGCTAGTCACAACCTTGCTCTATACATCACTGTCATCTGTCTAAAGAAAAATGTGCCAATGACCTTGGTGTATGATGGCTCCGCGGTCAACGTCATACCCCTCAAAACGGCATACAAACTAGGCATGAAAGAGTCGGATTGGACTCCTACAAATCAAGGTGTTCGTGCATCTGACGGTACGCGACGAAAAGTGGTAGGACTTGCTAACCTAACCATAGCCACGGGGCCGATTGAACGAAAGGTTAACTTCCAAATAGTGGACATTGAAGCTTCATTCAACATACTTCTGGGAAGGCCTTAGATTCACGCTTCCAAAGCGGTAACATCCACCCTTCATCAAAAGATCAAGATCCCACTAAATGGCAAAGTTGTGACGATCACTTCGTCACCCATCAAGGCAATAATCGAGAAGCAATCAAACAATCAAGTCCTTGCGGATCCCGTATATGAACTTGGGGGCTTCCAAAGTGTAAGCGTTATAGAAAGTGAGTTGGCACCCTTATACTATAATCCCTACTCCAACTTGGTGGTCAACCACATACTCAAATCCCAGGGATACTTCCCTGGAATGCCTTTGAACCCTATGCGGAAGAATACCTTCGCACCATACAAGGAAGGCAACTCGACAAGGATACCACTTGGACTACGGTACAAACCCACAAAAGAAGAAGTTCTCGAAATGCTCGCCCAAGTCCAAAATCGCAAGCACGTAGGAGTCCAAATGAGGCCATATCTCCCTACTTTAAACGGATACTTTGTTCAAGAAGGAAGTTCAGAACTCTTTCATGGATTTCCCGAACCTTGGCATTATCTTGAGAGGAAGTTAGCTGGAATCGAGATCTTTCACGATTGCTACTTCATTCCTCCAGAAATGGTTCCTACCGTCAAAACCCGTCAAGCACCTTGCTTCGACGAACAAGCTGTTAGCCTATTGTTTGGAGAAGATCGATTCATTAGGGCCGCACAGGATGAGATCATTACTATGATACTTCAGGACGATCGCTTCAACCCCACCGCGTTGATCACAGAAACCGACACAAAGCAGCAGAAAGGATGGAGAAAATCTATCAAATGGACCAACAACCAAGGAAGACTCTTCAAGCTCACCACTGGAGAAGGAGAGATGTTCAAAGGAGAACCAGAAGACGACGAGTTCGAGTCGGAGTCGGAGTCGGAGTCAGAGTCGGAGTCTAGAGAAGTCATTAGAGAATCTACTCCTGTTGTCTTCCCCACTCCCTTCGTTTCTCCTA
This sequence comes from Silene latifolia, assembly GCF_048544455.1. Lineage (NCBI taxonomy): Eukaryota > Viridiplantae > Streptophyta > Magnoliopsida > Caryophyllales > Caryophyllaceae > Silene > Silene latifolia. Next base: position 75,832,200 of record NC_133526.1, on the reverse strand, counting down.
GCTTAGCCTCGAGTAGTCACAGTAGTTCGGGAAATGCCCCAATTCTTTGTCCCTTGCCGCCATGTGACCATGGATTAGTTGGCTTCTTTGTTTCAACTTTACTCAAATCTTAATATGAATAAATAAGGTTCTGCTTACTCTTTGTGTTATCTTGAGTGCAGTGCATTTACGATGATGCGAGGATGACCAAGACCCGGACTTGACCGAAATACCTCCTACGTGGCCAAAGAAATACTACGGGGAAGGGGAAGGGGGACCAGTAATAGAGGACACCGAACCCATCAATGTTGGAACCGAACTAGAACCCAAAGAACTTAGGATAGGGACTACCTTGAGCTCTCTTGAAAGGGCCGATTTCATAGACCTCCTAAATGAATTCAAAGACGTTTTCGCTTGGTCCTACAAAGACATGCGAGGGGATCGACGGGGATATCGCCGAACATAGGATTCCGATTAAGCCGGGTTTCAAACACAGTAAAAGCGAAGCTTGACGAATGAGAACAGAATGGGCTCTAAAGATTAAGGAAGAAGTTGACAAGCAATTCAAAGCCGGGTTCATCAAAGTCTCGAGTATTCGATTTGGGTAGCTAACATAGTACCTGTACCCAAAAAGGATGGGAGAATCCGTGTTTGTGTTGACTTTAGAGACTTGAACAAAGCGAGTCCAAAAGATGACTTCCCTCTACCTCACATTGACATATTGGTAGACAATACTGCAGACCACGCATTACTATCCTTCATGGATGGATATGCGGGTTATAACCAAATCAAGATGGCCGTGGAAGATATGCATAAGACCGCGTTCGTCACCCAATGGGGAACCTATTGTTATACAAAGAATGCCGTTCGGATTGATCAACGCCGGAGCTACATACCAACGCACCGCAACTACACTCCTACATGACATGATGCACAGAGAAGTCGAGGTATACGTAGATGACATGATCGTCAAATCTAAGGAAAGAGAGGGACATATTGCGAACCTTCGCAAGTTCTTCGCAAGACTACGAAAGTACAACATGAGACTCAATCCTCAGAAATGTACATTTGGGGTAACATCGGCAAACTCTAGGATACGTTGTTAGCCAACGGGGTATAGAAATAGATCCTTCCAAAATCAAAGCTCTGATCGAAATGCCACAACCTCAAACAGAAAAAGAAGTAAGAGGATTCCTGGGAAAAGTGCAGTATATAAGTCGATTCATATCAAAACTTACGATGATTTGTGAGCCTATCTTCAAGAAACTCAAGAAAACAGACCATACCATGTGGGATGATGATTGTCAAAAGGCGTTTGACCGAATTACGGAGATATTGGCTAAACCACCAGTGCTCATGCCGCCACAACGAGATCAACCTCTTGGTTTATATCTCACAGTAACTGAAACCGCCATGGGTGCCATGCTAGCTCAAACTGTAGGAAGCGAAGAAAGAGCTATTTACTATCTAAGTAAAAAGTTCTTGGAGTACGAGTGCAAATACTCACAACTCGAAAAGACATGCCTCGCTCTTGTGTGGGCAACGAAGAAGCTACGTCATTATATGCTTAGCTACTCCGTCAAGATATACTCCAAAATGGACCCCGTCAAATACCTCTTCGAGAAACCCGTCCTCAACGGACGTATGGCAAGATGGACTCTGATGCTCTCGGAATTTGACCTCAAATATGTGCCATTGAAAGTCATAAAAGGTCGCGCCGTCGCCGAATTCTTCGCGAGAAGATCCTATCAATGACGCACAAACCATAGATACTTGGTCATTTCCGACGAGGACATACTTGGCGATGTAGACTCTGGGACCTATACTTTGATGGAGCATCAAACTTAAGAGGGTTTGGGATAGGAGTGTTGCTCATTTCTCCTGAAGGTGAGCATACACCGATTCTTTGTCAAACTCGACTTCGAGGTGACAAACAATCTTTGCAGAATCTGAAGCTTGTCTCATTGGACTACAAGCGGCGAGTAAGCTTAGGCATTAAAAACCTCCGAGTACATGGGGACTCATCACTGATCATCAACCAAGTTACAGGATCTGGAAAATCCGAGCGAAAGCCTCGCACCCTATCGGCTAGGATAGACCAAGTCGCTCAATTCTTTGATCACGTAACATACCTACACCTACCTCGGGAGGAAAATCAATTTGCAGACGCTCTTGCGAAACTTGCATCTTTGATAAATATGCCAGATCACATGATAGAAATGCCCTTGTGCATCGAACGACGGTCAGAGCCGGCTTACATCCATCAAATCACCGATGAAGAGGAAATCGCACAGGAACCCTGGTTCCAAGCAATCCTGAATTTCAAGCTTTATGGTACCTATCCACCAGATATGGACAAAAGAGGACAACGTGCTATACGCCTATTAGCTTCCCAATACATCCTGATGCAGGGAGAGTTATACAAAAGAACACCTCTTGGTGTAGTACTACGTTGCCTTGATCATTCACAGGCACGAAAGGTGATGGAAGAAGTCCACGACGGAGAATGCGGTCCTCACATGAGTGGGCCCATGATGGCAAAGAAAATCACCCGTTTGGGATATTATTGGACCACAATGGAATCCGATTGCATCAAATACGTGAGACATTGCCACAATTGTCAAATCTTCGGGAATATACAACATGTCCCTCCTTCGTTGCTCTACACGATGACATCTCCTTGGCCATTCTCTGCATGGGGAATTGACATAATCGGGAAAATAACCCCAGCCGGAACAGGAGGTCACTGTTTCATTCTAGTGGCGATTTATTATTTCACCAAATGGGTAGAAGCGGCTTCCTACACTGGTCTTACGGCCAAAAATGTGGCCAAATTCATACAAAATAACATCATCTGTCGATATGGTTGCCCACATGAGATCATTAGCGATAATGGGTCACACTTCCAAGCTGAAACCGAGCAATTGCTAGCCAAATACAAGATTAAGCATCACCACTCTTTGCCCTATAGACCACAGACTAACGGCGCGGTAGAGGCAGCAAACAAGAATGTTGTCACAATTCTCAAGAAAATGATTGACAACTATAGAGATTGGCCAAGCAAGATACCTTTCGCCTTATGGGGGTATCGTACATCTGTCAGGACACCCACTGGGGCTACTCCTTTCTATTTGACCTACGGCATGGAAGCCGTACAACCAGTCGAGCTAGAGATACCATCCTTGCGTATTCTACTAGAAAGTCAAATCCCGGAGGCTGATTGGAAGAGGGATAGGTATGAAGAACTCATCCTCCTGGATGAACGTAGGCTACGCGCCTTACATAATGTCCAAACATATCAAGCACGTATCAAACGAGCTTTCAACAAAAGGGTTAGGCCAAGAAACATCAAAGAAGGAGACTTAGTACTCAAATCGGTTAGAGCTCTTTTTGTCGACCCACGGGGAAGATTCAAACCAAACCTAATGGGCCGGACCATTTCTAGTCAAATCCATACTCCCGGGGGGTGCGGTTAGAATCACAGACCTAGATGGGAATGAGTTTTCAAACCCCACAAACCTTGACCAATTGAAACGGTACTATGCCTAGAATAGGACAAAAACGCGCCTCGCGTAAACCCATGTGTCACTCTTGTGACACTAAATAAACGGCCCCTGGCCAAGCTGAAATAAGCTAAATGTCACTGTGCTCTTGCATTTTGACAAGTTTGTCATCCTCATATCATCAAACAAACTAAATTCGCACCTCCAGAGTAAGCAAAAGCTCATGCTTATTTTCTACGTTCATTACAAGCTCTTGCTTCGAACAATTATTCTTTTACATTTACTCGAACTACGCGCAAGGGTTTGATTTCGCTTTTTAAGTGAATACGTAGGCAATCTTTCACGGGATTCAACCCATTATATCTAAAAATGTAAATAGAAGGACATTTGCATTGCATTCGAAATTAGACAAGAATAATAAGTGGAAAATCTCAACGTTACATAATAAAAACAGAATAGGCTAGGATTCGAAAAATCCCTCCTTTTTATTACAACAACAATAATAATAATAATCAAATAATAAATAAAGACTCGGGCTATTCCTCCATCTTCCCCTTGCCCTTGTCATTCTTGTCACGACCTCGAGCCGGGCGCTCTTGCACCACTTCAGACCTAATCACCAACGGTCTTTCTCGAGGCCTGACTCTGCCATTCTTGCCAACCACCATTTCCGCGACAGGAGTAGTCTTTGATTTCTTTGAAGGATGAATGACTTGAAATCCGGCTTCTTCTTCTCCCTCTGTCAGATGCTTCTCCTTCTCTTTCTCTCCCTCGCGCACCTTGTAATCAACAGGCTCGCGTTTCCTCAGTCTCTCACGCTCTTCCGGATTTGCAGCCTTTCTCCACCTCAGATAAGAGTCCGACACCCACAAAGCATTGGCGGAGAAGCTCAAGAACCACATGTTTCTTTGGGCCCATTTAATGGCCCACTCCCTTCGGCTCTCTGTAGTAAGCGCCATAGCAGTCTGCGGGACGGTATCAAGCCTAGGGATCGTCTGCTTCAACCCAACTTGCCTCATCAATCTTTCCGAAAAGATGCATACCATAAACTCCAATCCCGGAATGCGCACGGACCTAGTGGGATCCAAAGAAGACACTCCAGTGACAGACTTGAGGTGCCACCACGGTATAACCCACCTAATCAACGGACCATCGTCATTCTTCAGCTTGTTCTTCCAATAATCGCGAGACCGAGTGAAGTCCACCATGTACAACCGCGTCCTCATCGCAATCTAACGGGAATGATAGGAAAGTGCATGAACTGGGGGCTCGATCAATCGGAGCCGTTCCATAAGCCAAACCTACCAAGAGCAGGTATTAGACATCGAAAAAAAAAAAAAAAAGAAAAAAAGAAAAAGATGTCCTTTACCTGCAAAATGACGGGACTCCCCAAGAACGGCAGATCGCGGTTGGATTTCCTATTATCCAAACCCAAAATGATCTCTCCTAAGCATAAGCAAGCTGGGCTCCTGCGCAGCTCCATTTGCTCAATAAGGCTCAAAAGACGGGGATCACCTCTCAAGTCTTCGTCAACGTGTCCCTGGAAGACGTACACGTGCAGCAAACAAAAGCCAAATGCCCTCCTCCTAGCAACATGAGAAACAGTAGGGTCGGCCCTGTTGATGAATCGGTCTATAAAATCCAACATCCTCACGCCTTTCGGTGTAACTAGACGATCCACCTCAAGTCTAGTCAGTCCAAGCAAGTCTCTGAATTTGCTCTTGTACCCTTGTGAAGTAGAAGGGATGGCAGGTAAATGTTCGGGATCCCACCCACCAATAGCAGCAATTTCTTCAGGAAATGGGCAAATATCGCCTCCCGGGAACGCGAAAACGTGATAATTCGGGTCCCAATAGTCAAGGCAAGCATCCAAGAACGGTTTTACTACCTTAATGAGTTTCAAACTCAACAAAGACCCAAGGTTATAAGCACCCATGTCGTGCTTCTCCATATTCGAAAACTCGTTGGTCCATTCCTTCAAGCGGATCTCCAAAGTATTCATAATGACAATTTTCTCTTGAAGATTTATTTTGAGAGTTTTATGTGAATAGACGAGGAGGAGACGGAAGAATTGTGTGAATTAACGCCCTGTCGACGCTTCTATTTATACTAATTCTTTGTTTCCAAAAATCCGCCGAACGGACTGCAGGAACAGGCGCAAAGACTTCTTTGCGCCTCTTGAAGGGACGCGACTCATCTTTGCGCCTCTTCCCCAGTCTCACTTCTGTGATTTCCGCGTTTGGATCTTTCCTAATTCTATAACGAATAATTTCCTATTCCTACGGGATTTTATTTTGGTAAATACGAGCAATTTACCATATTTCAAGTTTCCTAATTTCGCGGGCACGCATTTCGAGACGACATCGACAGTTCGCCATTTTACCACATGTGCACATTTCCATACATTTCATTTTCTTTTTTGCCCAATTCATCATTTTAGGACATAATTTCCATTATAATTCATTTATTTTACCAAATTTCGACACGTATATATTATTTTTTGTTTATTTTCTTAATTTCATTTCCACATCTCTAACTTCTGATTTCTTTTTTTTTTTTTTTTTAGGGGTAACCCTCCCTACCGTCCGGTCTTTTCCGGCAAATTTTTTGCTTTTCCTCGTGTTCTTTTGCGTCTCATTTTGCGCTGATTAAAGGCCTTATGTATATAAAATGTATGTTTTGCGTAATTTCTATGTAAATTTCGGCAGCATGACGGCGCAAACCGTTATCTACCAAACCTGTTCAAGAACTAACCTGCAGGTACAAGCAACACAACCCAGCAGCAAAGGCACTCAGGCCACCGTATATACACCAAACAGAGCAAATGTACAAGCAAACTGGGGGCTTGCGCCCCGAACAAAGTCCAAAAGTCCAAGCAAACTGGGGGCTTGCGCCACAAACAGAGTCTAAAAATGTTTCAAAATCAGATGTCCAAATGTACAAGTCTACAAAACTACACAAAACTACTGCTGGGCGCCCTCCAACTCGGCAACTCTCGCCACCAGAACGGCGATCTCGGCGTCCCGAACCTCGAGCTCCCTCAGCAAGCGAGCCGTCTCCTCCCGAGACTGGGTCAACTCTCGCTCCAGCTCGCGGTCACCCTGCAAATAGCAACAAATTGGCTCATGTCAATCAATTCAAGCAAGATTGAAAATCAAAATCAAAAAAAATCAAATAAGGTTCATACCTGACAACCTCGACCACCGACGAGTGCCTCGATGGCAGTAGCTCGCAGCCGGTTGGCCACCCTCCATAGCGCCACGAACCGGGACGGCGCGACCTGCATTATCAAAAAAAAATTCTCAGCAAATTGAGCAAACTCAATCAAATGTGTTCTTACACAAAAGTCATACAAGTTAGTGGCTTACCCTCCGAATCAGATGCTGCCAGTCATCTAAGCCAGCATCCGTCACAGCTACGTCAAAGTCACGCAACTCGGAGATCGTCGTCCTCCCGGTCGCGTCAGTGTACTCGAGGGTCTCGGGGTACTCTGGGGGCTCGATGCCCGCCGCCTCAACCTCCTGCAAAGACAAATAGCTCTCATTAATCGATGATCCTTCGTCGTAATTCTCGGAATCAAATCAAGAAAAAAAGTAAAAGACACTCACCACTACCGGCCAGTACGCCAGCCTCCCGTAAAGGAACGCTAAGTAGTCCTCGCCAGGCAGAAGAAGGTCGTCGCCCAAGTCCGCCTCCCTCTCAGCCTCAGAAGGCTCCCTAAACATCGTCCTGGGAGGATCGACGGGAACCGTCAACACGTCCCGAGAGCACTGACGAGCCAACCGCTCGCCCAAGTACCACACAGGACCCATCGACGTCCTCAACAGCAGCCGACTCGGGCTCCTAGGTCGAAGGACCTCGGCGACAAAAGGGGCGCTCTGCGTACTCCGCCCAAGGTGCAGGCACCCTTTGTAACAATATAAAAGCACGAGATCATCCCTATGACCAATTAAAAGCAAAGTATAAGAAGAGTAAATGAATACAAATGGGATACTCTTTTGCTCGGTCGGTGAAGAGCGTTCACATCCCGCCGGTAAACATTGTGAGAAGAACGCTTGCTTTTCGTCCGACACTTGACCCAATCCCTCACCACGGGATAGGCCCTCTCCAACGGCTCCGTCCTCTTGGGCGCGAGGCCCGGAAAGTAGGAGTACACCCACGCCTGTAAAACAGAATAATCAATAACGATCTTTCGTGATTTGATAAAGAAAGGAATTTACTTTGGTCTAAAGGAAGGTTCATACCTCCAACAGTAGCCCAGGTCCGACAGCGCTAGGAGAAGTCCCCTTCTCCATCAACTCCGGACGAACCATGGCCCTCATGAAGCGGATGAGGACCGCAAAACCAGCATGATGACCCGGTCCCAACGCCCTAGGGAACTCAGGTCAGAAAGAAAGGGAAGGAGCTTCGTCGATAGCCTCTCGCCCTTGTCTCCGAGGTAAATCGAAGACAGAAACCACCAAAGCCACAGACGAGCCCCTCTGCTCAGCTGTACAGGGAGGAGGAGCCGTCTCCCTCCCATCAATCGTCACCAACGCCGGGGTCTTCCCCGCAAAGTAGTCTCGAACGTAAGTCTTTGGGTACCAAACCCAAGATCGCAACGACCTTCGGCGACAAGTTCCGGCCGATCAACCTCCTCGCCTCGGCCGAGTCCGCCCTCATGGAAGTCTCCGGCCACACCATCTCCTCGGCCCGCGGCGGGACCGAAATCATGCCGTAATCCTCCAGAGTGACACCCACCTCACCAAAAGGTAGGTGAAATGTGGAAGTCGTGTCCCAAAATCGGTCCAAGAAAGCGCAAACCAGGCTAAGGTTAGCCCGCAACTTCCTCTTCACGATATCCCTCCAGACCTGAACCAGAGGACCGAACGCTCCACGCTCGATCATAGCCCTCTCCTCCGCCGACAGCTGCTCGTAGTGCTCCATCGCTGTCGTGTAACCCGAGAACGACCTGATGTTCCCGGCCTCCTATTATGATTTGAAACAAAGCTACCTTTAGTTTTGAATAAAATTTGAAAGAAATTTGGACAAAAAGAATGAAAGAGGATGAATAATGAGTAGTGAATTCTTATTTACCAAGCTCTTCACCGTCCTGTAGGACAGGTGACCCTCTGCCCACACAAGGTGCCTACTCTCCTGGTCTCGGCCACGCAGAGCTCCTCTCAGCTGACGACCTCCTCGCCCGACGTTGGCCCATCTCGGGGCCTCCTCCTCCTCGACGGCCTCCTCCTCGTGAGCCTCGTCTCCAGCAGCCATCACCGCAGCGGTGAAGGCCTGCTCTAAAGCCTCCTCAACAATAGCGGCGTCTATCTCCATGGGAGCTCTCCCAGAAGTAGAAGCCTCATCACCTGCAACATTAAAGCAAATTCAGGCCGCGTCATACGACGACAAGCCTTTGTTAAGGGGTTTTCAAGCCTTCAAAGCCCTGAAACTACTCCTCCCGTGCCATCCTTGGCCACGTTCCCATCAACCCGATCACTCATGCGATAAATTGGGTCAAGTCAAGTCCAATTCGAAGCCTAGTTCTGGGTTCGAGTCGGAAATTCGGCAGCATTTCGCTATAACGGTGATTATGCCCTAGAGAAGTGTCCTGAAAAAGTTGTCACAAACCAAAATTCCGAAATGGTAGAAAGTTTGCCCATCATTCAAGGATCCCAAATATCAAATTTCATCGCAAATGGGCAACCCTAAGGCTATTTTCGAAGCAATTTACGGTTCAGCTGTAAAACCGTCTCAAACTTTCATTCAAAGGCTCAAAACTTGATGAAAATTCGAAGCTAATGCATGGTTGTGTTCCTAACACTACCTACTATCCATTTCTGACATGAATTTGGCAAGGCAAGTCCGTTTGGGGGAAAAGCCCCAAATTTTCGATCAAAAGGGTCGAAAACCCTAATTTTCGCGGCTCAAAATTCGACGAATGTAGAAGATTAATGCAAGATCAAGACACATACCTCGATTAGTCATGTTTAAAGCAAGCTTTTGAATCAAACCTTGGCGGAAATGGTGAAGATTTGAGAGAGAAACAAGTGATTTTGTGTTTCGAAATAATGAAACAAATGCCTCTGATTTTCGTTTTACGCGGGAAAGCCAAATTGGGGAAAAGACGCGCAGCGGCAAGGCTGCGCCTCTTCCAAGAGACGCAGCTCTTGCTGCGCCTCTTCCTTCTGTTCCCTCCACATGGATTTTCAAAAATCCGTTATAAGTTCGTTATTTGTGGGCCCATCTTTCGTGCGCCTCTTCCAAGGCTCATTTTGCTTGTCGCAACAAGCATTTACTCACTTACAAAAATTCGACACACCTTTATTATGTCTCAAGCAGTTCCCAGCCACGTCCTGCCACTCGCATTTGTCCCCAGCGCAGCAGTATTTTGCAGTATTGCTCACTCAAGATTTCTTCCATGACGATCAAGATGTTCCTAGTCGTCAAAATATTTGTTCCCAGCGCAGCAGTATTTTGCAGTATTGCTCACTCAAATTTCTTCCATGGCGATCAAGATGTTCCTAATCGTCAATATATTCCCCAACAAGAGTTCGCTTGAGACCGACGCAAGCCGATTCAACCTCAAGTTTTTGCCAGAGTTCGCTTGAGACCGACGCAAGCGGATTCCCCCCAGATTTCTACCGACGTCCTGCTTGCTTTCGATATTTATTCCTCACGGAGTTCGGCGAAGGTGTCATTCTCCGGAAGCATCTCGAGAAGAAGTCTCAGGTATGGTCTCTTCTTATGGCTGGCGAGCTTCCTTACGTAGTCTAATGGACTTTAAACGACCCTCCCCGATAGTCGACAGACTCTAAAATGATCCCGACGACAGGTCCTTGGCTCAGACCTCTTGAGCCGCCTCGCGTCGCCATAGTCGTAAGGTTGTAATCTTCGATTGACCTGATGGCTATACTTTGACTTTCGCCTTGTCCAAGCCTCAGTCAAAGTGGGGGCTCTGTAGATACCTCATTTCTGCACCTCCCGCAAACCACCCGCTGATGATTGGGCCGCATGTTTGATACGCGGAACGATTTGTGACAGTTCGTAAGATTATCGTCAAGTGATTGCTCAAATATTAAATATCTACCTCTTAGTTGTCATCTACGTCCCTATACGGTCGTTTTGGCAGTAATTAGAGTACATTTGAGTCGGGTCAAAAACCGTCTCCATTTTTCGATAATTTGTTAAATCCCGAGTCGAATGTTGGAATGTTAGGATATTTCTATTCCATATTTCACAAATTTTATCTTTTGGCAAATAATATCCCGTAATATTCATAAGATATTCGAATTATTTCCGTCCTACCATAACTCAAACGCGGAAATCTTTCTTGACGGGAGGAAACCTCCGGGAACAGACGCAAGACGGCGCGCTGCGCCTCTTCCAAGAGACGCGGTGGGCTGCTGCGCCTCTTCCCAGGCCCTTTTCTGCATGTTTTACGTATCTTTTTTCATATCTTTCCGAGATTCACTTCCAAAGAGTCTCCGAAACCCTAATTCCTTCGCGTGATTAGTATAAATAGGAGCCTTCGTTCCTCATATTTCTCACGCGAGTGTCCGCCCTTCTCTTCTCCCTTTGCATTCTAGACTTTGTTCTTACTTACTGGCGCCTACGTGCTTGAACTTTCGACCACGTAAGCTCGGATCTTTCCGGGTACCAGCCTCTCCGTTGCATGACCGACCAATTTGACCAACTACACTCAATCAACTTAATTAATAAATCGTTTTCCTCTTACGAGGGCACTCTCTTTGCATTCGCGTCGAGCATCACTAATCGATATCTTAGTTCTTCTCGTTTCGTCAACATGTAAGTCTGAGGGTGTATAATTCTCCTTTTTATTTATTGTATTTTACTTTATCGTTGTCAATTGTAAGATTTACGTCGAAAATACCGTTAAAATCGATTTCTAAAACCCTTTGTTAAAATCTGTTTTTTGCGGATTTCCGATAAATAACCGTCGAGAAAGGGCGCAAAGAATCGCTGCGCCTCTTCGAAGGAGCGCAGTTCCTGCTGCGCCTCTTCGTGAGGCTGCCGCAGTTCCTGCTTCCTTTCTTCTTCATTTGTCCTCTGTAATTCGCGTCCAAATTCTTTCCTTTGTTTGTTTCGTCTGTTAATTCTTCGTCTCAATATCATATAATCCGCATGTATTATAGTCATTCATCATTAGCATGTTCTTCATAAATCCGACTTAAATCCTAAATAATCCGATATTTACGGGTTTTTCGTCATTGAATTCAAACCCGGATTTTAGAGATTCAATTTGTTCATATTGAGTTTCTGGAATTCGTCATCGATATAGTTTCATCTGTTTACTCGCATGTTCATCACATATTCGTTGTATATCCGTCGTATTTAGTCTAATTGACTTATTTCAATAGAGGACTCATTAATGTTCTTCGTTTTCATCATAATTTCATGTAAATAATCCGTTTCCAGTTCGTCCTATCCATGTTTATCGCTTTTATGACCATCATTCATATGTTAAATAATCTATTAATCACTTTTATCCGAGTAAATAATTTAATTAATCATTAAAATCACCAATTAACATTAACGGCTTGCAATTACGGCTTCACAGCCAGAACTGAGCCAAGGAACAGACGCAGTGTCTGCTGCGCCTATTCCAAAGGACGCAGCTCTGTTGCGCCTGTTCCTGGCTGAGTTCTGTCCCTGAGCTCCGTTTCTGCCTTGACATAGTTTAATTAGTCTACGTATTAATCAACTATTAACCGTATTATCACCTTCTATTTTATTTGTTTTTATTCTTTTATTTCTTTTTCCCCAAATTATCCGTTTTAAAGGTATTTTCGACATAAATCGCCTAATCCATTGTAATTATTGTAATTTTCATTCTTGTAATTTATAGTCATTGTATTTCTTTTATCGTTTGTATGTTTTTCACATTAAAATGAGCATTAAATCCTACTTCGACATTAATTGTGTTCTAAGTTTCGTGTTTACCGACTTAGTTAAATTCTCATATGTTAGGATTAATCTATGGGTGTTGCATTGCATGCATATAGCCGACGATATATCAAGTACGAATAACTTCCCTAATCATTAGTAGAGGCCGCTATCGAGGCGGGCGGGATTAGGTGTTCGATCAAAAGAGCTTCCTAATACGTACCCTCACCCCTTACTCCAGATCTCCGTGAGCACCCGTGTTCATTGGCATCCACGAGAGTCATTCTAGACATAGAATGCTAAGGGTAACGATTGCTTAGTGTTCATGTCACTACTTTGTGTCTTGACATGACACGAGGTATTCGAACGGTTCCAATTTTCCATAAAAATTGGTGGCGACTCCATACAAAATGCAAACGCTTGTTTTCGTTTCTCACCAAGCGCCCCCGTGGGCGGCCCGCTGTCCACAGGGCTTATAGAACTGCCTTTAAGACACCAATTGGTGCATCACCTTATAGGCTAGTTTATGGGAAATCGTGTCACTTACCTGTGGAATTGGAATGTAAGGCCTGGTGGGCAATTCGTGAGCTTAATTATGATCCTAAGTTGTGTGGTCAGAATCGTCTTTTGCAGCTAGATGAATTGGAAGATTTTAGGCTTAATGCCTATGACAGCTCGCGCATTTACAAGGAAAAGACAAAGAGATGGCATGACAAGAGAATCTTACCTCGTGAGTTTCATGTTGGGCAAAAGGTCTTTCTTTGTTTAATGCCGGTTGAGATTATTTCTGGCAAGTGAAGTCCAGGTGGAGTGGTCCTTATACGGTGTGTTGTTACTAAATTTGGATCCGTGGAGCTTGAAGATTCCGAGGGTCATAGATTCAAGGTGAATGGCCAATATGTGAAGCATTACCACGAGGCGACTGAAGCAGACAATCGTGTTGAAGTCTTGCGCTTCGACGAGCTTGACGCGCCACTTAATTGATGCCAGAAAGGTCGTGCGGGACCTCTTAAACCAGCGCTCTCCGGGAGGCAGCCCGGACTGTTTTATTGTACTTTTGTTGAACTATTTATTTCTCTTTAGCTTTACGTTGAACTTTAGACGCTGTTTTACGAACTTCCCATGTATTTCCTTGCTTTTAATGAGTGTTTTGCAGGTCAAAGTACTCGATCGAATGATATTGTGCTCGATCGAGCACTTTTTGAGGCAGTTTTCACTCGATCGAGTGATATTGTCCTCGATCGACTAAAACCAAAATCATGCTTACTCGATCGAGTGGTTTTTCACTCGATCGAGTCCTTCCCTGCACCAGTTCACTCGATCGAGCTGTTCTAAGTGCTCGATCGAGTAGTCTTGACGCCCAGCTGCTGTTTTTCCGTCTATGGAGCTACTGCTTGACTTTCTTTGACCTCCCATGTTCATGGTCGGTTTGGGGAGGTCCCTCCTTATGACGTTTTGTAAGTTTTCCGACTCCATTTATCCTTTTCTCCTTAGCTTGCATTTCTTTCCCTATTTTTGGTACAATGAGGACATTGTACGGTTTGGTTTGGGGAGGTATGCATCCATATCTATATCTGTCTGCATGCTTTCTTGCATTTCTGCTTTCACGTTTATTGATTTCCGCATGCATTGTTGCTTTAATTAACTCAAAAAAAAAAATCATAAAATTCAAAAAAATTCACGTTTAAATTGAGTCGGAACGTTTGAACACTGACGCTACATTGAATCCTCACTTGAACCTTGCATATTCTTGACATTTAGTTGGCATGATTATGTGCATAATCTACGAGTTTTTTTGTCTCTTTCTTATCTGATCGAATAGACTTGATTCAATATGTCGGCAAGCTACATTACATTCTGAGGTTAGAGCTTTAGAAACTGGTGACATTCATGACCAGTTTCATTTAGGGTGTGAGTAGTACTCTCTTTAAGGCATGTAACATCAATTTGCATAAGCATGAGTCTAGTCTTCTTAATACCTGTATGCATTCGGTCTGTGGATGGTGACACATGTTAGGAGAGGCAGTCCCCTTTATTTCATTCTACCCATGAGCCCCACATAGCCAAATTGCCTTTTTGTCCTATTAACTACTTTCTATAATACTTCCCACCCTAGCTGAGCTAGTGACGAGTAGTTGTTGGAATGTTTTATTGCAATATGGTTATTTTATCTGATTGCAGAAGATGGTGGAGGAATTGAAGGGAATGAAAGGAAAAGAATTGTTGAAAAAAAATGAAAAAATGATGAAAAACGAAACAGAAAAGAAAAAAAGAGAAAGAAAAATGGAATAAGAAAAGAAGAAGAAAAAAAAGAAAAATCATGTTGAATAGAAAAGAAATTGGATAATTATTTTCACTCCCATGTCTTATTTATATCTTATGGGGAGTTGACGAGTTCTTGGTGTTTGTGAGTTTAGTGCATAATTGTTGCACCGTTTCATCTTGCTATTTTGAGTACGAAGTTGGGATGCAGTCTATGTTTGGATCCGCTGTTGCTAGCCTGGCTATTAACACCACACATCCAAATTCATCTTAGCCCCTTCCTACCCATTACCTCACTTACCCACATGTAAGTCCTCGGCATGTGTCTTGGTCATTAGTATGGTTGGAATGCATATGTACGGTTGTAGAGACTTTATTCATGTTAACTGCATGCATGCTCTTATAGGTCGAGTTAGGTGAGTGTCTTTACTTCTTTCTATCTTTCACATATATACTTACCTTGTGCTTAATTTTGAGTGACGAGCGACCCTTGAGAGTCCGATATCTTTTGAATCTTGCAAGGTTGACGGTTCAGTAAGTTTGAAACATTGATTTAACTCGTTCGCACTTCTCATTTGCCATTTTGTCATTTTGTCGCATTAAATTGGTTCTAGTGGATGATTTGTAGCTGATGCGTTGGTCCCGTTCCATTGTTTATTCTTAGTTGCATTCATATTTGCTTGGGGACAAGCAAGGGTTTGGTTTGGGGAGATTTGACGCGTGTCTTTTATATAAGGTTTTCACCTCATTTTCACACGCATTTCTGTATTTTCTATGTAGCATCTAGCTACAAATGCCCCCGAATATCCTACTTTGGTTCGTTTTATGTAATTTGCAGGAATTAACCGAAGAGGAGCTAAATCGAGCCTAATTTGTCCCAATTGTATGCATTCATGGAGAATAAGGAGCCGGGACTTGGAAATCTAACACTTGGAGGGCGCGTAAGCTGAGTTCGGGAAGTAATTCAAGGTCTAACGAACTTAAACAGCTCGATCGAGTGATTCATTGCTCGATCGAATGCTTTTATTTGCCTAAGTTACTCGATCGACCACTTTTGAGTACACACAAGAGGAGACAAGCAAGAAATACTCGATCGAGTAGTTTATTTCTACTCGATCGAGGGGATTGACACATAATTGCTCGATCGAGTAGTTTATTTCTACTCGATCGAGTGGTTTTTCCTTCCTTAGTTAATTTCCGCCTAATTATTTTATGGGCTTTTGTAATTAGTCCGTAGATTAGGTTTTAGGATGGATTTTTAGTATAAGATTAGAGGAGTGAACTACGTTACTTCTCTCTTCTCTCATTCGTTGATTTGAAACATACACTTTGTCACTGTTCTTTGGATTTTACTCTTCTTTACACTTTACTACTCGGATTTGAATTTTGCGATTGGTACTATCATTCTACTTTTAATCTTAATCTTATTTATTGCTTTTAATTCTGTCCCTCTTTTAATTGTTATCGTAATTGCTTTAATTGAATCCTTATTAGTTTCATCATCATGTCTAGTTTTAATTATCTAGTTGTTGTTATTGATAATTCAATGATCATGAGTAGCTAATTTTCTTATGCTAAGACTATAGGGGATCCATAATTATGAGGGAATAGTAATCGATTTATTGGGTTAATGCTAGTAAAGTCTTTGTTGGTTAAATGCTACAATTAACTGTATCTGTCTAATTGAGTCGACGCAATTAGACCTTTAATTCTTAGTGATCCTTGACCTGGACCGAAAGGTTAGAAAAGGCGAGACTAGTAGCGAACAATAGGGTATTGCAGTGAGGGCGAAAGTTAAGCTGTTTACGCTTTAGGGTGAATTAAGGACCGAAAGGTGACGTTCGCTACCCCTTAGACCGTATTTGCATTGATCTGAGACCTAGATTACTTGACCGGATGATTATGGTGAACCGTTTATCTTAGCTGTTTTTCTCTATCTGTTTATTTCCTTCCTTTTATTCTCTTTTCCTTATTCCTTTTAGTTTAGAAAATCACATTTAAAACCCCCCCATTTGGTTACCTTGACGAACTTAGATTTAGCTGACAATTTCCTACCTCTCTGTGGATTCGACCCGACTTCCCTAGCTATATTAGTTAGAGCCAGTTGGTATTTTTGACAGGTACGCGACAGACGTGTCATAGATTGCACGCGTTGCATAATGTGTAAACATATCAGGCACGTATCAAACGAGCCTTCAACAAAAGGGTTAAGCTAAGGAACATCAAAGAAGGAGACTTGGTTCTCAAATCAGTTAGAGCTCTTTTACCTGTAGATCCATGAGGAAAGTTTAAACCCAACTGGGCCGGACCGTTTCTAGTTAAATCCATACTCCCGGGGGATGCAGTTGGGATCACAGACTTAGATGGGAATGAATTTTCCAACCCAACAAACCTCGACCAACTAAAACGTTACTATGCCTAGAATAGGAACAAAACGCGCCTCGCGTAACCTCACGTGTCGCTCCTGTGGCACGGAATATAAACGGCCCCTGGCCAGCTGAAATAAGCTAATGTCACCTTGCTCTTACATTTTGACAAATCGTCATCCTCATATCATCAAATAAATTGAATTGTGCTTTAAGAGTAAGTAAAGCTCATGCTTATTTTCTAGTTCATTATAAGCTCTTGCTTAGAACAATTATTCTTTTACATTTACTTGAACTACGCGCAAGGGTTTGATTTCATTTTTAAAATGAATACGTAGGCAATTCTTCACAGGATACAACCCATTATTTTAAAAAATGTAAATAGAAGGACATTTGCATATGCATTTGGAATTCGACAAGAATAAAAATGGAAAAACCACAACGGTTTCATAACCAATTAACCTTTTTTATTTCTTTTCCTTTCCATAATAATAATACGTAACATAATAAAATAAATGCTAAAATAAATAGGCTAGGATTCTAAAAACTCCACCATATTGCAAATAATAATAATAATAATAATAAATAATATCAAAGACTTAGGCTATTCTTCCATTTTCCCTTTGCCTTTGTCTCGACCACGAGCCGGACGCTCCTGCGCTATCTCAGACCTAATCACCAACGGTCTCTCTCGTGGTCTAGCCTTGCCATTCTTATCTAACACCTTTTCCATGACAGTAGAAGTCTTCGGTTTCTTCGATGGATGAACAACTCGAAATCCGGCTTCTTCCTCTCCCTCAGTCAAGTGCTTCTCTTTCTCCTTCTCTACATCACGAACCTTGTAGTCAACAGGCTCGCGTTTCCTCAGTCTCTCGCGCTCCTCAGGAGTAGTAGCTTTCCTCCACTGCAAGTAAGAATCTAATACCCATAATGCGCTGACAGAAGAGTTTAGGAACCACATGTTTCTTTGAGCCCATTTGATGGCCCACTCTCTTCGGCTCTCAGTAGTAATTGCCATGGCAGTCTGAGGAACAGTATCAAGCTTCGGAATCGTCTGCTTCAATCCAACCTGCCTCATCAGCCTCTCTGGGAAGATGCATGCCATGAATTCCAAGCTAAGAATGCGCACCGATCGGGTAGGGTCCAAGGACGATACTCCAGTAACAGACTTGAGATGCCACCATGGTACGATCCATCTAATTAAGGGACCATCTGGTTCGGTTCCGTTTCGTGTTCACAATTGAATAGATGTTGTCGTTGGGTCACGTCCGAATCAAAACACAATTTATAGCTTCACAAACAACTCTACAATTAGTAAAGAGGCAAGTCAAGGTCGGATCCCAAGGGACGGGAATTGAGATGAGATTTCTATTGAAACTAGTGGTGTCTTAGGGGTGTCACAATTTGGGTTGATGTAGAAGGTCACTAAACTAAATAGCAATGAAAGTAAATAAGTAAGATGAATTAAAAGGGTTGTAAACAATTGATAAAAAGTACTAGGGTGTCATGGGGTCATAGGGAAATCATGGGAATTGATCAAACAAACATGTTCTCAAATTATAAGCAAGCAATTATTGTTGTGATGGATTGAGTTGGGTTATATCTTACAATCCTAGGAAAGTTTGGGTCCCGGAGCCGAATCGATTAGATTGTACAACACCTACAAGTCGACTTAATCTTCCCTACTCAACAACATGCATGGTCTAATGAGACTCGAGTTGGTTTATGTCTTACAAGTCTCATTGAAAATATAGGTGATGGGTAAAAAATACAAGGATTCATAGGCTCGCATTTCATCAAACATAACATGTGCATGAGTTGAGATCAAAACAAGCAAGCAAATAAATCATGAAAGCATATTAATTTAAGCATGAATCATTCCCCATGTTGGTTTCCCCCAATTACCCATTAACCCTAGCTAGGTCACTACTCACTCATTATCATGTTGATCATGCTAGCAAGGTTGTCAATCATACCAACAAAAGGAAACATGATGAATAAATGAAAGTAATTAACAATAATTAAAAAGGGATTAAGAGAATTATACCTACTAATGATTCCAATAATAAAGCAAAGATAAAAGAAGTACTTGATGCTTGATTGAGAGGTTGTCAATCTCCCAATAATAACTCAAATAATCTTCAATTACCCAAAGTAAAGGATGAACAAAAGAGAGATTAAGGAAATAAAACTTGTATTAAAACTTGATTAATTGTTGATTACAAAACTAAAGAGGGATTTGATTGATATTAACTACTCTAATAATTGATAAGAAGAACATGCTCTTCTAATTAGACTAATGGGGTATTTATAGCGGAAATTAGGTGGATGCATTAGGGTTAACTAAGGGCTAAACTAGTAATTACACTTTTTAGATTGAGCAGGGAGGAGCCGGTATTTTTCGAAGGAAGGGCTTCTTTCTTTGTAGCTTGGAGAAGACGAAATTTTGCATCTTTGGAATCCGTGCGTATTGGAGTCGGGGACGGGCGGATTCGGGCGGGGAAGACGGGCGTCTTCAAGGGAATCCGGACGGATTCTGGTGGCTGCTAACCCGGGCGTCTTTGAAGGAAGACGCACGGATTGTGCTTGTGGAGGACGGGCGGATTGTGGAGAAGCCGCTCGGATTGTAGCTCAGCATTATTTCTTCTTCTTTTCTTCCCTTTTCTTCATAAAATCCTTGGGGATTTCCTCGGGGACGCAAGGATCCTTTCTCGACATTGCTCATCTACTATCATATGTACAAAGGCCTTCTAATCTTATCTCTCCTTGATGCTTGGTCATTGAATTCAATCAATTTAGTCTCGTTTTGCCATGAAAATGCAAGATTTGCACTCCTTTCCTACCAAGGGATCAAAATCTCAAAGAATACGCAAAACAAAGAACTAAAGACAATAAATGACCCAAATATGCACTAAAAAGCATGGGAACAAGGCTAATTCGGGGGCTAAATATGCGCTAATTATGGTCACATCAAATATCCCCAAACCGAACCTTTGCTCGTCCCGAGTAAAGAGGTGACAAAGACTAGGACCATTATTTAAACTAACCTAATAACATAGCCGATATGAGACAAGTAGCGGGTCTCACTCCGCCCCTTCAACTCACAACAAGACAACCATGAGGTAGGATGCCTTCTTGCAAGGCAAGGTGGGTCTTGCCAAAATGGCGACACATCCAAACATTAAGCACACAAAATCAAATAATGGATGCATCTACAAAAGGAATAGCCACTTCCTCATCAAGTGGTGGAGGCAACCAAAAGAGAACAAATTTAAGAGCATATAATCCTTCACAAATACTAGTTCAACAAATTACTAAGGCTAAGAGGATGGTACTAAATCACCTCCAAATGGTGTTAAACTAGACTACTTTCATCCTCAATTTCCAAATGCTTTCGTCAAGAGCGATCGGATGGTGGTGGAATGATGATCCCTATGATGCTAGTAGCATATGACATGACAAGTCTCGAATTCTCTACAAAAGTAAAGGTCATGGATCGTCCCAAGCTCGACAAAGTGGCTTGACAAAAAGGCTTTTTGGGAATGAAATGCTCAAATCGTTATAAACAAGGGTGGATATGACTAGTATTCAAAATTGACCTCATTTAACTTTCACATTTCAAAAATTTAAGATGGGGTTTGTCCCTTCCGGGCTAGTGTCCTTTGCTTTCGCCAATCGCTTGTTAGGCAACCGGTTAACCTCTAGACAATAGCTTTTCGGGGTGATAGTCACTCTGTCTCTGGGCGGTCGAATTCACAACCGTGTGGGGGCCCAATTCAATGGATTTCTCTCCAAAGCACATCGAAGTGGTACGCCTCCATCAAAACAACTAAATTTCTCAACATTTCAACATTTCATAACATTTGAGGTTTCCTTGGCATTAAATTACTTCCACATGACAAAATTTTCGAAATGAGCACTTCAAGCTTATTGATAGAAAGTATTTTTGGGTTGCCTTACCACAAGGTCAATCAAGGTCACCTAGACAAGTTAACCAAGTCAACATCGCATCACGGGGTTGGATAGGTGACTCACATGCAAACCCTTGACTAGGCTTTGGGTCATGGGTCAAAAGACACTAGTATGACACAATCTAGGGTGTTTTACAACCATTCTAGTAGGCAAAGTCTTAAGTTGAAAAAGTATTTGTAATGTCTTAGTTGCTCTTGTCAAAGTTCTCAATTAGGCACTTTTTCAAAACTTTTTATCTACATGCAACTATATGCCATGATGCAACTATTATATACATCCTAATGCAAGTGATTCTATCAACTAATATGACATATAAACTAAATGCAAGTCCTAAGTTCACATTGTTATACCGCATCAATCAAAACAAAGCCACATAGTCATTAACATAAAGAGGAAAAAGGAGATTGGAAAGATCATACCATGCGGTCTTCATGATCCTCATGTCTCGGATGTGGCGTAGTCAATCAATGTGAACAAGGATAGAACAAACACAATATATACAATAATATATACATGACTACACTACAAAAGAAATAAACATGTTTTTGGGTTTTTCAATTTTCAAATTTTTATGGATTTTTGAAATTTTTCAATTTTTTTGGATTTTTAAATAAAAGTTAAGTTAGAATTCCCCATCCCCACACTAATATGGGCATTTTCCTCAATGGCCAAAATGATGGGAAATTATGCAAATATAATGCATGATTTCTACACTAAATGCAAGCTACACTAATCTACACTACATGATGCATGGTTTTTGTTTATGACGGAGAGGATAATTTAGATTACCTCCTGTTGTGTATGCATTGACTTCCCCAAACCTATCTAGACATTATTGCTAATGTATTAAGGATGGGTGTAGTTCATGCACACACTATGCAATGCATGAAACTAATTTGTCATTTTGGATTTTGAAAGTGGGAACAATAAAATGAGAACACCTCAAAAGTACCGAGGTGTGAGTCCTCTATGGTGCTAGGACTACTCCAACAATGATCAAGAAAAATAATTAAAACAAAGAGATAAATAGACAAACCTTGAGAGAGTAGGAGCCTCCAAAGCTTGCTAATCTTCCATCATATCATCACTATCATCATCTTCCTCATTATAAGTGGTCTCATTGCCACTTCTCTCTTCACTCGCTTCTTCACCTTCTTCTTCACCTTGCTCATCATCCTCTTCTCCTTCTTCACTTGCTCCCTCATCAATGTTATCATCAACCTCTTCATTACCGACAACCTCATTATCACCCGGAACAACCCTAGATGCACTCGGAAATAGGACTTCTCTATCCGCCCAACTAGGCAAAGGACATGAAGGATCAAGTAGTCCTTGCCATTGATGAATAAACCAAGAAAAGAGTGAAAAATCTTCAATTTCTAGTGTACCCAAATCGATTTAAAGATGAAAGGCTTTGCCTTTATGAATTCAAAAATCGACTCAAAGGTTGAAGATTTTGTGCTTGGTTTTGATTTTTATTGAAAAAGGAGTGATTGATTTGTTGTTAAAAGGATGTTTTGATTTGATTTTGGTGAATGTTGTTGAGGGATCTTGTTTTTGTGATGGAGAGGATGAGGGTTTTGGAGGTTTTGAGTAGTGTTATGAATGAAGGAATGAAGAAATGAATGTGGGAGGGGGTTTATAAAACCCGAAAAATTTGAACTGCAGGGGCAAGACGGGCGGATTCTGCTCGGGACGGGTGGATTCTGCCTTTTCTAGGTTGGGAAAAACTCGCCTAAAGACGGGCGTCTTTCAGTGAAGACGCTCGGATTTGCAAACACGGGACGGGCGTCTTCTGCAGAAGACGGGCGGATTCCTTTACAAGGATTTTTCTTGTTTTCCTCAGCCAAGAAGACGGGCGTCTTCCCTTCAGGACGGGCGGATTTTTGAAGACGGGCGGATTAGAATGCAGGACGCCCAGATTCATTGACAGTCAAAAATTTCAAAAATTCAGCTCATTTGAGGACGGGCGTCTTCTACCCAATATGCCCGGATTGTCTGAGGACGGGCGGATTCTCCTGAATCCGCTCGGATTCGACCCCTTTGTACCCGGATTCAGTTCCATCCGTGTACAATGCATATCTCTTGTCATTCTTCCATTCTTCTTCATATCTCGTGTTCTTCATTGTGGGGGCACTACTAAGGCATGGATAGCCTAGGCAATTGCCATCCCCACACTAAGCTAAAGCACTACACATCAATTGAAATCATTAGTCCCTCCCTCACTTCTCTCAAACATGATAATTATCTTGATCAAAGTATAAAAATCCAAAAATAACAAAAATGCAATATAAGAATTGAAATGCAAGTTAGGGAGTTAGAAATATTTACAAATGGTGGTTTAGGGAGGACTCCACCAAACTCTCATTCTTGATGAGATGTCAAGGGGGCATGTTCAAGGTGTTGCTGATGTTGCTCAACACCTTGAAAAGTAATCAAACGCTTGTTCATTATCGTGATAAAGCTCTTCAATAGACCTTGGCCCTTGTTGTCGGTCTTGATCGATGGCATTACCAATGTAGGGATTAAAAATCCCTTCAAATTCGTCGTCCCAAAGACCACAAACTTCATTAAGTTGATCATTAAAAATCTCTTGATTTGGTGGAGACAATTCTCCCAATTCTTTTTCTTGGCCAATAAGGCCGTCTTCTTCATTGCTTGACTTTGGTGAGCTTTGCAAGCTCTCCTTGTCATAATTCACTTGCTCTTTGAATGGAGCATCTTCAATTTTCTTCTTCCATTGGAGTTCCGACTTCTTCCTTTCATCCTTCCGACTATAATGATCGATCATAAAACACGGTTCATGTAAACGGGGAGCTCTCATAGTCTTGTCAAGATTAAAAGTTATGCTTTCATCTCCCACTTCTAGAGTGAGCTCACCATGTTTTACATCAATCACCGCACCCGCGGTGTGTAAGAAGGGTCTTACTAGAATGATTGGAATGTTGGAATCTTCCTCCATATCAACAATGACAAAGTCCACCGGGATGAAAAACTTCCCAATTAAATACGGGGACATCTTCCCATATCCCTAATGGTGTCTTCGTCGATCTATCGGCCATTTGGAGTGTGATATTGGTGCACTTAAGCTCTCCCATCCCCAACCTTTTACTCACCGAGTACGGCATAACACTCACACTAGCCCCTAGATCACATAAGGCTTTGTTGATCGTGGTGTCGCCAATGGTACACGGTATTGAGAAGCTTCCCGGATCCTTTAGTTTTGGAGGTGAACTCCCTTGAAGTATTGCACTACTCACCTTAGTGAAGGCGATAGTCTCAAGTTTCTGGATCGACTTCTTCTTTGTGAGGATGTCTTTCATGTATTTCGCATAGG
The DNA here is from genome assembly GCF_048544455.1 of Silene latifolia. Taxonomy (NCBI): domain Eukaryota; kingdom Viridiplantae; phylum Streptophyta; class Magnoliopsida; order Caryophyllales; family Caryophyllaceae; genus Silene; species Silene latifolia. The sequence goes on along the minus strand of NC_133526.1, from coordinate 75,807,895 downwards.
CCGGCACGTGATTGATTAATTCCGTGAAAGGAATCGAGACTTCCAAATTCTTCACAATTTCCATAAACTTTCCAAGTTGGTCATCAAATTTGGGCTTGGCTTGACGACTTGGAAAAGGAAGTCTAATCACAATGGGCTCCTTCTCCTTGACCTTGTCTTCATTTTTCTTTGAAATCTCTTCTTTTGATGATTCTCCATCCTTGGAGTTTTGCACAATTTCTTCCTTATCACTAGCTTCCACAACTTCATCCTCAACTTGCTTCTTCGGTGCTTCATACCTCGTACCACTTCTCAAGTGAATGGCACTAACCGTTTCATGTCTTGGGGGATTACCTTGAGGTGGTAATTGCCCTTTTTGTCTTTGTGAGCTTGAAGATGCTAGTTGAGTCAATTGGGTTTCCAACATCTTGGTGTGAGCTGGAATGTTGTTGATGGTGGTTTCCTTTGCTTGACTATCTTTTTGCATTTGAGTGAAAAATTCTTGTTGATTCTTTTGCATTTGGAGGACCGCTTTTTTTACATCAAAACCTTGGTCATTTTGGTGATTGTATGGATTTTGATTTTGGTAACCTTGGTTTTGGTTGTAAAAGGGTCTTTGATTTTGGTTTCTCATGGGAGGTGGGGTGTATGTTGTTTGAGGATTTTGAACATTTTGGCTTTTGTATGAGAGATTTGGATGGAATTTGGTGTTTTCATTGTAATAGTTGGAATAAGGGGTACCACTCTTGTATGCTTGGAAAGCATTCACTTGTTCATTTGTTCCCCTACATTCACTTTGGTCATGTCCCAAAGTTCCACAATTCTCACATATCCCACTTGGGATTGATGAAGATGCCGTCATGGCATTAACATGATGCTTTGGTGATTTTGAGGCTTCTTCAAGTCTAGTCATAGCTTTTTCAAACTTCAAATTTATTGTGTCAATGTGAGCACTAAGTTGAGAACCCAATTGAGTAACGGAGTCCACTTCATGCTTTCCTCCTCTAGTAGCCTTGCGAGGTCTACTATATTGTGAGTTATGGACCGCCATTTCCTCAATTTTGTTCCATGTTTGATTTGTTGGAATGTGTGTCCTCCGACAATAATGCGATCACGACTGTTGATCATGATGATCACATGTTTAAGTCTCGTTTTAAAGAATACAATTGGGAAGTATTTTTTACTGTCAACTGGTCAACATATATCGGTAATGATTGGCTGACTAGAGTTTGACATTCGTCGTGTGTGACGGTGGTGATCAGTTGACCCCCTAGGTCATACCTATAGGGCAACACTCTTAATTGATCATTTAATTAATCGTATAATGTTACGAGTTAATTAAATTACTTGAAAATTGACTGACGATTTTAGAAGTAAAATTTACGTATCAAATTGAAATGTGATTAAATGAGATACGGTCTGAGTAATCGAATTGTATCATTACTCGGATGAAATTATTGTTTAAAGAAACAATTGAAATTGAATGAATTATTATAAATACAATTTATTGTGGTTTATAAATTGGTAAATTATTTTGGTACAAGTAATTATGAATTACTAAGTCGATTTTTGTATGTGACGTATTTTTACTAATACGTTGATTTTTAATATGTTTAAAATACATAACAAATTTATGTGACATATGACATGTGACATAAGACAAATTGACAAAAATAAAATGGATCCCATATTATCTCAATGTGCCGAAATAAGGAGGAGGATTAGGATAATATTGTGTTTGATTAAGTTAATGGTAAACACAATGATTACCTACTAATCTAGCCATGCAACCCTATTGTTTATTGTGAAGAACAATCTATGCATGCATTGGCTCCCCTTTGCCTCTCTCCCACCCGGTTTTATGAAGAGGAAAACCACTTGGTTTTTCCTCTTAACTTTACCTAATATACAATAATGTAATTGTATTATTCATTCATACTTTCACTTATCTAAAATAAGAGTTTTAGAGAGATAAAAAGCTCTCATTCTTCCTCCTCCAAAAACCGAAATATTAAGTGTTACATATAATATTTTGGGTCATTTTCTACAAGATTAATATTGTACTAGTTCATATAATATTAATTTTATTAAGAGTAAGATTTGGGTATAATTCCTTGGGAGAGATCCTACACTTGGATCTTTGTTCATCCAAAAGGAAAGCTCAAGAACAAAAGAAAAGGAGATTTCTTTTGTGCCCATTTGAACGGAAAATACAATGTAAGGATAATGGTTCTTCCTTATTTTATTTTATTGTTTGCATGCATAAGATCCATCTTTAATTTTATGACAAATTAAATTAACATATATATGAATATGTAAGTATATAGATCTACTTTTCCATCAATTGGTATAAGAGATACATAGTATCAACATTCATTCCGGAGTTCCCAAAGACGGATTTCTTCAAGAATGGCGATACATAAAGACGGTGTTACCTCGAGATGCGTGTCACAACCGAAGTTCAAGGGACCAATGGAGTTGGTTTCCGAATATGTAATAGTTAAATAGTTTTTCTATTTTAGGAAAGGCCATACTAGGATTTATTTATTTTTATGCTTGCATTTTATTTTATGTCACATGCATCGCTAAATCGCCATAACTAAAACATGCATCCTTATTTTATCGAGTTTTTCGACCGTGTCAATTAAAATTATCGTAGTTCACCGCTTTAGTTCACTTAAAACGTGATAGATAATAAATTGACATGACCTCTCGCTAAAACAATTAATTGAGACATAGCCTTACCAAATAGTAGAAACCATGAAAACCTATTTCGCAAGGGAGTACACTCGGCCCTACCGGGGTACAAAACTTGTTACGTAGGGTAAGTGGGTGATAAATGTCTATCCACCGAATTCATGTTGATAAGGGATGTATCGGCCCTACCGTGCCCAAGTTGATGTGGATTTGGATCATGGACACATTTATTCGAAATTTGGATTGAACTCAACAAAAGTTTCTGATAAGGGATGTATCGGCCCTACCGTGCCCTTGTCGGATGTGTTTTGGGCTATAGATAATTATTAGAGTAATTTTATCGACCAAGAGTTCTAAAAGTAGAATCGATTAAACGTTAATCCACCGAGTTATATTGATAAAGGATGAATCGGCCCTACCGTGCCTAAGTCGATATGAATTTGGGTCTTGGAATCATTTATCTAGTTGGGTAGAGGTCACTAGAAAAATGCATAAAACTTGTTTAAATCATACATTTTTACGAGTATTATTAAAACGACATTTGTTTTACTCCTTATATTTTGTTTTGTAGACCACTTCTTTTTCTCATAACAAATGGCAACACCAATTCCAAACGCCACACCTCTCGCTAGTTCATCATGGCTCCGATCCTTTATGGATCGATGTAAACTTGAAAAGAATGGGTCAAATTTCTCCGATTGGGATGCCCAACTCAAATTGGCCGCCTAAGGTGACGACAAGCTTCGTTACCTTACCGAGGCCTCTCCACCCGAACCTACTACTAGGTCGACCGCCGCCACTAGGGAAGCATATGAGGCTTACCAAAAGGAGTCCGCCGCAATGAAAAATGTCTTGATATTTGCGATGGAGGCGGACCTCCAAAGGAGAGCCTTTAAAATGGGCAATGCTAATGAGATTTACTCCAAGCTTGTGACAATGTTTTCACAAACTCCGCGGATCGTCCAATATGAGGCGGCCGCGGCATTCTTTGATATCGACTTCAAAGAGGGCCAAAAGGTTAGCCCTCATGTGCTCAAACTCATGGAGCTTGTCGAGACCTTGAAAATTCAAAAGGTTGAAATCCCCAAAGAACTCGTTGTAGATAGGATTCTACACTCTTTGTCCAAAGTGAAAGAGTATGTTCAATTCCGGGTGAATTTTAACATGCAAGACAAGGATGTGTCTCTTGAAGAATTGCACAAGTTACTTGTGCAAGCCGAAAGGGACATGGGGTTAAATGTGAACCCACCCAAGGATGTGCTTAACATAAGCACTAAGAGTAAGGGGAAGTTCAAAAGGAATGCAAGGAAGGGTAAGAAGCAAGCTCCCACTTTCACCAAAGCTATGCCTAATGAAGCTAGCACTTCAAAGATCAAGAAGGGTCCTCTTGATAAATGCCACTATTGTAATGGTATGGGACATTGGAAAAGAAATTGTTCCAAATACCTTGGTGATATTAAGGCTGGAAAGATCACTCCAGTAGGTAAATGACTATCCTTCTTTTATGTTTCTAATTCAACTATGGCATCATGATGCAAAGTTATGATAATGTATCTCCCTTTTTATTGTAAATAGGGCCTCCACCAAGCAAAGACAAGGGAAAAGAAAAGCAAGCATGAGAAACCATCGAGAAGCTAGGGATAGCTTTTATGGAGCTTTGCTTTTCATTGTCTTATTTTAAATTATGTTTTGGATTTTAGAACCTTAAGTTTCCGTGTTCGACATGGAAAAGTATTTTGGATAATGGGTTGTATTTTGGATAATGGTGACTTGGTTTGCAACCCAAGTCACCCGTTTTTATCATTTTATCCTTTTGTTCTAAAATTCATATTTAAATGCTTGCTCTTAGAAACATAAGATTATTCGCTTGAAGTGATCTAATAGACAACTATAATGACGGGTTTCATTATATGTCCACATGCTTAAGGCTTGTGTATGATCATTTATAAAGTGGTGTTAAGTCTATGAACTTTCTTAAAGGTATGTCAATCACCAAGTACACATATGAAATCTAAAACTATTAGTCAACCTATGAGGTAGTTCTCCTTATACTTCAAATCATTATTTGTGTCTCATATGCTATCTTTGAATCTATAGTGTATTTATTATAAAGATAGAGTGGGAGAAAAAAATGAGGACACAACACACGAGACAAGATAAAAATTGTGTACTTGTGTAAATGAAGATCTACGCAAGAGAGAATGATTTGAATGAAGGTATATCTATTTACATAGTATACCGAATAGATGATATATATGGTCTCAAGTTAGTTCTATATGACTAAAGAGACCAAGTGAAGTAATCATAAGAGTATATTCTCAAGATAACTACACGAGGAGACCAAAAGAAAGTTTTGGAAGAAAAAAGACTAATGTAAAGTCTTAACAAGTTTTTGACTAAGCTCTATATGATAAATTTTGACCAATAGTTTCAACCTTGAGATTTACTTAAGAGCCTAAATGAATCATAGTAACATACTAGTTATGATCGAGTTGCAAAGATTGATATACCGATATCTTCAATGGCCAAGTTTTAACCACGCAAATGTCATTGCTTAACCTCATTATGAAATGGTTAAACCTCCTTCCGAAAGGGTATTTCGAAGGACGTGTTCTAGATATTATTTATATTTGAATAATGACATTGCTACACATCATTATGACATGAGTGTGTTAGAGATTTAAAATCTCTTTCCGTAAGGTTAAGATGAGACCTCTTCAAAATAGGTATTTTGAAGGGATATGATGGGAACATATATGGTTTGATCTTAATAACTTGGCAATGCAATTTATATTTCAATTCTTGAAAAGTTTCGATTGAGAAGTCAATTTTGAAATATGTAGAATTGAGTGGGAGTTAGGAAATTTTCATGTGAAGACATGAAATTTAGTGGGAGCTATCATCCTTTGAATGTTTACAACTCATCACTCATTGAAGAATGACGAGCTAATACCTTCTTTCATAAAAGAAGCATTTGAGTTTCCAATTCTGGATGAAAATGGACTATGATGAATCCAATTACATCAAGGAATGTTGGATAAGTATTGGGAGATACACATCGAATCAACAGAAACATAGGTTATTCATCTAAATGAAATGGAATTGCCATTAGCAGTCATGGTCGTTCCTTGAACCTAAATATAGTTGATGTCATGATTAAAAGTTACTAATGTTTCCGCCATTAGAATAATCATGCACCTGTCCAAAAAGTGAATCATATGCATAAGAGCATGATGATTCATTGGTAAGCCACAAAGAAACGTCATGAATTCTCAAGTAGAATCCGATGAGCGATTTCGGTGTTTGACGGAATACTCTATTATGTGATAAGAGGTTGCACATTATAGAAAGTTCGAACACACGTAAAGATTTATGAAAATTCTAACTTTTCAAATCAAAAGGAGAAATAAGAGGTTATTGGGAAGATACTTAGTTTAATAAGAAGTTACTCAAAACTAATCTTTCCTAACTATGCTAGGACTTGTGAGAAGTGCTAGGCCAATCGTCTTGGCAAATTGTTGCAAGACTCTACAAAACATGTACCTAGTACATTGTGTGTGGATGGAGTACTTGATCAGTACAAGTTATGTCATTCACCACAAATTCGTTCGTTATGTGATGATCGATAAGGAAGTTTTTTCAAGTTAAGGAACCGAAACCAAGGTCGGGAACCTTGATGTGTACTTGGTAAGATTCATACTATGAGAGAGAACATGAATGTGAAGGGAATGCAAGTGTAAGAAGTTTGAACACATGGACACATGGCATGTTAAACTTCTATTGCAATTAATAAGTGTTTACACTTACGATATACATCAGAAGGTTGTAATATGATATTGACTACCCGAGTGTGATGTCAACATTTGTCGTTTGAGTTATTATTAACTCACCTTGTACATTGTTATATCCAAACGGGTTGTGGAGACAATTGAACCCCGTTAAAGTGAACACGGATTAACATTGTATTTGCCCATAGTTACTTGTATGAGGTGACGTCTCGAAGTGACTAGAGTGTGATGCGATTGATGGCAAGTTTAAGTGCCATAGAGTCATGTGAGATGACTAGTCGATCACATAGGCAGACTGTTAGGAACTTTTTGTTGGGCCTAATGACCGCTTATAGAGTTCTGGCAAATTTATATAGCCTGGTCGTGGCGAGAGCTACTATAGTATTCGAATGAGTCGATTCTTTTGACTAAAGACTATTCGCCTAAGATGGCACAGTTTCAGATTAACTTTGATTTGTGTTACTACGACCTTCGTAAATGGGGTCAAATGGGCATATTTTGGGTTATGATGGCTGTGGCTAGTCGAAGGGAATGAGTGCGATAGGAATTGTCCACCCCTAGTCAGGGTTATAACAATATCTCAGGGCCACTCGAGGAGTAATGAACTGGAAATGCGTGGCCACGCTCGGAAAGTATCTATGATAGATAAGTCCGGTCAATCGGTTATTCTCGGATCGAGGAAACCACTCTCGATATGATCACTTGCAAGTACGACCTGAAAGACACCTTGCATTGAGTGGGAGATAATAATAGGACAAGAGAATTGGTGACGCACACTTGTCGAGGACAAGTGGGAGATTGTTGGAATGTGTGTCCTCCGACAATAATGTGATCACGACTGTTGATCATGATGATCACATGTTTAAGTCTCGTTTTAAAGAATACAATTGGGAAGTATTTTTTACTGTCAACTGGTCAACATATATCGGTAATGGTTGGTGACTAGAGTTTGACATTTCTTCGTGTGTGACGGTGGTGATCGAGTTGACCCCTAGGTCATACCTATAGGGCAACACTCTTAATTGATCATTTAATTAATCGTATAATGTTACGAGTTAATTAAATTACTTGAAAATTGACGGACGATTTTGGAAGTAAAATTTACGTATCAAATTGAAATGTGATTAAATGAGATACGGTCTGAGTAATCGAATTGTATCATTACTCGGATGAAATTATTGTTTAAAGAAACAATTGAAATTGAATGAATTATTATAAATACAATTTATTGTGATTTATAAATTGGTAAATTATTTTGGTACAAGTAATTATGAATTACTAAGTCGATTTTTGTATGTGACGTATTTTTACTAATACGTTGATTTTTAATATGTTAAAAATACATAACAAATTTATGTGACATATGACATGTGACATAAGACAAATTGACAAAAATAAAATGGATCCCATATTATCTCAATGTGCCGAAATAAGGAGGAGGATTAGGATAATATTGTGTTTGATTAAGTTAATGGTAAACACAATGATTACCTACTAATCTAGCCATGCAACCCTATTGTTTATTGTGAAGAACAATCTATGCATGCATTGGCTCCCCTTTGCCTCTCTCCCACCCGGTTTAATGAAGAGGAAAACCACTTGGTTTTTCCTCTTAACTTTACCTAATATACAATAATGTAATTGTATTATTCATTCATACTTTCACTTATCTAAAATAAGAGTTTTAGAGAGATAAAAAGCTCTCATTCTTCCTCCTCCAAAAACCGAAATATTAAGTGTTACATATAATATTTTGGGTCATTTTCTACAAGATTAATATTGTACTAGTTCATATAATATTAATTTTATTAAGAGTAAGCTTTGGGTATAATTCCTTGGGAGAGATCCTACACTTGGATCTTTGTTCATCCAAAAGGAAAGCTCAAGAACAAAAGAAAAGGAGATTTCTTTTGTGCCCATTTGAACCGAAAATACAATGTAAGGATAATGGTTCTTCCTTATTTTATTTTATTGTTTGCATGCATAAGATTCATCTTTAATTTTATGACAAATTAAATTAACATATATATGAATATGTAAGTATATAGATCTACTTTTCCATCATGATTGTCATCAACTTCAGTGAACATTCCATTTGATCCCATATTGAGAATGTTCCTTGAATCTTCATATAAACCGTTCCAAAATTGTTGTACCAAGAACCACTCGCTAAGTCCATGGTGAGGACATGAGCGACAAATTCCCTTGAACCGCTCCCAAGCTTCATACACAGATTCTTCATCCCTTTGCTTAAACCCCGTAATTTGAGCTCTTAGCATGTTAGTCTTTTCCGGTGGGTAGAATTTTTTGTAGAAAGCTAGAGCCAACTTCTTCCAAGAATCAATTCCGAGAGTGGCCTTATCAAGGCCCTTCAACCATTGTTTCGCGGTGCCAATTAGAGAAAAAGGAAATAAGACCCATCGAATTTGGTCTTGAGTTACACCGGTTTGAGAAATCGCATCACAATAGTCACAAAAGGTTTCCATATGGGAATGAGGGTCTTCACTAGGAATCCCCCCAAATTGGCTCCTTTCGACTAATTGGATAAAGGCGGATTTAGCAATAAAATTTCTGGTCAAATGTTGTGGTGTGGGAGTACCATTGGGTAGGTTCTCCTCGGTAGGTACGGAATGTGATGAAAACTTAGGCATTGTAGGTTGATTTTGTGTGGTATTTTGTAATGGGTTCTCCTCACCTTCTCTTGCAAAAGGATTGATGAACTCAATAGTTGGTTGAATATCTACAACCTCACCAATACCTCTCAAATTCCTCCTAGCAAGTCTTCTATTGGTTGTCAAAGTTCTTTCAATTTCATGATCAAAAGGTAACAAATCACCTTGTGACCTTCTAGACATTTAAAATATCAAACAACTCGAAAATAATTAGAACAAACCTTGAGGAGTTTTACTTCCCCAAGGAAAAGAAAGACAACTAATAACAATGTAAGAAAATCTAAATCAAGCTAACACCGTCCCCGGCAACGGCGCCATTTTTGGTTCGATTCCGTTTCGTGTTCACAATTGAATAGATGTTGTCGTTGGGTCACGTCTGAATCAAAACACAATTTATAGCTTCACAAACAACTCTACAATTAGTAAAGAGGCAAGTAAAGGTCGGATCCCAAGGGACGGGAATTGAGATGAGATTTCTATTGAAACTAGTGGTGTCTTAGGGGTGTCACAATTTGGGTTGATGTAGAAGGTCACTAAACTAAATAGCAATGAAAGTAAATAAGCAAGATGAATTAAAAGGGTTGTAAACAATTGATAAAAAGCACTAGGGTGTCATGGGGTCATAGGGGAATCATGGGAATTGATCATACAAACATGTTCTCAAATTATAAGCAAGCAATTATTGTTGTGATGGATTGAGTTGGGTTATATCTTACAATCCTAGGAAAGTTTGGGTCCCGGAGCCGAATCGATTAGATTGTACAACACCTACAAACGACCTAATCTTCCCTACTCAACAACATGCATGGTCTAATGAGACTCGAGTTGGTTTATGTCTTACAAGTCTCATTGAAAAGATAGGTGATTGGTAAAAAATGCAAGGATTCATAGGCTCGCATATCATCAAACATAACATGTGCATGAGTTGAGAAAAAAACAAGCAAACAAATAAATCATGAAAGCATATTAATTTAAGCATGAATCACTCCCCATGTTGGTTTCCCCCAATTACCCATTAACCCTAGCTAGGTCACTACTCACTCATTATCATGTTGATCATGCTAGCAAGGTTGTCAATCATACCAACAAAAGGAAACATGATGAATAAATGAAAGTAATTAACAATAATTAAAAAGGGATTAAGAGAATTATACCTACTAATGATTCCAATAATAAAGCAAAGATAAAAGAAGTACTTGATGCTTGATTGAGAGGTTGTCAATCTCCCAATAATAACCCAAATAATCTTCAATTACCCAAAGTAAAGGATGAACAAAAGAGAGATTAAGGAAATAAAACTTGTATTAAAACTTGATTAATTGTTGATTACAAAACTAAAGAGGGATTTGATTGATATTAACTACTCTAATAATTGATAAGAAGAACATGCTCTTCTAATTAGACTAATGGGGTATTTATAGCGGAAATTAGGTGGATGCATTAGGGTTAACTAAGGGCTAAACTAGTAATTACACTTTTTAGATTGAGCAGGGAGGAGCCGGTATTTTTCGAAGGAAGGGCTTCTTTCTTTGTAGCTTGGAGAAGACGAAATTTCGCTGTACTGGAATCCGTGCGTATTGGAGTCGGGACGGGCGGATTCAGGCGGGGGAAGACGGGCGTCTTCAAGGGAATCCGGACGGATTATGGTGGCTGCTAACCCGGGCGTCTTTGAAGGAAGACACACGGATTGTGCTTGTGGAGGACGGGCGGATTGTGGAGAAGCCGCTCGGATTGTAGCTCAGCATTATTTCTTCTTCTTTTCTTCCCTTTTCTTCATAAAATCCTTGGGGATTTCCTCGGGGACGCAAGGATCCTTTCTCGACATTGCTCATCTACTATCATATGTACAAAGGCCTTCTAATCTTATCTCTCCTTGATGCTTGGTCATTGAATTCAATCAATTTAGTCTCGTTTTGCCATGAAAATGCAAGATTTGCACTCCTTTCCTACCAAGGGATCAAAATCTCAAAGAATATGCAAAAGAAAGAACTAAAGACAATAAATGACCCAAATATGCACTAAAAAGCATGGGAACAAGGCTAATTCGGGGGCTAAATATGCGCTAATTATGGTCACATCACCATCCTCGCTCTACAGCTTGTTCTCCCAGTAGTTGCAGACTCGAGTAAAGTCCACCATGTAAAGCCTAGTCCTCATTGCAATTGAGCGAGAATGATAAGCAGGAACATTAACTGGGGGCTCGATCAATCGAAGGCGCTCCATAAGCCAGACCTACCAAAAGCAGGTATTAGTATTCGAAAAAACAAGAAAAAAAACAAAAAAAAAACGAAAAAAGAGAAAGAAAAGTTGTGTTCTTTTACCTGCAAAATGATGGGACTTCCCAAATAAGGAAGGTTGCGGTTAGCTTTCCTGTTATCTAACCTCAACAGGATCTCTCCTAAACATAGGCAAGCTGGGCTTCTGCGCAGATCCATCTGCTCAACTAGGCTCAAATAGCGAGGGTCACCTCTCATATTCTCATCAACATGCCCTTGAAGGACATAAACATGCAATAGGCAAAACCCGAATGCCCTTCGCCTTGCAACATAAGAGATAGTAGGATCTGCCCTATTTATGAATCGATCAATGAAATCCAACATTCGGACTCCTTTTGAGGTCACAAGACGGTCAACCTCAGCTCTTGTCAATCCAAGCAAATACCTAAATTTTTTTTATACCCTTGAGAAGTACTGGGAATAGCAGGTAAATGTTCCGGGTCCCAACCACCAATTGCAGCAATTTCTTCAGGGAATGGGCGGATATCACCTCCAGGAAAGGCAAATACGTGATAGTTCGGGTCCCAATACTCAAGACAAGCATCCAAGAATGGTTTGATAACCTTAATTAGCTTCAAGCTCAAAATTGATCCAAAGTTATAGGCACCCATATCATGTTTCTCTACATTTGAGAACTCTTGGTCCATTCTTTGAGACGGATTTCTAAAGTATTCATGATGTATGATTAATTAGAGAGTTTTATGTAATAAGACGGAGAAAGACGGAATAATTATGTGAATAAAACCTCCATCGACGTCTATATTTATACTAAAAGTTGTTTCCTAAAATCTGTCAGGACGGACACACTGAGGAAAAGGCGCAGCACTTGCTGCGCCTCTTTAAAGAGACGCAGCTGCTGCTGCGCCTCTTTAAAGAGACGCAGCTGCTGCTGCGCCTCTTCGTCAGCTGTATTTCTGTGATTTTCCGCATTGGTTATTTCCTAATTCCTTAAAGCATAATTTCCTATTCGTATGGGTTCTATTTTTGGCAATTCCGTCAAATTACCATGTTTTCGAGTTTCCTAATTCCACGGGCACGCATTTCAAGGCAACATCGGCATTCTCGTCATTTCAGCATACTTACCCATTTCTTTTTAATTTTCTTTTTTGGGGAATCATTTCACCAATTTAATAATTCATTTTCAAACTTAGCCATTTCTTTTTAATTTTCTTTTTTGGGGAATCATTTCACCAATTTAATAATTCATTTTCAAACTTAGCCATTTATTTTAATTTTTTTTTTTGGGGAATCATTTCACCAATTTAATAATTCATTTTCAAACTTAACCATTTCTTTTAATTTTTTTTTTCTTTTTTTGGGGAATCATTTCACTCCCGTTTAATTTCAAACTTATATGTTTCTGTTATCATCTTTTTTAGGGGGTAACCCTCCCTACCGTCCGGTCATTTTCGATAAATTTTTTGCATTTTCTCGAGTCTTTGTCTTGCGCTAATTTAGGCCATGTGTACAAATATGTGTTTTATGTGCAATTTCTGTATAAATGTCGGCAGCATGACGGCATAAACCGTTGTCTACCAAACTTGTTCAAAGCTAACCTGCAGGTACAAACATACAACCCAACAGCAAAGGCACTCAGGCCATCATATATACAACCAAAAGGAATATGTACACCAAACTGGGGGCTCGAACCCGAAATAAAGTGTATAAAGGGCAAAATGAAGGTCCCAAAATGTACAAAAGTGTGTGAAGTACAGCCAACAACAAAAACAACAAAAAGCAACGAGCTACTGCTGGTCGCCACCCAACTCGGTAACTCTCGCCTCGAGAGCAGCGATCTCGGCGTCGCGGACCTCTAGCTCCCTCAGTAGGCGAGTCGTCTCCTCTCGGGACTAGGCTAGCTCTCGCTCCAAGTCACGCTCCCTCTGCAAACGACAAGAATTGGCTCATGTCAATCATTTCAAACATAAAGAAAGTTAGAAAATTCAAAAATGAAGTAAACGGAAGGTTTATACCTGACGTCCTCGACCGACAGCAAGTGCCTCGATAGCAGTAGCCCGTAGCCGGTTGGCTACCCTCCACAAAGCCACGAACCGGAATGGCGCAACCTACATTTCAATAAACAAGGATTCTCAATGATTGGATAAGTTTCAACAAGTGTAGTCTTATACAAAAGCTGATTAAGTTGGGGAACATACCCTTCGAATCAGATGCTGCCACTCGTCTAGGCCAGCATCTCTCACCGCCGCGTCAAAGTCGCGAAGCTCGGAGATCGTCGTCATCCCCGTCGCATCGGTGTATTCGAAGGTCTCGGGGTACACTGGGGGCTCGATGCCCCCACCTCAACCTCCTGCAAAGATTCAAATGGTTTTCATTGATTGATGATCATTCATCATGTTTCAAGACAATCGAAAGAAGAATAAAGCACTTACCACAACTGGCCAGTACGCCAACCTCCGGTAAAGGAACGCCGAGTAGTCCTCACCAGGAAGAAGGAGGGCGTCGCCACCGACGTCTGCCAAGTCTGCCTCCCTCTCAGCATCGGAAGGCTCCCTGAACATCGTCCGAGGAGGATCGATGGGGACCGTTAGGACATCACGAGAGCACTGACGAGTCAAACGCTCGCCCAAGTACCACACGGGACCCATCGACGTCCTCAGCAGGAATCGGCTCGAGCTCCTGGGTCGAAGGACCTCAGCCACAAAAGAAGGGATGCCAGTGTAGTCCGCCCAAGGTCTGGGCACCCACTATGAAAAGCAAACAAGAGGTCATTCTTATGATCAGTTCTAAAAGAAAGCAATGAAGAAGCAAACAAAGAGAGGTGAGTCGAAGGTACTTACGCCCTCCAACTGCAGAGCATTCACGTCCCGTCGACAGACGTCATAAAACAAACGATGGCTCTTCGTGCGACACATCACACAATCCCTCACAACGGGATATGCTCTCTCCACTGGCTCCATCCTCTTGGGCGCGAGACTCGGGAAGTAGGAGTACACCCACGCCTGCAAGACAAGATAATCAATAACGATCATTCGTGATTCGAAAAGGAAATGATCTTTCATGATACGAAATGAAGGTTCATACCTCCAGCAACAGTCCAGGGCCAACGATGGTAGGAGAAGTCCCCTTCTCTATCAGCTCCGGACGAACCATGGCCTCATATAGCGAATGAGAACCGCAAAACCAGCAATGACCGAGTCCCAACGGCCTAGGCCACTCAGGTCAGAAAGGAAGGGAAGAAGCTTCGTCGACAGCCTCTCTCCCTTGTCTCCGAGGTAGATCGAAGACAAGAACCACCGGAGCCACAAACGAGCTCTCTGCTCTGCGGTGCAAGGAGGAGGAGTCGTCTCCCTCCCATCGATCACCACCATCGCCGGTCTCTTCCCAGCAAAGTAATCCCGGACGTAGGAACTAGGCACCAGCCCGGGAACCGCAGCAGCCTTCGACATCAGGTTCCAACCGATCAAGCTCCTAGCCTCAGCCGAGTCCACCCTCATGGCTGTCTCCGGCCACACCACAGCCTCGGTCCCGCACGACAAGTCAGAAATCATGCCGTAATCCTCCAACGTGACCCCAACCTCGCCAAAAGGCATGTGAAAGGTAGAGGTCGTGTCCCAAAACCGATCAAGGAAAGCTCGAACCAGTCTAAGGTTAGCCCGAATCTTCCCTTGATGTCCCGATTTGTTCTTTGAGTATAGACTTCTTTATCATGATTTTAAATGCTAAACCCGAAATTTCTTTAAATTTTATCCAATTTCTGTTAACTTTGATCTATTTGTGATTTCTTTGCCAAGGTTTGATGTTATCTTTTCACAAACTTGACTCCTTTTTTAGTTTAAAAGTGAAACTTTTATTTTTATATTGGCTTTTGTGAAAGAAAATTTGAGTAAATTACCTTTCCCTTTTGATTTTAACGTTGATCGGATGTTAGAACTCGTTATTGGAGACGTTTAATAACTTGTTCTACGCTTGTCGGCGGATGATTTTTGTTTTAAATCTGTCTTTGACTTGGAAAGTTAGAGTTCTTGTGTGCACGACAAGAGCAATTTCGTTCCATGAATGAGACTTACACTTTTGAAAACTCTCCGTTAATGTTTTTGAAAGTATTTTGATTTTTGATTTATGCAAATGATTTAATTTTCGATCGGGTTCTGTCGGAAAAACATTTTATTTGAAACTTTTGAAAGGATTTTGATTCTTACGATAAGTAACCTTTAAAATGTTTTGGTTACCGATTCCAATTCCAGTTTTATTTTTATAACCTTTCATTTCTACTTTCAAGTTTCGAGGATGAAACTTTTTAAAAGGTGGGGTGATTGTAACACCCGCGAATTTTCCATTTTAACATTTAAAACTTATTAAACCGTCTGATTACTTTATTTTATATTTTTGAATTATATATTTTAATTAAATTTACTTTTAAACAAGATTTCTATAAAACGAATATTTTAAAGCTTAATTCAAGTAAAAATACGTATTTTTGGTCGGGTAATAATAGTGACAATAATGATACTAGTTTCCGTCTTAAGTTAATATAGACTTGAGACATTTTTCCGTCTAGCTATAGACTGTCACATTTCCACTTGTGAGACTAATCTTTTCTCAACCTATCCTATTTCGACAACACACACACCTACCCTCTTACACTCTACCTTTAAATATCTCTTCTATTGCTATTATTATATATTATTAGTACTATTATTATTGTTATGTATTATTATATGTACATTATTGTTGTTGTTTAATGTCGTGTCCCCACCCCTGCAATTCCCTTTTCTTTCTTTCTCCTTGTTCTTTCGAACACACAGCAACAAACAACAGGGAACCACCATTTTAGTCGACCCTTCAAACACCGATCCCGCCTTCGTTTCTTAACCAAACTCCATTATTTTTGTACCATTAGCTTCCTCGTCCCTTCCTCGTTCTTTTAAGGTAAGAAAGCTTCTATTTTATTGAGATTTCGAAAATACCATCTTAAATGACAACTCGATTTCTTGTCTTAATCGACTCGTTTTTCCTCCTTTTAGCTGAAGACTGATGAGAGACTCCCATTTTTGACGTTTTTACATGGAAATTCGAGGAGTTAAGGTAACGGTGATAGGTTACTCGACAAATGTCGAAATTACTTGTTAATATGTCGATTTGTGTGCTGATTTTCGTGTGTTGGTTGTTCAGCTACGGAAAAGCTTCACTCTTTATGAAATTTCCGCATTAATTTCGTATGAAACCGTAAATTTTGTTGTGTAAATTTCAGCTTCTCCATGTCTTAAGAGTCGTCTTATAACGACTCGTTTCTGGGCTGTTTTAGACGTGAAAGCAGAGGACTTTTGTAAGGTTTGTGACGGAATTTAGGGTGTTGTGAATGGTGGTTGTGGTTCATGTCGAGTGTTGAGGTTGTGGGTAGATTACTCTTTCATTTCCGTCTCAAGTATGCTCATAAATCCGTATTGGTATAATATTAGTGTAATAAGTATATCTGTGAGATGGGTTCAGTTTATTTGCGGATTTGAGATTGGTTGCGGTACGAAATAAGAGAATGATGAATTGTAGAGTTGATCGGGTTTAATCCATGTGCTTTATTGTTTGTGTATGGCCGGGCTGGTGGTATAATGGAGTGAGTTTATTTATTTGTTTTGAGGGAGTAATCCATCTATGCCGTCTGATCTTGGCATAAAGCAAATGGGAATTGGTTTACTGTGAATAGAGATTATTGTATGGCTATGGTATAAAGTTGAGTTATTCTTATTTGACCAACATGACACGGCTTTAAGACAAATGGTTTTTTTTAGACAAGGTTGAGATATTGGATTTTTGCGACTGTATTTTAATTGTCGTTCCTTTGTCCCTTGACTCGTGGTTGAGTAGCTTAGAGTTCTACTTTAAGTGTTGAGCACGGTTCATTATTGGACTTTTTGACAATATCGATATTGAAATTGAGATGAAAACTGTTTACTGGTATTGAGTTATGGGTGCTTTTGGCGCCAAGTTTGAGTTATTTAAATTATTTAAATCCCGTCTCATGCTTTATATAATATAATTCGTTAAATATTGTTTATTTGTATATTTTCCTCACATGATTTATAATTGTGGAATGCATTATTTAATTATCTCAATTATATATAAAATGACGTGTTTTCAGTTTAATATGAGACTAAATTAATTATTCATGCCATGTGAGTAGTAAATGGTTTATCTTACATTTGAGTCATTTATAAATGAATGCTTGTTTTGCTTATTATAAATGGTTCACTTCCGTTTGTTTACATTTTTATTCAAGTGACAAATATTGAGGAAATGGGTTACTTATTCATGTTCATGAATATAATTTGGCACGAAATATCTCATTTGGATTATCATCGGTTCATTACTTGTAGTAGTCTCATTCCAAGTTGATTCGTATCGCTTGATTGAGTCGTATTCGTGATAATGCCTTTATACTATACCGTATTGCTTGACTTATATTTACGCCTCTTTCGGACTGTCCTGCCGATTATGGGTTTAGCTCATATCTTCCGCCTCTTTCGGACTGTCCTGCCGATTGTGGGTTCTCAATTTCTAATTTAGGGTTCGGGTCTTGGATGCGGACTGTTCTGCCGCATGTCGAATCGGGAAGCATCTTGTCCCGAGAGTCGGCGATTTAGACTAGGACTGAGTCTTGGGAGTACCATTGTCGTCCTACCAGGGGAATTATATATTGATATATGAGTAGTAAAGGTCTTACTTGGTTATAGATATTGGTATTTGTCTGTTGTTTGTCTTGGTCCTATCGGACACTAGGGGTGAGCTATAAGCCTTCTAGTTGCGATATGATCGTCGGGATTGATGTTCCCATCCGTTCTTATGGTGAGATGCAAGCTATAAGTATGAATGTGACATTAGTAGCCACGTCACGTGCAATGTTTCCTAAGTGGTTTTCCAAATAATGGCTACGGTTTCTGTTCTTGTAATTTGCATTGGTTGATCCCTTACTTAACTGTTTCACATGATTCGGATTCTAATCTCACATCTATGTCGTATTTCCTTGAAATGCGTGCTTTTGCATAAATGACCGTATTCTTATCTTTCATATTATTTAATTATTTCACATGAATAGTGAGTCTCCATTATGCTAATATTGATCCATCGTATTCCATCTCATTTAATTGACATGTTTAAATATGTAAAATTGATGTTTATAACTTTTGTAAGTATATTACATGATTTATCTAATTGAGTTCTTTGTTATGTTCGTTTCGACATTTTGTGGCTGGGAGAACCTTGAGTTACTCCCCACTGACTGTGGCGTTCATGTTTACATGAATGACCGGTATTAGTGGTGCATTTATGGGGTGAAGACATGTGTGAGCTAGCGAGCACTTTGGCCTTGTAGTCGGTTCATTAGGATTGTTTAGACTCACCTTTTATTGTATTGTCATTCGAGGGATACATTTTCCCTCACCTTGACTATCACGTTTGTATAATTTAATCTTTATTTCCGCAATCTTTATTTGTGTTTGGGATTTTACTGAACTCGCGCTTCAAAGTTTAAAAGTATCAAAAATTCCCTATTTTTCCGCTTGAATTTATAAGTTATAATTTCCGCTTTATTGCAGGGTGACACATAGTCATTGACCGTATGCTTCAATCACTTCATGATGGTTTTGCCCTTTTCAGGGCAAATTACTACATGAATGACATGAAGAAAAGTCCTCATGAGCTACACTCACTTCTCGTACAGACCGAGAAGGATATGAAATTGAGTGGGAGCATGAAGCAAGATGTTCTCATGATTTCCAACAAGAATAAGGGTAAGGGCAAAGCTCACGACGACCTAACTGTAGGAAAGCCAAAGTTTAAGAAGTCAGGAAACGGTAAGAGTGGGCCTAGTGAAACTAGTGGCTTACAAGGCAAGGCAAAGAGCAAGGGCGGTAATGTTGAGTGCCACCATTGTCACAAGACTGCTCATTGGAGGAGGAACTGTCCCGTGTACCGTGAGGACATAAAAGCAAGCCGCGTCACTCCTGTTGGTATGTCATCTTATATTCATATGATTGAGATTAACCATGCAAGTTTCGGAACTTGGGTACTTGATACTGGTTGTGGTTCTCATCTGTGTAATCATTTGCAGGGCCTAAAAAACATCACACCCCTCGCAAAGGGTGATGTGGACCTACGAGTCGGGAATGGAGCAAGAGTTGCTACAGTCTCAATGGGAACATACGTAATCCAGCTCCCGAGTGGTTTTGAGTTATATTTATATAACTGTTACTATGTACCCAGTTTATCTAAGAATATTATTTCTGTTTTCGTACTTGATAAAGACGGTTTTTCATTTTCAATAAAGGACAATAGCTGTATTTTCTCTTTTAATGAAATGGTTTATGGCAAAGCAGTTTCCATGAATGGAATTTATATCTTAGATCAAACCACAGATATATTACATGTGAATAATAAGAAATTAAAGGTTGGTGACAAAGATCAAACTTATCTATGGCATTGTCGAATGGGACACAAAAATGAAAAACGTGTAAAGAAACTCATTGAGAATGGGACTATCTCCTCATTTGATTTCTCATCATTTGGCACGTGTGAATCATGTCTTATCGGCAAAATGACTCAAATTTCCTTCAAAGGTGTTGGAATGCGCACTAATGACCTATTAGGACTCATACATACTGATGTATGTGGACCTATGTCAATCACCGCAAGAGACGGCTATAGATATTTTATTACTTTCACGGATGATTTGAGTAGATACGGATATGTCTACTTAATGAAGCATAAAAGTGAGTCTTTTGAAAAATTCAAGGAATATCAGAATAAGGTTGAGAACCAACTGGGAAGAAAGGTTAAAGCACTCCGTTCAGATCGTGGTGGCGAATATCTTTCAAATGAGTTTGATCAACACCTTAAAGACTGTGGAATAGTTTTCTGATTAACTCCACGGAACACCTCAATTAAATGGTGTGTCCGAACGGAGAAATCGAACACTACTTGATATGGTTCGATCCATGATGAGTCACACGGTAGTACCTGATTCATTATGGGGTTTTGCTCTTTTGTCAGCTGCTCTTATACTTAACCGAAGTCCGTCTAAAGCTGTCGACAAGACTCCGTATGAGATATGGAAGGGAACGGTCCCTAACTTGTCCTTTATTCGGGTTTGGGGCTGCGAGGCTTATGTCAAGTGGAGACACGAGGATAAGCTCGGCCCGCGATCGGTCAAGACATACTTTATTGGTTATCCAAAAGGAATGTTTGGTCATTACTTCTATTCGCCTACCGAACATCGAGTTTTTGTTGCGGCTAGTGCAAAGTTCTTAGAGAAAGAGTTTCTCAAGAACAAATCAAGTAATAGAACGTTCGAGCTGTCGGATATTCAAGAACCAACAACCGAGGAACAGATGGAGGAAGATGTTCCTTCGACTAATGATACGGCTAACATTCCTCAGGAACCTAGGAGGTCGGGTAGAGTCTCTAATCCTCCAGACAGATACATTGGTATGGTCGAGGAAAATGAAGTTTTGCTCCTAGAGAGTAATGAACCCGCTACCTATAAAGGTGCCATGACCTGTTCCGACTCTAAGTTATGGCTTGAAGCCATGCAATCTGAGATGGACTCCATGTATGAGAATGACGTATGGGATCTTGTTGATTTACCTAACAAGGTACGACCTCTTCAATGCAAATGGCTTTACAAAATAAAGCATTCTGTAGAAGGGCAACCAGATACCTATAAGGCACGACTAGTGGCAAAAGGTTTCACTCAATTGCACGGATTGCATTATGATGAAATCTTTGCACCCGTAGTTATGCTGCGTTCCATTCGGATAATCTTAGCGATTGCCGCTTTTCATGACTATGAAATTTGGCAGATGGATGTGAAAACCGCCTTCTTAAACGGTTATTTGGAGGAGGAATTGTACATGGTACAATCCGAGGGTTTCATAGATCCTGAAAATCCTAAGAAAGTGTGCAAGCTTAAACGTTCCATTTATGGACTTAAGCAAGCTTCTCGGAGTTGGAATCATCGTTTCGACCAGGTGATAAAAGAGTATGGTTTCACTCAATCGGTCGAGGAACCATGCTTATATGTCAAGTCGAGTGGGAGCAAGATTGTTTTCTTGATATTGTATGTCGATCACATACTCTTGATTGGGAATGACATTCCTCTCTTATCTTCGGTAAAAGGATGGTTGAAGAACCATTTCCAGATGAAAGATCTGGGTGAGGCACAACGCATATTGGGAATCCGTATCTATCGAGATAGATCACGACAGATGTTATCACTGAGTCAGGAGTCTTATTTAGATAAGATTCTTGAAAGGTTCAGCATGACCAACTCCAAGAAGGGGAACCTTCCAATGACTTCTGGGATGCATTTGAGCAAGTCTCAGTCACCCAAGACACCAGAAGGGGTTGAACGCATGAGTCGCGTTCCTTATGCATCAGCCATAGGATCAATCATGTATGCCATGATATGCACACGTCCAGACGTGGCATATGCATTGAGTATGACGAGTCGGTACCAAAACAATCCAGGTGAAACACACTGGATGGCTGTTAAAAACATCCTTAAGTACCTACGGAGAACTAAGGATTAGGCATTGACTTATGGAGGAGATACTAAGCTATGTGCAATCGGTTACGCAGATGCTAGCTTCCAAACGGATCGAGATGATTCCAAATCTCAGTCTGGATTCGTTTTTACTCTTAATGGTGATGCGGTCAGCTGGAATAGTTCCAAACAGGAAGTTTTTGTTGGAGCTTGTGTCCTCCACAAATTAGTGTGATAACATTAATAAATCTCTTAAAGGTTCACAAGGGTATACTTCGTATTTTAAATCAGTTGATTAACAATTACCTAATAACGGTTGTCTTGCTAGAAAGTTTGACGTTATTATCATACAGATGGCGGTGATCAACTGGTCCCTAAAGGTCACACATATAGGATGTGTTTGAGAGATGTGGTTATAGAAATATAATCACATTGATGCCTTATATGACTAAACAGTTAGTCAATGTATTGATGAGACAATTATTTAATGAAGATTAAATAATATTAGTTGAGACGAATTAACTGTCAATTCGTAAATTGAATATAATAAGTTATATTTAATTAAATGTATGTAATGTTAGCTTGGACGAATTAATCTGTTAATTCGTAATTAAATGTAATCGGTTATATTTAATATCAACAAGATGAATGTGTCATAGTGGTAATAGTGAGGGTATTCAAACCAAGAGGTCATGGGTTCGATCCTCACTAGATGACAATTTAACACATTTTATACATTTTTGGAAAAACCGAAAAAAAAAGAGAAATGGATCTCTCTTATTTCGGTTAGCATTGGGCCGAAAATTAGGAGGGTAAAAATATCTCCCCATTCACTCCTCTTTTTCGGTTAGAATAAGAGAAAGAGGGAGCTCATTGTTCTACCCTAATAATCCTAACCTAATTTTTCACTGCTTCTTGCCTCCTCTCATCAGAAAAAACACAAAAATAACCTAAAATTTTTCAGAAAATTTAGGAATCGATTCTAGCAAAATCAAAGGGCTTTTCTCGGAGCATCTTGGGTGCAACTGATAGGAGAATATCAATGCGATATTGTTCATAGGCCGAATTAGCTAGGACCGAAGGTTATTTCGTCATCTCTTTACCCTTTTGTTTATGCAATTTATTTTATGACATGCTTTCATCATGATTAATTCGTTATAGTCCTTATATTTAAAGGGATGCATACAGATAAATCCCACAAGTGGTATCAGAGCCCAGGCCACGAATTTTAATTTTGATGATTTTCATAAAATTGTTTTTAAACAATAATTAGGGCTTGCGAAAAAAAACGTAATCGGTTGGATTTTTTTTTGAGCCGTGGTATTTTTTTTTTTTTTCGTTTCCGCTACTGTTCACGGATGAACAGTATTTTTTAAAAAAAAAAAAAAAAAAAAATTTCTATTTTTTTTTCGGTTTCTCCTGAAAAACCGATTAAAGTTTTTTTTACGGCTGTTTTTGTTTATGCCGATTTGAAAAGCATCCGAGAAAAGAAAAAAAATTCATTCGTTCACGTGGTTACTTGTTCACGGTGGCGAATAAAAAAAAATTTGTTTTGTTATGGTTTTTACAGAAAAACCGCAAGAAGAAAGAAATAAAAACGAGTTGTTTTTGTTGTTTTGTCTATCCAGCCAAGAGAAAAGTAAAAAAAAAAAAAAAAAAAAAAAAAAAAAAAAAAAAAAAAAAAAAAAAAAAAAAATTGGTTTCTGTTACTGTTCACGTGCTGGACAGATTTAAAAAAAAAAATTGTTTTTTTTTCGGTTTTAGCTGTAAAATCGAGAAAAGTTTTTTTTGGGTTGTTTCGGTTTTTACTGAGATAAATTTTAAAGAAAATTTTTTTTTTGGGTTTGTTGTGGCCAATTAATTATTGTGAAGCGGTTCATAATTCATGGATACCTAATCATTTTAAAGCAGTTTAAAATTTTGACGGATTAAATTCATATTACAAGTTTAATATGAATTAAGATTGAAATTAATGTGATTAATTGAGGAATTGTCACTTAATTTGATGATTTAAATGGGTGGTTTGGATAAAATTAATCTACATAATTAAAGAATTATGTCTTGCAGGTTTAAATTTTTTTAGTTGATGCATTTTATTTAGTTGAATGAATCGTTTGAATGGTTTAATTTACGTATTTTTGCAATCGGTTGTAATTTGTAATACTTAGTGTGGCCTTAGTCAAATTATGTTTTCGTAATGAAGGAAACATAATTATTATGTAATTATGAGATCTCGAATCTCCTTTATTTTTCTTTAGTTTTGGGTTTTTGAAATTAGAATGTAATAAATAGGTTTATTATGTAATTTTATTTATTGTAATTTCAAAGAAGACTAAAGATGGAGGTTGGAGCTCACTCCCGCTACATGGATCAAGATGGAACATCAAGACAAGCTTCTCGGGTCCAAGGATGGATTCCAAACTTGTATTTATGTTCATTTTGATAGTATAGGCCATACTAGGACTTTATTATTGTTTTTACGTTTTACTATTCTTATTGTTTTTCATTCACATGCTAGTTAATGCATCATATTCCGCCTAAACCAAACCACCTACTACTAAAATGCATGAAAATTGACTCATATAGGTTGTATGTTAGTTTTCATGGACATACAGATGTCACATACTTATTAAGCCATCACCTTAGTTTATTCATTCACGCATGCTAGATATTAGTTCACTTAAAATGAATTACAATAAAGTTGATGGGATTTTCCTCTAAAACGGAAATTGAGATTAGTCTTTATAAGGGCAAACAACTATGAATCCCTTCTTCGTCGGTAGGCATAATATGACCCCTTCTACGTTGGGTAAGAAGTTTGTTTTGACTTAGTTTATCTCAACATTATAGTCCGAAGAGTTTCTCGTGATTATAATGGACTAAAGATAGAATTTACAGAAATTTATCGACCAAGAATTCTAAAGGTAGAATTAGCCAAGAGGTGGGCTTATCAATTTACAGAAATTGAGTCTTGGGATCATTTATATAATTCTTGAGGAAGGTCAATTGTATAAATGCATGAGTCTTCGCGTTATAACAGTATTGCATTAGACTTAAAAATCAAATCGATGCATAGGCTTATTATTCAATTTTCTTTTCGCAGTGTAGAACACGTTAATTTTACTGTTACAACAAATGGCTGGAAATAACGAAATTCCAATGCCAAGTGCCACACTTGATCGCGCGTCCTGGCTGAAAGTTTTTATGGACAACATGAATCAGTTCACACATCTGAAAAATGACGGGTCCAACTTTGCGGACTGGGAGGCAGCACTACGGAATCTTTGCCATTCCGAGGTAAGCTCGGTACTTAACTGAGCCAATACCGGTAAACCCAGGCCCCGATGCAGGAGTCAACGAGTCACTCGCTTATAGTGATTTCGTTATGGAAGCGGGTGCGATAAAGAACGTACTCATCTTTGCAATGGAAACCAATTTGCAAAGACGCTTCATTGCCCAAGGTGCAAACAAGATTTTCACCACGCTCACTAACGAATTCTCAAAGGCACCGAGAATCGTTACTTATGAGCATACCTGTCGCTTCTTTGATGCGAAACTCCAAAAGGGCCAACCGGTTAGCCCACACATTCTTAACATGATTGAGAATGTCGAGAAATTGGAGGCACTTAATTGCAAAATCAGTGAGAGCATTGTCATTGACCGAATGCTTCATTCTCTTCATGATGGTTTTGCCCTTTTCAGGGCGAACTACTACATGAATGACTTGAAAAAGAGTCCTCATGAGCTACACTCCCTTCTTGTACAGACCGAGAAGGATATGAAATTGAGTGGGAGCATGAAGCAGGATGTTCTCATGATTTCCAATAAAAGTAAAGGTAAGGGCAAGGCTCATGGCGACCTAGCTGTATGTAAGCCAAAGTTCAAGAAGCCAGGAAACGGTAAGAGTGGGCCTGGTGAGACTAGTGGCTCACAGGGCAAGACAAAGAGCAAGGGCGGTGACATTGAGTGTCACCATTGTCACAAGACTGGACATTGGAGGAGGAACTGTCCCGTGTACCGTGAGGACATAAAAGCAGGCCGCGTCGTTCCTGTTGGTATGTCATATTATATTCATATGATTGAGATAAACCATGCAAGTTTCGGAACTTGGGTACTTGATACTGGTTGTGGTTCTCATCTGTGTAATTATTTGCAGGACCTAAAGAACATCATGCCTCTCGAAAAGGGTGATGTGGACCTGCGAGTCGGGAATGGAGCACGAGTTGCTGCAGTCTCGAAGGAAACATACGTAATCCAACTCCCTAGTGGTTTTGAGTTATTTTTATAACTGTTACTATGTACCCAGTTTATTTAAGAACATTATTTCAGTTTCCGTACTTGCTAAAGACGGTTTTGCATTTTCAATAAAGGACAATAGCTGTATTTTCTTTTTATGAAATGATTTATGTCAAAGCAGTTTCCATGAATGGAATTTACATCTTAGATCAAACCACGGAAGAATTACACATGAATAATAATAAGAAATTAAAGGTTGGTGACAAAGATCAAACCTATATATGGCATTGTCGAATGGGACACATAAATGAGAAACGCGTAAAGAAACTCGTCGATAATGGGACTATTCCCGCATTCGAATTTTCTACATATGGCACGTGTGAATAATGTCTCATTGGCAATATGACTCGAATTTCATTCAAAGGTGTTGGAATGCGCGCTAGTGACCTATTAGGACTCATACATACTGATGTTTGTGGACCTATGTCAATTACCGCTAAAGATGGCTATAGATATTTTATCACTTTCACGGACGATTTGAGTAGATACGGATATGTCTACTTAATGAAGCATAAAAGTGAGTCCTTTGAGAAATTCAAGGAATACCGAGAACGGGTTGAGAACCAACTGGGTAGAAAGGTTAAAGCACTCCGTTCAGATCGGGGTGGCGAATATCTTTCAAATGAGTTTGATCAACACCTTAAAGACTGTGGAATCGTACTACAGTTAACTCCACCTGGAACAACTCAATTAAATGGTGTGTCCGAACGGAGAAATCGAACCTTACTGGATATGGTTCGATCCATGATGAGTCACACGGTAGTGCCTGATTCATTATGGGGTTATGCTCTTTTGTCAGCTGCTCTTATACTTAACCGAAGTCCGACTAAAGTTGTCGACAAGACTCCATATGAAATGTGGAGGGGAACGGTCCCTAACTTGTCCTTTATTCGGGTTTGGGGCTGCGAGGCTTATGTCAAGTGGAGACACGAGGATAAGCTCGGCCCGCGATCGGTCAAGACATACTTTATAGGTTATCCAAAAGGAACATTTGGTCATTACTTTTATTCGCCTACCGAACATCGAGTTTTTGTTGCGGCTAGTGCGACGTTCTTAGAGAAAGAATTTCTCGAGAACAAGACAAGTAATAGAACCTTCGAGCTGTCGGAGATTCCAGAACCAACAAACGAGGAACAGATAGAGTAAGTTGTTCCTCCAACTGATGATACGGTTAATATTCCTGAGGAACCTAGGAGGTCGGGTAGAGTCTCTAATCCTCCGGACAGATACATTGGTATGGTCGAGGAGAATGACGTTTTACTCCTGGAGAGTAATGAACCCGCTACCTATAAAGGTGCCATGACCTGTTCCGACTCAAAGCTATGGCTCGAAGCCATGCAATCCGAGATGGACTCCATGTATGAGAATAACGTATGGAATCTAGTTGATTTACCTAATAAGGTAAAACCTCTACAGTGCAAATGGCCTTACAAAATAAAGCGTTACGTAGACGCGCAACAGATACCTATAAGGCACGACTAGTGGCAAAAGGTTTCACTCAAGTGCACGGATTGCATTATGATGAGATTTTTGCACCTGTAGTCATGCTACGTTCCATTCGGACAATCTTAGCGATTGCCGCCTTTCATGACTATGAAATTTGGCAAATGGATGTAAAAACCGCCTTCTTAAACGGTTATTTGGAGGAAGAGTTGTACATGGTGCAACCCGAAGGTTTCATAGATCCTGAACATCCTAAGAAAGTATGCAAGCTTAAGCGTTCCATTTATGGACTTAAGCAAGCTTCTCGTAGTTGGAATCATCGTTTCGACCAGGTGATAAAAGAGTATGGTTTCACTCGATCGGTCGAAGAACCATGCTTATATATCAAGTCGAGTGGGAGCAAGATTGTATTCTTGATATTGTATGTCGATGACATACTCCTGATTGGGAATAACATTCCTCTCCTATCTTCGGTTAAAGAATGGTTGAAGAACCATTTCCAGATGAAAGATCTGGGCGAGGCACAACGCATTTTGGGAATCGATATCTACCGAGATAGATCACGACGGATGTTATCACTTAGTCAGGAGTCTTATTTGGATTAGATTCTTGAGAAGTTCAGCATGACCAACTCCAAGAAGGGGAACCTTCCAATGACGACTGGGATGCAGTTGAGCAAGTCTCAGTCACCCACGACGCCTGAAGGGATTGAGCGCATGAGTCGTGTTCCTTATGCATCTGCAATAGGATCGATCATGTATGCCATGATATGCACACGTCCAGACGTGGCATATGCATTGAGTATGACGAGTCGGTACCAAAAGACTCCAGGTGAAACGCACTGGATAGCTGTTAAAAACATCCCAAGTACCTACGGAGGACTAAGGATTGGGTATTGACTTATGGAGGCGATACTAAGCTATGCGCAATCGGTTACGCAGATGCTAGCTTCCAAACGGATTGAGATGATTAGAAATCTCAGTCTAGATTCGTTGTTACTCTTAATGGTGCTGCGGTCAGCTGGAATAGTTCCAAACAGGAAGTTGTAGCAGATTCTACTACTGAGCCATTGAAATATGATAAGCATGGAGGGCACGTTATTTCCATGAGAATTAAACGTGTACCTAAGTTATAGTAGTTGAATATGAATTCGATACGTTATCTTTTTCATAAACTATTTATAACTTCATCGTTTTTATAATATTTTGTTTTTCATGTGGATTGTACTGACAACATTGAACGCCACAAAGTGAACTGAATTACATTATATTTGTTTTTGTCCGTAATCGCCAATGTGAGCTGATAACTCCGGCTATTATATTGTGCAGTCGATTGATGGTGGGTTCAACGAGCCATAAGTCAAACGGTTGACTGATCGATCACAGATGCGAGATTATAACGATACCTCGTAGGACAACTTTTTGTGACAACGTAATGGAGTCCTAAATGTTTAAAAACATTCGGTGCCAGGTCGTGGATAGGACATCCATTGTGTTCCTAGAATCGATTCTTTTGACTATCGACTGTCTCTTGAGATTAAGGCAGTTTTTGGGTGACTTTGGTTTCTTTCTCACGGTCTGCCATAACTGGAGGCTAAGTAGATTTTTTCTGGGTCATTTCATACTGTGCTTACATCTGTAGGATTCGAGTTGAGGAAAATATCCAACCCTTATCAGGTATAGTTATTTCTCAGGGCCACTCGAGGAGTTGTAACTGAAATGCATGGCCATGATCGAATGATGATTCGTTTATCAGTTAAGTTACTCTCTAGTCGGGGAAACCACTCTTGATGATGATCGCTTGTAAAATACGACCTTTGTGAATACGGAATTGCAAATTATTTTATATTGAGTGGGAGAAATTTTAGGATATGAGAATCGGTTATCGCACATACACTTGTGAGGACAAGTGGGAGTTTGTTGGAGCTTGTGTCCTCCACAAATTAGTGTGATAACATTAATAAATCTCTTAAAGGTTCACAAGGGTATACTTCGTATTTTAAATCAGTTGATTAACGATTACCTAATAACGGTTGGCTTGCTAGAAAGTTTGACGTTATTATCATACAGATGGCGGTGATCAACTGGTCCCTAAAGGTCACACCTATAGGATGTGTTTGAGAGATGTGCTTATAGAAATATAATCACATTGATGCCTTATATGACTAAACAGTTATTCAATGTGTTGATGAGATAATTATTTAATGAAGATTAAATAATATTAGTTGAGACGAATTAACTGTCAATTCGTAAATTGAATATAATAAGTTATATTTAATTAAATGTATGTAATGTTAGCTTGGACGAATTAATCTGTTAATTCGTAATTAAATGTAATCGGTTATATTTAATATCAACAAGATGAATGTGTCATAGTGGTAATAGTGAGGGTACTCAAACCAAGAGGTCATGGGTTCGATCCTCACTAGATGACAATTTAACACATTTTATACATTTTTGGAAAAACCGAAAAAAAAGAGAAATGGATCTCTCTTATTTCGGTTAGCATTGGGCCGAAAATTAGGAGGGTAAAAATATCTCCCCATTCACTCCTCTTTTTCGGTTAGAATAAGAGGAAGAGGGAGCTCATTGTTCTACCCTAATAATCCTAACCTAATTTTTCACTGCTTCTTGCCTCCTCTCATCAGAAAAAACACAAAAATAACCTAAAATTTTTCAGAAAATTTAGGAATCGATTCTAGCAAAATCAAAGGGCTTTTCTCGGAGCATCTTGGGTGCAACTGATAGGAGAATATCATTGTGATATTGTTCATAGGCCGAATTAGCTAGGACCGAAGGTTATTTCATCATCTCTTTACCCCTTTGTTTATGCAATTTATTTTATGACATGCTTTCATCATGATTAATTCGTTATAGTCCTTATATTTAAAGGGATGTATACAGATAAATCCCACAGTTTTAGCATATTCTACTACTGAATCCGAGTACTATGCCGCTTCAGAAGCAGCAAAGGAAGCTATATGGATGCGTCAATTCTTACAAGGACTAACCATAGTTCGTAGTTCGAATGACCCAATCACCATCTATTGTGACAATAGAGGTGCCATCTTCCAGGCCAAGGAGCCTAAGTCTAGCAACAAGTCTAGACATGTACATCGGAAGGCTCACCTGATCCGTGATTACGTGAAGCAAGAGGAGATAGTGATTGACAAGATTGCTTCGGATGTCAATATCGCGGATCCTCTCACTAAACCATTGAAATATGATAAGCATGAATGGCACGTTATTTCCATGGAAATTAAACGTGTTCCTGAGTTGTAGTAGTTGATTATGGATTCGATACATTTTCATTTTCATATGCTATTTATAACTTCATCGTATTATTTCATATTTTGTTTTTCATGTGGATTGTACGACAACATTGAACGCCACAAAGTGAACTGAATTACATTATATTTGTTTTGGTCCGTAATTGCCTACATGAGCTGATAACTCTGGCTATTATATTGTAAAGCTGATTGATGGTGGGTTCAACGAGCCATAAGTCAAACGGTTGGCTGATCGATCACAGATGCGAGTTATAATGATACCTCGTAGGACATTGTGACAACATAATGGAGTCCTAAATGTTTAAAAACATTCGGTGCCAGGTCGTGGATAGGACGTCCATTGTGTTCCTAGAGTCGATTCTTTTGACTATCGACTGTCTCTTGAGATTAAGGCAGTTTTTGGGTGACTTTGGTTTCTTTCTCATGGTCGACCGTAACAGGAAGCTAAGCAGATTTTTACTGGGTCATTTCATACTGTGCTTGTATCTGCATGATTCGAGTTGAAGAAAATATCCATCCTTTATCAGGTTTAGTCATTTCTCAAGGCCACTCGAGGAGTTGTAACTGAAATGCATGGCCATGCTCGAATGATGATTCGTTTATCAGTTAAGTTACTCTCTAGTCGGGAAAACCACTCTTGATATTGATCACTTGTAAAATACGACCTTTGTGAACACGGATTTTGCAAATTGTTTTACATTGAGTGGGGGAAATTAAGGATATGAGAATCGGTTATCGCACATACACTTGTGAGGACAAGTGGGAGATTGTTGGAGCTAGTGTCCTCCTCCGATTAGTGTGATAACGTGTATAAATCTCTTATAGGTTCGGGGTATACTTAGTATTTTATCAGTTGATTAACGTTTATTAATAACGGTTGGCTTGCTAGAAGTTTGACGTTATTATCATACTGATGGCGGTGATCAACTGGTCCCTAAAAGTCACACCTAAAGGATGTGTTTGAGAGATGTGATTATATGAAAATATAATCACATTGATGCCTTATATGACTAAAAGGTTAGTCCATGTATTTGACTAAAAGGTTAATCAATGTGATGATGAGTCGATTATTTAATACAATTAAATAATATCAATTTTGAGACAATTAATTGTTAATTCGTAAATTGAATATAAACTGTTATATTTAATTAATGTATATAATGTTAGCTTAAACGAATTAAGATGTTAATTCGTAATTAAACATAAACGGTTATATTTAATTAGCAAATTATAAATATGCGATATTTATAGTTAATGTATATATTATACGAAATTGTCATAATAAATGATGACAGACCGGTATTAATAAATCGATTACAAACTGTTGTGTGTGGACTTATTAATACGTGACGACATAAATGACAATTGATAATAATACACATTTTATACAATATGATAACAACCTAAAATAAGAAGATTTTCTCCTTATTTTGGTTGTTACACGGTTTAAAGAAAAAAAAATAAGAAAAAATCTTCCCCTTTTTTTTCCTCCTTTGGACGGTTAAATAAGAGAAGGGAGGGGATCTTTTTCTCTCTTAATTTTTTCTCTACACTCTCATCACAAAACCCTAAAAAAAATTATTAGTAATTAGGGTTCTCTTTCTAGCAAGAAAAAGGCATTTCTCGGAGCATATTGGGTGCAACGATTAAGAGAATATCGATCTCGATATTTGTTCTTAGGCCAAATTGCTAGGACCGGAGGTTAATTCTAATCTCTATTCTTTTGTTTATACATTTCGTTTATGACTAGTAATTTCATATTTCATAATTTCGTTATAATCCGAATTTTTCTTGATGAAATATACCGATATTTCTAACAGGATGGAAGGGACATGAAACGAGTAATTTAACACATCACTCAACTCATCCTCCAAATAGTCAAAGTCACCACATTCAAAGCAAGTACTCTCACTTTCATCTAAGGTGACTTCAGTGGTGTCTATTTGGGGTTCCCAAATGTCATCATATTCCCCATCCCAACAAGGACCATTATCAAAGGGGTTGTCGTAACAAGGCTCACTAAGTTCAACACAATTGTCTCCCTCTAACATGTCATCCTCAAAGGTTGAGTTTTCACTCAAGATCATATCCATCTCACTCTCAACTTGCCCATTAACATCAAATTTCATGGAAGCTGGGTTCATTGTTACACAAGAAGAGTAAGGTGACGGCATCCAAGCATTGGTTTCACAATCAAGAATGTACTCCTTATCATCATCACTCTCTTCATCTATCACTCCATCTTCCCAAGGAAGGGAAAATTTGTGAACAAAGTAGGTTGGCTCAAGATTATAGGAAGGTGTCTCATTCTCACAAATCTCATTTTCATCGTAGTTTTCCTTAATGAATTTTTGAAATGTGGTTTTTATTGCTTCCAACATACTTTCCTTGGCACTTTCAAATATGCCATGCAAAATTTGTTTAAGACATTCGGTGGCCATGAACTCAACCAATTCCCAAAATTCTTCACAACTCATATCACATATCCTACCATCACTCAAGTGAAAAGCTAAGTTGCGGGTTTCAAGGTTCATGCCATTACAAACAATACGACATGCTTCACAATTTGAAAGAATAAAACCATGATGCCAAGCATAAGTCGTATAATCTTCAAATCTTGCAATATACTTATCAAATTACTCATTTTTAAATTGCCAAAAAGTGAAAGTAGACATGTTGAACATATGA
The DNA here is from genome assembly GCF_048544455.1 of Silene latifolia. NCBI lineage: Eukaryota > Viridiplantae > Streptophyta > Magnoliopsida > Caryophyllales > Caryophyllaceae > Silene > Silene latifolia. The sequence goes on along the minus strand of NC_133526.1, from coordinate 75,774,272 downwards.
AATAAAGCAAGTACAAGAAATAAAATTCTCAAGGAACCAGGATCCCTCAAGAAAACGCACAACTAAAACTAGACAAAAGAACGATTCAAATACACAACACCGTCCCCGGCAACGGCGCCATTTTGATGCGACGGGTCATTGTCCGCCATCAAACACATTTATATCCAACTACTAGCATAGTAAGCAAGTCGGAGTCGAACCCAAAGGACAGGGGTACTCAAATTGTTCAATCTAATTGTAGTTGCACTAAGGGTTGTCACACTTGGTTTGGGTTGATGATTCTAAACTAATGAAAGTAATAAATAGCAATGAAAGGTAAAACAAGCAAAAAAAACAAGGATGTGAACAAATGATTAACAATACTAGGGGATCATGGGATCATTGGGGAATCATGGTGAACTAGCATAAATGAGTCAAATAGATGCAAACAATTATTATTATTGGAATCAAGTTAGTTTATATCTTACAATTCCTAGGAAGTTTTGGGTCTCGGAGCTGAGTCGGTCAAGACTTTACAACACCTACAAGTAAACTTAATTCGTCCTATTCAACTATATGCATGGTCTAACAAGCCTTAAGTTGGTTTATTTCTTACAAGTCTTGTTGAAAGGATAAGAGAATCATGCTAGGTTGTCCAATCAAGCATTTCATCAAGCATAACATGTGCATAAGTTGAAAATACAATAAGCAAGCATTTATATTAACTCATTAAGCATGGATTTATCCCATAATTACTCCCCTAATCCCCCAATAACCCTAGCTAAGAGACTACTCACTACACATCATGATTATTATGCTAGCAATGGTGTCAAACATCACAACACTAGTGAACATGATGATTAAGCAAAATAATAAACAAGAGATTAACAAGTAAATAAAAAGGGATTAAGAATGTTACCAAATTGGAGAGTAAAGATGAACATAAATAAAGAAGAATACTTGAATAAAGATGAAGACTTGTCACTTAATCTTCAAATACATACCCAAGAGATCCAAATGTAAATAACTTGAATTGAACAAAGGAAATGGATGAACAATAGAAGAAACCCTTTGATTGATTGTGGAGAGTTGTCAATTCCCCAATACAAACCCAAGAATTCTTCAAGTACAAAGCTAAATGTAAGATTGTTTGAGAAATAATTGAAGGAAGATTAAACTGCAATTTGTGGAATGATTAAAAACTAATCTATTCTAATATACTCCTAATGAGAGCTTAATCTAATCTAAAGAGGCTTAATCACAAATGGAGTATATATAGTGGGTACAACATTAGGTTTAAGCAAGGATAGATTAGGAAATAAGCTTATGTGTCGAATAGAGCCTTGCACGTTTCAAAGGGAATCCGTGGGGAGGCAGTTCTGGGCATCAACTTGAGCGAGTTGAGCTCGACTCGAGCGAGTTGAAGGCCAACTCGAGCGGGTTGAGGAGCAGCTCTTTTCTCTTTGCTTCTTTGCTTATGATGCTTCCATATACTCCTTTATTGCTATCATCCTTGGTCATCATTCTTGCCTCCACTTCATACTAGTCCATCCAAGACCATCAACATGCTTCCGAATATACGCGAGAAACGGGAATTCTGCATCATTATCTTCTTTCCTACAAGACATATGAAATGCACTAGGAAAACAAATAGGAAGCAAATGAAGGATAAAATGGTTATAGAATGCTATATTAGTATGCAAAAATAGGTTGTGAGTAATCATGAGCCACATCACAATCTTATATGAAGTTCAATAATTTGTTTAAGTAAAGATAATTAATGAAAAATAAAGAATCAATTTAGATCTTCTTAATATTTTTTCTCACCATTTTAGTCTTAAAAAATACAACTTTGCAATATATCAAAAATAACCAATCTTACTACCCGTGCATTGCACGGGACTTTCATATTTTTGTCATTAAGTTTCCTATTTCAAAGAATTATTATTTAACCGCTATAATATAAAAACTATTGACTAAAGCTGCTGAAAAAATAACTCTATATGAAACGGGAAATTTTCGTGAAATCTTTTACTTTGATTGCTTCTAAAAAAATTCGGATAATCTTGTCACTTGTATAAGATGGTTTTACATTAAAAAAAGGTGTAAAATGGATCTAAACATAAAAAAGGTAATGAATAAAGACAGTTATTAAAATGACACGTTTTGTAATAATCTTGTTCACGGTAGTCTAACACAAGTAACACAAATTCTCATTGAAGACGGACACTATCCGTCACAAGCTGAAGACTAAGAGGGCCACTATCCGTCTTCAGCTTGTGATGGATAGTGGTCGTCTTCAATGAGACGGACTGCACGAGTATATGGGTCAAAACTTGTTGCTTGATGCACTTTTATTTTTAAAATAGGAAATGAATATGAGGGATGATGAAGAGTTGTTTCTTGCTAGTCTTTTCTTTATTCTTTTTTTTTTAAGTAAATATGTTGTTAATGAAGTGGAGGGTAAATGACCGAATAAATGATAAATGTTGATGTGACAAAAAGTTGGATGTTTAGTTGTGTTATTATTATTATTATTATTATTATTATTATTATTATTATTATTATTATTATTATTATTATTATTATTATTATTATTATTATTATTATTATTATTATATATATATATATATAGATGTGAAGTTGAATTAAATTGAATGCTAATGCCACGTGGAATTTAATTAAATGCTTTAGTCTAACCTTTTAATTAAATAATATAGATTTTTATTTTTTATTTTTAGATAAATACTTTATAAATTGTTTATCTCGACATGTGGCGATAAAAAATTACTTAAGTTAGTTTTTTAATTGTATTATATATGTATACTATTTATACAATATATTTTTCCACTTATGATTAGGGAGTAAATTGGTTACTTTTAGTACTTCAAAAAATCTTTAATATCATAGATAAGGCGTTGGATAAATTCTAAAAGTTACTGTTGAGAGAGGAAAGATTAGAAGTATATTAGAAGCTACTACGTATTAACTTCACCTATTAACTTTACCTCATAATATTTTTGTAGATGACTTGTGAGATATAATAATAAACTAGTTTAGACCTCGTGCACTACATGCACGGTATACAGAGTTTCTATATTTATAAAATATTATATAAAATAGGTAGCTTATAATTTTTCACATTTCTCATCATTTAATTTTGTTTTGCGAAAAAAAATTGGAAATGAAAATTAATCAAAAGAATTGAGTAATAAGCCGAAATGTAATTAATGAAAATATTTTTATACCATAAAGCTAGTGATTTCAATTTAAAAAATTTCTCAATTTTTTTTTGTCATGAAACTAATAACAACAATTTACAGTTTTTTTTTTTTATACATGGTATGGTTCAAGTTATTATCTAACAATATTATCAATAAAAGATTTAATAATTTATAGTTTTATATCAATTTTATTTTATTCTAATTAATTAAAGTATTATAGTTTAGAATTTAGGGAAAATAATATAATTTGATGAAAGATTAATTTTAATTAAAAAATAATAAGTAAATGAAATATATTGTAATCATTAGTTTCCTTATTTATTAAATGCCCTTAATTATCATTAGTTTCCTTATTTGAGAAATGTGCATTTTGGCGGAAAAACTTTTGAGATCCCCTATTCTTTTAGTTGATAGGGGATGTTTTGGATATTTCATAGGAATAATCCATCTTATGGGTGACCTGCAAAAATTATTCAATCCTTTAAGTAATTCGAATCTAATCCCGCTTTCCCAGAATAAACTTGCTTGTTTTTTAACCTGCTATAACAGGTGAAAAACGACGTGGCCACTAATATTTTATAGGAATAATCATATGGGTGACCTGCTTAAATTACTCCATCCTTTAATCCCTCCTATCACCATCATGCATTTTTTACCACCCAATCGTCATCACGTTCGACGGTTGAGGTGGCGGTGGCGGGAGATAGTGCTTATGATGAGAATTGAGTTGAGAATGTTGGGAATAGGAATAGGAATAAAGAGAATATTGGGTCTCCAGAGAAGGTGGCTAAAGGATTGTTGTTGTTGTTATTGTTGTCGGCGTTGTCTTGGTTTGGTGGTGGCGATGTGGTGGTTGTTATGGGGGGGGGGGGGGGGGTCTTTGAAGACGGGGAGTTTTTGGAGAGGTGATCGAAGAGGGTGATGTTGTTGTTGTTGTTGCATTGTTGCTGCGGATAATGGCATTTTGGTTTTGATTCGAGTTTGATTGTTTTGGATTGATTTTACATCTTCAGTTTGTTATACAGGTTAGGACAATTTAGTTGTAGATTTGGGTTACCCATTGATAAGGTTGGAATTGAGAGAAAAAGAGAAAAGAGGACAGGGGAACGGAAGGAGTCGGTGTCGCAGGAGTGACCGCGTGAGGAGTGTTAATAGTTCGGATTATTATGAGATTAAATATAGTTGGGAGTATTATAAGAAAGTGTTTATTAACCCTTAAAAATATAAGGTAACCTGTTGTTTAGGTTGCCGGTTCGGATTACTTAAAGGATGGAGTAATTTAAACAAACCACCCATAGGATGGATTATTCATTTGAAATAACCCTAAATATAACAATAGTAAGATGTACAAAAAGAAAGTTTGCTACAATCAAAACACACTTTAAGTTAAGTTATTTTTGTTTAACTTATTATTATTATATTAAAAACAATACTATATCATTACATGCAATTAATTTATAATATTAATAATACAATTAAGTTAGATGTAAAGTGTCCGTAATTAACAGACATACCAATCTTATAACAAAAATAGGTAAAAACACTATACCACACATCTACAAAGATGATTTACAAACTACCAAAATAATATTTTCACTTTTTCATTCATATAACCGATTTATTCTTTTAATAAACACTTGCAGTGTTACGGTAAAAAAAACTATTCATATAAAATAATTACTATTTTTTGTATGCTTTTCTATTTTTCAGACTTGAATTCATAATGATAGAATTTGTAGTACTTACTCCTTTGTCCCAGTTAATAGCTTATTGTAGATACCCAGTATCTGCTGAGACTCCAACAAACACCCGATGATTATCGGACTACAACATGTTTTGCAATCGCGGCGTTTGATCGACAGTTTGTGTACAACTTTACGTCGGAAAACTTAAAACGATTTCGAAAATAAAACTTTTCAAAACATTTCAAAAATACCTGGAGTGGTTAATGCAAGACGACGGGGTCGCAATGACACTAACTAGAGTCAAAACAGACACCAGACCAAAAACCGACTCAAAAATTCAAATCCCGACTCCAACAACAAGTCAAACCGAGTCAACCACCAAAAATAAAACATTTCAAACCTTCTACCTTAAGTTTTTCCGGATTTATGTTTGGTCAAGTACCAAACATATGAGTACAAAACCTAGGATAGAATAAATCATGATTGCGTTTGTGTGAAAGCGACAACACACCTCGAAGACCCGCGACGTGGCTCGCGCCTCTTTGAGCAGCCCAGGTGGCCACGTCGCTCAAAACCCACACAACCACTCATTTCCCTATAAATACCCCTCAAATGCCCCCCATTTGAGACTTACGCGAGTGTCCGCCCCCTCTTTTCTCCATTAAAATTCTCGACTCGACTTCTTAAGTCACAATCCGACGCGTATTTACGACCTACCGATCGTAAATACAAGCCTTACACATTGTTTGGTACCGTCATCGTGCATTAAATCACTTGACCGACCACTACACCGTCACTAAAGTTAAAACACTCTTTTTACTTACCAAAACGGTTTTAAACCGAGTCTTTTCCGACCAAACGAGTTGTTACACTTACGCCGGTCACTCGCCATAACCAAACATGTAAGTATGAGGGTGTAAAAATCCTCTTTTTATCATGTTTTCATTTGTTTCATAACTATAACATGCTAAAACGTGCATAACATGAACCAAAACATGGGATAAACAAGCCAAAACTGATTTTTGGCCTGAGACAGAAGCCCCTTAGGTTGCAGGCTTGCCCGCGCCTAAATGGGGTGTCCAGGTCAGAGATCAACCGTGTTTGTTCTCGTCTTTCCCTTTTAATTCATTTTCATATTTGTAATCGGTTTTTACCATTTCAAATATTTTCAAACCCTTTTTCTTTCATTTTATTTGTTTTAACCATAAAACATTTTTCACCCTTGGTTCCTCATACCATGACGGTTAAATCCGTGTTTCGGTGATAATATTTGGTTAATAACATTTAAAAGGTATTTTAAAGCCTTTTATTTCATTTCTTTACATTTTTCAAAATAAACATATTAGTCACCAACACAAAGTCATCCTTGGTTCTACATACCATGCCGGATTTTAATCCGGGTACGATGATGAGTATCGACTAATTACATTCAAATGAACTTAAAATAATTAGTTCATAATCATTTTCAAAACTATTCATGTCAAGCTTCAAGTCGAACCCGACACCGAATATTATCAAAACAATGACGATTATTCGAGTCTCATTCCTCAAATCAAGAAATACGGTCTAAACGACTCTTTCAAACCAAATCGGGTTCAAACACCCATTTTTCAACACGTTTTATAACGTTTTTCAAATGGTCAGAATACGGTATATAACCGTAGGCTGACCCGCGCCTCAAGCAGGCCTTTTCTTTCTCATTTTCAGAACCAGGGGAGGTCCCTTTACACCGCCGGCTGGCTCGAGCCTCATGTAGCCGTCTAGTACAGGGCCTGTTCCCTTTCCAGCATTAGTCTAGGACGATCCCGACTCCGGTTAGCCCGGATATAGGACGAATCAGATGACTATTTTTTTATTCGAAATCGTATTTGCAAAACGCTTTACTAAGACACATGGATCACGTTATGCACCCTAAACCTAATACGGTAAATGGATGTTTAATTTCCGTCTTGCATGCAAATCAATCATTAATCCAACTCGACATATTATACTTGATACTTGGATTAAATCAACCGACTTAGAAAGCTCTCACATGTTAGGTTTAAATTATTGGATGCGCATTCATGCATTTAAACCGTTTTATCAACTTTTGCATTCAACCAACCAAGATCGATCAGTAGAGGCCGCTACCGTGGGCGGGATTGGGTGTCTGATTAAAGGGGTTCCCAATACGTACCTTCACCTCTTACTCAGAAACTTTGGATAGTGGACAACCTTATCCAGGGCGTACGAGAGTCATTCTAGAGATAAGATGCTAAAGAGGGACGATTTCCTTATCTTTAGTGCCTATGTCAAACGCTGCTTTGTGCTTCGATTTGACCGAGGTATAAGGTGGAATTCGAACGGGTTCCAGGAACCCCAAAAATGCTTGGTGGCGACTCCGAACATCTCTAATCGTTTCGAGACCCTTACCGAGACGAAACCGACCGACCTAAAACAATCCGGTCGAAAGCATTTTTACGCCGCCGAGCGTGGCTTTCAAAAGACCGCTGCATGTCCACAGATTGGCCTGGTGTGCAAGTGGCCTGTGACTACGGACCGCTATGTGGCCCCAAATCCACAGACCGAGACGTGGCCCATGTCCACAGTTTGGTGACTCCGCTGGGGAAAACTAGGACACTTACGTCTTTGTGATTCCTAGATGGTGAGACTCGAACGACGTCTTGGTTGGAATGCATTAATTGATATTACGGTCACGGTCGGGTTCCTTGTCCGGGCCCACAACCTAACCCTTTTCGACCAATTGGCTCGTCTCGTCGGCGTGAGTTTTCTCATCCCCGCATTTCGAATCCCGATTGAGTCAAGCATACCATTGACGTTACACATTTATGTTTCGTCAAAGAGCTTTCATCACTTTCGAGCACGAGGCTAGGGCACCCTCCTTACACATTTTGTTTAGATTGGTATCCCTCTCACAAATCGGGGTTTGATTGCTTGGTGTGTAACCCACCCTTCTAAGCCAAAACCTGTGTCAGCATAATTCATAATATAATGAACTGTGAGTGCTTATGTGCTACTTGATCATAAGTCCTTCCGTGTCATTTTCAAACTTTCAAAATCACCCTTTTGTGCCGTTATAATGGCCGTTTCAAACCTCGGTCTTTCGCCGACCGTTGCACGCCTTTCTAGGCCGTCGTAATGACGATTTTCAAACCCGGTTTTTATAACCATTTCAACACGCCTTTCTAGGCCGTCGTAATGACGGTTTTTCAAACCCGGTTTTTATAACCATTTCAACACGCCTTTCTAGGCCGTCGTAATGACGATTTTAAAACTCGGTTTTTCACAACCATTTCAAATCACCTTTTTAAGCCGTTATAATCGCCGCGTCTAGACACGGATTTTAACCCATTTCGCGCCGACAATGGCTCTTTCAAAACCCGAGAAAAGCACACACCGTTTTCTCGAGACACTTTCGAGATCCCGAGGACCATGCACCGTCCCCGAGACCTCTTCAAACATTTCAAACCCGATTTTCAAAACATACAATTTTGAATTTCAAAACCGTCTTGGGAAACAATAAACTGTTTTCCGAGCCGACTCAAACTCAAAACCGTCTTTTACAAATAAACTTAAGACAACCCTTTCAACTGGTCGACTTGCGGAGATCTCTATCTTCGGAAGCCGTCCATTAAGGCGATGAATGAATCTTTTTGAAAATTTCTATTTTCGAAAACTTCAGTCCACCATTCCAATTCCGCCTCATGTCTATCGAGTCGAAGCAAACGTACTTATGGGTCTTTACTTATGAGTCATCTCACCACGAGACCCGTCCAACGGCGTCGCGCCGTTACGTTGGACTCGTGTCAAAAGTTCGGTCAATACCGTCACGTCATAAATCGAGTCAGTACCGAGGAACCACACGCAGTCACCCTCATCTTGTTGAGTCTTATCTTTGTCTTGTCCTTTGCGTTGTCTGCGTTCAGTCTTTGACCCGTGTCGGATTGAGTTGTAATGTGAGCCGTTTTTCTGCCTCAGAGCCATGGCCCCGTCTTCAACTTCGTCTGTCAACAACAACAACAATGATAACAACGGAAATGTCACGACTGATCAGCTAACCAGCCTGCTCACCGCTCTTAAGGTCACCCTGGATCGCGTCGAGACCCGTATCGATGCCCTGGAAAACAAAGAAACTGGAGAATATAATACTCCACCTCTGACTGAAACTGAGAAGAGGCTAAAGCTTTTGGAGGAACAGCTCCTAGCCCGGGGTAACAATATCCATCTTGAGAACAACCGAAGGTTCGAACCTGTTGGGGATCAATTACCTGACAACTTTACCCTAACTGATGTGCCTAAGTTCAAAGGAGTGGAGGACCCGCCCAATCATATCCGTACCTTCAAAGACTACATGGCCATTAAAGGGGTCAAACAGGAACTTTTAACCCGGATCTTTCCGTCCTCTTTAGAACCGATCCCTCGTCAGTGGTACTATTCCCTTTATCCGAAAAACCTTACTACTTGGGATGAGGTCGCAGTTGAATTCGCCAAACAATACGCCGACAATGTTGAAATCCAAGCCAATACCCGTACTCTTGAGGTTCTAACCCAGAATGATAAGGAAGGGTTCACCGAGTTTTTAACCCGTTGAAGGAGGGTGAGTACTCAATTGGTCAGTAAACCGAGTGAATCAACTTTGGTGGAAAAGTTCGTCAACAATCTCCGCCCAGTGTATGCCAATCTACTAAGGTATCAAAATATCAAGACCTTTGAGGATCTGCAAATTCTGGGGACGCGCATTGAAGATGACCTCCAGAAGTGTGTCTTGGCCAAGACTACTGGCAGAGGCTACCAAGGATCCACCTCGACCGGATCTCGCCCTTATGGCCAGACAAACAAAATCGATGAGGTTAACCTCGTTGAACCCATCTGCTAAGATAGCTGAGCGCTCCCAGAAAGTGTTCACCAATATAGGGTCGACTTACGCAAGTGCTCTGAAGAGGCTTATGGACCAGGGAAAGTTACAACCAATCGGACCCACCCCGGATCCGACCGATGCTAAGAAGTCCCGGTTCTGGAACCCCAATGCCTACTGTCAGTACCATCAAGGGAGGGGGCATGATACTGAAACCTGCTTTAAACTCAAACACATCATCCAAGACATGATTGAGAAAGGAGATTTGCCTTTACCCCTACCGACTAAGCCAAACAACAAAACAAATCCTCTGGAAATCCACGCCATCTCCAACGATGAGCCAACTCTGGACTGTTCTCACCTCATCCTGCCAGTTGATGACGAAGTGAATGCCTTGGAGAAAGATCCCTCGGACGGGGTATTTGTGTTTAGTGCTGTGATGTGACCATAATTAGCGCATATTTAGCCCCCGAATTAGCCTTGTTCCCATGCTTTTTAGTGCATATTTGGGTCATTTATTGTCTTTAGTTCTTTGTTTTGCATATTCTTTGAGATTTTGATCCCTTGGTAGGAAAGGAGTGCAAATGTTACATTTTCATGGCAAAACGAGACTAAATTGATTGAATTCAATGACCAAGCATCAAGGAGAGATAAGATTAGAAGGCCTTTGTACATATGATAGTAGATGAGCAATGTCGAGAAAGGATCCTTGCGTCCCCGAGGAAATCCCCAAGGATTTTATGAAGAAAAGGGAAGAAAAGAAGAAGAAATAATGCTGATCTACAATCTGAGCGGCTTCTCCACAATCCGCCCGTCCTCCACAAGCACAATCCGTGCGTCTTCCTTCAAAGACGCCCGGGTTAGCAGCCACCAGAATCCGTCCGGATTCCCTTGAAGACGCCCGTCTTCCCCCGCCTGAATCCGCCCGTCCCGACTCCAATACGCACGGATCCCAGTACATCGAAATTTCGTCTTCTCCAAGCTACAAAGAAAGAAGCCCTTCCTTCGAAAAATACCGGCTCCTCCCTGCTCAATCTAAAAAGTGTAATTACTAGTTTAGCCCTTAGTTAACCCTAATGCATCCACCTAATTTCCACTATAAATACCCCATTAGTCTAATTAGAAGAGCATGTTCTTCTTATCAATTATTAGAGTAGTTAATATCAATCAAATCCCTCTTTAGTTTTGTAATCAACAATTAATCAAGTTTTAATACAAGTTTTATTTCCTTAATCTCTCTTTTGTTCATCCTTTACTTTGGGTAATTGAAGATTATTTGGGTTATTATTGGGAGATTGACAACCTCTCAATCAAGCATCAAGTACTTCTTTTATCTTTGCTTTATTATTGGAATCATTAGTAGGTATAATTCTCTTAATCCCGTTTTAATTATTGTTAATTACTTTCATTTATTCATCATGTTTCCTTTTGTTGGTATGATTGACAACCTTGCTAGCATGATCAACATGATAATGAGTGAGTAGTGACCTAGCTAGGGTTAATGGGTAATTAGGGGAAACCAACATGGGGAATGATTCATGCTTAAATTAATATGCTTTCATGATTTATTTGCTTGCTTGTTTTGATCTCAACTCATGCACATGTTATGTTTGATGAAATGCGAGCCTATGAATCCTTGCATTTTTTACCCATCACCTATCTTTTCAATGAGACTTGTAAGACATAAACCAACTCGAGTCTCATTAGAACATGCATGTTGTTGAGTAGGGAAGATTAAGTCGACTTGTAGGTGTTGTACAATCTAATCGATTCGGCTCCGGGACCCAAACTTTCCTAGGATTGTAAGATATAACCCAACTCAATCCATCACAACAATAATTGCTTGCTTATAATTTGAGAACATGTTTGTATGATCAATTCCCATGATTCCCCTATGACCCCATGACACTCTAGTGCTTTTTATCAATTGTTTACAACCCTTTTAATTCATCTTGCTTATTTACTTTCATTGCTATTTAGTTTAGTGACCTTCTACATCAACCCAAATTGTGACACCCCTAAGACACCACTAGTTTCAATAGAAATCTCATCTCAATTCCCGTCCCTTGGGATCCGACCTTTACTTGCCTCTTTACTAATTGTAGAGTTGTTTGTGAAGCTATAAATTGTGTTTTGATTCAGACGTGACCCAACGACAACATCTATTCAATTGTGAACACGAAACGGAACCGAACCAAAAAAGGCGCCGTTGCCGGGGACGGTGTTAGCTTGATTTATATTTTCTTACATTGTTATTAGTTGTGTCTTTCTTTGCCTTGGGGAAGTAAAACTCCTCAAGGTTTGTTCTAATTATTTTCAAGTTGTTTGATATTTTTCATGTCTAGAAGGTCACAAGGTGATTTGTTACCTTTTGATCGTGAAATTGAAAGAACTTTGACAACCAATAGAAGACTTGCTAGGAGGAATTTGAGAGGTATTGGTGAGGTTGTAGATATTCAACCAACTATTGAGTTCATCAATCCTTTTGCAAGAGAAGGTGAGGAGAACCCATTACAAAATACCACACAAAATCAACCTACAATGCCTAAGTTTTCATCACATTCCGTACCCACCGAGGAGAACCTACCCAATGGTACTCCCACACCACAACATTTGACCGGAAATTTTATTGCTAAATCCGCCTTTATCCAATTAGTCGAAAGGAGCCAATTTGGGGGGATGCCTAGTGAAGACCCTCATTCCCATATGGAAACCTTTTGTGACTATTGTGATGCGATTTCTCAAACCGGTGTAACTCAAGACCAAATTCGATGGGTCTTATTTCCTTTTTCTCTAATTGGCACCGCGAAACAATGGTTGAAGGGCCTTGATAAGGCCACTCTCGGAATTGATTCTTGGAAGAAGTTGGCTCTAGCTTTCTACAAAAAATTCTACCCACCGGAAAAGACTAACATGCTAAGAGCTCAAATTACGGGTTTTAAGCAAAGGGATGAAGAATCTTTGTATGAAGCTTGGGAGCGGTTCAAGGGAGTTTGTCGCTCATGTCCTCACCATGGACTTAGCGAGTGGTTCTTGGTACAACAATTTTGGAACGGTTTATATGAAGATTCAAGGAACATTCTCAATATGGGATCAAATGGAATGTTCACCGAAGTTGATGACAATCAAACATAGAACAAAATTGAGGAAATGGCGGTCCATAACTCAATATAGTAGACCTCGCAAGGCTACTAGAGGAGGAAAGCATGAAGTGCACTCCGTTACTCAATTGGGTGCTCAACTTAGTGCTCACATTGACACAATCAATTTGAACAAGTGAATGCTTTCCAAGCATACAAGAGTGGTACCCCTTATTCCAACTATTACAATGAAAACACCAAATTCCATCCAAATCTCTCATACAAAAGCCAAAATGTTCAAAATCCTCAAACAACATACACCCCACCTCCCATGAGAAACCAAAATCAAAGACCCTTTTACAACCAAAACCAAGGTTACCAAAATAAAAATCCATACAATCACCAAAATGACCAAGGTTTTGATGTTCAAAAAGCGGTCCTCCAAATGCAAAAGAATCAACAAGAATTTTTCACTCAAATGCAAAAAGATAGTCAAGCAAAGGAAACCACCATCAACAACATTCTAGCTCACACCAAGATGTTGGAAACCCAATTGACTCAACTAGCATCTTCAAGCTCACAAAGACAAAAGGGGCAATTACCACCTCAAGGTAATCCCCCAAGACATGAAACGGTTAGTGCCATTCACTTGAGAAATGGTACGAGGTATGAAGCACCGAAGAAGCAAGTTGAGGATGAAGTTGTGGAAGCTAGTGATAAGGAAGAAATTGTGCAAAACTCCAAGGATGGAGAATCATCAAAAGAAGAGATTTCAAAGAAAAATGAAGACAGGGTCAAGGAGAAGGAGCCCATTGTGATTAGACTTCCTTTTCCAAGTCGTCAAGCCAAGCCCAAATTTGATGACCAACTTGGAAAGTTTATGGAAATTGTGAAGAATTTGGAAGTCTCGATTCCTTTCACGGAATTAATCAATCACGTGCCGGCCTATGCGAAATACATGAAAGACATCCTCACAAAGAAGAAGTCGATCCGGAAACTTGAGACTATCGCCTTCACTAAGGTGAGTAGTGCAATACTTTAAGGGAGTTCACCTCCAAAACTAAAGGATCCGGGAAGCTTCTCAATACCGTGTACCATTGGCGACACCACGATCAACAAAGCCTTATGTGATCTAGGGGCTAGTGTGAGTGTTATGCCGTACTCGGTGAGTAAAAGGTTGGGGATGGGAGAGCTTAAGTGCACCAATATCACAATCCAAATGGCCGATAGATCGACGAAGACACCATTAGGGATATGGGAAGATGTCCCCGTACGAATTGGGAAGTTTTTCATCCCGGTGGACTTTGTCATTGTTGATATGGAGGAAGATTCCAACATTCCAATCATTCTAGGAAGACCCTTCTTACACACCGCGGGTGCGGTGATTGATGTAAAACATGGTGAGCTCGCTCTAGAAGTGGGAGATGAAAGCATAACTTTTAATCTTGACAAGACTATGAGAGCTCCCCGTTTACATGAACCGTGTTTTATGATCGATCGTTATAGTCGGAAGGATGAAAGGAAGAAGTTGGAACTCCAATGGAAGAAGAAAATTGAAGATGCTCCATTCAAAGAGCAAGTGAATTATGACAAGGAGAGCTTGCAAAGCTCACCAAAGTCAAGCAATGAAGAAGACGGCCTTATTGGCCAAGAAAAAGAATTGGGAGAATTGTCTCCACCAAATCAAGAGATTTTTATTGATCAACTTAATGAAGTTTGTGGTCTTTGGGACGACGAATTTGAAGGGATTTTTAATCCCTACATTGGTAATGCCATCGATCAAGACCGACAACAAGGGCCAAGGTCTATTGAAGAGCTTTATCACGATAATGAACAAGCGTTTGATTACTTTTTCAAGGTGTTGAGCAACATCAACAACACCTTGAACATGCCCCTTTGACATCTCATCAAGAATGAGAGTTTGGTGGAGTCCTCCCTAAACCACCATTTGTAAATATTTCTAACTCCCTAACTTGCATTTCATTTCTTAGATTGGATTTTTGTTATTTTTGGATTTTTATACTTTGATCAAGATAATTATCATGTTTGAGAGAAGTGAGGGAGGGACTAATGATTTCAATTGATGTGTAGTGCTTTAGCTTAGTTTGGGGATGGCAATTGCCTAGGCTATCTGTTAGAACACATTGGATTGATGATGCCAAGTCCCCTTGTTATTTGATTGTTTGCTCTTAGTTGACATAATTAGTGAATGAAGCAATCAAATGGACTTTCAACAAATGATTCAAGATGATCAAGCCAATCAAGGAAGTCAAGATAATGATACTTTCCAAAGCCTTAGTCGATATATGTAAGAGTAAGTGTAACATTCTCATTTAAGTCAAGTAATGGCAAAACCATGCAATGGTACGCTGTACCGTGGTTTATGATACTATCATACGGAGGATGAATTTTCGACCAAATGTTTTTAAGTGTCAAAACTTTGCAAACTTTAAACTTTAAACATTTGAATTTTCAAAAGCTTGAAAACAATCTGAAGTTTTGGAGTCACAAGCCCACTTGTCTAAGCCTCTAGATTTGTGCAAACACCTTTTACTAAAATGGCAAAAAAGACTTGTCAAACTTCTAAAGTAAGAAAAGTTTTTTGCCATTTTGGTAAATTGTCACATGTTGAGTGTAGAAGCTTTAAGTTTCTGATTTCTTAAGCCCCAAGCCTATAAGTCTAACACTTACCATCACTCAAAGCTATCATTTTAATATTGGATTTAATTTTTCAAAGTGTACTTACCTAAGACTAAATCCACTATAAATAGAGTGTCTTAGTCACATTTATTTCTCAAGACTTCCAAAGCATTTATTGTAAAAACCTTGCAAATCATTTGTGCATTTAAAGCTTTGTTCTTCAAGTGTTCGCAAAACGTTTTTCTGATTTTAAGTCTTCAAAATTGTTTTCGAAAAAGCTGTAAAACCTCCAAGTATCAGTTCGCTGTACTGTGACATGATGAGTTTGTTCCATGATTCTCGTGTTAGATCTTCATTGTAATCTCCATGTTCATTCAAGTGAACTCTTGAGATTCAAGATTCTGTAACACCTTGAGATAGAACCCATAAACTCTTGAAGCGGAGTAGCTTTAAGTTTGAGTGCAACCGGAGTAGGTTGGCGAGTTATTTTCATTGTAAGGGGTTTAGTAAGTTTGAGTAAATTTCTAAACAAGCAATAAAATAACGGTTGGACGTAGGCCTCGGAGTAGAGGCTGAACCAATTTTTAAATGTCGTTTGTTTGTTCATTTACTTTTACGTTCTTCCACTTTGCTATTTCTCGCATCTACCTAATCAAGTTCTGTGTCACAGTCACCTATACCGTGACATAGAACTGTTGTACCTTCTTGTGAACTTACATTCTATTAAGTTTCTCAAGTCTTGTACTTCATTATTCTTAGCTTAAAGTAGTTAATTAACTAAGTTAAGAATAAAATTTTTAAAAGGTACACCTAATTCACCCCCTCCCCCTCTTAGGTGTTAATCGTTCTTAACTCTTCACTATCCATGCCTTAGTAGTGCCCCCACAATGAAGAACACGAGATATGAAAAAGAATGGAAGAATGACAAGAGATATGCATTGTACACGGATGGAACTGAATCCGGGTACAAAGGGGTCGAATCCGAGCGGATTCAGGAGAATCCGCCCGTCTTCAGACAATCCGGGTATATTGGGTAGAAGACGCCCGTCCTGAAATGAGCTGAATTTTTGAAATTTTTGACTGTCAATGAATCCGGCCGTCCTGCATTCTAATCTACCCATCTTCAAAAATCCGCCCATCCTGAAGGGAAGACGCCCGTCTTCTTGGCTGAGGAAAACAAGAAAAATCCCTGTAAAGGAATCCGCCCGTCTTCTGCAGAAGACGCCCGTCCCGTGTTTGCAAATCCGAGCGTCTTCACTGAAAGACGCCCGTCTTTACGCGAGTTTTTCCCAACCCATAAAAGGCAGAATCTGCCCGTCCCGAGCAGAATCCGCCCGTCTTGCCCCTGCGGTTCAAATTTTTCGGGTTTTATAAACCCCCTCCCACATTTATTTCTTCATTCCTTCATTCATAACACTACTCAAAACCTCCAAAACCCTCATCCTCTCCATCACAAAAACAAGATCCCTCAACAACATTCACCAAAATCAAATCAAAACATCCTTTTAACAACAAATCAATCACTCCCTTTTTAATAAAAATCAAAACCAAGCACAAAATCTTCAACCTTTGAGTCGATTTTTGAATTCATAAAGGCAAAGCCTTTCATCTTTAAATCGATTTGGGTACACTAGAAATTGAAGATTTTTCACTCTTTTCTTGGTTTATTCATCAATGGCAAGGACTACTTGATCCTTCATGTCCTTTGCCTAGTTGGCCGGATAGAGAAGTCCTATTTCCGAGTGCATCTAGGGTTGTTCCGGGTGATAATGAGGTTGTCGGTAATGAAGAGGTTGATGATAACATTGATGAGGAAGCAAGTGAAGAAGGAGAAGAGGATGATGAGCAATGTGAAGAAGAAGGTGAAGAAGCGAGTGAAGAGGGAAGTGGCAATGAGACCACTTCTAATGAGGAAGATGATGATAGTGATGATATGATGGAAGATTAGCAAGCTTTGGAGGCTCCTACCCTCTCAAGGTTTGTCTATTTCTCTCTTTGTTTTAATTATTTTTCTTGATCATTGTTGGAGTAGTCCTAGCACCATAGAGGACTCACACCTTGGTACTTTTGAGGTGTTCTCATTTTATTGTTCCCACTTTCAAAATCCAAAATGACAAATTAGTTTCATGCATTGCATAGTGTGTGCATGAACTACACCCATCCTTAGGACATTAGCAATAATGTCTAGATCGGTTTGGGGAAGTCAATGCATACACAACGGGAGGTAATCTAAATTATCCTCTCCGTCATAAACAAAAACCATGCATCATGTAGTGTAGATTAGTGTAGCTTGCATTTAGTGTAGAAATCATGCATCATATTTGCATAATTTCCCATCATTTTGGCCATTGAGGACAATGCCCATATTAGTGTGGGGATGGGGAATTCTAACTTAACTTTTATTTAAAAATCCAAAAAAATTGAAAATTTTCAAAAATCCATAAAAATTTGAAAATTGAAAAACCCAAAAACATGTTTATTTCTTTTGTAGTGTAGTCATGTATATATTGTTATATATATTATGTTTGTTCTATCCTTGTTCACATTGATTGACTACGCCACATCCGAGACATGAGGATCATGAAGACCGCATGGTATGATCTTTCCAATCTCCTTTTTCCTCTTTATGTTAATGACTATGTGGCTTTGTTTTGATTGATGCGGTATAACAATGTGAACTTAGGACTTGCATTTAGTTTATATGTCATATTAGGTTATAGAATCACTTGCATTAGGATGTATATAATAGTTGAATCATGGCATATAGTTGCATTTAGATAAAAAGTTTTGAAAAAGTGCCTAATTGAGAACTTTGACAAGAGCAACTAAGCCATTACAAATACTTTTTCAACTTAAGACTTTGCCTACTAGAATGGTTGTAAAACACCCTAGATTGCGTCATACTAGTGTCTTTTGACCCATGACCCAAAGCCTAGTCAAGGGTTTGCATGTGAGTCACCTATCCAACCCCGTGATGCGATGTGGACTTGGTTAACTTGTCTAGGTGACCTTGATTGACCTTGTGGTAAGGCAACCCAAAAATACTTTCTATCAATAAGCTTGAAGTGCTCATTTCGAAAATTTTGTCATGTGGAAGTAATTTAATGCCAAGGAAACCTCAAATGTTATGAAATGTTGAAATGTTGAGAAATTTAGTTGTTTTGATGGAGGCGTACCACTTCGATGTGCTTTGGAGAGGGATCCATTGAATTGGGCCCCCACACGGTTGTGAATTCGACCGCCCAGAGACAGAGTGACTATCACCCCGAAAAGCTATTGTCTAGAGGTTAACCGGTTGCCTAATAAGCGATTGGCGAAAGCAAAGGACACTAGCCCGGAAGGGACAAACCCCATCTTAAATTTTTGAAATGTGAAAGTTCAATGAGGTCAATTTTGAATACTAGTCATATCCACCCTTGTTTATAACGATTTGAGCATTTCATTCCCAAAAAGCCTTTTTGTCAAGCCACTTTGTCGAGCTTGGGACGATCCATGACCTTTACTTTTGTAGAGAATTCGAGACTTGTCATGTCATATGCTAATAGCATCATAGGGATCATCATTCCACCACCATCCGATCGCTCTTGACGAAAGCATTTGGAAATTGAGGATGAAAGTAGTCTAGTTTAACACCATTTGGAGGTGATTTAGTGCCATCCTCTTAGCCTTAGTAATTTGTTGAACTAGTATTTGTGAAGGATTATATGCTCTTAAATTTGTTCTCTTTTGGTTGCCTCCGCCACTTGATGAGGAAGTGGCTATTCCTTTTGTAGATGCATCCATTATTTGATTTTGTGTGCTTAATGTTTGGATGTGTCGCCATTTTGGCAAGACCCACCTTGCCTTGCAAGAAGGCATCCTACCTCATGGTTGTCTTTTTGTGATTTGAAGGGGCGGAGTGAGACCCGCTAATTGTCTCATATCGGCTATGTTATTACGTTAGTTTAAATAATGGTCCTAGTCTTTGTCACCTCTTTACTCGGGACGAGCAAAGGTTCGGTTTGGGAATATTTGATGTGACCATAATTAGCGCATATTTAGCCCCCGAATTAGCCTTGTTCCCATGCTTTTTAGTGCATATTTGGGTCATTTATTGTCTTTAGTTCTTTGTTTTGCATATTCTTTGAGATTTTGATCCCTTGGTAGGAAAGGAGTGCAAATCTTGCATTTTCATGGCAAAACGAGACTAAATTGATTGAATTCAATGACCAAGCATCAAGGAGAGAAAAGATTAGAAGGCCTTTGTACATATGATAGTAGATGAGCAATGTCGAGAAAGGATCCTTGCGTCCCCGAGGAAATCCCTAAGGATTTTATGAAGAAAAGGGAAGAAAAGAAGAAGAAATAATGCTGAGCTACAATCCGAGCGGCTTCTCCACAATCCGCCCGTCCTCCACAAGCACAATCCGTGCGTCTTCCTTCAAAGACGCCCGGGTTAGCAGCCACCAGAATCCGTCCGGATTCCCTTGAAGACGCCCGTCTTCCCCCGCCTGAATCCGCCCGTCCCAACTCCAATACGCACGGATCCCAGTACAGTGAAATTTCGTCTTCTCCAAGCTACAAAGAAAGAAGCCCTTCCTTCGAAAAATACCGGCTCCTCCCTGCTCAATATAAAAAGTGTAATTACTAGTTTACCCCTTAGTTAACCCTAATGCATCCACCTAATTTCCACTATAAATACCCCATTAGTCTAATTAGAAGAGCATGTTCTTCTTATCAATTATTAGAGTAGTTAATATCAATCAAATCCCTCTTTAGTTTTGTAATCAACAATTAATCAAGTTTTAATACAAGTTTTATTTCCTTAATCTCTCTTTTGTTCATCCTTTACTTTGGGTAATTGAAGATTATTTGGGTTATTACTGGGAGATTGACAACCTCTCAATCAAGCATCAAGTACTTCTTTTATCTTTGCTTTATTATTGGAATCATTAGTAGGTATAATTCTCTTAATCCCGTTTTAATTATTGTTAATTACTTTCATTTATTCATCATGTTTCCTTTTGTTGGTATGATTGACAACCTTGCTAGCATGATCAACATGATAATGAGTGAGTAGTGACCTAGCTAGGGTTAATGGGTAATTAGGGGAAACCAACATGGGGAATGATTCATGGTTAAATTAATATGCTTTCATGATTTATTTGCTTGCTTGTTTTGATCTCAACTCATGCACATGTTATGTTTGATGAAATGCGAGCCTATGAATCCTTGCATTTTTTATCCATCACCTATCTTTTCAATGAGACTTGTAAGACATAAACCAACTCGAGTCTCATTAGACCATGCATGTTGTTGAGTAGGGAAGATTAAGTCGACTTGTAGGTGTTGTACAATCTAATCGATTCGGCTCTGGGACCCAAACTTTCCTAGGATTGTAAGATATAACCCAACTCAATCCATCACAACAATAATTGCTTGCTTATAATTTGAGAACATGTTTGTATGATCAATTCCCATGATTCCCCTATGACCTCATGACACCCTAGTGCTTTTTATCAATTGTTTACAACCCTTTTAATTCATCTTGCTTATTTACTTTCATTGCTATTTAGTTTAGTGACCTTCTACATCAACCCAAATTGTGACACCCCTAAGACACCACTAGTTTCAATAGAAATCTCATCTCAATTCCCGTCCCTTGGGATCCGACCTTTACTTGCCTCTTTACTAATTGTAGAGTTGTTTGTGAAGCTATAAATTGTGTTTTGATTCAGACGTGACCCAACGACAACATTTATTCAATTGTGAACACGAAACGGTACCGAACCATGCTGCCAATATGCTCACCATGTTCCAACAGGTTGAGGAAGTCATAGCCAGTCTCTCCGAAAGGATCACCCGACTTTATGATGCCTACCGTCGACTTATCTTCAATCCTCCAATGCCACACCCGAGGGAGAGTCCCCCGAGCACCCAAAACTACCCACACCAGGACGAATTGCTCCCGCGATCATTCTGGCATGCACCTCACAATAACCAACCTTAAAATAATCAACCCCACAATAATCAACCCCACAAAAACCACCCCCACAAAAATTACCCTCACAAGAATATCCCTCACAAAAACTACTTACCAAGGAATACCCCTCCAAGGTGCCTTCGAGATCCTGAAATCAACGGCATCTGGAGAGATGATGTTGAAGATGTCTACCTGGTCCCAGAGAAAGAGAAACGGGCGAAAGAGATCGGTCATCTTACCCGGTTCGGACGCCCCTATCAGAACCTGAACAATCCAACGGTTGTTCCAACGACGAATGACCAAGTCGTCCCGGAAGTAGACACTCAACCGAGGGCTCCTGAGAATTCAATCCTCAAACAGCTTCAGAAGGCAAAAGCTGAGATCTCGATCTGGCAACTGATCGTAACGTCCTTTGAGCATCGACAAGCTTTGCTACAGGCCTTGGGAAAATTAACTGTGCCCTCCACCTCTTCCCCTGAAGAAATAGTGGCACATATGACGAGGGACGCCCCTGACTTGAACAACCCGGTCGTCTTCTCTGACGAAGATATCCCTCTCTTCGGAGCCAATCATAACCTCGCCCTGTACATCACCGTACAATGCCTCAAGAAGAATGTGCCCATGGTACTTGTAGATGACGGATCCGCGGTGAATGTCATTCCCCTCAAGACTGCTAACAAGCTGGGTATTAAGAAAGCTGATTTGGTCCCAACAAATCAAGGAGTACGCGCCTACGACGGCACTCGTCGCAAGGTCGCGGGGCTCATCACTCTGACCGTCGCAACCGGACCGCTGGAAAGACAAACTAGTTTTCAGGTGGTCGACATCGACGCCTCTACCATGGCTTTCCGGAGCCAATCTACCATGGCTTTCCGGAGCCAATCTATGACTCTGTGGTCAGGGCTAGGTACCCGGGTGGAAGTCTTCCAGGACTGCTACTTTATCCCCGACAACACCAAAGCTGCATCAACCGAGTCTAAGTCGTTGTCATGCCTCGATGGACAAGCTGTCACTCTCCTCTTTGGGGAAGATAACATCAAACACCTCGACTATGAGGACATTATCAACATCGCCCTGAAGGACAATCAATTTGACCCAACCGCCTTGATCTCCGACACTGACCCGGAGTAAGCTACACAGGGCTGGAGGAAAACCGTCAAGTGGACCGATCGCCAAGGCCGTATTCTCAAAATCACAACTGGAGAAGGCCCTATGTTCAAGGAGGGAAGCGAAGAAGAACCTGAATCTGAGCCTGAGTCGGAGTCAGAGTCTGTCGTAGCTCCTAACACTCCTGATGTCCCAGTCAAGGTCCCCTTCCCACTGTTCTATCACAAAGTCGTGGCTGATTCAGAGGCTGAGTCTACTAGGGTCACCCCCACTCCCATGAAAGGTGACAACCTGGAGCCTGTTCCAGCGGCCACCTCCTCTGTTGTGTCGCCTCTGACTGACCACGAGATGTCTGTTCTCTCCGAGCTTTTCGCTCGTGTCAACTTAATGAATGCTACGTTTTCTTATGACTCATCTCAATTTAACTGCAATGCAATTCTGAATGACTACAAGGAATTTGACTTGAGTGACTACCCACCTCACCTAGCCAAATAACTTGACAAACGGGAAACCAAAACCCCCATCATTGAGGAGACCGAACCTATTAAAGTAGGGACCGATAATACACCTCAAGAACTTAGGATAGGGACAACCCTGGACCCCTCGGAAAGACAACAGTTCATTGACCTCCTCCACGAGTACAAGGACGTATTCGCCTGGTCGTACAGAGATGTGCCTGGGATTGACAAAGAAATTGCAGAGCACCGGATACCCATTAATCCCGGAGCTAAACTCGTGAAGCAGAAGCTACGCCGGATGCGTCCTGAATGGGCCCTAAAAATCAAGGAAGAAGTGGATAAACAGTTCAAGGCTGGTTTCATTAAAGTGTCTGAATACTCTGATTAGGTGGCCAACATTGTGCCCGTACCAAAGAAAGACGGAAGAATTCGGGTTTGCGTCGACTTCAGGGATCTGAACAAGGCGAGTCTAAAGGACGACTTCCATTTGCCACATGTGGACATTCTGGTGGACAACATCGCCGAACATGCCCTCCTATCATTCATGGACGGGTATGTCGGGTACAACCAGATTAAAATGGCTGAGGAAGACATGCACAAGACAGCATTCACTACACAGTGGGGTACATATTGCTACACAGCCATGCCCTTCGGTCTTATCAACGCCAGGGCTACCTATCAAAGAACCGCTACCACTCTCCTACATGATATGATGCACAAGAGGTAGAGGTGTATGTCGATGACATGATCGTCAAATCAAAAGAACGGGACGGCCACATCAACGCCCTTCGGAAATTCTTCGCTCGTCTGTGGAAATATAACATGAGACTAAATCCTCAGAAGTGTGCATTCGGGGTCACCTCCGGAAAACTTTTGGGATATGTCGTCAGCAAAAGAGCCATTGAGATTGATCCAACCAAAATCAAAGCCCTTCAGCAAATGCCTCGGCCTAGGAACGAGAAGGAGATTCGGGGATTTCTCGGTCAGGTCCAGTACATCAGCCGCTTCATTGCCAAACTCACCATGATTTGTGAACCTATATTCAAGAAGCTTCGCGCCTCCGATCACACCGATTGGGACGACGAATGTTAAAAGGCCTTCGACAGGATAAAGGAAATCCTGTCCAAGCCTCCTGTCCTCATGCCACCTCAAATGGGGATTCCTTTATCCCTATACCTGACTGTTACTAACACAGCCATGGGAGCAATGTTAGCACAAACAGTCGACGGCGAAGAACGAGCCATCTACTACATCAGCAAAAAGTTCATCGAGTACGAGACAAGGTATACCGAACTGGAGATGACATGCCTTGCCCTAGTATGGTCAACAAAGAAGCTACGGCATTACATGCTCAGCTACATGGTCCACATCTACTCCAAGATGGACCCGGTCAAATACATCTTCGAAAAACCCGTACTAAACGGAAGGCTGTCTAGGTGGATGCTCATGCTGTCTGAGTTTGATCTCAAGTTTGTACCCCTCAAGGTTATCAAGGGAAGATCAGTTGACGATTTCCTAGCTGAAAATCCCATCAACGAGGACTCAACGACTGACACATGGTCACTTCCTGACGAAGACATCCTTTGTGCGGATTCCGACGCATGGGACCTATTCTTCGACGGTGCATCTAATCTGAGAGGCTTCGGGGTAGGAATCCTTCTAATATCACCGGAGGGAGAACATGTTCCGATCTCGGTCAAGCTAGACTTTGCCGTCACCAACAATGCCGCGAATATGAAGCATGCCTCATCGGCCTACAAGCAGCCATCACACTTGGCATCAAGAGACTGAGGGTCCACGGCGATTCCTCGCTAATCATCAACCAGGTGTCCGTATCATGGAAAATCCGATCTGATAGCTTAGCTCCCTACCGAGCAAAGATCAATCAAGAGGCCGAGTTCTTCGACCAAGTTGACTATTTTCATCTGCCGCGAGTGGAAAATCAATTTGCTGATGCCCTGGCGAAACTTGCCGCGTCGTCAACATACCTGACGACATGACATCGATGCCCCTATGTGTCAAGAGAAGGAGCGAGTCAGCTCACAATTTTGCCATCAACGACGACGAGGAAAGCTATGATGAACCTTGGTACCAAGCCATCCTCAACTACAAAACCAAAAATGAATTCCCTCCCAACTCTGGTCAAAGAGGACAAAGAGCCATCCGTTTACTTGCATCACAATTCGTGATAAACCAAGATCAACTATACAAAAGAACACCCCAAGGAATTCTCCTCCTTTGCATTGACCATCACAAAGCAAAAAAAGTCATGGGAGAGGTCCACGACGGAGAATGTGGCCCTCACATGAGCGCAATTATGCTTACTCGAAAAATCACATGGCTAGGTTACTACTGGACCACCATGGAAGCCGATTGCCGTAACTACGTCAAACATTGCCACAATTTCCAAATCTTCGCCAACATACAACACATACCGCCATCCCTTTTATACACCATGACGTCACCCTGGCCTTTCTCAACCTGGGGCATCGACATCATCGGGAAAGTCAACCCGGTAGGCACCAAGGAGCATTGCTTCGTCCTCGTCGCCATCGACTACTTCACCAAATGGGTGGAAGCACAGTCATATGCAGTCTTGACCGCCAAACAAGTGGCCAAGTTCATTCAAAACAACATCATCTGCCGGTATGGGGTACCCCATGAAATAATCAGCGACCAAGGCTCTCACTTCTGGGCGGAAACTCAAGCTTTACTGGACAAATACAAAATCAAACGACATTGATCATCCCCCTACCGTCCCCAAAATAACGGAGCGGTGGAGGCAGCGAACAAAACTCTTGTCACCATTATCAAGAAAATGCAAGACAACTACCGCGATTGGCCGAGCAAACTCCCATTCGCACTCTGGGGATACCGAACCTCCATTCGAACACCGACAAGCGCCACGCCCTTCTACCTAACATATGGTATAGAGGCGGTTCAACCGGTAGAGTTAGAGGTCCCTTCTCTACACATCCTACTGGAGAGTCAAGTCCCTGAGGCGGAATGGACCCGTCAAAGGTACGAGCAACTCACTCTCCTAGACGAACGGCGACTCAACGCCTTGCACAATGTCCAGCTATACCAACGACGTATACAACGGGCATTCAACAAGAAGGTTAAACCCAGGAACATCCAGGAGGGCGACTTGGTCCTCAAGTCGGTTTGAGCATCGTTACCCGTCGATCCGAGGGGGAAATTCAAACCCAACTGGGTCGGGCCATACCTGGTCAAGAAAATACTTTCGGGGGGCGTAGTGAGACTGAGTGACCTAGATGGGGAGGATTTTACAAACCCGACCAACCTACACCAACTCAAGAAATACTACCCTTGAACCCTAGCAATAGACGACCTAAGCCTAGTTTTACAACTAGCAACCACCTCAACCCCTTTTCAAGTCAAGTTCCTCAACGTGTTCTGATTTGAAATTGCATGTTTTATCGAGTCTAAGCTGCGGCACCTTGCCCGTTTCGAATGTCCTTTGATCTGTCAAAGGCAACATCCATTTGCACTAAAACAAAAACCCCTGAACTACGAGCATGGTTTGATTTTACCTCTTCAGGTGAATACGTAGGCAGTCCCTCTTATGCCTGAGGGATACAACCACAAAACCCAATCAAAATTTACAAAACATTTCGAACTACGATCATGGTTTTATTTCACCTCTTCAGGTGAATACGTGGGCAGTCCTTTCTTACATAAGAAGGATACAACCATTCCCACAATCAAAAAAATTACTCACGTACAAAAAAAACATCCCCATCAAAAAAAAGAGGAAAGGAAAAACATTCCCCTTTCCCACAAAAAAAAAAACAAAAATGAGCCTTTCTCCCTTTCCACAAAATACCTCTTTCTTAAGTGCAAATGTTTAGGACGATTCAAATCGAATTGCCTTTACAAAATGGATGGAAGAAACAAGCGTTCACAATCTTCGACACGGGCAATCCTCTTATTTAATTAATAATGGGAGGGATTACAATTTCAACAACAAATAAAGCTAGACGAGTCTAGAACTTATTGAAGCTAAGGTGTCAACTAAAACACCTCACATAATAAAACTAGCACAAAACACACAATAACTAGCTAGTACAACATAATAAAAACTCACATCGATAATACAACATAATAATAAAACGGGTAATGGAGGTCTTCACTCTTACATTCTACCCTTGCCTTTTCCCTCGGGGTACATCTTCCCCTTGTTCTTCTTGTTGGCCCGCCTATTATCGACTTCCTCCTCGGAACGGATCCTCAACGAATCTAAGACGGCGACGGCCTCCGGTCTAGCACAAGACCCCATGTTCGACCCAAAAAGAGCCAATGCACGGCCCACCACATTCTTGGGGCGGGAACTCCTCCTCTTCGGTGGTCTCATCACATCGGGGGTAGCTCCATCAACATACTCCTCAAAGAAGGCACGGTTGGCCTTGCCGACCTCTCGATACTTCAAGTCGACAACCTCGTCCTTACGAAATTTGGATCTCTCTTCAAAGGACGGAGCACGTGACCACTTGACATAAGCGGGAGTCACCCATGGCGTGGCAACGGGGTTTGGTACCTCCTAAAGCAGCCGAGTGGCCCAACATCTTTCGAAGAACTCCACAAGCTCGGAGTTCCGGAAAACATTCTTTTTGACAAGAGTATCTTGAGCGGGCACCTTTTGTTGACGCCTCATTTGCCTCATGAGCCTTTCGGGATAAATGAAGGAAACAACCTTCAAACCCACTAGCATCAAAGAACGAGGACTAGCACCCGAAGCGAGCAACCCCGTGAAGGACCTCAAGTGCCACCACGGCACCACCCAACGGATGTGAGGACCACCCTCCTCCGCCAATCTCGCGGCCCAATAAGCCTCGGTAGAAGCAAAACTATACGGGTACAACTTCTTCCTCATGGTAAGGTGACGGAAGGAATAAGAAGATGGATTAACCGGAGGCTCTACATACCTTAGCCTCCGAAGGAGGGAGCTTCTCCACAAGAGCCTTCCTTGTCCAAAGCTTAGATGATCTCTCCAAGCACCAATCATGATGGATCTCTACCATGCTCCATTTGTTCAACCACATGAATAAGGGTCATGCTACCATAGCATTTTGGCCTCTCCTTCTTCAAAACATCAACAAAGAGGTACACATAGAAAAGGCAAAAGGCAAGAGCCCTTCTCCTAGCCACCTCCGAAACATTGGCATCTAATCGATTTGAAAAGATGTTGATAAGAGCCAACATATCCACACCATGTGGAGCAAGAAGAAAGTTGACTCGACTTGTAGACAAACCCAACATGGAACGGAATTTCTCCTTGTAGCACAACCGAGTCGGAGGAAGCACCGGAACACAACCTGGCCACCCACCAATGGCTCCAACTTCTTCGGCAAGAGGACAAATCTCACCTTTCAGGAAAACGAAAACATGGTGTTTCGAATCCCAGAACCGAGAACATGCTTCAAGAAATGAAGGTTGCACCTTGACTTGACGAAGCACCAACAATTGACCAACTCCCATGCAAATGAGTTGATACTTTTCGGGAGGCGACAAATCCCGGCACCATTGTCGCAATGCGTTCTCAAAAGCATCCATGAAATATTTTGTGGAAGAAGAAGAAGAAGTTTTGTCAAGATGTTCTTGTGTTTCGGATGATGAAACAATGAAGCGCAAACATCACTATTTATACAAAAATAATCAGCGCGTTTTTCAGAAAAAGGGAAGAGCCGGCTTCTATCGCCAGGCTGCTCGCGCCTCTTTGAGGCTTCCCCAGGATTCCCGCTGTTGACTTGTCTCTTTCAACTTGTATTTTCTCCTCACACCTCAAACCTCCGCCAGGACGCTCGCGCCTCTTTGGGATGATCTAGGACATTTTTGTGTTTCCTCACACTCACATTTCCTTGTTTCGCATTTTAGGAAATCCGACACGGTTTCCATGACGCAGCTTTAAACAAACGGATTTTTCTTTCTTTTTTAAGGGGGGAAGGGCTAGTCGCCCCGATCCGCGACGGATCGTTTCCATGTCAGTCGAAATTCCGAAAAATTTTCGCTACAATTCTCCATCAAAATAAAATCGAAAATTGATAACACGACGTCAATTTCCCTCAAACTTCAAGCACTCACAAATTCGAGTCTTGATCTCAAAAATCAAATACACTCGCGAAAATCTTTTCGAAAATTCATCCTTGACGGTTTGAGTTTGAAATTTTCCGAGTCACAAATCAATTTCAATAATTTTCAATGCAATTTAATTCAAGACACGAGTTAATTGCTTAATTTTTCAAATTAATTCCTTTTATCCCAACGTGACGACTTGTCACGAAAATCCTCAAAATTCAAATTTTAACTCCAAGTCATCTTGGTTAATTTTTGTTCAAATGCTTTTTACGTGTTTACGTTTATGCATACGTGCTACCTGTTGCCTGTTTTCTACACTAACGATGCAGGAACTGGTGCGAAGCAAAAAGGAGAATCGACAGCCGACAGCGCTCCTCCGAAACACAACACAAAAAAGCCAAAAATCACAAAATAAACCACAATCCAAAAACACATATATACAAACCGCCTCACGCAAAATACATCGACACACGTTTGATACGGACAATTGACCGCACAAACAGGATCCAGTACAGACATCTATCATACAGACACTGGCCTAAAATAACCATCTATCATACGGACACTGGCCTAAGACAAAGAACTGGAGGCTATCAGCCACCTACCAAACTAAGCACTCTCTATCCTCTCAAACTGAAAAGAAAGGGAGCAACACAAGAAACAGAGGAGCAACAACGGAAGCAGAGGTGGTTACCATAACGATAATACCTCGTTCCTGCTCCACGACAAAAATGAAGATAGTGTCTTGCAGACTTCGGATGATGAGGAGGCCAAGAAGCGTGATACGATGCACCACCCCGGTGCTGACCCCCAATCATCAGCCATCCTGTCTATGAGCCACAATGAAAAGAACAAGCCGGCCACATCGGCCGCCTCTCCTCCTCTACGGAAGCATCCTCCACCACCGCCTCAAATCCAGCAGCCTCCTCGGTCGTCTCTTTCCCTCCAGGATCATCTTCCTCCTCCAGTACCTCAATAACGGACCCCATAGGTCCCAAATGGTACCCTACGATCAAAAGAATAAACAAAAAACGTCAGCCGAAATTTCGGCATTATGACGGCGTAATAAAAAAGAGACAAACCCAAACAACACAACCTACAAGGCAAAAGAAGGACAATCCCGCTTAAAATCCAACCAAACAAAACCTTTCAAAAAAAACAAAAACAAAAGCACACAAAAAAAATGACTCACCCCTCTTTTCAAGCAAAAGACGAGTCAAAACCACCA
Organism: Silene latifolia; assembly: GCF_048544455.1. Classification (NCBI taxonomy): domain Eukaryota; kingdom Viridiplantae; phylum Streptophyta; class Magnoliopsida; order Caryophyllales; family Caryophyllaceae; genus Silene; species Silene latifolia. The sequence continues at coordinate 75,743,958 of NC_133526.1, read as the reverse complement.
CAAAAAAAAAGCGGCGTTCCAAGACCCGTACAAGGTCCGCCAACGAACCAAAAATACATTCCCAAGGCATTGGGAAATTTTTCTATGGCTCGAAAAGGCAATTCATGCGCTAATTTGAGCACAAACCGGTCAAAAATTCAAAAACGACCACGAAAAGGGCAAACGTGATTTTATCACGCCCCAAGGTGACCTAAACTACCAATAAGGTCCATTTCAAGGCAAACTGACTCAATTCAAGCTCAAACAGACGCTTATTTTGTCAGACATAAGACCGTCACAAAAGGCAAAAACTCCAATTTTGCCCACAATACCCGACAAAGGTCCACAATGGCAAAAATGATCTTTCCCGACTACAATACAACCTAGTGGGACCCATTATCCAAGTAAATAAACTTGGCATTGTGAAATGAGACGGTTTCTCACCTCACTCACGTTTTTCAAGCATGAGGAGCGGGAACGGGGTCCAAAATGCAAATAAAAGCACCCTTATACTCCTAAACAAGTTTCTAACCTAATGCAATCATCAATTTCACTCAAAATGGGCTCAATCAAAAACGTCCAAATCGATTTTCTAGGGTAAAATTCCGCCCTAATTCAATTAAGCTAAAGATCAACAAAAACAAATGGGTTCGAGAGGAAATGCATACCTTGAGACGACATTATTGTTGATGGCACGAACAGAAGCTAGCAAAGGTCCTTCAATGGCGACTTTTGCGGGTTTTGTGTCGAAGGTTGAAGATGAATGAGGAATGAAATGCAGACCGACCTCGCGTCTTTTTACATAAAAAAGGGAAGCCCCTTTGGTTCGCCAGGTGGCTTGCGCCTCAATCAGGCATCCCTTACTCTTCCAGCGAATTTTGGGCTTTAGCCCAATTTCCACATAACAAACTTCAAATTTTCATTGACGATATCAAAAATCGTCATTCTCTCAAAGACAAAAATAATATGAAAATTCAAACTTCGCTATTTTCAAAAATTTCAACCAAACGGCGATCAAAACCGCCAATAATAGTGAAAATTCAAAATTCGCTATTTTCTCCAATTTCAAAAATAATAGTGAAAATTCGAAATTCGCTATTTTCTTCAATTTCAAAAATAATAGTGAAAATTCAAAATTCGCTATTTCTTCAAATTTTCAAACGACGGCATATAAAACCGTCATTTCCAAAATAATGGTTGGAAATTAAATTCACAATTTCCATCAAATGTCAACGGCGGCACATAAACCGTCACTTCAATCAATGGTGAAGATTCCAAATTCACTATTTCCGTCAAATGTCAACGGCGGCACATAAACCGTCACTTCAATCAATAGTGAAGATTCCAAATTCACTATTTCCATCAAATGTCAACGGCGGCACATAAACCGTCACTTCAATCAATAGTGAAGATTTTAAATTCACTATTTCCATCGCATGTGAAGAGTCTATTGATCCAAAATACTCAAGAGGGGGGGGGTGAATTGAGGATTTAAAACTTTTGAAAGCTTTTTCGATTATATGAATATAATTGATTATTTAAAGTTTATTGATTAAACTTTAACTAATTGCCTAATGAATGTAAAACGAAATATGCAAACAAACGAAAGAACGAGGAGACACACGGTTTTTGAAATGGTTTAGTTTCACAAGTCGAAACCTACGTCCACTATTCTCGATTAATAAATTTAGTACCTTTCTACGGATTACAAATTTACTAACCCAACTCGTACAACTAACTCTAGCAGTAACTCAATGAGTACCGTTAAATACTCGAGTGACTAACTTACGCTAATAAGAAAGCACTAATGATTCTTGCAAAGGTTCACGTTAATGAACAAGTAAGAAATCAACTAAGCACTATTATCTTATAACTATAACAATAAGAACGAGTATATGAGTTTAAAAACACATGACCTTTCAGAAATAACGAATCGGTTTTTCTGCTTGAAAACACACGGTTTGCTTTGTAAAATTAAAATCAATTTTTATGCTTAAGGTCTCTACCTTAGATGTTGTAAAGTGTAAAGTATTTATAGGAAAGAGAGAGTAGGGCAACTCGGTTTACAAGAACCCTAATTGGCCGAATAAAAGAGATATGTTAACAAAACATATCTTCTATTATCTCTTTCCTAAAAGCCTTAAAAGATAATAAAGAATATTCCAAAAGATAGAATATAATCTATTCAAATATTATCTTTACTATAAATTCTAAGATATGATAAGATTTCCTAAAACAAGAATATCTTTTATCATAAACAAATGTATTAAGTAAGATATATAAGATATGTAAAGATATTATTATAGAATAAAATCTTTACCAAATATACCCTAGGTAACACGAGATGTCACGGCTCATAAGCCCTATCACTCGTGCAAACCCTAGCTTAATATATGGGTTAGAATTTAGGTTTTAAGAGAGGTTTTGTTGAAACCCTAATTAGTAGCAAGGTCCAACTCATAAGTTGGTCCAAAACAACTACTAGTTAATGTTCAACATAAAACCGAACTCCGCACTAAACCGGGCTTAATTAAATAAATACTTTTATCAAAATATTTAAAATAAACTTTAAAAAATTTTCAAAACAATTTTGAAACACTATAAGTCGTGTATAATAAACTCAGCATCTCAATGTTATAGTAGGGGAGCTAAAACATTGAGCTCTTTTACTAGTAATGTTATAGCTGCAAAGCTATAACTTTACCAATTCAAGAAACTCATTCTTGGTTATCATTACGAAATAATCACCTATACTATTCTAATCTTCAAGAAGATCTTCGAGTATAGGCTACGTCATCATCCAAGTTTGATTAATCTTTAGACGGACTTCGTCTTCACATAAATCTTAAATGAATATTTATATCGTTTGATCTTGAATAGAGGCTTAAACATTTCATACTATCATCACAATCTCCTTTGTTGCTTGCTTGTAATAAATTGATTCTAAAACACTTAGACAAACGATTACGCGCAACAAGTATATAAAATATAAAATACCTTGACATCATCAAAACACAAACATATAAGCTATATGGTTCAACAAATTCCTCCTTTTTGATGATGGCAAGCCTCCTAAAATTGTGACTAAGTATGTAGTTTCCCCTCAATATAATACCGTCATCTTAATAATAAAGATCAACGCAAGATCAAAACGATTTATCAAAAACCGAAACTTTAAGAGACAATCGGTCTTGACAAGGAGCAAGCTTAGGTAGATGCTTACGATAGACGTTCTTTCCCCCTCTTGACATCATCGAAAAGTTAAGAACAAATCAAAAATGTCTATAATAATATAAGACGAGACAAGAGATAAAACGTCATAAAGAGCAAATTTAGCACGCATAACTAGAAGTATCTAGAAAATTAATTATCAAACAAACTTAAGAAAACATGTTTAAAGCCGATGGGCCGAATGAGACACATGTTTAGATAAACACTTGGGCCATAATCCACAAGTGCATGCCAAAAATTGGGCCGAATGAGAAGTTTGCAAAACACACCATAAGAAAATGAAAAAGAAAGCTAAAAATAGACAGGGCTAAATATGGTAAGGCAGAGGTAGATCAAATGTTTCGGGTTCAGTAAGGGTTCACGTATTCGGGCCGAGTACGATGCTCCAAGGCATCGAGACGATCGAAGGAACTCAGCACAAGCTGAGAAAGAGTTTGAATACTACGTTCAAAGTTGAGCACCTTCAAAGACAAAGCTTTCGTGGCCTCCAATGTAAGCGATTGATCACTTGCCATAGCCTTTCCGTGCATGACCAACGCTCCACCTTGACTCGTGAGGAAAGTAAGACGGTCACCATGTGGGAACACTTCCCCACGGATTGCCTTCAATTCCTGTTCAAAACCCTCTAACCTCTTATCCACAGCATCCATCCAAGAATAAACCCGAGAAGCATCCAAACCCAACTCCAAAGACCGTGATGGTCCAACATGTGACAAAGCCGTAGCCAAGTTGGTTGAATGCTCCTCAAATTTCTCCATTAAACCAGTCATAAACCCTTCCAATTTCGCCTCCATAGTCCCCAAACCCGAATCACCCGGGTTTTTCTCAACATCCTTGACAAGAAGTAACTCGGGTCCATCAACGACAAGACCCATAAGCTTGATCAACCGATCACACATGCAATCCCCTGCACTTACACTGTAGCTATCCCGTCCCACCACTTGTTTTATCTCTAATAACCGAGACACCCACATCCCATATGGTAGGTCGATTGTTGTACTTAATTTCTCCTTGGTAACCGTGAGACTTGTTTGGACGATACGATGCAACACAAGACTTGCCAAGTTCACTTTTTGTCCCTCCAACCATGAATAGATTACAATAGCCTCATAACTCGAAACTTTATCACGATCTCCTCTCCTCGGCACAATCGTGTTCCAAAGAAAATTCAAGAGGAACTTAATTTTCGCCGAGAGAGGAGGAACCACAATATTACCTCCGTCCGTCCCAACCTCCTCAAAATACCTTTTAACTAACATCTCCTTTTCACTCACCACATTAGACCATTCAAGACTCGGATTAAATTTCAATTCCGTCATCGGGAACCGAAAAGGCAGAGCAAAAATCCGAAACAGAGACAGTCACATCAACCCCATTAACCACCGCATGCAAGACTCCCTTCTTAATTGACACACTAGTAAAGAATTGAACAACTTCAACAGGATAAATAGGACCCGAAAACTGACTAATGTGACTCCACCCTTGAAAATCAAGAAAATCAACAAAGAACTTAAGAGCGGGAACATTAATCAACCAAGATTTCGGATAATACCTTCCTCCATGAAGAGAATACCTTAAAACACGATTAACAAGAATGCTTTCGTCATGAGTTAGCCGAACACGATTTAACCCTTCTTTTGTTGCGGCTTTCGAAATATCCCGGAGCAACGTACGAGCAACACCGTTTCGAAAAATAACCTCGGGTTCCTCAACATCTTCACCTTCATCAACAACTACCTTATTTTTCCCTTTAAAAAGGCGGCGCCTTTTACCCTCGGACATGACTCGTCCCGACCACGAAAGAGAGGCGTAGTTGGGTTTGGTTGAGGTGAAGGAAAATTAGTGGAATTAAGATCATGAGATGGTAGTGGTGATGATGGTTTGTGAAAGTGGCGGCTTTGTTGATGGCGGGTTGATGATCGGGTTTTTGCATGGTTAGGATTCATTATGATGGTGATAGTTGAGTAAAGACAGTGATGGTGATGGTGATGGTTGTGTAAAGGAGGTGATGGTGATGATGGTAATTGTTTTGAAAAGAGAAAAAGTTGTGCAAGTGGGAGGTGAGGTACGGTTCACACGCAAGGGGAGGGGGTAAATATAGGAGTAGGTCTAGGTCTAGGTAAGTGGTTATCAATTATGGTAAGTGGCAAATAGTAATAAGAGTTATGGTAGGTATAGGAGATTAGGTGATAGAATAAATATGGTAAGAATAAAATTTAGAAGGTTGAATTGTATATGGGGTGTATGAGTCGTGTAATCAAGGGAGGCAATTTAGGAATATTGTATATGATATGGAAAGATAAAAGATATGGTGTGTCCTTTTTTTTAATAAGGAATTAAGTTTGTATAAACAATTAAATCCTAAATATCAAATAGAAATTTGTGATAAATATATTTCTATAAACGAAATTATTCATGCAACGCAATATACGGACACAGTCATAAAATCTTAACTTAACTAGTCAGTCATAAGAAAATTGAACGTGTATAGAAACTTAGGTGCCACTGATTAAACCAATTTCCAACCGTAAAGTCTCAAATCGTTCTCTAGCTAATGATTTTGTCAAAATGTCTTCCCATTGTTTTTCAGTACTATAAAATTCAAGTTTTATATTCCCCTTCTCAACATGGTCTCGAATAAAATGGTGTCTTATTTCAATGTGTTTGGTACGTGAATGTTGTGCGGGATTTTTAGAAATAATTATTGCACTAGTATTATCACATAAAATAGGAATACATCCTACGTCAATACCATAATCACGTAATTGTTGCTTAAGCCATAAAAGTTGAGTACATACCAGTCCTGCAGCAATATATTCGGCTTTAGCAGTTGATAGAGCAACTGAATTTTGTTTCTTCGAACCCCACGTAATGATACACGGTCCGACAAATGTGGCGACACCCGACGTGCTTTTTCTGTCTAGAGAACATCCTGCATAGTCGGCATCGGAATAACCGACTAGATCGAAGTTACACTCCATCGGATACCATAAATACAGCTTGGCCGTTCCAATTAAATATCGTAAAATTCGTTTTACGGCCGTCATATGCGATTCTTTGGGAGATGATTGATATCTCGCACAAACGCATACGCTAAACATAATATCGGGTCTACTTGCGGTCAAATATAACAATGACCCAATCATTCCACGGTAAGTAGTTTAATCAACTGATTTACCGTCTTCATCTAATGTCAATTTCTTGTTCTCGACCATTGGAGTAGGCATAGCATGAGAATTTTCCATTCCGAATTTTTGAATTAATTCCTTAATATATTTTTGTTGATGGATTTTAATGCCTTCTTCAGTTTGTTTTATTTGCAAACCTAGGAAGAATTTTAATTCTCTCATCATACTCATCTCGAACTCGGAGGTCATTAACTCAGAAAAGTATTTGCACAAGCTTCGGTTGGTTGATCCAAAGATAATGTCATCGACGTATATTTGAACATCTAAAAGGTCAGATTCCTCAAATTTTAGAAATAGGGTTTTATCAACAGGTCCTCTACTGAATCCACTGTCAAGTAGAAACTTGGATAATCTGTCGTACCATGCCCTAGGTGCTTGTTTCAATCCGTATAGGGCTTTATCCAACTTGAAGACGTGATCTTCAAATTTACTATTCTTAAATCCGGGGGGTTGTTCAACGAAGACTTCTTCCTGTAAATACCCATTCAGAAATGATGTCTTGACATCCATCTGGAAGAGCTTCATTCCTTTATGTGCAGCGAATGCTATTAGAAGTCTAATAGCTTCAAGACGAGCGACAGGTGCGAAAGTCTCGTCATAATCTATTCCTTCTTGTTGATTATAACCTTGAACCACCAATCTTGCTTTGTTTCTGATAATGACTCCGGCATCATCTAGTTTGTTCCTAAAGACCCACCTTGTTCCAATGACAGATCGATCCTTTGGTCTAGGAACTAAATGCCAAACCTTGTTTCGTTCGAACTGTTGTAGCTCTTCTTGCATAGCTACAATCCAATCTGATTCCGCAAGAGCTTTATTGATATTTGTTGGTTCGATCATTGATAGAAAAGAGTAGAAAGAGCAGAAGTTATTCAAGGAACGTCTGGTTTGAACACCTTTCTTAATATTCCCTAGAATATTGTCCATGGGGTTTGAGCTCTTGTATTTACACTTTGTTGAAGTACTTGGTTCATCATCGTTATTTGAGCTTGACCCAACTTCATTTGGCTCGGAATTGGAGGAAGTTCCCCCTGAATCCAATCCGGATGTTGTATTAGAACCGATTATAACCTCGGATTCTACACCTTGATTTGGATTCAATGTTATAGTAACATCACCTATAACATTAGTTTCGGAGTCCTTATTTTGAGTCAATGTTATAGTATCATCAACTATAACTTTGGTTTTCTCCTTTTTATCTTTTGAGGAACGATCAAGTTCATCACTTGTTCCTTCAATCTCATTATCCTCCAATTCCAATTCCGGGGGATCGTCTCTTGAAAGACGAAAGTCGGGTTCATCCAAGTCTTCTTCCTCATCCTGTAAGGGCTTATCAAACACGTTATCTTCATCAAAAATTATGTGCACACTTTCTTCAATACAAAGAGTTCTCTTATTGAAGACTTTGTAAGCCTTTCTATGATCTGAGTATCCTATGAAAATCGCCTCATCACTCCTAGGGTCGAACTTACTTAAACGGTTTTTACCGTTATTATGAACAAAGCACTTACTCCCAAAGCAACGAAGATGGGAGATATTAGGTTTTCGACCTCTAAGGAGTTCGTAGGGGGTTTTCTTAAGAATAGGTCGGATCATAGCACGATTATCGATGTAGCAAGAAGTACTAATGGCTTCAGCCCAAAAGTTACGAGGTAAACCACTACACAAAAGCATTGTACGTGCCATATCTTCTAAAGTTCTATTTATACGTTCAACGACACCGTTTTGTTGAGAAGTTCTTGGTGCAGAAAAGTTATGTCCTACACCATTAACTCTACAATATTCTATGAAAGCTTGATTGTCAAACTCGGTGCCATGATCCATACGAATAGATATAAGGTTAGTCTTATATTTGTTTTGAACACGTTTCATAAGACAATCAAATTCATCAAACGTTTCGTCTTTTGAATGAAGAAAGATAGGACATACATACCTTGAGTAATCGTCTACAAGAACAAAGACGCACCTGGATCCTCCTCTACTCCTTACCTTCATAGGTCCACATAAATCCATGTGTACTAATTCCAAGGCTTGATTTGTGCTTACTACTCTTTTAGGTTTGAACGATGATCTTACTTGTTTGCACCTTGCACACGTGTCACACATCTTTTCTTGGTCGAACTTGATCTTTGGTAACCCTTCAACCAAGTCCCACTTCTTGAGTTGGTTTAAGGTTAGTGAGCTAATGTGACCAAAGCATTTATGCCATAAACAAGGATCATCAAGAGTCACTTTCATGCATGAAAAAGAGTTAGTAGGCACAGCATTTAAATCTACCATATAAACATTTCTTTTCCTGTGGCCTTCTAGAATAACATTGCTAGTTCCTTAATAATAATGCGACAACTATTAGTATGAAAAACTACTTTGTTACCTTTGTCGCATAGTTGAGATATGCTTAGCAAGTTATGTTTTAGACCATCCACCAGATAAACATCACTGATTGCGTAAGACTTAGAAATTCCGATTTTGCCAACGCCAATAACTTTTCCCTTTTTGTTGTCCCGAACGTTACTTTTCCTCCGTTGAAGGGCTTGAGTGAAAGAAACAGATTCTTATCTCCAGTCATGTGTCTTGAACATCCACTATCAAGATACCATTGATTGTTTTCTTTCACTACTTCCTGCAGAAGGGATTAGATACAGTTTTTAGGTACCCAAGCTAAGTTGGGTCCCTTATGATTAGTTACTCTATATACTAAATCCTTTCGAATCCAAACTCGTCTAATAACCGTTTTTCTAACCCTTGATTTATTTGGCTTGGGAGGAGTTCTAGGGTTAGGGTTTTCTCTTGCTCTAGGAATTTCTCTAGGTCTTTCATGACTATTTCCCTTGTGAATAGGTTTACTAGGTTGAGATCGACAAGGGTTTTGTGAGGTGCTAGGTTTCTTGCTGTAGTCGAAGGCCATGTCATAGAACCAACGAAATTTATTGTTCCTTTCTTCGTTAGGTTCTTTAATGGGGGTTTCATCATTCTCGTCAACCGTGTCAACAGTTTTAACATGATCGGCATTTTTTCATATATCATGAGCCTTTTGACACAATTGATTTGAATGTGACCCGTATGACCACAGTAATTGCAAATCAGGTATTCAGGAAGATCAGCATACTTCCTTTTTCTGAAATCAAAATCCGAAGGTGTTGATTTACATTTAGAGTGATCTCTACGGCTGTAGCACTCATGTCCTAACCCCATCTTCATATTATTGTCAGATTGTTCGGTTAGGAAGTTTATGACTTTTTTGTTACCTTCCCACTTATCATGGGCTTTTCTAGCATGTAGAAGTAGGTCTTTTAGGGTTTTAATTTCCTCTTAACATTTCGTGTGATCTATATCATTATCCTTTTTAAAGTTATCACGAAAGTCTTGGAATCGTTTGTTAAGAAGGAACACAACATCGGAGTGTTGTTTCTTAACATTGATCATGTCGGTCTTAGATTCCTTTAATTGCTTTGAAAGGGAATCTATCTCTTTCTTTTGGTTTAAGATCACTGCTTCATCAGATGTGACCTTAGTTTCCAAAAGTTCTTTGGCTTTTCTAAGTTCTAAAGTTATAGCTTCAGTAGCTATAACTTTGGCTTGAAGGTGCTTGATGTTAAGCTTTAGGTCTGAAGTTATAGCTTCATTAGCTATAACTTTGGACTCTAATTCCTTCTTTTCGGCCATAGTAGAGTCTAACGTTGTTGCTTTCTCAGCTGTAACCTTAGACTTTAACTTCTTAGCCTTAGCCTTCAGAGTGTAATTCTCTTCTGCAATTTCGAGAATCTGTTCCTTTAGATCTTTTAATTCCAAGTTCTGTTCGTGACACTTATCAAGAGATTGTTCAAAGAATTCAATTAAAGCACTTTTAGATAATTTTTTAACGCGTTTTTTAAGCTCAAGATAACTTACCTCTTCATCGTCATCTTCGTCTGATTCTCTGAGAAAGCAATAATTTGAGTGAGAGTTAGTGCTTTCATCGTTGCTGTCGGAGATTAGGTCAAGACTAACGCTGCTGAGATAAAGGTTGGCCACTTCGTCGTCTTCAGATTCCTCGTCATCTTCTGAGTCAAGGTCTCCCCAACACGAAGCCATCATAACCTGTTTGAATTCTCTCTTTGTCTTCTCACGTTTTGTCTTGTCCTTGATCTTCTCCCATGTTGGACAATCCTTGATCATGTGACCAGATTCTCCACACTTGAAGCAACCTTTGTTTGCGAAAGATGACTTTGATTCAGTAACCTTTTTGTTGGATGACTTGTTGTTGTTGTTGTAGGATGATTTTGTTTGTTTGTTTTGAAATATTTTATTTTTGAAGCGGCGTGCAAACAAAACAGTCTCATCCTCTAATTCAGAGTCAACTTCTTCGCTCTTTAAGGCCATACTCTTATTTCGGCTAGGTTTAGCGTCATCTTTGTTAAGAGTAATTTCATGGGTCATAATAGCACCGATGAGTTCTTGATAGGATAGGTTTTCAAGATCTCGTGATTCCTCCATTACAGTGACTTTAGCACGCCACTTCTTAGTCAGGCTCCTAAGAACCTTTCTAGCAATGTCCTCAGTACTAAATTTCCTACCTAGGTTTTTCAGTTCGTTTATGATGCTTGAAAACCTTGCGGACATACTATCTAAGGACTCATTAGGCTCCATAATGAATAGCTCATATTTTTGCATAAGCAAATCTATTCGGTGCTTCCTAACAATGGAAGTACCTTCATAAGCTAGTTCAAGCCCATCCCATATCTCCTTGGCCGTAGAGCATGAAGAAAACCAATCAAACTCTGTAGAAGTCATTCCGTTTTGCAGGAGACTTATTGCTTTGGAGTTCTTTTCGGCCTTCTTGTAGTCGGCCTCGACATAGTCCTCTTCTTTCTTTTCATAGGTAGTGCCTTCCTCGGATGTCACAAGAATTTTGTGTGGTCCGTTTTAGATAATCCTCCAGCACTCCCAATCGTGACCTTTCATATAGTGAGTCATCATGTTTTTCCACAATCCATAATTTTTCCCATCAAAGACGGGACACTTGAGATATTTGGAATCTATTTATCACGTGATAGGCAGCAGAATATAAAATGATAGAATAAATAAAGATAGACAGATCAGCCTCTTTGCGGTTAGGCAATCAAGAGCACGAGGCTCTGATACCAATTGAAGTGTCTATTGATCCAAAATACTCAAGAGGGGGGGTGAATTGAGGATTTAAAACTTTTGAAAGCTTTTTCGATTGTATGAATATAATTGATTATTTAAAGTTTATTGATTAAACTTTAACTAATCAACTAGTGAATGTAAAACGAAATATGCAAACGAACGAAAGAACGAGGAGACACACGGTTTTTGAAGTGGTTCAGTTTCACAAGTCGAAACCTACGTCCACTATTCTCGATTAATAAATTTATTACCTTTCTACGGATTACAAATTTACTAACCCAACTCGTACAACTTACTCTAGCTGTAACTCAATGAGTACCGTTAAATACTCGAGTGACTAACTTACGCTAATAAGAAAGCACTAATGATTCTTGCAAAGGTTCACGTTAATGAATAAGTAAGAAATCAACTAAAGAACGAGTATATGAGTTTAAAAACACACGACCTTTCAGAAATACCAAATCGGTTTTTCTGCTTGAAAACACACGGTTTGCTTTGTAAAATTAAAATATTTTTTTATGCTTAAGGTCTCTACTTTAGATGTTGTAAAGTGTAAAGTATTTATAGGAAGGATAGAGTAGGGCAACTCGGTTTACAAGAACCCTAATTGGCCGAATAAAAGAGATATGTTAACAAAACATATCTTCTATTATCTCTTTCCTAAAACCCTTAAAAGATAATAAAGAATATTCCAAAAGATAGAATATAATCTATTCAAATATTATCTTTACTATAAATTCTAAGATATGATAAGATTTCCTAAAACAAGAATATCTTTTATCATAAACAAATGTATTAAGTAAGATATATAAGATATGTAAAGATATTATTATAGAATAAAATCTTTACCAAATATACCCTAGGTAACACGAGATGTCACGGCTCATAAGCCTCGTGACTCGTGCAAACCCTAGCTTAATATATGGGTTAGAATTTAGGTTTTAAGAGAGGTTTTGTTGAAACCCTAATTAGTAGCAAGGTCCAACTCATAAGTTGGTCCAAAACAACTACTAGTCAACGTTCAACATAAAACCGAACTCCGCACTAAACCGAGCTTAATTAAATAAATACTTTTATCAAAACATTTAAAATAAACTTTAAACAATTTTCAAAACAATTTTGAAACACTATAAGTCGTGTATAATAAACTCAGCATCTCAATGTTATTGTAGGGGAGCTATAACATTGAGCTCTTTTACTAGTAATGTTATAGCTGCAAAGCTATAACTTTACCAATTCAAGAAACTCATTCTTGGTTATCATTACGAGATAATCACCTATACTATTCTAATCTTCAAAGAGATATTCGAGTATAGGCTACGTCATCATCCAAGCTTGATTAATCTTTAGACGGACTTCGTCTTCACATAAATCTTGAATGAATCTTTATATCGTTTGATCTTGAATAGAGGCTTAAACATTTCATACTATCATCACAATCCCCTTTGTTGCTTGCTTGTAATAAGTTGATTCTAAAACACTTAGATAAACGATTAAGCGCAACAAGTATATAAAATATAAAATACCTTGACATCATCAAAACACAAACATATAAGCTATATGGTTCAACAGCATGTCAACGGCGGCACATAAACCGTCACTCCAAACGTGATACCAAAATTTAAAATTTACTATTTCCTTCAAAATTCAGCGATCAAAACCGCCACTGCAAATTCAAACAAACGAGTAGTAGAAGTTCAAATTCACTATTCCTTTAAATACCAACAGGGGGCTTCCTCGCGGAACCCGCTTATTTCAACAACATTGATGGTGAAATTCGAAATTCACTATTTTCACGGCGGCATCACGAGTTCGCTACTTTCAAAACAAGCCCATTTGACGCGGCTATTCTCACGGTCCATTAACCGACCACCTCATGGCTGGCGAGCCTTACTACGCACCATGGCTGGCGAGCCTTACTACGCGCCATGGCTGGAGAGTCTTACTACGCGCCATGGCTGGCGATACTTACTACGCGCCATGGCTGGCGAGCCTTACTACGCACCATAGCTGGCGAGCCTTTGTCCGCATACACCCAAGGAAATATCCCGAAGATGCCTCGGGTAGAACTCCTTGTCACAGCTGGCGAGCCTTTGTCCGCAAACGCGCGAGGACATATCCGAAGATGCCTCAGGTATGACTCCTTCTTATGGCTGGCGAGCCTTTGTACGCAGTCTAATGGACTTTAAACGACCCGCACGGATAGTCGACAGACTCTAAACTGTTCCCGACGACAGGTCCTTGACTCGTACCCTCGAGTCGCCTTGGCGTCGCCCTTCCCAACGGCAGGTCCTTGGCCCGAATCCTTTCGAGCCGCCTCGACGTCGCTTGGGTCTCCAGGTTGTAATCTTCGATTGACCTAGGGGCTCTACTTTGACTTTTGCCCTGTCCAAGCCTCAGTCAAAGTGGGGGCTCTGTAGATACCTAGTATCTTCTGAGACTCCAACAAACACCCGATAATTATCGGACTACAACATGTTTTGGAATCGCGGCATTTGATCGACAGTTTGTGTACAACTTTACGTCGGAAAATTTAAAACGATTTCGAAAATAAAACTTTTCAAAACATTTCAAAAATACCTGGAGTGTTTAATGCACGATGACGGGGTCGCAATGACACTAACTAGAGTCAAAACCGACACCAGGCCAAAAACCGACTCAAAAATTCAAATTCCGACTCCAACAACGAGTCAAACCGAGTCAACCACCAAAAACAAAACATTTCAAACCTTCTACCTTAAGTTTTCCCGGATTTATGTTTGGTCAAGTACCAAACATATGACTACAAAACCTAGGATAGAACAAATCATGATTGCGTTTGTGTGAAAGCGACAACACACCTCGAAGACCCGCGACGTGGCTCGCGCCTCTTTGAGTAGCCCAGGTGGCCACGTCGGTCAAAACTCACACAACCACTCATTTCCCTATAAATACCCCTCAAATGCCCCCCATTTGAGACTTACGCGAGTGTCCGCCCCCTCTTTTCTCCCTTAGAATTCTCGACTCGACTTCTTAAGTCACAATCCGACGCGTATTTACGACCTACCGATCGTAAATACAAGCCTTACACATTGTTTGGTACCGTCATCGTGCATTAAATCACTTGACCGACCACTACACTGTCACTAAACTTAAAACACTCTTTTTACTTACCAAAACGGTTTTAAACCGAGTCTTTTCCAACCAAACGAGTTGTTACACTTACGTCGGTCACTCGCCATAACCAAACATGTAAGTATGAGGGTATAAAAATCCTCTTTTTATCATGTTTTCATTTGTTTCATGAATATAACATGCTAAAACGTGCATAACATGAACCAAAACATGGGATAAACGAGCCAAAACTGATTTTTGGCCTGAGACAGAAACCCCTTAGGTTGCAGGCTTGCCCGCGCCTAAATGGGGTGTCTAGGTCAGAGATCAACCGTGTTTGTTCTCGTCTTTCCCTTTTAATTCATTTTCATATTTGTAATCGGTTTTTACCATATCAAATATTTTCAAACCCTTTTTCTTTCATTTTATTTGTTTTAACCATAAAATATTTTTCACCCTTGGTTCCTCATACCATGACGGTTAAATCCGTGTTTTGGTGATAATATTTGGTTAATAACATTTAAAAGGTATTTTAAAGCCTTTTATTTCATTTCTTTACATTTTTGAAAATAAACATATTAGTCACCAACACAAAGTCATCCTTGGTTCTACATACCATGCCGGATTTTAACCCGGGTACGATGATGAGTATCGACTAATTACATTCAAATGAACTTAAAATAATTAGTTCATAATCATTTTCAAAACTTTTCATGTCAAGCTTGTCAAGTCGAACCCGACACCGAATATTATCAAAACAATGACGATTATTGGAGTCCCGTTCCTCAAATCAACAAATACGGTCTAAACGACCCTTTCAAACCAAACCGAGTTCAAACACCCATTTTTCAACATGTTTTATAACGTTTTTCAAATGGTCAGAATATGGCATATAACCATAGGCTGACCCGCGCCTCAAGCAGGCCTTTTCTTTCTTATTTTCAGAACCAGGGGAGGCCACTTTATATTGTCGGCTGGCACGCGCCTCATGTAGCCGTCTGGAACAGGGCCTGTTCCCTTTCCAGCATTAGTCTTGGACGATCCCGACTCTGGTTAGCCCAGATATAGGACGGATCAGATGACTATTTGTTTATTCGAAATCGTATTTGCAAAACGCTTTACTAAGACACATGGATCACGTTATGCACCCTAAACCTAATACGGTAAATGGATGTTTAATTTCCGTCTTGCATGCAAATCAATCATTAATCCAACTCGACATCTTATACTTGATACTTGGAATAAATCAACCAACTTAGAAAGCTCTCACATGTTAGGTTTAAATTATTGGATGCGCATTCATGCATTTAAACCGTTTTATCAACTTTTGCATTCAACCAACCAAGATCGATCAGAGAGGCGCTCGCGGGCAGGATTGAGTGTCTGATTAAAGGGCTTCCCAATACGTACCTTCACCTCTTACTCAGAAACTTTGGATAGTGGACGACCTTATCCAGGGCGTACGAGAGTCATTCTAGAGATAGGATGCTAAAGAGGGACGATTTCCTTATCTTTGGTACTTATGTCAAACGCTGCTTTGTGCTTCGATTTGACCGAGGTATAAAGTGGAATTCGAACGGGTTCCAGGCATCCCACAAATACTTGGTGGGGACTCCGAACATCTCTAATCGTTTCGAGACCCTTACCGAGACGAAACCGACCGACCTAAAACGATCCGGTCGAAAGCATTTTTACGCCGCCGAGCGTGACTTTCAAAAGACCGCTGCATGTCCACAGATTGGCCTGGCGTGCAGGTGGCCCATGACTACGGACCGATAGGTGGCCGCAAATCCACAGACCGAGTCGTGGCCCATGTCCACACTTATACTTTTTTTTGGTTAATTTACTCTAGACTTTGTGTTTTAATTTCTATCTTGATCATTGTCACTACTACAAATCCAGGCAACTACAACGCCCCTTTAACAACGCTTATTCACGAAAATCACCATAAGACGTTGTAGAATGGATGGCGCGAATTTTACTAAAATTAATTACAACGGTTATGTGTTGATAACCGTTGTTATAGGTTTTAACAACGGGTCAAACTTGCACAACCGTTGTTAATATAAAAACTAATAACAACAGTTTACTCTGTAATACATTATAACCGTTCTTAATAATTTGGCGCAAAATTGGCGCAAAGTTAGTGAAAAGTAATTACAACGGTTATATATAAACTCGTTGTTAATACTTTTTAACAACGGTTTTCTAAGGAACCGTTGTTAATATATTCTCTAATGACAACGGGTTTGTGTGTAAAAATTGTTGTCAATACTTTCCATAATATAAACCACACAAACACAGATCAGCTACAGCCACAAACACAAACATACACAAACACAAACACAAACACACTTTCTCATCGTCTCTTTCTCATCGTCGCTTTATCATCTCGCCGTCACTGTTGTTGTCATCGTCTCTTACTTTCTCTATTTATCAGGTAAATATGCATGGTTCAATTTAGGTTTTCTCATCTCAGTCATTATTTTCTTTCTCTAAGTATTTCATTTGCATGTGTTTTTATCGATCATTATGTTCTTTCTCAAAGTATTATTCGCTTAATTAGTTTTGTCACAGTTATTTTTCTGCGTTTATTAGCTTATAAAACAAATTAAATTAAATAAAACAAAGAAGAAGATGATAGAGAAGAATGCATAATAAACTTAATTAATTAATTAATTATATATATATATATATATATATATATATATATATATATATATATATATATATATATATATATATATATAAAAACGAATTACATTGCTAAAAATGCAATTCTTAGATATGCATAAAGAGTCTTATTCTCTTCTATGATATCCATCCTCTCCTTTGCTATTTGGAGGTTTCGTTCAACAGTTGCTATATCATCATATAGCTGCAACAACTGCTGCTCTTTCAAGCCATTTTTTTGGCGTCCTTGAGTGCGATTCGAGCTTCCACAAGGTAGC
Source organism: Silene latifolia (assembly GCF_048544455.1). NCBI lineage: Eukaryota > Viridiplantae > Streptophyta > Magnoliopsida > Caryophyllales > Caryophyllaceae > Silene > Silene latifolia. The sequence goes on along the minus strand of NC_133526.1, from coordinate 75,726,386 downwards.
TCCTGAACCTGTCCTCGATGTCCTGCAACCGGCGGGTGAAACTCTTATTGTACTCGGTCATAGTGCATTTCTTACGGATGGTATCATTCATTGTTGATGAAGTTTGGAGTTTGTTTGAAAGATTTAGGGTTTGGAGTTTGTTTTAGCAGTTTAGGGTTTGGAGATAGTGAGATAATGGAATGGTTATTGAGATAATGCATGAATTTATACTAAGTAATGTGTCGTTTGAGTTGTTTTTTAATTAATATATGTTTAGGAAGTTGTGCCATCATATCTGCTTCAAATCTTATAACCCTTCTCATTCCATATATTGTTCTTTCATATGCAAGGATTTGGCAGTAATAATGCATGCATCGGAATTATAACGGGCCGTAATAATGCATGCATCTAGTAATATATAATTTTTTAAAAAAATAAAAATAAACAACGCTTAGTAAAAAAAAACCCCGTTGTCTTTACTTATAACAACGGTTTTTTATACTATAACCGTTATTATAACTTTCCCACCAAAATTTAGTCACCCTTTCCACAATGGTTTTTTCTACTTTAAACCGTTGTTAATAGTTTTCACAACGAGTTTCTTAGGAAAACCAACCGTTGTTAAAACCTTTAACAACGGACGCTTTAACAACGTCCGCTTTTTTATATTTTAACCGTTGTTATAGCCTGTATTTGTAGTAATGTGTGTATAAAGATTATGTAAAAATTCCATTGGAACTGAATGAATATAATTTATTATTTGTGATTTTTTTTAATCGAAAATCCTTATTTTAAGTATATATCTTGATCGTGATTCGCGAAAGTGGCAATTTGCCCCCTCAACTTTGTTCAATGGTGAAATCAGGCCCCTTAACTTTCAATTGTAGCAAAGTTAAGGGGGCAAATTTCCACTTTCACAGATCTCGATTTATATAAAGTGTCATTTGTCAAATTAAAATAAGCTAAGGATGTCATGCGCTCATGTATCAATTATCATATCTTTCATTATTAAAATGGAGTAAATTATAATAATTTAAAATTCTTTTGCTTCTTTATTAGAGCATGAGTGATTTTGGAGGGAAAACATTAGATACACTTATTCTTTCTTTTAGTTTATTGAGGATATTTTTAAGACTAATTGAGACTGTTAATGTTTATAATCCGGTCTTATATATTTTAGTAACTACAGTATAGCAGTAATAACACGAGGAATTAAGGAAAAAAACTACCTAGCTTCTCTTTTCAACCTTCTGTTTTACCTTCTCCTTTCATAAACACTTAAAATCTTATATATATATATATATATATATATATATATATAGGGTTAAGATCCCATGAGAACCTCTTTCCCATGAGAACTATGAGAACCCTTATCCACCATTGAATGCACAAGATCAATGTATCAGATTGACGCGCGTCCTACCTTCAACACAACAATCAAATAGCTTAAATATCTTCCCTTTTTCAAAAGCCCCTCCCCCAACCCCTTGTTTCTTTTATCTTTACTCCTTAAATTTAAAAAGATGCGATTTCCTACAAAAAAAAAATATTGAGGAAGAAGTAATTAACAGTGACAACAAAAGTCATCGGATAAATTACAAGGTAAACAAAAAGACAAACCTTACTTCATCAATGGATTTCCATTTATTTGAAAATTTCGAATTGAATTGTACAAATTCATTTCATATCACATTTTTCAAATTCTATTTCTAGGTTATTCACGTTTTCATGTAAGGGTTTGCAAAAACAAATAATTTAGAATGTACCTATTTTGTTTGTATTATACCTCCAGTTGTTATTTGTTATACATATGGTTTTTTTTTTACATTGTATGGTTTATTTCTCTAAAGATTTTGACAAATTATTTGGCGTTGCTTTAAGGATTGATACTAAATAATCGATCGTATACGTCTAAGGTTCATCGTATAAGTACCATAGGTTCTAAAAACATGTACCTTAGGTTCATAAAAGGTTTTGATAAATGGTAACTTCAGTAGTTTCATGCTTTACAACCTAGGAAAGGGCTTGTTGAAACAAGTAATTCGTAATGTCCGTAGGATTGTTTCATGTTGTATTATTTATTTTCTCGTGTAATATTAAAGGATGTTAATGATGAGTACTTAATTGATGATTGTAGAAAAGGTTCTGAACACATGTATCATAAGTTCGGAACACGTGTCCCATAGGTTCACAAAACATGTACTGTAGGTTTAGACTTTAGAACAACATTTGATAGATTGTACTCCCTCCACATATTAATGTTCTTCCCATTTCTCTATTATATGTGAGTAGTATTTTAAGGAAATGGGAAATAAATTAATGTGTGGAAGAAGTAACAAATTAACAATGACTATTTCATGCTTTACGATTCATGTAAGAGTTTGAGGAAACAAGAACTAATAACGAACAAAAATCTATTTTGTATTGTACTTTAAGCAATTATATAGAATGTAAGGATGGTTGTTTAACATTTTTTAATTTATTGTCTCATGTAATTTTTGATATAATATTAGGAGTTGTTTTAATGATAGTTTTAATGACAAAGCACTGAATAACAAATCAATTATACTAAAGGTTCATAATACATTTGTCATAAGTTCAGAACACTTGTACCATAGGTTCAGAAGACATTTATGCTACAAATATGTCTTACTCTTTGCTTTTACACTGTACTCGATTATTTTTCGGACTCAAATGAATGACTTGACTCACACTATTATTTACTCCCTCTGTTCCAGTCATTTGTTTTCCTTTTCCATTTTGGGGTGTCTCACTCAATTGTTGTCCTTTTTATTTTAAGAATGAAATTGATGAGCAATTTGATTATTCAAACACAATTTGGTCCACTTGTCATTTAGTAATTGGCCCCCTCCTCTTTCCTTGGTCTTTGTGCCAAAACCAAAGGACTACAAATGACCGAAAATGGAGGTAGTATTAATTAAGTGTACTCTTTTAAATAGAACAGGTGAAATCAAATTATGCAAGTAGTGCAAATGTTTCTACATTGTCAACACCTGCATGCAATATTATACTCCAAGAAACTTAAGAGTATTTTCTACTGGACACGAATGACAAGAAACATAAACTAGATCATATATACAATAGCGTAAACAAAGAAGTGTTTTTTACAAGCAATATGCTATATATTGCTCAACCACTCTTCTTCGTGATCAACCCGAACAACATAAAACAATTAAAACCTGAAATGTAAACATGGAAGCTAATGTTTTCGTGAAGTAGAAACTCATAAACTACCATCAACAATTACCCAAAACAGTATGTTCTTCAACTACATTTTAAAGATATAGAGCTCAAAAAATTATGGTTATAGATCGAAAAATCAAGTGACAATTACAACAAAACTCAATCATAATTGAAACAGATTAACAAACATGATTATAATAAAAAAGAACTAAGAAATAAGGTAAAATTAAATAGAATGAAAATTAGAAATTCACATGACAAATAGAATTAAATTGAGAAAGGAAGCACATATCCATTATAAAGTTACAAAAACGAGCAGGAAATCATACAAAAACCATATAAATTAAACTTAAAAACAACAAGGGTTTGAGGAGAACACAAAGAATTGCGAATTAGAAATAAATCAACAACAAATTGAATGATTCGTACATTGATGATAAGAAATTGAGAGAAACTCAAGAGGAAATTAATAAAATGAGTGTACAAACATGGAGGTAAATTGACTTTAGGGAACTGGGAAGATGAACAAAGAAGAAATGGAAAAAAGAAAGAACTAAAAGTAGCATATAAGACAAAAAGGCCCATTACTTATAAGCATAAGGACGTGCGTCGGATCTGGGATATTAAATTGTTTGATCTGACGGTGGACAAGAGTTCTCATGGTTCTCATGGGAGAATGGTTCTCAAAGGATCCTAAATCTATATATATATATATATATATATATATATATATATATATAGGGGTTGTTTGGTTTCCCACTAAACAATGTAGGAACTTAAATTCATGTGAATTGCAAAATGGGTATGTTGTTTGGTTACCCCAATTCACATGAATTGGAAGTTCCATGAATTCCAATTCCTCCACAATGGAGGAAGTTGCTTACCTAGGTCCTCCTAGGTAACTTAGAATACCTACATGAATTGCACTTCCTCCATGGCAACCAAACATTTTTTTGCAATTCACATGAATTCGAAATTCACGTGTTTTATGACTTCTTAGGCAATACAAATTCCTATATGCAACCAAACGACCCCATAGAATTAGGATCGAATGAGTCCACCTTCCTTAGGTGAGTCCATGAGTCCTAATTCTGTCCATTGGATTTAAATAAAATCAAGGGTTCAGATTAAATCTCAAAATAAAGGGCCTATATAAAAACACAACAAAACCCTAATTTTCCCATTTCAATCCTCACAGATACAATTATCACTTCTCCCTCTTCCTCCCCACCTTCTCTCTTTAACTCCACAGCAGCCACCACCATCGCCCACCACCACGACACCACCACTAATCTTTTCTCTTTTTTTACAGATCTGACTAATGGCGGTCACCTTTTTTTCCCGTGCCTCCCTCGGCCACCACCCCGACGCCACTACTACTCCTCTTTTGCCGCCTCTCTTCCTTTTTTTTTCTTTTTTTCAGATCCGATTAAAGCAGGTCGTGGTGTGTGTTGCCTATGTCGTCCCTCCTCGTCTCCTCCTCAACCGCCGCTGAAATCTTTTCTTCTCAATTTTTTTTCCAGATCTGGAACCTGGGGGTCGTGGCGTGTGCGTGGTGGTGTGGTCTAGGGGGTGTTAATGAGACGAGACAGCTCGCGAGCTATTCGAGATCGGCTCGGTCAAAGCTCGGTTAAAGCTCGGCTCGTGCGAGCTCGGCTCGGGCTTGGACTCGGCTCGAGAGCTTAACGAGTCAAGCCGAGCAAAGGCTGGCTCGACTCGAAAAGCTCGCGAGCAGCTCGAATTTGTGTGATTACATAAGATATTACTGATATTTTATAAAAATATTTTATCATAATCATATATTTGTTTCACACATATCAAATGTCTCGCTGATTTGCCAAATAGTTTTACATATAACCCTTGAGCCTTATTATTGAAAATATCGAAAGAAAAAAATAAAAAAAAATAAACAGTTTTATATAGGCTCGATTTGGGCTCGAGTTTGGCTCAAGCTCGCGTTAAAGCTCGCAAGCTTTATAACGAGCATATTTTTTTCAAGCTCGAGATCGGCTCGAGCTTGAGTTTTGGTTATTGAGCACAAGCCGAGCAAGGCCAAGCTCGGGCTGAGCTCGGCTCGTTAGCACCCCTAGTGTGGTCGGCGGCGTGAGAGGGAAGAGAAGTAGCAGTGCGGTCGTGGGGTCTCATATACTGCCGCCTATTCATTTTTTTTTTTATCACATTTGTCGTGGGTATGGTGTTGGTGGGGGGTTAGGTCATCGGTGTTGGTGGCGGTTGGTGAGGGCTGCCATCCTCTCCATTTTTTTTACATTTTTTTCAGATCTATCGGGGGTGGTGGTGTTGGGGAGATCGGTGGTGGTTGGTCGGGTAGGTGATCGTTGTGGGTGGGGTCTTTAGTGGGTGTTGGTTATGGTCGGTAATTGGTGATAAAGGTGTTGGTTTGGTGTTGGGGACAGCGAGTCGTTTTGGTGGTAATCATCACAAAAGAAATATAAAACTTGGTTCACAGAACAACAGGACTTTTGTCAAAGAGAAGCGGAGTAGCAACTAACCAATGACGTGTTGACGGATTAAAGTTTCACTAAAATGGACTAAAGCTTTATTAATATGGACTAAAGTTTCACTTGAATTGGATTAAAGTTTCACTAATATGGACTAAAGTTTCATTATATGGACTAAAGTTTCACTTGACACGCACTAAAATTATGACCAAAATTACATTCGTAAAACATTAATTTACATCTATAAAATTACAATATTAATTAAACTCAAATTTTTATATTAGAAATTATCTAAAAAAATTAAAGTTTTAATTTTTAGCATTAAAGTTTCATTTGAAAAACATTAAAGTTACATTTATAAATAAGTAAATTTAAATAAATATAAATTTTTATATTAGAAATTGGCTAAAAAAAATTAATGTTTTAATTTTTAGGATTAAAATTTCACTCATAAAACATTAAAGTTACATTTATAAATCAATAAATTTAAATTTTTATATTGAAAATTGTCTTAAAAAATTAAAGTTTCAAATTTTAACAATAAAATTTTACTTGTAAAATACTAGAATTACACTCAAAAATCAATTTTATATATTTAAAATAAAATTTTATAACATAATAAATTTAAATTTTTACTTATAAAATGACCCAAAATATTAAAGTTATAATTGTAAAGAATTAAAGTTTCACTCATAAATTAAAGTTTCATTTATAAAACATTAAAGTTTTCATCTTAAAATTTTAAAATCTTAAAAGATCAATGGTTAGGATTAGGACTTAGTGGACTCACCATTTTAAGTGGACTCATTTGAACTTGCATATATATATATATATATATATATATATATATATATATATATATATATATATATATATATATATATATATATAGTGTCAAGTTCTTCTAAGTCCCTTTTTTTTTGAGTCCATAAGTCCCTCCCACAACCCTTGGATCATGCATGGTGGAAGGTTGAGATTGAAAGCAAAAAAAACACTTAACACTAATTAATTCACTTCTCTCTCTAGTTTTAATAATACATTCACTAATTCATTATCATACACAATTAACACCATATTTTGTCTTATACTTCAAAGTTTATGAAAATTTTGTTAACATTTTTCCTGTTTCGATTTTTTTCGTTTTTTTTTTCGAGACAAGTTTTCGACATTTTAGGATTTTACGAGTGTACTTCTAACTGCAAAAAGTGTAATTTTAAGGAATATTTTCGAGAATTTAGCGTTTTACAAGTTTTACTTCAATCTTTTCCGAGTGATTTTAACGAATAATATTTTGAATTTTTGTAATTTTATCACAAGTTATTGTAATTTAGCATTTTATGAGTGTTATTTTAATGACAAAAAGTGTTATTTTAGTCCAGATAAGTGTAATTTCAGTCCAATGAGATTGTTATTTTTAGTCAAGGAGAATGTAATTTTAGTCCAGAAAAGTGTAATTTTAGTCCAGAAAAGCATAATTTCAGTCCACTGAGAATGTTATTTTAGTCCATTGAGAGTGTAACATTAGTCCAATGAGAATATGAGAATATGTCCATGGAGAGTGTAACATTAGTCCAATAGTAGTAAGTGTAATTCTAGCAGAAAAAGTGTAATTTTAGCGGAGAAAAGTGTAATTTTAACAGAAAAAAGTGTGATTCTAACAAAAACAAAAGTGTAATTTTAATGAAAAAAAAAATGTAATTTTAACAGAAAAAAGTGTAATTCTAACAGAAAAAAGTGTAATTCTAACAACAAAAAGTGTAATTTTAGCCGAAAAAAGTGTTATTCTAGCAAAAAAAAAGTATAATTTTAACAGGAAAAAAGTGTAATTTTAATGAAGAAAAGTGTAATTTTAACAGAAAAAAGTGTAATTCTAACAAAAAAAGTGTAATTCTAACAACAAAAAGTGTAATTTTAGCCGAAAAAAGTGTTATTCTAAAGAGAAAAAGTATAATTTTAACGAGAAAAAAGTGTAATTTTAACAAAAGAAAGTGCAATTCTAACAGAAAAAAAGTGTAATTCTAACAACAAAAAGTGTAATTTTAGCCGAAAAAAGTGTTATTCTAGCAGGAAAAAGTATAATTTTAACAGAAAAAAGTGTAATTCTAACAACAAAAAGTGTAATTTTAGCCTAAAAAAGTGTTATTCTAGCAGAAAAAAGTGTAATTCTAACAACAAAAAGTGTAATTCTAATGGAGAAAATTGTAATTTTAACAGAAAATTGTAATTTTAACACAAATATACTCAGATTTTAGTATTTATCTTCATTTGTTGAAGATATACCAAAGAAATGATATAATTCCTCCTACCTCATCTCGTCTTTAAAAAAATGATATTATGATCATATTTTACAACAATAACCACCACCATCCTATTTTACAAAAATAGATAAGAAATTTAAAAAAAAAAAAAATAAACAGAGAAAATGCAACCACACGTCCACACCCATAAACAAACACAAAAGCAAAGAAAAGAACCTAACCTCTAAAAAGTAGATCTGAGAAAGAAAAAAGTAAAGAAAAAGTCAAAAGAAAAAAAAAAAAAAAAACAAAAAAGACATGGGCCGTGAGATTGAAGAAAGAAGAAAAAAAGAAGAAAAAAAAACAAAACAACAACCCCACCAACATCTAGTCATCTACAACTAAAAAACAAAACAAACTGGAAAACAACAAACCCACATTCACGTGACTTTGAAGAAAGAAGGAAAAAGAAGAAAAAAAAAAAAGAAAAAAAAAAGACGCGGCAGATCTGGAAAAAAGAGAAGGGGAGGGCGGTGGAAGGTCGTGGTGGGCGTGAAGGAGGGAGGCAGTGGTGGCGCGCGTGGTGGGCGTGAAGGAAGGTCGTGGTGGGCGTGAAGGTCGTGCCGCGCGTGGTGGGCGTGAAAGGAGGCAGTGGAACGTCGTGGTGGGCGTGAAGGAGGGAGGCAGTGGTGGGCGTGGGTGTGGATGTGAGTAGGTGAGGGTGGGTGGTGGGGGATGGAGGTTCGGGGTGGTGGTCGGTAGTAGGGCGGTGGGGGTGGGTGGGAGAGGAAAATGGAGGGAATTTTTTAATTTTTGATTTTGAATTTTTTGGTTTTTGAGAAATGAGAGGTTTTTGAGAGATAAATGAGTGAAATTGTGTTGATGAGAGATAAGTAAGTGTAAAAATAAATTATATATAGTGAATTAGTTTTTAATTAGGAGGATTAGTAAGGGTAGAGTGAGAAAGTGTTAAATTGGCTAATTAATCACCTTTTTTCCCTTTTAATCTCAACCACCCATCTCCCTCATCCAATGGCCCTAAAGAGGACTTATGGACTCAAATGTAAGACATGGACTCACTTGATCTTATTACTATATATATATATATATATATATATATATATATATATATATATATATATATATATATATATATATATATATATATATATATAGTAATATAGTAATAAGATCAAGTGAGTCCATGTCTTACATTTGAGTCCATAAGTCCTCTTTAGGGCCATTGGATGAGGGAGATGGAGGGTTGAGATTGGAAGCAAAAAGTAGGGGATTAAAGCTCATTAAACCCACTCTCTCACTACCTATACTAATTAATCACTAACTCTTCCTAATTAACTACTAATTTAATATATATACTTTTCCAAACACCACTTCTCTCTCATATCTCATAATTTCACTCATTTTTTATCTCTCAAAAACCTCTCCTCTCTAAAAAACCAAACAAATTCAAAAACAAAAAAATCAAAAATTCCCCCCCCCCCCCTTTTCTCTCCAACCCAACCCACCGGCTTCCACCACCTCCCCACCCCGCTGCCACCACCGCCTCACTCACGCCATACCACCACCTCCCTCCATATTACTCTCCCACCCACCTCCACCACCCCACATCGCCGCACACCCTACCCACCACACCCGACAGCCACCACCGCCTCACGCCATACCACCACAGTCCGCACACCCTACCCACCACACCCCGACAACCCAGCCTCTCCTCTCCACCTCAACCACCACCAGATTTACTCTCCTCTCCGTCTCACACACCACCACCCGCATCACCACCAACATAAACCCACCCGGACACCGCCGACCACCCAACTACCACCACCACTGTCGTTGTCACCACCACCCAACCACCACTGTCCTGCCTCACTCCTCCATCCCTCACGCCCTACTCTCCACTGTATTTTTTTTCTTCTTTTTTCTTCTTTTTTTTCCTCCCTCCCTCACGTGAATGTGGGTTGTTTTGTTGTTTTTTTTTCTTTTTTTTTTCTTCTTTCTTCAATCTCACGCCCCATTTTTTTTTTTCTTGTGACTTTTTCTTTGCTTTTTTCTTTTTCAGATCTACTTTTTAGAGGTGGGCTTTTGTGTTTGTTTATGGGTGTGGACGTGGGGTTCTTTTTTTTCTTCTTTTTCCTTCTTTCTTCAATCTACTTTCTTCTCTGTTTTTTTTTTTTTAAAATTTCTTATCTATATTTGTAAAATAGGATGGTGGTGGTTATTGTTGTAAAATATGATCCTACTATCATTTTTTTAAAAACGAGATGAGGGAGGAGGAATTATATCATTTCTTTGGTATATCTTCAACAAATGAAGATAAATACTAAAATCTGAGTATATTGGTGTTAAAATTACAATTTTCTGTTAAAACTACAATTTTCTTCATTAAAATTACACTTCTTGTTGTTAGAATTACACTTTTTTCTGTTAGAATAACACTTTTTTAGGCTAAAATTACACTTTTTGTTGTTAGAATTACACTTTTTTCTGTTAAAATTATACTTTTTTCTGCTAGAATAACACTTTTTTCGGCTAAAATTACACTTTTTTGTTGTTAGAATTACACTTTTTTCTGTTAGGATTACACTTTTTTCTGTTATAATTACACTTTCCTTCATTAAAATTACACTTTTTTCTATTAAAATTATACTTTTTTTTTGCTAGAATAACACTTTTTTCGGCTAAAATTACACTTTTTGTTGTTAGAATTACACTTTTTTCTGTTAAAATTACACTTTTCTCCATTAAAATTACACTTTTTGTTTTTGTTAAAATTATACTTTTTTCTGATAGAATAACAATTTTTTCGGCTAAAATTACACTTTTTCTGCTAGAATTACACTTACTACTATTGGACTAATGTTACATTCTCCATGGACTTGGTCATATTCTCATATTCTCATTGGACTAATGTTACTCTCAATGGACTAAAATTACATTCTCAAATTGGTGAAATTATACTTTTCTCGGACTAAAATTACACTTTTCTGGACTAAAATTACATTCTCCTTGACTAAAAATAACAATCTCATTGGACTGAAATTACACTTACCTGGACTAAAATAACACTTTTTGTCATTAAAATAACACTTGTAAAATGCTAAATTACAATAACTTGTGATAAAATGACAAAAATTCAAAATATTATTCGTTAAAATCACTCGGAAAAGATTGAAGTTAAACTTATAAATCACTAAATTCTCGTAAATATTCCTTAAAATTACACTTTTTGCTGTTAGAATTACACTCGTAAAATCCTAAAATGTCGAAAACTTGTCTCGAAAAAAAAAACGAAAAAAATCGAAACAGGAAAAATGTTAACAAAATTTTCATAAACTTTGAAGTATAAGACAAAATATGGTGTTAATTGTGTATGATAATGAATTAGTGAATGTATTATTAAAACTAGAGAGAGAAGTGAATTAATTAGTGTTAAGTGTGTTTTTTGGTTTCAATCTCAACCTTCCACCATGCATGATCCAAGGGTTGTGGGAGGGACTTATGGACTCAAAAAAAAAAAGGGACTTAGAAGAACTTGACACTATATATATATATATATATATATATATATATATATATATATATATATATATATATATATATATATATATAGTGTTGAGATCATATAAGTCCCCCTCCTAAGTGTGAGTCCATAAGTCCTCTTGAGGACCATTAGATAAGGGAGATGGAAGGTTGAGATTGAAGCAAAAAAAAGAGGGGATTATAGGGTAATTAAGCACTCTCTCTCACTACCCTTACTAATCCATATTAACTAAATACTAATCCACTATATATAAATTATTCCCCCACCTAATTATCTCTCATCTCACACAATTCACACATTTCTCTCATCCCTCTCTAAAAAAAAAACTCAATAAATCAAAAATAAAACCCAAAAAAATCAAAATTCAAAAATCCCTTCCTCACCCCCTACAACCACCATCCCACCGACTCTCACCCCGACGAACGCCACCACTGCCACCGTCACCCTCTCCTTCCTTGCCGCCTGTCCTCCTACCATCCCCGACAACAACTCACCACCGAGCACTCCTTCCTCCCACAACCACCCGATCCCACGCCGCCACCAATCACTCTCCCGTCCACCAACACGCCCAGATCTGGTCTCCTCTTCAACCCCACCCTTCCACCACCATCGACCTCCAACCACCACATGACGACAGCCTCTCCCCTCTTCTCCAACCCCCAAAACTTGCCACCACCACTAAAACCACCCTCAACTCACCCACGCCTACCTCCTCCTCGCCATTTACGATCTCCCTCCTCCTCTCCTCCACCAACACAGCCACCTGCCCAGCCCCACCAAACCCGACGGCCACCTCCTCCTCTCCTCCTCTGTTGCTTCTTTTCTTTTTTCTCTTTTTATTTTCAGATCTTATTTTTTTTATTTTTTTTTTCCAGATTTGAAACCATTGTTGGCGGGAAGGACGTGGTGAGGGTGCTGCGTAGGTGGTAGGTTGGTGGCAGGTTGTGGTTGGGTGGTGTTGTTGTCGTGGGGTGGGGGCTGCCATGGTGGAGGTGGTGGTAGTCGTGGGGGTGAGGGCTGCCGTGGTAGTGGTGAGTGAGGTGGTTGGTGGTGGTTTTTGATTTTTTGTTTTTTTTTTTTTTGTTTTTTTTTTTTTTTAAATTGTTGGTGTTCTTGTCACTGTGAGTGAGGTGGTTGGTGGTGGTTTTTTTTTTTTTTTTTAAATTGTTGGTGTTCTTGTGTCTAAAAAAAAAGTTTTTGTTGTTGTTATTTGTTCTTATTTGTTCTTATTTTACTCTTTTTTTTGTTCTTCTCATTTTATTGTGTTTTGTTCTTATCATTTTCACTCTTTTTTTTGTTTTTTCAAAAATTTGTTTTGCTCTTATCATTGTCTTGTTATTTTTTTAGACCTAGATCTATTAAAAGTACAATTATCTTTATTAAAGTTACATTTTTTTCTATTAAAATTACACATTTTTCGATTAAAATTACACTTATATCTATTAAAGTTAAAGTTACACTTATTTCTATTAGAATTACACTTATTTCTATTAGAATTACACATTTTTCGATCAAAATTACACTTATATCTTTTAAAGTTAAAGTTACACTTATTTCTATTAGAATTACACTTATTTCTATTAGAATTACACATTTTTCGATCAAAATTACACTTATATCTTTTAAAGTTAAAGTTACACTTATTTCTATTAGAATTACACTTATTTCTATTAGAATTACACATTTTTTGATCAAAATTACACTTATATCTATTAAAGTTAAAGTTACACTTATTTCTATTAGAATTACACATTTTTCGATTAAAATTACACTTATATCTATTAAAGTTAAAGTTACACTTATTTCTATTAGAATTACACTTATTTCTATTAGAATTACACATTTTTCGATTAAAGTTAAAGTTACACTTATTTCTATTAGAATTACACTTTTTTCTACTAAAATTACAGATTTCTCTATTAAAGTTACAGCTATCTCTATTAAACTTACATTTTTCTCTACTAAAGTTACACTTATATCTATTAAAGTTACACTCTCAAGGACTACAGTTTTACTCTCAATGGACTCATGTTACATGTTTAATATGGACAAAAGTTACAGTCTCAATGGACTAAAGTTACACTCTCAATGGACTGAAATTACACTTTAATGGACTAAAGTTATATTTTTAATATGGACTAAAGATACACTCTCAATGGACTAAAAATACACTTTAATGGACTAAAATTACACTTTAATGAATTAAAATTACACTTTAATGGACTAAAATTACACTTTTAAAAGACTAAAGTTACACTTATAAGTCACTCAATTCACAATGAGTTGTGTTAAAATTGGAAAAATTCAAAATAATATTTGTCGAAAAACTGAGTTACACTCGTAAAACGCAAAATATATTGTAAATTTGCTTCAAATTTTCAAATTTCAAAATAAAATCCGTCAAACCGCTATTTTTTCCGTTGAAATTACACTTTTTTCCGTTGAAATTACACTTTTAAAACAGTGAAAGTGTAGTAACATTTGTATAAAGTTTCAGTCCAAAAAAAAAAAAAATTATGCTCAAAAATTTTTTTTTGTGTATAATTAATCCATTAGTGAATGTATAATTAAAGCTAGAGATATAAAGTGGATTAATTAGTGTATAGGAAACTCATTAGTGTTAAGTATGCTTTTTTGCTTTCAATCTCAACCATCCTTAGTGGGATATCTAAGGGATGTAGTGAGGACTTAGGGACTCAAAATATATGGTGGACTCATTAGAACTTTACTATATATATATATATATATATATATATATATATATATATATATATATATATATATATATATATATATATATATATATATATATATATGGCGTTTCAACCTTAATTACCCTCATTAATTACAGCCGATCATTAAATACGAACGTAATAGTTTAATAAATGTTTTTATAAAATTACATCAAATAATTACGGTGGTTTGACTCTATATTTATTTAAAAAAATATTTTAAAAAAATTCTAAAATGTAATCATTGTGTTTATTGCTAAAATGATTTCAATAGAGTATAATTTTTATTATATTTATTGAAATATTTTGATATGCATAGATGATTAAAGTTAGTGTTTCACAATTCTTAACATTTACGTAAAAAAACATTTTGAAAAAATTATAAAACCTAGCATATTAAATCCATTAAGAAAAATATATTTGGAAAAGTCATTGTATTTATTACAAACAAAACTTAAAGTTAACTACTAAAAGATAAGTTTTTTGTAGTGTGGAAAAAAAAAAATATTGCGCATACACATGAGATATTGAGAAGGTTTAAATAATGTGATAACGAGTATGTATGTACACAGTGAGCATGAGTGCATTTGAATAATCAAAACAAAAGCAATGAATTAAGTACAATAATGTTATAAACGACATGAAAAAGTATAAAACATATTGCATTTTTCTTTCATAGTTTCAATTAAATATGTATACGTCAAGTAAAAAACGACATTGATTATGGCTAACTAAATATTACTTTTAGTGAAATATTTTATATGTTGCTTCGTATTATTTAAATACTTTAAAGTTAAACCTCAAAGAATAATATTTGAGAATGTTCAACCTATTTTATTTATAGGTAAAAGCTTAAAAATCATTATATATACTCTGTAGTTGTTTCAAAAAAAGTAAAAAAAAAAATTGCAAAATTCTAATAGAAATGTTTGACACATAATACATGCAAGACACAACCAAAACATTCGAATAAGTTTAGTTTGGACCTTATATGTTTGATCCATAAATATCCCACGATATACATAAAAAATTGAAAAGTCTGTAAAATTATATTCACATCATTTTGAACATATATTAACTAATTTGGAGTATAAATCTAATTTAAGAACTTATTGTTAATTGTTACATTATTCGAATACATTTTATTTTAATTAATATGATATTTGATTAGTTACAAAATTAATTATAAAACGTTGATCATGTATAATTAATTATCACTTATTAGTTACTCCGTATAATTAAAATTGTATATATTTTATTTTAATACATTGAAGTTAAACCTATAAAAATTAAGATTTGAGAAAGACTAATTTATTTTATTTATAAACAAAAATAATAAATGTCATATACTCCCTCATATTCACTCATTTCCTCCCTCATTCCTTTTTGGGTAAGTCGGGTTTTCTTCCCTCTTTCCTTTTTTGGTAACTTTTGTGTGGTCCAAATTTAATTACATGTGGGGTAGAGTGGAATAGAGTATTTTGTGTGGTCCAAAAATATTTTCTTAATTCTTGTGCAAAATAGAAGGGGAAGAAATGAGTGAATAAGAGGGAGTATTAATTATATTATTTTTCTTTAGTTATCCTCCCCTTATCCTTCCCTTATATATAAAAGTGAGTAAGCCTTAGAACTATTCCTAATGAATAGTAAAATGAATAGTTGAGATTTATTCGTTGTTTATTCACTGCCGGGCGGGTTGAGCTGGGTTCTTGCATGCGGGTTGGTCGATTTCATCGGTTTGGGCTGGCCTGTTTTGCATTCTTGCGGTTGGCCTGTTATATACTCTTCAGCTTTCTTGTTTTGATGGGCCACACTCTTATATTCTCTGAGCCTGATTCTTTTGCTATTATTCTCAGCCACACAATTTCCCTCTTTCCCTCTCCTCCACTCCATTTCCTCTTTACCTTTTCTCAATTATCTTAAATCTTAGAAATCGAAAAGAAAGAGATCATTAAGTAACAGAAGAGTTGAAGAAAACACCATGGTGATGCTTGAATCTTTTCTCAAATTCATGATGATCGTATGTTTTACTGATTTACTTACTTGTAATTATTGTTTTGAATTGATATGTTTATTGTTGGAGCAATTAGTTTATGAATTTGATGTGAATTTTATGAATTTGATGTGAATTTTGGGGGAAATGTATTTAATTTTTATTTTTGGAGTTGTTATCCTAATGATTTTCTGTTTGATTGGTTCATTTTGTGTTCTAATTGACGATATCTGCAGGAATGATCCCATCATAATCGGGTAGAAAAGGAACAACAACAACAACAACAACAACAACAACAACAACAACAACAACAACAACAACAACAACAATAGTGAACAAGATCTAGAGTTGAAAAGGTTACAATTTTTTCTGTGTATTGTTGATACGAATTAGAGCTTTACTTCGTTGCTATTTTATTATTCACACCTCATTTTCCTCATACCAGTCTCTCCTTCCTTTTTCACTTTGTTCCTCCTATGTATTTGTTAGCATTGGAACAATTCATTAATTAATTAATCGAGAAAGGCAGTGCTAAGGTGTTGTACTGGTGTTGATGGCAGATTCATCAAGGATCTTCGACATTGGTTACGGTATACTTGTAATACTCCGTATTTATGAGTCTTGGGGTACTCTATCGAGTAGGCCTTACTCTGTCGAGTAAGGGAGTTTTGTGAAATAAAATAGTTTCTGACCTGTTGGGTACTCGATCGAGTAACTAGGGTACTCGATCGAGTAAGGGGGCACTCGATCGAGTACCTTAGCTACTCGATCGAGTAGCCGGTTTACGGGGGTTGTTTTGTCGGGTTTTGTTAATAATGCGATTAAAGTATAAAACACTTCCGTCATTGTTTCTAAATCACTTTTCAAAACCTAATCACTGTGAGAAGAGAAAGCAAACTACGTTCATCACCTTAATCGCATTGTTAGCAAATCCCGGAGCTTGGAAGGTCGGATTTCACCTTTCTTTACATCGTTGTGATCTTTGCGTCGAGGGTAAGACCTTTATACCATTTTTATTATATTTCTCCAAAGTTAGTTAAACCCTAATATTGGGAATTGGGGATTTTGTTATGTCATGTGCATAGTAGTGATTATGTGTTTGTATAATTAGGAGGAGGATTCGTAGAGGAAGCTTTTTGATATCAGCTGTGAGATCGTCTGATTATTGTGCTTTCCAGGTAGGGTTTCCCTACTCAGTATTACTTACATAATGTGTGGTGATTGTCTTTGTAATTAGTGTAATTGGTTGATTAGACGGTTGTTGATATTGTGATTGTGATTGTTTGTCTGTGGTTCTCGAGATACGTTCTCTACCGAGTGGAGTCACTTAGGGAGTGGCTTCACGCCTAGTTTCGCCCTTCGTGGAACCCGCCACGGAAGGGGATGTGCACATTAATGGGACGGGGTTATCGCTCGGTATGATGAGCGGGGCTTAGGTGGGAACGGCAGTGCGGTCCCCCTGGTAGGGTCGGGTCCAGTGGACGATCGGTGACGGAGATGGAGTGGAGTGCCCGATTGTGTATGATTGCTCGAATTTGTGTTTATTCTGATCTTGTTGATTATATCACTTGTGTAAATAGATCGACCGGTTTAATGATTTTTAAAACTGCGGTGATCCATTCGGGGATGGTGAGCGAGATATTGAGCGAGTATGAGATGAGAGAGGGATAGTTTGGGGTGGCCACGATATGATGATAGAAGTCTTCCATTGTAGCTTAGTACTTCCATAACATTTGATTAGATCGAGAAATGATCGGTTTGAGAACATGTATTTGTACTTTTGGTTTTGGTTTGAGTTTGTAACCTTTCACTAAGTAATTCTATTTAAATGTTGTTTCTTCATTGTTTATTTGATTATCATTCCTCGGGTAGAATCGAGATGGTAACGTCCTTATCGCAGGTGGTCGCGGTAAAGCGACTTGGAGTATGGGGGTGTTACAATACTATCACTTCATGGTGGCGAAATTAACATAAATTTGTTATCGATGACAAGGTGTCTTCCAAAGGAGGCAGGAGGGTTACGCTCGTGGCGACGCAAGTAATGATGACGATCTTCAAAACCCATGTCCCATTTCAATTAATCCCCAAATCTACAAAACCCATGTTTTAATTTCCCTAATTTCACCTTTTATTACTGTAATTTAATCAATCTCTCTTCTTTGTTTTTGTGTATTTTAATTAGATTAATAAGAACATAATTATGGCAGCAGCAACTATAAGATCGAAATCAACAAAAGAGGTAGCAATATTAACAGGATATCAATTTAGATACTTTATTAAAAATCATATGCATATAGCTGCTAAGGTTATGATTGGTGTCCCAATTATTGCGCTCGTGATAACACACATCTTCTATCTGAAATTCTACTACCTCGACCATGGTAAGTCTCTATTCTATATCTCTGACTTTTCTTCTATTTACAAGATTTTTCCCGCAGGCAGATAAAAAGTTGCTAATTCTGAAGAAAAGGGCATAGTAATGAAATTTGTCATTGGCCACAGGTTGGTTATGTAGTATTTTGTACTTTTTGCCATTTTACTTAAGACTCAGCTGCAAAAGGCAGATGCGGATGCTTGTCGAAAGTCAGCACAGCTATTTTCTAAAAACATTTCATGTTTATTTTGGCCAAAAATGAAGTGTCTATTTGTCATGACAGGGGTGTAGATTATGTTAACAGACAACACATAGCTAAAGTGAAATCTCAAAGTAACTTTGTCCGTTTCTTTTGTGTCAAAATTGTATGGTCATATTTGATTAGCATGCGTTCTTTACAAATCACGAAGGTCTGACTGATCAAATTGTCAATGTTTATCAATTATCATCATTCTCCCCTATATTAAGCGTGGCAACTCTCAATACAGGATCATAAAAAATTCTCTTTTGCAACACAAGATAGAATATGCTCATATGACATTTTATTTAAATCTTGGAATGTTATGTGCTTTTTTCGATTTACAGGCATTGCTTGGATAGGACATAAGGAGGGAAAGGGAGAAAGGAGAGATGAAGGGTACTCAGGGTAGGAAAGGGAGAATGGAGCAAGGGTCTTCCTGTCCAAATCTTTATTACCTTAAGAGTGTGTTTGGATAGCAAAAGTGGAGGGAAAGAAAGGGGAGGGGGAAAAAGGGAAAGGAAAAGGAGGGAAGGTAAGAGGAGGGGGAATGGGGTGTGGGTGTTTGGATACATTTCCTTCCAAATATTTCTTATTATGGAGAGATTTTGATTTGCCTTGGAGGAAGGAAAATGGATCCCTCCAAATCCCTCCACCTTCATTTCCCTCCACCCTTATTTTTTTATCCAAACAAGTAATTTTAAATCCCCTACTCTCCTTCCTTTCCTTTCCCTCCAAATCCCTTCATCCAAATACACCCTAAAAGGATTTTGATTTACCTTGATGGAAGGAAAATGGATCCCTCTATTTAGGTATTTCCATCCAACCCAATCCAAACTAAAGGAATTTCATCCCTCTCTCCCTTCCCCCTAAACCCATAATCCAAATTCCAAACAATGTCCCCAATTTCACATTCTGGTTTTGCTCCTTGCCTGGGTTATGAATAGGGATGTGTAAGGAGCGCTCTCACCTTGCATGACAACTACTGAAACCACCTCATCACATGATACATCGTTAAAATTGCATCTTTAGTACCCTTGTTACACTCGGTAGCTTGGAACAACCGTTTTCTTAAGCATAAGACCATAATGTTAACTTGTATATACGATTAAATTAGTGCATATACATTGATGTCATATGCTTGGTTCAATGAATTGCTCTTGTTCGTAGTTCTTTATTTTGTTAGTTGAAGCTCAAAAAACCAAGAGAGAAGATCATCAATTTATTGCGTAGCTTATGTGCTTTTTGCTATTGTTATGATCAGTGCTACTGCTGGTGGTATCTTGGATAGAGCCATTGAGGCTGAAGATCAAAAGCATGGAGACTTTTTACGGCTGGTGAGTTGATCAGTTAAAGTTGGACCGTCGTTCATGTAAAATGTCAATGCCAGAAAGAAGGCAGATGTTTAATATTAAATTTGTTGATCTTTTAAATATCCCATTTTAACCTGGTTCTTATTTCAGGTCTGATATGAGGATAGCCACATGTTAAGGGATATCTTGAACTTTCAGCAAAGACGAAAATATATTTCGCAACTGCTGTCGCTATGTGGGATGTTGAGTTCTATGTCAAAATTGATGATGATGTACATGTAAATATAGGTAAAGGGTTTTTTTGTTATATTAAATTCAATTGTTTCAAATCCTACCCCCTGACGTATATTGCTACAATGAAGATAAGTTTTTCTGTTATTTCTTTTAAAAAGCAATAAAAAGTATTGTGCACTTGAAAGGCTACACTGTCCATTCATACGAGTCAGCCACCATTATTCCCTTTTTCTCTCGATTTTAAATTGGGTTTTTCCAGCGCTAATGAAAAAACTGGAATCATCAATTTATCTTTGCCACTCAGGGTGATTATCTTGACCGTATTCTGTCGAATCAGTTCACATCACCGTGTTTGTGGCAAGTAATTAACCCGTACTATTTTCTGCGTTCATTAATTATCAAAATGAACTCAACAAAAATGACTCCCATTCTTCAAATGATGAAATGCCTCTTCTCAACAAAATCTGACAACTATGTAGATAAATCGTGATCCTGTTGTTGCTCAGTTGCAAGGAATGCGCGGCGAGATAGAGCAACTTCAGGCAGAGCTTCTATATTAACGTGGTGACTCAAGTGTATCGTTTGATGAACTTCAGGTATCTTGCTTAGTTGCTTCAAAGGAAAGAATTAATTTGCCACATTTTAGAATCTGAGCTAATGGCTTCAAGTAATCTGGTCTACAACAGATTCTCAAGCACAAGATATCTTTGCTCGAGGCCAATAATGCAGCACAGGAACTCCAAGAACGTAACATTAATTGTGAACTTTTATCCTGTCGTGCTCGGGAGGCGCGGGTAAGTGATTTCTATAAACCTGGGTATCCACATCAACTTCCCATTCTCAATGTTTTCGGTATTAATGTTTTGTAACTCCACTTTCAGGTTGAAAAGGACAAACTAATAATGAAAATTGAAGCTGCTAAAAAGGGCAATTCCTGGGATGAGATTGAATCTGACGGGGATCAGGCATGGCAACTTGGTTTTAACTTATCTGATTCACAAGGTTATTATTGTCAAAATATGGAATCTCTAAAGGAAATATACGTTATGTGTCAAAAATTCAACAATTAGAGGGAGAGTTGGTATGGCTACAAAATGTAAATGCCATGAAGCACAATGTGACAATGGTTCCCTTGAACTCAAATGATGAAGTTCTGCCATAAAAAAAAGTAGTTACTTTTCCGAGCTTTCTTCAGTTGCTGACAATTGGTTGATTTATGTATTGGACCAGAAAAAAAAAACACTTTTACAATAAAATTAGTTCATTTGTGTTTTATACTTGATAGAGTAATTATTATGTGAGACGGATTTATTTTGTAATTTGTTTATTTGGTAAAGTTGAGATTTTTAGCTTCCTGACATTGTTTGTTGATTTCTGTAAGAAATTATTGTAAAAGATTAAACAATGGAGTCAAGTGCGACAGCCTTAAACCGTAGTGCTTGTATAAGAGAAGCATGAAAGAAGAGCTTTTTATGGGAGAAAAGTAGCCAAAGTTTGATCAAAAGCAAATCTACGAGCTTTTATTCCAAGAATTTGGGGTTTCTGATAATAATAATGGAAGAAAGATCAATAAATCCGAACTTGCTTTCTCTGTTCTCACTTTAAAATTTAATCAAAATGTTAAAGATTCTATGGTAAGTTCTAATACATGTGTGCATAGTATTAAATCTCTGTTTCTGTCGCGGTATCGGTTATCACGGCCGAATATATTCTTTTAAGGCGTAAAAGGCGGGATCATAGCTGTTGATATTTAAAACTATGCATGTGTGTTACTTTTGGTTTCTTCAAAGGAAACTTAGGATGTAAAGGTACATGTGTTTTTGATGGTTTATTGAATTGCAGAAGCTTGAGCCTACATTATTTGAATCTGCTAAGGCAGACTCCAAAATGTTACTTCAATTATATTGCGGGGTTTCCGATCTATGATTTATATTAGTGATGAGCAAACGACTAACTAAACTGACTGTTTTTTAAGTTGGGAATTGAGGTGTATTTTAATCAAATATAAACAAATGATTGAGACAGAGTTAGAATATATAATACAATATGTTCAATTGTTATCTTGTAGCTTTGTTATATGTTTGTGGGACGTCAGTATGTCATTGTGAGTTTTAAGGGGGATAAAGTTGATGAACAAATTAGCTCAAATGATGCTTAATTCGGTTCCATTTGATTGTATACGTTTTTCAAAAATATGTGAGGAGAATTTGGATATACGATTAATTCGAATGGAACGTTGGGAAATGGGGTATGTTATTTTGCTTGTTGGTTGAAGATACTGGAGAATTAGAGATGAATTTCTCTATGCATGGTGTTTGTGATGCAGTATGTGGATAGAGAAGGAAAAACTCCATTAATGGCAGCGTGACTGAATCCAGCACTACATCATGTAGTTAAATTACTTAGAGTTGGGTGCCAATGTCAATGCTTATCGTACATGCTACTGTAAACTGATTGTCTGTCGCGAAAACTGCAGCTTTTTCTCCCAAATTTTGTCGAATATTGACGTAAATTGTTCAACTGTTGTCCACTTCATTTTCCTCCTTCACTTCTATATTTAATGATCCTATTAAAACTCATCTACAAGTGCAGAGCATAGTGATGACAGCTATGAGCTACATGCGAAGCATGAGGATTGGGATAGGGGATGGACTCGACTTCATCGACTCTATTAAGTTCAGTTCAGGCAGTGAGAAAGCTTTTCAAGTGATTTATGATGCAGTCATGTCCAGTACCTTATGAACTACCAAATAACTATACAAGTTTTGTTCAAGGGTCGATATTCCCGCAGGAATGAATCCGCCTGACTTAATTATTCATTTCATAGCAAAGTCTGTTCAAGAAAAAAATACTAGAGTTGTGTACTTCAGTAAACATGGACATAAATGTCATGCTGCAAATTATTCCGTGAATAAAAATGTCGTTTTAAAAAAAACTTTTCACAAGTTGTTAGAAAATGTTAAATTAGTTCCAATGTGTAGGAATGGCAGGGAGGACGATTTACTAAGTACAGAGAAGTACAGAATCTCTAACTGTAGTTTTTTCCAACTTCACAAATATGAGAGAGTGAAGGAGATAGAGGGCGGGCGGGGGGGGGGGAGTAGGAGCTGGTTGAGGTCGCGAGGACGTAGGAGAGAAAATGGAGAGAAAAAGAACACAAGAGAGAGGGAAAGGTTGGGGAAATAGGAAGAGGAGTAGAATGGGGTAAGAGGGAAAGGACAAGTAGTATGAGGAGAAAAGGGATGAGGAGGAGGAGTAGTACTAGGAAGAGAAGTGATTATTGTGGACAGCGGGCCGCCCACGGGGGCGCTTGGTGAGAAACGAAACAAGCGTTTGCATTTTGTATGGAGTCGCCACCAATTTTTATGGGAAATTGGAACCGTTCGAATACCTCGTGTCATGTCAAGACACAAAGTAGTGACATGAACACTAAGCAATCGTTACCCTTAGCATTCTATGTCTAGAATGACTCTCGTGGATGCCAATGAACACGGGTGCTCACGGAGATCTGGAGTAAGGGGTGAGGGTACGTATTAGGAAGCTCTTTTGATCGAACACCTAATCCCGCCCGCCTCGATAGCGGCCTCTACTAATGATTAGGGAAGTTTATTCGTACTTGATATATCGTCGGCTATATGCATGCAATGCAACATCCAAGTTTTAATCCTAGCATGTGAGAATTAGACTAAGTCAGTTGACACGTAATTAGCATACAATTGGGTCGAAATTGGAGTTAATATTGATTTACATGTGAAAACATACAAACAATAAAAGAAATACAATAAATTACAATAAGGGAAATTACAATAATTACATAGGAATAGGCGATTTATGTCGAAAATACCTTTTAAAACGGATATTTGAGAAAAAGAAATAAAAAGAATAAAGGAAATAAAAAGAATTAACGAACAGGAATTAGTGATATTACGGATATTAGTTAGTAAATACGTAAACTAATTAATCTATGTCAAGGCAGAAGAGGAGTTCAGGGACAGAACTCATCTCGAACAGCGCAGCAGCAGATGCGCCTGCGGAAGAGGCGCGGCGATTCTTTGCGTCTATTCCAAGGGTGAGTTGAGGCGTGAAGCGGAAGCGCAAATCGTTAATGTCGATTGGTAAATTTAAAGGATTAATTGATGATTTTTACTCGGATGGAAGTGATTAACGGAGTTAATTACATGTGAATGATGGTCATAAAAGCGATAAACATGAATGAGACGGATGCGAACGAATTAATTACATGAGATTATGATGAAAATATTAATGAGTCCTCTATTGAAATAAATCAATTAGGCTAAATACGACGGATATACAACGAATATGCGACAAACATGTGATTAAACAGATGAAAACTATATCAAAGATGAATCCCAGAAACTCAATATGAACAAATTGAATCTCTAAAATCCGGGTTTGAATTCAATGACGAAAACCCGCAAATATTGGATTACTTGGGATTTAAGTCGGATTTGTGACGAACTAAACATACTAATGAATGATGAATTATATGATACAATATACATGTGAATTATCAGTGACGATTATATCAAAGAATTAACGGACAAACAAATAACAAAATAAAAAGAGGCGAAAATACAGAGGACGAGGAAGAAGAAAAGAAGCGAGGAGCTGCGGCGGCCTCACGAAGAGGCGCAGCAGAAGGCTCGCGCTCCTTCAAGAGGCGCAAAGCAATTGCTGCGTCTTTTCTCGACGATCATCTCTTTCACCGGAAATCCGCAAAAGCAGAGTTTTAAAGCACGGTTTTGGAAATCGGTTTTAATGGTATTTTCGACATGAACCTTACAATTGCGATGATACGATAAATAAAATACAATAAACAAAAAGATTATACACCCTCAGACTTACATGTTGACGGAACGAGAAGGACTAAGATATCGACTAGTGATGCTCGGCGCGAATGCAAAGAGAGTGCCCTCGTAAGAGGAAAACGATTGATTAATTTAAGTTGATTGAGTGTAGTTGGTCAAATTGGTCGGTCATGCAACGGAGAGGCTGGTACCCGGAAAGATACGAGCTTACGTGGTCGAAAGTTCAAGCATGTAGGCGCCAATTAGTAAGAACAAAGTCTAGAATGCAAAGGGAGAAGAGAAGGGCGGACACTCGCGTGAGAAATATGAGGAACGAAGGCTCCTATTTATACTAATCACGTGAAGGAATAGGGTTTCGGAGACTCTTTGGAAGTGAATCTCGGAAAGATATGAAAAATATACGTAAAACATGCAAAGAAGGGCCTGGGAAGAGGCGCAGCAGCCACTGCGTCTCTTGGAAGAGGCGCAAAGACTGGGCGTTGCGTCTATTCCCCGGAGGTTTCCTCTCTTTGAAGAAAGATTTCCGCGTTTGAGTTATGGTAGGACGGAAATAATTCGATTATCTTATGAATATTACGGGAGATCTTTTTTGCCAAAAGATAAAATTTATGAAATATGGAATAGAAATATCCGGAACATTCCAGAATATTCTGACTCGGGATTCAACAGTTATCAGAAATGGGAGACGGTTTTTGACCCGGACTCGAATGT
Source organism: Silene latifolia (assembly GCF_048544455.1). Classification (NCBI taxonomy): domain Eukaryota; kingdom Viridiplantae; phylum Streptophyta; class Magnoliopsida; order Caryophyllales; family Caryophyllaceae; genus Silene; species Silene latifolia. The sequence continues at coordinate 75,700,521 of NC_133526.1, read as the reverse complement.
ACTCTAATTATCGCCAAAACGACCGTATCGGGACGTAGATGACAACTAAGAGGTAGACATTTAATATTTGAGCAATCACTTGACGATAATCTTACGAACTGTCACAAAACGTTCCGCGTATCAAACATGCGGCCCAATCATCACCGGGTGGTTTGCGGGAGGTGCAGAAATGAGGTATCTCTGAGCCCCCACTTTGACTGAGGCTTGGACAAGGCGAAAGTCAAAGTATAGCCATCAGGTCAATCGAAGATTACAACCTGACGACTATGGCGACGCGAGGCGGCTCAAGGGGTCTGAACCAAGGACCTGTCGTTGGGAACATTTTAGAGTCTGTCGACTTCCGGGGAGGGTCGTTTAAAGTCCATTAGACTACGTAAGGAAGCTACTTGACCATAAGAAGAGACCATATCCGAGATACCCCTGGGTGAAACGGAACTGAAGACGCTTCAGCAAAACTCTTTGGTCTGAAGATAACTTGGTGTCTGAAGGCATTAGGGGTCACAGGATTATGAAGAAACTTCTTAATACTTTTGAAGGTTAACTCGGAAGGCTATCTCTCACTGAAGGGAAGGCTGAAGGGATAGTTCTCTCTAAAGGGAAGGCTGAAGGATAATTCTCTCTAAAGGGAAGGCTGAAAGGGGACTTAACTGAAAAGGGGTTATTTGAAGGTTACTGAAGGTTAAATATATGAAGGATTATCTTGAAGGGATAAGGTCAAGGAAGGATTATCTGAAAGGGATATCTAAGGGGTTATACGAAGGGTATCGAAGGTTATCCGAATATAGGAAGGTTATCCGAAGGGATAAGGTGAAGGAAGGATTATCTGAAAGGTTATCTAAAGGGTTGTCGAAAGATTAAGGTAAGTTTCTGAAAGATCTGAAGGGTTTATCCTGAAAAGGGTTACCTAAAGAGTTGGGTGTATGAACCTAAGGACGTTTGTGTGGGAGCCTAAAGGTTTATGAACATATGGGAAGCCATTTTGGGATCTAAGAATCTAGGGGTAAGAATCCTAACTTTGGGTTTACGAACCTAAGGAAGGAGGCTCGGTTTGGGAACTTCGGAGAACGACACCTTTGCCGAACTCCGCGTGGAAACAATAATGTTGGGGGTAGCGGGACGTCGGTGAGAAACTGGCGGGGAATCGCTTGCGTTGGTCTCAAGCGAACTCGGCAAAAACTTGAGGTTGAATCGCTTGCGTCGGTCTCAAGCAAACTCTTGTTGGGGAATATATTGACGATTAGGAACATCTTGATCGCCATGGAAGAAATCTTGAGTGAGCAATCTGCAAAATATCTTATACTGGGACAAATATTTTGACGACTAGGAACATCTTGATCGTCGGGAAGAAATCTTGAGTGAGCAATATTGCAAAATACTTGCTACTGGAGAAAATGAATAATAATATGCCATAGTCCGCTGCTGGTTGATGAAATGCGGGCCGAAACGAAAGAAAATCGTCGAATGGGCCAAAAGAGTAAAAATAGCATCGAAGAAGAGGCGCACCAAAGATGGGCCCACAAATAACGAACTTATAACGAATTTTTGAAAATCCGTATGGAGGGAACCAAAGGAAGAGGCGCAGCAAGAGCCGCGTCTCTTGGAAGAGGCGCAGCGCCTGCTGCGTCTTTTCCCCAAATTGGCTTTCCTGCGTAAAAACGCGAAATCAGAAGGGATTGTGTTCATTATTTCGAAACACAATTCTTGCAATTTCTCTCTCAAATCTTCACCATTTCTGCCAAGGTTTGATTCAAAAGCTTGCTTTAAACATGACTAATCGAGGTATGTGTCTTAATCTTGCATTAATCTTCTGCATTTGTTGAATTTTGAGCCGCGAGATTTAGGGTTTTCGACCCTTTTGATCGAAAATTTGGGGCTTTTCCCCCAAATGGATTTGCCTTGCCAAATTGATGCTAGAAATGGATAGTAGGTGATGTTAGGAACATAATCATGTGTTTGTTTCGAATTTTCATCGAGTTTTGAGCCCTTGAGTGAATTTGAGACGGTTTTACAGCTAAACCGTAAATTGCTTCGAAAATAGCCTTAGGATTGCCCATTTGCGATGAAATTTGATATTTGGGATCCTTGGATGATGAGTAAACTTCCTACCATCTCGGAATTTTGGTTTGTGACAACTTTTTCAGAACACCTTTTTAGGGCATAATCGTCGTTATAGCGAAATGCTGCCGAATTTCCGACTCGAACCCAGGACTAGGCTTTGAATTGGACTTGACTTGACCCAATTTATCACATGAGTGATTGGGTTGGCGGGAACGTGGCCAAGGATGGCACGAGAGGAGCAGTTTTAGAGCTTTGAAGGCTCGAAAATCCCTTAACAAAGGCTTGTCGTCATGTGACGCGGCCTGAATTTACTTTAATGTTGCAGGTGATGAGGCTTCTACTTCTGGGAGAGCTCCCATGGAGATAGACGTTGTTTCTTGTTGAGGATGCTTTAGAGCGAGGCCTTCACCGCCGCGGTGATGGGCGGAGACGAGACTCACGAGGAGGAGGGCCGCGAGGAGGAGGAGGCCCGAGACGGGCTAACATCGGGCGAGGAGGTCGTCGGTGAGAGGAGCTCTGCGTGGCCGAGACACGGGAGAGTAGGCACCTTGTGTGGGCTGCAGAGGGTCACCTGTCCTACAGGACGGTGAAGAGCTTGGTAAATAGGAATTCACTACTCATTACCTATACTCTTTCATTCTTTTTGTCCAAACTTCTTTCAAATTTCATTCAAAACTAAAGATAGCTTTGTTTCAAATCATAATAGGAGGCCGGGAACATCAGGTCGTTCTCGGGTTACACGACAGCGATGGAGCACTACGAGCAGCTGTCGACGGAGGAGAGGGCCATGATCGAGCGTGGGGCGTTCGGTCCTCTGGTTCAGGTCTGGAGGGATATCGTGAAGAGGAAGTTGCGGGCTAACCTTAGCCTGGTCCGCGCTTTCTTGGATCGATTCTGGGATACGACTTCCACGTTTCACCTACCTTTTGGTGAGGTGGGAGTCACTCTGGAGGATTACGGCATGATTTCGGTCAGTGCGTGCGGGACCGAGGAGATGGTGTGGCGAGAGGCGCTATGAGGGCGGACTCGGCCGAGGCGAGGAGATTGATCGACTGGAACTTGTCGCCGAAGGCTGTTGCAGTGCCGGGTTTGGTACCCAGTACCTACGTCCGAGACTACTTTGCGGGGAAGATCCCGGCATTGGTGACGATTGATGGGAGGGAGACAGCTCCTCCTCCTTGTACCGCTGAGCAGAGGGCTCGTCTGTGGCTTTGGTGGTTTCTGTCTTCGATTTACCTCGGAGACAAGGGCGAGAGGCTATCGACGAAGCTTCTTCCCTTCCTTTCTTACCTGAGTTCCCTAGGGCGTTGGGACTGGGTCACTGCTGGTTTTGCGGTCCTCATCCGCTTTATGAGGGCCATGGTTCGTCCGGAGTTGATGGAGAAGGGGACTTCTCCTGGCGCTGTTGGACCTGGGCTACTGTTGGAGGTATGAACCTTCCTTTAGACCAAAGTAAATTCCTTTCTTTATCAAATCACGAAAGATCGTTATTGATTATTACATTTTACGAGGCGTGGGTGTACTCCTACTTTCCGGGTCTTGCGCCCAAGAGGACGGAGCCGTTGGAGAGGGCCTACCCCGTGGTGAGGGATTGGGTCATGTGCCGGACGAAGAGCAAGCGTTCTTCTCACAATGTCTACCGGCGGGACGTGAACGCTCTTCAGCTGAGCAGTGTGAGTGTCCCATTTGTATTCATTTATGTTTGTCCTTTGCTTTTACTTGATCATAGGAATGATGTTTGCCTTATCTTGTCGCAGTGGGTGCCCAGACCTTGGGCGGAGTACGCTGGAGCGCCTCCTTTTGTCGCTGAGGTCCTTCGACCTAGGAGCCCGAGTAGGCTGCTGTTGAGGACGTCGATGGGTCATGTGTGGTACCTGGGTGAGCGTTTGGCTCGTCAGTGCTCTCGGGATGCGTTGACGGTTCCCGTCGATCCTCCCAGGATGATGTTTAGGGAGCCTTCTGAGGCTGAGAGGGAGGCGGACATGGCTGGTGCCAGTGGCGACGACCTTCTTCTTCTTGGTGAGGACTACTCGGCGTTCCTTTACGGGAGGTTGGCGTACTGGCCGGTAGTGGTGAGTATCTTTTTACTTTCATTTGATTTGATTTAGCGAATTGCGACGAAAGATCGTCGGTTAACGAGAGCTATTTGTCTTTGCAGGAGGTTGAGGTGGCGGGCATCGAGCCCCCAGAGTACCCCGAGACCCTTGAGTACACCGACGCGACCGGGAGGACGACGATCTCCGAGTTGCGTGACTTCGACGTAGCTGTGACGGATGCTGGCCTAGATGACTGGCAGCATTTGATTCGGAGGGTGAGCCTCCAGGTTATATACCTTTCGTGTAAGAACACATTTGGTTGAATTTGCTCGATTTGCTGATAATTTCTTTTTGAAATGCAGGTCGCGCCGTCTCGGTTCGTGGCACTATGGAGGGTAGCCAACCGGCTGCGAGCTACTGCCATTGAGGCACTCGTCGGTGGTCGAGGTCGCCAGGTATGAACCTTATTTGACTGATTTTTCTTTTGATTTTGATTTTTGTTTGTTTTTTGATTTTCGATCTTGTTTGGATTGATTGACATGAGCCAATTTGTTGCTATTTATAGGGTGACCGCGAGCCGGAGCGAGAGCTGACCCAGTCTCGGGAGGAGACGGCTCGCTTGTTGAGGGAGCTCGAGGTTCGGGACGCCGAGATCGCCGTTCTGGTGGCGAGAGTTGCTGAGTTGGAGGGCGCCCAGCAGTAGTTTTGTAGACTTGTACATTTGAACATTTGACTTTGAACATTTTTGGACTTTGTTTGGGGCGCAAGCCCCCAGTTTGCTTGGACTTTTAGACTTTGTTCGGGGTGCAAGCCCCCAGTTTGCTTGTACATTTGCTCTGTTTGGTGTATATATGGTGGCCCGAGTGCCTTTCTTTTGCCGGGTTGTGTTGCTTGTACCGCAGGTTAGTTCTTGAACAGTTTGGTAGACAACGGTTTATTAGTCATCGCCGAAATTTACATGGAAATTACGCAAAACATACATTTTATATACATATGGCCTTAAATCAGCGCAAAATGAGACTCAAAAGAGCACAAAAATGCAAAAATGCAAAAATTTTGTCAGAAATGACCGGACGGTAGGGAGGGTTACCCCCTAAAAAAAGAAAAAAGAGAAATATATAAGTGTAGAAATGAAAACAAAAGAAAATTATTTCCCAAAAAGAAAATGAAATTTACTTCCTAAAAATGAAAAAAAATGAAATTTATTTCCTAAGAAAATGAAATTTATTTCCTAATAAAATGAAGATGAATTAAGTGTGATAGAAATGGCGAAGGTGTCGATGTCGCCTCGAAATGCGCGCCCGCGAAAATAGGAAACTTAAACATGGTAAACTGCTCGTATTTACCAAAATAAAGTTCCGTAGGAATAGGAAATTATTCGTTGTAGAATTAGGAAAGATCCAAACGCGGAAATCACAGAAAGTGAGCTTGGGGAAGAGGCGCAGCATGAGCTGCGTCCCTTTGAAGAGGCGCAGCGAGCGCCGCGCGCTGTTCAAGCCGGTCCGTTCGGCGGATTTTTGGAAACAGCAATTAGTATAAATAGAAGCGTCGATGGAGCTTTAATTCATATAAATCTTCCGTCTTTTCTTCGTCTATTCACATAAAACTCTCAAAATAAATCTTCAAGAGAAATTTGTCATCATGAATACTTTGGAGATCCGTTTGAAGGAATGGACCAACGAGTTTTCAAATATGGAGAAACACGATATGGGTGCTTATAACCTTGGGTCTTTATTGAGTTTGAAACTCATTAAGTTAGTAAAACCGTTCTTGGATGCTTGCCTTGACTATTGGGACCCGAATTATCATGTTTTCGCGTTCCCGGGGGGTGATATTTGCCCGTTTCCGAAGAAATTCTTGCTATTGGTGGGTGGGACCCGAACATTTACCTGCCATTCCTTCCACTTCACAAGGGTATAAGAGCAAATTCAGAGACTTGCTTGGACTGACCAGACTTGAGGTGGATCGCTTAGTTACCCCGAAAGGCGTGAGAATGTTGGACTTTGTAGACCGATTCATTAACAGGGCCGACCCTACTGTTTCCCATGTTGCCCGGAGGAGAGCATTTGGCTTTTGTTTGCTGCACGTGTACGTCTTCCAAGGACACGTTGATGAAGACTTGTGAGGTGATCCCCGTCTTTTGGGTCTCATCGAGCAAATGGAGCTGCGCAGGAGCCCAGCTTGCTTATGCTTAGGGGAGATTATCTTGGGTTTTGATAATAGGAAATCCAACCGCGATCTGCCGTTTTTGGGAAGCCCCGTCATTTTGCAGGTAAAAGACATCTTTTTTTTTTTTTTTTTTTTTTTTTTTTTTTTTTTTTTTTTCGTTTTTTTTTCGTTTTTTTTTTTTTTTTTTTTTTTTTTTTTTTTTTTTTTTTTCGATGTCTAATACCTGCTTTTGGTAGGTTTGGCTTATGGAACGGCTCCGATTGATCGAGCCCCCAGTTCATGCACTTTCCTATCATTCCCGTATGATTGCGATGAGGACGCGGTTGTACATGGTGGACTTCACCCGGGTCTGTGACTATTGGAAGAACAAGCTGAAGAATGATGATGGTCCGTTGATTAGGTGGGTCGTACCGTGGTGGCACCTCAAGTCCATCCTTTGGAGTGTCTTCTTTGGATCCCACTAGGTCCGTGCGCATTCCGGGATTGGAGTTCATGGTATGCATCTTTCCGGAAAGATTGATGAGGCAAGTTGGGTTGAAACAGACGATCCCTAGGCTTGATACCGTTCCGCAGACTGCTATGGCGCTTACTACAGAGAGCCGAGGAGAGTGGGCTATCAAATGGGCCCAAAGAAACATGTGGTTCTTGAGCTTCTCCGCCAATGCTTTGTGGGTGTCGGATTCCTATCTGAGGTGGAGAAAGGCTGCAACTCCGGAAGAACGCGAAAGACTGAGGAAACGCGAGCCTGTTGACTACAAGGTGCGCGAGGGAGAGAAAGAGAAGGAGAAGCATCTGACAGAGGGAGAAGAAGAGGCCGGATTTCAGGTCATTCATCCTTCAAAGAAATCAAAGACTACTCATGTCGCAGAGATAGTGGTTGGCAAGAATGGAAGAGTCAGGCCTCGAGAAAGACCGTTGGTGATTAGGTCTGAAGTGGTGCAAGAGCGCCCGGCTCGAGGTCGTGACGGGAAATATGACAAGAATGACAAGGGTAAGGGGAAGATGGAGGAATAGCCCGAGTCTTTATTTATTATTTGATTATTATTATTATTTATTGTTGTAATAAAAAGGAGGGATTTTTAGAATCCTAGCCTATTCTATTTTTATTATGTAACGTACTATTATTAGAAAGTTAATGAAATAAAAAGGTTAAATGGTTATGAAACCGTCGAGATTTTCCACTTATTATTCTTGTCGAATTTCAAATGCAATGCAGATATCCTTCTATTTACATTTTTTTTTTATAATGGGTTGAATCCCGTGAAGGATTGCCTACGTATTCACTTAAAAAAGCGAAATCAAACCCTTGCGCGTAGTTCGAGTAAATGTAAAAGAATAATTGTTCGAAGCAAGAGCTTGTAATGAACATAGAAAATAAGCATGAGCTTTTGCTTACTCTGAAGGTGCGAATTTAGTTTATTTGATGATATGAGGATGACAAACTTGTCAAAATGCAAGAGCACAGTGACATTTAGCTTATTTCAGCTTGGCCAGGGGCCGTTTATTTAGTGCCATTGGAGCGACACATGGGTTTACGCGAGGCGCGTTTTTGTCCTATTCTAGGCATAGTACCGTTTCAATTGGTCGAGGTTTGTGGGGTTTGAAAACTCATTCCCATCTAGGTCTGTGATTCTAACCGCACCCCCTAGGAGTATGGATTTGACTAGGTATGGTCCGGCCCAATTAGGTTTGAATTTTCCCCTTGGGTCGACAGGTAAAAGAGCTCTAACCGATTTGAGTACTAAGTCTCCTTCTTTGATGTTTCTTGGTCTAACCCTTTTGTTGAAAGCTCGTTTGATACGTGCTTGATATGTTTGGACATTATGTAAGGCGCGTAGCCTACGCTCATCCAGGAGGATGAGTTCTTCATACCTATCCTTCTTCCAATCGGCTTCCGGGATTTGACTTTCGAGTAGAATACGCAAGGATGGTATTTCTAGCTCGACCGGGCTGTACGGACTTCCATGCCGTAGGTCAAATAGAAAGGAGTAGCCCCGGTGGGTGTCCTAACGGATGTACGGTATCCCCATAAGGCGAAAGGTATCTTGCTTGGCCAATCTCTATAGTTGTCAGTCATTTTCTTGAGAATTGTGACAACGTTCTTGTTTGCTGCCTCTACCGCTCCGTTAGTCTGTGGTCTATAGGGCAAAGAGTGGTGATGCTTAATCTTGTATTTGGCTAGCAACTGCTCGGTTTCGGCTTGAAAGTGTGACCCATTATCGCTAATGATCTCATGTGGGCAACCATATCGACAGATGATGTTGTTTTGTATGAATTTGGCCACATTTTTGGCCGTAAGCCCAGTGTAGGAAGCCGCTTCTACCCATTTGGTGAAATAGTCAATCGCCACTAGGATGAAACAGTGACCGCCTGTTCCGGCTGGGGTTATTTTCCCGATTATGTCAATTCCCCATGCAGAGAATGGCCAAGGAGATGTCATCGTGTAGAGCAACGAAGGAGGGACATGTTGTACATTCCCGAAGATTTGACAATTGTGGCAGTGTCTCACGTATTTGATGCAATCGGATTCCATCGTGGTCCAATAATATCCCAAACGTGTGATTTTCTTTGCCATCATGGGCCCACTCATGTGAGGACCGCATTCTCCGTCGTAGACCTCTTCCATCACCTTCCGTGCCTGTGAATAATCAAGGCATCACAGGACTACACCAAGAGGTGTTCTTTTATATAATTCTCCTTGCATCAGAATGTATTGGGAAGCTAGTAGGCGTATAGCGCGTTGTCCCCTCTTGTCTATATCCGGCGGATAGGTACCATTAAGCTTGAAATTCAGGATTGCTTGGAACCAGGGTTCCTGTGCGATTTCCTCCTCGTCGGTGATTTGATGGACGTAAGCCGGCTCTGACCGTCGTTCGATGCACAAAGGCATGTTCGTCATGTGATCTGGCATATTAATCAAGGATACGAGTTTCGCAAGAGCGTCTGCAAATTGATTTTCTTCCCGAGGCAGGTGTAGGTATGTTATATGATCAAAGAATTGAGCGACTTGGTCTATCCTAGCCTGATAGGGTGCGAGGCTTTCACTTCGGATTTTCCAGGATCCTGTAACTTGGTTGATGATCAGCGATGAGTCCCCATGTACTCGGAGGTTTTTGATGCCTAAGCTTACTGCCGCTTGTAGTCCAATGAGACAAGCTTCATATTCTGCGACGTTGTTTGTCACCTCGAAGTCGAGTTTGACGGCAATCGGTGTATGCTCACCTTCAGGAGAAATGAGCAACACTCATATTCCAAATCCTCTTAAGTTTTATGCTCCGTCAAAGTATAGGTCCCAGGAGTCTACGTCTGTTTGAAGTATATCCTCGTCGGGGAATGACCAAGTATCTATGGTTTGTGCGTCGTTGATGGGATTTTCAGCGAAGAATTCGGCGACGGCGCGACCTTTTATAACTTTCAGTGGCACATATTTAAGGTCGAATTCTAAGAGCATTAGAGTCCATCTTACCAGACGTCCATTGAGGACGGGTTTCTCGAAGAGGTATTTGACTGGATCCATTTTGGAGTATATCTTGACGGAGTAGCTAAGCATGTAGTGACGTAGCTTCTTCGTTGCCCACACAAGAGCGAGGCATGTCTTTTCGAGTTGCGAGTATTTGCACTCATATTCCAAAAACTTCTTACTTAGATAGTAAATAGCTCTTTCTTCGCTTCCTACAGTTTGAGCCAACATGGCACCCATGGCGGTTTCAGTTACCGTGAGATATAAACCAAGAGGTTGATCTTGTTGCGGTGGCATGAGCACTGGTGGTTTAGCCAATATCTCCTTGATTCGGTCAAACGCCTTTTGACAATCATCATCCCACATGGTGTGGTCTGTTTTCTTGAGTTTCTTGAAGATAGGCTCACAAATCATTGTAAGTTTCGATATGAATCGACTTATGTCTTTGTACTTTTCCCGGGAATCCTCGACTTCTTTTTTTTGTTTGGGGTTGTGGCATTTCGATCGAGCTTTGATTTTTGAAGGATCTATTTCTATACCGCGTTGGCTAACGACATATCCCAGGAGTTTTCCGGATGTTACCCCAAATGTGCATTTCTGGGGGTTGAGTCTCATGTTGTACTTTCGTAGCCTTGCGAAGAACTTGCGAAGGTTTGCAATATGTCCCTCTCTTTCCTTGGATTTGACGATCATGTCATCTACATATACCTCAACTTCTTTGTGCATCATGTCATGTAGGAGTGTAGTTGCGGTGCGTTGGTATGTAGCTCCGGCGTTGATCAATCCGAATGGCATTACTGTATAGCAATATGTTCCCCATTGGGTGACGAATGCGGTCTTGTGCATATCTTCTATGGCCATCTTGATTTGGTTATAACCCGCGTACCCATCCATGAAGGATAGTAATGCGTGGTCCTGCAGATTGTCTACCAATATGTCGATGTGAGGTAGAGGAAGTCATCTTTCGGACTTGCTTTGTTCAAGTCCCTAAAGTCAACACAAACACGGATTCTCCCATCCTTTTTGGGCACGGGTACTACGTTAGCTACCCAGTCAGAGTACTCGGAAACTTTGATGAACCCGGCTTTGAATTGCTTGTCCACTTCTTCCTTAATCTTTAGAGCCCATTCTGTTCTCATTCGTCGAAGCTTCGTTTCACGAGGTTTGAAACCCGCTTAATTGGAATCCTATGTTCGGCGATATCCCTGTCGATCCTGGCATGTCTTTGTAGGACCAAGCGAACACGTCTTTGAATTCATTTAGGAGGTCTATGAAATCGGCCCGTTCGGTAGAGCTCAAGGTAGTCCCTATCCTAAGTTCTTTGGGTTCTAGTTCGGTTCCAACATTGATGGGTTCGGTGTCCTCTATTACAGGTTCCCCTTCCCCTTCTTGTAGTATTTCTTTGCCTACGTAGGGAGGTATTTCGGTCAAGTCTGGGTCTTGGTCATCCTCAGTATCATCGAAAAGCAATTGCACTCAAGATAACGCAAAGAGTAAGCGAACCTGATTTATTCATATTAAGATTTGAGTAAAGTTGAAACAAAGAAGCCAACTGATCCATGGTCAGTGGCGGCAAAGGGACAGTAATTGGGGCATTTTCCGAACTACTGTGACTACTCGAGGCTAAGCTAGGAGAAACAAAGTGAGTGGGGATGACAACAGGAGTAGATTCTCTAATGACTCCTCTAGACTCTGACTCTGACTCCGACTCCGACTCCGACTCGAACTCGTCGTCTTCTGGTTCTCCTTTGAACATCTCTCCTTCTCCGGTGGTGAGCTTGAAGAGTCTTCCTTGGTTGTTGGTCCATTTGATAGATTTTCTCCACCCTTTCTGTTGCTTTGTGTCGATTTCCGTGATCAACGCGGTGGGGTTGAAGCGATCGTCTTGTAGTATCATAGTAATGATCTCATCTGCGCGGCCCTAATGAATCGATCTTCTCCAAACAATAGGCTAACAGCTTGTTCGTCGAAGCAAGGTGCTTGACGGGTTTTGACGGTAGGAACCGTTTCGGGAGGAATGAAGTAGCAATCGTGAAAGATCTCGATTCCGGCTAACTTCCTCTCAAGATAATGCCAAGGTTCGGGAAATCCGTGAAAGAGTTCTGAACTTCCTTCTTGAACGAAGTACCCATTTAGAGTGGTGAGATATGGCCTCATTTGGACTCCCACGTGCTTGCGATTTTGGACTTGGGCAAGCATTTCGAGAACTTCTTCTTTTGTGGGTTTGTACCCTAGTCCAAGTGGTATCCTTGTCGAGTTGCCTTCCTTGTATGGTGCGAAGGTGTTCTTCCGAATTGGGTTTAAAGGCATTCCAGGGAAGTATCCTTGGGATTTGAGTATGTGGTTGACCACCAAGTTAGAGTAGGGATTATAGTATAAGGGTGCCAACTCACTTTCTATGACGTTTACACTTTGGAAGCCCCCAAGTTCGTATATGGGATCCGCAAGGACTTGATTGTTTGATTGCTTCTCGATTATTGCCTTGATGGGTGACGAAGTGATCGTCACTACTTTGCCATTTAGTGGAATCTTGATCTTTTGATGAAGGGTGGATGTTACCGCTTTGGAAGCATGAATCCAAGGCCTTCCTAGAAGTATGTTGAATGAAGCTTCGATGTCCACTATTTGGAAGTTAACCTTTCGTTCAATCGGCCCCGTGGCTATGGTTAGGTTAACAAGTCCTACCACTTTTCGTCGCGTACCGTCATATGCACGAACACCTTGATTTGTAGGGGTCCAATCCGACTCTTTCATGCCTAGTTTGTATGCCGTTTTGAGGGGTATGACGTTGATCGCGGAGCCATCGTCCACCAAGGTCATTGGCACATTTTTCTTTAGACGATGATAGCGAGTGATGTATAGAGCAAGGTTGTGACTAGCGCCAAAAGGTGGCAAGTCTTCATCCGAGAAAGTAATAGGATTACTTAGCTTAGGCGATTCTTGGAAGACCAAGTTGACTATATCTTCGGGAGTAGAGTTATGTGCTACATTCAATTTGGCCAAAGCTTGCAGTAAAGCTTGGCGATGTGGAAATGAGCTTGCCACTAGTTGCCAGACTGAAAGATCAGCCTTGGTTTTCTGTAATTGCTTGAGCAAATGATCAGTGGGGTCATCTTCGTTGTCATTTGGTGTGATGACGTTGGTTGGACCGTTTTGAATAGTGTTTTGATATGAGCGACCCGAACGAGTTAGGTGATCCACATCTTGGTCTTCACCATTTTGGACTATTTCCTTGACTAAGGAGTTTTCAATGAGATATTCGTCTTCATCATCATCGGCCCAAACCCCATTGATCTGACTAGTTCCTTCATTCTCATGATATCACTTTCTAGTCTTATGATTTGATCGACTAGTTTATCAACCACGGTGACTACTTCTTGCATAGTGGCATTTTGAGAGAAGATCAATGGTACGCGTTCTTTAGGTATTGCATTGGGATTGCGCAAGGCCGTTACCATGTTTTCTAGTTCCCACACTTGTCTATCTACATTCCTTGCCCATGTGATGAAGTCGGAAATGGTAGGGGAGATAGTAGAGTAGAGCCTTTCTTCCTCAATTGCATGAATTTCATTTTCGGTGGGAGAAATGAGGTGTGAGCAATCTAAGGTAGATTCGTCACTTGTAATCACCAGAACTCCAAGAGGATTCTGAGTGTTGTTGGGCTTACCTCCTGGTGGAATTGGAAGTCGACCATCTTCAATCATATCTTGAAGCACGTGTTTCAACTTGTAGCATTTTTCTGTGTCGTGCCCTTTGCCCCTATGGTATTCACAGTACGAATTTTCATCCCAAAACTTGGACTTCTTTTCGGGTTCGGGAGTAGGTCCAATGGGTTGGAGTTTACCTTGCTTCATTAACCTTTTTAGAGCGTTGGAGTACGTATCCCCAAGGTTTGTGAACTTCCTTGGTGGAGTAGTTTTCTTGGATGGCTCGAGAAGGTTAACTTCGCCGGTCTTGCTAGTAGAGCCGTATGAACGACTTGTGGACCCTTGATATCCTCGACCTACCGTTTTTGACAAGAGTCCTTTACGGATGTCATCTTCAATTCGTGTCCCTAATACGGTTAAGTCCTTGAAAGTCTTGATATTTTGATATCTCAAATGGTTGGCATATATGGGCTTGAGATTATCCACAAACTTTTCCACAAGAGTAGCCTCGTCCGGGTGTTCAACTAGTTGAGTACTAGTCTTCCTCCACCTACTTAGGAAGTCGGTGAATCCTCTTTGTCATTTTGGGTAAGAACCTCTAGAGTACGCATGTTGACTTGGATCTCGGCATTATCCGCGTATTGTTTCGAGAACTCGATGGCGGCGTCCTCCCAAGTAGCGACCTTCTTGTGATCTAAAGTGTAGAACCATTGCTTCGGAATGGTGTCAAGAGATGAAGGAAAGATCCTTAAGAACATCTCGGGTTTAATGCCTTTGATAGACATGTAATCCTTGAAGGCACGGATGTGGTTCAAAGGGTTCTCATGTCCTTTGAACTTAGGGATATCCGTCATGCTAAAGTTAGTTGGCAATTTGGAGTTGACGGCTTCATACTTGCGGTTGTTTTCCCTATAAATGTCATCCCCCTTAAGGTACATCAATTGCTCCTCTAGGTATTGGAGTCTTTTCTCAGCTGCAGTTGTCCCTATGATGGGATTCTCATCCTTAGACTCGTCGTCGGAAAAACGTAGCACTTCACTTTTAAGGGGAGGCAACCTTCCCTCTACATCAAAGATACGGCCTTCGATGAGTTCAAGGCGGTCATAGGTTTGGTTTTGGGTAACTTGCATTTGGGCTAGCGCGGCTAGGATTCGATCATTACTATCTTGAATTTGTTGGAGATTCGTTTCTTCACTTGATCCGGGCATCTTGGAAACTGGATAAGAGATCGGCGACGAATCAAAACACGATCGACCATTCTATCACACTTGCTAAAAGAGGAAAAGTTTTGACTCGTGAAGTGGGTGTGTGCCACTTGTGTTGAGTGAGTTTTGAAGAAAGACAAGGTCTTTGAAAATGTGCGTCCTAGTCAACTGTAGTGTAGTTGTAGGAGTGGACTCGAAGTGAGGTTTTGAAATGGGCTTGCGGCCCGAATTTTGACACGACGAACGGACAGAGTTTTGACCGGATTTTGCGCTAATTGAAGGCCTCTTTTTCGAAATTGGGTTTTGAAATTGGGTTTTGATTTTTTTGAAAATTCGTCATGATTTGTTTAGAAATGGTGATCACGTAAGGTTTACACATTTATACAAGCATTATAACGGGATGCTGAGTGCATTTAAAAGGGTTTTGGTTAAAAGGGTGGGTTGCCATACCGAACCATCAAACCCAAAGTCTGTGGAGAGGTTCGTGCCAAACAAGAGTAAGGCCGATTCCTAGTCCATTTCCTCAAGTAGTGAAGGCCCTTGATACAAACAAGAGTAAGCATCATGGTATGGATGACGTCAATCGCTATCCATCCTTAGGCCCAAATAAGAATTAGGACCGTTTAGACGGGACGATTGGTCGAATGGGTTGGGTTGGGCCTAGGAAGGCCGAATAAACGATCTAGGAAGACCGAGTTATGAAAACCGACAATTGTCTTGTACAAATTTATTCCCTAACCTTGTTCAAGTTTCACCCTTGCTACACGTAAGTGTATTATCCCCAATGAGTCGCCAAACCGTGGACACGGGCCGCCCACGGGGCGCTTGGTGAGAAACGAAACAAGCGTTTGCATTTTGTATGGAGTCGCCACCAATTTTTATGGGAAATTGGAACCGTTCGAATACCTCGTGTCATGTCAAGACACAAAGTAGTGACATGAACACTAAGCAATCGTTACCCTTAGCATTCTATGTCTAGAATGACTCTCGTGGATGCCAATGAACACGGGTGCTCACGGAGATCTGGAGTAAGGGGTGAGGGTACGTATTAGGAAGCTCTTTTGATCGAACACCTAATCCCGCCCGCCTCGATAGCGGCCTCTACTAATGATTAGGGAAGTTTATTCGTACTTGATATATCGTCGGCTATATGCATGCAATGCAACATCCAAGTTTTAATCCTAGCATGTGAGAATTAGACTAAGTCAGTTGACACGTAATTAGCATACAATTGGGTCGAAATTGGAGTTAATATTGATTTACATGTGAAAACATACAAACAATAAAAGAAATACAATAAATTACAATAAGGGAAATTACAATAATTACATAGGAATAGGCGATTTATGTCGAAAATACCTTTTAAAACGGATATTTGAGAAAAAGAAATAAAAAGAATAAAGGAAATAAAAAGAATTAACGAACAGGAATTAGTGATATTACGGATATTAGTTAGTAAATACGTAAACTAATTAATCTATGTCAAGGCAGAAGAGGAGTTCAGGGACAGAACTCATCTCGAACAGCGAAGCAGATCGCGCCCTCGGAAGAGGCGCAGCGATTCTTTGCGTCTATTCCAAGGGTGAGTTCTGGCTGTGAAGCCGGAACTGCAAATCGTTAATGTCGATTGGTAAATTTAAAGGATTAATTGATGATTTTTACTCGGATGGAAGTGATTAACAGGTTAATTACATGTGAATGATGGTCATAAAAGCGATAAACATGAATGAGACGGATGCGAACGAATTAATTACATGAGATTATGATGAAAATATTAATGAGTCCTCTATTGAAATAAATCAATTAGGCTAAATACGACGGATATACAACGAATATGCGACAAACATGTGATTAAACAGATGAAAACTATATCAAAGATGAATCCCAGAAACTCAATATGAACAAATTGAATCTCTAAAATCCGGGTTTGAATTCAATGACGAAAACCCGCAAATATTGGATTACTTGGGATTTAAGTCGGATTTGTGACGAACTAAACATACTAATGAATGATGAATTATATGATACAATATACATGTGAATTATCAGTGACGATTATATCAAAGAATTAACGGACAAACAAATAACAAAATAAAAAGAGGCGAAAATACAGAGGACGAGGAAGAAGAAAAGAAGCAGGAACTGCGGCAGCCTCACGAAGAGGCGCAGCAGGAACTGCGCTCCTTCGAAGAGGCGCAGCAATTGCTGCGTCTTTTCTCGACGTCTGTCTACTGGAAATCCGCAAAAGCAGAGTTTTAAAGCACGGTTTTGGAAATCGGTTTTAATGGTATTTTCGACATGAACCT
This sequence comes from Silene latifolia, assembly GCF_048544455.1. Lineage (NCBI taxonomy): Eukaryota > Viridiplantae > Streptophyta > Magnoliopsida > Caryophyllales > Caryophyllaceae > Silene > Silene latifolia. The sequence continues at coordinate 75,683,640 of NC_133526.1, read as the reverse complement.
TACAATTGCGATGATACGATAAATAAAATACAATAAACAAAAAGATTATACACCCTCAGACTTACATGTTGACGGAACGAGAAGGACTAAGATATCGACTAGTGATGCTCGGCGCGAATGCAAAGAGAGTGCCCTCGTAAGAGGAAAACGATTGATTAATTTAAGTTGATTGAGTGTAGTTGGTCAAATTGGTCGGTCATGCAACGGAGAGGCTGGTACCCGGAAAGATCCGAGCTTACGTGGTCGAAAGTTCAAGCACGTAGGGCCAATTAGTAAGAACAAAGTCTAGAATGCAAAGGGAGAAGAGAAGGGCGGACACTCGCGTGAGAAATATGAGGAATGAAGGCTCCTATTTATACTAATCACGTGAAGGAATAGGGTTTCGGAAACTCTTTGGAAGTGAATCTCGGAAAGATATGAAAAAGATACGTAAAACATGCAAAGAAGGGCCTGGGAAGAGGCACAGCAGCCACTGCGTCTCTTGGAAGAGGCGCAGCACCTGCTGCGTCTATTCCCAGGAGGTTTCCTCCTGCTGAAGAAAGATTTCCGCGTTTGAGTTATGGTAGGATGGAAATAATTCGATTATCTTATGAATATTACGGGAGATCTTTTTTGCCAAAAGATAAAATTTATGAAATATGGAATAGAAATATCCGGAACATTCCAGAATATTCTGACTCGGGATTCAACAGTTATCAGAAATGGGAGACGGTTTTTGACCCGGACTCCGAATGTACTCTAATTACTGCCAAAACGACCGTATCGGGACGTAGATGACAACTAAGAGGTAGACATTTAATATTTGAGCAATCACTTGACGATAATCTTACGAACTGTCACAAAACGTTCCGCGTATCAAACATGCGGCCCAATCATCACCGGGTGGTTTGCGGGAGGTGCAGAAATGAGGTATCTACAATTATAATGAAAAATTATAAAAAATTATAATGAAACTCCGCTTAAAAAATAAAATTTATTAAATGTTTAGACTTTCGAAAAAGCATAGAGAGACTAGACATATGAGCAGGCATGGAGACATGAAAATAGAAATTGGGGAGGAATAGGAAAAGGGGGCAAGGAGGATGAAAAGAGGGAGGATGATGAGAATAAGGAGGCGGCAACGTTAAAGATAAAAAAAAGAGAGGGAAAGAAGAGAAGTGGAGGAGGGCGGAATATTGATGGGGAAAAGGATGAAGGCCGAGAAAGAGAATAAGGGTAGAAATAGAAGGCCGGAAAAGGGAAATGGAAGGACATGAACCATAAAAGGAAAGAAAAATAGGCAGGATTGGGAGGAAAAAAGGGAAAATCTGAAAGAGTGGTATGAGAAAAAATGAGATTAGTAATAATATGAGAGCAAGTGGAGGAGGGGAAACGGAGGATATATAAGAGGAGGATGGGGGGCATGGAAGGTATAAAGGGGTAGGAAGGGAAAAGGTATGGTGGTCGAGAAAGAGAGTAAGGGGAAAGAAGAGGTAGAGAGAGGGAAATGAAAGGATGTGAACGATAAAAGAAAATGGAAAGGGAAAGGCGTGGAGGAGAAATAGGAAAATATAGAGGAGTAGTACGAGGAATAATGGGCAGAGGCGTAGTATAAAAGCATGTGGAAGAAGGGGGGAGGGGACAAAGGATATAGAAGAGGATATTGGAGGTGAATGGAAGGTATATGGGAAAAGGAAGGGGGAAGTTACGGAGAAGGACCACAAGGATAAAAGGGGGAGGTGGTTTAGGATGCGACGACATTGGAGATAAAAGGGAGACAAAGAGGGCGAGGTAGATAAAAGGGACGAAAGAGAAGGAGGAGAAATAAGAAGTCTATGAGAAGAAGGCCGAATAGTATGAGTAGAAAATGGAGGAGGAGATGAGGTGTCTGGGGGCGTAAAAAAGTTGAAGATAAAATGAAGAGAGAAAAATGCTGAATAATGAGAGCGACAAGAATTGGAGAAAGAGGAGTAAGAAGGGGTAAGAAGAGAAGAACGAGTATAATGAGAAAGAGGAGTAATAAGAGCAAGTGGAAGAAGAAGGAAAATGAAGGATATATAAGAGGATGATGTGGGACATGGAAGGAATATGGAAGGAGGAATGGAAAAGTTAAGGAGGAGAACACGAGGATGAAATGAGAGAGTTGGTTTAGGATGCGACAACTTTAGAGAGAAAGGGGAGGGAGAAATAGAAGCGCGAGGGAGATGAAGGCAGGGAAAGAGATAAAGATAACTATAAAGGGTAAAGGGAGAATGCCGAATAGTATGAGTAGAAAAGGGAGGAGGAGCGTATGTGTATGAGGACGCGAGAACGTTGAAGATAAAATGGTAACGAGAAAAAGCATGAACAATGAAAGGGGGAGGAATTAGGGGAAGAGGGGAGTAGGAAAGGGTAAAGAGGGAAGTGCGAGTAGTATAAGGAGAAAGAAAATTTAGAGAAAGAGGTAGGAGTAGTAATAGAAAGAGAAACGATTAAATTAATAGAAAGGAACTCGACTAAAAAAATTATTAATTTTACATTTGGGGCCAATTTTACTATACTTGTTTTTGGGATATTTCACTCTAACAATAACAAAGCCAATATGATCTAAGTTGTACTAACATGAATTATAGTTTATCCTCAAATATGAGATCGATATTAATTAGCTCGTCCAGGGCATGGCTATGACAAATGAAAAGAAGCCAAAATGCTCACAAATCACAGCAGTGAAATATACTCGACTATTACCCTTGCATACATGTACTTTATAGGACAATCCTAATAAAAATGTCATTTTCTCGGAAGAAATATAAAGAGCCACGAAAATATAGGGGAGAAGACGAATAGGAAATGAGGGTAGGAGGATGATAAGATGGAGGAACATAAGGAAGAGAAGTGATTATAATGAGAAATTATAAAAAATTATAATAAAACTCCGCTTAAAAAATAAAATCTATTAAATGTTTAGAATTTCGTTTTATTAGCGTATCAACTCAATAGAGGCAATCGTAATCAAGATATCATTTTCTTCGAAAAAGCATAGAGAGACTAGACATATGAGAAGGCATGGAGACATGAAAATAGAAAAGGGGGAGGAATAGGAAAGGGGGCAAGGAGAATGAAAAGAGGGAGGATGATAAGAATAAGGAGGTGGCAACGTTAAAGAGAAAAAAAGGGGGGAAAAAAGAGAAGTGGAGGAAAGGGCGGAATATTGATGGGGAAAAGGATGGAGGCCGAGAAAGAGAATAAGGGTAAAAATAGAAGGTAGGAAAAGGGAAATGGAAGGACATTAACCATAAAAGGAAAGAAAAATAGACAGGATTGGGAAGAAAAAGGAGAAAATCTGAAAGAGTTGTACGAGAAAAAATGAGATTAGTAATAATATGAGAGCAAGTGGAGGAGGGAAAACAGAGGATATATAAGAGGAGGATGGGGGCCATGGAAGGTATAAAGGGGTAGGAAGGGAAAAGGTATGGTGGTCGAGGAAGAGAGTAAGGGGAAATAAAAGTTAGAGAGAGGGAAATAAAAGGATGCGAACGATAAAAGGAAAGGGAAATGGAAAGGCGTGGAGGAGAAATAGAAAAATATAGAGGAATAGTACGAGAAAAAATGGGCGGAGGCGTAGTATAAAGGCATGCGGAAGGAGGGAGGAGACAAAGGATATATAAGAGGATAATGGGGGTAAATGGAAGGTATATGGGAAAAGGAAAGGGGAAATGGAAAGTTACGGAGAAGGACCACAAGGATAAAAGGGGGAGGTGGTTTAGGATACGACGACGTTGGAGATAAAAAGGAGACAAAGAGGGCGAGGTAGATAAAAGGGACGAAAGAGAAGGACGAGAAATAAGAAGGCTATGTGAAAAAGGCCGAATAGTATGAATAGAAAATGAAGGAGGAGATGAGATGTTTAGGGACGTTAAAAAGTTGAAGAGAAAATGGAGAGAGAAAAATGTTGAATAATGAGAGCGAAAAGAATTGGAGAAAGAGGAGTAGGAAGGGGTAAGGAGGGAAGAACGAGTATAATGAGAAAGAGGAGTAATAAGAGCACGTGGAAGAAGAAGGGAAACGAACGATATATAAGAGGATGATGTGGGACATGGAAGGAATATGGAAGGAGGAATGGGAAAGTTAAGGAGGAGAACACGAGGATGAAAGGAGAGAGTTGGTTTAGGATGCGACAACTTTAAAGAGAAAGGGAGAGAGAAATAGAAGCGCAAGGAAGAGGGAGAGAGCAAGGGAGATAAAGGCGGGGAAAGAGGATAAAGATAAATATAAAGGGTAAAGGGAGAATGCCGAATAGTATGAGTAGAAAAGGGAAGAGGAACGTATGTGTATGAGGACGCGAGAACGTTGAAGATAAAATGGTAATGAGAAAAAGTATGAACGATGAAATGGGGAGGAATTAGGGAAAGAGGGGAGTAGGAAGGGGTAAAGTAGGAAGTGCGAGTAGAATAAGGAGAAAGAAAATTTAGAGAAAGAGGTAGGAGTAGTAATAGGAAGAGAAACGATTAAAATAAATAGAAAAAAACTCGACTTAAAAAATTATTAACCTTACATTTGGGGGCAATTTGACTATAGCTATTTTTGGAAAATTTCACTCCAGCAATAACAAAGCAGATATGATCTAAGTTGTACCAACCTGAATTATAGTTTATCCTCAAATATGAGATCGATATTAATTAGCTCGTCCAGGGCATGGCTATGACAAAATGAAAAGAAGTCGAAATGCTCACAAATCACAGCAGTGAAATATACTCGACTGTTACCCTTGCATACAATAAACATATGAAAACAATATATAAATATTGTCAATAAGTAATCCATCTTCGAATGGGGTCCTTATCACTCCAACCTAAACCCGTCAATGTACGTTTCAAGTCACTAGCAAACACACTTGTAATTTATTAATGAAGAAAAAATTGGCAAAGACAATTTCCTTGATTCTCCAAATACACATCTATGTAGAATAACTAATTATTCCACATATACATGTATTCGGAAAACATTAAAGGGATCGCCACCAAACTCATTCCTCATTAATAAATCACAAGTACGTGTTTACTACCTAAATGACTTGAAACGTACAAAGACAGTCCCAAAATGGGGACTATTCAAGAATTACTCCTAATGAGTAATTCTTGAACGGGTACTAAGTCAACATCAAATCAAACAACAACACAATCAAGTACTAAATTAATTAAGTCAATCAATAGCACAATTCAACCACATAATAAAGGTTTCTATCCTAAAGTCCGTAGCATAATTTGAACTAAAATTAGTAAATTTAAAAGGTAACTGGTAAGAGGAGGTTACCTAATCAAGTAAAAGCAAAAATGAAAAGAAAACAAGAAGCAACAACTACCGCGTACGGTGGTGCCTAGCAGCGCGGTGACAACCCTGAAAAGAGAAAAGAAAAACAAAAAAAACAAGGTTATTCAACTTCAATTCATCAATAACATGAATTATCAAACTAAATTTATCAAAATCAAGTCCTAAAGAAGGTTCCACTTAGCTAATAGCTAATTTCTCTTAATCCAAAAGACGGTCCCACTTAGCTAATTCCATTAATGCAAAAGACAGTTTCACTTAGCTTAATATTAATAATAATACGACGATTTCACTTAACTTAGTAATAATAATAATAATAATAATAATAGTAATAAGAGAGGAGAGTGAGAGAGGGGCGATTAGGGCAAAACTTTGGCTGCTTTTCCGTCGTCCTGCCACCGTGCGCCGTCAACCACCATTCACGTCGACCTTTAGACCACACGTCGCCGGTCAGGGTGGTCGTTGTTGGTTTTTACGGTGGGTTTTGCGAAGGGTTGCCGTCAGCCTGCGAAAAGTTGCGAGGAGTTTCGTCCTTTGCAAGATGTTGCCGTCTTCCTGCGTCGGTCTTGCCTTGCGCCACCACCCTTCGGCCTTTAGACCTCACGTCGTCAGCCGTGGCTGTGGTGGCTGACGAAGCTGCCTTAGGGTTTTCGTTTTCTGGTGGGTTTTTCCTCCTTTTTTCTTGTTTTTTAAAATTTTTCGCGTTTAGGGTTCCGCGGTTGTTCTTAGCGGTGGTTGTCTGTCACTGGTGGTTACCCTGTGTCTGGCCGCTGCCCTTTTGACTGCCGCCCCCACCGTGTTTGTTGTTGTGGTGGGTTTTTGCTGCTGCGGGTGCTGTGGTGGATTTATTGCTGCTGCGGGTGCTTTTTGCAGTCGGTTGTCGGTAAGGGGTGGTCTGGTTGTGTTCGGCCATCGCTCTCTCGCTTCTCGCCACGTGGCCGTGGATGGTGGGCTTGCGTGTTGGCTTTCACGGGTTGGCTTGTTGGGCTGGTCGTGGTGGTTCACGTTAGGTTCCCTTTGTCTTTTTCCTTTTTTTTCGTTTGTTTTGTCTTCTTCTTCGTGCCCTAAGCTGCTTGTGAGTGTGCCGGTGTTGTGGTGTTCGTCCTGGTGGTTTCTTTGGTGGCTATATTTATCGTACAGGTTGACGGCGGATACATGCCCGAGCTTGTTCGGTACCATTGTCCTTTTTCGAGTCTTCATGGGTGTCTGGATGGTTTCGGTAAGGGCCTTACAAAGGCAGCTTGGAAGAAATATTTGCAGGACCGACATTGTCATGACGGGGCGTTGGACCTTATGCGGCGAGACTCTTTTTCGATAGTTTGATTTGTTTATTCCAATGCCGAGAGTTCTTTGAGACGGATGGGGCTCTGGTTGTGTGGGGTGTGTTTTATGACCCATACTCTTGGTGCTAGATGTCGGCATAATCGGGGTGATATTGTGGAGCATCCGGGGTGTGTTGATGGCATTTACACCTTCCATATTCATGGTATTCCGAGACCTTTGGCTCCTTCTACTTCGGTTTCTTCTGATGATAGTGTGGAGCTCGTTCGGTGGTCTATATCTTCGTTGGATCGTTTCTTTGTCTTTGGGCCTTCGACCGTGAAATCTATTCCTCCTAAGTGCCGTCTTGGGTTTGCTCGGGCTTTGAAAGGGGCCTTGGATGCGGTGTTTGATGCCCCTAGTGATCTCTCCCGCCGGGTTCGTTTGCTTGCTTTACCTCTTTGTTTGTTTCGGGACTTTCGCTCCTCGGAGTAATCATGAGTGTCGGACTGCTATTCGGCGTCAGCATCAGGAGGAGAGTATTGCCAGGGCTATTCTTGCTTGGGGGACGCTGGGGGGGGGGGGGTTTGCAGTTGTTACAGGAGTGCTTTGATGAGGGTCCTTCTTCTTTTTCTGTGGATGAGGATCTCGATTTGAGTGACCTTAACCTCCGCCAATGCCGGCGGAAGATATCAGATGGCCATTATATTTTCGCTTGACGAGTGCTTTCTTCCTCGGGGTCGCCCCTACTCCGATGCCACTCTCGTGGCCCTGCGTGAGAAGCATCCTGTCGCCCCGCCTCCTTCATTGCCTCCCTCGTCCGGGGATCATCATCCTCTGGTTGCCTCTTCCGTGGTGGTCTTGGATATGATTCGGAGCTTCCCTCGTGGTACTTCTTGTGGGAGGGATGGTTTTCGTGCCCTTGAGACCTTATGGATTGTTTGAGTGGCGCTTTGTGGCTATCTCCGATGATTTGATCACTTCTATTACTAGGGTGGTTAATCTTTTTCTTGAGGGTCGGTGCCCTCTTCCTGCGGGTGAGTACATTGCCGGCGCTCCTCTCACACCACTCGTTAAACCGGGTGGTGGAGTTCGTCTATTCTTTGTCGGTACGGTCTGGTGACGGCTTGTCTCTAAGGTTGGTGCTTCTATGGTTGGCCCGTCTTTATCTTCTTATTTTGATGGGCTTGATTCGGGGTGGGTGTGTCCGGTGGAGGAGAGGCTATCTTGCATGCCTTGAACCAGCTCATTGAGGCTCGGGGGAACAGTGGGGCTTTCCATGTTCTTTGGTTGATTTCAGAATGCGTTCAACCTTGTTGACCATTCGACCATGCTTCAGGAGGTCCGCCATCGGTGCCCGGCTCTCTCCCGTTGGGTGGAGTTTTGTTATTCCAGCCCGGCCCGCCTTTTTTATGGGGAGCACTGCTTGTGGTCTTGTCGGGGTGTTCACGGGGTGATCCATTGGGGCCTTTGCTTTTCGCGTTGGTTTTGCATCCCTTGGTTTGCAAGATCCGGGACACTTTTGACCTCACTTTGCTGGCATGGTACTTAGATGATGGCACCATTGTGGGAGATACTTTGGAGGTGGGGAAGGTGTTGGACTTGATTAGGTTGGATGGCCCTTGTTTTGGTTTACACCTTAATGTCTCCAAGACGGAGGTCTTTTGGCTCGTTGAGGATCCACGGAGCCGGCTTCCGGGGTTTTCCCCACTTCTATTTCTCGGCCATTGCGCGGTGTTACAAAAGATTGGGAGGACTGTCAAGACTTGTCCTGGTTTTAGCGGTGAGATTGTGGCGACGAGAGTAACTAAAACCATTGAGTGATGGACTTGGTTGCGAGGATTGAAGATCCGCAGTGTGAGTTGCTTCTTCTTCGAGCTTGACTTTGGTATATCTAAGCTCTACTTCTCTCTTCGTACTTGCTCCCCTAGTGTTTTTGGGTCTGTCCATCTTCCTTTTGATGCCGCTCTGCGTTCTAGCTTGGAACGTATTGTCACCGCGCCAGGGCCGGGTTTTGGGATTAGCGGTGGCGCCTTGCTACATTCCCTTTTCATCCGGGTGGCCTTGGTGTTTATGCGGCCGAAGATGTTTTGTTCTATGCTTTTATTGCGTCCCGCTTGCAGTCTGTTGGTTTGCAGGCTAAGCTCCTCGGCCCTTCTCGTGTTGTAGCCGCCGGCCCCGCTTTTGATGATGCCGCACGGTGTTTTTTGCGACTACGAGGTTCGATATATTAGGTCGCCCTAGTGAAATCACGCCCCCAAACTTATGAAGAAATTGGCGGATATTTATTTCACGACGGTTACACGCCTCGTAGTCTGTTTTTCTTTGACACCTCGCCAGATCGCTCTATGGCGGTCTCGGCAGGTTCTCACTCCTCCGATTGGTTGCGTGCGGTTCCTATCTCGGGGTTGGGTCGGACTATGAACGGGAGGACTTACCGTAGTGTCTTTGGGGTATCGTGCGGGTGTTCCGTTATTCTCGGTATCTAGGCCCGTCCGCTTGCTCTCGGGTTTTTCTTTGGGGATGTTTTTGGGGACCACATTTGTTTCTTTATCTTGCATCTTGTGGGCGTTAAACATCGGCATAACCTTGTCCGGGACACTCTCTTCGACATCCGCTATAGATCGGTATATCTCTGCGGGAAGGAGGTTGATATCGGTTTGGTTGATGGGCATGGTGGCTCTCTTCGTCTTGCGGATTTATTGCTTTATTCTTGGGACAGGGGGCGTGATGTGTGCGTCGACCTGACGGGTTCTTCACCTTTGACTCGGACCGGGTTGGCGATTTTGTGCGGGCCGGGTTGTCGTTGATGATCTTTTTCGGCGAAAGTGTGCTAAGTATGGGGATTTGTGCGCGGTAGCGGGTTATGGTTTCCTACCTTTCTCTTTCTCTTCACTCGGGAGTTGAGTTGGATCGGATGTTGCCTTGCTCAAGCGGATCCGAAATTCTCGGTATCTCGGATCTTTGGGGCTCGGGTAGCCGCTTACATTTTTACTCGTATTAGCTTTACTATTGCTAAGGGTGTGGGAGCCCGGATTGTCTCTCGGCTCCCCACCAATTTCATGTAAACCTTTTATTTTTATTATAATGAAAGCTGCGCGCATAATAATAATAAAAAAAAAAAAAAAAAAAAATAATAATAATAATAATAATAATAATAATATTAATTAAGACGGTTCCACTTAGCTTAATACTAATGATAATGAGACGGTTTCACTTAGCTACCAACACCAAACACCACCCCACGACCCACCCCACCCACGCCCACCACGGCCCACCCACGGCTGAACCGCCACCCACCGAACCACCCCCACCCATAACCCTAAACCAAGACAAAAACCCCCTTAATCATTCCCTTTTAATTCAAACACAAATTAAACTAAATCTAACTACAAATTAATCTAACATACTAACTACAAATAAATCTAACCAACTAACCACAAATTAATCAAACTAACTACAAATTAATCTAACAAATTAAACTAATTAAACTGAAATTAAACAAAAAAAACTAACCTAATTAAAGAGGGTGGATGTGGCGGTGGAAATGGCGGTGGAAATGGCGGTGGAAGGGTGGTTGTGTGGTGTTGTTCGTTGGTTGTGTCGTCGCCGCTGTTTCGTCGCTTTTTCTTTTGTTTTGTTTTTGTTTCGTAAAGAGTAAAGTAGGAGAGAGGAGCGCTGGTTTCTATTAAAAAATTTGGCGACTGAAATTCATTTTGGCGACTGAATTTCAGTCGCCAAATTGGCGACTACCCCTAAATCAGTCGCCAAATTTAAAATATCGGTCGCCACGTTTGATTCCCTTTTTAAAAAAGTCAGTCGCCAATCTGAAAATCAGTCGCCAATTTGGCGACTACTGCTATCAGTCGCCAAATTTCGGTCGCCTGTTTTAGTTTTTCTTGTAGTGATACTTTATAAGACAATCCTAATAAAAATGTCATTTTTTCGTAAGAAATATAAAGAGCCACGAAAATATAGGGGAGAAGACGAATAGGAAATGAGGGAAGGAGGATGATAAGATGGAGGAACATAGGGAGACGACAACGTTAAATAGAGAGAGAGAGGGGGGGGGGGGGGATGAGAACGAGAGAGAGAAGATAGGGGAGAAAATGGGAAATGGGGTAAATAATGGAGGAGGACAAGTAGTAGGAGGAGAAAAGGAAGGAGGATAACGCGGATGCGGGGTAGGAGAAATGGGCGGAGATTTAGAAAGAGAGTAATGAGAAAGAAGAGAGTGTAAGAGAAATGGAAATGAAAGGATGTGAACGATAAGAGAATATGGAAAGAGGGAGGAGAAGTGAAGATATGGAGAAGGAGTACGAGGGAAATGGGAGAAGTAGTATGAGAGCAAGTGGAAAAGAAGGGAAAATAGAGGATATATAAGAAGAAAATAGGGGAACACAAAAGTTATAGGGGAGGAAGAAGGAGAACCACGAGTTTTGAAGAGAAAGAGGTGGTTTAGGATGCGGCGGCTTTAAAGAAATTATAAGGAGAGAAATAGGAGGACGAGGTAGAGGGTAAGAAAGGTGGAGAAAAAGAAGGAGGAGTAAAAAGGTTTATGAGGAGAAGAGCTATTAGTATGAGGAAAGGGAGGAGGAGGAAGCGTAATTATAATGAAATTTTTTTTCTCAAACAATCTCGAAAAAAAAATATCCATAAACTGTTTCAGAGGTGTGCCAGCTTGGCGTAAGACTTCGCATTACTAGGCGTGTTGTGTTTTCGTTAGTCAATGTTCATTTGACCTACTCTTATTGTTATCAAGTTTTTTAAGTCTGTTTGCCAAAGAAAAACCTGGCTTTGCCATAGAAATCCAATGTTAGTTCACAGATGAAACATCAACAATCAAGATATCACACTAATTTGGTTTAAAAACGATTTAACTATTAATAAAGTACCATAACAATAGTTTAAGTTTAACAACAATCAATGTGAAAAAGATATACGCTAGGATACGCATTTAACGTCAACATTAAAAATATCTTGGGGTATTCGGTAGGAATCATGCAAAGGGAACAAATATACCACAATGTCCGTGTAAATATACAACCGGAATATCTTACCTAAACAATTTATTTAAGTAAAATATATTATAAATACGAAATTGTCTTGGGGTACCGTGCGCATCGCACACGGTGCAACCAACTAGTAATAATAAAAATATAGACTGCGCTTACCTAATACAATATATTGTAGTCTACTCCATACACTTATATTTCGACCCCACACAATATATAGTAGTTTAATCGGTTACGAGGGAGTAAATGGAGAAGGTTTGAAAGGAAAAACCCTCAACATTGAAGACCCAAAGTTGATTGATTGTCCATAAAAAGTGAGTAAAAAAAAAACTCTCGAGTCAAGAATGGCGAGATCAACAAGCAAGGACGCCCAAGCACTGTTCCACTCTCTTCGTTCCGCTTACGCGGCCACTCCTATCAATCTCAAGGTTTCTCTTCTTTCTCCCTCTCACCTCTTTTTTCCTTTTTTTCCTTTTTTTTTTCTTCTGATATTTTGATTGTTGATTTCCAGATCATCGATCTCTACATTATCTTCGCTGTTTCCACTGCTCTAATTCAGGTGCTCCTTTTTATTTATTTATTTATTTATTTATATTCAGATCTAATCTTTACATTCTTGATTTAACCATACTTGATTTATTTTGGACAAAACATAAGTGGAAGTTTTTGGGTGGGATAGCCGTGTCCAGGTAGATCTTGACAAGTTGATCAGGTTTGTACTAATGTAGAGCTGGAGATGGACAGGATGACATTTTCTGAGCCATGAAATGGTAGTCAGGAAGGAAACACTATGTCATGTCTTATTATGTTTCACGTGATCTGGATTCAACCTTGTCTTGATGTAATTGGATGTGATGTACGCCCAGTCCCTTACTGGATTGTTGAGGATGTGAATCACAGTCCCTTACAAGACATTAAGTGCTAATTATGTTAGTGAAAAACCCTTCATTTGATATCTCAAACCCTTAAAGCTTTACTTTTGCATTTGAATTTTGAAACACCCTTGAAGCTTTACTTTCTCTCTTCCTCCTCCTAACTTATTCATTACATCTCCTCATAAACTCCCAAATTGACCGAACATTTTTTTGCCTTTTTCACCCGGCTTTTTTTTTTATCTTACCAATTTTGGTATTGTTGAGATTGCGAATCATTTGTAAGAAGGAAAGTCCGTGTTCCACTTTCAGCTAGTGAAACATACATGCACGTCTTTTGGGTGCTTAATCTGCAATTAGGTGCTGAAAGTCTGAAACTAAGTAATCTTGTTTCTCTAGAGCCTGAAAGTCTGTAAGTGCGACTGTTTTAGACTAGTGCTGTGGGACTCAATAATACCAGCTCCCTTGGATAAGATGAACTTTGTACCATCAGGCATCAGCAATGTGCTTGTGGATTTGGGAAATCTATGTGCATGTGTTTCTCTTTGATGACTTTGAGTTGGTTTGGAAAATCCTCTTTTCCCGGGATTTGAGAAATCTATCTGCATGTGTATCATAGTTATTTATTTATTTATTTTTAATAATAAATGTAGACTGTAATAAAGGAAGGAGCAGAGGTTAAATTATGAAGCTTAGGGTAAAAGAGGGGTGGTTGCATATCATTGATATGGTTAGGCCCTTAGGCCTTTGCAAAAATTAGTATTTATTTGGGAGAGGATGACTTATTTCGCTTTACTTCGTGAGACTGTTGCTGCTATATATCAGCTGATTCTGTTCCGCTATTCACAATTTTAGTTGCAATTGAAGTGCCGTTTCCTTGTTTTCTTGATTGCACTTTTCTTTCTTTTGCTGGCATCTAATACAAGAACTGCTTTAGTATAATTCTTTTATGAGAAACTCTATTGACATTAACAAATGGAGTTATTGGTTTTTAGCATTTTACAAACCAATGAGTATGAATTGCTTTTCATCCTATCTAAGACATTTTTCTATCTTAAAACTATTGGTTCAACTTTATGCTATCTCCAAATGTCGCTTGATATGTTTTCCGTGCGTGTGCACTAACATATGTGTTTCAAACAGGTGGCTTATATGGCGACAGTTGGATCATTCCCATTCAATTCTTTCTTGTCTGGCGTGCTTTCTTGTGTTGGGACAGCTGTTCTTGCTGGTATAAGTCTAACCTTTCACTATTAATTGTTGTTTTTTCGGACTATTTCTAAACAGTTTGGAAACGTTGTTTTGTAAACCATGCCTCAGTGTGTCTCCGCATTCAAGTTAACAAGGAGAACAAGGAATTCAAGGTATGGTTCACTAACCTGAAGTTCTGTACTTAAGTGAAATTGATATGCTGTGTTTTTAGGCTGGTTGTCTGGTGACGTATCATCCTCAGCCTTGATCCTACCTTTAGGGAGGCTCCTTAAATTAACTTTGTGAAAACTGTGAAGTTATACCCCTAACTGCTTTTTCATCCTTATGCCCGATTTGTAAATATCGTCGACGTTTTAGTAAATATCGTCGAATTCCAAAAGACGATAATGCCCTTTGCATAATTACACTATTTTCTCTGTAAACAATTTTCTCTCAAATTCTACTTAAAAACCAACTACATTTCGATCTCTCATCGCATTAAACCAATTAAAAGATGTTAGAAATTGACGCACATCGACTAGAAAACTTAAATAAATTTTAAAAATCGGCAAATAAACGTATTAAACACGGTTTTTTTTTTTTAAAATGAACTAGCTCGTGGACTAAATGTTGAGATTCAAAAATCGACCATGGACCAAACGTTGAAAACCAACGTTTGCCGTGGTCCAAACGTGGGAAACCAATGTTGGTCGTGGTCCAAACGTGGGAAACTAACGTTGGCCGTGGTCCAAACGTTGGAATCCCACGTTTGGCCACAGATTTGATTTTTTTTTTTTTTTTTCGTGGCCAAACGTGGGGTTCCAACGTTTGGACCACGGCCAACGTTGGTTTCCCACGTTTGGACCACGACAAACGTTGATTTCCAACGTTTGGTCCATGGCTGAACGTTAGATCTCAAAGTTTGGTCCATGGTTCAACCTTGGGGGTACAAATTTCAGATTTACGCAGAAAAATTACAATGTTTGTTATTACTAAGTCAATACGTGACGTAAATCAATTATCGAATGGATTAAACGGTGTGCAAAAAAAAAAATTAACCAAATAATGAAGCGATTAAGTTGTTTAAGTACCGGTGATTCGAGATCCGTCGTGTTGTTAATTGTTCTTGTTTTTTTTTTTTTTTAATTTAGTTGAAGTTGAGAGGAAATTTTTTAGAGAGAGAAAGTGTTGGATGAGTGGAAGGGTAGTTATCGTCTTTTTTATGAAAAACGTCGTCGATATTTACTAAAACGTCGTCGATATAAATCAGCCCTCTAAAAAGAACCATGTATAATGTGGTCTCACAATAAATATGTTTTGACACTATCCCTGGAATTTGGTATTTAAAAAGAAGCCTGGAAATCATGTTATAAGTTGTTGATGTATAATTTTTGCTTGTGAATGTAGGATTTAGCCCCAGAGCGGGCCTTTGCGGACTTCGTTCTTTGCAATCTAGTACTTCATTTGGTAATTATGAATTTCCTGGGATAAGCTAGAGCAGCCTGGAAACTCTGATATGTTTAAGCTGTCGTTGTCGAGTATCCAACATAGAATTAATCTTAGGCCTTTGTAAGGTTTCCTTCTTGTGAATTGTTGAGATAGAGATCTGGAAATTGAGACCTTTTAAAGAACATTTTCCAAACCTTGATTCCATACATTATTGGAAATGATTGATATCTCTTACAAAGTTCACATCATCAGAATCCCCAAGTTAAGTTACGTTGCAGTCGCTGTAAAGCGTTGCTCTTGTGATCATATATGTTCATCAAGCCAAAATGATGTTTAAAAATTTACATTATTATCTGAAAATCTAGCTCTCTTTCGGTAAAATCTTACAAGCCTCGACTATAAGCTTGTCTGATCGATCAACAAAACAACATTCTTTTTTGTACGAGAAAAGAAAAGAACAAATGGCAGCATGAGTTGTATGAAAAACGAGATTATAGAGTATACACTACCAAAGAGGATTTACAAAATAGATTGAGAGCCTGTGGATAATATGTCGCAGGTTTACGTTCCCATCTACTATAAAAATGGTACCGACTTTTTTGTACAAGAAAAGAAAAGAGAATTTACAAAATTGTCGACCACAACAAATGTGGTAGAAAATACTTGGTGAGCAGTTTGTTTATTTAGATATGGAAATGAGGTAAATTTCTTCCCCTAGAGACTCCATACTCTTTCTTGGGATAAAGCATTTTGTTTTGTATGATTCCTCTGTATAACGCCAACCTATTTAAAGGCATTGAACCTTCCAATCCCATGCACTTTGTTTTCAAACATGCTTTTGGTCCCTCTTTCACCTTCTCTGTAAGTTGCACCTTTTTCTTGTATGGACCTTTCCCATATCCTGTAATCCAGGAGAACAAAACGGTATTCAACATCTGATCGATAAAACAACCACCATAATGACGTTTTCCCAATGTGTTTGATGGTTTTCCCAAAATTGTAAGGAAAAAGGGGACGGAAGTAAACTGCCTTACCCATGTTAAAACAAAAAAATTATTCTCAGATGATCCATGATAAAATTGTCAAAAATTGTACAAGAAATAAGATGATTGTTCCAAGTACTTGACAACCGCAAAAAACTATGACAAATTGACCCTCAAAAAAAAAAAAAAAAGAACTATGAGAGGAAATCGGCCTAGATAACGTTTTTTCATATCTTTCATTTCGTACAAGGCGTCAAGGCATAAAAAGATTTGTATCCCATTTTTCTTTGCTCTTATGTTGACAAAAGAATAAAAAAAGTGGGGAAATGACAAAAAAAAAAACTTGAATTAGGACAAAAAAATAATACAAGGACAGAAAGAAAGAATTACCAAATTCAAACTCAATCTTGTTCATAAAATCAGAAAGGAGACGTTTGTGAAGTTGGAGGGCAACAAGTGCTACGCTTCCGGAGACGGCGAAAACCGCCATGAAGCCCATGCCCATTGAACCATCCATGTCCCTTCCTTCCTTGATACAAATTATAACCAACTTTTATTCATTAATTAATTAATACCCCTTTTGATTGATTGATCATATTAAATTCAGGAAATGAAAAGAGAGAGAGGCATACATACATACATGCAGTTTGTGAAAGATTATAATGTTTATTTTTAAAGTGTCATGCAAAAGGCGTCACGTAAAAAAAGTAGAAGACAATTTGTGGGCGTCACAGCTTAATGTTGTGTCATCTCTGTTATGGGCGGCTAAACAATGCTTGCGACAAACTCTTTCATATGACTCTTTCTTTGTCTTTCACATCACATTTATTTTACTAATATCTTCAAAATTAGGATAATGCTTAATTATAATACTCGTATATGTTTCCTCAATTGTAAATCACATAAAAAAAAACATTATGCTTCTCTTTATGAAATTATGGCAAGACTTAATCTTGTTATTTATTTATTTTTTTTTTTTTTTTGAGGAATCTTGTTATTTTTAAAACAGTGAAGCCGTGTGTAGTCTTTAGTCGACATTCATCACAAAATTATCGTTGGTCTATCATTCGACAAAAAGTACTTAATAATTACTTTATTTTTTGGTGGATTAAAGCGGTCTATTGTTAATCGAATTTAAGGTGTTGTGCGTGAACTCGTAAGCTGAAGGAACAAAATAAGAAATGCAAAAAAGTAAAGGACACAAGAAAATTGTGACGCGGAAAAGCCGAATGTGGGAAAAACCGCGGAGGGAGTTGGTATCCCGCCAAATGTATGCACTATGACTTTTGGGGTGCTGAGGAGGAACGACGTAATGATAGAATTATGACAAAAATAAAGACTAATGCTCTTGTATTGTGATGACTGATGTTTTTCCGGAGTGGAGATTTGATGAGTGAGTGAGTGATTGAATGCCCCTTGCTGCTTGCCTCTGCTTGGTATTATAGTCGTTTCCATTGACCCGCTCCTCCTCAACGCCTACCCCCTATCTTTGCTCAACTTCCCTTGCTTTGTGGAATCTGTTGTTTGATCGGGTAGTGGACTTGATTAAGCTTGCTTGATTTTAGTTGGGCTTTGTTTCGGATATTTATGCGCCATGTTGTTGATCCTTTGCCCTTATTACGAACCAATAGCATGTTGCCATGTCAATTAGTAGATATGTGGTGGAAACTTACCCAAATAATCTCTTTAGGGGCTGTTTGGTTCAAAGTATGGGAATGGAATGGATTGGGATGAGAATCCAGGGTGGAATGGAGTTAGAACCCCATACCTTTTAACAGTTGTTTGGTTTGATTTTGCAATGGATTGTATATGCCATTCATGGTGTTTGGTTCATATTTGGAATGGATTCAATATCCAATTTTTTTTCTAATCATAATAGGTAGGTTTATTAAATTTTAAAAAAAAGTTGTACATTTTTTTCCCATGAACTATAACTTACTAACGAAAAATTATAGCCAAAGAACATTCCAAATTATTCATACCAATATTAAGCGTCCAAAATGAAAATGTTGTTAAACAAAAAAACGTACGAAAAATGTTTCATGAAAAATCTGACGAGTCTAAATACCAAACAAAACAAATTAAACGTTCCCATTTCGAGGCAAGTGCGGATGAATGAGGTTCAAAACAAACTCTCTCTTCCATGCTTCATCAGGACTCTGGTAAAAAAGAGAGAGATCACTGGGATTAGATGCCAATTTTTGAGCAGCTAATAAAGCTTCAAATCTAGTCAACCCTTGTACGCCAAGTAGCTCATTTATTAAATTTTTCTTTTGGTCTTCAAACTCTTGTTCACGAACCATGATGGCTTGTTCATGTCATTTGAGTGGTTGATAATGCATTTGCAATGGTAGACATGTGAACATTCATTCCATTCATAAATCCGGAAAGGTTTGAAGACATATCTTTGAAAGACGTAGTCAAATCCACTACCTCTGGCATCTTTCTGTTCTTTGTTTTTTGTTTCTTATAATCCGTTGAAATTTTCCCAATTTTTGCTTTTTTTGAAGACGGCTCAGTTGGACTAGATTGAGTAGGAATATAAAGTGGCTCATCATCATCAATATTGTCATCTTCGTCACTTTCATCCCTACTTAAGTCAACAGCCTCATTTTGTTGGTTATCCACCGCTTGGACGAAAGTCGGAATTAGTTCGATGAGCTCGATCAGGACCATATATAATTGCCAATTTATCAAAGTGTGGAAACGGAACGTTCCATAATCCTTGAGCACTTTTGTTTTGCTACAGCAATAATGTAGAGATCAATTTAACTTGTTAACCAAAAAATATAAGGATTAAAGCAAGAGAGGCAGAGAAAGCGCATTACCTTGCAAAAATCTTCATATGATTGTCTTTCACACTTTATCATATATTTCTCCTCATCCCAGGAAAAACAGAAGTGCGAAACATCTCTATTAGCGCATTGTATTTGTCCTTGAACCATTTAATTTTTGATTCAATATGAGGAACCGCTTTTAAGCCACATCCTGGAAATTTTTTATTTAACATATCCTCTAACTTATTCTTAAAACCATTCTTAAAACTACCATCTGCTTTCCATTCTGGATCACTATTCAGTTCTAGTAGTCCATCAATTAGATGTTCTTCTTCCAGTTTAGTCCAAATGCGCTTATTTTTTCCCCTTCCGCTTTGAGATGCCTGCCCAAATTCCATGCTATATACAAAACAATGTCAATAAAGAAAATAAATATCAAATAAAGTTATTTCATCCCATTGTCATATAAATAATATATATAACATAAGTTTTTTTCATAGAAAAAAACATTCGGAAAGTCACTGAAACACAAAAACAAATTGCAGAATACATATTAAAAAAAAGCTAGTAAGAAACAAATTATGCATTTTGGTTACGCCTAGCTCTCCAAGTGTTATACATATTTTGCGCTAAAGTGTTCCGATAATTAGTGTATTTTGGTTACGCCTAGCTCTCTATGTGCTGCGGAACTCCTCCAGGTACATGTTATATCGAAACATGACTTGTTATCTGAACTACATAGACATAGTGCTAAACTTGGCAAACGGAGTGGACCCGACTGACTTGAAAAATATTAGCAAACCTGAGAGCCGGAGACGCATAGATGGCAAGAACATTATTAAACACGATATTGATCTGATCAGAAGTAATTCGACCCAGAACGACTAATCCAAAAAATTCAGATCCAAAATGTCACAAATTGACTCGAAATGACCCACTTAAATCTATACCTAATTTTACAAAACACGCAGAAAATGTATACTCTCTTCTGAGCTAATGCTTTCAATTATGACAGACTGCGAATGGAAAACACAGGCAGGAAATGTATGTGTAGCATCATTCGACTGGTCGTACAGTGGAGTATGCAAATCTGTCATATATAGGACACAGCGACTTCAATCATAGCTACTTACAATAATACTCCCTCTCATCCAAACCAAAGGTTACATTTGACTTTATTACGTTTGCCGAGGCACGTTTTGCAACGTGAATATCTTTAGTTACACATTATTAAAAATTATAAAAACTTGATATTCTTATAGAATTCATGACGATGAATCAAACAAGATCTCGCATGACTATGTTTTCTCTTATACATTACTAATAATAACTAAGATTCTCTACAATTATGAATAGTGTCAAAAAGTCAAATGTAACCTTTGGTTTGGATGGGAGGAAGTATTAGATATTAAGGCCATCTATATTGTAGGACCCCTCTAGGCATGCAATTTGCACACTGGTTTTCCCAAACAACCTCATACATTTGAGAGCTAACCCGAGAACACGTTAGACCTAGATAGTAATAACAGTGTATTTTCAGTTAAACATGTTTGTATACAACAACGAGAACAATGATATTACCCTAATATTTCAAATTTCACATGTAAATTATAGCAATAACAATCAAGAAAACCAAAAGGCAAGCATGATGAATATTACAAGAAGTCAACAATCACCAAGAAACCAGTGTCTCTCATATTAATATAATATATCTTTAATGGCGTTCAAGAGTGGAGTCTAATAATTTAGTACAAGATCGAATCAATAGTTATAACTTATACGTTACATATTGTCAACTATACTTGACCAGTACAGAGAATATCTTATCATAAGTCTCTGTGAATAATTAAATGTTGGAAATCTATATCTCATTATACAACATATTCTTATATGTTACAAATTAATTTAGTCATAAAATTAATTTAGATCTTATGCATGCAAACTAAATAAGAAGAGATAAGAAAATCAATTTCTCACCATCTATAATTTCGGTCGTTTATGGGCACCAACAAGATCTCCTTCTTGTTAGTTCTTGAGCTTTCCAATAATGGATGAACATTCATGACTTCAAAATAGAAGCCCTCCAATAAGTAGCACCCAAGACTATCCCAAAATCCCACAAACTAACATGTACTAGATATTTGTAATGTGGTTTACCTTAAAATCGATTCCTAATACTCATATACTATTACTAGTATTATTAGTGTTTGATTTGTACAAATTTGATTCATAAAACTTGATTTTATGAAGAACAGAGAGAGAAGGTTTTTGGGTTTTCATAAAACATGAGAGAATGAATTATGGAGAAAAATCTCTCTATTTGTCTCTCCAAAAATCGGTGGGATTAAGTGGTTATGAATTTTATGAAGAACAAGGGAGAGAAGGTATTGTTTTTTCATAAAACATAAGAAGAAAATGATAAAAATTGAGAAAATCTCTCAAATGTACATACATAAAACCGGTGGCCTCTATGGTCTTATGACCATTTTTCTTTTTCCTTTTTGTCTTCACAAGACAAATTGTGTAAGCCTTTGTCCATAGTCATGTCACTATCAAGCATATTAGACAAATGAATAAGACAAATGGAAAAAGACAAAACTTCTAACAATGCCCACCAAATTTCGGTTTATATGTAGTAATATGGAGTCCATTTTATTTTTGTCAATTGTACAATTGTATGTCATGTGACATGTGACATGTCTTATGTCATGTTTTAATTTAAAATGCATATTTAACAAATTAAATATCATTTACAAATTAAATAAATCACATTTAACAAATTGACTAGTAATTCAAAATTACTTTCACATAAAATGGTCATTTAAATACTAGTTAGTATAATTCACAACATCTTGTAATTATGACTAACTTATCATTCTCATCTTGCGTGTTTCGCAAACACCGATTAATTTTAGTAATATAACTTCTGAAATTACTAAATAAAATCTTATTTAATCACATTATAATAAGATGTCATTTTTCTCTCTTATGACAATAATTTGTTCAATTTTAAGGAATTAATTAATCAGACGACATACAATTAATTAACCTTTTCAATTAAGGGAATCGTCCTTTAGGTGTGACCTCAAGGATCAATCGATCACCACCGTCGCACGACAAGTAATGTCAAACTCTAGCTTGACCAATCATTACCGATATGTGTGGACCAGTTGACTATATATGTAATGTATCATCCCTTTCGTATTCTTGTAATGAGATTTAAATATGTGATCAATATGATCGACAATTGTGATCGCATTATTGTCGGAGGACATATATTCCAACAATCTCCCACTTGTCCTCGACAAGTGTGCGTCACCAATTCTCTTGTCCTATTACTATCTCCCACTCAATGCAAGGTGTCTTTTGGGTCGTACTTGCAAGTGATCATATCGAGAGTGGTTTCCTCGATCTGGATAATAACTGATTGACCGGAATTTATCTACCATAGATACCTTCTGAGCGTGGCCACGCATTTCCAGTTCATTGCTCCTCGAGTGGCCCTGAGATATTGTTTTAACCCTGACAAAGGGGTGGACAATTCCTATCGCACTTATTCCCTTCGACTAGCCACAGCCATCATAACCCAAAATATGCCCATTTGACCCCATTTACGAAGGTCGTAGTAACCTAAATCAAAGCTAATCTAAAACTGTGCCATCTTAGACGAACAGTCTTTAGTCAAAAGAATCGACTCATTAGAATACTATAGTAGCTCTCGCCACGACCAGGCTTTATAAATTTGCCAGAACTCTATAAGCGGTCACTGCCCGACAAAGTGTTCCTAACATTCTGCCTATGTGATCGACTAGTCATCTCACATGACTGTATGGCACTGAACTTGCCATCAATCGCATCACACTCTAGTCACTTCGAGACGTCACCTCATACAAGTGACTATGGGCGAATACTATGTTAATCCGGGTTCACTTTAACGGGGTTCAATATCGTCATACAACCCGTTTGGATGTAACAAAGTATAAAAGGAGTTTTTCAGCTTAAAAACTCGAACGACAAATGTGATTATCACATATTAATAGTCAATACCTGATTACTATTTCATATTCTATAATCTAATTTGATCTTTTATGTAGTTATTAATCTCAATCCAATTGAAATGACATGACTCATCATGTAAAGCCTATGAAAAAGGCTTTGGTTAGTAGGTTTTATCAACTTCTTGTACCTAACTCAACCTTACTACATACTCGTTTTCCTTTGTAATGTATACATTTGCATTACAAAACTTTCTGAGTACGTGTCGAGATCCAATCTAGACATAGGCTTTCTTGCCTTAAAATAGCTCCCACTGTTTTCACAGTGTGCGGAACTCATCCCTCTTGCACATCCCATGATTGCAAGTGTACTCAATTTTCGTTGTAAATATCTCTCATTGTTCTTTATTGCCTAGAACGATTCTAGAAAATCTATTTCTTAAATAACATAGCCACAATGGTATCTTAACCATCCTAATGTGTTTTGATTATGGTTTTGTCGGAAACCATGTGCAATCTCAATTGTCAATTGTCATTTGTGTAACACCCTTACACAAAATCGCATCAAAAACACTTTGCTTTACATCCTTAATGCTTCTGCAAACACTTAAGGGTAATCTTTATGGCTTACTTGGTAACTATTACTTAAATTCGATTTGAAATAATTCATCATACTCAAAGTATATGAAGTGTTATACATCATTTCCTATTTAATTGATTCTGCAGCGGAAGCAAATGAAATCAATCAAATATGTTCAACTCGATTGAACTAATCATGAATCTTATCAACATAAGACTTCTTATTTGATGCTAATATCATGTGGATTTATCTCCATAAAACCGGATATTCAAGATGTATTATTATACTCCAAAAATCTTAAATCATTCCCAATGATCAATATGTCATCCACATATAAGACTAATTAAAATTACCGTAACTCCCACTAAACTCCATGTATAAACATAACTTCTCAACCTATTGAGAAAAGTTTTTATCACATAATCAAAATGTTGATTCCAACTCATTGATGTCCTACTTAAGACCCTCTCTTAAGTTTCACATTATCTTAGGATGGCAAGAATCTACAAAACTCAAGACATGTATTGAATACATTCCTTCTAATTTAAGAAGTGGGTTTTAGATTTACTCGCTATGTGTATATCATCATAATGAAACACAATCCCTAAGAAGATCCAAATAGACTTAAGCATTTCAACTAGTGCAATACCCTTTGCAACCAATCAAGCTTTGAAATCTCTCTTTATTAGTGCAAAACCCTTTGTCACTAATCAAGCCTTTTATATCGGATTTTCATGGCTCTAAGCCCTGTATTGAGTTGTGACTTAAACACTCTCATGTAAGTCACATGTTCATTACTTTCCAGAAGTAATCAACTTGAATCAAACAATTTCATTGTAAGTTGTAAGCTCTTTACTTTCTTAAAAGTAACATGAATTCATCATCTTCAACAAGTGACGATTTTAACCTCCTAGGTTTTGAAGAAACAACGTTTTACACAAAACGTCTCATGTAGCCAAGAAAGACCAGTTTCTTGTGACATAACATTAACATAATTTGTGGCTCTTTGAATAATTTCTCTTAATAAAATTAATATTATTGATATTAATTTCTCTTAACAACGTTTTACACAAAACGTCACCATTTGTTATAACGACAAATGTTTTTGTTTTCATCATTCCGTTGTCGTATTGTTCTATTTCTTTACCTCAATTCATATACGATATCATTTCGATTTTTGATTCAAATCTCCATTAAAACATCGTAACTAAAGACAAAATATGAATTTTTCTCCTAAAACCTCGTATTATCCATTGGAAGGATCTCTTGTGAAGAGTATAGATAAAAGTTATTCATGAGCAAACAGGTTTTTGATTCTTGACTAACAAATCTACTTACAATGAATTGTTTCTCATATGCTTAATTGAGTCAAGTACTTTGAAACGTTAAATCATTTTGGTAACTAGATTTGTTGGAAATCAAAATTGACCAAAATACCGTAACCACTTCAATGAAAGTTTTAAGACTAAACGAACGAATGAAGAGTAGTTTTCATGAAATTAAATTTTGCTTCTCTAAGCAAAGACTCATTGAAATGAGTGGGAGCATTCTCTTAAACCGTTAAGAAAAGGATAAGATTCAAAGGAGTAAAATTAGAATGGAATTGATACAAGGTAATGCTAAAAGTAAATTTATTGAGAATAACGATACTAA
Organism: Silene latifolia; assembly: GCF_048544455.1. Taxonomy (NCBI): domain Eukaryota; kingdom Viridiplantae; phylum Streptophyta; class Magnoliopsida; order Caryophyllales; family Caryophyllaceae; genus Silene; species Silene latifolia. Next base: position 75,658,579 of record NC_133526.1, on the reverse strand, counting down.
ACCTATCAATCCCGACCGATAAAGTTTCCATTGTCTTAAATGTTGGACACTAGAAAGGAAACTAACCCCAATTATTGAAGAATCAGCAAGTTAGGTGTGGGACATCTAATGGGACCTTCTTCTTTAAATGTTTATTTGATTAACATAATTTTTGCTAGTACTACTTCGTCAATATTAGAAACCAGTGGAGGTTTTCATCATTGTACTTGATACATAGGATGATTAGAATATGACGACTAGCAACCATGATGTTGAGAGATAGAGTCATTGTATACTCAATCTAGTTTTTGAGTTTAAAGTTATACTTAATTGTGACTATTAAGTGCATAAACTCCAAATAAGAATATAAACTTGTTAAGATACAAAAGAGGTTTCACTTTTGTGACCCTATACACCATGAATTGATGTATGGCTAGCCCATTATCAAGGTGATTATATTCTAAACCAAACTATAATGATATATCATGAAGATGATGCAAGACTCAAAATTGGTAACCCAAGATTAAACCTTAGATTCGGGAATGATGAACGCAAAGAGTTATCGAGTACTCTTGAAACCATTAGATTGTTAAAAGTATATGCGTATCTTGTATTCAAAGCAAGATGTCTCGTGCCTTTTGGTTGAAAAGAAGATCGAGGTTGTAAATCATTGATCCATAATAGGTTGATCATTTTCTTTTACCAACGATTTAAGTTGACGCTAATGTGTTCACTTAATAAGGTAAATAGAGAAATCTTTGAAGAAGTTCAAAGAGTTCAAGGAATCACGATTTAGTCGTGATGGGATTATCAAAGTGAAGACTTTAATATAAGCCAAATGAAATGTGATATAGTATCACAGGTTAATCTCTCTTAGCACGAATTATGGAATAATGTGTGGTTGAATAAAGAAATCAAACGCCATTCGATATGGTTTGGACTTCAATCAAGTTACCTTGAGTTACTTGATCCTTTTGGGGATATTATCATTTTGTCTAAATTATTTTTCCACTAAATCTAAAACGAATCATATGAGATATGAAATGGTAGGGTACCATGTATGTAAGTTTTCAAAAGAAACAAATACTCAACCTTCCTTACTATAATCACGAGTACAACGGGATTGTGGCTCGTGAAGCTGTCTTCCTAGAATACAAGTTTATTTCTAGAAGACAGAGTGGGAGAAATTATTCAAGAGCCACAAAGAATGTTATGTCGCGAGAAACTGGTCTTTCTTGGCTACATGAGACGTTTTGTGTAAGACGTTGTTTCTTCAAAACCTAGGAGGTTAAAGTCATCACTTGTTGAAGATGATGAATTCATGTTACTTTTAAGAAAGTAAAGAGCTTACAACTTACAAAGAAATTGTTTGATTCAAGTTGATTACTTCTGGAAAGTAATGAACATATGACTTACATGAGAGTGTTTAAGTCACAACTCAATACAAGGCTTAGAGCCATGAAAATCCGAAATAAATTCCAAGTGAATTATTAGATATCAAAGCTTGATTGGTTGCAAAGGGTTTTGCACTAGTTGAAATGCTTAAGTCTATTTGGATCTTCTTAGGGATTGTGTTTCATTATGATGATATACATATAGCGAGTGAATCAAAAACTCACTTCTTCAATTAGAAGGAATGTATTCAATACATGTCTTGAGTTTTGTAGATTCTTGCAATCCTAAGATAATGTGAAACTTAAGAGAGAGTCTTAATTAGGACATCAATGAGTTAGAATCAATGTTTTGATCATGTTATAAAACTTTTCTCGATAAGTCGAGAAGTTGTGTTTATACATGGAGTTTAGTGGGAGTTACGGAAATTTTAATTAGTCTTATATGTGGATGACATATTGATCATTGAGAATGATTTAAGACTTTTGGAGTATTATAATACATCTTTAATATCTGGATTTATGGAGATAAATCTACATGACTTTAGCGTCAAAGAAGAAGTCTTATGTTGGTAAGATTCATGATTAGTTCAATCGAGTTGAACATATTTGATTGATTGCATTTGCTTCCGCTGCAGGATCAATTAAATGAGTAAGGATGTACAACACTTTATATACTTTGAGTATGATGAATTGTTTCAAAATCTAATTTAAGTAATATTTACCAATTAGCCATATAGATTATTCTTAAGTGCTTGAAGAAGCATTAAGGGTGTAAAGCAAAGTGTTTTTGATGCAATTTTTTGTAAGAGTGTTACACAAATGACAATTGACAATTGAGATTGCGCATGGCTTCCGACAAAGCCATAATCGAAACACATTAGGATGGTTAAGATACCATTGTGGCTATGTTATTTAAGAAATAGATTTTCTAGAATCGTTCTAGGCAATAAAGAACAATGAGAAATATTTACAACGGAAATTGAGTACACTTGCAATCATGAGATGTGCAAGAAGGATGAGTCCCGCACACTGTGAAAACAGTGGGAGCTATTCTAAGGCTAGAGGGCCTATGTCTTGATTGGATCTCGACACGTACTCAGAAAGTTTTGTAATGCAAATGTATACATTACAAAGGAAAACGAGTATGTAGTAAGGTTGAGTAAGGTACAAGAAGTTGATAAAACCTACTAACCAAAGCCTTCTCATAGGCTTAACATGATGAGTCATGTCATTTCAATTAAATTGAGATGAAAAACTACATTCAAGATCAAATCGATTATAGAATATGAAGTAGTAATCGGCATTGACTATTCATATGTGATAATCGCATTTGTCGTTCGAGTTTTACTTTAAAACTCTTTTATTATACTTTGTTACATCCAAACGGGTTGTATGACGATATTGAACCCCGTTAAAGTGAACCCGGATTAACATAGTATTCGCCCATAGTCACTTGTATGAGGTGACGTCTCGAAGTGACTAGAGTGTGATGCGATTGATGGCAAGTTCAGTGCCATACAGTCATGTGAGATGACTAGTCGATCACATAGGCAGACTGTTAAGAACACTTTGTCGGGCAGTGACCGCTTATAGAGTTCTGGCAAATTTATATAGCCTGGTCGTGGCGAGAGCTACTATAGTATTCTAACGAGTCGATTCTTTTGACTAAAGACTGTTCACCTAAGATGGCACAGTTTCAGATTAACTTTGATTTATGTTACTACGACCTTCGTAAATGGGGTCAAATGGGCATATTTTGGGTTATGATGGCTGTGGCTAGTCGAAGGGAATGAGTGCGATAGGAATTGTCCACCCCCTTATCAGGGTTAAAACAATATCTCAGGGCCACTCGAGGAGTAATGAACTGGAAATGCGTGGCCACGCTAGGAAGGTTTCTATGGTAGAAAATTCCGGTCAATCAGTTATTCTCCAGATCGAGGAAACCACTCGATATGATCACTTGCAAGCACGACCGAAAGACACCTTGCATTGAGTGGGAGATAGTAATAGGACAAGAGAATTGGTGACGCACACTTGTCGAGGACAAGTGGGAGATTGTTGGAGTAAGTGTCCCCGACAATAATGCGATCACAATTGTCGATCATATTGATCACATATTTAAATCTCATATCAAGAATACGAAAGGGATGATACATTACATATATAGTCAACTGGTCCACACATATCGGTAATGATTGGCTGGCTAGAGTTTGACATTACTGTCGTGCGACGGTGGTGATCAGTTGATCCCTTGAGGTCACACCTAAAGGACGATTCCCTTAATTGAAAAAGGTTAATTAATTGTATGACGATACAGATTAATTAATTCCTTAAAATTGAACAAATTATTGTCATAAGAGAGAAAAATGACATCTTATTATAATGTGATTAAATAAGATTTTATTTAGTAATTTAAGAAGTTATATTACTAAAATTAATCGGTGTTTGCGAAACACGCGAGATGAGAATGATAAGTTAGTTAAAATTACAAGATGTTCTGAATTATACTAACTAGTAATTAAATGACCATTTTATGTGAAATTAATTTTGAATTACTAGTCAATTTGTTAAAGATGATTTATTTAATTTTTAAATGATATTTAATTTGTTAAATATGCATTTTAAATTAAAACATAACATAAGACATGGCACATGACATACAATTGTACAATTGACAAAAATAAAATGGACTCCATATTACTACATATAAACCGAAATTTGGTGGGCATTGTTAGAAGTTTTGTCTTTTTCCATTTATCTTATTCATTTGTCTAATATGCTTGATAGTGACATGACTATGGACAAAAGCTTACACAATTTGTCTTGTGAAGACAAAAAGGAAAAAGAAAAATGGTCATAAGACCATAGAGGCCACCGGTTTTGATAGTGAGAATTCAGAGGTTTTCTCAATTTTATTCTTTTTTTTTTTTTTCGTTAAAATGTAAGTATATTAATGAAAAAAAAGTCACCATACATCAAGTACACTAGTGGTCCAAAAGACCCAGCCCAACATACTCGACCCAAAACAAAAAAACAACCAGACAAGCCTTATCTAATAGACCCGACTCCACTCAGACAGCAACAAAAGAAAATGGGAGCAACAAAATCAGGCGATACTGTCACTCATCTTCTTCCTCAATCATCCCCAATTCCTTCTTCTCAATTCTTCTCATTTCCAGAAAACTCATTAGAAGCAGTCACGCATCCGATTAAGCAAATCCCTATCCCGTGTCCCTAATTGAACAGGTAAGTTCATGATTCTAAGTGTAACCTCTTTGATAATTAGGGTTACCAGTGTGTTGGGATGTAGAAGAGTCAATTCGTGCTTACACGCATTTCTTTGTCTCCAGATGTAGTAAATGCAGGCATTGTAGAGAGCATTGATGATCCCCTTCCTCGTACCAGTACCAGTCAGCTTCAATCTCCAATCAATCGTGCCATGGTGTGGTAAATTCTCCCCAATTCGTGAACCTAGGGAGGAAATAACCCTGGAACCGTACTCACAATCGAAGAACAAGTGTGAATAACTCTCAGATTCAGACCCACAAACACCACAGGTATCGTCTTCTGTGATCCTTAATTTGTATAACTTTTCCTTGGTGTTTAGGCCCTTGTGAAAGTAGATCCAAGCTAAGAAACTATGTTTAGGGATAGTGCACTTGTTCCATACCAGACCCTGCCACTGAATCTTTTCCCCTTTGTTTCTGATCAAATCATATCCTTTGGCTATGGTGTATTCATGCCCCTTATCCATAGACCACATGTTCTGCTGATATGATTCCTTGAACTCTGCTTTAATTTGGCAGATTCTCCTCCACGACCAACTGGAGTTGGTTGATGAAGAGTAGTCTAGCCACTGCCTCCCTTTTATGTATACAGTGTTGACCCATTTGACCCAGAGTAGATCAGCTTTTGAGGTCAGCCACCACACAAGCTTACCAACTGCTGCTCTGTTCCAATGAATGGCACTCTTCAGACCAAGGCCCCCTTCCTGCTTAGGTTTACAAACTTTCTCCCAAGAGACAAGAGGAGATCTGAGGTAATCAACCCCTCCATCCCAAAGAAAATGTCTACAAATTGCCTCAATTTTATTGATTACTCCTGTAGGTAAAATAAATATACCAGCCCAATAATTGTGAAGAGTCATGAGGACTGATTGAATCAGGGTCAACCTCCCTGCATAGGAGAGTTTCCTGGCACCCAAATTCCTTATTCTCTGTACAATTTTATCAATAAGAGGCTTACAATCCTTAGCTGTTAACCTTGTGGTTTTGATTGGGACTCCAAGATATTTGAAAGGTAGTGAGCCTTCTACCATACCTGAAATCAAAAGAATTTCCTGCTTCAGACTGTCCTTGACTCCATTGAAATAGGCATTAGATTTGCCTTTACTCATATTTAGACCTGAAGTCTTTGAGAAAGTTGCAAAGGTCCTGAGAATAGTCATCATAGAGCAGGCATCTCCTTTGCAAAAAAGGAGTAGGTCATCTGCAAACATTAGGTGAGTGAGTTTCATTTGCTTGCACATAGGATGGAAGTTGAAACCATTATTAGCAGATGAGTAAGTGAGGAGTCTAGAGAGATATTCCATGCACACTGTGAAGAGCAAGGGAGAAAGTGGATCACCTTGTCTCAATCCCCTCTTTCCTTTGAAGAATCCAAACACATTACCATTAAGGTTGAGTGAGTAAGTAGCAGTTGTCACACATTGCATTATCCATCCTTTAAACTGGTTAGGAACATGAAGGGCACTGAGCATTTGGTTAAGGAATTCCCATTCAATAGTATCATATGCCTTCTGTAAGTCCATTTTGAACAAACACCTAGGTGAGTCTGCCTTTCTTTCATAGAGCCTAATGATGTCTTGACAGATGATAATATTTTCCATAATGCTCCTCCCATGTATGAACCCTCCCTGATTTTGAGCAATCAAATCAGGTAGTATTCTGCCCAGTCTGTTACATAGCAATTTAGAGATGCATTTATACATTACATTGCAACATGCTATAGGTCTATATTGAAGGACACTAGTGGGTCTAGCAGTTTTAGGGACGAGAGTAACCATAGTAGTATTAATCTGCCTGAGAAGAGAACCTGATTCAAAAAAGTCCATAATTGCTTCACTGACCTCTTCCCCAACTATATCCCAACTATCCTTAAAAAACTTACTTGAGTAGCCATCTGGCCCAGGAGCCTTATCATTAGGAATATGGAAAAGAGCATCTTTTACATCTTCCTTAGTGACAGGTGCCAACAGAATGTCTCTGTGCTCATCAGAACATATCTTCCCTTGCCTTACAATGGTTTTATTCACTCTGATGGTAGGAGCATTTGAAGCATTTGATAGTAACCCAAGAAAGCATTCTGAATCCCTTCTGGATTACTGTGATTTTTATCCCATTGATCTTGAATCTGGCATATGAAATTCTTGTTCCTTCTAGCTTTAATAACACCATGAAAATAGGCAGTGTTAGAATCTCCATCCTTTAGCCAATGTGCCTTTGCCTTTTGTTTAAGAAATTCCATTTTAGCAGCACAAAGGGTAATGGATCTTTGGTGGGCTTCATATTCTCTGAGCATAAGGTCTTTATCTCCTGGATTATTTATAAGTTGCTCCTGGATCTGCTTCAAATTAATTTGGGCTATATCTGCACTGTTCTCAATGTCAGAGAAGTGATCTTTATTGATTTTTTAAGCTCAGGTTTAAGTAATTTTAGCTTCCTGATCACCCTGTACATTTTGGTGCCATATACCCATTGTTGCCAGACTTTAGAGACACATTCTTTGAAACCAGTGGCTGCACTCCACATATTGAAATATTTAAATGGTCTATTCTGTATCCCTACCCTTGCTCCTTTACTCACCAGGCATGGTGAGTGGTCAAAATGCCCCTCAGGTAGAAAAGTTGCCATGAACTCAGGAAAAGTAACCAGCCAATCATGATTGACTAATAATCTATCCAATCTGCTATATACCCTAGTATCTGGTGGCTGTTTGTTGTTCCACGTGTAGAAGGCTCCTGTAGCAGGTATATCCATAAGCCCACACTCATGAAGGCAGTCATAAAAAAGGTTCAGATTCAGCTTCTGTAACATTCCCCCCCAACCTTTCATTTGCTTGTAACACACAATTAAAATCACCTCCTAGAGCCCAGGGGGCCTTACACTGCTTTGATATGAGTTTGAGATTCAACCAAAGGGCTTCTCTCTCCCCAATCCCATTGAAAGCATAGATGACAGTGTAATGTAATTGCATTTGAGTAATTTTATTGGTCACATGTAGATGAATAAATTGAGCATCATAATGTAAGAACTGAATATCAAACAAATGAGGCTTCCAAATCACCCACACTCTCCCTCCCTTATGATGAGCATTATTAGTGGAGACACTCCAATCTAAGAAAATATTAGTAACAATACTATGATAATTAACTGACTTGACTTTGGTTTCTAGCAAACCAAACAGTCCTATATTATTAGTGTGTAGGAAATTATTCACAAACCTTTGTTTCACCTCCTTATTCATCCCCCTCACATTCCAAAATCCAAAATTCATTAAGTAATATTGGGGGGATCATTACCATTAACACCACTGCAACAATTTTCCTTCAACTGCCCTATCCCATGAGGGGATGACACTACCTTCCTGCTAGCTTGACCACTCCCTTGTCTGGGATGCCTGACAAGGGAAAGAGTCCCACTGGTGCTTACAGGGATCCTAGTATCAGGAGTCCTTAATGTATCCTCTTCAACCTCTGCGTTTTTTTTGATAGGAGAATCATTTGCAGGTTGAACAGCAGGAGAAAGTCCCTCTGCCTGCACTGGTACAGTTGATGCAGTCACATTAGGAGCAATCTCTGTAATAGGACCAGCAGCCTTTTTGATTGGCCTCCACACTTTCTGAGGTATGGGAGGCTTAGCTATGTTCTTGCCTTTCCTGCATTGATCCTTCTCATGTCCTAGTTGCTTGCATCTAGTGCATAGACTAGGTTTCCACTCATAGACAATATCAATAATCACTTTTTGCTTCTTTTCATCCAGAAATTTTATGCTTTTAGGGAAAACTTGGCCTAGCTTTAATTCAACCATTACTCTAGCAAACCCTAATCTGGTTTTCATTTTAGTGGCTGGATCACTTTTAACATATTGACCTACCAGATTTGCTATTTTAGGCAAACTTTTACCCCAAAATTTGAGTGGCAAATTCTGCAAACGAATCCATGCTGGTACTGCTTGATGTTCTCCTTGGTAAGCTGTAAATCTGGCTGCCAAGGTTTAATAATTAGAGGTTTATTATCAAATAAGAAGTACCCACTCCCTAGCACAGATTGTTTCATTTCTTCAGTTTGAAATCTTGCTAAAAAGACTCCATTTGGAAGAAATGATATTTTATCAATGACATATTTGTTCCAAATTCTTTTCAGGAAGCCTTCCAAGATCTGCCAAGGAGGGTTTGCCCCAACAACGAATCCCATCACTGCTTGTTGCCAATAGTCTAATTCTGATTGTACATCATCTTCAGTCAATTGCAAAAGCTCAGGCTCCTCTTCCATGATCTGAATAATTTTCTTGCCATGTATTTGATACCAAGTATCATCCTGGCTGTTTTCATCACCAGATTCAGACTCATCATCACAGTCTTCTACTAGACAATCATTAACGTCCAGAGTTGGGATACCAGTTACCTCATGGATACTTTTCATTTTTTGGCCTTCTTCCACATCTGGTTTACCCAAAATTTTTGACTTTTCTGATTGTAGAGCAGCAAAGATTGATGATTTGTTAGTAGATTGCTTAGAATTCAAATGCAAATTAGTACATTTTTTTGTCATGATGAATTGTAAAACGTGCCCTAGAGATGACGACTTCTCTCTCTCTCTTTAGGTTTCATAATAATACACTTTTTTAATTTTATTCATTCTTCTTATGTTTTATGAAAAACAATACATTCTCTCTCTTATTCTTCATAAAATTCATTTTTATTAATCTAATTTGTACAAATCAAACACTAATACTACTAGTAGTAGTATATGATTATTAGTAACCGATTTTAAGGTAAACCACATTACAAATATCTAGTACATATTAGTTTGTGGGATTTTGGGATAGTCTTGGGTGCTACTTATTGAAGAGCTTCTATTTTGAAGTCATGAATGTTCATCCATTATTGGAAAGCTCAAGAACTAACAAGAAGGAGATCTTGTTGGTGCCCACAAATGACCGAAATTTAGATGGTGAGAAATTGATTTTCTTATCTCTTCTTATTAAGTTTGCATGCATAAGATTTGTAATTATTTTATGACTAAATAATTTCTCACATATATGAATATGTTAAATAATGAGATATAAATTTCTAACAAATGGAAAAAGACAAAACTTCTAACAATGCCCACAAAATTTCGGTTTATATGTGTAATATGGAGTCCATTTTATTTTTGTCAATTGTACAATTGTATGTCATGTGACATGTGACATGTCTTATGTCATGTTTTAATTTAAAATGCATATTTAACAAATTAAATATCATTTACAAATTAAATAAATCACATTTAACAAATTGACTAGTAATTCAAAATTACTTTCACATAAAATGGTCATTTAAATACTAGTTAGTATAATTCACAACATCTTGTAATTATGACTAACTTATCATTCTCATCTCGCGTGTTTCGCAAACACCGATTAATTTTAGTAATATAACTTCTGAAATTACTAAATAAAATCTTATTTAATCACATTATAATAAGATGTCATTTTTCTCTCTTATGACAATAATTTGTTCAATTTTAAGGAATTAATTAATCTGTATCGACATACAATTAATTAACCTTTTCAATTAAGGGAATCGTCCTTTAGGTGTGACCTCAAGGGATCAACTGATCACCACCGTCGCACGACAATAATGTCAAACTCTAGCCAGCCAATCATTACCGATATATGTGGACCAGTTGACTATATATGTAATGTATCATCCCTTTCGTATTCTGGTAATGAGATTTAAATATGTGATCAATATGATCGACAATTGTGATCGCTTTATTGTCGGAGGACATATATTCCAACAATCTCCCACTTGTCCTCGACAAGTGTACGTCACCAATTCTCTTGTCCTATTACTATCTCCCACTCAATGCAAGGTGTCTTTCGGGTCGTACTTGCAAGTGATCATATCGAGAGTGGTTTCCTCAATCTGGATAATAACCGATTGACCGGAATTTATCTACCATAGATACCTTCCGAGCGTGGCCACACATTTCCAGTTCATTGCTCCTCGAGTGGCCCTGAGATATTGTTTTAACCCTGACAAAGGGGTGGACAATTCCTATCGCACTTATTCCCTTCGACTAGCCACATCCATCATAACCCAAAATATGCCCATTTGACCCCATTTACGAAGGTCGTAGTAACATAAATCAAATCTAATATGAAACTATGCCATCTTAGGTGAACAGTCTTTAGTCAAAAGAATCGACTCATTAGAATACTATAGTAGCTCTCGCCACGACCAGGCTTTATAAATTTGCCAGAACTCTATAAGCGGTCACTGCCCGACAAAGTGTTCCTAACATTCTGCCTATGTGATCGACTAGTCATCTCACATGACTGTATGGCACTGAACTTGCCATCAATCGCATCACACTCTAGTCACTTCGAGACGTCACCTCATACAAGTGACTATGGGCAAATACTATGTTAATCCGGGTTCACTTTAACGGGGTTCAATATCGTCATACAACCCGTTTGGATGTAACAAAGTATAAAAGGAGTTTTTCAGCTTAAAAACTCGAACGACAAATGTGATTATCACATATGAATAGTCAATACCTGATTACTATTTCATATTCTATAATCTAATTTGATCTTTTATGTAGTTATTAATCTCAATCCAATTGAAATGACATGACTCATCATGTAAAGCCTATGAAAAGGCTTTGGTTAGTAGGTTTTATCAACTTCTTGTATCTAACTCAACCTTACTACATACTCATTTTCCTTTGTAATGTATACATTTGCATTACAAAACTTTCTCAGTACGTGTCGAGATCCAATCTAGACATAGGCTTTCTTGCCTTAAAATAGCTCCCACTGTTTTCACAGTGTGCGGAACTCATCCCTCTTGCACATCCCATGATTGCAAGTGTACTCAATTTTCGTTGTAAATATCTCTCATTGTTATTTATTTTCTAGAACGATTCTAGAAAATCTATTTCTTAAATAACATAGCCACAATGTTATCTTAACCATCCTAATGTGTTTTGATTATGGTTTTGTCGGAAACCATGTGCAATCTCAATTGTCAATTGTCATTTGTGTAACACCCTTACACAAAATTGCATCAAAAACACTTTGCTTTACATCCTTAATGCTTCTGCAAACACTTAAGGGTAATCTTTATGGCTTACTTGGTAACTATTACTTAAATTCGATTTGAAATAATTCATCATACTCAAAGTATATGAAGTGTTATACATCATTTCCTATTTAATTGATTCGGCAGTGGAAGCAAATAAAATCAATCAAATATGTTCAACTCGATTGAACTAATCATGAATCTTATCAACATAAGACTTCTTATTTGATGCTAATATCATGTGGATTTATCTCCATAAAACTGGATATTCAAGATGTATTATTATACTCCAAAAATCTTAAATCATTCCCAATGATCAATATGTCATCCACATATAAGACTAATTAAAATTATCGTAACTCCCACTAAACTCCATGTATAAACATAACTTCTCAACCTATTGAGAAAAGTTTTTATCACTTGATCAAAATGTTGATTCCAACTCATTGATGTCCTACTTAAGACCCTCTCTTAAGTTTCACATTATCTTAGGATGGTAAGAATCTACAAAACTCAAGACATGTATTAAATACATTCCTTCTAATTTAAGAAGTGGGTTTTAGATTCACTCGCTATGTGTATATCATCATAATGAAACACAATCCCTAAGAAGATCCAAATAGACTTAAGCATTTCAACTAGTGCAAAACCCTTTGCAACCAATCAAGCTTTGAAATCTCTCTTTATTAGTGCAAAACCCTTTGTCACTAATCAAGCCTTTTATATATGATTTTCATGGCTCTAAGCCTTGTATTGAGTTGTGACTTAAACACTCTCATGTAAGTCATATGTTCATTACTTTCCAGAAGTAATCAACTTGAATCAAACAATTTCATTGTAAGTTGTAAGCTCTTTACTTTCTTAAAAGTAATATGAATTCATCATCTTCAACACGTGACGACTTTAACCTCCTAGGTTTTGACGAAACAACGTTTTACACAAAACGTCTCATGTAGCCAAGAAAGACCAGTTTCTTGTGACATAACATTAACATAATTTGTGGCTCTTTGAATAATTTCTCCCACTCTGTCTTCTAGAAATAAACTTGTATTTTAGAAAGACAGCTTCACGAGCCACAAACCCGTTGTACTCGTGATTACAAGAAGGAAAAAATGAGCATTTGTTTCTTTTGAAAACTTATAACCATGGCACCCTACCATTTCATATCTCATATGATTCGTTTTAGATTTAGTGGAAAAATAATTTAGACAAAATGATAAAATCCCCAAAAGGATCAAGTAACTCAAAGTAACTTGATCGAAGTCCAAACCATATCGAATAGCGTTTGATTTCTTTATCCAACCACACATTATCCCATAATGTGTGCCAAGAGAGATTAATTTGTGATACTATATCACATTTCATTTGGCTTGCATCAAAGTCTTCACTTTATAATCCCATCACGACTAAATCGTGATTCCTTGAACTCTTTGAACTTCTTCAAAGATTTCTCTATTTACCTTATTAAGTGAACACATTAGCGTCAACTTAAATCGTTGGTAAAAGAAAATGATCAACCTATTTTGGATCAATGATTTACAACCTCGATCTCCTTTTCAACCAAAAGGCACGAGACATCTTGCTTTGAATACAAGATACGCATATACCATTAACAATCTAATGGTTTCAAGAGTACTCGATAACTCTTTGCATTCATCATTCTAGAATTTAAGGTTTAATCTTAGGTTACCAATTTGAGTCTTGCATCATCTTTATGATATATCATTCTAGTTTGGTTTAGAATATAATCACCTTGATAATGGGCTAGCCATACATCAAATCATGGTGTATAGTGGTCCCAAAAGTGAAACCTCTTTTGTATGTTAACAAGTATATATTCTTATTTAGAGTTGATGTACTTAATAGTCATAATTAAGTACAACTATAAACCTAAAACTAGATTGATTACACAATGACTCTATCTCTTGATATTGTTTGATGTTAGTCGTCATATTCTAATCATCCTATGTATCGCATACAATGATGAAAACCACCATCGGTTTCTAATATTTACGAAATGGTACTAGCAAAACTTATGTCAATCAAATAAACATTTAAAGAAGAAGGTCCCATTAGATGTCCCACAACTAACTTGTTGATTCTTTAATACTTTGGGGTAGTTTCCTTTCTAGCGTCCAACAATTAAGACAATGGAAACTTTATCGGTCGGGATTGATAGGTTTAGTATCGTTATTCTCAATAACTTCACTTTTAACATTACCTTGTATCAATTCCATTCTAATTTTACTTCTTTAAAACCTTATCCTTTTGTTAACGGTTTAAGAGAATGCTCCCACTCATTTCAATGAGTCTTTGCTAAGAGAAGCAAAATTGAAATTTATGAAGACTACTCTTCATTCGTTTGTTTAGTCTTAAAACTTTCATTGAAGTGGTTGCGGTATTTTGGTCAATTTTGATTTCAAACAAATCGAGTTACCAAAATGATGTAACGTTTCAAGGTACTTAACTCAATTAAGCATATGAGAAACAATTCATTGTAAGTAGATATGTTAGTCAAGAATCAAAAACCCTTTTGATCACAAATAACTTTTATCCATACTCTTCACAAGAGATCCTTACAATGGATAATACAAGGTTTTTAGAAGAAAATTCATATTTTGTCTTTAGTTACGATGTTTTAAAGGCGATTTGAACTAAAATCGAAATGATATCGTATATAAATTGTGGTAAAGAAATAGAACAATATGATAACGGAATAGTGGAAAACTTAACATTTATCGTTTTATTAATACTTGTAAATAACTAGTAAAGCATTTACATAGTGACCTCTACCCAACTATGATAAATGATTCCAAGATCCAAATTCATATTAACTTGGGCACGGTGTGGCCGATTCATCCCTTATCAATATAACTCGGTGGATTAACTCTTTAATCGATTCTACTTTTAGAACTCTTGGTCGATAATATTACATTAACATTTGTCTTTAGCCCAAAACACATCCGATAAGGGCACGGTGTGGCCGATTCATCCCTTATCAATACTTTTGTTGAGTTCAACCCAAATTTCGAATAAATGTGTCCATGATCCAAATCCACATCAACTTGGCACGGTGTAGCCGATTCATCCCTTATCAACATGAATTCGGTGGATAGACATTTATCACCCACTTCCCCTACTTAACAAGGTTTGTACCCCGGTGTGGCCGAGCGCACTCCCTCATGAAATAGGTTTTCATGGTTTCTACTTTTTGGTAAGGCTAAGTCTCAATTGTTTATTTTAGCGAGAGGTCATGTCAATTTATTATCTATCACGTTTTAAGTGAACTAAAGCGGTGAAATACGATAATTGTAATTGACACGGTCGATAAACTCGATTTAAAATGCATGTTTAGTTATGGCGATTTAGCGATGCATGCAACATATATAAATAAAATGCAAAGCATAAAAAAATCCTAGTATGGCCTTCCTAAAAATAGTAAATCTAATTAACTATTACATATTCGAAAACCAACTCTATTGGTCCCTTGAACTTTGGTTTTGGCACGCATCTCGAGGTAACACCGTCTTTAATGTATCGCCTTCTTGAGTGGCACCGTCTTCAAGGAACTCCGAAATAAATAAATTACATAACAAATTACATAATTTCCTTTTATACATTTGTAATTAAAATAAAATAAATCTATTAAATTACAAAACGGTGATACGAGATCATAATAAATTACAACCGAATCGATATTCCCATACATTTCGGGTAATATCAATTAAAAACTAAGGCCATACTAAGTAAATTACATAATTCAAAAATTACATAAAATTAAATTATGACAATCATAAATAAAATGCAGCATTATAATATGTATGAACATGCCCAATTTTATGCTAAATCGCCTTTAAGGAGCCAATATCGTATATTAATTGGTTTTTACGGATTTGCGTGATTCAACCTTTTAAAATCACAATAAATTACATAAAATCATATTTATGCACAAGTTAATTACCCTAACCAACTTAGGACTCAAAATTAGTCTCCACTAATATTTGACAATAATTAACTTATATTTCTTAAAATTTGTTCATTAATGGACTCAAAATTACAATAAAATGCCATAAACTCCAAATAAATCATAAAAATTTCAAATAAATTCAAAATTTGAAATTTAAACTCATGAACATTCTGGAAAAATACCATGAGACTCATAATGTTCAAAAACTTAGGTTAAAATTTCGAAAATTTATCGGGAAAAACATTGTTGCGGTTTATCGGATTTATCAAATATAATCATAAAAACATGAGAAAAATATATTTATCAACTTTTAAATTTTTAGATCTGAAATAGGTAATAAAATGCAACATGTGACGTTTTTCCTTAGTCATGAAGTATGTTTTAGCAATTATTCACTAATTAAGTCACTATTTATGTTATTTTTCATCAAAAATTCATAAATCATGCATAAAGACTTCATTATAGCCAATCATTTTACACACATCTTGTAAAATTTCATGTGACAACACACTAAATTTCTATGACCATATTCGAAATTTATCTCATATTAACCTATTTGTCATTTAAATTCCGATTTTTATCATGAAAAATCCATATTTCGAGTATAACAACTCATAAAATTATGAAAATTTACAGGCCATCAGTATATAATATATGTGAAAACATATCCGAAAACCACTAGAAAAATCGAAATTTAGCTAATTTTAGTCTGAAAATGACATTTTTATCATAAAATCACATTTTAATGCCATTATTATATAAAATGAACAATAAAAATCCATAAATTAACCAAAATATCCTAAATAAATTTTAGGATCAGAAACTTTAACATGCATAATTGATTTCGTGATATATCATAATAAACACAAATTTATTAGTTTTATATGTTAATCGTATAACTCGGAAAAACTATAACCGATTTGCATGCAAACAACCTAAGGCTCTTGATACCGCTTGTTGGAAATCTATATCTCATTATACAACATATTCTTATATGTTATAAATTAATGTAGTCATAAAATTAATTTAGATCTTATGCATGCAAACTAAATAAGAAGAGATAAGAAAATCGATTTCTCACCATCTATAATTTCGGTCGTTTATGGGCACCAACAAGATCTCCTTCTTGTTAGTTCTTGAGCTTTCCAATAATGGATGAACATTCATGACTTCAAAATAGAAGCCCTCCAATAAGTAGCACCCAAGACTATCCCAAAATCCCACAAACTAATATGTACTAGATATTTGTAATGTGGTTTACCTTAAAATCGGTTACTAATACTCATATACTACTACTAGTATTATTAGTGTTTGATTTGTACAAATTAGATTCATAAAAATGAATTTTATGAAGAACAAGGGAGAGAAGGTATTGTTTTTCATAAAACATAAGAAGAAAATGATAAAAATTGAGAAAATCTCTCAAATGTACATACATAAAACCGGTGGCCTCTATGGTCTTATGACCATTTTTCTTTTTCCTTTTTGTCTTCACAAGACAAATTGTGTAAGCGTTTGTCCATAGTCATGTCACTATCAAGCATATTAGACAAATGAATAAGACAAATGGAAAAAGACAAAACTTCTAACAATGCCCACCAAATTTCGGTTTATATGTGTAATATGGAGTCCATTTTATTTTTGTCAATTGTACAATTGTATGTCATGTGACATGTGACATGTCTTATGTCATGTTTTAATTTAAAATGCATATTTAACAAATTAAATATCATTTACAAATTAAATAAATCACATTTATCAAATTGACTAGTAATTCAAAATTACTTTCACATAAAATGGTCATTTAAATACTACTCCCTCCGTACCAGACCAAAGGTAACACTTACTATAAACGGACGTACCACACCATAGGTAACATTTCTTATTTGGTCCACAACATTACCAAGTTATCCTTATACCTATTTGATATTTACACAAAATGCCATTACATAGCCCACCTATCAACCCACAATTAAACCCACAATTACATACCCCACCTATTTTTTCCCTCTTTACCCTTACTTTTTCCACTTTTTCTTAAATACTCCACTTTTCCCTATGTTACCTTTGGTGTGGTACGGAGGGAGTAGTTAGTATAATTCACAACATCTTGTAATTATGACTAACTTATCATTCTCATCTCGCGTGTTTCGCAAACACCGATTAATTTTAGTAATATAACTTCTGAAATTACTAAATAAAATCTTATTTAATCATATTATAATAAGATGTCATTTTTCTCTCTTATGACAATAATTTGTTCAATTTTAAGGAATTAATTAATCTGTATCGACATACAATTAATTAACCTTTTCAATTAAGGGAATCGTCCTTTAGGTGTGACCTCAAGGGATCAACTGATCACCACCGTCGCACGACAGTAATGTCAAACTCTAGCCAGCCAATCATTACCGATATGTGTGGACCAGTTGACTATATATGTAATGTATCATCTCTTTCGTATTATTGTAATGCGATTTAAATATGTGATCAATATGATCGACAATTGTGATCGCATTATTGTCGGAGGACATATATTCCAACATTAAAGCCCCTATTCGGATCATTTTATTAGTGCAAGACCTACTCTCATAGTGATTTAGGATTTGTTTCTAAAAATTGAGGTAACATTGATACTCCAATAGTCCAATATTTTAGAAAGGGTTGGTTTTTCTTTAGTTTTGACTCTAAGGATGCCATGAATATTGTTCAGAAACAAGGGTAATGGATAGTTGGGGCCAATTCATTAGTTCTCAAACAATGGAGTCCATATTTATCTCATGAAATGGAAAAAGATACTAAGGTTTAGTTTGGGTTCTTTTCCTTAACTTAGATCCTTATTTGTGATCTGAAATGGTGTTGAGTAAAATTACCAGTAAGCTATATACAAACCCTTGTTTGCTGATCCTACAAGAACTTGAAAATCCAAACTCTCATTTGCCAAGGTCTTGGAAGAAATAGATGTCTCATAAGATTTACCAAACTATCTGGTGCTTAACATGCCTTATTTTAGGATAGTAACTCAAAAAGTGGTGTACAAGTGGTACCCTTACTTTTGTAAGAGTTTTGGGAAGCTTGGACATACAACACAATCCTATAAATGGCAGAAAGCTAAAGAAGATGAGTTCACTAAAAGTCTTGCAGGGGCAAGTAATTCTACTATTAGTACTAAAGCACCTGCTTCTGTGGCGGGTTGTGGCCTAAGCCCAAATTAGGGCAAGAAGGCTGCACCAAGGAATAAAAGAGTAGGGGAGGGGGTATCTCCAAGCCTTCTTTACCAAACATGTTATATGTTTACCTCCTATTGATGATCTTGGTCTTGAATTAGGTGGTACCTCATAGCCTAACTGATACGAGTAGTGGAAACTTAACGAACTTTAACAAACTTGAATCTTGTCACGTGAGAAGCGTGACAATCTAACAGAAAATAACGAACACAAAAGGGGGATATTTGCTCGGATTAGACCTATAATCCGAACAATGGTGAATTATAGTCAAGACCTATAGACTATAACCCGTGTTAAAGCTTAAAAACGCGTTAAACTATAACAATGGCGGAACAAAAACGTGCCAAGCATGTGCTTACAATTGTAAACGTGCAAACTGCGTTTTTTTATAACTTGATTGCCTGATTGAGATACAAGTTGATGCTATTTATAGCTAATTAAAAATTGACTCCTAATTGACGAATAAAGCTCCTACTACTAAAAAACGTCCTACTTGGGACTCCTAACCAACCTAATCAACATTTAAAACAATTAGCTTTAATAGCTAAGATTAATCTAACATCCAATTAATTCTAATCCTAGGATTAGTTTTATTTGACTAAACTATTAAATAATTAACCGACATGTTACTTCAAAGACGGGCATATATTTTACTTAGTCCCGAGTTCAAGCCTTGTCTCTCAACCATGTCCTTCTTTATCACACTTGTATTATCCCCTCCCTCTTGAGAAGGAATTGTCCTCAATTCTTGAAGACTCAACTCAGCGAGATCAAAGTCTAATACAACCAGCAAACAGGCGAACTAACAACAAACCCTTATGCAAGAACGAATCACCCTTGATGCCAAGCCACGGCTCATTCCTTTTTCTCGATTTCAGAATCTTCTTGTGTCATCCACCCCACCACCCTCTGTGACACCCCCATATACCAAGGAGCCTTAACAAGACATTCCCTGGCATATAAGGGCATCACCATCTCGGTTGCACGAGGACAGTAATAATCAAATGTCGATAAAAGAACAATTAAGTAACATTACAGTGATTAACCTACTAAGATATACAAAGATACAACTCGGACTACTATCAACTATGTGATCTACACTTCTGTCATGACTCGTGAAAGACTCATCCCGCCAAGTATCCAGCTATCATCCATGATATCACCTGCTAAGACTGACTGCTCGCCATAAGGGATCACGACAGACATAACAAAAACAAACAAGAAGGCAAAACCACACAAGGCCAGTAACTGAAGAGACACACCAACCACTGACATAACAATGCAGACACAATAGCACACACACCAGCCACATCTCCACCAATCAATCATCGTCACCGATTGTCCACTGGACCAGTCCTGCCAGTGGGGGACCGCAGCCGTTCCCACCTAAGCCCCACTCATCATACCGAGCGATAACCCTGTCTTATTAATGTGCACATCCCCTCCCGTGGCGGATTCAATGGAGGGCGAAACTAGGGCGTGAAGCCACTTCCATAAGTGACTCCACTCAGCCGAGGACGCACCTCGAGAACCAGAAACAAACAACACAACCAGCTGTATCACAACAACGATGTTAGGCTCAATTTAGCCTGGCCTGACTTTAATCTAGCCTGACCTTATTAGGCTGATTGGGGCAACCAGAGTCCGGGAAAGTATAATTATTATTTGACAGGAGAAGAACACCAGAGGATAAATAAGCTGTTAAGACCCAGGAAGAAAAGCCTGATAGCGATATTAAGATAGCCTGATGGAACTCTCCAGCATGATGGTTGATCAGCAAGCAAGCAAGACAGTTATACACATGCCCTATTATCACGGAAGACCAAGTCCAACTACAAGAACATGCTACTTCCATAAACCATAACGTGCAAAGGAAGAAGGATAGGAAGTTGTTGAGGAAGACTAAGTCAAGCGGATTAATAGGGAATATGCCCTATTCTTCAGCTAACAACTCCAACAGTCAACAAGAACGTGAAGATTGCATCCAACGTTAATATTTGAAGACTATAAATAGCATGGTCTAACAAATGTAAAGGACACGCTTTTTTATTCATCAGTCATATACAACTTATCTATTATTTCCCCAAATACTCAATTGTATACACCGAATTTGTGATCAGCTTATCAAAGAAATACAAACAACATTATTTATACTTAATTCCTTCCTATTATTTGTTTATACTTTCTCCTAATTCATTGAGCTAGATACCCCTACTACTTCATAATCAAGCTGGACCCTTCCAGGGTAAATCCCGCTAAAACAATTGGCGCCCACCGTGGGGCATCTAGTTCATTAATAAAAAAATTCTTTCATCATTTTTCATTTAGTGTTCACATACAAAAATGGCAGAACTCACTCCAGAACAACAATTGGCGATTGCCCTAGCCAAGATCAAGGATTTGGAGACAATTCAACAAAAAGCGGCTCAGGCAGAAGCTGAAATCAGTAGACTTAAGGAATCTGAGTCTAACCTGAGAAAAAAGTTGGAAAATCAGGCTTCAGGCTCCAGAACCAGATTCGAGCCATGAACCCCATTCTCATCCATTATCAAAAACATTGACTTTTCCAATTTTGGAACCCCGGAGAAGGATACCTCATCCGGTACCCAAATCATTCCCGACAATGAAACAAACAAAACTGAAGCAGCAATAATGGCTATGCTTCAGGAAATTCAAAAACTCCACAACAAAATAGAAAATATACCGGAGTACGGACCTCGTGGCTGAAGTGGAAGTTGATGACTTCACGATTCACCTTTGCGAGATGAAATTGCAAAGATTAACCTCCCCAAGAAATTTACCGTCCCATCCATGAGAACTTATGATGGAACCTCTGATTCACAAAATCACGTTGCCATATTCAAACAAAAAATGTTAGCCGCTTCAATACTCAGTGAACTCAGGCAGGTCTGCATGTGTAAAGGTTTTGGTACAACCCTAACTGGAGCAGCATTACAATGGTTCATCAATCTCCCAAATGGAAGTATCAAGAATTTTGCAGACCTAGTCAATGCCTTCAATCAACAATTCGCAAGCAGCAGAGACATGACCAAGAGACCCAGTAACTTGTTCAGGGTAAAGCAGCTTCCTGAAGAATCTCTCAAAGAATTCCTGGAAAGATTTGTCAAAGAGAAGGTAGCCATTCCCAGGTGCGACGAAGAGACGGCGGTAGAAGCCTTCAGGCAAGGAGTCCTGCTTGACAGTGACATCTACGCAAACTTAACCAGAAAAGCCTGCCCAACCTTTGCCACTGTTCAATCCATCGCCTTAGAACATGTCAGGCTGGAAGAAGATCTCAACTTCAGAACAAACTCATCCGGAGGAAAGCAAGGCGACGGACACACTAACAGGAAAAGCTCCTACCAGAAAGGAGGCAACCCCAGATCAGAACCCTATTCCAGACCTGAACGATCTGAAGTCAACATAGCACAAGAACATAAAGGTAACCTTTCTAGCCTACCAACTATTCCTGAATATAACTTTCCTATAAATACTGCAGGATTAATCAAACGCCTGGAAAGCTTGGGAGACACGATCAGATGGCCCAAGAAATCCGACAACCCCAGGAAAGATCCAACGAGATGGTGTGACTTCCATCAGGACATCGGGCACACCACAGAAGAATGCATCCAACTTAGGAAACAAGTGGCATACCTCCTAAAGAAGGGCTATCTGAAAGACTTAATCCAGCAGCCAAAGAACAAAGATGAAGGACCAAGCAAGAGAGATTCAGGGAACAACAAAGATCCTCCTCCTCCTCCCCCCATCTATGAAGTCAAGTTCATAAATGGACGATCAGAAATCTGTGGCTTAACCAACTCGGCTGCCAAAAGAATATCCAGAGAGTCTAAACTTCAACCCCCTTTTAGGTCTAAGTCATTACCTGCTATTACTTTTGATGACTCAGACTTGCAGGGAATATCAGATCTACACCATGACAGCTTGGTAATTACCATGCAAATTGGCACAGCTAAGGTATCAAGAATCCTGATAGACGGGGGCAGTTCAATCAATTTGGTGATGCTTGACGTCCTCAAAGCTATGAAGATAGATGAAGAGAAAATCATCAAAAAATCCAGTGTCTCGGTCAGATTCAGCGGAGAAACAAAGAACACCCTGGGAGAAATTAGCCTGCCGACCTATGTGGAAGGCGTGGCTTCCTATGAAAGATTCGGGGTAATGGATTGCCTATCCTCGTATAACGTAATCCTGGGCAGACCATGGATCCACAACGTCAAAGCAATCCCGTCAATTTACCATCAATGTGTAAAAATACCAACCGAATGGGGAATAACCACCATCAGGGGAGAACAAAGGACAGCTCATGAATGCTACACCCAGGCTTTGAAACCTTCAAAGTCAGGTAAGTCCTTCGCATAGCAATTAAAGTCACCTGTCAGGAAAGAATATATTGCGCATTCACAAATGGAAACAGGAGAGGTCATTCGGACCTGAATTCCCACGACGGGGAAGGGTACTTGTAGGGTCGACGCCTTTGACTCGTCGGACCCAATCTGGCCAGCTTTCTCAAAACTAAAATGTCTTGTTTTGCTTGGTCACATTTTGATATGACTGGTATAGATGCTGATATTATAACTCATAAGTTAAATATTGACAAATCCTTTAAGCCCGTACAACAGAAAAGGAGGAAATTTGCTGCAGAAAGGAATGAAATCATCAACCAAGAAGTTGACAAGCTATTGGACATGGGAATGATCAGAGAAGTAATGTACCCCGACTGGCTTGCAAATGTAGTAGTCGTCCAAAAGAAAAACGGCAAATGGAGAGTCTGTGTAGACTACACTGACCTGAACAAGGCCTGCCCCAAAGATCCATTTCCCCTGCCACATATCGATGCAATGGTGGACGCCACTGCAGGCCACGAGATGTTAACATTCATGGATGCCTCCAGTGGATTCAACCAAATAAAGATGCACCCCGCAGATCAAGAAAGTACAGCCTTCATTACTGAAAGAGGAGTATACTGTTACACTGCCATGCCCTTTGGATAAAAAAATGAAGGTGCAACCTATCAAAGACTAGTCAACATGATGTTCAAAGATCAAATTGGAGATACCATGGAAGTCTATATTGACGATATGGTAGTCAAGTCAAAGAAGGCAGAAGACCACGTCAAAGACCTGGAAGTAGCCTTCCAAATACTGGAGAAATTCAACATGAAGCTCAACCCACAGAAATGCCATTTTGGAGTCTCAGCAGGCAAATTATTGGGCTATATGGTGACAAAAAGAGGAATAGAGGTCAGTCCTGAACAGATCAAAGCCATCCTGGAGCTAGAACCACGAAAGACAGTCAAAGACATACAATAGCGCGGGGAAGAATAGCGACCCTGAAACGGGTTCATTTCAAGGTCGTCAGAGAGGTGCAAATCATTCTATAACCTGCTAAGGAAAAACAAAGACTTTCAATGGACCCCCGATCATCAAGTTTGCCTTTGAAGATCGAAAACATACCTATCCTCTCCACCCTTGTTGTTGGCAAAAAATCAAAGACGAACCCCTGAAAAGTATACATTCGGTCATGGAAACTGCTGTCAGCGTAGTCCTGGTCAAAGAAGAGGACGGACAACAACACCCTGTCTATTACGTAAGTAAAAGTCTACTAGATGCAGAGATCAGGTATGGCCTACTTGAAAAATACGTTTTAGCTTTAATTATGAGTTGCACCAAGTTAAGACCATACTTTGAAAGCCACCCTATAATAGTCAGAACCAATCTTCCTATCAAGTCTGTACTTAGGAAGCCAGAATTGTCCGGACGAATGTGAAAATGGTCAGTCCAGCTAAGCATATACAACATAACATTTGAACCAAGGACATCAATTAAGTCACAAGCACTAACAGACTTTGTGGCTGATTTTAGTCCAGCCCTAGAACCCGACCTAATAAAAGAAGTAAACAGACTGACCAATGACCAGGCAGACCTAGAATGGACCCTATTCGTCGATGGTGCAGCCAACATGAGGGGCACCGGCCTAGGGGTAGTACTAAAATCGCCACAAAGGGATAAGATAGTACAAGCTATAAGATGTGCATTCGAAGCTACCAACAATGAGGCAGAATATGAAGCCTTAATAGCTGGATTAAAGGTATGTATTGACCTTGGTGTACAAAACCTAAAGGTACGTACTGATTCCCTTCTTATTTCAAACCAAGTAAATGGAGTATATACTGCAAAAGACTAAAAAATGATGCTCTATTTGGAAGTTGTCCAAAATTTAAAGACCAAATTTCGCAATTTTAATATTGACCAAATACCTAGGGACTTGAATACCCAGCCCGATGCCCTAGCCGGCCTAGGATCCAACTTCAGTTCCCCTGATTTTGATAAAATCCCAATCATACATTTATTAGAACCTGCAATAAACAAACAAGACGAAAGTTTCCCAATATATATTGCCAATTCATGGACAAAACCTTACTATGATTGGCTCTAACAAGGAATCCTCCCCCTGAATAAGCAAGATGCTAGGGCACTCAAAATCAAAGCTACTTCATATACTATTATTAACAACGTGCTTTTTAAGAAATCGCAGGCAGGACCATACCTCAGATGCTTGGAACCACAAAAAGCTGAAAAGATACTATCAGAAATCCATGGAGGATACTGTGGAAATCATAAAGGCGGAAGGAGCCTGGCAAGCAAGATACTCAGAACAGGTTATTATTGGCCCACTCTGAGGGCCGATTGCTTGGAATTCAGCTCTAAATGCGAAGCCTGCCAGATTCATGGACCATATATCCACCAGCCATCTGAGGAACTACATTTCATATCCGCCCCCTGGCCATTCATGAAGTGGGGCATGGATATAGTAGGAAAACTACCTCAAGCACCTGGGCAAAAAGTTTTCATGCTAGCAATGACCGACTACTTCTCCAAGTGGATAGAAGCTGATTCATACAGGCAAGTCAAAGAAAAGGATGTCATAGCATTCATCAAACGCAACATCATATGTAGATATGGCATCCCTTCTGAAATAGTATGCGACAATGGTACGCAATTCGTGGGAAAAAGAACAGCAGCTTTCTGTGCTCAATGGAACATCAACCTGGTAACCTCCACACCAGGATATCCAAAAGCCAATGGCCAGGCAGAATCTAGTAACAAAATAATAATCAGTTGCCTAAAGAAGAAGCTAGAAAGAAGGAAAGGTAGATGGGCTGAAGAACTCCCCTTGGTCCTCTGGGCTGACAGAACCATGCCTAAAACATCCACAGGCCAAACCCCCTACTCCTTGGTTTATGGATGTGAAGCAGTCATCCCAGCAGAGGTCGACATTCCGTCAGCCAGATGCAGCCTAAATACAATAACGAGCAATATACTTCTAATAGAGGATAACCTGGACTTAACGGAAGAACTAAGGGATGCAACCAGCATTAGAATGGCAGCCTATCAGCAAAGAGTCGCCAAAAGCTACAACAAGACTGTCAAAGCTAGAATATTCAGGGTAGGAGATCTTGTTCTCAGAAAAGTTTTTCAAAACACAAAGGAGAAGAACGCTGGCAAATTGGCCCCAACCTGTGAAGGTCCCTACATGATTGACTCAATAGTCGGCCAGGGAGCTTATAGGCTACAAACCCTGGACGGCGAAATGATCCCAAGAGCTTGGAATATTGCACACTTAAAACTATTTCACATATAAAATATATCCCCCAGCCCAGGTATAATCTTTATCTTACCATTTCCTGCCTGACCTGATATGAAACTAAATGTATGATATTTGCCATTATATGAATAGATGCCTTATATGATTTCTTTCATTATCTGCCCAAGTACTTATCAATATTCTCGTATTTCCCTTTAATAAGTAGAATCTTCAATACTTGTTTTGCATACCGTACCTTACTTAAAACAAATTTTTAAGATTGGGGGCCACCCCACTAATATCCAACTATATCCAACTTCCAGTTTCAAAAATAGGCCTTAAAATATTGAGCTCAATTTAGTATACAAACCTGGAAAAACTTTTCCTGGATTGTATGACATAGATGGGTCATAAGCCCTCCTAACAGGCAGGGGACGTAAGCTCTCCAGACAGGCAAAAAACCCACCCATGACACAAGGCGGCGGATCCGCAAGAAAAATCGCCCGATCGGTCGAATAATCGCCCGATCCAGTCTAATAACTTGCCAGATCCTGTACACGTCCAACACTACAAATATGCCTTATCAAAACACAAAAAGAAACCACCAAAAACCAATTATTTATTCAAAAACCGAAACTAGATATTCATTCAAAAAACACCAGCCCTACCACACACCCAATAATTATTCATTCTAGGAACACTCTCCCTGGATGGGCAAAAACGAAAAGAAAAAACACAAGTCTAAACAGGCTTCGAACCAGTAACCGACTCACAACCATCCACCATTTCCTGATCACCAGATTTCTCCTTGGAAGGAGGAGAATCCACTTCTTCTTCATGTCCTATATTGGCCAAATCAGGATACTGGGTGTCTAGAGCTGTCTCGTCCCGATCCGGATCCCACTTAGCCCGATCAGATTCCGGGTCCCTCATAGCATCAACCCGGCCTTTCCCAAAGAAGTATTGAGCAGCATCAGCAAGCCGCGCTTCTACCAGCTCCTTTTCAGCACCAAGATCTTCATTCTTCCTCAGCTGATCCTGCATTGCCTGCTTCTCGGCAACCAACTCTTTCTTGATGGCATCCAGCTCTCTCCTTGCAGCCTCGAGTTCTTGCCTGACAACTTTCTCAACATTTTTTGCAGCCACCTCACAAACCAAAGCAGCCCTGGATGCTTCTCTAGCCGACCCCAGCTGAGATTGAAGTATTACCTCATTACCCCTGGATGTGTGCAGCTCACGGTTAAGTTTATCCAATTTCTCCTCCAAGCCAGAAATCCTAGCCTGGGCATCCCTGAGCTGACAAGCAGTAGCCAACCCAGCATCCAATCCCTACAGAAATACAAAAGAAAATCAATTAGCCAGACACAAGACAAACTCAAAGAACACATAATAATTAAAAAAGCTTTTTGCAACTAACCTCCTTAGCTTGAGAAGCAAGGGCAACAACCTTTGTCACAAGAGAAGATAAGATAGACACCACTTTAGTAGAAGATTCAAGGGTATTGTCAGATAAAAGCTAGCCGCTCATATTAGCAGAGAAATCATTTATCTATTCCCGGGCAGCATCCATATCGTCCATCTGAGCAGACACTTCCCTAACACTTCTGATTGGTTGAGCCTGAATAGGTTCTTTCTCTCTCCCCTCCTCTTCAGGAATGACAGCTTCCCTCCTCCTTTTGGAAGCCTGAACGACCTCAAGGGATCCTAGCCTGGGCGGTTCCTGGGGAGGCTAAACATCAGAAACCAAAATGTCAAGCGTCTTGTCGCTCCCACTAGCCTCCTGGCTCTTGGACTGTTCAACAATCCTAGCAACCCCAGCTTTCAAGTCGGCTGCACTAAAACTGGCCAACCTAGCAGAAGATCTGTATACTGGATATATAAAAAATCCATATAAGTATCAGGAAGGAAATAATGAGAATACAACAATCAACACCAAGATATAAAGAAGACATATAAGAAAGAGCAGTGGAGCTAGGCTTGCCTTTAGGTACTTTGACCACACTCAGCTTAGGCTTCATATACCGGGGCAACAAATCCCTTCCCAGACTAGCAGGCCAAGTCCTTTCTTCCTCAAGAATAGAAATAAAGGCCTTTATCCTTGAAATGGATTCCTCGTCAAGAGGATCAAAGTTCCAGTCAGGAGCTGCAAATATCACCAAAAGTACACAGGTAAAACTTAAATATTCCAATTGCGTACAATATAAAATGTAAATTAAGAATACAGGAAACCTACCACTCTCCAAAGGAGGATATCTCAAATAATCCAGGCCTGACCCCAGACCGTCGGTCCGGATAAACAGGTAAGTTTTTGCCCAGCCTTTATCGTCTCCAGAGTCCAGGTTAGTAATTAATGGAGACATTTTTGACTTAATTCTCAAATTGAAACGACCGGTAGAAGGATTTTTCAGATGATATACTGCCTTGATGTCATTGACAGTAATCACAAGTTTATGTTTAGCACATAAATTTTCAATAGAGTGGACAAGTTTCCAAACCATGGGCATGATTTGGAAAGGTGATACCTCCATGGCACGAATAGTATCAATCATTAAAGGAGTAAAAGGTAACTTACAACCTGCTTTGAACCCCCATTCATAGATACAGAACCAACCAGGTGACACCCAGTTAGCTCTGACTGGACAAAACTCAGGGATCCAAACCTCAGCAGAGTCAGGGATTAATTTTTTCTCCCTTAGAACCCCATCGTAGTTCGTTTTCAATAGATTTTCTTCAGGGAAAGAGGATTTCAGAGACTGAAGAGCAGAAAAGATAGAATCTTGATATTTAAACGCTATAGAACGAGCCGAAGGGTCAACTTCAAACACCTCCTCCTCATGGACATCTGTGGGTTCAGGTTCAGCCGCAACTTTCTGGGAAGCAGGACGCTTTTTGGCTCCCATATCCTTTGTTGTTTTATTTATCGTGGTAAATTATTATTACTTAGTGAGAAATTAAAGGTAGCAAACTGGAATTCCTGGGAAATAGGGAAGAATTTCAGAGAAGATTTAGCAAGAGAAGTGGAGGAATTTTGGTGAAAAATGAACTCATCGCAAATTTATAGGGGAAGAATAACGGTGCAAAAACCCTAGAAAACACAAAACTGTCAGCATGACATCATGTAGTTAGCCGTTGCAGTGATTAACGGTCACTAGAAGTCTAAGAGTCACTGAACAAATATGATTCTTTTTATATTTGAGCCCGGTAAATTGACATCTTACCCCTGGCCTGATCCAGCACGGGTAACATGTCAAAGGGCAATTGTTAGGCTCAATTTAGCCTGGTCTGACTTTAATCTAACCTGACCTTATTAGGCTGATTGGGGCAACCGGAGTCCGGGCAAGTATAATTATTATTTGACAGGAGAAGAACACCAGAGGATAAATAAGCTGTTAAGACCCGGGAAGAAAAGCCTGATAGCGATATTAAGATAGCCTGATGGAACTCTCCAGCAGGATGGTTGATCAGCAAGCAAGCAAGACAGTTATACACATGCCCTATTATCACGGAAGACCAAGTCCAACTACAAGAACATGCTACTTCCATAAACCACAACGTCCAAAGGAAGAAGGATAGGAAGTTGTTGAGGAAGACTAAGTCAAGCGGATTAATAGGGAATGTGCCCTATTCTTCAGCTAACAACTCCAACAGTCAACAAGAACGTGAAGATTGCATCCAACGTTAATATTTGAAGACTATAAATAGCATGGTCTAACAAATTTAAAGGAAACGCTTTTTTATTCATCAGTCATATACAACTTATCGATTATTTCCCCAAATACTCAATTGTATGCACCGAATTTGTGATCAGCTTATCAAAGAAATACAAACAACATTATTTATACTTAATTCCTTCCTATTATTTGTCTATACTTTCTCCTAATTCATTGAGTTAGATACCCCTACTACTTTATAATCAAGCCGGACCCTTCCAGGGTAAATCCTGCTAAAACAAACGACAACGAAACAACGCATTACCAACCAACTATCACAATCAGATCACCACACCGACACTACAGCAATCAAATCACATCAAAAGACACTCTAGACATTCAACAGTACTAAGTAGGCGAACCTACCTTTAGCGCAACGTAGCGAGACCATTTCCGATCACAAGATGTCAAACAACCACGCAACACACCTACACAAACAGTACAATCATCTATCACAACCATTACAACTCTAACTGAAACCGACAACGATAATGATGATGATGATGACATACCTACGCATAGCATTCCGGCGTCAAGACCGCTATCCAACACAAGCAACCCATCCCTATGGCACAAGCATCCTTAAAGGCTCCCATGGAAGAGGCTATGGTGAAGGGAAGAAGGAGAGACGAAATCTAGGTTTAGGGAAGAGAGGCGGAAATGATTTGCGGTTTCTCAAAACACGATATATAAATCCTTGCTGTAAAGACATTACTCGATCGAGTAACTAACTTACTCGATCGAGTGGCACCTACTCGATTGAGCCTCCAAGCTACTCAATCGAGTAGCCTCGACTAGATCGAGTACCACACCCAAAACTCACCAAGTCACAAGACAAAGCTCATAAGGTTTTCCCAAAGGTTAAGGCACGTCACTAAGGTCGGTCAACGGGTGCTTAAAATGACGAGTATTACAGTCTTCCCCCCCTTAAAAAGAACTTCATCCCCGAAGTTTGACTCATCCTCTCCCGAACCACACGACAAAGAAACTAAGGTCAGCACCACCGATTACCCGACACAGGTCAACACAGCTGTTTAGAATTACCATTCCACTACGTATGTTCATCAAACATCATCATCATTCACCTTAACACCCAATACACAACACGACTCTCAACTGAACACAAACTTCCCTATAAACCACTGAACGCGTACCAAACACATGAACGATTAACTCAACTACCCCTTGCACTTACTACATGTTATTATTCAAACATACACCAACACCACTATCAAACTCTATACTTTCGTTCATCACTTGACACAATCACCAATTACAAAATACACAAAGCAAAGGTCCTATCATCGATTCACAAACACATCTGTTCCATTATACTCGATTATTTTAATCCTACAACACAATACTGCTCAAGGCAACTCCACTGTTGCTAATAACATTGAATTCTCAAGTCATCGTAACGAATAACTACTGAAATAGAGTATACAACATGCTATTTCATTCAACAATTGTAAATTCTTACTCAATTGTACCATAACCACTTATGAAGCTATCCAAACAATCATATAAAACTATTTAAACTATCATTCACGTACTTTAAAATACCACCAAAGTTACTGTACAATTGTTATAATTACATCGTTTTTCTTTGCGACATTACTCTTCCCCCTCTTAAAAGGAACTTCGTCCCCGAATTTCACCGTCAAGCAACTTCCCCGTCCCTCAAAGCGATACATTTGATATCACTTTGACATTACTCATAAACCACAAAACCACATTGATTCACACTTACACATCCTGCTCTTTGACATTACATGATTACAACTCCTACAAACATGAAACCACTGAGACTATGTAGCACACCGCAAGATCTATTATTACAAACTGGCAGCAAATCCATCAATTATTTGTTATACGACCATACCGAACAAGCGACAACATTATAAACATAGTGTTCAATTTATCCAACTCGACTGCATATAGACTACAAAGTAATACAAATACCACCGAAAACTATGTGGGTTGACCAAGGTGCATATTCGACTCATGACAACAACAATACTTCCTTGACATTACACAAACATGACCCACATGAAAATCCCGTTGAATCTTCTGCTCGTAAAGGAGCTGCTGCTGAACTCTATTTTATTTCTTTAATTGTCTACATCGTTTTTCTTTGCGACATTACTCTTCCCCCTCTTAAAGGAACTTTGAACTTGTAGTTTTGAGTAGTTCATAATTTAGGGGTGATAATTTTTTACTGACTTCGCTGAGTATCGATACATTTGGCTTGTTTAAGTTGATAGCTATCTCTTATGCTATAATTTTTTACTGACTGCGCAGTAAAGTGTAAAATGAGCGTAGAATATGGTTTTGAGGAAAATAAAGAAAACCCATCTGAGCTAGTGAGTTTTTACTAACAATGAGAGTTCGTCAAAAGCTAGTTGTCTACAACGGTTTTTAAGGCATTTACATATGTAATTTAACATTGGACTAACCCGAATGCGAGAGGTTTTCTACTACACCGAAAAGGGCTACACATGCACCGACTCACCGAGCCTTGTTAGTGCTAGTTTGGGTTGAAAAATTCTTATCTACGAGTATAAGTTGTTATTTGTCTACTTTCATATCGGATTTGGCCATTGTCGTCTATTAGCTCAAAAGGTAGAGCAATGTGTTATTGCACATGGTGTGGGTTCGAGCCCCACATAGACGAACATATATAAAGCACTAGTTACACTTTGTAGTAACATTAGTTGTTCTATGTGGTAACAATAATTATCGAACAAAGTGATGCTTTTTTTGGTGAAATGTTAATTTCTTTATTAGATTTTTTAGGACAATTAAGTACATCACCATTGTTTTACAAGGAAGCACAACCACATCACATGGATGTCGATCCTATAACTCACTCGCATTCTAATATCAACTTTAGTACACCATTCACTATCTACTCTATGCTTAGTATTCCATAATTTACGATTACCCACGGAACGGATGAGCTGTTGAACGCCCTATGACGACTGCGGGTGAGGTAGCACCATTTCCTTCCGCATTTATTCGACCCACCGGACGTGGTAGTACAGAGCCAAGATTGCGGCTATGATCACCGCTTCTTCATCAAGGATTTCATTTTAAGCTTCGCACACCGATCCAGTACCATGCTCGGTATGTCCACACCCGGCCAGTCCCCTATCCCCTGCAAGCATCTGTTACTGAAAGAGCATAAGAAGAACAGATGTTCACTTGTCTCAATAGCGTTACTACAGATATCACAGTTCCCGTCAATAAGTAGCCCATGCTTGATCAATCTATCCTTAGTCAAGAGTCTATCCTTAGCATATAACCAGGCAATGAAATTGTGCTTAGGTAAAGCCAACCTATTCCAGACCACATGGTACCAGATCTTCTTCTCAGGGTCTCCCATGAGCCATTGATATCCTATAGCCGTAGTATATCTCCCATTATTAGATCCCCAGGTCCCATTCACATACCCCCTTTAATCGATCTTTGACTTTGCAAATTTGTCTCCATGTCCGACTTGAGTTCATAGTAGGTTGGTAGCTATTCCAATCTCTGTTGCTTGATATAAACGTGGCTAACCCATTTTATCCATAGATGGTCACCTTACGGGCTAACCACCATGTATATTTAGCAATCATGGCCACGTTCGGACACTGGCCGTTAACAATGCCTAGCTCACTGCAGTTTTATCGGTGCACACAGGTTTCCCACGCCACAGGGGGAGCGAACAAAGTGATGCTAGCTAAGAATAACACTAGTTATTTGATAATGTAACATTGTTTCGTATATATAATAACACTGTTTATTTGATAAAGTAACACTTATGTTACATATATTGATAATAGAAGCTCATGTAGGAATTGAACCTACATCCTTTGTGCAATTGCACAAATGCTCTACCAATTGAGCTAATGAGCTAGTTTAGTAGAAACTGAATATTCCACCAACACACTACAGTTGATGTAATGGCCACAATATAAGTTTATAAGTCACCACTTCACCCGAGTATTCGAGTCATATGTTTCTCATGTTATTCCAAAGAGCGTGTAGTGTTATTCCAGTAACTTGTCATGTTATCACATAGAGTAACCGTGTTATTCTATTAACTTGTTACGTTATTCCATAGAGCCAAATAATATTCTGTGACACAAAAGCCAGGTATTATAACACAATATCCTATTATGATAACATAGTTATAGTTACGGATTATAAAGCGCGAAAAACCAATTCTATTGATCTGAAGACAAACTAGTTCCGTCGATGACCGTATAAGGCACATTATATGCATTTAAAATCTGAATAAGGTATGAGATTCACAAAATAAGGTCTGAGATTCACCAAATAAGGAAAAAAGCAAAAAAGGTGATTTTAACCACTTATGATGATCAAGTTTCACAAAACAAGCCCTAAGATTCACTGAATAAGGTATGAGATTCACAAAATAAGGTTTGAGATTCACCAAATAAGGAAAAGAGCAAAAAAGGTGATTTTAACCACTTATGATGATCAAGTTTCACAAAACAAGTCTTAAGATTCACTGAATAAGGTATGAGATTCACAAAATAAGGTCTGAGATTCACCAAATAAGGAAAAGAGCAAAAAAAGATGATTTTAACCACTTATGATGACCAAGTTTCACAAAACAATCTCTAAGATTCACTCAACAAGGTCTGAGATTCACAAAACAAAGTCTGAGATTCACAAAACAAAGTCTGAGATTCACCTAATAAAGAAAAGAGCAAAATAGGTGATTTTAACCACTTATGATGATCAAGTTTCACAAAACAAGTCTTAAGATTCACTGAATAAGGTATGAGATTCACAAAATAAGGTCTGAGATTCACCAAATAAGGAAAAGAGCAAAAAAAGGTGATTTTAACCACTTATGATGACCAAGTTTAACAAAACAAGCTCTAAGATTCACTGAACATGGTCTGAGATTCACAAACAAAGTCTGAGATTCACCTAATAAAGAAAATAGCAAAATAGGTGATTTTAACCACTTATGATGATCAAGTTTCACAAAACAAGCCTTAAGATTCACTGAATAAGGTATGAGATTCACAAAACAAAGTCTGAGATTCAACTAATAAAGAAAAGAGCAAAATAGGTGATTTTAACCACTTATGATGATCAAGTTTCACAAAATAAGCCTTAAGATTCACTGAATAAGGTATGAGATTCACAAAATAAGGTCTGAGATTCACCAAATAAGGAAAAGAGCAAACAACTGATTTTAACCACTTAAGATGACCAAGTTTCACAAAACAAGCTGTAAAATTCACAAAATAAGGCCTAAGATTCACAAAACAAGGTCTGAGATTCACAAAAAAAAAAAAGCAAAATAGGTAATTTTAACCACTTGTGAAGAATTTTTACAATATTGGCTTCCAGTTTCACAAAACAAGCTGTAAAATTCACAAAATAAGGCCTAAGATTCACAAAATAAGAAAAAGAGCAAAATAAGATTCGTATCTAGTATTTCATGAATTTCTGATTGAATCATGTAATTGCCGACAAAAGAGTTATCTTCAAGGTTCACAAAATAAGCTCTGAGATTCACAAAATAAGGTCCAAGATTCACAAAATAAGGAAAAGAGCAAAATAGGTGATTTCAACCATTTACGACAAGTTTCAGAATATTAACTTACAGGTTCACAAAACAAGCTCTAAAATTCACAAAAGAAGGTCTGAGATTCAAAAAAAAAAAAAAAAAAAAAAAAAAAAAAAAAAAGTAGTACTACTATATACGACTAAATCAAAAAGTAGTATTGCTATATAAGAAAAGTCCCCATGTACAGTAACTATACTAAAAGTTTGATCACAGATGTGCAAATCAATTGAATGCCACATGGGACAATGTTCATTAAACACTGTATAGCTTTTATCACAAGAAAGCGACACGTTCAAAACTATGAACGCATGTTCATACACACTTACAACGCAGCTCAAACAAAGACATACCAGGTAGCACGTCTCATGTACTGCTTCCATGAGTCGCTCCCTGCTTCCATGAATGTAAACATTTGTCGGTATGTTTACATTCACTATTCCACAGTCACTTCCTGAAGGCCTGAAGCAACCCGAATTTCAGTATTTACTTGAGCATTAGTAATCAGATTCCTAACAATGTTGCGCGTAAAATCCACACTACTTGAGGTGATCTCAATAGAAAGGTACGATCTGTATTGGAATACAAGTGTAGAAAAGAACACATACCCGATCCATTTAAAGATAGCTTCAGGTCTTTTAGTGAATATAGAACTACTCAATCCACACTTCTGGTTTCCAAATCTCCGAGGCCGACAAATTAACCCTAACTTCAGACCCGACGAGCTCTACAACGAGCAAGAAACGCAATATACTTTGTTTACTACAATTTCATTGCATCTGTTTTACTAGAAACGCAATATTGTCGATTCAATTTTCAAAGAATCGAAGGGACTACTATTGATTCATATTTTAAGTCCGGAACAAGTCAAAAACAAGCAATATACAATCTGCTAGCATTTTATTAACCCAAACTAAAATGTTTTCTACCAGAAATCTCAATGTTCAGTCTCCTACCTCGGACGCTGTGACACCAACACAAACAAAATTCCCCGATCTAACCAAATTATACATAAACTTCAGCAGAGAGCAAGTAAATGTCGTAAAATGTTGTGTAAAATTCATCCGAAAACAAGAAAATCAATCGCACATAAACAATTCCGCCTACTAACTATGTATAGCACAATATTACCTAACATAAATCAACAAACAGTAAACAAAAGGACAAACTGAGCGATAATTTAATTGAACTTGATTAAAAACAGCTAAACCTTTCGATTTTCGGCGTCGTCTCCGAGAATTAAAAGCAACGAAAGCGAAGTTAAGAGCGACAGCGAGAATGGTGGCGATTCGTGTGCGATGACTTTCCTCCCTTTACTTCCGCCATTGTTAACACTTCCTCGAGAAGCTTCCTCCCATCGATAATGGCGGTCGTCGTCTTCTTCTCCTCCCATTTGCAAATCGTAACTAATCGTAATTATTACTCCAAACAGATGTCGAAGATCAAGCTGCTAAGATTTCCGTCGAAGAACAAATGCAAATCACTACTATTCACACTCTTGAAAGTGATCTCAATTCTGGTTTGTTTCCTCAATTCTTCGTGTTTTAGTTTAGAGAGAAGCAGGTAAAGAATTTGGGCCTGTTTTAGTTTAGAGAGAGGAAGTATTTTGGTCTAAATGACCCCAAATTTCCAGCCCAATGAACAATTGGAAATCAGTCCAAGGTAGTAATTTGGTGAGACCGGCCGCCTCGCCATAATGAGGTGCCTCACCGGATCCGGCCTCTATATATATATATATATATATATATATATATATATATATATATATATATATATATATATATATATATATATATATATATATATATATATATATATATATACGTTTATCAACTTTGAACAATACCACCGTACATTATGTTCCTGCAACAATTTGTTTTATCATTCTGACCCATATACATAATATCGAGAACTATACTCATAAGGCGACCATACGCAATTATATAATCAATGGTGACGCTAAACAAGGTTACTAAATACCCACGACAAAGATTAATATAATAACATTCAAAGATATGATGATTCAAACAAATCTCAACTCAAAAAGTTCCTGTAACAGTGACACTCGATCGAGTTGGCCTTACTCGATCGAGCTCGTCAACTACTCGATCGAGTAGGCTGAGATCAGACTGCTCCTCCAATGCCATACCTTTAGTTACTCGATCGAGTTAGGGGCACTCGATCGAGTAGCCAACAGGTCAGAAATTCCCACAAGCTACATGTAAGCTAAGCAATCACATAATCGCGAGTGGGGATGCTCTCCCGACCCTAAAATCCCACATAACAAGTCTAGAAACAACTCAAGTACGGCCTTATGGCCAACCATACAAACCAAAGATCCACAAAAGTATCATCCAAAGACGAAATAATATCTACTACAAATCATGAAACATAATAAGAAGAAAAGGAGTATCATCACTCCCCATACTGCTCATCCATGAACTCGTCACCGCCACCGCCCCCAGATGTGCCCGCTCCAGCCACATCATGACCTGCACCTCCACCAACACCGGCATATGCTCCCATGCACCAAGGGGCCAAACAACCATATGGATACGACTGAGGTTCTCCCCAAGTAGACATATCCATGCCGAATGAGTGGAATACCCCACTGTCATCCCTAACACCCCTCCACCACACAGGCTGTGCAGCCTCAGTCCCAATGCCCTGCACATACGCCATCTCATGGAGGTTCCGGAGCGTCAAGGTCGCTGACACCCTCTCCGTGAGGTCACTCACTCGTGTCTCTGGGCTATAGAAAGGATGGTAAACGGGATATTGGTACTGTGGAGGTACTGGCTGTTCCGGCTGGGTCTCAGCCACCCTCTCCCTCACTCGCCGTGGTCCCCTCCCCATCCTAGGCCCGGCTTCCTCAACCCCCACATTTTCCCCTTTCCTCGGCTCGGTCATAACCTGCAAGATGTCCAGGTCAATGAGGTAGAGCTGCCTCTGGGGAGCCTCCTCCTCCTCCTCGTTAGAATCGGAAGCTATCACCGCCGACGGTAAAGGCTCAGTCGCAGGTAGGTGCTCAGGAGCTGGTAGACGCATCCAAATCATACCCCACACTCTCCATGCCAAACTGCCATCCCCCAAGGTTCTCAACCATTTCTGGTCGAGGAAGTAGTCCCGGTCCAAGGTAGGCACCACGGTGGTCAAAGGGATATAGGTTGAAGAGGCCTCAAAGGAAGTCAATGTCTCTGCCAGTCGAGTGGCGATGGCACCACAACTCAGAAACCGGGTGTCGGAAGAAGCCATCGGGGCTAAACTGGCGCACACTATCGCAAGGGCACTAAAGATCACTCTCTGAGACCGGGTGAGGTTAAGGTACGCCATCAGCAACATCAACTCGTGCGAGTTTAACTTACTCACATCTCTCCTCTCATAAAGCAGACAAGTCATGACACGGAGGAAAAGCTTCAAAGTTACATGTTGGACATCGTTTATCAACATGTTACTTGAAGTGGGAGTGGGTTTGCCAGTAAGACAAGACATGAGGCTACTAACCCCACACTCAGATGGAATATCACGGAGAGCTCCCTTGGCGGGTTTAGCCAAGCCAAGGTGAGTTGCAAACATATCCATAGTCAACAGAAAACTTGTTTTCATAAGGCGGAACTCAATAGTTTGTTCCACCGCATCGTACTTAAAGGAGCTCATAAACTCAAGAGTCAAGAAAGCATAAGAATATTTTCGGAGACGGTATAACCCAGTCATCCCCAGAGTTTCAAATATATGCCTAACATCGGTCTCAATCCCCAAGTCAGTCAGAAGGGTCGTGTCTATACAACGGGTGGGTCTCATCTTTCGGTTCTGCAAGGCCACAAAATTACCCCTTTGGGTAAAGTCCACAAAGACTACGGACGGGTACTCCGGTACCGCTGGGACCGTAGGTCCACTCCCTTCTCTTACCTCGGGCTCAGAAGCCCTCCCCCTCTTGCTCTGACGGGTTCCCACGGTTGGTCTCGGCATCTGTTTTCAACACATAACTTAAATATACAAACCACATATACTCGTAAATATGCAAAGCATTCATGTATAAGCATAGAAAAGAGTTACTAAGTACACACTTTCACCAACAATCCAAAATTTATAAGTATAAACCCCCAAATGTATCTTCAGACGGTCTCACAGCTGTAAAAATTTGACATGTATGGCACCAATTAACATCAGTTCTATCACTTCTGAAAATCATTCCTTCAAAATAACTTCATAAACAAACAAATTTCACAACAATATAAAACGAATTTCAGTTTGGGGCACTTTTGAAACGGAGTTTTAAGGCAAATTTTTGAGGGAAAATCATCAAAATCAACTCTAAACATGATATGTATAACATATATTACCCAATTTTCAGTCTTTTACATACAAAAGATAACCAAAATTCAATTCAAAATCGCAAACCCTAGAAAATTCGAGTTATATAAACCCCTAATTTGATTCGATTTTTGCATTGTTAACAACAATAAACGATAAATTGAAGCAATTAGACCATATTACAACAATTATAAACAAGATTTAGTCCACATAGATCGAATATCCAGCAATTTCCAACACCCTACATGCTTCTAATTAATTAAAAACATCAAAATAGGAGACATTCATACCTTGATTGATTAACAAGCAAAAAGAACGAATTAGGCAAAGAAATCACCAAGATTCAAGTACAAAATCACCAAGAACAAGGGTACTTTGAGAGAGAGATATATAATTAGGTTTTTGATGAGTGAAAGAATAAGTAAGAAAGAATTAGAGAAAAGGGTATAAGACCCCATGTTTCAGCAGCACTGTAGCAACTTACTCGATCGAGTAAGTATGTTATTCGATTGAGTGGCCTCTACTCGATCGAGTTGGAGCTACTCGATCGAGTTTTCGCTGGCAAATCCAACTTTCTCGACAAAATAGCTTCCTAACTAGATCGAATGAGGTCTACTCGGTCTAGTAGGCACTCATACTCAGTCAAGTAAGACTAAGAACATGATCAGAGATTAACTAAGGATCCTGCAAAATAGCAACGCGTGTCGATTCCAAAATGAATTTGGAAATCGTCACAAATTATTATACTCATTCACAACAATATACTATCACACAAACACAATGCATCAATTTTAACAAACATATTACTCCATTCAACTTTTCCTTTCATTCTATAATAACCATTACGCAACCAAATGACCAAACTTTTAACTTTCTCATGCATACTTTCAACACATTTCTTTTACTTCTAATCATACAATTGGGATTATAACAAAATAACTTCTAGTCACGCCTTTATAACTTCGACAATGCAATAACTAATCATATCACCCTAAGCATTCATTTAACATCTAACCCTTCTTTATCATTCAAACTTACTAGTAATTCAACCATGTCACAACAATTATCGACTAGCTTACTTAACTTAATTACACCACATTGCGGAAGCATTCAACCATTCATCTATCACATTCTCCAAGTACTACTTGGACAGCTGCTACAACTCATTCAAAACTTACTAATTACTATCATTACCACATACCATACTCACAATTCCTTTCATGTCAAACACTAATACCAACTATTTAGAACAACCCTTAATATCACCACATCATACACTCTGTCACGTATTATAAATATATCACCACTTCCATTGCTACTCAACTATAGATTCTCACAGTTCTAATCACAATTATACACACTAGCACCCATAAAGAGTCCATCACGAAAATCCATAACATAACCATTTTACACACTAGGTACATAATTCCCGACTCGATATCCCCATAAACGGCGACTGGCTTAAGCATAATGGGGCCATGATTTTGAAATGAGGGTGCCTACTCACCAAAATCTAGCATCAGCTGGGGCTCCCAATTCACATACACCAGGTTCATTTTATTAGACTCACTACGTTCATTAGGCTCATTTGTTACAGGTTCCAAAATCGTCTCTCTCACCCCCATATACCAAGGAGCCTTAACAAGACCTTCCCTAGCATATAAGGGCATCACCATCTCGGTTGCCCGAGGATAATAATAATCAAATGTCGATAAAAAAACAATTAAGTTACATTACAGTGATTAACAAACTAAGATATACAAAGATACAACTCGGACTACTATCAAATATGTGATCTACACTTCTGTCATGACTCGTGAAAGACTCATCCCGCCAAGTATCCAGCTATCATCCATGATATCACCTGCTAAGACTGACTGCTCACCATAGGGGATCACGGCAGACACAACAGAAATAAACAAGAAGGCAAAACCACACAAGGTCAGTAACTGAAGAGACACACCAACCACTAACATAACTATGCAGACACAACAACACACACACACACCAGCCACATCTCCACCAATCAATCATCGTCACCGACTGTCCACTGAACTAGTTCTGCCAGTGGGGGACCGCAGCCGTTCCCACTTAAGCCCCGCTCATCATACCGAACGATAACCCTGTCCCATTAATGTGCACATCCCCTCCCGTGGCGGGTTCCACGGAGGGCGAAACTAGAGTATGAAGACACTCTCGCATGTGGCTCCACTCAGCCGAGGATGTACCTCGAGAACCAGAGACAAACAACACAACCAGCTGTATCACAACAACGACAACGAAACAACACATTACCAACCAACTATCACAATCAGACCACCACACCGACACTACAACAATCAAATCACATCAAAAGACACTCTAGACATTTAACAGTACTGAGTAGGCGAACCTACCTTTAGCGCAACGCAGCGACTCCACTTCCGATCACAAGATGTCAAACAACCATGCAACACACCTACATAAACAGTACAATCATCTATCACAGCCACTATAACCCTAACTGAAACCGACAACGATAATGATGATGATGACATACTTACGCATAGCATTTCGGCGTCAAGACCGCTACCCGACACAAGCAACCCATCCCTATGGCACAAGCATCCTTAAAGGCTCCCATGGAAGAGGCTATGGTGAAGCGAAGAAGGAGAGACGACATCTAGGTTTAGGGAAGAGAGGCAGAAATGATTTGCGGTTTCTCAAAACACGATATATAAATCCTCACTATAAAGACGTTACTCGATCGAGTAACTAAATTACTCGATCGAGTGGCACCTACTCGATCGAGCCTCCAAGCTACTCGATCAAGTAGCCTCGACTAGATCGAGTATCACACCCAAAACTCACCAAGTCACAAGACAAAGCTCATAAGGTTTCCCCAAAGGTTAAGGCACGTCACTAAGGTCAGTCAATGTCGGCCAACGGGTCCTTAAAAGGACGGGTATTACACCCTCCGTGCACAGGCATAGATAATTTATCATGAACCTCATTGTCGATCAAACAAAAAGTACACGATGATTCCTCCTTAGTTGCTGCCCAATCGAACAGATGACAATGTGAATGTTCTTGAAACTCCTTAGGATTAACCAAGTATTGATAGCCATAACCAAGAAGTCCTAATCCGACAACAAGAGCTGATGAGCAAAATGGTGCCTTGGAATCAGTCTATGCCATTTTCTCAACTCCATAGTTGTCAAAGACAGGCAGTCGATTGAAATCAGTTGAGGAATCGATGTAGCTGCTTCATAACTCATCCTTGCAAAGATCCTTTTCGAGCTTGTTTTCTATTGCTAACATGGTGAGACTCGAGTTTTTCTTACAACCAGAAAGCATAGTATTTGTAGCCTCGGATGACATAGGCTTTAGAACGATCCTTTTCCCTCTATCCAGCAATTCGTACTCATTTCTCCTTCCTCTATGCACCACATCTCGATCATACTGCCAAGGCGCCCCAAAAGAATGTGAGAAGCATCCATGGGAACCACATCACATAAAACTTCGTCTTCATAAGGACCCATCGCAAAGCACACACGAACCTGCTTTGAAACTTGCACCTTCTTACCATCATTTAACACCAATCTAATGCATAAGGCTAGGGGTGTTCATTCAATGGTCCGGACCAAAGACCGGACCGGACCGCGCAATTTGGTCCGGACTGGACCGGACCGGACCGGACCATACATTATTTGGTCCGGTCCACGGTCCACCTATTTAAATAAGTTTGGTCTTTGGTCCGGTCCTGGACCAAACC
Source organism: Silene latifolia (assembly GCF_048544455.1). NCBI lineage: Eukaryota > Viridiplantae > Streptophyta > Magnoliopsida > Caryophyllales > Caryophyllaceae > Silene > Silene latifolia. The sequence continues at coordinate 75,614,686 of NC_133526.1, read as the reverse complement.
GAACAGACCACGGACCGGACCGTGGACCAAACTTTTATAACGAATATCTCTGAAATTGTATGATTTATAAATATTTCTCCTAATGTAATACTACGGTTTTATGAGTATCTGGGTACTCTATCGAGTGGGTCTTACTCTGTCAAGTAAGGGTGTTTTGATTTACGAAACAGTGTTCTGCCTGTAGGGTACTCGATCGAGTAGCCTTGGCACTCGATCGAGTAACTGGCACTCGATCGAGTACGAGACTTACTCGATCGAGTAAGTCGGGTTACGGGTGTAAATTGACGGGTTTTGTTAATAAAGTGGATTAATATATTATAAGTTCGCCATCTTCCTAAAACACTTTTGCTAAAACCTAATTCACTGTTTAAGAGAGTTCTCAAGTACGTTGCTTTGTTATTCCGCTTTATTGACAAATCCCAGAGCTAGAGAGGTCGGATCTCGTTGTTCTTTGCATCATAGTAATCCTTGCGTCAAGGGTAAGATCCTCGTACCATTTTTATAGCTTTTGGTTGACTTTGTTTAAACCCTAATTTTGGGAACTGGGGGGTTTTTATGATTTGTTGTGTTAGTAGTGATTGTATGATTATGTGAATAGGAGGAGGATTCGTAGAAGAACGATTTTGAGACAGCTGCTAGATCGTCTACTGTTTGTGTTGCATTCCAGGTAGGGTTTTCCCTACTCAGTATTAGTTACATGATATGTGTGGTGATTGTGCTGTAGTTAGTGATTGTTGATTGATTCAGACGGTTGTGATTGTATATTGTTGATTGATTCAGACGGCTGTTGATTTTGGTGTTATAGTTATTGTTTATCTGTCTGTGTTCTTCGGGGTACGTCCCTGGCTGAGTGAAGTCACTTGCGGGAGTGGCTTCACGCCCATGATTCGCCTTCTGTGGAACCCGCCACAGAAGGGATGTGCACATTAATGGACTTGGGTTTATCGCTCGATGGAGATGAGCGGGGCTTAGGTGGGAACGGTTGCGGTCCCCCACTGGCGGTGTGGAGTACCTGTTGCGATGGGTACTCTGGCAGGACTACACACTTTAGTGTGTAGTCAGTTATGAGGAGATTGATTATGGACTTGGGATTGGATGTGACGATTGAGCTGCTTGGTACTTGTTTTATTGTGGTTTATGTTGTGTAATTAGTACTGACCCCGTCTTTGTTTTGTAAAACTGTGGTGATCCATTTGGGGATGGTGAGCAGTTGTTGAGCAGGTTTGATTAGAGGCATTTGGGGCTAGCTGGGATGTGTCACTACGAGCTAATTAGAGTCTTCCGCTGTCGTATTTTTGTAGTTTGATACATTTGGTTTTTGGAGAACATGTACCATATTTTTATCAGTTTGGTTTTGGAATTGTAATCACTTAAACTTTATTACTATTTAAATTATGTTTCGTTATTGTCATTTGATTATCATTGCCTCAGGAAACCAAGATGGTGACGTTCTTATACCTGAGTGGTCCTGGTAAGGCACTCGAAGTATTGGGGTGTTACACCTAATCTCATAATATTACTTTGTAATATATTACTTTGACATATACTACTACTCTAACAAAAAATCTAGGTCATTAATATAAATTAAAGTAATCATCGAAATAACAAAGTAACAAAAAATATACTATTTGGTCCATATGGTCCGGTCAGGTCTCGGACCGATGAACACTCCTACATATGGCTCGGGATGAGATGTGGTTAGCAATGCTTGCTTCAAAACCATCTCACTAGAAGCTGCATTTGTACAACTTCCACCATCATCAATCACACTACACCATTTGTCCTTTACTCGACACTTTATGAAATAATTGAGCACGCTGCTCCATGTCAATCTGGATTGAATTTGTTTATAAGGAATGAATAACTTAAGTATCATACGCAGGTGCAACATAAACTTCGGCCTGCTCTTTCTCCTCTTCGGCCTCACCAAGAGTAAACAACCCACATCTAGTTTGTCCTCTTCTTCAAATAACTCATCCTGAACATGAACGGCTTCTCTTAGTGCGATATTTCTTTTATTTGGACATGCATTCTGATAATGCCCAAAGCCCTGGCACTTAAAACAACGAACTTTCATCACATTCTGTTCCTTAGAATTGGCAAAGGTTTTTGGAGTAACAGGAGCTGCAACGGACTGAACAATGGGAGGAACAACCGTTTTGGTGACGGCACTTGAAGTATCTGTTTACATCAAGTTCGTTTTGGACCAAGTTACGGTTTATTCAAGTTGTTCGAACCATACTTTGACCTGCCTTGTGCCTGAATTTTCAGACACAACCCACAAAGAGTGTCGAAATCAGAATACAACTCCAACTCTATGGCATGGGCTACATTACGATTCAAACCTATAAAAAAGCGAGCCATCTTTTGTTCTTCATTCTTCTCAGCCTCTCCCATCAAAGCCAATTTCTCAAATTCATTTATGAACTCACTAACACTCTTCCTATCCTGCATTAAATCAGAAATTTGACGATACAAGGTAAGCTTATATGTCGATGGCACATACCGTTTTCGTAGCTTCCTTTTCAAAGAGTCCCAAGATGCGATTTTCTCCTTTCCTGCCCGTTTTCATCGAGCCTTCAAACTCTCATACCATAGAGAAGCACCCCGACTCATTTTCAAAATAGCGTACTTACAACACTTTCCATCATCAAGATCTTTAAAATCAAACATAGGATCAATTTTTCGCTCTCATTCAAGATAGTCCTCCGGATCAGATCCACCAACAAAATCAGGGACTTCTGTCAACTTAAACTAAGCCTCATGCCTGACAATCTCTTGTCATGGCTGCCAACAGGGATAAAGTTCATGAATACTCTCCAAAGCCTTGCGGAGGGATTCCATAAACACATGATTATTAAAATCCATATCAATAAAAGATCAAGAGCCAAAGTTCTGATACCACTAATGATACAAGTAGCAGAAGCTTAACGAACTTTAACAAACTTGAAACCTGTCACGTGATAAGCGTGACAATCTAACAGAAAATAACGAACACAAAAGGGGGACATTTGCTCGGATTAGACCTATAATCCGAACAATGATGAATTGTCATCAAGACCTATTGACTATAACCCGTGTTAAAGCTTGAAAACACATCAAACTATAACAATGGAGGAACGAAAACGCATCGAACCTGTGGTTACAATTGTAAACGTGCAAACTGCTTTTTATTTATTTATAACTTGAATGCCTAATTGAGATACAAGCTGATGCTATTTATAGCTAATTAAAAATTGACTCCTAATTGACATATAAAACTCCTACTACTAAAAAACGTCCTACTTAGGACTCCTAACCAACCTAATCAATGATTAAAATAATTTAACTTTAATAGCTAAGATTAATCTAACAGCTAATTAATTCTAATCCTAGGATCAGTTTTATTTGACAAAACTACTGAATAATTAACTGACATTTTGCTGCGAAGACGGGCAAATATTTTACTTAATCCCGAGTTGGAGCCTTGCCCTCTGCAACCATGTCCTTCTTTATCACACTTATATCGCTAACTCAGTGGTTACCCCTTAGTATGAGGAATGTAGACTCAAGATGCCATTAGCTAGGTAAGAGATCTTCATCTAAGGGTGGAGAGCTACTAGGTATGTTTCTGAAAAGCACTCAGGATGTTCACTGGACCAGAAGAAGGACTTTACTGTCAGCAACAATTGTCTGCTGCAGGCTAGGTAGCACCAAAACGGACACGGACACGACACAGACACGTGACACGACATCCCATTAAATTTAGGACACGGGACACGTTATTTAAATTTAATAAAATATATATTTTATAATTATAAACATTCACTTTTATTTTTATAAAAGTATTTGATATTAAATTTAAATAAGTGAAGGTAAAACTTGCCCTTGATTATAACTCATTTTCATTTACGATCCAAACGAATCTTCTAAACAATCTCTTTCGAGAGCTCATTTCACGCTTAAAGAGCATCATTCACCCCAAATGTTGTCCAAATGTCATGGATACGGGTCAGACACAGCCGAAATACCAAGGACACACGTCAGACACGTTACCGAATAAATGTAGAAAGTTAGACACGACTTTATAGGTATCCGACACAATTCGACGTGTGTCCGAGGAGTGTCGGTGTCCGGCACGAGATGGCTGATTAGGAGAAGTGTCCGTGCTACCTAGGCTGCAGGAGAGCAATGCAATTACTGTTGATGGTTTTCCTTAAACCAGTTTCATCAGCTATTGGGCAAAAATCATGATAGTCAAGATGGTATTATAAATTAAGTTCAGGGATTTTTGGAACAAGGTGATAGTTCAGTGGGTTCAAAGAATGAGGAGGATGTTAATCCAGGGAATTTAGGCTTAGGATGCCATAAGCTAGGCCAGAGATTCATATAATTAGATCCATGCTCAATTGTAGTAGCCACTAACACTACAAAAAAAAGGTCTCGTAGCGACGGAAATGTTGCGACGAAGTGGATCTCCGTCACAATAGTGACCTTGACGGTATTTTAACCTTACAACGGATCTACGACGGTATATACATTACAAATATACTAAACGGCGCACAAATATTCACACGGCAGGAAGGGCTGCGATGAATAATCCATCGCTAGTATTGACTTTAGGGAAGGACGTTCCGTCGCAGAACTAAAGATTCCATGTAATTTAAAAGTCCGTAGGAAAGTAGTTTGCGACAGAAATCTGTAGCAAAATATTAATCTTGCGACGAAAAATCTGTAGCAAATTCCGTCGCAGACTCCCTTTACATGATGAGTTTGCCCGTCACTCTCCCCACTTCCTCATTTCAATAGTTTCCTCCAAATTATCAATCCCTAAAACCCAAACTCTCTCCGGCCACCCACCACACCGACCACCAACCCTCATTGACTGCCGCTCTCTTCTCCCTTTTCGCTTTTCCCTTCCCCCTTCTCTTTTCTCCTATCTCTTTTCACCGACTGTCGCTACTCCGTCCTCCCACCGCTACATCCACCGTCGCAAATATAGACTTTTTGGTTTGACTGGCACTAAAACCAGTCCGTAGCAAAATAATGCTGCTACGGAAATTTCCGTAGCAAGATTTTAGAGACTGTAATGGAAAATCCGTTGCAAGATTTGACTTTTTCGTTCACTTTGGATTTCTAAGATAATCATCGCAAACAGAGTTGCGACGGAATAATCCGTCGCAGTGTTACACTGGTACGGAATTTCCGTCACGAAGTTTAATTCTGCGACGAAAATTTAGGACGGTTTTTATCCATCGCAAAGCCCTTTTTGCGATGGAATCACCATCTTTGCGATGGTTTTCTCCATCGTTATGGTGTAACACCCCCATATACCAAAGTGCCTTACCAAGGACCACCTAGCATATAAGGGTGCTACCATCTGGTTTACCCGAGGTAGTACGCATCATAGAAACCATAATGAAACAACTTTTATTAAAACAACTGAAGTAAAAAGATTACAAGTCTCAAAACTCCAAAACGGTACAACCAAACCCAAAAGTCATAAACTAAGCTCAGCTACAGCTAGACGACGCACGCAATAAGTGGTGACTCCACCCATCCATATCCCACGAGCTATCTCAACATCCATCTCCTACTAAATCAACTGCTCACCTTCCCCGAATGGATCACCACAGTTAGTTTTGGAAACATAAAATGGGATCAGTCAACTGTATAACCAAATCAAGTATATGCAGTGGAAATAATTACAAACAACACAATTAACCAATACTCCAATTCTAATAATCACCAATAACTAACTACACACTAAAATGTGTAGCCCTCCCAGGTTACCCATTACAACAGGTAACCCACACTGCAGTGGGGACTGCAGACGTACCACCTAAGCCCCACTCATCGCAACGATCGATCCCAGCTTCTTAATGTGCACATCCCCCTTGCAACGAGAGTCACAAGGGGCGAACATGGGGCTGGAACCATCTCCCGACATGGTCCCACAACAACAACCAACCAACAGTATAATCCAAATCAACCTCCACCAATTCCAATCAAAGAGATATCATGCCAACAATTAATCACAAACAACTTAACCAATTACACAGCCAACTGATTAGGGACAACCCTACCTTATTCGCAATCCAATCAACCACAACAATCAAATTAGAAAGGCTCCTCTACGAACTCGTCACCTATAACCACATCATACAATCAAAATCTACCCTAAACCCCCAATCAATTCGATTTGGGTTTATTAACTACAACATAACAACAATAACAGGAGTACGATGCTTACCGATGAAATCGATGCGAACAAAAGATGTAAAAACCCTTCAATCGAGCGAATCTAGCCTTAGGAGTGATTAGAATGGTTGGAGAAGTTATATGTAGTTTAGGTTTTAAGAGAATGATTAAGAAACTGTTAACACGCTTTTATATACTTCTCCAACTATTTTAATCAAAAACGCGGAAGTTAACCCGTTAGATCGGTTACTCAGCCGAGTACTGGATGTACTCGACCGAGTACGCCCAACTCGACCGAGTACCAACATTCCAGAACCCAGCCTTAGCACACCCAATAGCCTACTCGGCCGTGTAAGCCCTACTCGACCGAGTATCCCATGGTTAGAAACCTGTGGTATTACATATGGTACCTCTTAAGTGGATTAGTGGAAGACCATGAGATTGTTCTAATGCTGAATTAGTGGAAGATCATGAGATTGTTGTACCACCTGACATTGATAATAAATGAAAGTTGAATTGTGATGCGTGTCCTAAATATGATGTTTTACACCCTATTTCACACGCATTTCAGAGCTCAATTATGTAGTTTATGCTACTATTTTCCCTATTTCCGTCTACTTTCGTGTTTTTTTTGTAATATTGCTGAAATGTGAAGAATCTAGCGGAAATCGAGCCGAATCCGTCCCTAAGTGCTTGGCATAGGATTTGACATGAAGATTTGACTCGGGAAATGAACTTGGTGCGCGTAGCATGGCTTGAAAGATATATTTGCGAGAGTTTCATAAGCGGATTACCAGCTAACTTGGTCTATAGACTGACCTACATGGTCTATAGATCGTCGAGAATCTTGAACAGTTGATGGGAAGAAGAGCGATCGATCGATCGATCGTCCCACTGGTCGATCGACCACACCACGAGACTGACGCGCAAATTAAAAGACGGGAGTTAGAAGCCCACTTGTAATAAGGTTTTAGAAATAAGAATGACGCTATATTCCTATATAACGTGAACCCTATGTTTCAGAACGGGCATCATGTTATTTTAGGGATCGAATTAATTAGGGTTCAATACACAAAAGTTGAATTTTGGATTATTTCATTAGTCTAGATTAGTTTTCATCAATAGAGTTTTCTTTTCGCATTGAGTTTTGGTCTTTTCTCTTCAATTCTTCATTACAGTATTCCTCTGTTCCTTTGTTCAATTTCGTTGCTTTAATTCTTCCGTAGTTTAGAATTGCTAGTTTAGATTTCCCGAAGCCAAATCCTCGTTTCATGTTAGTTATTTATTTAGTTAATTCAATTATGAATTCAATTGCTTTATTTTTTAATTTTATTATTGTTATTATCACCATCATGAGTAGCTAAATCCTATGTGCTAAGATGTAGGGGATCTGTAGGTTAGACGGTTTCGACAATAGGTAACCTGTTATCGGGCTCTGGTCGATCGACTGACTACGTTGGTCGATCGTCTGGGTCCGTAGGTCGACCGACCGCCATGCATGGTTGATCGACTGCCACGTGTTAGATTAGCTTCGACTTAATTAATTTAATTGCTATATTTGACGAATCGAGTGCACGCGACTAGTTGAATTCTTAGGAATTGACCGACCCGATAGATCGGAAGATAGGGGAGGGAAATAGACTACTTAATTAAGACGACTAAGTTAATTAGATCGAGAGATAAGTTAATTTAGGCTTTAAGTATCATTAATCAAGAACGAAAGTTAGTATTAGTGAGACTTAGGGACCCGTAGCTTAGGCCGAAAGGTTATTACCTGTTAAATTGGACCGAGAGGACTTTTTATTTTCCCGTCTAACATGCTTAAATCAGTTTACTTAGAGTTACTGTCGTCGAAACTACAGTGAACCGACCATCTTAGCATCCTTTTAATATTTGATTTCATTTATTCTCTTTAATTGCTCATTTATTTGCTTTAGTTTAATTTTAATTTTATTGCCCTTTAGTTATAGCTCATTCAAATCAAACCCCACGAAACTGTTACTTTAGACTTAGATTAGACAACTTTAAATTGCTTGCCTCCTTGTGGTTCGACCCTGACTGCCACTATCTATAGTAGTAGTTTGGATTATAAATTTTATTTTTGGTACTCTACGATGGTATCAAATTTTGGCGCCGTTGCCGGGGAGGCAATTGTTTAATTTTTAGTTGTTTTTATTTTAGTCTTTTTCTTAGTTTAAGGGACACCTGTTCCTTAAACTGTTCTCATATTCTACTTGTAGTTTCCTCTTATGCGCAGGTCACAGGGTGGAGAATTACGACCGTTAGATCCTGAGATCGAGAAGACTTTGCGTGAGTTGAGACGATCATCTAGAGTATTGCCGACAGAGGAAGAGCTGAGTACTCTGTCCAGTTATTACGAGAACGCGCTATTTGAGGAGGATCCACCTTCATCTCCTATTTCTACTTCTTCAGCTGAGACCGTTTCATCTCCAGATATGGTTGAAGAAGCAAGTATAGCCAGTCACTCCGAGCCAAAAGCTGAGAATCTCTATAAGGGATTCGCGTTGCCAGCCGGGATGGATAGAAAATTCGAAGCGAAACCGTCCTACATTAACTTGGTTAAGAAAAACCAATTTGGGGGAGCTGCGAATGAAGATGCAGCTAAACATATGGAGATATTCATTGACTATTGTTGTTCCATACCCCCACCAGCAGGTGTGACCCAGGACCAGATAAAAGAGACGATGTTCATATTGTCGCTCCGTGATGCTGCTAGGGAGTGGTACCGAGATCTGGATCGCGCTGCTAATGGGATTAATGATTGGAATTCGCTGGCCCTACCATTTTATAAAAAATATTTCTCTGCATCGAAGACCAATGCGATTAGAGCTCAGATCACAAGCTTTAAACAGGGTCCTGATGAGGATTTTCATGAGGCATGGGTTCGTTTCAAGAGACTGGTGCGATCTATTCTGCACCATGGGTTCGAGCAATGGTTCATGTGTAATCAATTCTATAATGGGCTTTATGATGATCAGAGGGCTATTCTGGATGCTGCAGCTAATGGCAGATTCCAGAAGAATAGTGGAGAGACTAAGGGGATGAAGATTATTGAAGATATGGCCACCCATAAAGCCTAGCATGGAAATTCTAGAAGGAATCAGAGAAGAGCAGCTGAATCTCCTACTACAGCTGCAATAGAGGCCCTTACTGCGAGATTTGACAAGCTAGATTTTGGGGGATCCCAAAAAGGTGGGATATATAAAGTTAATGCAGTTTCAGACGGTCCCTTTACATGCAAAAGATGTGGAGGAGAGGGACATGTTTCTGAGTTTTGTACTAGTTCGAATGAAACATGTGCTGCCTTTCAACATTTTAGGCAGACTGGTATTTCTCCCGATCCCTCTAATGTCCACCCCAATTTGAGGTGGACTAACCAGAATCTCCTTAATCCGGGTCCGCAGCAGCAGCAAAACTATGTGCCCCCTCATAAGCAGTAGCAGTATCAAAAGCCTCCCTATGTGCCTCAGCAACAGTAATTTCAAGGTTATGATATTTCTGAATTGCAAAACATGGTTCAGAATTTGTCGGGTTTGCTGCAAAAGGAGTCTCTAGCTAAAGAGACTTCTACAAAAATGTTGGGAGAGTCAAATTGCCCAATTGGCAAGCAAAAGTGCAACTAGAGCTCCGGGGCATTTACCGTCGCAGCCGGATCAAAAAGAGACTCTAAATGCGATTACTTTGAGGAGAGGGTCTACCCTTGATGGGCCCACTATGGTCGAAGATGATACTGAAAAAGATGAGGCGGAACCGAGTAAGAAAAAGGCTGGAATGAACAGTAGCAAGAAGAAGACGATCAGCATGTATATCAGTCGATCGACTGATGCACCTGGTCGATCGACCAGCTCGGGTAACAGTGAAGTTTCTGGTCCCGAGGAAGCCAGTCGATCGACTGAATTACATGGTCGATCGACTGAAGATATGTCTGATCGTGAACCTTTTCGTCCTCCAATGCCAGATAACTTGAGGGACTACTTATTTCGGAGTACGACAACTCTGAAATTATCGAGGCAAGATCCAAATGCTTATGGGTCAGTTCCGGTTCAAAGGTATGACCCTATGACGGTTAATGGTTCATTCCTGAGACGGTCTGAAGAAGGTTCGAGCTACAACAAGGACAAAGTAGTGGATTTTCAGCCTAAATCCACTAATGCCGGTATGAGAGACCTAGAGGAGAGGGCTAAGTTGCTTCTTACAGCCCCTTATCTGGAGAGATTGGTGTCGACAAAGGAACAGGTATCGTTTAACAAGTTTGAAAATGTTATTCGTAGTTTAAATGTGCAAGTTCCTTTCTTAGAATTAGTTAATCAAGTGCCTGCCTATATGAAATTTATGAAGCAGCTGTTGTCTAAAAATAAGTCACTTGATACTGTACAATCTGTTGCACTAACTGAGGAGTCATGTTCCTATTTGACTCACACTGCTCCACATAAGTTAGCTGACCCTGGTAGCTTTTCTGTTCCTTGTAATATTGGTACCTTCTCAATTAAGAAGGCATTATGTGATCTAGGAGCTAGCATTAGTGTTATGCCTTTGAGTCTTGCTAAGAAATTGAAATTGACCAAGTTTGCAGTTACTAATATGACTGTACAGATGGCTGATCGTTCTGCGGTCCAGCCTATTCGAGTCTTAGAGGACATTCCTGTGCAAATAGGAAAATTCTTTTTCCCAGTTGACTTCATTGTGCTAGATATACCCGAAGATGCTCACATTTCTATCATTTTGGGTAGATCATTTCTGCACACTGCTGGTGCAGTTATAGATGTTGGCTCAGGGACATTGAGCTTTAAGGTAGGAAAACAGTCCATTGTTTTTGCCCAGACCTATAAGAAGAAGGATGCTATGTACCCAGTAACTTACATTGTAGTTAAATCTTATGTTGTGTTGCCTGATATGCCTAATTCTGCTATAACACCTCCGCCTCAGACTGGGAGCAAATTGGAGGAAGATCCTACTGTTTTGACTGTTACAGGAGCTGGTATGGGGAATTTAGAGCCGCATGTTGCTCCAGTTGGGAGAGAGCCCATTGTGCAGAGAGGCGGTCTAGGGTGTCTGAGCTATGCAACTAATGAGGAGCCGGATATGGAGCCAGTCAAAGTGAAGGAGTCCGATTTGGATTTTGACGAGCCAGACGAGGTCATTGATTGGGAAGATGTTCGAGATGTTGATCCATTGAGTTCTACAGATATTTGAGTTGTTAGGAGTGCAGCTGAGAAGATGAGCACTGTAGAGGCTACTTCTTGTAGCCAGAAGCCGAGCAAGTGGGCCATTCCATGGCCATTCTTGATCAACTATTAGTTGATTAAGACTTTTTTTAAAAAAAAATATTTTATTGCTTTTGTTGGACTTTTTATTGCTTTGGTGTGCGCGAGACTTCGTTTTTTTAGTTTGCTTAGGATTTAAAGACTTTAGACTGTTACTTTGGGTTTTGCACAATTTTGGGCGCGTTATTATGTGTATTTGCAGGTCAATAGACCATATTAGCTCAATTTATTAAGCTAATTCAAAGAAATCAGAAACTTACAGCAGGTATCTCAGTCGATCGACTAGCTTGTGTGGCCGATCGACTGTGCTGCGACTCCAGGGGCTTCTGTTCCTGTCACCCTGGTCGATCGACTGGCTGGTATGGTCTATCGACCGTCTTCGCTGTTGTACCTATTCATGACCATTCCCCTGCTGTGTTTGGTCGAATTGCGGAGTTGAGGGAGTCTTTTCTCCACTTTACTCTCCGATTCATTTCTGTTTTCTTACTTGGCACATAATTTTGCGTTTCGTAAATTGCTTTCTGGGAATTACGCGCGGTACTTTTTTTTCTTTTCAGGTACCTACGGTAGCACTGCTGGCTACTGAAACCTCCTAGCTCACGCGGGTTTGGGGAGGTTTCCTTTAAAGCGCTTAAAATCTTGTGAGTATTCCGAGTTTAGCTTCATGTTTTGTTTGCTTAATTTATCGCAACTCCCCATTTCCTTTTGCTTCTTTATACTATGATTTTGCACAATGAGGGCATTGTGTGATTTGGTTTGGGGAAGGGTTTTGCGTTGCATTCATTCTATTTTGCATCCACGTTTGTTGCATTTCTGCTTGCATTGTATTTATTTTCCTCTTATATACAGATAATCCAAAAATTGAAAAAATTGAAACTACTACTATAGATAGTGGCAGTCAGGGTCGAACCACAAGGAGGCAAGCAATTTAAAGTTGTCTAATCTAAGTCTAAAGTAACAGTTTCGTGGGGTTTGATTTGATGCTAAGATGGTCGGTTCACTGTAGTTTCGACGGCATTAACTCTAAGTAAACTGATTTAAGCATGTTAGACGGGAAAATAAAAAGTCCTCTCGGTCTAATTTAACAGGTAACAACCTTTCGCCCTAAGCTACGGATCCCTAAGTCTCACTAATACTAACTTTCGTTCTTGATTAATGATACTTAAAGCCAAAATTAACTTATCTCTCGATCTTATTAACTTAGTCGTCTTAATTAAGTAGTGTATTTCCCTCCCCTATCTTCCGATCTATCGGGTCGGTCAATTCCTAAGCATTCAACTAGTCGCGTGCACTCGATTCGTCAAATATAGCAATTAAATTAATTAAGTCGAAGCTAATCTAACACGTGGCAGTCGATCAACCATGCAGGGCGGTCGATCGACCTACGGACCCAGTCGATCGATAAACGTAGTCAGTCGATCGACCAGAGCCCGATAACAGGTTACATATTGTCGAAACCGTCTAACCTACAGATCCCCTACATCTTAGCACGTAGGATTTAGCTACTCATGATGGTGATAATAACAACAATAAAATTAACAAATAAAGCAATTGAATTCATAATTGAATTAACTAAATAAATAACTAACATGAAACGAGGATTTGGCTTCGGGAAATCTAAACTAGCAATTCTAAACTACGGAAGAATTAAAGCAACGAAATTGAACAAAGGAACAGAGGAATACCGTAAAGAAGAATTGAAGAGAAAAGACCAAAACCCAATGCGAAAAGAAAACTCTATTGATGAAAACTAATCTAGACTAATAATGAAATAATCCAAAATTCAACTTCTGTGTATTGAACCCTAATTAATTCGATCCCTCAAATAACCTGATGCCCATTCTGAAATATAGGGTTCACGTTATATAGGAATATAGCGCGATTCTTATTCCTAAAACCTAATTACAAGTGGGCTTCTAACTCCCATCTTTTAATTTGCGCGTCAGTCTCGTGGTGTGGTCGATCGAACACTAGGACCAGTCGATCGACTAACTGCTCTTCCTGCAGTCAACTGTTCAACATTCTGACAGTCTATAGACTATGTAGGTCAGTCTATAGAACAAGTTGTGGTTATGGCCCACCTGCGTATGCCCAGCCGATCTGTGGGCAATGGCAGCGGTCTTTTGAAAGCCACGCTCGTCGGCGTAAAGGTGCTTTCGACCGGATCGTTTTTAGATCGGTCGATTTCGTCTCGGTAAGGGTCTCAAAACGATTAGAGATGTTCGGAGTCGCCACCAAGCATTTGTGGGATGCCTGGAACCCGTTCGAATTCCACTTTATACCTCGGTCAAATCGAAGCACAAAGCGGTTTTTTTGACATAGGTACTAAAGATAAGGAAATCGTCCCTCTTTAGCATCCTATCTCTAGAATGACTCTCGTACGCCCTGGATAAGGTCGTCCACTATCCAAAGTTTCTGAGTAAGAGGTGAAGGTACGTATTGGGAAGCCCTTTAATCAGACACCCAATCCCGCCGCGTTAGCGGCCTCTCTTGATCGATCTTGGTTGGTTGAATGCAAAAGTTGATAAAACGGTTTAAATGCATGAATGCGCATCCAATGTTTGAAACCTAACATGTGAGAGCTTTCTAAGTCGGTTGATTTAATCCAAGTATCAAGTAGAAGATGTCGAGTTGGATTAATGATTGATTTGCATGCAAGACGGAAATTAAACATCCATTTACCGTATTAGGTTTAGGGTGCATAACATGATCCATTTGTCTTAGTAAGGCATTTTGCAAATGTGGGTTGAATAGTCATCTGATCCGTCCTGTATCCGGGTTAACCGGAGTCAGGATCGTCCTAGACTAATGCTAGAAAGGAACAGGCCCTGTACCAGACGGCTATAAGAGGCACGAGCCAGCCGGCGGTGTAAGGGGCCTCCCTCTGGTTTTGAAAATGAGAAAGAAAAGGCCTGCTTGAGGCGCGGGTTAGCCAACGGCTGTATGCCGTGTTCCGACTGTTTAGAAAACGTTATAAAACGTGTTAAAAGTGGGTATTTGAACCCGGTTTGATTTTGAAAGGGTCGTTTAGACCGCATTTGTTGATTTGAAGAACTAGACTCGAATAATCATCATTATTTGATAATATTCGGTGCCGGGTTCGATTTGACAAGCTTGACAAGAATAGTTTTGAAAATGATTATGGACTAATTGTTTTAAGTCCATTTTAAATGTAATTAGTCGATACTCATCATCGTACCCGGGTTAAAATCCGGCATGGTATATAGAACCAAGGATGATGGTATGAAGAACCAAGGGTGAAAAATGCTTTATGGTTAAAACATGTAAAATGAAACAAAAAGGTTTCGAAAATACTTGAAATGGTAAAAACCGATTACAAATATGAAAAAGGATTAAGGGAAATGACGAGAACAAACACGGTTGATCTCTGGTCTGAGCACCCCATTTAGGCGCGAGCCAGTTGGCGACCTAAGGGGCTTACGCCTCGGACAAAAATCGATTTTTGGCTCGTTTATTCCATGTTTTGGTTCATGTTATGCATGTTTTAGCATGTTAAAGTCATGAAACAAATGAAAACATAATAAAAGAGGATTTTTACACCCTCATACTTACATGTTTGGTTATGGCGAGTGTCCGACGTAAGTGTAACAACTTGTTTGATCGGAAAAAACTCGGTTTAAAACCGTTTTGGTATGTAAAAGAGTGTTTTAAAAGTTTAGTGATGGTGTAGTGGTCAAAGTGGTCGGACAAGTGGTTTAATGCACGATGACGGTACCAAACAATGTGTAAGGCTCGTGTTGACGATCGGTAGGTCGTAAACACGCGTCAGATTGTGACTTTAGAAGTCGAGTCGAGAATTTTAAGGGAGAAAAGAGGGGGCGGACACTCGCGTAAATCTCAAATGGGTGGCATTTGAGAGGTATTTATAGGAGAATGAGTGGTTGTGTGAGTTTTGAGCGACGTGGCCACCTGGGCTGCTCAAAGAGGGGCAAGCCACGTCGCGGCACTTCGAGTTGTGTTGTCACTATCACAACAAACACAATCATGATTTGTTCTATCCTAGGTTTTGTAGTCACATCTTTGGTACTTGACCATTCATGAATCCGGGAAAACTTAGTATAGAAGGCTTGAGATATTTTTGGTTTTTGTGTTTGACTCGGTTTGACTCGTTGTTGGAGTCGGGATTTGAATTTTCGAGTCGGTTTTTGGTCCGGTGTCGGTTTTGAATCTAGTTAGTGTCATCGCGACCCCGTCGTTGTGCATTAAACACTCCAGGTATTTTTGAAATGTTTTGAAATGTTTTGTTTTTGAAATCGTTTTAAGTTTTCCGACGTAAAGTTGTACACAAACTGTCGATCAAACGCTGCGATCCCAAAACATGTTGTAGTCCGATAATCATCGGGTGTTTGTTGGAGTCTCAGTAGATACCGGGTATCTACAGAGCCCCCACTTTGACTAAGGCTTGGACATGGCGAAAGTCAAAGTAAAGTCCCCAGGTCAATCGAAGCTTACAACCTGAAGACCCAAGCGACGTCGAGGCGGCTCGAAAGGATTTGGGCCAAGGACCTGCCGTCGGGAAGGGCGACGCCAAGGCGACTCGAGGGTACGAGTCCAGGACCTGTCGTCGGGAACAGTTTAGAGTCTGTCGACTGTCCGTGCGGGTCGTTTAAAGTCCATTAGACTACGTACGAAGGCTCGCCAGCCATAAGAAGGAGTCATACCTGAGGCATCTTCGGATATGTCCTTGCATGGTTGCGGATAAATGCTCGCCAGATGCGGTGCGTTCGTGAGGAGGGCTCGCCAGCCACGATGCGTTGTAAGGCTCGCCAGCCGCGATGCGTTGTAAGGCTCGCCAGCCGAGACAAGGAAATATACCCGAGGCATCTTCGGGATCTGTCCTTGGAAGGGTGCGGACGAAGGCTCGCCAGCCGAGGTAAGGAAATGTACCCGAGGCATCTTCGGGATGTGTCCTTGGAAGGGTTGCGGACAAATGCTCGCCAGCTTTGGTGCGTTGTAAGGCTCGCCAGCCGCGATACGTTGTAAGGCTCGCCAGCCGCGATGCGTTGTAAGGCTCGCCAGCCTTGGTGCGTTGTAAGGCTCGCCAGCCGCGATGCGTTGTAAGGCTCGCCAGCCGCGATGCGTTGTAAGGCTCGCCAGCCGCGGTGCATTGTAAGGCTCGCCAGCCGCGGTGCGTTGTAAGGCTCGCCAGCCGCGATGCGTTGTAAGGCTCGCCAGCCGCGGTGCGTTGTAAGGCTCGCCAACCGTGACAAGGGAATGTACCCGAGACATCTTCGGGATCTGTCCTTAAGAGGGTGCGGACAAAGGCTCGCCAGCCACGATGCGTTGTAAGGCCCGCCAGCCGCGATGCGTTGTAAGGCTCGCCAGCCGAGACAAGGAAATGTACCCGAGGCATCTTCGGGATCTGTCCTTGAGAGGGTGCGGACAAAGGCTCGCCAGCCATGGTAAAGGTCGGTTAATGGACCATGGGAATAGCCGCGTCGAGTGGGCTTGTAGCGAACTAATGATGTCGCTGTGGAAATAGTGAGTATGGATCCTCGCCATCACTGTTTTTTCTGGAATGAGCGGGTTCCGCGAGGAAGCCCCCTACTGGCATTTGAAGGAATAGCGAATTTGAAATTTTCACCATTCGGTTTGAATTTGTAGTGGCGGTTTTGATCGCCGTTTGTCTTAATTTTGAAAGGAAATAGCAAATTTTAAATCTGCTATTACATTTGAAGTGACGGTTTATGTGCCGCCGTTGACATTTGAAAGAAATAGTGAATTTGGAATCTTCACTATTGATTGAAGTGACGGTTTATGTGCCGCCGTTAACATTTGAAAGAATTAGTGAATTTGGAATCTTCACTATTGATTGAAGTGACGGTTTATGTGCCGCCGTTGCTTGAAATAGCGATTTTGAATTTTCGCCATTATTTTGGAAAATTTGAAGGAAAATGGTGAATTTTGATTTCACCATTATTTTGAAATTAGCGGTTTTGATCGCCGTTTAGCGAGTTTTAAATTTTCACTATTTGTTTGTGTTTGTTTTCGAGGAAATGACAATATTTAATATTGTCAACGAAAATTTTGAAGTCTGTTGTGGGAAATTGGGCAAAGCCCAAATTTCGCTGAAAAAGAAAAGAGGAGGCCTGGTTTAGGCGCGAGCCACCTGGCGATGCAAGCCGGCTTCCCTATTTTTGTTAAAAAGACGCGAGGTTGAGTTGCGGATGAATATTCATCTTCAACCTCGAAATCTCGCCCAAAATCGCAATTGACGGACCTTCTAGCTTGCTTTCATCCGTGCCATTGTCAACAAATGTCATCTCAAGGTAAGTATTTCCTCTTGAACCCTTTCAAATTTGTTGATTGTTAGCTAGATTGAATTAGGGCGGATTTTGCCCTAAAAATCGAATTGGGCGTTTTTGATTGAGCCAATTTCGAGTGAAATTGATGTTTGCATTAGGTTAGAAACCTGTTTAGGAGTATAGGGGTGCTTTTAGTTTGCATTTTGGTCCCCGTTCCCGCTCCCTATGCTCGAAAAACGTGATTGAGGCGAGAAACCGTCTCATTTCACAATGCCAAGTTTATTTGCTTGGGTAGTGGGTCCCACTAGGTTGCATTGTAGTTGGGAAAACCCGTGTTCGCCATTTAAGGACCTTCATTGGATGTTTGTGGGCAAAATTGAATTTTTGCCTTTTGCGACGGTCTTACGTCTAACAGAATAAGCGTCTGTTCGGGCTTGAATTGAGTCAGTCTGCCTTGAAATGGACCTTATTGATATTTTAGGTCGTGTTGAGGCGTGATGAAATCACGTTTGCCCTTTTGCGGCCGCTTTTGAATTTTTGACCGGTTTGAGCTCAAATTAGCGTATGAATTGCCGTTTTGAACCGTAGAAAAACCCCCATTGTGTCGGGAATGTATTTTGGGTTGTTGGCAGACCTTGTATGGGTCTTGAAATGCCGTTTTTGTGGTTTTGACTCGTCTTTTGTTTGAAAAGAGGGGCGAGTCATTTTGTGTGTTTTTTTTGTGAATGGTTCGGGGCGGGATTGCCCCTTGTTTTTGTATTGCAGGTTGTTGTTGTTGTTTTTGGATTCGTCCATTTCATGCCGTCGTAATGCCGAAATTTCGGCTGACGTTTTTTGTTGTTTTTGATTGCAGGATATCATTTGGGACCGATGGGGTCCGTTGTTGAGGCTTTGGAGGAGGAAGTCGATCCCGGGGGGGAAGAGTCGACTGTTTTTTGTTACAGGCTTGGTTGTGTTTCTCCCTGGCGGCCTTTGTCCGGCCAACGATCGGGTATCGATCGTTGGTCGTTGTCTGCAGAGATTCGGATAGGCGGCCAATATGGCTGGTTTGTCCTTTTCGTCGTGGCTCATGGACAGGATGACGGATGATTGGGGGTCAGTACGAGTGTGTTATCCCCTGTTGTTGACCATGATCGCAGTTGAGTTTAGCTGAGTGGGGTCCAACATCGGGGTAGCATGCTAAGCTACGGTCCCTGGTTGTCGTATCGTCCGAAATCTGCAAGACATTGTCTTTTTTTTTTGTCATGGAGCAGGAGTGAGGGGTTATCGTCATGGTAACCTCCTCTACTTTCACTGTTGCTCCTCTGTTTCCCCTGTTGCTCCCTTTCCTTTCTGTTTGAGAGGATAGAGGTGCTTAGTTCGGTAGGTGGCGGATAGCCCCCAGTTCGTTGTCTTAGGCCAGTGTCTGTATGATAGACGTTTGTTTAATGCCAGTGTCTGTATGATAGACGTTTGTTTTAGGCCAGTGTCTGTATGATAGACGTTTGTTTTAGGCCAGTGTCTGTATGATAGACATTTGTTTTAGGCCAGTGTCTGTATGATAGACGTTTGTTTTAGGCCAGTGTCTGTATGATAGACGTTTGTTGATGTATTTTGCGTAAGGCGGTTTGTATACATGTGTTTTTGGACTGTGGTTTATTTTGTGATTTTTGGCTTCTTTTGTGTTGTGTTTCGGAGGATCGCTTGTCGGCTGTTGATTCTCCATTTGCTTTGCACCAGTTCCTGCATCGTTAGTGTAGAAAAACAGGCAACAGATAGCAAGTACGCATAAACATAAACATGTAGAAGCATTTGATTGAAAACCACGTAAAACATTTGAAAATCAAAATTAACCAAGATGACTTGAAGTTAAAATTGAAATTTTGAAACGAATTTTGAAAATTCCGTGACAAAATCGTCACGTTTGGAATTCAAAAGAAATTGATTTGAGAATTTGAGCAATTAACTCGTGTCGTGAATTAAATTGCATCGAATTTTTTTGAAAATGACTCGAAAAATACAAAACTCAAACCGTCAGGAAAGAATTTCGGAAATGATTTTTGCGAGTACATTTGGCTTTTGATGTCAAGACTCGAATTTGTGAGTGCTTGAATTTTGGAGGAAAATTGATATCGTGTTATCAATTTTCGATTTTGATTGTTGTTTTGCGAAAAAGCGAAAAATTTTCGGAATTTCGACTAACATGGAAACGATCCGTTGCGGATCGGGGCGACTAGCCCTTCCCCTCTTAAAAAAAGAAAGAAAAACCCGTATGTTTAAAGCTGCGCCATGGAAACCGTGTCGGATTTCGTAAAACGCGAAAACAAGGAAATGTGAGTGTGAAGAAACACAAAATTTTCCCGGATCATCCCGAAGAGGCGCGAGGTTCCTGGCGGGAGGTTTGAGGTGTCAGGAGAAAACACAAGTTGACAGGGACAAGTCAACAGCGAGGGGAAGCCTCAAAGAGGCGCGAGCGTGTTGGCGATGGAAGCCGGCTCTCCTCTTTTTCTGAAAAATGCGCTGATCATTTTGTATAAATAGGGACGTTTGCGCTTCATTGTTTCAGCATCCGAAACACAAAAACATCTCTACAAAACCTCCTCTTCTTCCACAAAAATATTTCATGGATGCTTTTGAGAATGCAATGCGACAATGGTGCCGGGATTTGTCGCCTCCCGAGAAGTATCAACTCGATTGCATGGGAGTTGGTCAATTGTTGGTGCTTCGTCAAGTCAAGGTGCAACCCTCGTTTCTTGAAGCATGTTCTTGGTTTTGGGATTCGAAACATCATGTTTTCGTTTTCCCGAAAGGTGAAATTTGTCCTCTTGCCGAAGAAGTTAGAGCCATTGGTGGGTGGCCGGGTTGTGCTCCGGTGCTTCCTCCGACTCGGTTGTGCTACAAGGAGAAATTCCGTTCCATGTTGGGCTTATCAACAAGCCAAGTCAACTTCCTTCTTGCTCCACATGGTGTGGATATGTTGGCCCAAATCAACATCTTCTCGAATCGGTTAGATGCTAATGTCTCGGAGGTTGCTAGGAGAAGGGCTCTTGCATTTTGTCTTGTCCATGTGTACCTCTTTGTTGATGTCTTGAAGAAGGAGGGGCCAAGATGTCATGGTAGCTTGACCCTCATCCATGTGATTGAGCAAATGGAGCATGGTAGAGATCCATCATGGTTGGTGCTTGGAGAGATTATCCAAGCTTTGGACAAGGAAGGCTCTTGTGGAGAAGCTCCCTCTTTTGGATCGTCAAGGATCCTCCAAGTGTGGCTATTGGAGAGGCTAAGGTATGTAGAGCCTCCGGTTAATCCTTCTTCTTACTCCTTCCGTCACCTCACCATGAGGAAGAAGTTGTACCCGGATAGTTTTGCTTCCACCGAGGCCTATTGGGCCGCAAGACTGGCGGAGGAGGGTGGTCCTCATATCCGTTGGGTGGTGCCGGGGTGGCACTTGAGGTCCTTCACGGGGTTGCCCGCTTCGGGTGCTAGTCCTCATTCTTTGATGGTGGTGGGTTTGAAGGTTGTTTCCTTCATTTATCCCGAAAGGCTCATGAGGCAAATGGGGGGTCAACAAAAGGTGCCCGCTCAAGATACTCTCGTCCAAAAGAATGTTTTCCGGAACTCCGAGCTCGTGGAGTTCTTTGAAAGGTGGTGGGCCACTCGTCCGCTTTAGGATATGCAAAACCCCGTTGCCACGACATGGGTGACTCCCGCTTATGTCAAGTGGTCACGAGCTTCGTCCTTAGAGGAGAGATCCAAATTTCGTAAGGACGAGGTTATCGACTTGAAGTACCGAGAGGTTGGCAAGGCCAACCGTGCCTTCTTTGAGGACTATGTTGATGGAGCTACTCCCGATATGATGAGACCACCGAAGAGGAGGAGTTCCGGCCCCAAGAGTATGGTGGGCCGTGCATTGGCTCGTCTTGGGTCGAATATGGGGTCTTGTGCTAGACCGGAGGCCGTCGCCGTCTTAGATCCGTTTAGGATCCGTTCTGAGGAGGAAGTCCATGCTAGGCGGGCCAACAAGAAGAACAAGGGGAAGATGTACCCCGAAGGAAAAGGCAAGGGTAGAATGGAAGAGTGAAGACCTCCATTACCCACTTTATTATTATGTTGTATTATTGTTGTGAGTTTGTATTATGTTGTACTAACTAGTTGTTCTGTGTTTTGTGCTAGTTTTACTATGTGAGGTGTGTTAGTGGACACCTTAGCCTTGACAAGTTGTAGACTCGTCGAGCTTTATTTGTTTTTGAAATTGTAATCCCTCCCATTATTAATTAAATAAGAGGATTGCTCGTGTCGGAAATTGTGAACGCTTGTTTCTTCCATCCATTTTGCGAAGGCAATTCGATTTGAATCGTCCTAAACAATTGCACTTGGGAAAGTGGTATTTTGTGGAAAGGGAGAAAGGCTCATTTTTTGTATTTTTGTGGGGAAAGGGAATGGTTTTCCCTTTTCTCTTTTTTTAATGGGGATGTTTTTTGATTGTGGGAATGGTTGTATCCTCCTTGTGTAAGAAAGGACTGCCTACGTATCCACCTAAACAGGTGAAATCAAACCATGATCGTAGTTCGAAATGTTTTGTGAATTTGAATTGGGTTTTGTGGTTGTATCCCTCAAGCATAAGAGGAACTTCCTACGTATTCACCTGAAGAGGTGAAATCAAACCATGCTCGTAGTTCAGGGGTTTGTTTTTGTAGTGCAAATGGATGTTGCCTTTGACGGATCAAAGGACATTCGAAACGGGCAAGGTGCCGCAGCTTAGACTCGATAAAACATGCAATTTCAAACCAGAACATATTGAGGAACTTGACTTGAAAAGGGTTGAGGTTGGTGCTAGTTGCAAAACTAGGCTTGGTTGTTGGTTGATAGAGTTCAAGGGTAGTATTTATTGAGTTGGTCTAGGTTGGTCGGGTTTGTAAAGTCCTCCCCATCTAGGTCACTTAGTCTCACTGCGCCCCCCGAAAGTATTTTCTTGACCAGGTATGGCCCGGCCCAGTTGGGTTTGAACTTTCCCCTCGGATTGACGGGTAATGGTGCTCGGACTGACTTGAGGACCAAGTCGCCCTCCCGGATGTTTCGGGGTTTGACCTTCTTGTTGAATGCCCGTTGTATACGTCGTTGGTATAGCTGGACGTTGTGCAAGGCGTTGAGTCGTCGTTCGTCTAGAAGAGTGAGTTGTTCGTACCTTCGACGGGTCCATTCCTCCTCAGGGACTTGACTCTCCAGTAGGATGCGTAGAGATGGGACCTCTAACTCCGCCGGTTGAACCGCCTCCATATCGTATGCTAGGTAGAAGGGTGTGGCGCCTGTCGGTGTTCGAATGGAGGTTCGGTATCCCCAGAGTGCGAATGGGAGTTTGCTCGGCCAATCGCGGTAGTTGTCTTGCATTTTCTTGATAATGGTGACAAGAGTTTTGTTCGCTGCCTCCACCGCTCCGTTAGTTTGGGAATGGTAGGGGGATGATCGATGTCGTTTGATCTTGTATTTGTCCAGCAAAGCTTGAGTTTCCGCCCGGAAGTGAGAGCCTTGATCGCTGATGATTTCATGGGGTACCCCATATCGGCAGATGATGTTGTTTTGAATGAACTTGGCCACTTGTTTGGCGGTCAGGACTGCATATGACTGTGCTTCCACCCATTTGGTGAAGTAGTCGATGGCGACGAGGGCGAAGCAATGCCCCTTGGTGCCCATCGGGTTGACTTTCCCGATGATGTCGATGCCCCAGTTTGAGAATGGCCAGGGTGATGTCATGGTGTATAAAAGGGATGGTGGTATGTGTTGTATGTTGGCGAAGATTTGGCCATTGTGGCAATGTTTGACGTAGTTACGGCAATCGGCTTCCATGGTTGTCCAGTAGTAACCCAGCCGCATGATTTTCCGTGTAAGCATTATTGCACTCATGTGAGGGCCGCATTCTCCGTCGTGAACCTCTCCCATGACTTTCTTGACTTTGTGATGGTCATTGCAAAGGAAGAGAATTCCTTGGGGTGTTCTTTTGTAGAGTTGATTTTGGTTTATCACGAATTGTGATGCAAGTAAACGAATGGCTCTTTGTCCTCTTTGATCAGAGTTGGGAGGGAATTCGTTTTTGGTTTTGTAATTGAGGATGGCTTGGTACCAAGGTTCATCATGGCTTTCCTCGTCGTCGATAATGGCACAAATGTGAGCTGGCTAGCTCCGTCTCTCGACGCATAGGGGCATCGATGGCATGTCGTCAGGTATGTTGACGAGCGCGGCAAGTTTTGCCAGGGCATCAGCAAATTGATTTTCCTCTCACGGCAAGTGGAAGTAATCGATTTGGTCGAAGAATTCGGCCTCTTGACTGATCTTCGCTCGGTAGGGAGCTACGCTGTCAGATCGGATTTTCCATGATCCGGATACCTGATTGATGATGAGTGAGGAATCGCCGTGGACCCTCAGTCTCTTAATGCCAAGTGTGATGGCTGCTTGTAGGCCGATGAGACATGCTTCATATTCAGCGGCATTGTTGGTGATGGCGAAGTCTAGCTTGACCGAGATTGGAACGTGTTCTCCCTCTGGTGATATTAGAAGGATTCCTACCCCGAAGCCTCTCAGATTAGATGCACCATCAAAATATAGGTCCCATGCGTCGGAGTCGGCACAAAGGATGTCTTCGTCAGGAAGTGACCATGTGTCGGTCGTTGGATCCTCGTTGACGGGATTTTCTGCTAGGAAGTCGGCGACTGCTCTCCTCTTGATAACCTTGAGAGGTACAAACATGAGATCGAATTCAGACAACATGAGTGTCCACCTAGACAGCCTTCCGTTTAGTACGGGTTTTTCGAAGATGTATTTGACTGGGTCCATCTTGGAGTAGATGTGGATCGGGTAGCTGAGCATGTAATGCCGCAGCTTCTTTGTTGACCATACTAGGGCAAGGCATGTCTTTTACAGCTGGGTATACCTTGTCTCGTACTCAATGAACTTTTTGCTGATGTAGTAGATGGCTCGCTCCTCGTTGCCAACT
Source organism: Silene latifolia (assembly GCF_048544455.1). Lineage (NCBI taxonomy): Eukaryota > Viridiplantae > Streptophyta > Magnoliopsida > Caryophyllales > Caryophyllaceae > Silene > Silene latifolia. Next base: position 75,589,988 of record NC_133526.1, on the reverse strand, counting down.
GTTTGTGCTAGCATTGCTCCCATGCCATGTGTTGTTGGTTCTGATCGGGTATAGGGATAGAGGAATCCCTGGTTGAGGTGGCATGAGGACGGGAGGTTTGGATAGGATCTCCTTTATCCTGTCGAATGCCTTCTGACAGCCGTCGTCCCAATCGGTGTGATCGGAGGCGCGAAGCTTCTTGAATATCGGCTCACAAATCATAGTGAGCTTGGCGATGAACCGGCTGATGTTTTGGACCTGACCGAGAAATCCCCGAATCTCCTTCTCGTTCTTAGGCCGGGGCATTTGTTGAAGGGCTTTGATTTTGGTTGGATCAATCTCAATGCCTCTTTTGCTGACGACATGTCCCAAGAGTTTTCCGGAGGTGACCCCGAATGCACACTTATGAGGATTTAGTCTCATGTTATATTTCCGCAGACGAGCGAAGAATTTCCGGAGGGCATTGATGTGGCCGTCCCGTTCTTTTGATTTGACGATCATGTCATCGACATATACCTCTACCTCCTTGTGCATCATATCATGTAAGAGAGTGGTAGCGGTTCTTTGATAGGTCGCTCCGGCGTTGATGAGGCCGAAAGGCATGACCGTGTAGCAATATGTACCCCACTGCGTAGTGAACGCAGTTTTGTGCATGTCTTCCTCAACCATTTTAATCTGGTTGTATACGGCATACCCGTCCATGAATGATAGGAGAGCATGTTCGGCAGTGTTGTCTACCAGAATGTCAACATGCGGCAAAGAGAAGTCGTCTTTTGGACTTGCCTTGTTCAGATCCCTGAAGTCGACGCAAACCCGAATTCGTCCGTCTTTCTTTGGTACCAGCACAATGTTGGCCACCCAGTCAGAGTATTCAGATACTTTGATGAACCCAGCCTTGAACTGTTTGTCCACCTCTTCTTTGATTTTTAAGGCCCACTCAGGACGCATTCGGCGTAGCTTCTGTTTCACAGGTTTAGCCCCGGGTTTGATGGGTATCCGGTGATCTGAAATTTCTTTGTCAATCCCAAGCATATCTCTGTAAGACCAGGCGAACACGTCCTTGTATTCGTGGAGGAGGTCAATGAACTGTTGTCTTTCCGAGGGGTCCAGGGTTGTCCCTATCCTAAGTTCTTGAGGTGTATTGTCGGTTCCTACGTTAATAGGCTCGGTTTCCTCAATGATGGGGGTTCTGGTTTCCCGTTTGTCAAGTTCTTTGGCTAAGTGAGGTGGGTAGTCACTCAAGTTAAATTCCTCATATTCATTCGGAATTGCATTGCAGTTAAAAAGAGACGAGTCATAAGCAAACTTAGCGTTCATTAAGTTGACACGGGCGAAAAGCTCGGAAAGGACAGACATCTCGTGGTCAGTCAGAGGCGACACAACAGAAGAAGTGGCCCCTGGAACAGGCTCCAGGTTGTCACCTTTCATTGGAGTGGGGGTGACCTTAGTAGACTCAGCCTCTGAATCAGCCACAACTTTGTGATAAAACAGTGGGAAGGGGACCTTGACTGGGACTTCCGGAGTGTTAGGAGCTATAACAGACTCTGACTCCGACTCGGACTCAGACTCAGATCCTTCAGCACTTTCCTTCTTGAACATAGGGCCTTCTCCAGTTGTGATCTTGATAATGCGGCCTTGGCGATCGGTCCACTTGATGGTCTTCCTCCAGCCCTGGGTGGCTTTCTCCGGTCGATATCGGAGATCAAGGCGATTGGATCAAACGATTGTCTTTAAGGGCGATGTTGATGATGTCCTCATAGTCGAGGCGTTTGATGTTATATTCCCCAAAGAGTAGTGTGATGACTTGTCCGTCGAGGCATGGTGACGGTTTGCACTCGGTTGATGCGGCTTCGATGTTGTCGGGAATAAAGTAGCGATCTGGAAGACTTCCACTCCTGGGTATCTAGCCTTCGCCACAGAGTCATAGATAGGCTCTGGAAAGCCGTGGTAGAGTTCGGACTCTCCCTCGGGGACAAAGTATCCATTGAGAGTCAGGTGGTAGGGACGGAGGATGACTCCGTGCTTCTTGCGTTTTCGGATTAGGAGGTTCATCTCCGGATGTCTTTGTCGCAGGTTCGCACCCCGGTCAAAGGGAATGTTGGGGACCTTAGCCTGTTTCAAGGGAGGCAAAGGGTCCTTTAGTGGATTGAGCGGCAAACCCGGGAAATAACCCTGACGCATCATGATACGGTTGATCGTGAGGCTGGCGAACGGGTCACATTCAGAGGTTGTTAGTTCATCAGTTATGGCGTTCACGGCTTGGAAACCGCACATTTCATTGTCGTCCTCCTCAATGGCTTGGGAGGCTACCCCTCTTCTCATGACTGCTTTGATTGGGGAAGCGGGGATCGTGATCGTTTTCCCGTTGAAGGGGACCCTGATCTTTTGGTGGAGCGTTGAGGTGACCGCCTTAACGGCGTGAATCCAGGGACGTCCCAGGAGCATGTTGAAGGATGCGTCGATGTCGACCACTTGGAAACTGGTTTGTCTTTCTAGTGGCCCGGTTGCGACGGCTAGAGTGATAAGCCCATCGACCTTACGACGAGTGCCATCGTAGGCGCGTACTCCTTGATTCGTTGGGATTAAATCAGATTCCTTAATACCCAGCCCATGGGCAGTTTTGAGTGGAATGACATTCACGGCGGAACCGTCATCCACGAGGACCATTGGTATGTTCTTTTGGAGGCATTGCACAGTGATGTACAGGGCCAGGTCATGGTTGGCTCAGAACAGGGGAATATCCTCGTCGGAGAAGACGACCGGGTTGCTCAAATCAAGGACGTCTCTTGTCATGTGTGCCACTATTTCTCCTGGGGAAGAGGTGGAGGGCACGGTTAATTTTCCCAAGGCCTGCAGCAAAGCCTGTCGATGCTCAAAAGACGTTGCGATCAGTTGCCAAATTGAGATCTCGGCCTTTGCTTTTTGGAGCTGTTTCAGGATTGAATTCTCGGGAGCCTTTGGTTGAGTGTCCACCTCTGGGACGATTTGGTCATTCGTTGTTGGAACGACCGCTGGGTTGCTCGAATTCTGATAGGGACGTCCGGACCGGGTGAGATGTCCGATTTCCTTCGTCCGCTTCTCCTTTCCTAGGACGACATAGATATCCTCAATATCATCCCGCCATATGCCGTTAATTTCAGGGTCTCGAGGATACCTCGGAGGGGTATTCCTCGGTGGGTAGTTCTTGTGTGGAATATTTTTGTGAGGGCGATTTTTGTGGGGGTAATTATTTTGAGGGTAGTTATTTTGAGGGTAATTCTCATGAAGGTGGTTATTTTGAAGGTGGTTTTCGTGGGGTCTATGCCAGAATGGTCGCAGGAGCAATCCATCCCGGGGTGGGTAGTTTTGGATGCTTGGGAAATCTCCCGCGGACGTGGTGCCGGGGGATTGAAGATGAGTCGACGGTAGGCGTCGTCGAGTCGGGTGATTCTCTCAGAAAGGCTGGCAATGGCCTCCTCAACTTGCTGAAACATAGTGAGCATAGTGGCAACACTGAATACGAACACTCCATCGTCAGAGATGGCGTGAATTCCCAGAGGATTAGTCTTGTTGTTTGGCTTAGTTGGTGGGGGTATAGGCAAATCTCCCTTCTCAATCATGTCTTGAATGAGGTGCTTGAGTTTGAAGCAATTTTCGGTATCATGCCCTTTCCCTCGATGATACTGGCAGTAGGCGTTAGGGTTCCAAAATCGGGATTTCTTGGCGTCGGCCGGTCCGGGGTGGGCCCGATCGGTTGTAGCTTCCCTTGGTTCATGAGTCTTTTTGGGGCACTTGCATAAGTTGACCCTATGTTGGTGAACACTCTCTGGGGGCGTTCAATTTTCTTTGCAGATGGTTCGACGAGGTTGACCTCATCAATCTTGTTTGTCTGACCGTAAGGGCGAGATCCGGTTGAGGTGGATCCTTGATAACCCCTACCTGTGGTCTTTGCTAAGACACCCTTTCGGAGGTCGTCCTCAATACGTGTTCCCAGAATCTGCAGATCTTGAAAAGTTTTGATATTTTGATACCTCAGCAGGTTGGCATAAACCGGGCGGAGGTTGTTGACAAATTTTTCCACCAGAGTTGATTCACTCGGCTTACTAACCAACTGAGTACTCACCCTCCTCCAACGGGTTAGGAACTCAGTGAACCCCTCCTTGTCGTTTTGGGTTAACACCTCGAGGGTACGGGTGTTGGCATGGATCTCGACATTGTCGGCATACTGTTTGGCAAACTCAACTGCGATTTCATCCCAGGTGGTAAGGTTTTTCGGGTCCAAGGAGTAATACCATTGGCGAGGAATTGGTGATCGGTCCATTTCGTGTTCACAATTAAAGGTGTGGTCGTTGGGTCACGTCCGAATCAAAACACAATTTATAGCTTCACAAACAACTCTACAATTAGTAAAGAGGCAAGTAAAGGTCGGATCCTAAGGGACGGGTATTGAAATGAGATTTCTATTGAAACTAGTGGTGTCTTAGGGGTGTCACAATTTGGGTTGATGTAGAAGGTCACTAACTAAAATAGCAATGAAAGTAAACAAGCAAGATGAATAAAAAGGGGTGTAAACAATTGATTAAAAAGCACTAGGGTGTCATGGGATCATAGGGGAATCATGGGAATTGATCATACAAACATGTTCTCAAATTATAAGCAAGCAATTATTGTTGTGATGGATTGAGTTGGGTTATATCTTACAATCCTAGGAAAGTTTGGGTCCCGGAGCCGAATCGATTAGATTGTACAACACCTACAAGTCGACTTAATCTTCCCTACTCAACAACTTGCATGGTCTAATGAGACTCGAGTTGGGTTATGTCTTACAAGTCTCATTGAAAAGATAGGAGATGGTGGTAAATGCAAGGATTCATAGGCTTAGCATTTCATCAAATATAACATGTGCATGAGTTGAGATCAAAACAAGCAAGCAAATAAAACATGAAAGCATATTAATTTAAGCATAAATCATTCCCCATGTTGGTTTCCCCTAATCACCCATTAACCCTAGCTAAGAGACTACTCACTCATTATCATGTTGATCATGCTAGCAAGGTTGTCAATCATACCAACAAAATGAAACATGATGAATAAATGAAAGTAATTAACAATAATTAAAAAGGGATTAAGAGAATTATACCTACTAATGATTCCATTAATAAAGCAAAGATAAAAGAAGTACTTGAATGCTTGATTGAGAGGTTGTCAATCTCCCAATAATAACCCAAATAATCTTCAATTACCCAAAATAAAGGATGAACAAAAGAGAGATTAAGGAAATAAAACTTGTATTAGAACTTGATTAATTGTTGATTACAAAACTAAAGAGAGATTTGATTGATATTAACTACTCTAATTATTGATAAGAAGAACATGCTCTTCTAATTAGACTATTGGGGTATTTATAGTGAAAATTAGGGGGATGCATTAGGGTTAACTAAGGGCTAAACTAGTAATTACACTTTTTAGATTGAGCAGGGAGGAGCCGGTATTTTCCGAAGGAAGGGCTTCTTTCTTTGTAGCTTGGAGAAGAGGAAATCGCGCTGTAGAGGAGTCCGAGCGGATTAGGGTCGGAACGGGCGGATTCTGGCGATGGAACCCGAGCGGATTCAAGAGAATCCGGGCGGATTGTGGTGATGGAATCCGAGCGTCTTGGTGGAAAACCGCACGGATTGTGCAGGTGGAGGACGGCCGGATTGTGCCTCAGCAAGACTTCTTCTTCTTTTCTTCCCTTTTCTTCATAAATTCCTTGGGGATTTCCTTGGGGACTCAAGGATCCTTTCTCAACATTGCTCATCTACTATCATATGTACAAAGGCCTTCTAATCTTATCTCTCCTTGATGCTTGGTCATTGAATTCGATCAATTTAGTCTCGTTTTGCCATGAAAATGCAAGATTCTTACTCCTTTCCTACCAAGGGATCAAAATCTCAAAGAATATGCAAAACAAAGAACTAAAGATAATAAATGACCCAAATATGCACTAAAAAGCATGGGAACAAGGCTAATTCGGGGGCTAAATATGCGCTAATTATGGTCACATCAAATATCCCCAAACCGAACCTTTGCTCGTCCCGAGTAAAGAGGTGACAAAGACTAGGACCATTATTTAAACTAACCTAATAACATAGCTGATATGAGACAATTAGTGGGTCTCACTCCGCCCCTTCAACTCATAACAAGACAACCATGAGGTAGGATGCCTTCTTGCAAGGCAAGGTGGGTCTTGCCAAAATGGTGACACATCCAAACATTAAGCACACAAAATCACATAATGGATGCATCTACAAAAGAATAGCCACTTCCTCATCAAGTGGCGGAGGCACTAAAGAGGAACAAATTTAAGAGCATGTAATCCTTCACAAATACTAGTTCAACAAATTACTAAGGCTAAGAGGATGGCACTAAATCACCTCCAAATGGTGTTAAACTAGACTACTTTCGTCCTCAATTTCCAAATGCTTTCGTCAAGAGCGATCGGATGGTGGTGGAATGATGATCCCTATGATGCTAGTAGCATATGACATGACAAGTCTCGAATTCTCTACAAAAGTAAAGGTCATGGATTGTCCCAAGCTCGACAAAGTGGTTTGACAAAAAGGCTTTTTGGGAATGAAATGCTCAAATCTTTATACACAACGGTGGATATGACTAGTATTCAAAATTGTCCTCATTTCACTTTCACATTTCAAAAATTTAAGATGGGGTTTGTCCCTTCCGGGCTAGTGTCCTTTGCTTTCGCCAATCGCTTATTAGGCAACCGGGTAACCTCTAGACAATAGCTTTTCGGGGTGATAGTCACTCTGTCTCTGGGCGGCCGAATTCACAACCGTGTGGGGGCCCAATTCAATGGATCCCGCTCCAAAGCACATCGAAGTGGTACGCCTCCATCAAAACAATTTAAATTTCTCAACATTCAACAATTCATAACATTTGAGGTTTCCTTGGCATTAAATTACTTCTACATGACAAAATTCCTTGAAATGAGCACTTCAAGCTTATTGATAGAAAATATTTTTGGGTTGCCTTACCACAAGGTCAATCAAGGTCACCTAGACAAGTTAACCAAGTCCACATCGCATCACGGGGTTGGATAGGTGACTCACATGCAAACCCTTGACTAGGCCTTGGGTCATGGGTCAAAAGATACTAGTATGACACTATCTAGGCTGTTTTAAAACCATTCTAGTAGGCAAAGTCTTAAGTTGAACATGTATTTGTAATGGCTTAGTTGCTCTTGTCAAAGTTCCTAATTAGGCATTTTTTAAAACATTTCTAACATGCAACTACATGCCATGATGCAACTAATATAAACATCCTAATGCAAGTGATTCTATCAACTAATATGACATATAAACTAAATGCAAGTCTTAAGTTCACATTGTTATACCGTATCAATCAAAATAAAGCCACATAGTCATTAACATAAAGAGGAAAAAGGAGATTGGAAAGATCATACCATGCGGTCTTCATTATTCTTATGTCTCGGATGTGGCGTAGTCAATCAATGTGAACAAGGATAGAACAAACACAATATATACAAAACGATATATACACAAGACTACAAAAGGAAATAAACATGTTTTTGGATTTTTCAATTTTCAAATTTTTATGATTTTCGAACTTTTTCAATTTTTTTGGATTTTTTGAATAAGAGTTAAATGTTAGAATTCCCATCCCCACACTAATATGGGCATTGTCCTCAATGGCCAAAATGATGGAAATTATGCAAAGATGATGCATGATTTCTATACTAAATGCAATCTATACTAAGCTACACTACATGATGCATGGGTTTTTGTTATGACGGAGAGGATAATTTAGATTACCTCCCGTTGTGTATGCATTAACTTCCCCAAACCGAGTTAGACACTATTGCTAATGTCCAAGGATGGGTGTAGATCATGCACACACTATGCAATGCATGAAACGAATTTGTCATTTTGGATTTTGAAAATGGGAACAATAAAATGAGAACACCTCAATGGTACCGAGGTGTGAGTCCTCAATGGTGCTAGGACTACTCCAACAATGATCAAGAAAATAATTAAAAACAAAGAGAGAAATAGACAAACCATGAGAGGGTAGGAGCCTCCAAGGCTTGCTAATCTTCCATCCTATCATCACCATCATCACTTTCCTCATTAGAAGTGGTCTCATTTCCACTTCCCTCTTCATTTGCTTCTTCACCTTGCTCATCATCTTGCTCACCATCCTTTTCTCCTTCTTCACTTGCTTCCTCATCAATGTTATCATCAACTTCTTCATTACCAACAACCTCATTATCACCCGAAACGACCCTAGATGCACCCGGAAATAGGACTTCTCTATCCGCCCAACTAGGCAAAGGACATGATGGATCAAGTAGTCCTTGCCTAGCTAAGTGTAGGAGGGGTGGATATTGAACCAAGTAAGCATTTTTCCGATCCTCAAAGGCTTGATTGTGCATTGCTTGCATGAGAAGAGTCAAATAATCATTTCTAGCTTCAACTCCTTCCGGCTTGAACTCTTGATACTCAAAGGGGTAAGGTGGTATGACAATGGAAGAGGAGGGCATTTCAAGTTCACCCTTTTGTTGTTGGATAATATACTCGGCCTCTTTAGAAAGGGGAAGTAGATAATTGGTCCGGTGGACGCTTAGACGACAAATCTTTGAAGGCAAAGTGAACGATCTAGCTTCACTAGTGAGCCATCCATACTCGGTGTCAAGAGGGTTATGGGCAACCCACTTGTACTTGTGTATCATAGTATGCAAATCAACAAGATGACCACCCTCCTTTGCTTTATACTTGTTATCCTTGTTGAATTTAGGATCACAGTACTTAGCTAAGATAGTGACTAGGCCGCCATTGACAATAACGGTAGTGCCCTTCTTCCCACAATCAATGTTGAGCCATCTATCTACCAAAAGCCTCAAAGAGTTGAAAGGCTTGGTGTGTACTCTTCCAATGTTCAAAGCCGATTCAAGAAGAATAAAATCAAGTTTGGTGAAATGGTTGGTATCTTTCCTTGCAATAATGGTGTTTCCTATGACCTTGTGTCATACTCTTATGCCCGGATGGTGGACTAAAAGAGCACGACTCGCATGAAAGTCCTCAAATTTCCTCCCGGAAATTGCCTCCCAAAGAGGGTCGGGGTCATACTTTCCATAATTCTTAAAATAACTCGGTTCATCACTAAGACCCAAAATTTCACCCAATTCTCTAAAGGAAATGCGTCTACTAACATTAGCTAGACGAAACTCGAGATTCTCCCTACTCTCAACTTTGGTGACTTTCAAAGAACTCAAAAACTCCAAGGTAAGGGAGGGGTATGTCAATTCTTTTGTTTCAAACAATTTCTCTAACCCCATGGCTTTGAAAAAGGCTCTAGTTTGCTCAAGGACACCCAACTTTCCCAAGGTGTCTTCACAAATAAATTTGGTGGATTGAAATGATTTCCTAGCAAACTTGGCAAAAGTATCTCTATGGGTTTTGGAAATAAAAGTTACCTCCGGATAATGCAAAAGTTGATCGATTTCCGGAGTAGAAGGTGTTGTTGCTCCCATAGAAGGTTGTTGTTGTTGTTGCACTTCAAAGTTTGGTGTTGCTACCACCATAGCCAATGCTTTCTTTGGTTGAAGAGCCTTTTGCCTTTGTGAAAGTGTCTTTGGTGCCTTTGTTGCCTTTGTTGCTCCCTTAGTCCTTGCCATTGATGAATTAACCAAGAAAAGAATGAAAAATCTTCAATTTGTAGTGTACCCAAATCGATTTAAAGGTGAAAGGCTTTGCCTTTATGAATTCAAAAATCAACTCAAAGGTTGAAGATTTTGTGCTTGGTTTTGATTTTTATTGAAAAAGGAGTGATTGATTTGTTGTTAGAAGGATGATTTGATTTGATTTTGGTGAATGTAGTTGAGGAATTTTGTGTTTGTGATAGAGAGGATGAGGGTTTTGATGTTTTGAAGTAGTGTTATGAATGAATGAATGAGTGAATGAAGGTGGGAGGGATTTTATAAAGACCGAAAAATTCGAACTGCAGGGGCAATCCGTGCGGTTTCTGCCTAATACGGGCGGATTCTGCACTTTCTGGGTTTGATAAAACTCGCCTAAAGACGGACGTATTCAAGAGAAGACGCTCGGATTCACTGACACGGGACGGGCGGATTCTTCAGAAGACGGACGGATTTCAGTCCAAGAATTTTTCTTGTTTTCCTCAGCAGAGAAGACGGGCGTCTTTTTTACAAGACGGACGGATTTTCAGAGACGGGCGGATTGCTGTTCAGGACGCCCGGATTCTCTTACAGTCAAAAATCTTTCAAAATTTCAGCTTATAGGGACGTGCGTCTTTAACCCAGTACGCTCGGATTGCATGAAGACGGGCGGATTCTCTTGAATCCGCTCGGATTCTACCCCTTTGTACCCGGATTCAGTTCCACCCGTGTACAATGCATATCCCTTATCAACCTTCTATTCTTCTTCATATCACGTGTTCGTCATTGTGGGGCGTTACTAAGGCATGATTAGCCTAGGAAATTGCCATCCCCACACAAAGCTAAAGCACTACACATCGATTGAAATTATTAGTCCCTCCCTCACTTCTCTCTCAAACATGACAATTATCTTGATCAAAGTAAATAAAAATCCAAAGATGACAAAAATTGCAATACAAGAATTGAAATGCGAGTTAGGGAGTTAGAAATATTTACAAATGGTGGTTTAGGGAGGACTCCACCAAACTCTCATTCTTGATGAGATGTCAAGGGGGCATGTTCAAGGTGTTGTTGATGTTGCTCAACACCTTGAAAAAGTAATCAAAAGAATGTTCATTATTATGGTAGAGGTCTTCAATAGTCCTTTGCCCTTGTTGTCGATCTTGATCGATGGCATTACCAATGTAGGGATTAAAAATCCCTTCAAATTCGTCGTCCCAAAGACCACAAACTTCATTAAGTTGATCATTGAAAATTTCTTGATTTGATGGAGACAACTCTCCCAAATTCTTCTCTTGGCTAATAAGGCCATTCTCTTCTTCTTTGATTGATTTTGATGAGCTTTGCAAGCTCTCCTTGTCATAATTCACTTGCTCTTTGAATGGAGCATCTTCAATTTTCTTCTTCCATTGGAGTTCCGATTTCTTCCTCTCATCCTTTCGGCTATAATGATCAATCATGGAACACGGTTTGTTGGAATATGTGTCCTCCGACAATAATGCGATCACGACTGTTGATCATGATGATCACATGTTTAAGTCTCATTAAAATGAATACAATTGGGAAGTAATATTGTTACTGTCAACTGGTCAACATATATCGGTAATGATTGGCTGACTAGAGTTTGACATTATTGTCGTGTGACGGTGGTGATCGATTGACCCCTAGGTCATACCTAAAGGGCAACCCTCTTAATTGATTATTTAATTAATCGTATAATGTTACGAGTTAATTAAATTACTTGAAAATTGACGGACGATTTTGGAAGTAAAATTTACGTATCATATTGAAATGTGATTAAATGAGATACTGATCGAGTAATTGAATTGTGTCATTACTCGGATGAAATAAATTGTTTAATGTAACAATTAAATTTGAATGAATTGTTATAAATACAATCTGTTGTGATTTATAAATTGGTAAAATTTTTGGCACAAGTAATTATGAAATTACTAAATCGATTTTTGTATGTGACGTATTTTTATTAATACGTTGATTTTTAATATGTTAAAAATACATAACAAATATATGTGACATATGACATGTAACATATTGACAATTGACAAAATTAATATGGAATCCATATTAGCTAAAGGTGCCGAAAATAGGAGGGGATGTTAAGCTAATTAATTGTTTAATTAGTAGCAAAACACAATGATTAAAGGCAACCCTAGCCTTGCATACCTATTGTTCCTTGTGAAGAACAATTTCTTCATGCATTGGCTCCCTTTATGTCCTCTCTTACACGGTTTTGGAGAAGAACAATTCATCATTGTTTTTCTTCTAAATTTACCTAATATTACACTAAAATGAGTTAGTGTATTCATTCATTCAACTCATCCAAAATATAAGTTTTCTAGAGAAATAAAATCCTCTCTTTATCTCTCATCAAAACCGAAAATATTCAAAGTGTTAACAATATTTTTGGTTCAATTTTCTACTATAATTAATATTATACTAGTTTTGTAATATTAATTAAATTAAGAAGAGCCTTGGGTATTATACATAGGGAGAGATCTTACTCTTAGATCTTTGTTCTTCCATTGGAATAAGCTCAAGAACAAAAGAGAAAGGTGATCTCTTTTGTGCCCTTATAGCCGAAATTTACCATGTAAGGACATGATTTCTCCTCTATTTTATTATATTGTTTGCATGCATAAGATCCGTTTTAATTTATGACAAATTAATGACATATATGAGTATGTTAAATATGTATATAGATCTACATTTCCTTCAATCGGTATCATGAGCCACGGTTGTTTGCATGCAAATTGGTTAAAAGTTTTTCCGAGTTATATGAATAACAAAATAAAACTTGTAAAATTTGTGTTATTATGATATATCACGAAATAATTACATGCATGTTAATATTTCTGGTCCTAAAGTGTTTTAGGATTTTTTGGTTAATTTTTCGGATTTTTATTGTTCATATTTAATAATAATGACATTTAAATGTGATTTTATGAGTAAAAATGTCATTTTTGGTCGAAAATTAGCTATACTTCGAATTTTAAGTTGGTTTTTGGATATGTTGTTACATATATTATTTTGAGATAACCTGTAAATTTTCATAATTTTTGCACTTGTTATGCTCGAAAAATGAATTTTTCATCATTAAATTCGGATTTAAGAGAAAAATAGGTTAATATGAGTTAAAATTCGAATCTGGTCATAGAAAATTTATATGTTGTCACATGCAATTTTACAAGATGTGTGTAAAATAATTGGCTATAAAGAAGTCTTTTAGCATGATTTATGTATTTTTGAAGAAAAATGGCATAAATAGTGACATTATTAGTTGAAAATTAATAAAACATATTCTATGACTTAGGAGAAACGTTTAATGTTGCATTTTATTATATTTTTCAGATCTAAAATTGAAAAGTTAATGAAAATAATTTTTCCATGTTTTTATGATTATTTTATTAAATATCGATAAACCGCAACATTGTTTTTCCGGAAAAATTTCGAATTTTTTAACCTAAGATTTTGAACATTATGAGTGTCATGGATTTTTTCCAGAATGTTCATGAATTTAAATTTCAAATTTTGAATTTATTTGAAATTTTTTCGATTTATTTGAAGTTTAATGGCTTATTTTGTAATTTTGGTCCTTTTATGAACAATTTTATAAATAAAGGTTAATTATGGTCAAATTATTAGTGAAGACTATATTTTGAGTCCTAAGAGGTTAGGATAATTAACTTATGCATAAATATGAGTTTATGTATTTTTGTGATTATAAAATGTTGAAATCACGCAAACCATCAAAAAAACCGAGTAATATACGATATTGGCTAATTAAAAGGCGATTTAGCATAAAAATTGAGCATGTTCATACATATTATAATGCTGCATTTTTCCTTTATGATTGTCATAATTTTAATTTATGTAATTTTGAATTATGTAATTTTACTTAGTATGGCCTTAGATTTTAATTGGTATTTCCCGAAATGTATGGGAATATCGATTCGGTTGTAATTTTTATTGTGATCTCGTATCACCGTTTTGTAATATTTAATAGATTTATTTTATTTTAGTTACAAATGTATAATAGGAAATTATGTAATTTATTATGTAATTTTATTCATTCCGGAGTTCCAAAAGACGGATTTCTTCAAGAATGGCGATACATAAAGACGGTGTTACCTCGAGATGTGTGCCACAACCGAAGTTCAAGGGACCAATGGAGTTGGTTTCCGAATATGTAATAGATTAATAGTTTTTCTATTTTAGGAAAGGCCATACTAGGATTTATTTATCTTTATGCTTGCATTTTATTTTATGTCACATGCATCGCTAAATCGCCATAACTAAACATGCATTGTCTTTTTATCGAGTTTATCGACCGTGTCAATTAGAATTATCGTAGTTCACCGCTTTAGTTCACTTAAAAAGTGATAGATAATAAGTTGACATGACCTCTCGCAAAAACAAACAATTGAGACATAGCCTTACCAAATAGTAGAAACCATGAAAACCTATTTCGCGAGGGAGTGCACTCGGCCCTACCGGGGTACAAACCTTGTTACGTAGGGGAAGTGGGTGATGAGTGTTAATCCACCGAGTTCATGTTAATGAGGGTTTCATCGGCCATACCGTGCCCAAGTTGATGTGGATTTGGATAATGGACACATTTATTCGAAATTTGGATTGAGCTCAACGGAAGTATTCGCGACCGTAGTTGCATGTGTTCCAGGCTATAGATAATTATTAGAGTAATTTTATCGACCAAGAGTTCTAAAAGTAGAATCGATTAAAATGTTAATCCACCGAGTTATATTGATAAAGGTTTCATCGGCCATACCGTGCCTAAGTCGATATGAATTTGGGTCTTGGAATCATTTATCTAGTTGGGTAGAGGTCACTAGAAAAATGCTTAAAACTTGTTTAAATCATACATTTTTACGAGTATAATTAAAACGACTTTTGTTTTACTCCTTATATTTTGTTTTGTAGACCACTTCTTATTCATAACAAATGGCAACACCAACTCCTAATGCTACACCACTCGCTACTTCATCTTGGCTCCGATCCTTTATGGATCGATGTAAACTTGAAAAGAATGGGTCAAATTTCTCCGAGTGGGATGCCCAACTCAAATTAGCCGCCGAAGGTGACGACAAGCTTCGTTACCTTACCGAGGCCTCTCCACCCGAGCCCTCCACTAGGTCCACCGCGGCCACTAGGGAAGCCTATGAGGCTTACCAAAAGGAGTCCGCCGCAATGAAAAATGTCTTAATATTTGCGATGGAGGCGGAACTCCAAAGGAGAGCCTTCAAGATGGGCAATGCTAATGAGATTTACTCCAAACTTGTGACCATGTTTTCACAAACTCCGCGGATCGTCCAATATGAGGCGGCCGCGGCATTCTTTGATCTCGACTTCAAAGAGGGCCAAAAGGTTAGCCCTCATGTGCTCAAACTCATGGAGCTTGTCGAGACCTTGAAGATTCAAAAGGTTGAAATCCCCAAAGAACTCATCGTAGATAGGATTCTACACTCCTTGTCTAAAGTCAAGGCATATGTGCAATTCCGGGTGAATTTCAATATGCAAGACAAGGATGTGTCTCTTGAGGAGTTGCACAAGTTACTTGTGCAAGCCGAGAGGGACATGGGGTTAAATGTGAACCCTCCCAAGGATGTGCTTAACATAAGCACAAAGAGTAAAGGGAAGTTCAAGAAGAATGGGAGAAAGGGCAAGAAGCAAGCTCCCACATTCACCAAAGCTAAGTCTTGTGAAGCTAGCACCTCCAAAGTCAAGAAGGGTCCTCTTGACAAATGCCATTATTGTAATGGCATGGGACATTGGAAGAGGAATTGTTCCAAGTACCTTGGTGATATCAAAGCTGGAAAGATCACTCCAGTAGGTAAATGACTAACCTTCTTTTATGTTTCAAATTCAACTATGGTATTATGATGCAAAGTTGTGATAATGTATCTTCCCTTTTTATTGTAAATAGGGCCTCCACCAAGCAAAGACAAAGGAAAAGAAAAGCAAGCATAAGAAACCATGAAGAAGCTAAGGATAGCTTTTGTGGAGCTTTGTTTTTCATTGTCTTATTTAAGTTATTTTTTGAATTTTAGAACTTTAAGTTTCCGTGTTCGACATGGAAAGGTATTTTGGATAATGGTTTGTATTTTGGATGATAGTGACTTGGTTTTCAACCCAAGTCACACGTTTTATCATTTATCCTTTATGTTCTAAAATTTCATCTTTAAATTGCTTGCATTTTGAAACATAAGATTATTCACTTAAAGTGATCTAATAGACAAATATAATGACCGGTTTCATTATATGTCCACATGCTTAAGGCTTGTGTATGATCATTTATGAAGTGACTTTGAGTCTATGAACTCTCTTAAAGGTATGTCAACCACCAAGTAAACACATGAAATCAAATTAGTCAACCTATGAGGTAGTCCTCCTTGTACTTCAACATCATTAATTTGTGTCTCATATGCTATCTTTGAATGCTTAGTGTATTCATTCTAAAGATAGAGTGGGAGAAAAATGAGGACACAACACACAAGGCAAGATATAATTGTGTACTTGTGTAAATGAAGATCTACGCAAGAGAGAATGATTTGAATGAAGGTATATCTATTCACATAGTATACCAAATAGATGAGATCTATAGTCTCAAGTTAGTTCTAAATGACTTAAGAGACTAAGTGAAGTAATCATAAGAGTTTATTCTCAAGATGACTACACGAGGAGACCAAAAGAAGTTTTGGAAGAAAAATGACTAATGTAAAGTCTTAACAAGCTTTTGACTAAGGTTATGAATCATTTGACCAATAGTTTCAATCATGAGTTTTACTTAAGAGCCCAAATGAATCAAAGTAACATACTAGTTATGATCAAGATTAAGTTGCAAAGATTGATATTCCGATATCTTCAATAGCCAACGTTTTAACCACGCAAATGTCATTGCTTAACCTCGCTAGGAAATGGTTAAACCTCCTTCCGAAAGAGTATTCCGAAGGACCTATTCTAAATATTATTTGTATTTGAATAATGATATTGCTACACATCATTATGACATGAGTGTGTTAGAGATTTAAAATCTCTTTCCGTAAGGTTAAGATGAGACCACTTCAAAATAGGCATTTTGAAAGGATATGATGGGAACATATATGGTTTTATCCTAGTAACTTGGCACGGCAATTTATATTTATATTCTTGACAATTTTTGATTAAGAAGTCAATTTCAAAACATGTTGAATTGAGTGGGAGTTAGGATATTCTCATGTGAAGACATGGAATTTAGTGGGAGCTATCATCCTTGAATGTATAAAACCCATTACTCATTAAAGAATGACGAGCTAATACCTTCTTTCATAAAGAAGCTTTTGAGTTTTCAATTCTGGATGAAAATGGACAATGATGAATCCAATTACATCATGGGATGTTGGATTAGTATTAAGAGATACACATCACATCAGCATACGCGTAGGTTATTCGTATGAATGAAAATGGGATTACCATTAGCAGTCATGGTAGTTCATTAAACCTATGAACGGTTGATCTCATGATTATTAGTAACTAATGTTTCCGCCATTAGAATAATCATGTACATGTCCAATCATAAATCATATGCATAAGAGCATAATGATAGACTTGGTGAGCCAAAAATAGAAACGTCATGAATTCTCAAGTAGAATCCGATGAGCGATTTCAGTGTTTGACAGAATGTTCTATTGTGTGTCAAGAGGTTGCACATATTGTAGAAAATCCGAACGCATATGAGGATTTATGAGAATCCCAAATCTTTCAAGCCCAGAAAGAGAAATGAGAAGTTTTGGAAAGATACTTGGTTAAGTAAGAGGTTATTCAAAACAATCTTTCTTAATAAAGCTAGGACTTGTGAGAAGTACTAAGCTAATAATCTTGTCAATTGTTGCAAGATTCTACAAAACATATACCTAGTGCATTGTGTGTGGATGAAATACTTGATCGGTACAAGTTATATTATTCATCGCAAATTCGTTCGTTATGAGATGAGCAATGAGAAAGTTCTTTCAAGTTAAAGAACCAAAATCAAGGTCAAGAACCTTAATGTGTACTTGGTAAAATTCATGGTATGAGAACATGAATGTGAAGGAAATTGCAAGTGTAAGAAGTTTGAACACATGGACACATGAGATGTTAAACTTCTATTGCAAATCAATAAGTGTTTACACTTATGATAAACATCACAAGGTTGTAATATGATATTGACTACCCGAGTGTGATGTCGACTTTTGTCGTTTGAGTTATTATTAACTCACCTTGAACATTGTTATATCCAAACGGGTTGTAGAGACAATTGAACCCCGTTAAAGTGAACATGGATTAACATTGTTTTTGCCCATAGTTACTTACATGAGGTGACGTCTCGAAGTGACTAGAGTGTGAGGCGATTGATGGCAAGTTCAAATGCCATACAGTCATGTGAGATGACTAGTCGATCACATAGGCAGACTGTTAGGAACTTTTTGTCGGGCCTAATGACCGCTTATAGAGTTCTGGCAAATTTATATAGCCTGGTCGTGGCGAGAGCTACTATAGTATTCAAATGAGTCGATTCTTTTGACTAAAGACTATTCGCCTAAGATAGCACAGTTTCAGATTAACTTTGATTTGTGTTACTACGACCTTCGTAAATGGGGTCAAATGGGCATATTTTTGGTTATGATGGCTGTGGCTAGTCGAAGGGAATGAGTGCGATAGGAATTGTCCACCCCTAGTCAGGGTTATAACAATATCTCAAGGCCACTCGAGGAGTAATGAACTGGAAATGCGTGGCCACGCTCGGATGGTATCCAGAGTAGATAAATCCGGTCAATCAGTTATTCTCCAGATCGAGGAAACCACTCTCGATATGATCACTTGCAAGTACGACCTGAAAGACACCTTGCATTGAGTGGGAGATAGTAATAGGACAAGAGAATTGGTGACGCACACTTGTCGAGGACAAGTGGGAGATTGTTGGAATATGTGTCCTCCGACAATAATGCGATCACGACTGTTGATCATGATGATCAGATGTTTAAGTCTCATTAAAATGAATACAATTGGGAAGTAATATTGTTACTGTCAACTGGTCAACATATATCGGTAATGATTGGCTGACTAGAGTTTGACATTACTGTCGTGTGACGGTGGTGATCAGTTGACCCCCTAGGTCATACCTAAAGGGCAACCCTCTTAATTGATTATTTAATTAATCGTATAATGTTACGAGTTAATTAAATTACTTGAAAATTGACGGACGATTTTGGAAGTAAAATTTACGTATCATATTGAAATGTGATTAAATGAGATACGGTCTGAGTAATTGAATTGTGTCATTACTCGGATGAAATAAATTGTTTAATGTAACAATTAAATTTGAATGAATTGTTATAAATACAATCTGTTGTGATTTATAAATTGGTAAAATTTTTGGCACAAGTAATTATGAAATTACTAAATCGATTTTTGTATGTGACGTATTTTTATTAATACGTTGATTTTTAATATGTTAAAAATACATAACAAATATATGTGACATATGACATGTAACATATTGACAATTGACAAAATTAATATGGAATCCATATTAGCTAAAGGTGCCGAAAATAGGAGGGGATGTTAAGCTAATTAATTGTTTAATTAGTAGCAAAACACAATGATTAAAGGCAACCCTAGCCTTGCATACCTATTGTTCCTTGTGAAGAACAATTTCTTCATGCATTGGCTCCCTTTATGTCCTCTCTTACACGGTTTTGGAGAAGAACAATTCATCATTGTTTTTCTTCTAAATTTACCTAATATTACACTAAAATGAGTTAGTGTATTCATTCATTCAACTCATCCAAAATATAAGTTTTCTAGAGAAATAAAATCCTCTCTTTATCTCTCATCAAAACCGAAAATATTCAAAGTGTTAACAATATTTTTGGTTCAATTTTCTACTATAATTAATATTATACTAGTTTTGTAATATTAATTAAATTAAGAAGAGCCTTGGGTATTATACATAGGGAGAGATCTTACTCTTAGATCTTTGTTCTTCCATTGGAATAAGCTCAAGAACAAAAGAGAAAGGTGATCTCTTTTGTGCCCTTATAGCCGAAATTTACCATGTAAGGACATGATTTCTCCTCTATTTTATTATATTGTTTGCATGCATAAGATCCGTTTTAATTTATGGCAAATTAATGACATATATGAGTATGTTAAATATGTATATAGATCTACATTTCCTTCACGGTTCATGCAAACGAGGAGCTCTCATAGTCTTGTCAAGATTAAAGGTTATGCTTTCATCTCCCACTTCTAGAGTGAGCTCACCATGTTTCACATCAATCACCGCACCCGCGGTGTGTAGGAAAGGTCTTCCTAGAATGATTGGAATGTTGGAATCTTCCTCCATATCAACAATGACAAAGTCCACCGGGATGAAAAACTTCCCAATTCGCACGGGGACATCTTCCCATATCCCTAATGGTGTCTTCCTCGATCTATCGGCCATTTGGAGTGTGATGTTGGTGCATTTAAGCTCTCCCATCCCTAACCTTTTACTTACCGAGTACGGCATGACACTCACACTAGCCCCTAGATCACATAAGGCTTTGTTGATCGTTGTGTCGCCAATGGTACACGGTATTGAGAAGCTTCCGGATCCTTTAACTTTGGAGGTGAACTCCCTTGAAGTATTGCACTACTCACCTTAGTGAAGGCGATAGTCTCAAGTTTTCGGATCGACTTCTTCTTTGTGAGGATATCTTTCATGTATTTCGCATAGGTAAGCACGTGATTGATTAATTCCGTGAAAGGAATTGAGACTTCCAAATTCTTCACAATTTCCATGAACTTTCCAAGTTGATCATCAAATTTGGGCTTGGCTTGACGACTTGGAAAAGGAAGTCTAATCACAATGGGCTCCTTCTCCTTGACCTTGTCTTCATTTTTCTTTGAACTTTCTTCTTTTGATGATTCTCCATCTTTGGAGTTTTGCACCATTTCTTCCTTATCACTAGCTTCCACAACTTCATCCTCAACTTGCTTCTTCGGTGCTTCATACCTTGTACCACTTCTCAAGTGAATGGCACTAACCGTTTCATGTCTTGGGGGATTACTTTGAGGTGGTAATTGCCCCTTTTGTCTTTGTGAGCTTGAAGATGCTAGTTGAGTCAATTGGGTTTCCAACATCTTGGTGTGAGCTAGGATGTTGTTGATGGTGGTTTCCTTTGCTTGACTATCTTTTTGCATTTGAGTGAAAAATTCTTGTTGATTCTTTTGCATTTGGAGGACCGTTTTTTGGACATCAAAACCTAGGTCATTTTGGTGATTGTATGGATTTTGATTTTGGTAACCTTGGTTTTGATTGTAAAACGGTCTTTGATTTTGGTTTCTCATGGGTGGTGGAGTGTATGTTGTTTGAGGGTTTTGAACATTTTGGCTTTTGTATGAGAGATTTGGATGGAATTTGGTGTTTTCATTGTAATAGTTGGAATAAGGGGTACCACTCTTGTATGCTTGGAAAGCATTCACTTGTTCATTTGTTCCCCTACATTCACTTTGGTCATGTCCCAAAGTTCCACAATTCTCACATATCCCACTTGGGATTGATGAGGATGCCGTCATGGCATTAACATGATGCTTTGGTGATTTTGAGACTTCTTCAAGTCTAGCCATAGCTTTTTCAAACTTCAAATTGATTGTGTCAATATGAGCACTAAGTTGAGCACCCAATTGAGTAACGGAGTCCACTTCATGCTTTCCTCCTCTAGTAGCCTTGCGAGGTCTACTATATTGTGAGTTATGGACCGCCATTTCCTCAATCTTGTTCCATGTTTGATTGTCATCAACTTCGGTGAACATTCCATTTGATCCCATGTTGAGAATGTTCCTTGAATCTTCATATAAACCATTCCAAAATTGTTGTACCAAGAACCATTCGCTAAGTCCATGGTGAGGACATGAGCGACAAATTCCCTTGAACCGCTCCCAAGCTTCATACAAAGATTCTTCATCCCTTTGCTTAAAACCCATAATTTGAGCTTTTAGCATGTTAGTCTTTTCCGGTGGGTAGAAGTTTTTGTAGAAAGCTAGAGCCAACTTCTTCCAAGAATCTATGCCGAGAGTGGCCTTGTCAAGGCCATTCAACCATTGTTTCGTGGTGCCGAATAGAGAAAAAGGAAATAAGACCCATCAAATTCGGTCTTGAGTCACACCGGTTTGAGAGATTGCATCGCAATAGTCGCAAAAGGTTTCCATATGAGAATGAGGGTCTTCACTAGGCATCCCCCCAAATTTGCTCCTTTCGACTAATTGGATAAAGGGGGATTTGGCAATAAAATTTCCGGTTAGATGTTGTGGTGTAGGAGTACCTTTGGGTAGGTTCTCCTCGGTGGGTACGGAGTGTGACGAGAATTTAGGCATTGTAGGTTGATTTTGTGGGGTATTGTGTAATGGGTTCTCCTCTCCTTCTATTGCGAAAGGTTGATGAACTCAATAGTTGGTTAAATAACTTCACTAATACCTCTCAAATTCCTCCTAGCAAATCTCCTATTGTTCGTCAAGGTTCTTTCAATTTCACGGTCAAAAGGTAACAAATCACCTTGTGACCTTCTAGACATGCAAAATATCAAACAACTCGAAATCAATTAGAACAAACCTTGAGGAGGTTTACTTCCCCAAGGCGAAGAAAGACACAACTAATAACAATAAAAAGGAAATCTAAATCAAGTAAACACCGTCCCCGGCAACGGCGCCATTTTTGATCGGTCCGTTTCGTGTTCACAATTAAAGGTGTGGTCGTTGGGTCACGTCCGAATCAAAACACAATTTATAGCTTCACAAACAACTCTACAATTAGTAAAGAGGCAAGTAAAGGTCGGATCCCAAGGGACGGGTATTGAAATGAGATTTCTATTGAAACTAGTGGTGTCTTAGGGGTGTCACAATTTGGGTTGATGTAGAAGGTCACTAACTAAAATAGCAATGAAAGTAAACAAGCAAGATGAATAAAAAGGGGTGTAAACAATTGATTAAAAAGCCGTCTGGATTGAGTTGGGTGTAAACAATTGATTAAAAAGTCACTAACTAGGGTGTCATGGGATCATAGGGGAATCATGGGAATTGATCATACAAACATGTTCTCAAATTATAAGCAAGCAATTATTGTTGTGATGGATTGAGTTGGGTTATATCTTACAATCCTAGGAAAGTTTGGGTCCCGAAGCCGAATCGATTAGATTGTACAACACCTACAAGTCGACTTCATCTTCCCTACTCAACAACATGCATGGTCTAATGAGACTCGAGTTGGGTTATGTCTTACAAGTCTCATTGAAAAGATAGGAGATGGTGGTAAATGCAAGGATTCATAGGCTTAGCATTTCATCAAATATAACATGTGCATGAGTTGAGATCAAAACAAGCAAGCAAATAAAACATGAAAGCATATTAATTTAAGCATGAATCATTCCCCATGTTGGTTTCCCCTAATCACCCATTAACCCTAGCTAAGAGACTACTCACTCATTATCATGTTGATCATGTTAGCAAGGTTGTCAATCATATCAACAAAATGAAACATGATGAATAAATGAAAGTAATTAACAATAATTAAAAAGGGATTAAGAGAATTATACCTACTAATGATTCCAATAATAAAGCAAAGATAAAAGAAGTACTTGAATGCTTGATTGAGAGGTTGTCAATCTCCCAATAATAACCCAAATAATCTTCAATTACCTAAAATAAAGGATGAACAAAAGAGAGATTAAGGAAATAAAACTTGTATTAGAACTTGATTAATTGTTGATTACAAAACTAAAGAGAGATTTGATTGATATTAACTACTCTAATTATTGATAAGAAGAACATGCTCTTCTAATTAGACTATTGGGGTATTTATAGTGGAAATTAGGGGGATGCATTAGGGTTAACTAAGGGCTAAACTAGTAATTACACTTTTTAGATTGAGCAGGGAGGAGCCGGTATTTTCCGAAGGAAGGGCTTCTTTCTTTGTAGCTTGGAGAAGAGGAAATCGCGCTGTAGAGGAGTCCGAGCGGATTAGGGTCGGGACGGGCGGATTCTGGCGATGGAACCCGAGCGGATTCAAGAGAATCCGGGCGGATTGTGGTGATGGAATCCGAGCGTCTTGGTGGAAAACAGTACGGATTGTGCAGGTGGAGGACGGCCGGATTGTAGACAACCCGCACGGATTGTGCCTCAGCAAGACTTCTTCTTCTTTTCTTCCCTTTTCTTCATAAATTCCTTGGGGATTTCCTTGGGGACTCAAGGATCCTTTCTCAACATTGCTCATCTACTATCATATGTACAAAGGCCTTCTAATCTTGTCTCTCCCTGATGCTTGGTCATTGAATTCGATCAATTTAGTCTCGTTTTGCCATGAAAATGCAAGATTCTTACTCCTTTCCTACCAAGGGATCAAAATCTCAAAGAATATGCAAAACAAAGAACTAAAGATAATAAATGACCCAAATATGCACTAAAAAGCATGGGAACAAGGCTAATTCGGGGGCTAAATATGCGCTAATTATGGTCACATCAATTGGCTCCAAAGAGGATGGGAAGATCCTGGTAAAAAGTTCCTGTTTGACCTCCTTAATGGCCATGTAGTCTTTGAAAGCACGGATGTGTTTGAGTGGGTCCTCCACTCCCTTGAACTTAGGCACATCAGTCAGGGTGAATTTGTCGGGTAACTGGTCCCCAACAGGTTCGAACCTTCGGTTATTTTCAAGGTGGATGTTGTTACCCCGGGCTAGGAGTTGTTCTTCCAAGAATTTCAGCCTCTTCTCAGTCTCAGTCAGAGGTGGGGTACTATGTTCCCCAATTTCCTTGTTCTCCAGGGCGTCGATACGGGTCTCGACGCGACCCAGGGTGACCTTAAGAGCGGTAAGTAGGTTAGCTAGCTGATCAGTTGTGACATCTCTGTTGTTATCATTGTTGTTGTTGGACGAAGCTGAAGACGGGGCCATGGCTCTGAGGCAGAAAAAAGGCTTACATTACAACTCAATCTGACACGGTTCAAAGACTGAACGCAGACAACACAGAGGACGAAACCAAGATCGACTCAATAAGACGGGGTGACCGTGTGTGGTCCCTCGGTGCTGACTCGATTTATAACGTGACGGTGTTTGACCGAACATTTGACACGAGTCCAATCATGACGGCGTGACGCCATTGGTCGGGTCTCGTGGTGAGACGACTCATAAGTAAAGACCCATAAGTACGTTTGCTTTGACTCGATAGACACGAGGCGGAATTGGAATGGTGGACTGAAGTTTTTGAAAATAGGAATTTTCAAAAAATTCATTTGTCGCTTTAATGGGCGGCTTCCGAAGATAGAAATCTCCGCAAGTCGATCAGTTGAAAAGGGTTGTCTCAAGTTTATTTGCAAAAGACGGTTTGAGTTTGGGTCGGCTCAGAAAACGGTGTGTTGCTTCCCAAGACGGTTTTGAAATTCAAAATTGTATGTTTTGAAAATCGAGTTTGAAATGTTTGAAGAGGTCTCGGGGACGGTGCATGATCCTCGGGATCCCGAAAGTGTCTCGAGAAAAGGGTGTGTGCTTTTCTCTGGTTTTGAAAGAGCCATTGTCGGCGCGAAACGGGTTAAAATGCGTGTCGAGACGCGGCGATTATAACGGCGTAAATAGGTGAGTTGAAATGGTTATACAAAACCGAGTTTGAAAATTGTCATTACGACGGCCTAGAAAGGCGTGTTGAAATGGTTATACAAAACCGAGTTTGAAAATCGTCATTACGACGGCCTAGAAAGGCGTGTTAAAACGGTTATATAAAACCGGGTTTGAAAATCGTCATTACGACGGCCTAGAATGGCGTGCATCGGTCGGCGAAAGACCGAGGTTTGAAATGGCCATTATAACGGCGCAAAAAGGGTGTTTTGAAAGTTTGAAAAATGACACGGAAGGACTTATGATCAAGTAGCACATAAGCACTCACAGTTTCATTATATTATGCATCATGCTGACACGGGTTTTGGCTTAAAAGGGTGGGTTACACACCAAGCAATCAAACCCCGATTTGCGAGAGGGATACCAATCTAAACAAAATGTGTAAGGAGGGTGCCCTAGCCTCGTGCTCGAAAGTGATGAAAGCTCTTTGATGGAACAGAAATGTGTAACGTCAATGGTATACATGACACAATCGGGATTCGAGACGCGGGGATGAGAAAACTTACGCCGACGAGACAAGCCAATTGGTCGATAAGGGTTAGGTTGTGGGCCCGGACAAGGAACCCGACCGTGACCGTAATATCAATTAATGCATTCCAACCAAGATCTCGTTCGAGTCTCACCATCTAGGGATCACAAAGACGTAAGTGTCCTAGTTTTCCCCAGCAGAGTCACCAATCTGTGGACATGGCCCACCTGCGTATGCCCAGCCGATCTGTGGGCAATGGCAGCGGTCTTTTGAAAGCCACGCTCGGCGGCGTAAATGTGCTTTCGACCGGATCGTTTTTAGATCGGTCGGTTTCGTCTCGGTAAGGGTCTCGAAACGATTAGAGATGTTCGGAGTCGCCACCAAGCATTTGTGGGATGCCTGGAACTCGTTTGAATTCCACTTTATACCTCGGTCAAGCCGAAGCACAAAGCAGCGTTTTGACATAGGTACTAAAGATAAGGAAATCGTCCCTCTTTAGCATCCTATCTCTAGAATGACTCTCGTACGCCCTGGATAAGGTTGTCCACTATCCAAAGTTTCTGAGTAAGAGGTGAAGGTACGTATTGGGAAGCCCTTTAATCAGACACCCAATCCCGCCCGCGTTTAGCGGCCTCTACTGATCGATCTTGGTTGGTTGAATGCAAAAGTTGATAAAACGGTTTAAATGCATGAATGCGCATCCAATGTTTTAAACCTAACATGTGAGAGCTTTCTAAGTCGGTTGATTTAATCCAAGTATCAAGTATAAGATGTCGAGTTGGATTAATGATTGATTTGCATGCAAGACGGAAATTAAACATCCATTTACCGTATTAGGTTTAGGGTGCATAACATGATCCATTTGTCTTAGTAAGGCATTTTGCAAATGTGGGTTGAATAGTCATCTGATCCGTCCTGTATCCGGGTTAACCGGAGTCAGGATCGTCCTAGACTAATGCTAGAAAGGAACAGGCCCTGTACCAGACGGCTATAAGAGGCACGAGCCAGCCGGCGGTGTAAGGGGCCTCCCTCTGGTTTTGAAAATGAGAAAGAAAAGGCCTGCTTGAGGCGCGGGTTAGCCAACGGCTGTATGCCGTGTTCTGATTATTTAGAAAACGTTATAAAACGTGTTAAAAGTGGGTATTTGAACCCGGTTTGATTTTGAAAGGGTCGTTTAGACCGCATTTGTTGATTTGAAGAACTAGACTCGAATAATCATCATTATTTGATAATATTCGGTGCCGGGTTCGATTTGACAAGCTTGACATGAATAGTTTTGAAAATGATTATGGACTAATTGTTTTAAGTCCATTTTAAATGTAATTAGTCGATACTCATCATCGTACCCGGGTTAAAATCCGGCATGGTATATAGAACCAAGGATGATTTCGTGTTGGTGACTAACATGTTTGTTTGAAAATGTAAAGAAATGAAATAAAAGGCTTTAAAATACCTCTTAAATGTCTTTAACCAAATATTATCACCGAAACACGGATTTAACCGTCATGGTATGAAGAACCAAGGGTGAAAAATGCTTTATGGTTAAAACATGTAAAATGAAACAAAAAGGTTTCGAAAATACTTGAAATGGTAAAAACCGATTACAAATATGAAAAATGGATTAAGGGAAATGACGAGAACAAACACGGTGTATCTCTGGTCTGAGCACCCCATTTAGGCGCGAGCCAGTTGGCGACCTAAGGGGCTTCTGCCTCAGACCAAAAATCAGTTTTGGCTCGTTTATTCCATATTTTGGTTCATGTTATGCATGTTTTAGCATGTTAAAGTCATGAAACAAATGAAAACATAATCAAAGAGGATTTTTACACCCTCATACTTACATGTTTGGTTATGGCGAGTGACCGACGTAAGTGTAACAACTTGTTTGATCGGAAAAAACTCGGTTTAAAACCGTTTTGGTATGTAAAAGAGTGTTTTAAAAGTTTAGTGATGGTGTAGTGGTCAAAGTGGTCGGACAAGTGGATTAATGCACGATGACGGTACCAAATAATGTGTAAGGCTCGTGTTTATGATCGGTAGGTCGTAAACACGCGTCGGATTGTGACTTTAGAAGTCGAGTCGAGAATTTTAAGGGAGAAAAGAGGGGGTGGACACTCGCGTAATTCTCAAATGGGTGGCATTTGAGGGGTATTTATAGGAGAATGAGTGGTTGTGTGAGTTTTGAGCGACGTGGCCACCTGGGCTGCTCAAAGAGGCGCGAGCCACGTCGCGGCACTTCGAGTTGTGTTGTCACTATCACAACAAACGCAATCATGATTTGTTCTATCCTAGGTTTTGTAGTCACATGTTTGGTACTTGACCATTCATGAATCCGGGAAAACTTAGTATAGAAGGCTTGAGATATTTTTGGTTTTTGTGTTTGACTCGGTTTGACTCGTTATTGGAGTCGGGATTTGAATTTTCGAGTCGGTTTTTGGTCCGGTGTCGGTTTTGACTCTAGTTAGTGTCATCGCGACCCTGTCGTTGTGCATTAAACACTCCAGGTATTTTTGAAATGTTTTGTTTTCGAAATCGTTAAATTTTTCCGACGTAAAGTTGTACACAAACTGTCGATCAAACGCTGCGATCCCAAAACATGTTGTAGTCCGATAATCATCGGGTGTTTGTTGGAGTCTCAGCAGATACCGGGTATCTACACAAGTTAGCTGGTAATCCGCTTCTGAAACTCTCGCAAATATATCTTTCAGGCCTTGCTACGCGCACCAAGTTCATTTCCCGAGTCAAATCTTCATGTCAAATGCTATGCCAAGCACTTAGGGACGGTTTCGGCTCGATTTCC
This sequence comes from Silene latifolia, assembly GCF_048544455.1. NCBI lineage: Eukaryota > Viridiplantae > Streptophyta > Magnoliopsida > Caryophyllales > Caryophyllaceae > Silene > Silene latifolia. Next base: position 75,561,372 of record NC_133526.1, on the reverse strand, counting down.
GCTAGATTCTTCATATTTCTGCAATATTATAAAAAAACACGAAAGTAGACGAAAATAGGGAAAATAGTAGCATAAACTACATAATTGAGCTCTGAAATGCGTGTGAAATAGGGTGTAAAACATCATATTTAGGACACGCATCAGCCATCTTACCCTGTCTCCCATCTCCCTGACATTTGTATGCACAAATTTGAGCTGGAGGAGGGTCACAAGCCTTACAGACAGGGTCAGCGCAAGTTGAATCCGAAGATGCAGGAGGTTGTCATGGCTGAGGTGATGAAACTACTCGATGCAGGTATTATTTATACATTTGGCAACTCCAAGTGGGTTAGCCCAATTCAGGTAGTCCCGAAGAAAGGAGGGACCACTGTGGTACAAAATGAGAAAAATGAATTAATACCAACTCGAGTTGTAATAGGTTGGCGGATGTGCATTGACTACAGACAGTTAAATGCCGCCACAAAAAAGGACCATTTCCCCCTCCCTTTTGTTGACCAGATGACTGAAAGACTAGCCTCTAATAAATTTTTCTGTTTCTTAGACGGATATTCAGGGTTCTTTTAGATTCCTATTCATCCGGATGATCAGAGTAAGACCGCATTTACCTGTCCACAAGGTGTTTTGCATACCGCAGAATGCCTTTCGGATTGTGTAACGCCCCAGCTACCTTTCATAGGTGCATGATGGGGATTTTTTCTGATTATATAGAGAATATTATGGAGGTATTTATGGATGACTTCTCAGTTTATGGTAATGACTTTGATCGTTGTTTAGCTAACCTTGATAAAGTCATGCAGCGTTGTATTGATGTTAATCTTGTTTTAAACTGGGAAAAATGTCAGTTCATGGTCAATGAGGGAGTTGTGTTGGGACATTTGATTTCTGATAAGGGCATACATGTTGATAAAAAAAAGTGCAAGTGATTGAGCAACTGCCTCCTCTTATAAATGTTAAAGGAGTGAGGAGTTTTCTTGGCCATGCTGGTTTTTATCGGCGGTTCATTAAGGATTTTTCGAAAATTGCTAAACCACTTACACAATTGCTTCTTAAAGATGCTGTTTTTGAGTTTACTGATGAGTGCCTTTTAGCTTTTAACAGGTTAAAGGAGGCTTTAGTTTCTGCGCCAATCATTCCGCCGCCTGATTGGGACCTCCCATTCGAGATTATGTGTGATGCTAGCGATTATGCGATTGGTGCAGTCTTAGGATAGCGGAAAAATAAAGTTTTGAATGCCATATATTATGCGAGTCGAACTCTGGATGAGGCTCAAGTTAATTATTACACAACTGAGAAGGAGCCTCTAGCTGTAGTTTTTGCCTTTGATAAATTTCGATCTTATTTGTTGGGTTCTAAGGTTATTGTTTATACTGACCATGCAGTGCTGAAGACTCTCTTTCTTAAGAAGGATACAAAGCCGAGGCTTTTGAGGTGGATACTCCTTTTGCAGGAGTTTTATTTGGAGATTAAAGATAAGAAAGGTGCAGAGAATATGGTGGCTGAGCATTTATCTCGTCTGCAGCCGACAGAAAGGGAAGATTCGTTACCCATTGATGATTCTTTTCCTGATGAGAGTCTGTTAGCTATTACTAATTCGGGGTCTTATCCACCTCCGTGGTTTGCTGATTATGCTAATTTTGCAGTGACAGGTAAAATACCACCCAAGCTTTCATGGCAGCAGAAGAAGCGGTTCGCTTATGATGCTAGATAATACTTTTGGGATGATCCATTTGTTTTCAAGGAATGTGTAGACGGTCTTATCCGGAGATGTGTGCCTCAATGGGAGGTCAAGGATATCCTAGAAGCTTGCCACTCTTCTGCCTACGGTGGTCACCATGGTCCGTCTAGGATTGTGGCTAAGGTACTCCAATCTGGTTTCTATTGGCCAACTTTGCATGCAGATAGTCGGAATTTTGTTGCTGAGTGCGATGCTTGTCAAAGATCGGGTAATATTTCAAAGAGACATGAGATGCCACAGGTAGGTATTCTAGAGGTTGAAATTTTCGATGTCTGGGGCATTGATTATCAAGGACCCTTTCCGAGCAGTCAAGGTAATAAATATATCCTCGTAGCCGTAGATTATGTGTCCAAATGGGTAGAAGTTGTTGCTACCCCTCATTGCGATGCAAAAGCCGTGATTAAGCTGTTTAAAAAGATAATCTTCCCTCGTTTTGGTGTCCCTAGGGTTGTCATTAGCGACGGAGGCATGCATTTTAGAGAAAAACAACTTTGTGCTATGTTGACTAAATTCGGTGTCCAACATCGTAGAGGTTTGGGGTATCATCCCCAGACTAGTGGTCAAGTTGAGATTTCTAACCGGGAATTGAAACAAATGTTAGCTAAAGTTGTGTCTAAATCACGGAAATATTGGAGTCTTAAATTGGATGATGTCTTGTGGGCTTATAGGACCGCGTTTAAAACGCCAATTGGGATGTCACCATTTCGATTGATTTATGGTAAAACATGTCATTTGCCTGTTGAATTAGAACGTAAATCTTGGTGGGCAATTTGTGATTTGAATCTAGATCCTAACCTTTCTCGTGAGAAACGTGTGACGCAGTTGAATGAGTTAGAGGAATTTAGGCTGCTGGCCTAGGATAATGCTAGGATCTACAAGGAGAAGACGAAGCGCTGGCAAGACAAGAGGATCATCAAGCACGAGTTCAATGTCGGTGATAAGGTACTCCTTTTTAATGCTCGTATCCGTTTATTTCCTGGTAAGCTGAAATCCAGGTGGAGTGGCCCTTATACGGTCACAGCAGTGACAAAATTCGGATCAGTTGAATTGGAGACCTCATCTGGAGACCGATTCAAAGTGAATGGTCAATACGTGAAACACTATCACGTGTCGGGCAATTTGTTGGGCAGGTCGAAGTACTATACTTTGACCCACTTTTAGAAGCTACAAATTGAGGTAAGAAGGTCGTGCGGGACCTCTTAAACAAGCGCTAACCGGGAGGCAACCCGGCTTGTAATTTTATTGTGTAATTAGGAACTTTACCGTTTATTTAGCTTACATCTCATTAGGAGCTTTAGATTTATTTTAGTTTAGTTAGCGATTACTGTTATAGGAAGACGTGCGCTTTTTTGAGTATTTGCAGGTAATTATTTTATGCAAAGTGCGTAGAGTGATATGCTAGATGATTGTGAAAGAAAGGCGGAAGTTTGAAGTTGAAAGGGAATTTTTAGCGTATGTGACTATTGCCAGTATCCTCAGTCAATCGACCAAGTGCATCAGTCGATCGACTGGTGATTATATTACGCCAACAATCAGGAACTGTTCCAGGAGAAAGACTAGTCGATCGAACATACTGTGTAGTCGATCGACCACCACACGACATCAGTGTTTTAACAGGGAGTTTTTATTCTAATTTCTTTCCTTCATTCCTTTATTCATTCATTTACAACATAGAAAAAGAAAGAAAAATAAAACCCCTTTTAACCCTTCTTGACCTTGAGATTTTCTTGCTCAATATCCTCTCTAATTTCGATTTTCTTGCTCAAAATCTTCAAGGTTTCATCAAAGGTATGTCTCTAATTATCTTTTAGTCCTTTAATTCGACTTATGCTGCATATTTATGCCCAAAATTCGAGCAACCTCACATTGTTTCGAAAAAAATCGATTTGGGGAAAATCGATTTGGGGCTAATTTCTTGTCGAATTTGTGCTTTAATTGCGTTTGTTATCCCTTTCCCTTGATTTTCGAGCCATCTCAACGACTAGGAGGGGTTTAATTTCGTTTTCCCCAAATTTTTCTAAACCCTAATTTGATGATTGATTTCTGATTATAGCATCGGGTTTATTAATTTTCATTGTTCAAGATTTTGGGAACCTAGTTGTTGAGTTTGCTATTTTTTGTGAGCAGAAGAATGACGAAAGGGAAGAGGGAAGTGGACCGTGGGCAGCCCAGCGGTCAGGGGGGCATCAAAGCGGCCGCGAATTACGACGCCCATGGTCGAGTTAACTACGGATAGTCTACCTGGCTATCCGCAGGTGATTTTCTCCTCCCCTTCACAGAGAGCTAAATTTCTTACTTTGGTCGAACGGTATTCAGTTCAAGCAACCCGTTTTCTACATAAACCGACATTAGAAAAGCTAGGGTGTCTCGACTCCGTTGTTTCCCTGCTAAATGGGACAGGGATGTCAGGGTTGGTGGACATGGCTGAGTTCACATACCGTATTTTGACTCTTGAGTTTTTCTCTTCCTTTGTTTTCGACCAAACTTTTTTTTGAAACTGATAAAAATAGCTCTTGTGTCTCTTTTAGGCTGTTTAATGTCACTTATTCCTTGACACTAGCTGAGTTTGCTGGTTATTTGGTTCTGTGTTTCGAGGGTATCACCTCGGAGTCGTCTGATGTGCATAAGGTCATGTGGTCGTGCATATCCGACCTGGACGGCCCTAAGAGGAAGGGCACTTCCGTCCATTTACCCCCCTTTCGTTACTACTTCCGGCTGATGGGCAACACCATCTTTGGCCGGAAAGAGTCAAATAACATAAATACAATTGAATTGTCTATTTTAGCAGGGTACCTGAACATAGAGAGTCGGGTAGCCCGCATTTATAACATTGCTTATTTTACTGCCTCTCACTTCAACACTATAAGTGAGGGCACCTCTCTGACTACTATAGTCTGTGATGGACTAGTGACTCGTATCGCCCACCGTCTTGTTCATGTCTTTCCTCGGGAGGAAGCTCCTCTCGACCCTCTTGCACGCTTCATGGACCTTGACTACGTCAAGTTCGTGAAGTGGGTCGATACTCGGGGTCGGTGGAAGATCGATTCTTTCATTTCCGACCCCATTCCTATCCTTGACCTTCCTCCTATTTTACCCTTTACTACTATTGAGGGGAAGACTCGACCGCCCTTGCCTAGCTATAGGCTCCCTATTAGGGCAAGCTCCTCTCATGCTTCCACCTCGGGAGGAGCTCGTACCTCTTCTTCACGGGTTCCTTCCTCCTCCACTCCTACTCCTGGGCCGGGTTTCCCAGCTACTTTTCGACCCCCTGCACCTATTGTTATCCATGCGGTCATGGACCAAAGGGCGATTTCACGTGTGTTGGGTGATTTATGCAGGAGTTTTGATCAGCATAGGATGGACATGGCTCTTGCCATGTACCCAGTTAACGAGGAGTTTTCTCGGACTGGGATGCTCCCACGGGGTCCCTGGACCCACCCGTCCTTCTTTGTTCCCCCGGAGGGCGGATATCCTCCGCCTGCTACGACATCTACTCCCACTGCTGCTGCTGAGAAGGAGGAGGAGGACGACTCAGGGTCAGATGAGGCGAGCGGTTCCGAGTATGAGCTAGAGGAGGATCAGTAGCAGCTGTCTACCTCCCTTTTTTTTTTATGGCTGGTTTGGGGAGGCCGTATTTAGTGAGTTTCCATTCTTTTTCATTAGTTTCCATTTCTTCTGTGGATGTTTATATACCTCCCTGTTAATTTGAATGCTGCTGTTAAGTTGATGAGCGCAATGAGGGCATTGCGCGTTTTGGTTTGGGGAGGGTATTTGCATATGCTTGTCACATTTGCATTGTCTTACTCGCATTTTTAGGTCATGTTTATTGCATTTCTGCATGCATTTGCATTTCTGTTTAATAAAAATACAAAAATACAAAAATATCACGTTTACTTTTGCATGTAGGTCGAGTCGGAATGGATGGATTTCAATGATAAAATTGCTTTACGTATTGTCTCATTGCCCTTCCTTGCACTTTTAATGTCGTTGAGTATGTCACTTGCATAGTCTACGAGTTTTTGTTGGAATTTTACTAAACGAATAGACTTGACTCAATATTGGCAAACTACTTAAAATTTCTAAGGTTAGAGCTTATTTAAACTGGTGTCATTTATGACCGGTTTCATGTAGGAATGAGAGTAGTTACTCCTCGTAAGGCATGTCACATAAATTTGCATAAACATGAATTTTATCTGCTTAATACCTGTATGCATTTGGTTTTGCGGTTTGCTGACACATGTGGAAGAGGTTCCCTTTATTTCATTTTGCCCATAAGCCCCACAAAAGCCAAATTTGCCTTTTTTTGTCCCATAAACTACATTCCAAATTTAGCCACCCTAGCCGAGCTAGTAAAGCTAGTTATTCGGGAATATTATTTTGCGATTTGGTTTTTATTGTCTCATGTGAGAAATGCATCAGTTTTGGGTGATATGTTTGGAAATGAAGGGAAATTTTTGAAAAAAAAAAGAGAGGCAGAAAGAAGAAAAAGAACGGAACTGAACTGAAGTAGAGGAGGTTCAGGTCAAAAGGGGTGGTCGATCGACTGCATCACATGGTCGATCGACTGCCAGATCAGGTTTTGGAAAAAGAGAGGCAGAGAAGAAGAAAAAAAAAAATCACACGATTAGAATAATTTTTGGATGGTGATTTTTATTCCCATGTTTCTATTTATATTATTTGGGGAATTATTATTTTTTTGGGAGATTGTGAGATTTGTGCTTTTAGTAGCACCGTTTTGATTTTCTCTCGAGTACGAAGTTGGGAAATATTCAAATTTGGTGTTTAGAAGTTGCTTGCTCGGCTTTATCTCCTCTTATCCAAATTTATTTTAGCCCCTTCTTACCCGTAGCCTCACAATCCCAAATCGCCTCGGCATGTGTCATGGTCATTAAATGGTTGGAATGCATATGTACGGTTGTAGAGATTTTATTCATGTTAGACTGCAGGCATGTTTTTATGGGTCGTAGTTAGGTGAGAGACTTATTTCAATCATTCTTCTATCTTGCACAATCAAATTCTCATCCTATTTTTTAAATTTGAGTGAATGAGCGACCCGTGAGAGTCTGATATACACGAGTCTTGCAAGGTCGAAAGTTTGGTAAAATCTTGAACATGTTCAACTCGTTTGCGCTTGACAAAATGCTTGGATATTATTTGTTGCACTAAATTGGTTGGGCATGATAATACGTTCTTGTTTTGAGAAAGAAATTCGTTCCAATAGGTGTTTAGATTGAGTCTTAGTGCTTGCTTGGGGACAAGCAAGGTTTGGTTTGGGGAGATTTGATACGTTCATATTCTATACACTTTATTAGCGGTTTTGGCACGTATTTCTATGCGTAATTGTTAGCTTTAAGCTATTATTTCTCCCGAAACGGTTTACTTTGGATTTCCTATGTCATTATTGTAGGAATGATCGGAAGTAAGCTAAATCAAGCTTTTATCTGTTCCCGGGGACATTTATGGAAACTATGAAGTTAGAAGCTCGGAATTCGATCATCTCGGAATGCGTGCATGAAGTTGGAAGGCTGGAAGCTGCTACAGCGCAACTGATCTATCGACCAGTGACTCCAGTATATCGACCCAGGAGTTCAGCAGAGGAAGGAATGTTGCCAGCACTGTACTGGGCAGTCGATCGACCGCGTTACCTGGTCGATCGACTCTATTTCGTGGCTGCGGTTTCCTTTACACGTTTGTCTTTTGAAAGCCCACTTGTATTTTATCTTTTGGGGAGAACTATTATTAGGGGAACGCAACAAACAACTCAGGTGATGCTTTTTATTATTCAACAACTGAAGTTTTAGACCTAGTTTTGGAAAAACGCGAAATAGAGGCTACGGATTACGATCAATTGTTTGTTCATCGAATTCTTTAGTAAGCTTTAATTCAATTTCAATTTTCTGTTATTCTTGTTTATTTATTTCTAGTTTCTTCCAATTTATATTTTAAGCAATTCAATTTTTAATCCCTTAGTTTTCAATTCTAATTCAATCATGTCAATTTTATTCCATATCTTTAATTTTGCAATTGTCATATTCTTAATCATGCTTAGCTAAATTTCTATGCTAGGAATTAGGGAATCCATGGTGTCATGAGTTGATATTATTGAGTTTAGGTTGAACTCGTACCGGCCTTATTTACTTTTGTGAGATTTAACCCCTTTGCTAGATTGAGAGATTAGCGGAGTTAGATTTCTTACAAGTAATTGGAAAGACTAGTGGAGCGAAATCAATCTAGTTTCATTCTAGGGTGAAAGAATACCGAGAGGCTTAGTTCGAATAGAGACTTAGAAGACCTATTTGACATCCTGAGACGGTATTGGACAGACCTTGACTTTACTTGACTGACCCTTAGGCCATGGTGAACCGAAGTTCTTAGCTGCTTTTTAATATCTATTTTAAACTTCATTTAAATTTCAGTAATTAGTTTAAAATCAACCAACAAAAACCCCCCTCAACAATTGTTACTTCAATAGATTTAAAATAGCAAATAGAATTGATCTTGTCTCTCTGTGGTTCGACCCTTACTATCACTAGCTATAGTTTTAGTTTGGTTTATAAATTTAACTTTGATACAAAACGACGGTATCAAAATTTGATACCGTCGTAGAATACCAAAAATAAAATTTATAATCCAAACAACTACTATAGATAGTGGCAGTCAGGGTCGAACCACAAGGAGGCAAGCAATTTAAAGTTGTCTAATCTAAGTCTAAAGTAACAGATTCGTGGGGTTTGATTTGAATTAGCTATAACTAAAGGGCAATAAAATTAAAATTAAATTAAAGCAAATAAATGAGCAATTAATGAGAATAAATGAAATCAAATATTAAAAGGATGCTAAGATGGTCGGTTCACTGTAGTTTCGACGGCAGTAACTCTAAGTAAACTAATTTAAGCATGTTAGACGGGAAAATAAAAAGTCCTCTCGGTCCAATTTAACAGGTAACAACCTTTCGGCCTAAGCTACGGGTCCCTAAGTCTCACTAATACTAACATTCGTTCTTGATTAATGATACTTAAAGCCTAAATTAACTTATCTCTCGATCTTATTAACTTAGTCGTCTTAATTAAGTAGTCTATTTCCCTTCCCTATCTTCCGATCTATCGGGTCGGTCAATTCCTAAGCATTCAACTAGTCGCGTGCACTCAATTCGTCAAATATAGCAATTAAATTAATTAATTCAAAGCTAATCTAACACGTGGAAGTCGATCAACCATGCAGGGCGGTCGATCGACCTACGGACCCAGTCGATCGACCAATGTAGTCAGTCGATCGACCAGAGCCCGATAACAGGTTACCTATTGTCGAAACCGTCCAACCTACAGATCCCCTACATCTTAGTACGTAGGATTTAGCTACTCATGATGGTGATAATAACAACAATAAAATTAACAAATAAAGCAACTGAATTCATAATTGAATTAACTAAATAAATAACTAACATGAAACGAGGATTTGGCTTTGGGAAATCTAAACTAGGAATTCTAAACTACGGAAGAATTAAAGCAACGAAATTGAACAAAGGAACAGAGGAATACCGTAAAGAAGAATTGAAGAGAAAAGACCAAAACCCAATGCGAAAAGAAAACTCTATTGATGAAAACTAATCTAGACTAATGAAATAATCCAAAATTCAACTTCTGTGTATTGAACCCTAATTAATTTGATCCCTAAAATAACCCGATGCCCATTCTGAAACATAGGGTTCACGTTATATAGGAATATAGCGTGATTCTTATTCCTAAAACCTAATTACAAGTGGGCTTCTAACTCTCGCAAATATATCTTTCAGGCCTTTCTACGCGCACCAAGTTCATTTCCCGAGTCAAATCTTCATGTCAAATTCTATGCCAAGCACTTAGGGACGGATTCGGCTCGATTTCCGCTAGATTCTTCACATTTCTGCAATATTACAAAAAAAACACGAAAGTAGACGGAAATAGGGAAAATAGTAGCATAAACTACATAATTGAGCTCTGAAATGCGTGTGAAATTGGGTGTAAAACATCATATTTAGGACACGCATCAAACTTCCCCAAACCAAACCCTTTGTTGTCCCCAAGCAAGAACTAGACTCGATCCAAAAACCTAATGGAACGAGTTCAATCTCAGAGCGAAATGCAACTATAAAGCTTAAACCAGTTTAATGCAACAACTAACAATCAATTAGAAATATGAATCATGCAAACGAGTTATGTAGTCGTTAAAAATTGTTGAACCGTCAACTATAGAGACTTATCATTATGGACTCTCACGGGTCGCTCATATCACACATAAGCACATGTGAATATATGTAAAAGATAGAAAGAAGTAATTTTGTAATGACACTCACCCAAATACGACCTATAAGAACATGCCTGCAATTATGTTTTGCATTCACGTTTATTGCATTTCTGCTTGCATTGTATTTATTTTCCTCTTATATACAGAAAATCCAAAAATTGAAAAAATTGAAAATTTTCAAAAATCCAAAAAATGCATGTTTATTTTAGCATATAGGTTGAGTCGGAACGATAGTATTTCAATGATGACATTGCATTTTCATCTGTTTCTGCCTAAGTCGTGCTAAACTGACATGTTATTAGTAGAATCATTTGCATAGTCTACGAGTTTTCGTTAATTTATTCGCTGAATCTTGAGACTTGACTTAGATTTTTGGCAAACTACATTATATTCTTTAGAGCCCTATAACTGGTGACATCCATGACCAGTTCATTTAGGAATGTGAGTAGTTACTCCTTATGAGACATGTTATATCAATATGCATAAATATGAACTTAATCTGCTGAATACCTGTATGCATTCGGGTTTGTGGTCAGTTGACACATGTGGAAGAGGTTCCCCTTTTATTCATTTTACCCATAAGCCCCACAAAAGCAAAATTTGCCTTTTTGTCCCATAAGCTACATTCCATATTTAGCCTACCCTTGCTGAGCTAGTATTGGTAGTCGTTCGGGAATATCTTATTGCATTTTGGTTTTTATGTCTCGTGTTGAGAATATGTTGGTGAAATGTTGAAGAAAAAAAAACAGGAATTCGGAAAAAAAAAGAGAGGATCAGTCGATCGACCGTCCCACTTGGTCGATCGACTGCTTGCTGCAGTAGCGGAAGAAAATTCGAAAAATCACATGGTTGAAGTTTTGAGTAGATGGTGATTTTATTCCCATGTTTTATTATTATCATTTGGGGAATTATAGTTATTATTGGAGCTTGTGAGAATTGTGCTAGTATAAGCACCGTTTTGATTTATTTTGAGTATGAAGTTGGGATGTTGTTATAATTTGGTTTTCAGTAATTACTAGCTTGGCTATAACTCTGCTTTCCCAGATTCATTTTAGCCCCTTCTTACCCATACCTCACATATCCAAAATTTCCTCGGCATGTGTCATGGTCTTTTATGGTTGGAATGCATATGTACGGTTGTAGAGATTATTTTCATATTAGACTGCAGGCATGTTCTTATAAGTCGTAGTTGGGTGAGTGTCATTACAAAATTACTTCTTTCTATCTTTTACATATATTCACCTGTGCTTATGTATGATATGAGCGACCCGTGAGAGTCCATAATGATAAGTCTCTATAGTTGACAGTTCAACAATTTTTAACGACTACATAACTCGTCTGCATGATTCATATTGCTAATTGATTGTTAATTGTTGCATTAAACTGGTTTAAGCTTTATAGTTGCATTTCGCTCTGAGATTGAACTCGTTCCATTAGGTTTTTGGATCGAGTCTAGTTCTTGCTTGGGGACAAGCAAGAGTTTGGTTTGGGGAAGTTTGATGCGTGTCCTAAATATGATGTTTTACACCCTATTTCACACGTATTTCAGAGCTCAATTATGTAGTTTATGCTACTATTTTCCCTATTTCCGTCTACTTTCGTGTTTTTTTGTAATATTGCAGAAATGTGAATAATCTAGCGGAAATTGAGCCGAATCCGTCCCTAAGTGCTTGGCATAGGATTTGACATGAATATTTGACCCGGGAAATGAACTTGGTGCGCGTAGCAAGGCCTGAAAGATATATTTGCGAGAGTTTCAGAAATGGATAACCAGCTAACTTGGTCTATAGACTGATCTACATGATCTATAGACTGTCAGAATGCTGAACAGTTGACTGTGGGAAGAGCAGTCAGTCGATCGACTGGTCCCAGTGGTCGATCGACCACACCACGAGACTGACGCGCAAATTAAAAGACGAGAGTTAGCAGCCCACTTGTAATTAGGTTTTAGGAATAAGAATCACGCTATATTCCTATATAACGTGAACCCTATGTTTCAGACTGGGTTTATCGATCGACTGGGTCCGTAGGTCAATCGGCCGCCCTGCATGGTTGATCGACTGCCACGTGTTAGATTAGCTTTGACTTAATTAATTTAATTACTATATTTGACGAATCGAGTGCACGCAACTATTTTAATGCTTAGGAATTGACCGACCCGATAGATCGGAAGATAGGGGAGGGAAATAGACTACTTAATTAAGACGACTAAGTTAATAAGATCGAGATATAAGTTAATTTAGGCTTTAAGTATCATTAATCAAGAACGAATGTTAGTATTAGTGAGACTTAGGGACCCGTAGCTTAGGCCGAAAGGTTGTTACCTGTTAAATTGGACCGAGAGGACTTTTTATTTTCCCGTCTAACATGCTTAAATCAGTTTACTTAGAGTTACTGCCGTCGAAACTACAGTGAACCGACCATCTTAGCATCCTTTTAATATTTGATTTCATTTATTCTCTTTAATTGCTCATTTATTTACTTTAGTTTAATTTTAATTTTATTGCCCTTTAGTTATAGCTCATTCAAATCAAACCCCACGAAACTGTTACTTTAGACTTAGATTAGACAACTTTAAATTGCTTGCCTCCTTATGGTTCGACCCTGACTGCCACTATCTATAGTAGTAGTTTGGATTATAATTTTTATTTTTGGTACTCTACGACGGTATCAAATTGCATCCTGGAATGTCAAGGATTCAGCAATCCTCTAAAACAAAATAAGGTAAAGCAATATTTGTGGAATAATAGAGTTGATTCACTTGCAATTTTGGAAATAAGGGTTAGACAATCCAAAGCTTCTAAAATTATTAAAAAGGTTTTTAGTAATTGGATAGGTTTCTGCAATTATTAGAAACACTACAATGTAAGGATTTGGGTTTTATACAACCCAAAACCAATTGATATTCATCATAAAACTATTGAGGCACATGTTATATCTTGTAAGCCTCTTCATTTTGTGTCTAACAGGGATTTGTATATCAGCTTTGTTTATAGAAGTAATGATGCGGCTAGAAGAGAAGAGTTATGAAATAATCTCAAGGATCTAGCCTCTAATAATCCTTAGATAGTGATGGGAGACTTTAATGTGGTTATGTATCCTGATGAGAAGCTTAGCCTAAACCCTTCCGTCGTGCCTGACTTTAATGTGGTTAGGGCTCGAGCGAGTTCTTAGCCATGATGCCCAATTTTGCCTAAATTTGAACGTGTTGGCCTACCAAGGCCCAATCCTTCATTTATTTACCTTTTCCTGTCTCTATAATCCGATTTTCACCTATCAAATGCTCACATAAATTGTTAGACACCCTCCCTTACATCTCTCATGCAAAAATTACTAAATGCGAAATTACACTAGATGCTAATTAACTAAATTAAATTACAATTCTAAAAATGCAATTAAAATAAAGTGAAATGAAATGCAATTAAACTATATGCCAATTTTAAGGGATAGAGTATTCCACAAATGGTGGTTTGAGAGGAACAAATTTTCATCGGCATTGTACATGCCACCTAACGCTTTTAACAACCGATCAAAGGCTTGTGAATAGGCTTCAAATAAACACAAGTAGGACCTTAGACACTTCAAGATAGAGTATAGTCAATCCATTTTAGGGGGTCGCTTGTTGAAAATCCTCCCCTTCATTTTTGCCTTGTCACTATAACCTTTACAAAGCTTCAAAACAACAAGCTTACAACTCTTGTCAACATAAGGTATGAAATCCGGTTCATGCTCATCGGGAGGCTTCCATTCTCTCCTGTATCCTTTGAATTTGATCATGATTGCACTTTGACTAGTCAATGTTTCAAAAGTAGAAGGAGGTATCACACTTTCGTGATGAGGTGGTAGCTTAAGAATAGGGGTAATATGGGTCAATTCTTCACACTTGAGATCATGAATGGTCTCATTCTTGGGTTCCTCTACCAAGTACCCACCAAATGACAATTTGACCACTTTAAAAAGGTCTTCAATGTGATGGTACATTGTCGTCACACGTCCAATCAAACACATTTATATTTCTCAACAAACAACTAGATACCGGTTAAGTCGAGGTCGATCCACGGGACGGTGTGCTTTGGGTTCTAAGTCTATCTATCTCAATTTATGCTAGTGTCACAATTGATTTGGGTTGGAGTTGGTGAGACTAAACTAATAGAAGCAATAAAGTAAAACAAACAATAAATCAAGAGATGTAAACAATTAATAAAGATACTAGGATGTCATGGGATCATAAGGGAATTATGGTAAGATAACATAAATGAGTTATGTGGATGCAAGCAATTATTATTGTTAGAATTGAGTTAGTTCATGACTTATAATTCATAAGAAGATTTGGGTCCCAGAGCCGAGTCATTTGTGACTTTACAACACCTACAAGTCGACTTAATTCTTCCTATTAAACTACATGCATGATAAACCAATTCCTAGGAAAACTTACGTCTCGGAGCCGAGTCGGTTAAGACTTTACAACACCTACAAGTCGACTTGGGTTTTCCCTATTCAACAATATGCAAGGTCTAACAAGGCTTGAGTTGGTTTATATCTTACAAGCCTTGTTGAAAGGATAAGAAAAACATGCTAGATTGTCAATCAAGCATTTCATCAAACATGATATATGCACATGTTAAAGAACAATAAGTAAGCATTCATATGAACTCATTAAGCATAGATCTATCCAATGATTAACTCCCCTAATCCCCCACTAGTCCTAGTTAAGTAACTAGTTACTCATTATCATGGAAGACATGTTATCAATGGTGTCAATCATCACAACAAGTATAAACCTGATTAAAGAGTGAGGAAATAAACAATAAAGAGTAAAGAGTAAAGAGATTATACCAAACTTAAGATGAACAATTGGAAAGGAAAGAATAATAGAATAAAACTTGATTGATTGATGAAGAGTTGTCAATTCTCCAATAATAACCCAAATAATCTTAAATTACCCAATAATAAACTTGAACAATAATTAAGGAAAGATTAATGTGTAATTTGTGGAAAGATTAAAGAGTAATCTATTCTAATCTACTGCTAATGAGAGCTTAGTCTAATCTAAGGAAGCTTTGCCTCCACTAAGAGGGCTTGGTTTTATCTAAGAGGACTTTGTCTCTTGATTATTACAAATGGAGTATATATAGTGGTACATCATTAGGTTAAGCAAGGGTAGATTAGTAAATAACAATGCTTAAGTGTTGAGTAGAACTTTGAAAGTCCCGAGGGACATGCGTGGATCATGTAGCAACTCCCAAGGAAATC
Source organism: Silene latifolia (assembly GCF_048544455.1). Taxonomy (NCBI): domain Eukaryota; kingdom Viridiplantae; phylum Streptophyta; class Magnoliopsida; order Caryophyllales; family Caryophyllaceae; genus Silene; species Silene latifolia. The sequence continues at coordinate 75,546,101 of NC_133526.1, read as the reverse complement.
CGAGCGTCCTGGGCTGAAGTACGTTTGGTCCTGTAAGAGGATCCGCTCGGATTGTCTGGGAGACGCTCGGATTCTCGGCTGAGACACGCGGCTTGGTTTTGGGACGCTCGGATCCTATGCTGAGATGCTCGTCTAGAACTTGGGACGCACGGATCTTGGTACAGGGTTCCATCTCCTTGCTTTTAAGCCTATGATCCTTCTATATACTCTTTATTCTACATCCTTGGTCGTCATTCTTGCCTCCTCTTCATACTAGTCCATCTAAGATCATCAATATGATTCCGAATATGCGCGAGAGACGGGAATTCCGCCTCATTATCTTCTTTCCTACAAGACATATAAAATGCAGTAGGAAAGCAAAATAGGAAGGAATTGACGGATAAAATGCCCATAAAATGCTATATTAGTATGCAAAATGGGTTCAATTAGGGGACTAAATGTGCGCAATTAAGAGTCACATCACAATGTCATCTTTAAAAATTATGAGCTCCAAGGTAAGGGTCATGAGGCCCAAATAGCCAATGGGTGCTAAGAATTCATACTCCTCATAAAAACATACCTCAAACATCTCAAGAATGGGCCCTTCATGTAAGGAAATAATCTCGCAATCCCATTCATCCTCGATCATTTCTACCTTATCTTCATTCCAGTAATGATTCATACTCCTCATCATTCTCTTCCATTTGCTTGTCATCATCACTCTTTTCATAAGAGTCATGCCTAGGAGTATTATCCATTTCCATCAACTCTCTTTCCACCACCTCAAGCTCCACTTCGAATGAAACTCCCTCATATTCATATAGACCAGGAGAGCTTGGTTCATTCAACTTCATGTCCCCTTTATAAAAAGTTACACTTTTGCTTCCAAACTCTTCTTCGCCCTCGCTATCTTCTTCAATTACACATTCCTCCCAAGTCTTCCACATAGTATTTTGTGAGGGTGAGTGGAAATGGACAAGAGATATTGTCTTACTCTCTTTGATTCCATCACTCTCCTCATTGATGTGTTCTTTATGAATTTCTTGAGTTATTCGATTTGTCAACTCTCTCCTATACTTCATGACGTTATTGAGCATCAAATCCATTTCTTGGGTGTCTCTTCTTGCACTTGCTTAAAGAAACTACGTTGGCCTTCAAGCATTTGATCGACCATCTTTTGCATATTAAGGTTATGGTTGTTTTCTTATTGTGGGTAAATAAGTGATTGCTCGTATGATTGATTGTAGAAAGTTTCGTTTTGGAAGAGTTGTTGTGTGGGTTGTAGATTTGGGCTTTGGCATGAAAAGGTGAGGTAATAGTTGATATCTTTATTGTATGAGTTGTAGGATATGATTGTGTTGACTTGCTCCTCAACTTCTCATATCCATGGGGTAATCATACTCAAAAGATCCACCACATAATCCATTTATCTCGGCCGTTTATTTATCTTAGACGAACGAATAACTTAGTTGCTTTTATAAATTATCGATATTAGAGAAACACCACTACTACAGATACAGGCTATAACAACGGGTAAAACCTGTTGTAAAAACAAAAAGCGGACGTTGTTAAAGAGACCGCTGTAAAAGGTATTTACAACGGTTGGGTTATTTACTAAACGGTTAAAAGCCGTTGTTGTTGCGAGTAAGTCGTTGTGGAAAGTTTGACAAACTTTTGGTGGGAAAGATATAACAACGGTTATAATATAAAAAACCGTTGTTGTATCTTTCCCACCAAAACTGTGAAGACTTTTAACAACGGGTATACGGAACATAACCGTTGTTGAAACTGTTAGTAACAACGGTTCTTCTTTTAAAACATGTTGTTGAATATTATGCGCGGGTATTTGTGAAAGGTATTTATAACGGTTCTTATTTTAAACTTGTTGTTGAATATTATGCGCGGGTATTTGTGAATGGTATTTACAACGGTTTTTGTTCAAGTAACCGTTTTTATTACATTTTCCTAATTTTTTTTAAAATAAATTTGTTTCATACCATTCAAAATCCTGCATATATCAGAAGCAGCATATATAAGCAGCTGGGTTCATCAGAACTCAATAGATACAATTCATCTTTCAGATTAATTCATACTAATAACAGCAGCATCATACTTACAATTTACAACAACAGCAGCATTATAATTCATACTAACAACAATTTACAAAGATCATTCCATAACTTCAACAAAAAATTTACTAAACTGATCTGATCTAAGCTCTAAGCTAAGTATCTTGCATTTAGTCTTCATTGCAATGATCTAAGACGTATTTGCCCAACATGTCCTTTACCTCGTCTATTTGCTGCTTTTTGAACTCAGGTAATAGATGTTGCGCGTTGATTACATACTGCGAAAAAACAAAGACATACAAGACATTATTGTAACAACATACATCATTATGAAAACATAAGCTCTAATTTAAAAAAATTAATAAACACAATATGAAATTACTAACCTTTTCTTGAATAAGGATATATCTTCGCATGATAACCTCCAACATGAACCGACAAACGTAGTATCCACATTATATGCTATCCGGCTGGCGAGGGACCTATATTATTACATAAAAAACGAAGAGACGAGAAGGCGCACATCAGAATCTTGCACTTTAGGTATTGTATTTGCGCACGTATTATTATTAAAGACAGATTTTTGCACTTAAGGTATTGTATTTGAGCACGTACCCCTGTTATCGTAATAAAACTAGGGCCATCATCAGAATCTTTCGTGGGTTGATCCTCGTTAGCTCTTTTCTTCTCAAAGGCCCTTTTTTTTTAAAAAAAAAAAAAAAAAAAAAAAAGAGGCAGAAACTCATATTTTTGGGGCAAAAATGAGCGTTTTGCTATAAATAAAAATTGAAACTTAATGTTATTAAAAATAAATTCGTATTATAAACTTACTTAATAATCAAGCCCTTAAAGGTCTCGCTTGGTTCTTTATGCAAAGAGTCCAACCAACAAACTTTCTTCTTGCTCGGCATGATGGCTGCTAGCACCCAATGACTCCTACATACATTAAGAGACATCAACATTATTAACAAGTACATATATTAGTTATGAAAATTCAATTTTAGGGGGAAACGTAATGCTAATGATGTATTACTCGATTTCATTATAAGGGGCAAAAACCAGCTTTTTGGTTGTCGCCAATTGTCGAGCAATATAATCTACCCGATCTTCGAACGAAAACAACGTGATATGCATAGATAAAATATAGGGGCACAGGAATCCGTATTGATCACATGGAATCTTGTTCTCGGGGATCACTCTCAATTTCAATATCCTACATTATTACGGTATTAATTCCGATATTTAAAACACTATCTAGTCAGAATATTAGAATATGAAATGATTTATTATGAAACTTACTTCATCCAAACAAATAGGTGTTGGACATCAATCTCATCAAGGCCAGCCCCAATGGCTAGCAGCTCCCATGACAGAATTGCTTCGCGCTCAACCCCTAAAATATCCTCCTCGAGCGGAATAATTATCAATTGCTCGTTTGCTATGCGATGGCTAGCCTCCGAATACAGTTTTCTCATCGTCACCGTTCTTACTTTTAGCATGAATTCCTTCCAAGAAAATTTAGTGGAGTTTATACTCCTAACATCTTTCAGTGCGGGGAAATAATGCTTCTCTCTTTTTGTGCTACTACCACCAGCCTATACATGTAGATAATTAAAATAATTAAAAATCCAAAGGTAACATATCCTAGCTAGCTAGTTGGAGTAATAAAAATAAAAGAGTACTTAACTAAATACCTCATCAACTTGTTCTTTCAAGGATGTCCCCTACACAAAATTTCCATGCTTTTTAGAAATACAGAAAAAATATAAATAAAGGGAGGTTTTTCCAAAAATGGAGAAGTTAATTAAATACCTCATCAAGTTGTTGTTTCGACGAGGTAGTTCGCATGTCTGAGGACTTAGGCTTATCCGGCTTCCTCGACTTTTTTGTTCCCTACACAAAATTTCCATGCTTTTTAGAAATATAGAAAAAATATAAATAAAGGGAGGTTTTTAAAAAAAAATGGAGAAGTTAATTAAATGCTCATCAAGTTGTTGTTTCGACGAGGTAGTTGGCATTTCTGGGGACTTAGGCTTATCCGGCTTCTCGGCTTTTTTATTCCTTAAAAAACAATAACATATAAATTTAACATATAAAAACATTTAATATATAAAAATTTAACATATTAAGGTATTTTTTCTAACCCCAACTGCTTTCGGTTGAGGCGGAGACGAATGAGGCAAGAAGATGTGAGATTCAGACCATTGGATGAAACTTCCAACCGCATCTGCCAGAATGGTAATGTCATCACGAACTGGAACGGGCAGTTAAAAGTTTTCATGGCCTTCAAAGACTTGAGTTATCTCCACTTTTCTATGATTCGGCAAAAGTTTTTCGCCATGAACCAATAAAGTTTCCGCTGATTTGGTGGGCAAGTCTACGAGACCCCGGCCAACACGCACAAGTGGTTTCTCGGATTTAGGGTCAGTAAGAATAACTACCCTCCTGTTTACGGCCTGAAGAATACACATACATTATATATTATATACCAAAATTTAATAGAATTTATATAAATTTAACTAATTAAAGACTTCATACATACCTTGCCAAAAACTGTGAACTGATTTGAAGGGGATGTATGCTGCTGTTTTCCATCAGCCGTCTTCTCAAGTTACATCCCCTGATTATTGTCAGCTGTGGCGGATAACTCAAGTTGCATCTCCTTTTCAGACACATTTACCTAATAAAATTAACCAATGGCACGATGTCAGAAGTTATAGCATTAGAGCTGGCAGGGAACACACCCCCTGATCTTACCCAAAAAAAAAAAAATAAGGAAGTCATATATTTACCTTATCGGCTTTAGTTGTTACAACTTCAGAAGCATTAGGTACCTGATCTTTCTGAATCTCGTTGACCGATACTTCATTCTCATGTATTGCCAAGGTAGTAGTGTTCTCGGCCTCTTGACCAATCTGTTGTACCTTACCCCGTTTAATGACATCCTCCATCATCTTCAATTCTTCTTCGAAAGGCTTGCCTCCAGAATTCATCTTTAGTATCACGGATGCCAATAACTGAACCTGCATGCCAAGAATGTAATGTTTCAACAATTTGTTTAAAACAATAACATGTGAACTTAAATGAAAATAATAGAATAAATGGTACCATGTCAGCCTTAGCCTTTCTTTTCTTCTTTTTCGGGGCAATTGTCCCATAATATTCCGTGACTCCAACATGTAACGGGAGGCCTCTTAATCGACCTGGCTGTTTGGGTCTGCCGATCGCTCTTGCAAGAACGTCTTCACGACCATTGGGAGTGAATTTCCCTTCTTCTACCTCCTTCAATACCTTCTCCTATAATATATTTAATAAACTTCAAGTTATATTTGTGACTAAAATAATAAAAGTTAGTAATGAACTCGTCTTAATAAAATAATGCTTACTATGTTGACCAACACTTCCTGATCATATTTGTCACACGGCCGGGATCCTTTAGGCGTGTGTCCTTCTTTATAAGTTACGTGCCGATTCAAGTCGATCACTCCCGTTGCCGCCTACACATTAACATGGTAACAGTTATATATATAAATGTGTATCAAGTCCAAGTGTGATTAAAAATATCAAATAAACATGGGGATAATTAAGTGCTACTTACGAGGTTGTCTTCTATCAATCTGTAACCGCCTCGAGAACCATACCATTTCCCCTTCTTGCATGAAATGTTAGCACAATTTCTTTTACTAACGGCCTTCAAATTATATAAAAGCGCAAGTACATGAGATAATAAAAAGATTATTGAGAACTCATTAATTAAAAAAATGATAGGTAAATCATTAAAAGGCGAGGATACTTAACCTCAAACTTCTCACTAGCTCTCATCGCTTTGAAAAGATCCCATTGTTCTTGAGTGATGGTGGGACACTTGTTTGACGGTGGGCTCTTACGCATCTCCCCGTCTTCTTGTCCACGTACAACCAATACCTACCAACGTCACACTTCCACTGCCTTAAGGCACCCCCTGCCTTATGTATTAAATACTTATCATAGCATTCGGCAATATCAAAGGCTTCCTTTATACGATCCAACAATAACTGCGCCAATTTTGGATTCAAATTCCTAATTTCATCTAAATGGATAAGCACAAACTGTTTTGTGCAACATCAAATCCAAGTGGATAAATTCCCCGCATTTGGACCAGTAGGGAAACACTTCGCGTTCCATGTTATTTTAAGCGGCTGTTTAGCCGCTATAGCTGCAAGGGCTGCAGGGCACTTCGTAGCACCCCTCTCACCAGGCTTATTATCCTCATCAGGCTTATTATTCTTTTGACTTCCTTTCCGTTTTTCACCCATGATAATCCTAAAATCCTAAATATGAATGAAATAGGAAATGAACAACGACATGCAGAGTATTATCTAAAACCCTAAAGAGGAATGAAAATTAATTAAAACAACAGTTTGAGCTTCTAAAATCCTAAAACCCTAATAAGAGGAATGAAGTACATGATGCGGGATGATAAAGATAACAAAGAAGACGAAAAACAAACAGATGAAAAACAAAAAAGATGATCTTAAAACCCTAATGAGGAAACATAAAAGTGAACATACCTGATGACGATGATGATGATAAAGAGAACGAGCGGGATGATAAGGGAAGGCAACGGAATCTGGGCGTCGGAAACTGGGCGACGGCCGGCAACGAGAATGTAGAAAGCGGAGAAGAGAGAATAAACTCAGGATACCAACGGTTGAACTGATGTTGTATGTTGTATACCTGTATGTGTTTGTAAATTAGTTTTTTATTAAGACAAACTATTGACAACGGGTTCTAAAAACAAACCCGTTGTGATATGTTAACAATAACGGGTCAATAAAAGTCAACCGTTGTCATAACTTTATTACAACGGTTAACATATACCCGTTGTAATATATTTTCACCCAATTTGCGCCAAAATGATATATGTTTAAAAAAGAAATGACAAGGGGTAGAAGTACTACACCCGTTGTTGAAAGTAATAACAACGGGTATAAGTAATACAACCGTTGTCAGTTCCTATCTCATTTTTTTTTATCTAATAAGACCAATAAGAACGGTTCCTGTGTTATAACCCGTTGTTGAAAGTAATAACAACGGGTAATGTCAATATAACCGTTGTTATTGTTTAACACTTTTTTTTTAATTTACTGTAATTTCATTACAGTCCAAACTCAGAATAATACAAAGAAAGATAAAAGCGAAAAAGAGAAGCACTATATCTTTGCAACATTAATCACCAATTTCAACAACAGCATCCACATCTAATAATAAGATCAAGAAAATAAGACAACAACACCAGAATGCATACTGCATATCTACAGGATTTGCCATGCCATGCAAATTTGGGAATCTTTAACAATGACCATTGCTTCTATTGGCTTTTTAATGCTACCAAAAGCTAAAGACAACATACATACACTCCAGCAACACATCTCAAACTTGCTATAAATTCAGAAAAGAGGCATTCCATTAGCTCCCCACAACTCACAAATAAACCATCAAATTTGACCCCCATAACTCAGAAAAGAGGCATCCCTATAAATTCTGAAAATGACTCAAAATGTTGGTTGTCCATATCACTGTGTCCTGATGAATGCCCCAGGCCACATAGATATAGACAATGGAAAATTTACTGCCAAAAGCTTTAATCCTTTGAGGAATAAGCTTATTGAGCTGGGATACTTGGTCATCAAAGTTAAGCCACAATGGGGGGGCCATGGGGATTCAAAGGGAGTCTACTCATTCAGTTTGGAACATCACCTGCACATGCAGAATCAGCATTTAAACTTGACATGATGTTTCAACTCAGAGGCCATGGCAGGAACGACTGGAATGCTCCGAATAGATCAACACTCGAACCATACCTCTGGGTAGCCACAAACTCGGATGCCGAGCTTCTGAAGAATACCGTGGACTATGTCCAGGTGCCGTATGCGACCATATTTGATGGGCATCAGTCGGCCAGGTCAAAAAGCGTTGATGCCTACAACCAGGTTGTGGCTGTTTTCCAAGAAATGTACCCCTAAAACCCCTACAAAAGGTGTCCGTGTCTGTGGCTGAAACTTCCAAGCAACATCGTGTGTTATTTGTTGAGTGTCAAACTGTGTGTGTCTGTATCAGTGCTTTACGTTTGTATTAAATATGCAGTTCCTAAATGCAGATCTGTTCAGTGGAGATAGTTATCTAAAAAAAAAAACTAAAAGGAAGATATATATATTTAAAAAATAAAAATAAAAACAAAAGCTAATAACTTACATTATAGACCAACTCAAGATCGGGGACGTTTCTTGGATGTCATAGTTTCTTCGTTAACCCAAATACCTTCACCATGGTCATCACGCATATAGATCCTTTCAGTGTCCTCATGATCAGTGTCAACATCGTCGAAATAAGATACAGTGGTAGAGTGATCCATTCCCTCAAAAACGACATCCTGATCATCATCACCATTATCGAATGGACTACTCCTTCTACTCCTTATAGACAGTACAACTGACCACTTCTTATCCATATGATCGGTGACATAGAACACTTGTGTATCTTGGGATACCATTATGAAAGGATCATCCTTATTATTGCCAACCTTACCCAGATTGACCAACGTAAATCCCATCTTATCCTTTCGGACGCAATGGATGTTGTTATCAACCCAGTTACATCGAAACAAAGGCATTGTGAAATCAATGTAATCTAATACCAATATTTCTTGAATAACGCCATAATAAAGGCATTTTCCCCAAATAGTCTTTTTATCTTTTGAAGTAACAAAGTGCATTGCCGCAAATTCAGAACTCACACCACTATTTTGCATTGTGCTCAACTCATCTTGCTCGCGGGTGTAAAAAGTATATCCATTAATGGCAAAACTGCTGTAAAAGGTGACCCTGGCATTTGGACCTAAACCAAGACGTAGTAACCTAGGAGAGATGTCATCACCAGTTTGATTCGTACACTCTAAGACAATTTTCCTAAACCACTCTCCAAACGTCTTCGTATGCTCATTTGCAATCCACTTCTCGGTCTTGTTTGGGTGATCGTATTTGAGCTCATCTTTGTGTTGTTGAATATAAGGTTGCACCTCATCTTCATTGTTTATCACATACGTATGTGCTAAATGCAACATTTCACGTGTCACAATTTTTTCAACCCGGCCCCTAATACCTTTTTCGGTCATCTAGTCACTATGACGATTCTTAGGAACGCCAATCAACTCCTCGGGGGAGAGATGAGCGTAACAATATGAAAGAGCTTCGTCTAAAATGGCGCGTTCAGCAATACAACCTTTCGGACGATACCGATTAGATGTATAGTCCTTGTAGACTTTCATCAATCTTTTGAAAGGATACTGATATCTCAAGTACACGGGCCCAAGGTACAAAATCTCCCTAACCAAGTGAATGGTCAGATGAATCATGATAGTGAAGAAAGTGGGTGGAAAATACATTTCCAACTAACAAAGAGAGGTTACAACGAGGTCCTGCAATGAATCCGCGTCATCGGGATCGATGACTTTCTCGCATATGGACTGGAAGAAGAGACATAATCTAGTTATAGCATTTCTTACCTTTTCAGGTAAAATGGAACGAATAGCCACAGGTATTAATTGTTGCATCAAAGTGTGACAATCATGTGACTTTAACCCGGTGAGTTTTAGGTCTTGCATCGACACTAGGCTTTTGATGTTCGACGAATAACCATGTGGCACTTTAATTCCATTCAAGCATGCACATAACTCTTTTTTCTCATTCCGTGAAAGGGAATAAGCTGCTGGTGGTAAAAATGTACGATTACCTCTCTTCTGTGGTGTCAACTCTAGCCTAATACCCATCATTTTCATATCTTCCTTAGCTGCGGCGTTATCCTTTGTTTTACCGGGAACATTCAGAAGGGTATTGATAATATTATCAGAGACATTTTTCTCAATGTGCATGAAATCGAGGCAATGCTCGACCTCCGTGTCGGCCAATATGGAAGTTTATCAAAAAATATGGATCTTTTCTTATACCCACGAGTAGACAATTTAGAGCCGCTCTTCTTCCCATAATCTATCTGAATATGCTTTACTTTCTGATAAACTTCATGCCCACTCAAAATTCTAGGAGGTTGACGAAGTTCTTGTATTCCGTTGAATGCTTTCTGCATCTTGCGATAACAACGGTCATGATACAAGAACCTCCTATTTCCCATATACACATACTTACGAGAAGACTTCAAGTATTCAGACTCGATATCCTCCCCACACAATGGATAAGCCTCTTTCCCATGAACTGTGTGCCCAGAAAGGTCGCCATAAGCCGGATAGTCAGATATTATACACAATAACATCGCTCTCAAATTGAAAGTTTCGTTCTTATATGCATCAAATACTTCTATCCCACTATCCCACAACATTCGCAAATCATCTAGAAGAGGTTCCAAATAGACATCTATATCATTTCCAGGTTGTTTAGGGCCGGAAATTAACAACGACAACATCATATACTTTCTTTTCATGCACACATATGGAGGTAAGTTATAAATAGCCAACACTACTGGCCAAGTACTATGTTGGCTACTCATGTTTCCGTGTGGGTTCATTCCATCAGTGGACAACGCTAGACATAAGTTTCTAGGTTCATTACCGAACTCGGGATACTTAGTGTCGAACGATTTCCATTGCATACCATCTGACGGGTGTCTTAGCTTTCCATCATTTATTATTCCAGTTTCATGCCAAGTTAACATTTTTGAATCATCGGGATTCGCATAAATCCTTATGAATCCTGGTATCACTGGAAAATACCATAACACCTTAGCCAGGATCCCTTCCTTATCCTTATAAGGTCACTCCAAACATTTAGGGCAATTGGTTAAGTTTTGATATAATTTCCGATACAATATACAATCATTTGGACATGCATGTATTTTCTCATATTTCATATCCACTCCTCTTATTAGTTTTTTAGCCCCATATGTCTTAACAGGTAGAACATTACCATCTAGAAGCAACTCCTTTATCAAGGCTAAAAAACTTGTGAAACACGTGTCACTCACCCCATTTGCCCCCTTGATATTATATAACTTCACCACAGCCGATATTTTTGTGAACTTACAACCAGGATACAGAGGTGCTTCAGACTCACACAACTTCTCATACATGTTGTTAATGTCATCCCAATTAATAGTGTAACACCCCCATATTCCAAGTGCCTTACCAGGACCACTCAGGTATAAGGATGTCACCATCTCGGTTACCCGAGGCAATGATTATCATAAGACAATAAAGAAACATATTTAAATAATAATTAACGTTTAAAGTGATTACATGCCAAAAACCAAAACTGATAAAGAGATACAAGTTCTCCAAAACTATCTACTATCAAAAGACTATAAAACTATCAAACACAGCGGAAGACTTCTAAACTGCATCGTGGTGACTCCTCCCGATTATCCCATACGCATCGGCTCATACCGCTCAATAATCGCTCACCACCCCGAATGGATCACCACGAGTTTTTAAAACATTTAAACGGGTCAAGACTAATCACACAATTCAATATAGATAACAACAATAAGACAAACAGACAATTTGAACTGTCACACACACACACACACCAATTCCCATCATCTCAATCCCGATCGTCCTTTGGACCCGCCCGCTGATGGGGGACCGCAGCCGTTCCCACCTAAGCCCCGCTCATCGTACGAGCGATAACCCTGTCCATTAATGTGCACATCCCCTTTCGTGGCGGGTTCCACGAAGGGCGAAACTAGGGCGTGAGATCACTCCCGCAAGTGACCCCACTCAGCCGAGAACGCATCTCGAGAACCATCAACAAACACAATCACAATCACAATCACAATCATCATATTAAACAACTAACTACAGCGCATCACCAATATCCCATTATGGGACTAATACTGAGTAGGAAATCCTACCTGGAAAGCACAACACGCAGACGGTATCTACAGCTGTATCAAAACGGCTCCTCTACGAATTCTCCTCCTACCATACAACACATAGATGCTACCATTCAAATACTACTCATAAAAACCCCCAATTCCTAAATTAGGGTTTCATCAATCTTAACAAAACATTATATAAATTATATTAAAAGCTTACCCTCGACGCAAGGAATCCAACGACACGAACTACGATACGAACTGACCGTCTGAACTCCGGGAATTGTCAAGAACGCGATTAGGAAGAATAACTAGTTGCTTTCTCTCTTAAACAGGTTTTAGGTTTTGTAAAAAGTGATTTAAAACAATTACGAATATGTTTAAATACCTTAATCGCGTAATTAACAAAACCCGAGAAAACTCCCCCGTAAAACCGGACACTCGATCGAGTACCCAAGGTACTCGATCGAGTACCCCCCTACTCGATCGAGTGCCCCAGCTACTCGATCGAGTACCCAACAGGTCAGAAACTATTTTATTTCGCAAAACTCCCTTACTCGACAGAGTAAGGCCTACTCGATAGAGTACCCCAAGACTCATAAATACGGAGTATTACAGTCGTCCCTCCTTAAAAAGAACTTCGTCCCCGAAGTTCAACCCATACATAAAAACAAACATACTAACTCGATCAAGACACAACAACGTGACTAAGAACTCAAAACAAAACTCCAACCCAAACATACAACATGAACTTTTAACACCCACTCCACCAACTATGTTTACTTCCCTAACATGACTCACGATATCGTATCCACCACATATATATCTCTCACGACACCCACTCCATACATAACCAACTACCATCCTCTAACGCTGGTAGCTCCATAATATTATCCACTATCAAATCCAAAATCAAGACACTCATAGACCTCAAACGGGATGTTACATTCTACCACCCTTAAAAGGAACTTCGTCCTCGAAGTTTACTCAGACTCATAACATCATCCTCCAACTGTCAACACTATATAAAATATTCTCACACTCTGAAGCATCACACTACTACAAGCACGGTCATGGCCTTTTATAAGTATTATCCACAAAACAAATCCCTCCTTTACGCTACGCTAACACTCTACTTCCAATTATATTACAACATGCACCACCATGAAACTCTCTTTTATCGCATCCTACTCCTCTTAAGACAAATGTTACGTCCTCGTAACTCACTAATACTAATTCCTAGCTATATCGGCTCATTATCCTCATCACCACCGCATGTCAAAGATAACCACCTATAATCTAGACACTGCCATGCATATATCCAAGGCTCTCTTACTTAAACATTTCTCATAACTCAACTCATTCGGCACCCCTAACCTATACCATAAGGCTCGTAGCAAAATCACCATACTAACTCTCCATTATTTCTGCAAAACAACATACCTCTCTATGTAAAGCACCTATCTCCCAAAAGCATAAGTCACGATCCACACTCGTTACGTATACTCACACTAGATCCTCAAGTTATTTCTTCCATTACCGAAAAACTCATACATAACTCAACATGGCACTAATTCCCCAACACCCTACACTCACTGTCTTCAACAAAGGATTATGAACCACCTGCATCTTTCGGGTCATTACCACACATGTTCTACGACTCACTTGCCATTACCATGTCTACTGAAACCTTATCTAGAACAAGATCAAAATTATTGTAACAACCTCTCACAACCGTGTCCCATTAACAGAATATCACTATACCATGACAACAACGAATACATATACAACTCTCTTCCATATCATATTCTACCCTCATTCTCAAACTTAACCTGATAAAGAAAACACCAATGATCAAGACAACGTCTATCATCCGTCCAAACCGAACTCACAGAAACAACAACAAACGAAACAACAATCTATGTATAACTGGTATGTACTTTCGAAACTCGAATCATAATCATCCCGCCTACTCCATCACAACCGGTGACGGCATCACTACACCGCCACCAACAGCCACACCGCAGTGCGAAAATACCCGCATCACAACGCTAAATATCGTGCCCGGACCACCACCCGAGGCACCACAACCGCATCGATAGACATCACAACTGCATACGATTCCCATAAACACTGACTGAGCATAACTTCTCAGACAAGAAAAAATAAACTTACTCAAATCCACTTTATTAAATCACCACGCAACATATTATATGGATAAACAGATAAGCATCTCATGAACATCATCTCTACCATTTCACGGAATACACATGTGTTATTAATACACGTAAAATTATAACTAGCCATGTCAAATTAATCAAATTATTACCTTTTTGGATATCATTCAATTAAATTACCGTGTCCAGCATATATATTACAGAACATTCATAAAACAACTTTATAATTATCACACCATACCACTTCTTATGAGGTCAGAACCTCACACAAACATTTACACATATCATAGACCCGTAATCACAACCAACTAGTCAATCTAGACCACGTAAGTTACCACTCCATAAAGGTTACCTGTCGCCCGAGTTTAACTCATATGCCCCTCATAACATATTCCCCCATTCGCACAACCATCACTTCCTGCCAAATATAACCATACCTTTACTATTCAACTATTAGCATCCGCCTCATCTAGCAACATCTTATACCCTCTCACAATCATACGCAACAATCAGGTCCCTACCAAATCAACCTCTTTAGAATTGCTACCTTTGTAATATACCATCACCCTTAACCACTAGTGACAACACCACAATACCACCACTGCTCGTATATCAAACCTCTTACACTCATATCAAAATAACACGGTTTTTCTCCTATCTTTGGTTATCATTCCAAATAACGAACATCAAACTCATCCACAAAATTACCTCAACATTATTCCCAATACTATCTTATTTGTGTTGTCATTCAACTCTCCACCAAATACCTCGTATCATGCCAATACTCCACCAACTTCTTGCTCCCTTGATTCCTCGAAACTCATTATCAATCATGTTGTCCTGAAACTCCTATATAACCTTTAGCTAACATCCTCGTGACGCTATCACACATTTCAATGATTCCTTACCTTTATATCACATAACTCCGGTGAATATTTTCCTCAGCTTACTTTTATCCTTCTTTTCTCTTTACACTCAATAATACCAATTAATAGTTCAACTCCTTATTCCTTCTAGCTAACTCTTTAGAAATCCAGTTACCCCTTCGTTGCTCCAAAACTCAAATTCCATTTTTTCTACCGACATCATCTCACTCTTTCTTACCATGGATCTTCTCTTATTATGCTATCACTCACACTTGCCACTAATCTATCCATAAAATCCACGTTGACTGTTTAAACGATTGCATCTCATTTTTTTTTTTTTTTTTTACATCTCTAGAAATCAAAATTCTCTTTTTATACCGTTAATTGCCCAAGGAAATCACACATTAGTTTCGTCTCTCGGTGACACAAATTTCCAAACTCAGTCACTATCTGCAAATCCACGTCGCGACATATCCCATTAAGTTCACTGTATACCACTCGTCTCAATTCCTCTAAAACGACCTTTCATTACATATATTCTTACTCAACACTATTTCTAACCATCTCCCTCCATAATCCGTTATACATCTCAAGTTGCTACTATCCACATTCTTGCTTTCAATACTTTCATTCTCACGTTCCTTAAACTTGCATCATCCCTTGCCCACATTCACTTACATTTTCATTACTCAACATACAAACATGTCACTCATCTCGTCTCACAAAACATGCTCTATGCCTCAATTATTAAGTCTTACCAATCTCAATACATATAAATCATGTCCTCCCCACCGAACTCATACTCATCATAGGTGCCACTCTTTACACCACAAAATTGGGTAACTTACGCGTCAAGACCAACATACATGTAAAACAATGCATAAAGAAGCCAAATAACGCCTTTGAATTAAACATAATATGCAACGAAGTCAAAAGATAAGCATATGACCCAAAATAGGGGTCACTAGATCGAGTACAGGCCACTCGATCGAGTAAGGGACTTACTCGATCGAGTAGGTGAAGATCAGAAGCACGTAAAACAAATTACCAGGGACACTCGATCGAGTAACTGACGTACTCGATCGAGTACCCCCCTACTCGATCGAGTACCAAGGCTACTCGATCGAGTACCCTATTTCTCAAGATGTCCCAGTTTTTAAGTAAAACAGCCATAACTCACTCATTTCGTGGTCGCTTTGGGCGTGTGACCTATCGTTAGAATCGTAAAAGAACAAGCTATCACCTCCAATTGGAATCACATTAAAATCATTTACGCATCTCAAGTTATAACAGTTTAAAGACAACTTTGCTGTAATCAGACGACATAACTATTCGATTTTCTCTTTCAAACAACTTACACATCAACAAAGCGAATAAAAGCGACTCAATACTTGTAAAACCACTATCCCTAACCACGTGTTACGACCTACAAAAAGCCAAACAATAACATTTATCATGCACATAATTCATTTAACTTGCCAATCATGGCTTCCCACATGCTTTTATTCTATCACTTTTCGTAAACAAAATCACAAATACATGACATAAAGTCCCCTATTCACATGTTACTAGCATAATAACATTATAAAATAACTTTCATTATATAACATGCTTAATCATAAATCATATTATCATACAACGATTATTCATCTTTTTCCACTAATTCATCCATCATGCCACATATTTATCCACCACATTCGTTCAACATATTCACCCAACACATGTTCAATTCACACTCCCAACCTTCTGTACTTTTACTCAACACGACAACAACAACATGTATACTTACACATCGCTTTATATATATATATAGACAAAACACTTTTCCTTACATAATTATAACATGTCAAATTACATGTATCAATCATCATACTTTCATGCTTTACAATCAACCAACATACAATTTACGTCATTATCATCTTTCATTCATCAATTCATACAACATACTACTACATAGATACACACAGCACACAATAAGCACATAACGATCCCGACACATATCCCATGGTGACCGGTTCAAAATTGTAGGGCGAGTTCGCGACTTTAGGACGTCTCCCAAGTCTTTGCATTAGCTCCTACAACTTTTACCCCGGGTTCATTTCAATTGACTTCCTATGTTCATTAGGTTCATTGGTTACAGGTTTCAGGATCGTCGCTCTGATACCATTTGTAACACCCCCATATTCCAAGTGCCTTACCATGACCACTCAGGTATAAGGATGTCACCATCTCGGTTACCCGAGGCAATGATTATCATAAGACAATAAAGAAACATATTTAAATAATAATTAACGTTTAAAGTGATTACATGCCAAAAACCAAAACTGATAAAGAGATACAAGTTCTCCAAAACTATCTACTATCAAAAGACTATAAAACTATCAAACACAGCGGAAGACTTCTAAACTGCATCGTGGTGACTCCTCCCAGTTATCCCATACGCATCAGCTCATACCTGCTCAATAACTGCTCACCACCCCCGAATGGATCACCACAGTTTTTAAAACATTTAAACGGGGTCAGTACTAATCACACAATTCAATATAGATAACAACAATAAGACAAACAGACAGCTGAACTGTCACACACACACACACACCAATTCCCATCATCTCAATCCCGATCGTCCTTTGGACCAGCCCCGCGATGGGGGACCGCAGCCGTTCCCACCTAAGCCCCGCTCATCGTACGAGCGATAACCCTGTCCATTAATGTGCACATCCCCTTTCGTGGCGGGTTCCACGAAGGGCGAAACTAGGGCGTGAGATCACTCCCGCAAGTGACCCCACTCAGCCGAGAACGCATCTCGAGAACCATCAACAAACACAATCACAATCACAATCACAATCATCATATTAAACAACTAACTACAGCGCATCACCAATATCCCATTATGGGACTAATACCGAGTAGAAATCCTACCGGAAAGCACAACACGCAGACGGTATCTACAATTTGTATCAAACGGCTCCTCTACGAATTCTCCTCCTACCATACAACACATAGATGCTACCATTCAAATACTACTCATAAAAACCCCCAATTCCTAAATTAGGGTTTCATCAATCTTAACAAAACATTATATAAATTATATTAAAAGCTTACCCTCGACGCAAGGAATCCAACGACACGAACTACGATACGAACTGACCGTCTGAACTCCGGGAATTGTCAAGAACGCGATTAGGAAGAATAACTAGTTGCTTTCTCTCTTAAACAGGTTTTAGGTTTTGTAAAAAGTGATTTAAAACAATTACGAATATGTTTAAATACCTTAATCGCGTAATTAACAAAACCCGAGAAAACTCCCCCGTAAAACCGGACACTCGATCGAGTACCCAAGGTACTCGATCGAGTACCCCCCTACTCGATCGAGTGCCCCAGCTACTCGATCGAGTACCCAACAGGTCAGAAACTATTTTATTTCGCAAAACTCCCTTACTCGACAGAGTAAGGCCTACTCGATAGAGTACCCCAAGACTCATAAATACGGAGTATTACAAATAGTGTCATCACCTACATCTTCAAAAGCATTCGACTCATCATCATTCTCTTCATTATCTATAGACCCAACATTCAACTTGTCTACTTCCAACTCTTCCATCTAAAAAAACTCGGCAAACTCAGGATCATCAGTTAGCCTTTCGTATACCTCAACATCATCTTATTCAAAGCTATTCTCGTCCTCTAATGATTCCCCATGAAAAATCCAACGTGTATAGAATCGACTAAATCTCCACTTTTCTAGGTGTATTTTAACGTCCGGAAAAGCCATATACCTAATATTACCACATATTTCACAAGGACATGGAATACTAGAAGAACCTTTGAAATTGTTCGCAACGACTTCATAAAATTCAGCTAAACCATCCTTATAGTTGGGGTCACTCATATTTGCAGCAATCATCCAAGTTCGAGTCATTTTTCTACATTCGTAATATATAGGCAACTAATTCAGAAAATCCAATAATAGGCAAATAAATAAACGGAATTCAGGAAATCAATTAAGCTAACAAATTAGATAATACCCAACAAATTCACAAATTCAAAAATAATCGACATTCATAGGCCATAAAATTGAACAATCCTATATCTATATATAGCTCGAAAATATTAATAAGAAATAGTTAATAAACTAAGAAACATATATACCTGATTGATAAACACGATGAGGGAGAGAAGACGGTGACAAAAGGATGAGAGATGAAGACAAGAGAGAGACGATCGGGGAGGAATGGAGGATGATATTTGTGTAGCAGTATTAGCTTGTGTTTGTGTTTTGTAGCGTATAGCAGAATAAACCGATCTGTTGTTCTTTAGATCTTCATAACTTCAATAACAACGGTTATTGCGTCTACAACCGTTGTTTAAACTTAATAACAACGGGTTCTAATACAACCGTTGGAATTACTTTTCACTAATTTTGCGCCAAATTTTTAACAACGGTTATACTGTATTACAGAGTAAACTGTTGTTATTAGTTTTTATATTTACAACGGTT
Organism: Silene latifolia; assembly: GCF_048544455.1. Lineage (NCBI taxonomy): Eukaryota > Viridiplantae > Streptophyta > Magnoliopsida > Caryophyllales > Caryophyllaceae > Silene > Silene latifolia. The sequence goes on along the minus strand of NC_133526.1, from coordinate 75,526,648 downwards.
GTGCAAGTGTGACCCGTTGTTAAAACTAATAACAACGGTTAATAAAACATAACCGTTGTAATTAAGTTTAGTAAAATTTTGCACAAAGATAATTATCCATTCTACAACGTCTTTTGGTGATTTTCGTGAATAAGCGTTGTTAAAGGGCCGTTGTAGTTGCCTTGATTTGTAGTAGTGCACACACACAAAAAATGTTATTTAATGTATGAAAAGAGTTGAACTAAACTAAACTGAACTTGATAGAGCTGAACTGAATTGAAATAAGAGTTAATTTGTGAAGAGATGAACTGAATGAAATTGAACTGAAATGAATAGAACTGAACTGAAATAAAATAAGTTAAAATAATCAAAGTTAAAAAAAAAAGGGGGGGGGCCTTCGAAGGGATGACAATGGATATGATCCTAAAAATCCAAATTCGGTCCATATCTACAAGATCTGAAATTCTCATATTCATATCCGATCCGCAGGATCTGGACTGGATCAGGATCTATCCCATACCATTTTGATAGTAAAAGAAAACTCCCTATTATATTATGAAAATATTACTTTTTGGATTTTATTGCGACGTACAAAATATTTTTTCTCTATTAGATACAAATAATAAAGTTAAAATTTTAAAACATAAAAATAAGGTCTTATGAAATTACAATAACACTAAAAAAAGGATTTATTTTTAACCGAAAAATGTTAATCAGAAAAAATTATGATGGTGATTTATGAAAAAAATATTAAAAAAAACAAAGAATATAGTTTTACTATTTGTTTAACTTCACTAATTGTTCAAGAAAATGAAATAAAATTGGATTTAAGGGTAGGATCTATATCTCGACTATACGATCCATATCCATAACCTTATCCACTAAATCTAAAATAGTACGATTCATATCAAGTCCATAGAATCTAGATTCCAGAATCTGAACAGGATCTGAATTCTATTGTCATCCCCAAAATTTATCATATGATTGTCTATGTGTTTACAAATTCTCTCTTCAATTGTTCCAACAACTCATTGAAAGCCGAAAAGTGTTATCTATACAATATAGTTAAAAGGCAACTTAAAACATTTAATTTTTAATCCACTTGTAATTTTGCTATTCGTTAATAATAATTTACTTATATTAATTACTTGATTATCTAACTAGAAGTAATCTCTAAACACAATGTGTTACATGCTTATAAAAAAACAAAATAAAAAATATTAGTTGCAAACACAAAAAATAAATTAATATAAACCCTTTATTTTCCTCTCATAAATTTGCTATCAATCTACCTACTGTATTTATTTAACTTTTATTTCATTTATTTAATAGTTTGTCTTTTTGTTTTTCCTCACAATTATTATACTTTGTATTTATTTCTATACAATATAGTTAAAAGACAACTTAAAGCATTTCATTTTAATCCACGTGTAATTTTGCTATTGGTTAATAATATTTCACTTATATTAATTACTTGATTATCTAACTAGAGGTAATCTTTAAATACAATGTGTTACATGCTTATAAATAAAAACAAAATAAAAAATATTAGTTGCAAACACAAAAATAAATTAATATAAACTCTTTATTTTCCCCTCATAAATTTCCTATCAATCTACCTACTGTATTTATTTAACTTTTATTTCATTTATTTAATAGTTTGTCTTTTTGTTTTTCCTCACAATTATTATACTTTGTATTTATTTCTATACAATATAGTTAAAAGACAACTTAAAGCATTTAATTTTAATCCACGTGTAATTTTGATATTGGTTAATAATATTTCACTTATATTAATTACTTGATTATCTAACTAGAGGTAATCTCTAAATACAATGTGTTACATGCTTATAAATAAAAACAAAATAAAAAATATTAGTTGCAAACACAAAAATAAATTAATATAAACTCTTTATTTTCCTCTCATAAATTTGCTATCAATCTACCTACTATATTTATTTAACTTTTATTTCATTTATTTAATAGTTTGTCTTTTTGTTTTTCCTCACAATTATTATAATTTGTATTTATTTCTATACAACATAGTTAAAAGACAACTTAAAGCATTTAATTTTAATCCACGTGTAATTTTGCTATTGGTTAATAATAATTCACCTATATTAATTACTTGATTATTTAACTAGAGGTAATCTCTAAATACAATATGTTACATGCTTATAAATAAAAACAAAATTAAAACTATTAGTTGCAAACACAAAAAATAAATTAATATAAACTTTTTATTTTCTTCTCATAAATTTGTTATCAATCTACCTACTGTATTTATTTAACTTTTATTTCATTTATTTAATAGGTTGTCTTTTTGTTTTTCCTCACAATTATTATACTTTGTATTTATTTTACCATATTTTTTTTTTATCTCCCCCTTAGTTCATAATCCATTCTTCTTCTCTCAAATAAATTCTTGAAATTAATTAGATAATTTATTACAAAAATTTCCTTATATAAATATTACAACAATTCTATTTTTCATTTTAACCCAAAAAGTTGGTAGGTAAAGTATGCATATATAACCAAATGAGTTATTTAAATTTTTTATTCTTATTATGTTTTAAATTAATTAATAGTTATAATTTTATTTAGTTATTATTTTTGAGTTTGTATTGAAATTGCAGGAGGATGACATACTCATATATCAATCACATGGCATGGAATCTGGAAATAATGGTTATGGAACTTCTTTGCAATTTTCTTTTAACTTGAATATTTATTTATTTCGTTGGGTTTTTCATTTTTTAATTATTATTATGATGTATCGCAATATCAAATTGTATTATGAATCTCTAATTATTGGTGACATGTTACATTATATATTCTAACCCTTAGAATATATATTAATTAACAATTTTTTTTAAATTACAAAATTGCCGTACACCCTTTCGTGTACTTTATTTTGTTACCTTTTTTTTTTGGTGTAATGTGAAATATATTATAAATGATCAAAAACGGATTACATTAGTTCGTTCACCAAGCTATGACAATTAACCATTACAGCAAAGTTCATACACACAAACAAACTAAGACACTAGCTTGTCTGCATCCCTGTCAGTGTCCCTGGTAGCTGATATTTAGAGGTAGATAGCTGCTGCCTGCAACGCTGCTGTACCTCAGAAATTACATGTTTTAGCACAAAAGAAGGAGTGAACAACTTGGCTTCTAGCCTACACACATTCCGAGCATGCCACAGGTGGTACCAAAGAGCTGTGATGGCAGTGAACACAACCTGTTTCTTTAACAGTGATCTACTCCTCCAATTAACACTCCATTGTACCACATCTTGTACAGGAACAGTCATCCCAAGCCATAGCATTAGACTGTCCCAGCATATCTCCAAGATAATAAGAAAGAAGACAAACAAGCCGAATAACGCATTCATGAACAATACCGCAAAAAAAAAAAGAACAAAAACAATAAAACCCGTGTTTCTCACGGGTCACAAAACTAGTTGGGAGATGAAATATTAAGTAAGAATCTGAGAAAGATTTAAAGAGCAATTAAAGCCCTCAATACAATGAATATTTTATGAGGTATTTATTTCATGTATGCTCATAAATAATGATATTATAGAGTATAATTATTTAGACAATGTGCACAAATGAATACTATATATTAATTTCAGAAACCAAGGGACTTCAATGTAATTAAAGAAATCTATACAAATTAATTTTACTATATAGTTTAAATCGATAGCACCGTGTGATGGACCTGATAAAGGGACCTTAATGTAAATATTATATAGCTTTGGTTAAAAGTATAATATAAAGATGTCTTGATAAAGAATACTTATGGAAATTACATTAAATTAAAGTAATTAAATTTAGAGAACACAAGAATATAGTGATTTTCCTTAAAATTAACATGCCCCACTTATGGAATTAATTAGTATCATTATAGAATTATACATTAAATTAAATGTAGTAAAAGTAATAGTAGCAGCAACGAGATTAATAAAATTAGCGGTATTAATGTGGGAGTAGTGACAGTTATAATAATGATAGTGAGAGTAGTGAAAGTAACTACGAATGTAGTGAAAGTAACAGTGGTAACAATGAGAAAAAGTATAAACAATTAAATAACCAATCGACTCAAGGAAATAGTTTATTTATTTAAATATAGGCCGGCTAAAATTAACGGGAATAATGAATTTAACAGGAAAAAAAAATTGAGGAATTAGTAAAAGAAACAATAGTAACCACGGGAGTAGTGAACGTAATAATATTAAGAAAGAATGTCGTGAAAGTAATAATATTAATAGCGGGGTAGTGAATGTGTCTCATAATTTGAAAATAAATTTTACATTTCATCATAATTGCAAGATATGCCGTAAAAAATATATTACAAATAGTAAACGTGTGAGTTAGACAACTCCAACATAGTTTATTTCATTGAAAATAAAATTTAACGGTAAATAGAGGTAGCCCGGGCGAAGCCGAGCACCAAACCTAGTGTAATTAATTAAGAACGTCAAGTCCAAAAATCTTTTAAATCCAGAATTTTTATAGTTTTAAAGTTTAATAATATATACTCATCTATAAATATAAATAATAAGGCATGACAGCTAAGTACCCGTGGCAAGATACCTAATGCATACTATATTCAAAAGAGGCATCACCTTATTTCTTGCGTACCCTTAAAAAAAGTTAATAAAATTAAGACTCACAATTACTTCACAATTCAACCGCCTATAGAAATTACTCTTCATATAGGTAGTACGGATACTTCTCCTAACCAGTCGTCCTGTGTTCGATACTATGTCGGACACCGAAACTTGTCGGAGACATGCCTAAACGTGTCGGATACCCGATACCTATAACGAGGAATGAGATGTTGAAAGACTAAAAGTGATTAATTAGAACACTAGCATAGGAGCCTGTGCTACAGCACGGTAATTTAGCAGGGGGGTTTCTAGAGAAGTGTCGAATTAATATTATTTAAATAAATTGAATGTGAATTTAATTTAATGTTAAAATGTACTTGATATAACTAACATGAAAGGATACGAAAGTTTACTAACATGAAAGGAATTATATTTATTATTACCTAAAATAATATTGTATAGTGTATACAAAATTACCATTTTATTGTTCTTGATTTTCTGGAAGTTTCCGTCTATATCTATATATATATATATATATATATATATATATATATATATATATATATATATATATATATATATATATATATATATATATATATATATATATATATATATATATATATATATATAAAAGAGAGTTTTTTCGAGCGATTCTAGAGCGTCTATCCACATCATCAAAAATTAATTTAGGAAAGTTTCATAAATAATATTTTCCACATATAAAATAAAGTGGAGAATCTTTTAATTATTATAATATTTATATTTCCTATTTTATATTCATGAGAAGTTTCTAATTTTTATATAAAAACTTTGACATTTCATTTGGCAAAAAAATGTGGTTATAAAAATTATGAAAATAATATAGTTAGATTCGTGGTAAAAAATATTTTCATTACAGTATAGATTTCATATGATTTGCACATACGAGCATTAAAGATGGTGTACTTCTTTTAATATGTTATATGTCCCACATTAAAAAACAATGTTAGTATGGTGATTATTATACGTATAAATTATATAATTGTCTCACATCAAAAGATTAACATAAGGTGGGTGATCCTATGATTATAAATAGGAGTCATCATTGGAACCTATATACCAACCAAAAACCTTTTGAGTCTCTTAAGTATTGTTTTGGAGAGCTCTTAAGAGTTTATATCATTATCTTCACAGTATGATATATACATATTTTTTCTATATTATGTATTTTTTTTTTTGCAAGAAAAGCAAGCCATATATTCATCCTTAAAGGGAATAAAAGAGGCAATTTCTTACAAGTATAGCCAATAACTTAGATGCTACTCTAAGGATTAAGGTACTCTATAATCTCATGTTCATCACATTTTCCCAATACATGATATAGTCTAACACAAACAATATATTGTACTCGACGTAGCAAGTACTCAACTCTGTGCTCCACACCTCTGAAAATTCTGCAATTTCGTTCCTCCCATAAACTGTACACCAAGGTACTCAGACATCCCAAAAACCAGTTTTGTTTCCAATGTTTCTTAGCTCGCCTGCTGGAGATCCATGCTATTTCCTCACGTAGTTGATTTGATCGACCCAAAATGCGCATCCACTGCAAAAGTTTCAGCCAAATTGTTGCAGAGTAAGAACAGTTGAAGAATAGATGCTTGTGGGTTTCAAGTGCTGCTTTACAGAGCACACATCTGTTAACAAGGACCATGCCCTTCTTATTCAGTTGATCCACCGTAGCTAATTTCCTCTGCAAAGCCAGTGTCATGATGACACTGTGCTTAGGTAAGACAGCTCGTGTCCAAACCATCCTCCCCCATCTCACTTTCTCCTCTTTGTCTCTGATCTGGTCATAAACCAAAGACAAACAAAGCTTTCCTTTTTTAACACAAGATCGCAGAAATGTACTGGGACAGCCTACAAGTGCCATGTTTTTGAAGTAAATCATCCCTTACCTTGTGAATACTCTTCCAACTCTCAGCATGATAATTCTTAGGAATCATAGTCCAGAAGCTATCTGTCTTGATGTTATACAGATAGTTCCAAGCTGCCCAAGAGCTATCAGAATTCTGATCAATGTCCCAAATCCATTTACAAATCAGACATTTGTTCCATGCCAGTACTTCTTTAATATTGAAACCACCCTCATGCACCTTTGGTTTAGTGACCCAAGTGACCCAGCTTTTCATTACCATTTTCTTTGTGCCTTCATCTGTATTCCATAAGAAATTTCTACAGAATTTGGTAATCATTTTGATTACTCCTTTGGGAATCAACAAAGTAGAACACCAAAATTGCTCAAGGCCAAAAATAACTGTATTAAGCAGACTAATTTTCCCAGCATAGGAAAGAGTTTGAGTTGACCAGTGATGGAGAGTTTGCTGAACTTTAGTGAGCAGGTCAGCAAACATGGATTTATTGAGTTTTCCTTCATTTAGAGGTACACCTAGGTATCTGAAAGGGAAGGTCCCCTCCATATAACCAGTGTTCCTCAGAATTTCCTGCTTGACATCCTCCCTAACAACACCCATATAGATGTTGGTCTTCTCTGGATTTGCCTGTAGTCCTGAAACTTTTGCAAAGTAGTCCAAAGAGTGAGTTACAGCTGCAACAGAGGGAGTGTCTCCCCTAACAAGGATCATCAAATCATCAGCAAAAATCAAGTTATTCAAACCAAGTCTCCCACACTTTGGATGATAAGAAACCTGATTTCGTTTATGGATACCTCTGAGAATTCTTGAGAGAATTTCCATACTCATAACAAAGATAAAGGGAGAAAGAGGGCCCCCTTGTCTTAGACCACTTTTGCCTTTAAAAAAGCCCACATTGTCCCCATTAATTTTAAGGCTAAACCAAGTAGAGGTAAGGCATCCCATAATCCACCTGTGAAACTGAAGAGGAAACTTATAAATCTTCAGCATTTGGTCAATAAAACCCCATGGGAGTGAATCAAACGCTTTTTTGATGTCAACTTTGATGAGACATCTAGGGGAGACTCCTTGCTGTCCATATCCTTTTATCAGAGATTGAGTGAGCATTATGTTTTGGAATATACTTCTTCCTGCAACAAACGCTCCTTGTTCCTTTCCCACAAGGTGAGGCAGCAATGGTTTCAACCTGCCACAGAGAACTTTACTGATTGTTTTGTAGAAAACTGTGCAGCAAGCTATAGGCCGGTAGTCCACCACAGTATTCACCACAGATTTCTTAGGTATCACAGCCAGCAGAGTATGTTAGCTGCCTTAGACATCTTCTCCTTCTGAAAGAATTCCTGAATGGCTTTGCAGAAATCAGGTTGAATCATGTCCCAATTCTTTTTGAAGAACTGTGCAGAAAATCCATCTTGCCCTGGGCTTTTTGTTGAGTCAATTGAGAACAGTGCCTCCTTTATTTCAGTAATCTCAATAGGTTTACAGAGGTCACCCCATGAGTTGCTATCCACTGTAGGCCCTTCTAAGATATCATCAAGTGGGGAGATGGGACTGGTTTGACCCAGGAGCCACTGATAATAATCTACAAAGGCATTATTCACATCCTGAGTACCTTCTCTAACCCTGCCAGTTCTATCCTGTATCCTGCCCACAATGCTTTGATGCTTCCTAACAGCTATTCTAGAGAAGAAATAACTGTTTGGAGCATCATTATACTGTATATTATGCATTTTTGCTCTTTGCAGCAGAGAACTTCTTTCAGTTTTCCTGAGAAGAAGATATTGTGCTAGTAAATCTTTCTCACAAGCCAAGAGATTATCATCCAATGGCTAGACTGTACCTAAATCTTACATTCAGTCAGGCTTGCTCGTGCCTGTTTAACTCTCTTAGAGATATCAGAAAAGTGAGACTTGTGCAGGGTTATAAGGCTTCTTTTAACATTCTTCAATTTCCCAAATAGTCTGAACATAGCATTTCCCCTAACTGGACTAACCCAGGCCTGAGTTACAGCACTAGCATAATTAGGATGCTCTTCCCAGCAATTTAGATAACTAAATCTCTTTTTTGGTTTATATGCCTCCTGAATAGTCACCAATAGAGGAGAATGGTCAGAAATCCCTGAAGGTAAAATGTTCACTTGGGTCTGGGGATACTTAACCAACCAAAGAGGATTGGCTAGCACTCTGTCCAGTTTAGACCAGATTCTAGCATTAACTTCTCTTTTGTTAGTCCAAGTGTGCTCACACCCAAAGCTGTGCAGATCATCCAGCTGGCAGTCCAGAAGGCATTGATTAAAAGCCAAGATTTCTGCCAAAGAAGGTGGATTTGGTCCAACTCGTTCCTCCATTACCCTAACAATATTGAAGTCTCCCAAAATGATCCAATTAGTAACTCTGTGACTTAAACCCCTTAAATAATCCCATAATCTTTTCCTGACTCCAGCATCATTGCTTCCATATATAAAAGTAATGTGGATTGTTTGGTTAGATATACGATGAAGGAGCTCCAAATGTATCAGTTGATCATGAACATAAGATGAGAGTAGTGTAACCTTCCTTTTATTCAAGAAAACTCATAACCTACCATTGTAATGGTGGGAGTAATTATTTAAAACCTGATAAGAAGCAAAACTTCTATTAATTGCAGCAGCATTATTCTTCTTCACTCTAGTCTCCAACAAACCAAAAATATCAATATTATTAGCTAGTAAATAACCCCTAACTTCTTGCTGCTTTATTGGGTCATTAAAACCCCTAATATTCCAAGATGAGATTATCATTTCCTTGGGTCAGGTGGCTCCTCATCCAGAGTTACCACCAACTGTGTCATTAAAGCAACTTCCTCTTCCTGTAAAGCCTCAAAAGTATTCTGTATGGGAATGCTATCATTTAGTTGAGATGTCTCATTTAGTTCCACTCCACTGTTACTAACTTCAGTACCAACAGTACTCTTTTGACCTAGCTTATGGCTTCCTGAACCCTCCCCTTTATCATTAGCTGGAGAGCTCCCTCCTGAAGCAACAGAAGTAGAGCCTAGTCCCAGACATTCTGAGCTCTCAAGTGTTGTTTCAGAAGGTGTCTGCTCAGCCAACTTAAGAGGAATATGGCCTGGCACATAGCATTCTGAGTCCTGAGCAACTGTGGTATGAGTAGTGATGAGTCCGAATGGTCTATATTCCTGCGTCACTTTCTTTGCCAGCTCAGCTAATTTCTTATTGATCTTCGTGAATTTACAGTGCTCCTTTGTGTGGCCCAATTTTCTACAGAATGACGAGTAATGCGGCGACCATTCATATATGATTTCTCTTTGTGTTATGCCATGGAATGGAGAAGTGAGCTACAAAGTTGTAGGTAGTTCGTCTGCCACATTCACTTCAACCAAAACCCTGGCAAAGGATAGTTTAGATTTGAATGTAGTAGGTAAGTCAACAAATAATGGCTTACCAACCACGCTAGCCATCTTGCTCAGTACTTTCTCAGACCACATGAATGGATCCAAGTCTGGAAACAAAATCCAAGCAGGAACAATGGAAATTGAATCCATCTCCTTAGAGAAAGTAGGTGACCATTGCTTAAGAATTAGAGTGCTGGAACCCATATTCCATGGCCCCCCTTTCAAAATTTCATTCATGTCATGTGCAGATAGAAACCGAAAACTGTACCACCCTTTCTTATAATACTGGACTATGGGCCTGTCAATATTCTGCCAATACTTTTGAACAAATTCATCCACCTGTTTGAGTTTAGGCTTAGCACCCAGGAAGTTCCCCATAAGAGTATTCTGCCAGAATTTTATGCCATCCTCAATGTCCTCCTCCTCAATCTCTACAATTCCATTTTCAGCGCTTGTATCACAATAATGGAGACTCATCCCCTGTTTAGGTTTCGCAATGGTAGCCCATGGTTTAGAGAATCCAATACCAAGGTCCGTCGCAGGTGGTATGACCCCCGAGGTAGAGGGTACAGTAGTATCCAATTCAATTACAGAATTCTCAGTTACAGGTTTATCTAACAATCTAGTAAGATTAAGCAATTGTCCCACAGTTTCAGTATGGACCATACCTGAAGTATCTGTAGATGAGTTCACCACAGTTTCCTTTAAATTCTCCACAATATGGGTTTCGTCCTCCACAATTGGTTCTCCAGTTACTATATTATCATCTACTACGTTTTGTTTATTGCGGGCTCGTGTTTTTGCCATGAATTCAAGCTAAAAAAGAGAAAAAACGATGAAGTTTTAGGATTTTTAGGGTTTGCTCGGGGAGAAAGCTTCTATATTATGTATTATATTCAAGTGATGTTTATAATCTTTATATAAAAACTTATACATCACATTTGCCAAAAAAGTATTATAAGAAAAACGTGCGAATATTAATAAATAGTACTTCCTCCATTCAAGACCAAATACAACATCTATAAATATTATTAAAAGGCTAGCCTAAAAATGCCACGTAGACAATGCCACATGGGATGAAAAAAAGTCACGTACACAATAACAATGTGACTTGGCAAACTAATATGACATGGATTATCCAATTTATTATTATATTGCATTCATTTAAAACACTTATTCCCTTTAAAAATCCATCCATATTCCATTAACTTTAAATTTAATTAACTAAAAAAAACTACAATAAAAAAATACGCATTAATTATAAGTTAATAATTTCAAGATATTTCATATGGAATAGTATTATATGTATTCGAAATAAAAAAAAAAAAAACTTAATACATAAGAAATTAAGAACGGAGATGAATAAATGAAGTTGAAAAAAAAAAAAATGTATTGTCACTAATTCACTACTTTTTTTTAAAGGCAATAATTCATTATTGTTGCTACTATAACTTTGTTGTATATAGAAGATGTTTTACAGAACTACTTAATCGACAAATGAATATTAAAGATCATATAAAATATTTTTTTAGGAAAATATAAAATATATGGAAAAGAAAATATTTATTAAATTTAAGTAATTTACAAACAAATTCTGTAAATACTTAAGTGAAATTAAACACTAATAATGGAATTTTAAAAGGGTAGTAATACCGTGTATTTAGTTCATGAAATTATTTTACGTAAAGGATAAGGTTTTGGAAAATATAAAATATATGGAAAAGAAAATATTTATTTAATTTAAGTAATTTACAAACAAATTCTGTAAATACTTAAGTAAATATATACAATATAGTTAAAAGGTTAGATTAAAGCATTTAATTTAATTTCACATGGCATTAGCATTTAATATTTTATACCCCATTAATTTCTGTTTATTATTTAATTATTTATTAATTATTATTAGATTATTGGTTATTTGATATAATTCTTATAAAAAAAAAAAGAATGATTACTAGAAGTCCTTACAAAAATGTCATTACATATTATGTAATATACAAATAAAGAAAATCAAAAGACATCATTAATATTCTTAAATTAAATGTATATATTAAAGATTTGATGAGCTAAAAAAACCAAAAAAAGATGTAACTTACCAAAATTCACATAAAAGTTTCATAATTTACAATTATACATTTTAATTGAAATTTTTGGAAGAGAACATCGATGTTAGTGAACCGGTTAAATTTTTTTCATATTAACAGAGCTCATAAAATTAAAGTATACATTTATTTATTTCTTTAAAATCTATATAATATAATAAATAGTATAAAAAGGCTAACATTGAGTACATTTTTAAATGACATGTGATATAACCACATGATTTCAAGAAGTCATATTACAAGTTTCATCATCATAATTATTTTCTTTTATGTCCCCTAATATTTATTCTTACAATTAGAATTATATTAGAAAAAATTAAAGAAGACAATAAACTTTTTATCTTCTTCCACTTCAATACTTTATTCAGTTCACCACAAGTATTTAACCATACTTTTCATCTTCTTTCTCCATAACTCATTTCTCAAGTTTCTTTATAATGATTCATATTTTTAGTTTACCTTAAAACTTTGATGATATTATGACTTATTAATTACTACTTTTTTTTTCTTGAGATGATAATGTTTATTCCATGAGCACAACAATAGACATGCATTTTTATTATAGTTTTTTATCAACCTACAACTCATTCGTTTTTCTCATGTTCTCTTTTCCATTATAAGATTTTACTTATATTGGTCAAACTCATTTGATAATATTTTAAATATGCTCGGTATATCTTATGCAATTTTGTATTTCATGTACAATTGATTTTGGCATAATACTAATTTGTACAATTGATTGAATTTTCAGGACCATGACATACGTGGAGATCAATACGTGCAAATGACAATCGACAAGTATGTGGATTTTTTAAGAGGATGATGTTTCTCATTTTTTTTCCTTGGAATTGTTTTTCTTGGGGAGATTTTCCTATTTTAATTATTAATACAAAACTCATTTGATAATATTTTACATATACTCTGTATATCTTATGCAATTTTGTATTTCGTGTACAATTGATTTTGGCATAATACTAATTTGTACAATTGATTGAATTTTCAGGAGCATGACATACTTGGAGATCGATACGTGCAAATGACTATCGACAAATATGTGGATTTTTTAAGAGGTAACATGATGTTTCTCATTTTTTTTCTTAGAATTTCTTTTTTTGGGAGATTTTCTTATTTTAATTATTAATACATGACAATCGGTGAGTATAGAACACAATTTAAGAATTATCAATTTTTTTATTTCAGATATTAGTTCAATAACAGTTAACACGATAGTTGATGTTGGAGGATGTGTTCATATGGATGATCAAATCTGAAGGTCTTAAATGGAGTAATCACCATTATGAGGATGTATTTTTATGTCGTTGATCATTTTAATTGATATTAGCCTATCTATTTTTGTTCCAATAATTATGCTAAAGTTTTTAGTGTTGGAGCTTGTGTCCTCCACAAATTAGTGTGATAACATTTGTAAATCTCTTACAGGTTCACAAGGGTATACTTCGTATTTTAATCAGTTGATTAACGATTACCTAATAACGATTGGCTTGCTAGAAAGTTTGACGTTATTATCATACAGATGGCGGTGATCAACTGGTCCCTAAAGGTCACACCTATAGGATGTGTTTGAGAGATGTGGTTATGGAAATGTAATCACATTGATGCCTTATATGACTAAACAGTTAGTCAATGTGTTGATGAGACAATTATTTAATGAAGATTAAATAATATTAGTTGAGACGAATTAACTGTCAATTCGTAAATTGAATATAATAAGTTATATTTAATTAAATGTATGTAATGTTAGCTTGGACGAATTAATATGTTAATTCGTAATTAAATGTAATCGGTTATATTTAATATCAACAAGATGAATGTGTCATAGTGGTAATAGTGAGGGTACTCAAACCAAGAGGTTATGGGTTCGATCCTCACTAGATGACAATTTATATTTAACACATTTTTATATTTTTGGAATAACCGAAAATAAGAGAAATTAATTCTCCTAAATTCGGTAATGGGCCGAAAATTAGAAGAAGAAGAAATCTACCCTAATCTTCCATATACACGGTTTATAGGGGAGAAAAGGGAGATGATTCTAACCTAATTCATTTTTCCCATTTGCTTGCCTCTCATCAAAAACACAAAAACGATAAACCCTAATTTAATTTACTGAAATTTGGGGATCGATTCTAGCAACAAGTTAAGGGCATTTCTCATATCGTCTTGGGTGCAACTAATAGGCGAATATCATTGCGATATAGTTCTTAGGCCGAATTTTCTAGGACCGAAGGTTATTTCTTAATCCTTTACGATCTTGTTTATGCATTTTATTTTATGACTAGTAATTCATCATATTATAATTCGTTATAGTCCTTAAAATTAAAGGGATGCAAACAGATAAATCCCACAAGTGGTATCAGAGCCAAGGCCACGAATTTTATTTTGATGATTTTCATAAAATTGGATGTAAACAATTTTAGGGTTTCGAATAAAAAAAAAAAAAAAAAAAATTGCACGGCTGAATTTTTTTATGCGTAGAACAAAATTTTTCCAGCCGTGTTGTTGCGTTTTTTGTTGTTGTTTTATTTCCATTTGATTCTTTCATATTATTGTTTTAATCAGTTAAAGTTAATAATATGATAATTTGCAGATGTTTCGATTTAATAAATCGAGATGTAAATGGAAATCTGTTTTGCCGAATTGATAAAAATTTTGGGGCTGTTGTTTTTTTTTTTTTCAGCCGAGACATAAACAAAAATTAGGTTTTCTGTTTTTTTTGTTGTTTTTTCGGTTCATACAGCCGAGATATAAAAAAAAAAAAATTTGTTTCTGTTACTGTTCACGCTGGGCAGGTTTATTAAAAAAAAAAAATTGGTTTTTACAGAAAAACCGTGTTTGAAGAAGAAAAAAATAACGGGCTGTTTTGTTTTTGCTGTTTTGCCGAAAAAGAAAAAAAAGGCTTGTTTTTGTTTTTTTTTCTCTGTAATGTTGAGGGCATTAGTGAAGAAAAAAAATTTTTGTATTTTGTCTTCTTGTTTTTGGCCAATAATTATTAATTATACATTACATTTACAATGTATGATTAATTATTGTGAAGCGGTTCATAATTAAACGATACCTAATTATTTTAAAGCAGTTTAAAATATTGATGGATTAAATTCATATTATAAGTTTAATATGAATTAAGATTAAAATTAATATGATTAATTGAGGAATTATCACTTAATTTGTTAATTTAAATAGGTGGTTTGGATAAATTAATCAACATAATTAAGGAATTGTGTCATGTATGTTTAATTTATTTTTAGTTGATGCATTTTATTTTTGTTGAATGAATCGTTGAATGAATTTATTTACGTTTTTTTTTTTTTTTTTGCAATCGGTTGTAATTTGTAATACTTAGTGTGGCCTTAGTCAAATTATGTTTTCGTAATGAAGGAAACATGATTTTTTATGTAATTATGAGATCTCGAATCTCCTTTATTTTTCCTTTAGTTTTGGGTTTTGAAATTAGAATGTAATAAATAGGTTTATTATGTAAATTTATTTATTGTAATTTTCGAAGAAGACTAAAGATGGAGATTGGAGCTCACTCCCGCTACATGGATCAAGATGGAACATCGAGACAAGCTTCTTGGGTCCAATGATGGATTCCAAACTTGTATTTAATGTTCATTTTGATAGGATAGGCCACACTAGGACTTTATTATTGCTTTTACGTTTTTCATTCCTATTGCTTTTCATTCACATGATAGTTTATGCATCATATTCCGCCTAAAACCAAACCACCTACTACTAAAATGCATGAAAATTGACTCATATAGATTGTTTGTTAGTTTTCATGGACATACAGATGTCACATTTTTTTTAAGCCATCACCTTAGTTTATTCATTCTCGCATGCTAGATATTAGTTCACTTAAAATGAATTAAAATAAAGTTGATGGGATCTTCCTCTAAAACGGAAATTGAGATTAGTCTTTATAAGGGCAAACAACTATGAATCCTTTCTTCGTCGGTAGGCATAATATGACCCCTTCTACGTTGGGTAAGTAGTTTGTATTGACTTAGTTTATCTCAACATTATAGTCCGAAGAGTTTCTCGTGATTATGATGGACTAAAGATAGAATTTACAGAAATTTATCGACCAAGAATTCTAACGGTAGAATTAGCTAAAATGTTAGCTTATCAATTTACAGATAATTGAGTCTTGGGATCATTTATATAATTCTTGAGGAAAGTCAATTGTATAAATGTTTTCAGTCTTCGCGTTATGACACTATGTTGGACCATATAGCTTATATGTTTATGTTTTGATGATGTCAAGGTGTTTTACATTTTATATACTTGTTGCGTGTAATCGTTTGTTGAGTATCTTAGAAATAATTTATTACGAGCAACAAAGAGGATTGTGACAATTGCATGAGAAGTTCAAACCTTACTTCGTTCAAGATCAAACAATTCAAGATTCATTCAAGTATCATGTGAAGACGAAGTTCGTTTAAAGACTAAACAAGCTTGGATGATGACGTAGCCTATACTCGAAGATCTCCTTGAAGATTAGAATAGTATAGGTGATTATCTCATAATGGTAATCAAGAATGAGTTTCTTGATTAGTAAAGTTATAGCTTTAGCCTATAACCTTACTAGTTAAAGAGCTCAATGTTATAGCTCTTCTACTATAACATTGAAATCTTTGAGTTTTTTATACACGACTAATAAACATTTCGAAAATTGTTTT
Organism: Silene latifolia; assembly: GCF_048544455.1. Taxonomy (NCBI): domain Eukaryota; kingdom Viridiplantae; phylum Streptophyta; class Magnoliopsida; order Caryophyllales; family Caryophyllaceae; genus Silene; species Silene latifolia. Next base: position 75,509,943 of record NC_133526.1, on the reverse strand, counting down.
ATAATTGTTTAAAGTTTATCTTAAATGTTTTAATGAAAGTATTTATTTTATAAAGCCCGGTTTAGTGAGGATTCCGGTTTTGTGGTAAGCGTTAATTGGTGGTTATGATGGATCAACTTATGAGTTGGACCTTACTACTAATTAGGGTTTCCATATAGCCTCTCTTAAAACCTAAATTCTAACTATATATTAAGATTAGGGTTTGCATGATTCACGAGCTTATGAGCCGTGATATGTCGTGTTGCCTAAGAGATATTAGGTAAAGATTTTATTCTATAATAAGATCTTTACATATCTTATATATCTTACTTAATATATTTGTTTATGGTAAAAGATATTCTTGATTTAGGAAATCTTATCATAATCTTAGAATTTATAGTAAAGATAATATTTAGAAAGATTATATTCTATCTTTTAGAATATTCTTTATTATCTTTTAAGGCTTTTAGGAAAGAGATAATAAGAAGATATAATTTGTAATTATATCTTATTATTTCTATTTGTTAGGGTTTGTATAGAAACCGTGTAGCCTACCTCTTCCCTGCCTATAAATACTTTGCTATTTACAACATCTAAGAGAGAGACCTTAAGCATAAAAATTGTTTTCATATTTAAAAAGCAAACCGTGTGTTTTAAGCAGAAAAACCGATTTGCAATTTTGAAAGGTCGTGTGTTACAAAACTCGCATACTCGTTCTTCATTTATCGTTATAAGATAATAGTGCTTAGTTGATTTCTTAACTTGTTCATTAACGTGAACCTTTGTTAGAATCATTAGTGCTTTCTTATTAGCGTAAGTTAGTCACTCAAGTATTTAACGGTACTCATTGAGTTACAGCTAGAGTTAGTTGTACGAGTTGGGTTAGTAAATTTGTAATCCGTAGAAAGGTACTAAATTTATTAATCGAGAATAGTGGACGTAGGTTTCGACTTGTGAAACTGAACCACTTCAAAAATCCGTGTGTCTCTTCTTCTTTCGTTTGTTTCGTTTATTTTACTTACAATCGTTAGTTGATTAGTTAAAGTTTAACCAATAAACTTTAAATAATCAATTACATACGCACAATCGAAAAAGCTTTAAAAAGTTTTAAATCCTCAATTCACCCCCCCCCCCCCCCCTTCTTGAGTATTTTGGATCAATAGACTCTTCAATTGGTATCAGAGCCTCGTGCTCTTGATTGCCTAACCTCAAAGAGGCTGATCTATCTTGTTTTTCATTTATCTTATCCTTTTATATTGCGCTGCCTATCACGTGATAAATGGATTCCAAATATCTCAAGTGTCCCGTCTTTGATGGGAAGAATTACGGATTGTGGAAGAACATGATGACTCACTATGTGAAAGGACACGATTGGGAGTGCTGGAGGATTATTCAAAACGGACCACACAAAATTCTTGTGGCATCCGAGGAAGGCACTACCTATGAAAAGAAAGAAGAGGACTATGTCGAGGCCGACTACAAGAAGGCCGAGAAAAACTCCAAAGCAATAAGTCTTCTGCAGAACGGAATGACTTCCACTGAGTTTGATCGGTTCTCTTCATGCTCCACGGCCAAGGAGATATGGGATGGGCTCGAATTGGCTTATGAAGGTACTTCCATTGTTAGGAAGCACCGAATTGATTTGCTTATGCAAAAATATGAGCTATTCATCATGGAGCCTAATGAGTCTCTAGATAGTATGTCCGCAAGGTTTTCACATATAATAAATGAATTAAAAAACCTAGGTAGGAAATTCTGTACCGAGGACATTGCTAGAAAGGTTCTTAGGAGCCTTACTAAGAAGTGGCGTGCTAAGGTCACCGCAATGGAGGAATCACGAGATCTTGAAACCCTATCCTATCAAGAACTCATTGGTGCTCTCATGGCCCATGAAATTACTCTTAACAAAGACGACGCTGAACCAAGTCGCAATAAGAGTATGGCCTTAAAGAGCAAAGAAGTGGACTCTGACCTAGAGGATGAAACTGTCTTGTTTGCACGACGTTTTAAAAATAAGATTTTTCGAAATAAACAAACAAAATCATCCTATAACAACAATAACAACAAGTCATTCAACAAAAAGGTTAATGACTCAAAGTCGTCCTTCGCAAATAGAGGTTGCTTCAAGTGTGGAGAATCTGGTCATATGATCAAAGATTGTCCAACATGGGAGAAGATAAAGGACAAGACGAAACATGAGAAGACAAAGAGAGAATTCAAGCAAGTTATGATGGCTTCGTGTTGGGGAGACCTTGACTCAGAAGATGACGAGGAATCTGAAGACGACGAAGTTGGAAACCTTTGTCTCAGCAGTGTAAGGCTTGACCTAATCTCCGACAGTGACGATGAAAGCACAAATTCTCATTCAAACTATTGCTTTCTTGGAGAATCAGACGAAGACGACGATGAAGAGGTAAGTTATCTTGAGCTTAAGAAACGTGTTAGGAAATTGTCTAAAAGTGCTTTAATTGAGTTCTTTGAACAATCTCTTGATAAGTGTCACGAACAAGATTTGGAATTGAAAGATCTAAAGGAACAGATTCTCGAAATCTCGGAAGAGAATCATACTCTCAAGACTAAAGCTAAGAAGTTGAAATCTAAAGTTATAGCTGAGAAAGCTACAACATTAGATTCTACTATGGCTGAAAAGAAGGAATTAGAGTCCAAAGTTATAGCTAATGAAGCTATAACTTCCGACCTAAAGCTTAACATCAAGCACCTTCAAGCCAAAGTTATAGCTAATGAAGCTATAACTTTAGAACTTAGAAAAGTCAAAGAACTCTTGGAAACTAAGGTCACTTCTAATGAAAAAGTGATCTTGGATCAAAAGAAAGAGATAGATTCTCTTTTAAAGCAATTGAAAGAATCTAAGACCGATATGATCAATGTTAAGAAACACCACACCGATGTTGTGTTCATTCTTAACAAACAATTCCAAGACTTTCGTGACAACTTTAAAAAGGACAATGATGTAGATCACACGAAATGTCAAGAGGAAATTAAAACCCTAAAAGACCGACTTCTACATGCTATAAAGGTCCATGACAAGTGGGAAGGTAGCACAAAAGTCCTAAACTTCCTAACCGAACAATCTGACAATAATATAAAGATGGGGTTAGGACATGAGTGCTACAGCCGTAGAGATCACTCTAAATGCAAATCAACACCTTCGGATTTTGATTTTGGAAAAAGGAAGTATGCTAATCTTCCTGAATACTTGATTTGCAATTACTGTGGTCATACGGGTCACATCCAAATCAATTGTGTCAAAAAGGCTCATGATATAAGAAAGAATGCCGAACATCCCAAAACTGCTGACACAGTTGTCGAGGATAAGGAAACCCCCACTAACAAACCTGACGAAGAAAGAAATAATAAATTTCGTTGGTTCTATGACATGGCCTTTGACTACTCTAAGAAACCTAGCACTTCACAAAACCCTTGTCGACCTCAAGCCAGTAAACCTATTCACAAGGGAAGTAGTCAAGAAAGACCTAGAGAAATTCCTAGACATATAGAGAAAACTCTAACCCTAGAACTCCTCCCAAGTCAAATCAACCAAGGGTTAGAAAAATGATCATTAGACAAGTGTGGATTTGAAAGGATCTAGTTTATAGAGTAATTAATCATAAGGGACCCAACTTAGCTTGGGTACCTAAAAACTGTATCTAATCCATTATGCAGGAAGAAGTGAAAGAAAACAATCAATGGTATCTTGACAGTGGATGTTCAAGACACATGACCGGAGATAATAATCTATTTCTTTCACTCAAGCCCTTCAACGGAGGAAAAGTAACGTTCGGGGATAACAAAAAGGGAAAGGTTATTGGCGTTGGCAAAATCAGAATTTCTAAATCTCACGCAATAAGTGACGTTTACCTAGTGGATGGTCTAAAACATAATCTGCTAAGCATATCTCAACTATGCGACAAAGGTAACAAAGTAGTTTTTCATACTGATAGTTCTCGCATTATTATTGAAGGAACTAGCAACGTTATTCTTGAAGGCCACCGAAAAAGGAATGTTTATATGGTAGATTTAAATGCTGTGCCTACTAACTCCTTTTCGTGTATGAAAGTTACACTTGATGATCCTTGTTTATGGCATAAACGGTTTGGTCACATTAGTTCACTAACCTTGAACAAACTCAAAAAGTGGGACTTGGTTGAAGGATTACCTAAGATAAAGTTCGACCAAGAAAAGATGTGTGACACGTCTGCAAGGTGCAAACAAGTAAGATCATCGTTCAAACCTAAAAGAGTAGTAAGCACAAATCAAGCCTTGGAACTGGTACACATGGATTTATGTGGACCTATGAAGGTAAGGAGTAGAGGAGGATCCAGGTACGTCTTTGTTCTTATAGACGACTACTCGAGGTATGTATGGCCTATCTTCCTTCATTCAAAAGACGAGACTTTTGATGAATTTGATTGTCTTATGAAACGTGTTCAAAATAAATATAAGACTAATCTTGTATCTATTCGTACGGATCATGGCACCGAATTTGACAACCAAACTTTTATAGAATATTGTAGAGTTAATGGTGTAGGACATAACTTTTCTGCACCAAAAACTCCTCAACAAAACGGTGTTGTTGAACGTATGAATAGAACTTTAGAAGATATGGCACGTACAATGCTTTTGTGTAGTGGTTTACCTCGTAAATTTTGGGCTGAAGCCATTAGTACTTCTTGCTACATCCATAATCGTGCCATGATCCGACCTATCCTTAAGAAAACCCCCTACGAACTCCTTAGAGGTCGAAAACCTAATATCTCCCATCTTCGCTGTTTTGGGAGTAAATGTTTTGTACATAATAACGGTAAGAACCGTTTAACTAAATTCGACCCTAGGAGTGACGAAGCGATTTTTATAGGATATTCAGATCATAGCAAGGCTTACAAAGTCTTCAATAAGAGAACTCTTTGTATTGAAGAAAGTGTCCACGTTATCTTTGATGAAGATAACGTGTTCGATAAGCCTTTACAAGATGAGGAAGAAGACTTGGATGAACCCGACTTTCGTCTTTCAAGAGACGATCCCCCGGATTTGGAATTAGAGGATAATGAGATTGAGGGAATAAACGATGAACTTGATCGTTCCTCAAAAGATAAAAAGGAGAAAGGCAAAGTTATAGTTGATGATACTATAACATTGACTCAAGATAAGAACTCCCAAACCAATGTTATAGATGATGTTACTGTAACATTGAATTTAAATCAAGGTGTTGAGTCCGAAGTTATAATCGGCTCAAATACAACACCCGAATTGGATTCAGGGGGAACTCTCTCTAATTCCGAACCAAATGGAGTTGGGTCAAGCTCAAATAACGAGGAAGAACCAAGCACTTCGACGAAGTGGAAATACAAGAACTCACACCCCATGGACAATATTCTTGGAAATATTAAGAAGGGTGTTCAAACAAGACGTTCCTTGAACAATTTCTGCTCTTTCTACTCTTTTCTATCCATGATCGAACCAAAGAACATCAATGAAGCTCTTGCTGAATCAGATTGGATTATAGCTATGCAAGAAGAGCTACAACAGTTTGAAAGAAACAAGGTTTGGCATTTAGTTCCTAGACCAAAAGATCGTACAGTCATTGGAACTCGGTGGGTCTTCAGGAACAAATTAGATGATGCCGGAGTCATTGTCAGAAACAAAGCAAGATTGGTGGTTCAAGGGTATAATCAACAAGAAGGAATAGATTATGACGAGACTTTCGCACCTGTTGCTCGTCTTGAAGCTATTAGACTTCTGATAGCATTCGCCGCACACAAGGGAATGAAGCTCTTCCAGATGGACGTCAAGACGGCAGTTTTGAATGGATATTTACAAGAGGAAGTCTTCGTTGAACAACCCCCTGGTTTTAAGAATATCAAATTTGAGGATCACGTGTTCAAATTGGATAAAGCCCTATATGGATTAAAACAAGCACCTAGGGCTTGGTACGATCGATTATCTAAGTTTCTACTTGACAGTGGATTCAGTAGAGGATCCATCGACAAAACCCTATTTCTGAAAAATGAGGATTCTGACCTTCTGGTTGTTCAAATATACGTCGATGATATCATCTTTGGATCGACCAACCGAAGCCTATGCAAATATTTTTCTGAGTTGATGACTTCCGAGTTCGAGATGAGTATGATGGGAGAATTGAAAGTCTTCCTAAGTCTGCAAATACAACAAACAGATGAAGTCATTAAGATCCATCAACAGAAATATATCAAAGAGTTGATTCGGAAATTCGGAATGGAAAATTCACACGCTATGCCTACTCCAATGGTCGAAAACAAGAAATTGACATTGGATGAAAACGGTAAATCAGTTGATGAAACTACTTACCGTGGGATGATTGGGTCACTATTATATTTGACCGCAAGTAGACCCGATATTATGTCCAGCGTATGCGTTTGTGCGAGATATCAATCATCTCCCAAAGAATCGCATATGACGGCCGTAAAACGGATTTTACGTTATTTGATTGGGACGGCCAACTTATACCTATGGTATCCAATGGAGTGCAATTTTGATCTAGTCGGTTATTCAGATGCCGACTACGCAGGATGTTCTCTAGACAGAAAAAGCACGTCAGGTGTCGCCACGTTTGTCGGACCGTGTATCATCACGTGGGGTTCGAAGAAACAAAATTCGGTTGCTCTCTCAACTGCTGAAGCCGAATATATTGCTGCAGGACTGGTATGTACACAACTTTTATGGTTTAAGCAACAATTACGTGATTATGGTGTTGACGTAGGATGTATTCCTATTTTATGTGATAATACTAGTGCGATAATTATTTCTAAAAATCCCGCACAACATTCACGTACCAAACATATTGAAATAAGACACCATTTTATTAGAGACCATGTTGAGAAGGGGAATATAAAACTTGAATTTTGTAGTACTGAAAAACAATGGGCAGACATTTTGACAAAATCATTAGCTAGAGAACGATTTGAGACTTTACGGTTGGAAATTGGTTTAATCAGTGGTACCTAAGCTTCTATATTTGTTTAATCCTTTTATGACTGACTAGTTAAGTTAAGATTGTATGACTGTGTCCGTGTATTGCGTTGCATGAATAATTTCGTGTATAGAAATATTTTTATCATAAGATTCTATTTGCTATTTAGAAGTTAATTGAAATACAAACTTATTCTTTATCATATAAATAAAACACACCATATTTTTTATCTTTCCAAATCACAAAATCTCTCAAATAAGCTCACAAGTACACGGCTCATATTTCCTACATCAAGTCAATTTCCTAATTCATGTCTTATCACCATAAATTCCCATACTTATCACTTTCCTATTCCTAATTCAAGACACTTACCATATTTCACCTCCACTTGTTAACCCTAAACCTACACCTATATCTACCCTTGCGTGTTAACCGTCCACCCATCCCCCACTTGCTTACTTTCTTTCTTCTAAATTTTTACCATCATTACACCTCTCCTCCTTTACTCAAACTATCACCATCATCTCCTTTTTCAACAAATCACCATCATCATGCATCCATCTCATGCAAAAAATACCCGATCCTCAACCAGTCACCACCAAAACCGCCTCTTTCCTAACCAAACATCACCTTTACCACCACATGATCCTCATTCCATGAATCATCCTTCACCAAAACCAAACTCAAACTCGCCCCTGTTTCGTAGTCGGGACGAATCGGTATCCGAAGGCAAAAGACGACGTCTTTTCAAGGGTAAAAATAAAGTTGTTGTTGATGATAGTGAAGCTGTGGAGGAACCCGAGGTGATAGTTCGGAATGGTGTTGCTCGTACTCCGCTTAGGGATGCTTCAAAAGCCGCGGCCAAGGAAGGTTTGAATCGTGTTCGGCTTACTCATGATGAAAGCATCTTAGTTAATCGAGTTTTGAGGTATTCCATCCATGGTGGTCGGTACTATCCGAAATCTTGGTTGGTTAGTGTACCCGCTCTTGCCTTCTTTGTAAATTTTCTTGATTTTCAAGGGTGGAGTCACATAAGTCAGTTTTCGGGTCCTATTTACCCAGTTGAGGTGGTACAATTCTTTGCTAGTGTCTCAATCAAGAAAGGTGTCTTGCATGCGGTTGTTAATGGAGTCGATGTTACTGTCTCTGTTTCGGATTTTTGCTCTGCTTTTTCGGTTCCCGATGAAGGAATCGAATTAAATCCGAGTCTTGAGTGGTCTAATATTGTGAGTGAGAAGGAGTTGTTAGTAAAGAAGTATTTTGAGGAGATGACGGAGGGTGTCAATATCGTGGTTCGTCCTCTCTCGGGTAAGATCAAGTTCCTCTTGAATTTTTTGTGGAACACAGTGGTGCCGAGGAGAGGCGGCCGTGATAAGGTGTCGAGTTATGAAGCTATAATGGTTTATTCTTGGTTGGAAGGTCAGAAGGTGAAATTGGGTAGTGTTGTTTTGCATCGTATCATTCAGACTAGTCTTACGGTCACTAAGGATAAGTTGAGCACTACAATCGATTTGCCGTATGGTATGTGGATATCTCGTTTGTTGGAAATTAAGAGAGTGGTAGGGCCTGACAGTTACGGTGTTAGTGCTCGGGATTGTATGTGTGACAAGTTTATCAAGCTAATGGGTCTCGTTGTTGATGGACCCGAGTTGCTTCTTGCAAAGGATGTTGAGAAAGCCCCGGTGGATTCGGGTTTAGGAGCTATGGAGTCGAAGTTGGAGGGGTTTATGAGTGGTTTAATGGAGAAATTCGAGGAGCATTCGACTAATTTGGCTACGGCATTGTCACGGGTTGGACCATCTAGGTCTTTAGACTCGGGTTTGGATGCTAGTCGGGTGTACTCGTGGATGGAGGACGTAGACAAGAGGTTAGCGGGTTTTGAGAGGGAGTTGAAGGCTATTCGTAGGGAAGTGTTCCCACACGGTGATCGTCTCACTTTTCTTACGAGTCAGGGTGGTGCTTTGGTGATGCACGGGAAAGCGATGGCGGGTGATCAAGCTCTCACGTTAGAGGCCACAAAAGCTCTTTCTTTGAAAGTGCTTAATTTTGAAAGAAGCATTGGTACCCTTTCGCAGTTGGTTCGGAGCTCGTTTGACCGTCTGGATGCTTTGGAGCACCGCACTAGACCCGACTACGTGAACCCGTATAAGACCCGCAACATCTGATTTCCTCTCGTCCTACCCTCATTAGCCCTTACCTTAATTAGCTTTTCTTTTTATTTTTCTTCATGGTGTGTTAAACAAACTCTTATTCGACACATTTTGGCAATGCACTTGAGGTTATGGCCCAAGTGTTCTATTAGACATGTGTTCATTCGGCCCACTTTGGCTTTAAACATGTTTAATTCTTAGTTTGTATGCTAATTATCTTTTGGATGCTTCTAGTCTTGCATGTTATTATTATTTCTTATGACGTTTTTATCTCTTGTCTCGTATTATATTATTCTAGTCATTTTTGATTTGTTCTTAACTTTTCGATGATGTCAAGAGGGGGAAAGATCGTCTATGGTAAGCATCTACCTAAGCTTGCTCCTTGTCAAGACCAATTGTCTCTTAAAGTCCTTAAAGTTTCGGTTTTGAAAAATTGTCTTGATCTTGCGATAATCTTTATTATCAAGATAACGGTATTATATTGAGGGGGAACTTTTTAATTAGTCACAATTTTAGGAGACTTGCCATCATCAAAAGGGGGGAATTTGTTGGACCATATAGCTTATATGTTTATGTTTTGATGATGTCAAGGTGTTTTACATTTAATATACTTGTTGCGTGTAATCGTTTGTTGAGTATCTTAGAACTAATTTATTACGAGCAACAAAGAGGATTGTGACAATTGCATGAGAAGTTCAAACCTTCGTTCAAGATCAAACAATTCAAGATTCATTCAAGTATCATGTGAAGACGAAGTTCGTTTAAAGACTAAACAAGCTTGGATGATGACGTAGCCTATACTCGAAGATCTCCTTGAAGATTAGAATAGTATAGGTGATTATCTCATAATGGTAATCAAGAATGAGTTTCTTGATTAGTAAAGTTATAGCTTTGCAGCTATAACCTTACTAGTTAAAGAGCTCAATGTTATAGCTCTTCTACTATAACATTGAAATATTGAGTTTTTATACACGACTAATAAACATTTCGAAAATTGTTTTATAATTGTTTAAAGTTTATCTTAAATGTTTTAATGAAAGTATTTATTTTATAAAGCCCGGTTTAGTGAGGATTCCGGTTTTGTGGTAAGCGTTAATTGGTGGTTATGATGGATCAACTTATGAGTTGGACCTTACTACTAATTAGGGTTTCCATATAGCCTCTCTTAAAACCTAAATTCTAATTATATATTAAGATTAGGGTTTGCATGATTCACGAGCTTATGAGCCGTGATATGTTGTGTTGCCTAAGAGATATTAGGTAAAGATTTTATTCTATAATAAGATCTTTACATATCTTATATATCTTACTTAATATATTTGTTTATGATAAAAGATATTCTTGATTTAGGAAATCTTATCATAATCTTAGAATTTATAGTAAAGATAATATTTAGAAAGATTATATTCTATCTTTTAGAATATTCTTTATTATCTTTTAAGGCTTTTAGGAAAGAGATAATAAGAAGATATAATTTGTAATTATATCTTATTATTTCGGCTGTTAGGGTTTGTATAGAAACCGTGTAGCCTACCTCTTCCCTGCCTATAAATACTTTGCTATTTACAACATCTAAGAGAGAGACCTTAAGCATAAAAATTGTTTTCATATTTAAAAAGCAAACCGTGTGTTTTAAGCAGAAAAACCGATTTGCAATTTTGAAAGGTCGTGTGTTACAAAACTCGCATACTCGTTCTTCATTTATCGTTATAAGATAATAGTGCTTAGTTGATTTCTTAACTTGTTCATTAACGTGAACCTTTGTTAGAATCATTAGTGCTTTCTTATTAGCGTAAGTTAGTCACTCGAGTATTTAACGGTACTCATTGAGTTACAGCTAGAGTTAGTTGTACGAGTTGGGTTAGTAAATTTGTAATCCGTAGAAAGGTACTAAATTTATTAATCGAGAATAGTGGACGTAGGTTTCGACTTGTGAAACTGAACCACTTCAAAAATCCGTGTGTCTCTTCTTCTTTCTTTTGTTTCGTTTATTTTACTTACAATCGTTAGTTGATTAGTTAAAGTTTAACCAATAAACTTTAAATAATCAATTACATACGCACAATCGAAAAAGCTTAAAAAAGTTTTAAATCCTCAATTCACCCCCCCCCCCCCCTTGAGTATTTTGGATCAATAGACTCTTCACACTAGTTCATTAGACTTAAAATAAAATCGATGCACATGCTTATTATTTATTCTTCTTTTCGCAGTGTAGAACACGTTTATTTTACTGTTACAACAAAATGTCTGGAAATAACGCAATCCAAATGCCTAGTGCCACACTTGGACGCGAGTCCTGGCTGAAAATATTCATGGACCAAATAAATCAGTTCACACGTCTGAAAAACGACGGGTCCAACTTTCCGGACTGGGAGGTAGCACTACGGAATGCTGCCATTGCTGACGGTAAGCTCAGGTACTTAACTGAGCAAATACCGGTAAACCAGGCCCCAATGCAGGAGTCAGCGAGTCACTCGCTTATAGTGACTTCGTTATGGAAGCGGGTGCGATAAAGAACGTACTCATGTTTGCAATGGAAACCAATTTGCAGAGACGCTTCATTGCCCAAGGTGCGAACAAGATTTTCACCACGCTCACTAACGAGTTCTCAAAAGCACCTAGAATCGTTACATATGAGCATACCTGTCGCTTCTTTGATGCGAAACTCCAGAAGGGCCAACCGGTTAGCCCACACATTCTTCACATGATTGAGAATGTCGAGAAGCTGGAGGCACTTGATTGCAAAATCAGTGAGAGCATTGTCATTGACCGAATGCTTCATTCTCTTCATGATGGTTTTGCCCTTTTCAGGGCGAACTACTACATGAATGACTTGAAAAAGAGTCCTCATGAGCTACACTCCCTTCTCGTACAGACCGAGAAGGATATGAAATTGATTGGGAGCATGAAGCAGGATGTTCTCACGATTTCCAACAAGGGTAAAGGTAAGGGCAAGGCTCATGGCGACCTAGCTGTAGGTAAGCCAAAGTTTAAAAGCCAGGAAACGGTAAGAGTGGGCCCGGTGAGACTAGTGGCTCACAGGGCAAGGCAAAGAGCAAGGGCGGTGACATTGAGTACCACCATTGTCACAAGACTGGACATTGGAGGAGGAACTATCCCGTCTACCGTGAGGACATCAAAGCAGGCCGCATCGTTCCTGTTGGTATGTCATCTTATATTCATATGATAGAGATTAACCATGCAAGTTTCGGAACTTGGGTACTTGATACTGGTTGTGGTTCTCATCTGTGTAATCATTTGCATGGCCTAAAGAACATCATACCTCTCGAAAAATGTGATGTGGACCTGCGAGTCGGGAATGGAGCACGAGTTGCTGCTGTCTCGAAGGGAACATATGTAATCCAACTCCCTAGTGGTTTTGAGTTATTTTTAAATAACTATTACTATGTACCAAGTTTGTCTAAGAACATTATTTCTGTTTCCGTACTTGCTAAAGACGGTTTTGCATTTTCAATAAAGGATAATAGCTGTATTTTCTCTTTCAATGAAATGATTTATGGCAAAGCAGTTTCCATGAATGGAATTTTTCATCTTAGATCAAACCACGGAAGTATTACACATGAATAATAAGAAATTAAAGGTTGGTGACAAAGATCAAACCTATCTATGGCATTGTCGAATGGGACACATAAATGAGAAACGCGTGAAGAAACTCATCGATAATGGGACTATTCCCGCATTCGATTTTTCTACATATGGCACGTGTGAATCATGTCTCATAGGCAAAATGACTCGAATTTCCTTCAAAGGTGTTGGAATGCGCGCTAGTGACCTATTAGGACTCATACATACTGATGTTTGTGGACCTATGTCAATTACCGCTAGAGATGGCTATAGATTTTTTATCACTTTCACGGACGATTTGAGTAGATACGGATATGTCTACTTAATGAAGCATAAAAGTGAGTCCTTTGAGAAATTCAAGGAATACCAGAACAAGGTTGAGAACCAACTGGGTAGAAAGGTTAAAGCACTCTGTTCAGATCGGGGTGGTGAATATCTTTCAAATGAGTTTGATCAACACCTTAAAGACTGTGGAATCGTTTTGCAGTTAACTCCACCTGGAACACCTCAATTAAATGGTGTGACCGAATGGAGAAATCGAACCTTACTTGATATGGTTCGATCCATGATGAGTCACACGGTAGTGCCTGATTCATTATGAGGTTTTTCTCTTTTGTCAGCTGCTCTTATACTTAACCGAAGTCCGGCTAAAGCTGTCGACAAGACTCCATATGAAATGTGGAAGGGAACGGTCCCTAACTTGTCCTTTATTCGGGTTTGGGGCTGCGAGGCTTATGTCAAGTGGAGACACGAGGATAAGCTCGGCCCGCGATCGGTCAAGACAGACTTTATAGGTTATCCAAAAGGAACATTTGGTCATTACTTCTATTCGCCTACCGAACATCGAGTTTTGGTTGCGGCTAGTGCGGCGTTCTTAGAGAAAGAATTTCTCGAGAACAAGACAAGTAATAGAACCTTCGAGCTGTCGGAGATTCCAGAACCAACAACCGAGGAACAGATGGAGGAAGTTGTTCCTCCAAATGATGATACGGTTAATATTCCTGAGGAACCTAGGATGTCGGGTAGAGTCTCTCATCCTCCGGACAGATACATTGGTATGGTCGAGAAGAATGACGTTTTACTCCTAGAGAGTAATGAACCCGCTACCTATAAAGGTGCTATGACCTGTTCCGACTCAAAGCTATGGCTCGAAGCCATGCAATTCGAGATGGACTCCATGTATGAGAATGACATATGGGATCTAGTTGATTTACCTAATAAGGTAAAACCTCTACAGTGCAAATGGCTTTACAAAATAAAGCGTTCTGTAGACGCGCAACCAGATACCTATAAGGCACGACTAGTGGCAAAAGGTTTCACTCAAGTGCACGGATTGCATTATGATGAGATTTTTTCACCTGTAGTCATGCTATGTTCCATTCGGATAATCTTAGCGATTGCCGCTTTTCATGATTATGAAATTCGGCAAATAGATGTGAAACCCGCCTTCTTAAACGGTTATTTGGAGGAAGAGTTGTACATGGTGCAACCCGAAAGTTTCATAGATCCTGAACATCCTAAGAAAGTATGCAAGCTTAAGCGCTCCATTTATTGACTTAAGCAAGCTTCTCGGAGTTGGAATCATCGTTTCGACCAGGTGATAAAAGAATATGGTTTCACTCGATCGGTCAAAGAACTATGCTTATATATCAAGTCGAGTGGGAGCAAGATTGTATTCTTGATATTGTATGGTGTATGTCGATGACATACTCCTGATTGAGAATGACATTCCTCTCCTATCTTCGGTTAAAGAATGGTTGAAGAACCATTTCCAGATGAAAGATCTGGGTGAGGCACAGCGCATTTTGGGAATCCGTATCTACCGAGATAGATCACGACGGACGTTATCACTTAGTCAAGAGTCTTATTTGGATAAGATGTAACACCCCCATATTCAGAGGAGCCTTAACTAGGCCTTCCTTAGCATATAAGGGCGTTACCATCTCGGTTGCCCGAGGATAGTAATAATCAAATGTCGATAAAAGAACTGTTATATTATATTACAAGCGATTTAAACCAACAACGATATGAAAGATACAACTGAAAGACTACTCGCTATGACTATTGAACTTCGTGAAGACTCATCCCTGCCCGGACTCCAGCTATCAACAACATCAACACCTGCTAAGACCGACTGCTCACCATAAGGGATCACGGCAGACACATAACAAACAAACAACCACACAAGGTCAGTACTGAGATAAGATACGACGACAGCAACTACAATTATCAACACAAAACAATGCTAACAACCTCAAACACCGTCACGATAAACAACCCAACTCTATCACTGACTGTCTACTGGACCAAGCCTGCCAGTGGGGGACCGCAGCCGTTCCCACCAAATCCCCGCTCATCGTATCGAGCGACAACCCTGTCCATTAATGTGCACATCCCCTTCCGTGGCGGGGTCCACGAAGGGCGAAACTAGGGCGTGAAGCCACTCCCGTAAGTGACTCCACTCAGCCGAGAACGCATCTCGAGAACCAGAGACCACAACCACAATCACCATCACAATCGTCACCATACAATTATGACACCAAGCAATCACAAAACAATCACAACGACCAACACGCTAGACCATCTACAGAAACTGAGTAGGCGAACCTACCTTTAAGCAACTGCAACCAATCCATGCCAACATATGACATATCCAGCAATCAAGCAAAGCCTATAAGCACAACACAATCATCTATTACTACCAAGCAAACCCTAATTGTAAAGAACAAGGACACGGGTGATGATTATGACATACCTATAGGGAGAAACTCAGCAAAAGACCGCTACCCGACTCAAGTGACGCCCTCCTAAGGCACAAGGATCTTCAAAAAGGCTTCCATGGAGGTTTTGAGGTGAAGGGAAGGGAAGGAGGCGACTGAAGGATAGGAGGAAAGTGGCGGAAGTGATTTGCGGATTTAACAAAACGCGATATAAAACCCTCGCTGAAAACTCGGTACTCGATCGAGTACCCAACATACTCGATCGAGTGACCCCCTACTCGATCGAGTAACCTAGCTACTCGATCGAGTAGCCTCTACTCTATCGAGTACCACTCATGACACGCAACCCAAGATGGTTTTGGCACGCAATTCTAAGACTAATCCCGCTCCCAAGGTCAGTCAACGCTGGTCAAAGGGTCTCTAAAAAGGGCGGGTATTACAGTCTTCCCCCCTTAAAAAGAACTTCGTCCCCGAAGTTCAACTCACCTATCTCCCGCTCAAGACTCGGAAACAACACGACCTCACCAATCTTCCCGCTCAAACCATTACTCCTTGGAAATACCATCCCCCCCCCCCCCTCCCCCCGATGTCATCATCATCACCGTCTACACTTTATACCTATCGACTCTTACCACTATCAGGCAAGTATTACCACCGTTAATTGTCACTCTACATGTATGCATCAATTCTTATTAATGATTATGTATCAAACATCGACTTTGCCATATGAGCCAACACAAACAACCATCGCTCATCATATGACAACAATTTATCAACCCGAAACATGTCTCATATCAACCTCATACTGCACAATTAACACCACTGTGTTACTCAATTCATTCTATTACGACGCATCGCGCCGAGATAAGACTCTTTATGACGGTCCTTTACACTTTATTCTATCATTTCCACTTCAACGCATGAATTACTCCACAAACTGAGGTAACCAATTACACTTCATACAAGTAAAGTAACCAAGGTACTAGAAAATTTTGCAATTAAACAACAAAATTTTGCAATTAAACAACAAAACATTATAGGCAAACAAAACATAATTTCGAAATCAGCCTTTTATTTCGCGATAATTTTCGCGACATTACTCTTCCCCTCTAAAAAGGAACTTCGTCCCCGAAGTTCACCACCAAAATTACAACACATATTACCTATTATTTGCATCATAACATTAAATAAAACCATATTATTTGTTATGGACATTACTCACTAACTATATACTCATTAAATTAGAAATCCTACACAAACCTCCGGAATATCTAGTCACCGTCGACAACACATGTTAATATGGCATGCACAAGTGTACAAGAAGTTACAACTCCGATAAATAGATCGTAATAGGGCGTATGCAATATTAAAGTAACAAGAAACTATTACCGCTTCACTAATTGTGACAAATACGCTTATAAAACTTCAAACACGACTTCCAACATATGAAATTAATGGTTCTAAGGTGTTACTACGCACTAATAACCATATTAAACATCAAACTTGCAATTATAAAACAATTGAACATTTTTAATTTTCGAAAATCTCCTGTAACAGTGCTACTCGATCGAGTATGTAGCGGTACTCGATCGAGTGCCATGCTACTCGATCGAGTGCCATGCTACTCGATCGAGTGTCTTGGCTACTCGATCGAGTAGCCTACAGGTCAGAATGCTTTTTATCCCACCTTCCTGCAGCTACTCGATAGAGTACGGGGTACTCTGTCGAGTACCTACAGGCCAAGTTCCCCTATAAAACCTGTCATAAGGCAACATACACGCACATATTTGTTATATAAATCGAGTCGGGACGACTCCCCGACTTCTAACATCCTGCAACAAGTAAAAATATCAAATCCGGCCTTATGGCCAACAATACAAGTCCCAAAATCAAATACGCAACAAAGATAACTACTAAAGTCTAACAACACTACTAACCACTAATACCAACTACCATCAACAAAGATAAAACAAGGAGTATCACTCCTCTTGCTGCTGCTGCTCCACCATCACCTCATCATCTCCACCACCGCCAGAAGCACCTGCTCCCGATGACCCAATCCCCGCGTCCACTCCTGCTCCTGCACCCGGGCCCACGTACCATGGAGTCAAGCCACCGTAGGCAAAGGACTGAGGTGTCCCCCACGTCGACTGATCCACCCCGTAGGAATGGAAAACCCCTGTGTAGTCCCCAACTCCACTCCACCAAACCGGATGCGGTCCCTCGGTCCCAATCCCCTGAGCGTACGCCATCTCGTGCATGTTCCGGAGTGTCAAGGTAGATGACACTCTCTCCGCCAAGTAGCTGGATCGCGTCTCCGGGGTGTCGAGGTAAGGGTAGTACGGAAAAGGCTGCTGCTGCTGTGGTGCCACCGGCCGTGGCCTAGTCTTTGAGGTCCTCTCCTTCACTCGACGGGGCCCTCTCCCCAACCTAGGTCTCTCCACAGCCACGACCGACACATTCTCTCCCTTCTTCGGCTCTGGCATCACCTCGAGAATGGTGTCGTCGATGAGGTAAGTCTGCAGATGGCGGGGTCTATCATCATCCTCCTCCTCCTCCTCCTCATCATCGGAATCCACCGTCACTACCGTCGGCTCTAAGGGCTCCGTGGGTGGGAGGTGCTCAGGAGCTGGAATCTTCATCCAACTCACGCCCCACACCCTCCAAGCTAGGCTACCGTTGATACTGTCGTTTCGTACCAAAAATAAATACCTAAGTTACTACTGACAGAAGTCAGCGGTAAGTAGGGTCGATCTCCACAGGGAGGCTAAGTTGCTATCTATCTGTTTAATTCGGTCCGTCAGGGTGTCACAGAAATGGGGGTTTTGAATTGATTGTGAACTAACTAAACTACTGAAACTAAAGGCAAGAGAAGGGAATAAAGGAAATTAAAAAAAAAAAAAGAGAAAGGAAGTATGCTAGGAGTCGGTCTACCGTGGCAGCTATCAGATCTTATACTATCGGGAATACTAAGGCGATTAGACTATTGATAAGAAGAGCTATGGTCGTCACCTTTCGGTCCTTAAACCGCCCTAGAGCGTAAACAGCTTAACTTTCGCCCTCACTGCAATACCCTATTGTAATTAAGCAAGCCTTCCCTTCCAATCTTTCGATCTAGGTCGGGGTTAACTAAATTTATGGTCTCCTGCATGCATTCATTCGACCGGATAACAATTAAATTGCCTAATACAATTCCTATCGCAAGACTAATCTATTCAAGTCAATTAAAACATGTTGCTACCACGGCTTCCCTAATCCTAACATACTAGGGGAAATTAGCTACGCATGATTAAGTAAGGAAAATACATAATAAAGAAAGGAGGAAAAACAAACATTAAATAAAAAGAGGAAAGGAAGAGAAGGAATTACTGGAATTAGATCCGAAATTAAAGTAACAGTAGCAAAGTATCAGTAACAAAGTATATGGGATGATAAGAGAGGAGAAGCCCCCTCATTATGTCGACCTCCTATCCTATTTATAAGAAAAATAGGATTATTAACCTAATTGCGGAAAATAAAGCTTAAAAGCCCAGCCCGTCAAGGATTGTTGCTCGATCGAGCACTTAAGGCTCTCGATCGAGTGATATTCCTTAGCATTCCTTCCGATCGAGAACAATTCCTCTCGATCAAAGACTTCTTTCCCTTTAATCACTCGATCGAGAAGAAGTAGCTCTCGATCGAGCAAATGGGCTCTCGATCGAATAGAAATAGTTCTCGATCGAGCACTTCTCAGCGCGTAATTCCTGCTTCGCGCACTGAACTTCAAACGGCTGTCATTCCTTCGTTACTTGGACAAATAGGGCGTGGTTGGTGGCGTTGGAAAGCTAAGAGGATAGGCTTTCACCTCCAACTGGAATCACCTTAATAACTGTTGTAGAACTCGAGATATGGCTCTTACAAGCAGGAACTAGCAAATTGAAGCGCTCTCTTGGCTCGCCTAATTTCCTTACTCCAATGCGCATCTCAAAATAGTACTTTCCAAGCTCCGACTCAACTCATCTCCTAAATGCATGCGTAGGGACATGTTTTAGGCTTGATTCCGCATCTCTAAGCTCATTCCTGCAATTAATACAAGAACTTCCAAAGTATGCAATTCGGGGCATATTCGTAGCATAAAACCACGATAAAAGCATAGAAATACGTGCATAAAATAGGCTAAAAAGGCTATATAAAATGCACGTATCAACCGTCGGCCAAAGTCCTCAACCATTTCAGGTCGAGATAGTAGTCACGGTCTATGGTGGGCACCGGGGTAACTAGAGGCACGTACTTCGAAGAAGCCTCGAAAGAGGTTAGCTTTTCAGCTAACCGAGTGGCGATGGCGCCACAACTCAAGTATCGGGAAGAGGCAATAGCCATCAAGGCAAGGGCAGCACAAACCATAGAAGGAGCATTAAAGACCACTTTCCTGGTCCGCTCCGGGTTCAAGTAGGACATCAGAAGTAACACCTCATGGTTGTTCAGCTTACTGATATCCGGTCGATCATAAAGGAGGTTCGAGAGAGAACGGAGAAAGATCCTCAATGTGACATGCTGAACGTCATTAATCAGCATGTTACTCGAGGTAGGAGCTGGTTTCCCGGTTAGACAAGGCATTAGGCGGCATACACCGCACTCAGCAGGGATGTCGGTGATAGAGTCCTTGGGAGGCTTGGCCAACCCAAGGTGAGAAGTAAATTGGTCCATAGAAAGCAAGAAACTAGTGTTCATCAATCGAAACTCAACGGTCTGGCCAGCGGGGTCGTAGATAAAGGAGCTCATGAACTCCAAGGTAAGAAAAGGATAAGTGTGTTTCCTCAGCCTATACAACCCAAGAAGACCCAAAGTCTCAAATATGTGACGGACATCCGTCTCTATCTCCAATTCCTCCAACAAAGTAGTGTCTATACACCTCGTAGGTCTCATTTTGCGTTTTTGTTAGGCTACAAAACGCTCTCTCTGCTTGAAATCAACAAAAACGACTGAAGGGTACTCTGGAACTGCGGGTACCACAGGTCCACTCCCTTCCCCCATCTCAGGTGGATTACCCCTCCCCCGTTTATTTTGGCGAGTTCCTAGGTTTAGTCTCGGCATCTGTTTCGGCATATGATCAAACAAACTTGTATAAACATGCAAACATATACTTCACGTAATTCGGTCTTTACATGCTCAGCTAAGTACACCAATTTCACCAACAAATTCGACATGTGAAACACATAATTCATGTCATTAACTTTGAACACTTAGCTAGGTACACACATTCACCAGCAGTTTTCCCAAATTTGATATATATAAACTCGGTTTACAGCTACTCATAAGCCACAGTTGTGAAGAATTTATCATGGTGATTGTACATGCTCAACAAATTCGGATACCCTAGCATGCTTCTAAGGTTGTTCCATACAAACTCCTATTCACATGTAAGGCATACTTACTAACTCATGAAAAAGAATAACTTATAATATATCATCATCACCTTCCATTTTATGACCAACAACTCAACTAAAATTTTCAGACGGTCTTTACAGCTGTGATAATTTGGGCATATTTTCATCAATTATCATCTCTATTATCATATTGAAGTTCAATCTTCACTTAAACAGTCATATACCACACCAAATTCCAAATTATAAATCACGAATTTCCATTTGAGGCACTTTTAAGACGGAGTTTTAAGACAACTTTCTAAGGTAAAAATCATCAAAATCCATCCTTCAATATGATATAAACAATACATAGGACTCAATTCCATCATCTAATCATTGTAAAACAATCAAAAATCAATTTCAATTTAGCAAACCCTAGAAATTTCGGTTTCAATTTTGCAATTTCAAATCTAATTTACAACAATTAATCACCAACAAACATGGAAAGAAGGCATGTGAATCATATTTCAACTATTAAAAGCAACAACCTACCCATGTGAATCGAAAATTTCAGATTATTTCACCATTCTAACACATTCAAAACAATAATTCATGTAAATTAGGAAGAAAAGCATACCTTAATCGAGTATCAAAGCAAAGAAACGAAATTAAACAAGGAAAACAACCCCCAGAATCACCACTAACCAAAGAGTATGAGAGATTTGGAGAGGATATTGAGAGGAAACAAGCTTTAGGGCTCGAAATATAGAGGATGAATGGGAAGAAATAGAAAGAATAGGGGTTTTATGAAACCCGTAGGATTCACTGTACAGTAACCTACTCGATCGAGTGCCTAGGGTACTCGATCGAGTACCACCCTACTCGATCGAGTAGGAGCTAATTCGTCGAGTATCTGCAGGAATTTTTCCCACATTCCGACATCATAGCTTCCTAACTAGATCGAGTGAGGTCTACTCGGCCTAGTAAGCACTCGCACTCGGTCAAGTATAGTTAAGTACTTGGTCATAAATACTAAGTAACTTGAAGATTCCTGCAAAACAACATTGCGTGTCGATTCCAAACTAAGTTCGGAATTCGGCACGAATTATCACACTCCATCACGGATTACAACCATTACTCACGCAAAACGTAATTCTTCAACGAATAAGGTGTACGTCACATTACGCTATACAAGTTACTCAACTCGGTTTACCTGCTACCGAATCTTCTATAAACATAATCACGCCATCATATTACACTTAAACTTACCTTGCTTGTTACTACTAAACTTGTGTTCACTTCAATTTGAAGCATATAATTAACATCAATTCTTTCTTTCACTTATCATATAAATACATACTTTTCAAAACAAATTATTCTATCATGTCTGACATTCCATCATAAGCAATTCATCTTGCACGGATCAAATATTACGCAGCGGAAAAATTTCAACCAACAAATTAGGCATAAACGCATTACTATATGCTATGTCTCGAATTTATAACTCAACTATACTATAACTATCATCATAGTAATTACGGTAGGATTTATAAACTCGCGTGTGACTTCCTTCATCATTAACTTATAGCAAACACTCACATGTTCACTCTTCA
Organism: Silene latifolia; assembly: GCF_048544455.1. Taxonomy (NCBI): domain Eukaryota; kingdom Viridiplantae; phylum Streptophyta; class Magnoliopsida; order Caryophyllales; family Caryophyllaceae; genus Silene; species Silene latifolia. The sequence continues at coordinate 75,487,584 of NC_133526.1, read as the reverse complement.
TGTCACGACATTCAATTCCACCTTTTCACGCATCTCTATTACGTAAACTTTCGTCACATACCTCATAACCATCGTATAATCTCACTAATCATTCCAAAAACTCCACTAATTTCACCAACGATTACCATACGCGGCCCAAATACCACTATCACACCCCTATTAACTCTAACAAAGACTTAACCGGAGGTAGCTCCGGCACAATTAGCATACATATCACACATAGACACACGGACTCCACATTCCCGTACCATGTGACTGGCTTAAGTGTCATGGGGCCAAGATTTTGAAATGAGGGCGCCTACTCACCCAAAACCTAGCATCAGCTGGGGCTCCCATTATACATACACCAGGTTCATTTTATTAGACTCGCTACGTTCATTAAATTCGTTTGTTACAGGTTCCAAAATCGTCGCTCTGATACCACTTTGTAACACCCCCATATTCAGAGGAGCCTTAACTAGGCCTTCCTTAGCATATAAGGGCGTTACCATCTCGGTTGCCCGAGGATAGTAATAATCAAATGTCGATAAAAGAACTGTTATATTATATTACAAGCGATTTAAACCAACAAACGATATGAAAGATACAACTGAAAGACTACTCGCTATGACTATTGAACTTCGTGAAGACTCATCCCTGCCCGGACTCCAGCTATCAACAACATCAACACCTGTTAAGACCGACTGCTCACCATAAGGGATCACGGCAGACACATAACAAACAAACAACCACACAAGGTCAGTACTGAGATAAGATACGACGACAGCAACTACAATTATCAACACAAAACAATGCTAACAACCTCAAACACCGTCACGATAACCAACCCAACTCTATCACTGACTGTCTACTGGACCAGCCCTGCTAGTGGGGGACCGCAGCCGTTCCCACCAAATCCCCGCTCATCGTATCGAGCGACAACCCTATCCATTAATGTGCACATCCCCTTCCGTGGCGGGTTCCACGAAGGGCGAAACTAGGGCGTGAAGCCACTCCCGTAAGTTACTCCACTTAGCCGAGAACGCATCTCGAGAACCAGAGACCACAACCACAATCACCATCACAATCATCACCATACAATTACGACACTAAGCAATCACAAAACAATCACAACGACCGACACGCTAGACCATCTACAGAAACTGAGTAGGCGAACCTACCTTTAAGCAACTGCAACCAATCCATTGTAGGGTTAGATCCGTATAAAACCCTTTCTTTATAGGATTATAACGCAAAATTCATATGTAATTTTAGTCATAAAACAAAATAACAAGGAATCGATAAAGATTAGAAATAACCTTCGGTCCTAGTGCAAAAGGCAATGAGAGATCAAATTAGACCTCCTCCTAAACGATGCACCCAAGATAGTCCGAGATATGCCCTTGTGCTAGATCAAATCCTCTAATTGCCTTTGCAATATTGAGAGGATAGTTTTTGTGAGTTGTGTTGGATGTGAGATCCGAGTTCTGAGAGGCACAATTCCCAAAACCCTAAAATTTTAGCAAAAGTGAATTTTTGTTTGACAAAGAGGAGAAGCTCTCCTTTTGTCCTTGTGTGTCTCGGCCAAACCGAGTGAGAGGAGCCCATTTGGGCTTTTCATTTTCTCTTCACTTAAATTTGTGGTCCGGTCCATAGCTTACTAAATGTATACGACGCGGTTTCATTATAAACTGTTATCGGTTATCGGAAATTAAGGCATCAACTAATAATACGGGTTAGTTGAATTATTAATACATGGCCGACAAAACAGTATTGTATAATTATATTCAATATACATTTAATTTAAATATAAAACGCTTATATTTAAATTTACGAATTAACTGGTTAATTCGCCTTTAGCTCATGATATTTAATCCGTATTAAATATAATATCTCACGATCATATTTTGACTAATTATTAGTCAAATAACTCAGACTAACTGGTTAGTCAAATTTGGCATCTACATGACTGTATTTTCATACCGTCACATCACTCAAGCCGTATCCTATAGGTGTGACTTTTAGGGACCAGTTGATCACCGCCATCTGTATGACAATAACGTCAAACTTATCTAGCAAGCCAACCGTTATTGATAAACGTGGATCAACTGATTATGATACAAAGTATACCCTTTGATCCTTTTAGAGGTTTGTAAGTCCTTGCACTAACTGTTAAGGACACCAACCCCAACAAGCTCCCACTTGTCCGTACAAGTGTATGTGCAATGACGTTATCCGCACTAACTGGAGGACACAAGCTCCAACAAACTCCCACTTGTTCGTACAAGTGTATGTGCAATAACCGATTCTCATATTCATTTAAAATTTCTCCCACTCAATGTAAAACAATTTGCAGATCTGGATCCACAAAGGTCGTATTTTACAATCGATCTGTATCTAGAGTGGTTTCCCCGACTAGAGAGTAACTTTTGCGATAAAACGAATGTATCCGAGCATGGCCATGCATTTCGATTCTGACTCCTCGAGTGGCCCTGAAAAATATCGAGTACGATAAAGGCTGAATATTTCCTTCAACTCGACTCCTTCCGATCTAAGCACAGCATGAAATGACCAGAAAAAAAATCTACTTGGCCCCCCATTACGGATGACCGTGAGAAAGAAACCAAAGTCACCCAAAATCTGCCTTAGTCTCAAGAGACGGTCGATAGTCAAAAGAATCGACTCTTAGGATCACCATGGAAGTCCTATCCACGACCGGGCAACGAATGTTATAAAACATTTAGGACTCCACGTCGATGTCACAATAGTGTCCTACGAAATATCCGTATAAATCGCCTCTGTGATTGGTCGGTCAACTTTGTTGACTTATGGCTAGTTGAACCCACCATCAACCAATGTCACAAAATAATTGCCGAGTTATCGGCTCATGTGGGCAATTAAGGACTGAAAAAAATATAATGTTCGTTCAGTTCACTTTGTGGTGTTCAAAATTTGTCGTACAAATCCACATGAAAAACAAAATATATATAAAATATCAAAACGATGATGTTGTATAGAGTACAAAAGCGAATGAATCTAATCCATAAAAGAGTACTACAACTTAGGAACACATTTAATTCCCATGGAATTAACGTGCCCTTCATGCTTATCTTGTCGTAATGCTTTAGTGAGAGGATCTGCTATGTTATCATCGTAGCAATCTTTTTTCTATCACTCTTTGTCTTTTGCTCCACGTAATCCGGATTAGATGAGCTTTCCGTTGTACATGTCTAGACTTGTTGCTAGACTTTGGCTCCTTAGCTTGGAAGATGGCACCACTATTGTCGCAATAGATGGTGATCGGGTCATTCGAACCTGGGCACTACGGATAGCCCATGTAAGAATTGACGCATCCATATCGCTTCCTTTGTAGCTTCAGACGCGGCATAGTACTCGGACTCGGTCGTAGAATCTGCTGTAACAGTTTGTTTGAACTCTTCCGTGATGACTGCAGCGCCATTAAGAGTAAAAACGAATCCGGCGAGATTTCGAGTCATCACGATCCGTTTGGAAGCTAGCATCTGCGTAAGAAGGTTGCGCATAGCTTTTGTTCGCCTCCATAAGTCAAAGCCCAATCTTTAGTCCTCCGTAGGTACTTAAGAATGTTCTTGACAGCCAACCAATGTGATTCACCTGGATCTTTGTTGGAATCGACTTGTCATACTCAATGCATATGCCACGTCGGGACGTGTGCATATCATGGCATACATGATAGATCCTATTGCCGAGGCATAAGGTATCCGTGCCATGCGCTCTTTCTCTTCCGGTGTCTCGGTGCCGAGACTTGCTCAAATGCACCCCGGAGACATAGGAAGGAACCCTTTCTTGGAGTTAGTCATCTTTGAATCTCTCTAGGACTTTGTCTATGTAAGACTCTGATCGAGAGATAGCATCCGTCGTGATCTATCTCGATAGATACGGATGCCTAGAATTCTTTGTGCCTCTCCCAGATCTTTCATCTGGAAATGGTTTTTCAACCATACTTTCACCGAAGTTAAGAGAGGTATGTCATTCCCAATCAGGAGTATGTCGTCAACATACAATATTAGGAAGACAATCTTGCTCCCACTCGACTTGATATATAAACATGGTTCCTCGACTGATCGAGTGAATCCATTTTCTTTTATCACTTGGTCGAAGCGATGATTCCAACTCCTTGATGCTTGCTTAAGTCCATAAATGGAACGCTTTAGCTTGCACACTTTCTTAGGATGTTCTGGATCGATGAAACCTTCGGGTTGTACCATGTACAACTCTTCCTCCAAAAAGCCGTTTAAGAAGGCGGTTTTCACGTCCATTTGCCAAATTTCATAGTCATGAAAAGCGGCAATCGCTAAGATAATCCGAATGGAACGCAGCATGACTACGGGTGCAAAAATATCATCGTAGTGCAAACCTGGCACTTGGGTGAAACCTTTAGCCACTAGTCGTGCTTTGTAGATATCTTGTTGACCTTCCACAGAATGCTTTATCTTGTAAAGCCATTTGCATTGAAGGGGACGAACCTTAGCAGGTAAGTCAACAAGATCCCACACGTTGTTCTCATACATGGAGTCCATCTCGGATTGCATGGCCTCAAGCCATAGCTTTGAGTCAGAACTAGTCATGGCACCTTTATAGGTTGCGGGTTCACTACTCGTTAAGAGTAGAACGTCATCTATGTCATGTTCCTCGACCATACCAATGTATCTGTCCGGGGGAATAGAGACTCTTCCCGACCTCCTAGGTTCCTCAGGAATATTCACCGCAGCCGGGATTGAAGGAATCGGTTCCTCCAATGGTTGCTCGGTGTTTGGTTCTGGAATCTCCGACAGGTCGAAGGTTCTATCACTCTTTGCATTCTCGAGAAATTCTTTCTCTAAGAATGTCGCACTAGCCGCAACAAAAACGCGTTGTTCGGTTGGCGAATAGAAGTAATGACCAAGTGTTCCTTTAGGATAACCTATAAAGTATGTCTTGACCGATCGCGGGCCGAGCTTATCCTCGTGTCTCCACTTGACATAAGCCTCGCAGCCCCAAACCCGTATAAAGGACAAGTTGGGGACCGTTCCCTTCCATAGTTCATATGGAGTCTTGTCAACAGCTTTAGACGGACTTCGGTTAAGTATTAGAGCGGCTGACAAAAGAGCATAACCCCATAATGAATCAGGTAAAACCGTGTGACTCATCATGGATCGAACCATATCAAGTAGTGTTCGATTTCTCCGTTCGGACACACCATTGGTGAGGTGTTCCGGTGGAGTTAAGCGTAGGGCGATCCCACAGTCTTTAAGGTGTTGATCAAACTCGTGAGAAAGATACTCGCCACCACGATCTGAACGTAGTGTTTTTATCTTTCTACCAAGTAGGTTTTGTACCCTATTTTGGTATTCTTTGAATTTCTCAAAGGATTCACTTTTGTGCTTCATTAAGTAGACATAGCCATATCTACTTAAATCATCCGTGAAAGTGATGAAATACCTATAGCCTTCTCGTGCGGTGATTGACATAGGACCACATACATCCGTGTGTATTAGCCCTAATAGGTCTAATCGGCGGCGCATTCCAACACCTTTGAAGGAAATACGAGTCATCTTACCGATGAGACATGATTCACACGTGCCAAATGATTGAAAATCAAAGGCCGAGATAGCTCCATTTTTGATGAGCTGTTTTACGCGTTTCTCATTAATGTGTCCCATACGGCAGTGCCATAGATACGTTTGATCTTTGTCACCAACCTTTAACTTTTTATTCATTACGTGTAATATTTCCGTGGTCGGATCTAAAACATAAATTCCGTTCATGGAGCGCCTTGCCAGTAAATCATATCGTGTAATGAGAAAATGCAAGTATTATTTTCTATTACAAATGAAAAACCAAGTTTGTCAAGTGCGTAAACCGAAATAATGTTTTTCGAAAGACTAGGAACATAATAGCAATCATATAATGATAACTCAAATCCGCTAGGAAGCTGGATCACATATGTCCCCTTTGAGATGGCAGCTACTCTTGCTCCATTCCCAACACGCAGGTCCACCTCACCCTTTACGAGGGGTTCGATGTTTCGGAGCCCCTGCACATGATTACACAGATGAGAACCACAACCAGTATCTAGTACCCAAGTTCCGTAACTTGCATGGTTAATCTCAATCATATGAATAAAAGTAGAAGAAGAAGACATACCAACCGGTTTAACACGACCTGCTTTTAAGTCCTCATGATAAACAGGACATGTGCGTCTCCAATGCCCGATCATGTGGCGGTGATGGCATTCCATGTTATCTTTCTTGCTCTTTGTCGCGCCCGATGAGTTACTCGACTCACCAGGACCACTCTTACCCGAGCCCGACTTCTTGAACTTCGCCTTACCTCTTGCTAGGTTTGCACGAGCTTTGCCCTTACCCTTTCCTTTATTTGACACAACGAGAACATCTTGTTTCATGCTCCCACTGAACTTCATGTCCTTCTCGGTGTGTACGAGGAGGGAGTGCAGTTCATGGGGAGTCTTCTTCAGATCATTCATATAGTAATTCGCTCTAAATTGCGAATAACCATCGTGGAGTGAGTGAAGAATGCGGTCGATAACAATGTTCTCGCTGATGTTTCTTGTTAAAGGTCTCCAGTTTCTCGACATTCTCAATCATGCCGAGAATGTGTGGGCTAACCGGTTGGCCCTTCCGGAGTCTCGCATCAAAGAAGCGAGTGGTATGCTCATAGGTCACGATTCTCGGTGCTTTCGAGAATTCCTTAGTGAGCGTGGTGAAAATCTTGTTTGCACCATGGGCTATGAAGCGTTTCGGCAAATTGGGTTCCATTGCAAAAATGAGTACGTTTTTAATCGCACCCGCTTCCATACAGAAATCATTAAACTTGGTGATTTCAGCGGCTCTAGCCGTGGGACCTGGGTTTGCCGGGATGGGCTCTAAGAGATATTTGAGCTTCCGTCGGCGGCAGCATTCCGTAATGCCGCCTCCCGGTCCGCGAAGTTTGATCCATCATTCTTGATCGAGTAGCGATTCATCCGATTCATGAAGATCCGAAGCCAGGACTCACGGTCCAATGTGGCACTTGGCATTGGGTTATCGGTAGAACCAGCCATTTGTTATTAAGCGGTTTAAAAGTTCGTGATCTACACTGAAAAAGAAAGAAAAACAAAACGAAATAAGCAACTCATCGAGGTGATTTAAGTCTATTTAAAATTCATTTTAACATGTAGACTCAAAGCACTTGCATAATTGATCTCCCTCAAGAATGATACAAGTGATCCCAAGACTCAATTTCTGTAAATTGATAAGCCAACTGTTTAGCTAATTCTTCCGGAAGAACTCTTGGTCGATAGATTTCTGTAAATCCTATCTATAGTCCACCATAGTCACAGGATCGTACGAGTGACCATAGTGTTGAGATAAAATAGGTCAATCAGTTCCAACTTACCCGACGTAGAAGGGGTCATATTATGCCTACCGACGAAGAAGGGACTCATTGGAGTTTGACCTATAAAGACCGTTCTCAATTTTAGTTTATACGAGGAAGATCCCATCAACAAAATTATAATTCATTTTAAGTGAACGAATAACTAGCGTCTGTCGTGAATGAATTTATTTGGATGATGGCTTAAAACGTGTGACATGAGAATGTCAATGAAAACTAACTCGTGACCTCTATATGTGTCAGTTTTCATGCAATAAATAGGTGGTTTGGTATTTAGGCGGAATATGATGCATACTATCGTTACAATAAAATAAACAAAATGAATGCGATACGTAAATAAAAATCCTAGTGTGGCCTATCCTAGTAAAAAGAACAAAATACAACTTTGGAATCCACCGTTGGACCCGAAAGCTTGTCTTGGTGTTCCATCTTTGTCCATGTAGCGGGAGTGAGCTCCGGTCTCCATCTTTAGTCTTCTCAAAAATTACAATTAAAATTTACAAATATAAACCTATTTACATTCTAAATAAAAACTGTAATTAAAAGAAATAAAAATGGAGATACGAGATCTCAAAATACAACCAAGACCGTGTTCCATCATTACGGTAACACGTTCTACTAAGGCCACACTAAGTTACAACCGTTTGCAAAATAATTAAATACGTAATTAAAAGGCATTCAAAACATTCAAAATATAAACAAGAACGATAAATAAAATGCATCAACTAAAAATAAAATTATTCGTGACATAATTCCGTAATTATGTTTAATTTTTATCCAAACCACCAAAGATAATTAAAATTACATGACAAAACCGCTTCAGTCAAGTTAATTTTAATCCGAGATAATCCGTTACAATAAATCATGTTAATGTAACTTTATTTTACGTGGGTGAACCGTTTCACTAATCAAGCGAGAGCATAAAAAAACGTTTTATGCATAAAAAGGGGCCGAAAAAAACAAAAAAAAATTTTTTTTTTTTTTTTTTTTTCTTCTGTACTGTTGACGTGAACAGTACCAGGGGCCAAAAAAAATTTTTTTTTTTTTATTTTAGCAGGAAATGCCGAGAGCCTTTAAGGCCAAAAACAAAATTTACACGGCTCAAATCGTGAGCAACTTAAGATCAAAACAAAACGGTTTGATTAAAACACAATTGCAATTTACTCTAATCCGGATTAAAATAAAAAAACAATTGACATGTTCTTCACATTTTGTTGTAATTATCGATTAAAACAACAAATCGCTAAGAACAACACCAAAACAAGAGATCGAACGATCTAGCAAAATGTGTGGCACGCAAAACGATGCAAGAACGAAAACAATAAAAACAGGCCGTGAACAAGAGGCCACACGGTTTTCAATAAAATTTTCGAACCAAAAATTGTACCACACGAAATTTTATGCAATGATTTTAACCGATCTTTAACATATAGCGATGAATATCGATTACATAGACAATATGCAAAGATCAAAATTAAAACAAGACAATCAACACCGTGTAAACTAGACACGGTTTCCAACAAACACAAAAAAACGCAGCAATATAAAAATTGCCGAGACAAAAAAATTGTGCCGAGTAAAAAAAAATTGCAGCCGAGACAATTTTTTTGAACAAAATCATCGATTCAAATATCGTTTGATGAAAATCACATAGAAAAATTTGCGTGGCCTCGCTCTGATACCACTTGTAGGGTTAGATCCGTATAAAACCCTTTCTTTATAGGATTATAACGCAAAATTCATATGTAATTTTAGTCATAAAACAAAATAACAAGGAATCGATAAAGATTAGAAATAACCTTCGGTCCTAGTGCAAAAGGCAATGAGAGATCAAATTAGACCTCCTCCTAAACGATGCACCCAAGATAGTCCGAGATATGCCCTTGTGCTAGATCAAATCCTCTAATTGCCTTTGCAATATTGAGAGGATAGTTTTTGTGAGTTGTGTTGGATGTGAGATCCGAGTTCTGAGAGGCACAATTCCCAAAACCCTAAAATTTTAGCAAAAGTGAATTTTTGTTTGACAAAGAGGAGAAGCTCTCCTTTTGTCCTTGTGTGTCTCGGCCAAACCGAGTGAGAGGAGCCCATTTGGGCTTTTCATTTTCTCTTCACTTAAATTTGCGGTCCGGTCCATAGCTTACTAAATGTATACGACGCGGTTTCATTATAAACTGTTATCGGTTATCGGAAATTAAGGCATCAACTAATAATACGGGTTAGTTGAATTATTAATACATGTCCGACAAAACAGTATTGTATAATTATATTCAATATACATTTAATTTAAATATAAAACGCTTATATTTAAATTTACGAATTAACTGGTTAATTCGCCTTTAGCTCATGATATTTAATCCGTATTAAATATAATATCTCACCATCATATTTTGACTAATTATTAGTCAAATAACTCAGACTAACTGGTTAGTCAAATTTGGCATCTACATGACTGTATTTTCATACCGTCACATCACTCAAGACGTATCCTATAGGTGTGACTTTTAGGGACCAGTTGATCACCGCCATCTGTATGACAATAACGTCAAACTTATCTAGCAAGCCAACCGTTATTGATAAACGTGGATCAACTGATTATGATACAAAGTATACCCTTTGATCCTTTTAGAGGTTTGTAAGTCCTTGCACTAACTGTTAAGGACACCAACCCCAACATCCATGCCAACATATGGCATATCCAGCAATCAAGAAAAGCCTATAAGCACAACACAATCATCTATTACTACCAAGCAAACCCTAATTGTAAAGAACAAGGACACGGGTGGTGATTATGACATACCTATAGGGAGAAACTCAGCAAAAGACCGCTACCCGACTCAAGTGACGCCCTCCTAAGGCACAAGGATCTTCAAAAAGGCTTCCATGGAGGTTTTGAGGTGAAGGGAAGGGAAGGAGGCGACTGAAGGATAGGAAGAAAGTGGCGGAAGTGATTTGCGGATTTAACAAAACGCGATATAAAACCCTCGCTGAAAACTCGGTACTCGATCGAGTACCCAACATACTCGATCGAGTGACCCCCTACTCGATCGAGTAACCTAGCTACTCGATCGAGTAGCCTCTACTCTATCGAGTACCACTCATGACACGCAACCCAAGATGGTTTTGGAACGCAATTCTAAGACTAATCCCGCTCCCAAGGTCAGTCAACGCTGGTCAAAGGGTCTCTAAAAAGGGCGGATATTACATAAGATTCTTGAGAAGTTCAGCATGACCAACTCCAAGAAGGGGAACCTTCCAATGACGTCTGGGATGCAGTTGAGCAAGTCTCAGTCACCCATGACGCCTGAAGGGATTGAGCGCATGAGTCGTGTTCCTTATACATCAGCAATAGGATCAATCATGTATGCCATGATATGCACACGTCCAGACGTGGCATATGCATTGAGTATGACGAGTCGGTACCAAAAGAATCCAGGTGAAACACACTGGATAGCTGTTAAAAATATCCTTAAGTACCTACGGAGGACTAAGGATAGGGTATAGACTTATGGAGGCGATTCTAAGCTATGTGCAATCGGTTACGCATATGCTAGCTTCCAAACGGATCGAGATTATTCAAAATCTCAGTCAGGATTCGTCTTCACTCTTAATGGTGTTGCGGTCAGCTGGAAGAGTTCCAAACAGAGTGTTGTAGCAGATTCTACCACTGAATCCGAGTACTATGCTTCTTCGGAAGCAGCTAAGGAAGCGATATGGATGCGTCAATTCTTACAAGGACTTACGATAATTCCTAGTTCGAATGACCCGATCACCATATATTGTGACAATAGAGGTGCCATCTTCCAGGCTAAGGAGCCTAAGTCTAGCAACAAATCTAGACATGTACATCGGAAAGCTCACCTGATCCGTGATTATGTGGAGCAAGAAGAGATAGTGATTGACAAGATTGTGACGGATGATAACATCGCAGACCCTCTCACTAAACCGTTGAATTTTGATAAGCATGAAGGGCACGTTATTTCCATGGGAATTAAACGTGTTCCTGAGTTGTAGTAGTTGATTATGAATTTGATATATTATCTTTTTCATATACTATTTATAACTTCATCGTTTTATTATAATATTTTGTTTTTCATGTGGATTGTACTGACAACTTTGAACGCCACAAAGTGAATTGAATTACATCATATTTGTTTGGTCTGTAATCGCCCATGTGAGCTGATAACTCCGGCTATTATATTGTGCAGTCGATTGATGGTGGGTTCAACGAGCCATAAGTCAAACTGTTGACTGATCGATCACAAATGCGAGATTATAACGATACCTCGTAGGACAAATTTTTGTGACAACGTAATGGGGTCCTATATGTTTAAAAACATTCAGTGCCAGATCGTGGATAAGACATCCATTGTGTTCCTAGAGTCGATTCTTTTGACTATCGACTGTCTCTTGAGATTAAGGCAGTTTTTGGGTGACTTTGGTTTCTTTCTCACGGTATGCCGTAACTGGAGGCAAAGTAGATTTTTTCTGGGTCATTTCATATTGTGCTTACATCTGCAGGATTCGAGTTGAGGAAAATATCCAACCCTTATCAGGTATAGTTATTTCTCATGGCCACTCGAGGAGTTGTAACTGAAATGTATGGCCATGCTCGAATGATGATTCGTTTATCAGTTAAGTTACTCTCTAGTCGGGGAAACCACTCTTGATAATGATCGCTTGTAAAATACGACCTTTGTGAATACGGATTTGCAAATTGTTTTACATTGAGTGGGAGAAATTTTAGGATATGAGAATCGGTTATCACACATACACTTGTGAGGACAAGTGGGAGTTTGTTGGAGCTTGTGTCCTCCACAAATTAGTGTGATAACATTTGTAAATCTCTTACAGGTTCACAAGGGTATACTTCGTATTTTAATCAGTTGATTAACGATTACCTAATAACGGTTGGCTTGCTAGAAAGTTTGACGTTATTACCATACAGATGGCGGTGATCAACTGGTCCCTAAAGGTCACACCTATAGAATGTGTTTGAGAGATGTGGTTATGGAAATGTAATCACATTGATGCCTTATATGACTAAACAGTTAGTCAATGTGTTGATGAGACAATTATTTAATGAAGATTAAATAATATTAGTTGAGACGAATTAACTGTCAATTCGTAAATTGAATATAATAAGTTATATTTAATTAAATGTATGTAATGTTAGCTTGGACAAATTAATATGTTAATTCGTAATTAAATGTAATCGGTTATATTTAATATCAACAAGATGAATGTGTCATAGTGGTAATAGTCAGGGTACTCAAACCAAGAGGTTATGAGTTCGATCCTCACTAGATGACAATTTATATTTAACACATTTTTACATTTTTGGAATAACCGAAAATAAGAGAAATTAATTCTCCTAAATTCGGTAATGGGCCGAAAATTAGAAGAAGAAGAAATCTACCCTAATCTTCCATATACACGGTTTATAGGGGAGAAAAGGGAGATGATTCTAACCTAATTCATTTTTCCCATTTGCTTGCCTTTCATCAAAAACACAAAAACGATAAACCCTAATTTAATTTACTGAAATTTGGGGATCGATTCTAGCAACAAGTTAAGGGCATTTCTCATATCGTCTTGGGTGCAACTAATAGGCGAATATCATTGCGATATTGTTCTTAGGTCGAATTTGCTAGGACCGAAGGTTATTTCTTAATCCTTTACGATCTTGTTTATGCATTTTATTTTATGACTAGTAATTCATCATATTATAATTCGTTATAGTCCTTAAAATTAAAGGGATGCATACAGATAAATCCCACATTTAGCCTATTAGTTATTCTTGGCCTTTTAGTTATAGTGATAGTATCGACACAATATTGTCGGATAATTCTTACAAGAGAAAAAAAAACCATCAAATGATAATTAAATTTGAAATGGAGAGATACGTATTCAATGTATTCAATTACTATATTAGTCTTACTTCGTTCACTTTGTTAGGCTATTTTTCTTTTAGCTATTGAAGGACAAAAACTTGACCGCCTTTGGTAAATTGGGGGTTAAGAAACTCCTCAATCTCCGGAGCACCAATATCTTGAAGTTACATAATACATAACCCATGTATAAGTATTAATCATTGATTTCTATATAAAAAAAACTTATGTCTATATACATGTAAATAGACTATTTAATTTGAGTATGATGAATTGAGAATGCAAATCATTACTGAATTTACGAGTTAGCATAAATCATGAATCGTCAGAGCAATGAGCAACGTCATCCGTTCAACATATACATTCAAAAAAACTCTCTATTTAATGCCTAAATCCCATTAATTTACTAGGTTGTTAATAGAGGAGAAGAAGTGTTACTCATGATTAGATTTTTTTTTTGTATCTTTTACAAAGACCCACATTTTAACGACAAATACAATGCCTCTATTCACTACTAATCTCATATTATTATTATTGTTTATATTACCGTGTTATTCTGTTCAATCTAATAATTTACATCCTATTTTATCGTCTGCAATGTTTTCAAATCAAAATATATTTTATACAAGTAGTATTAATAAAAAAAGGAAATTTGTATAGAACCCGTGATTTTTCACGGGTTTCAAAACTAGTTTTCATTTACACACTTGCCAAGACAACAATAACAACGTAAATATCTTTAAGTTTACATTATAAAAAATTTAAAGTTTGATATTCTCATTGTACTTTATAGGCGAATCAAATAAGATTCCACATGACCATATTTTGTCTTACATATTGCAAAGAATCGTAAATATTCTATTCGTTCATGAATAGTGTAAAAAAAAGGAATGTTGTATTTGGTCTTGAATCGAGGGAGTATAGTATTTGCTCATTATTATTAACCTGGGTTAGATGTCGAATTATGTGCGAAAAAGATGGTGTATTTCTAAGTATGTTATTTGTCCCACGTTGAAAAATATGTTGGTGTGGTGAATATATTACTTATAAATAATAGAATTGTCCCACATCGAAAGTTTAGCATAAGGTGGGTGATCATATGATTATAAATAGAAGGCATCCTTAGAACCCAAATACAAACCCAAAACCTTCTGAGTCTCTTAAGCATTGTCTTGGAGAGCTCTTAAGAGTTTATCTCATTAACTCCACGATATGATATATATATTTTTTATATTATGTCCAAGTGGTGTTTATAATTTTTATATAAAAACTTATACATCTCATTTCGCAAAAAAGTAACATAATTTTTTTTTTTGAAAAATTATATAATTAGATTCATGGTAAATAAATGCTAGCATTAGAATATAGTATCATATTGTTTGCACATATTTTAATTACGATAAGAAGTTACAAAAAAATGTATTATACAAATATAAATAAATAGTACTCCTATAGTATTTGCTTATTATTATTAAACTGGGTTAGATGTCGAATTAGGTGTGAAAAAGATGGTGTATTTCTAAGTATATTGTTTGTCCCACATTGAAAAATAATGTTAGTGTGGTAAATATACTACATATAAATAGTTGAATTGTCCCACATTAGAAGATTATCATGAGGTGAGGTATCACATGATTATAAATATGAGTCATAACTTAGGGGTATCAATCCAAAATTTTTTGAATCGCTTAATATATTACTATATTAGTGATATTATAATGTTTATTTTAAGACAATCGATAGTATAATAACTTTATTTAAGACAAAGTCATAATTAAAAAATAAAATGGGTGCTAAATATACATAAATTTGTTTGTGTCATATAATGATAATCTCTGCACTAAAATAGAAAATTTATGAATTATAATACAATCAAGTGTTGCATAAAAAGATCTTAAATCCACAAACAAATCAATAATGAGCTTTTTTACATTGATAAATAGTAGAATTAATTTTTTTTAACTTTCAAATATAGGTAATTATTATCCCTCATTACATTTGAGTAACTAAAATACATCATAATTTTTAACCCTTAATCAAAATCGCACCAGAAAAAGGAATTATTTTACATTTGTTTATACATTCTATTGCTCTCTCAATTACATCTTAAAAGTCGTGTTAGGAAAAAAAAGGTAATTTAAATAATATCATTTGTACATATTTTAATTATGACAAAAAATGGAAAAAAACGTACGAATATAAATAGATAGTATAATATTTTTTCATTATTAAATCGGGTTGGATATCGAAATAGGTGCAAAAAAAATGGTGTACCTTTTTCATGTGTTATTTATCCCACGTTGAAAAATAATATAGGTGTGGTAAATATACTACATATAAATAGTTGAATTGTCCCACATCAGAAAATTATCATAAGGTGGGGTGATCTTAAAAATTAATTTAGAAAAGTATTATAAATAATATTTGTTGATGTAAAAAATAAAGTGGAGAATCTTTTAATTATTATAAAATTTATTTCCTATATTATATTCAAGTGATGTTTCTAATTTTTATATAAAAAAATTTAGATTTCATTTGGCAAAAAATATCATTAAGAAAATTAGAAAATAACAAATTTGATTCGTGGTAAAAATGATATTATTAGCGTATAGATTTCATATAATTTGTACATATATAAAATTGTGTACTTCTTAGTATGTTATATGTCCCACATTGAAAAATAATGTAAGATTATATAAAAATAATAGAATTGTCCCACATCGAAAGATTAACATAAGATGTAGTGGTCTTATGATTATAAATATGAGGCATCCTTGGAACTTAGGTATCAACCTAACATCTTTTGCGTCTCTTAAATAAGATGTTTTGACTTTTGATCATATCTAAATAAATGATTAGACATAAGATGTAAATATTAAGACCTTATAACCAATTTTTTTTAACTAAGTTAATTGCCTCGTTGCAACGCACGGGCATCCAAACTAGTATTTATTATTGCCTAATATAGAATGAAGATTGACAGCCATTATTTGATGGCTAATTTGACGGCTATATTATTGTATACAATATTGTATAAGAGAATATTCCATTTTTGGGCATAATAATTGACAGCAATATATTATTGACTATAATATATTATTATTATTATTATTATTATTATTATTATTATTATTATTATTATTATTATTATTATTATTATTATTATTATTATTGATTGACTACAATATATTAGAAGGGAATATTAGAAGGGAATATTCCGTATGGGGGGAAGTTGAGTGGGAAACATGAGCGGGAATAACACGGATGTGTTATTCTTTTAGTTTATAGGGGATGGGCTTGGTGGGAAATGAGACAGAGTTAGAGTTAAAGTAAAATTTAAATTTAATATTAATACTTTTACAAAAATAAAATCGTACGTTATTTATAACTATAAAATATACTCCCTCCAATTTCCTATTGTCTTCCCTCTTTCCTTTTTCACACAAGTTTGATTATCTTCTCTGTTTCCTTTTTTGGTAAGTTTTATTCATTTTTTATTATTTTTTCTCTCTTAAAAATCAACAACTCTCACTACTTTATTCACTCTATTTATTCATTATCTATTCTTTATTATTATCTCTCTCCTATAAACTTTACAATTTATAATATTTACCAATACTTTATTCCTTCTTTCTTCCCCTTTCTTATTTTTTGTGCCCAAAAGAAAAGGGAAGATATTAGAAAATTGGAGGGAGTATATTTTAGTAAATTTAAATAGCGTGTTCTATGTTCTAAATTACATGGGATATCGTATCCGTGTCCATGTTTGTTTTGGTGCTACCTAGCTCTCCATCCAGACTCCAGTAAACATATCTATTCCCTTTTGGACTGTGTTATTTAGTAGTTATATATCCCGTAAAAACTGGAGGCATTGTATTTTGTATGGTTTAAAATTTCCATTTTTCTTTCCTTAATTTTTGTATTAAAATTAATAAATAACTATTAATCGAGACGGAAAGAGTATATTACAATTCATCAAATGGTTAATGCTTCACAAATTGACAACATTGAACATTCTCTCTGGTTTGACCCATGATATCTTTTGTTTTGACTTTGAAGGGCTAAACTTCTAAATTGGTAAAAAAAAAAAGTAGAGAGTTTTGGACAAATTTGTAAAAAAAAAAAAAGTAACATGTTGAATAAATTGATAAAAAAAAAATAGCATATTTGACAAATTGGTAAAAAAAATTTGATTAAGTCATAAATTGATAAAAATTATTTAATTAAGTGATATTTAGGCCAAAATTTATAAATAATAGGGTTAATTGACAAGAATAATCCAAACTTTAGGCGGTCTTCTCAAAATAATCTCAACTTCATTAAATCTCAAAATAAACCGTACTATTGACCCCCTCTTCCCATAATAGACTCACCCATTTTCTAACCTGATATCATAGGTAAATATTACTTGACATGCATTTTCTTTTAAAAATTAATTAATTAATAATAACAACATCCTCCATTTTATTCTTCTCCAAAACCCCCAATTTGCCTTCACCATTAAAACACCTCTATTATTGTGTTCTTTTTTTCCTTTATCACCCAAATTAAAACTTGTATTTTCACCACCATTTCTATCACCTAAAAACCCCATATTAAGCTATCAATTGTGAAACTCTAAAGCAAGAGTTGAAGATGATATCCCGCTATCAACTGTCCAAAATGGTTCAATTTTATCTTCTACACAATTACGAATCGAATCACCGATTATCGGCGCATCTTTCTTCTCATCTGCATCATCAAACCCAAAAAATCCCCAATTTAATCTCCTCCATATAAATCCAAACTAACTCCTAAAAACCTAATTAACTCAATGCACTCAAATACTCAATTAATCCACACCAGTGGCACTCAATGTTTGCTTGAATTTCTTCAATTCTTCATAATGATTTGTGTAATTGGGAATTCATCAATTAATCTGATTGTAATTATTTCGCCTGCCATCATTCATTTGGTGGGGATAATGGAGTAAAGTTAGTGTTACTTGAAGCTAATTTGAGTTGTCTGATATACTTTGTAAATTGAAGAGGGTGATTTTGGAATTAATGGAATGAAGGTTGAAGAGGGTTTCCGTATCTTGAATTTGGTGTTGGTGATTTTTTTTTCTCTTACTGTTGGTGATGAGTCATAATTATATACATATTTATGCCTCCCCTTAGTTTTGATACGGTTTTCGTGCTAGTTTATATTAATTACATGCCTTTTATGTTAGAATGTTGTACTTCCGCTATTTGGTGTTTAATGCATGAATGATGCATTTGAGGAGCAAAGGAATGAAATGGGAATCGCGGAGTGGGCATGAAGGAATACACGAAGCATGACACGGGAATCTAGAAGAATAAAGGAAGAGAAGTAAGAAGACAACACGAAGAAAAGAGCTGAAACAAGGAGCATACTCGATCGAACCCGGGCAAGCTCGATCAACTGGCTATGTACTCGATCAAGTACACCCAGGCTCGATCAAGTACACTCTATTCTCAGGATTTTCCACAATTTCCTTAAGTCGGTTGTGTTTTACTATAAATACCCAATTCGTACCCTATGTTTATTTACGCTTTATCTTACCTAACTTAGATTTACCCTAGAAAACTGTCTAAAACTCTTAGTTTAGTTTTATTATTATTGATTCCGGATCTAAACACTCTTTAATTACGGTACTCTCTAATCCTTCTTTAGTTATTATTAATTCAAGTTCTATTTCATTTAATTGCTTGTTATACATCTTTTATGCTTTTAATTACATCATCTAAAATTATTATTGTTGTTATTACCGTTAGTATGTGTAGCTAATTTCATAATTTAGGGTAAAAAGGAATCTAGGTTGTTAGAAAAGGGTTAAATAATGAATTGATTGTTAAATTGCTCTTGATTGTTGTTCAATTGTTGTCTTACATCTAATTAATTAATTACTGATCAGAGTTGGTTAATTAGTCTTGCAAACTAGGATTTTCACCGACTGGGTTAAGACTAGTATAGGCCACGATAATTGAATTAGGCTGACTTAATAATAGTGATCACATAATAAGTTTAGATCTAAAAAGACATATTAGAATCCACTGATCGTATGACTTTCAACAATATAAATTGTTCAATTAATGAATTAAATCTCACCCTTAGATGACTACCTAGTGAACCCAATCTCTAGACTCTTTAATATTATTGAATTTGTCTTTATTTACATCGCAATTAGTTTAGAAATCAAACAAACAAAACCCCATAAAATTGTTACCTATAAGACGAATCTAAATATAAACAAACTAGATTAATTAACTCGCCTCCCTGTGGATTCGACCCTTTCTTACTGCTAGCTATTAGTTAGTTGAGAATAGGATTATTTTGATAGGCCAACGACTGAAAATAACCTTATAAGTTGGTGAACGGGAATAGGAAAAAGAAAGAAAAGCAATTACTTGATTAACAGGTATCCTGTCACCTTTTCAATTTTGAGAAGAGGGTATCTATAGTGCGGATTATTTTGAGTTAAAACATATTGTGGATTATTTTGAGAATATCCTTAAAGTTCGGATTATTTCCATCAAATAACCCTAAATAATATTATAAAAAAAACTTTTATTAATGAACATTTAGTAAGTAATATATGCGGACAATATTTTGATCTTTAATATATTCTCGACTTAAATTTATTCTGACTTGAAATTACATTTACGATTCATTTGGGTTAATTAGGTCGAGTTTGGGTCAGGTCATTTTCGGGTTTATTAGAACTCGGATAAGTTCAAGTCGTGTCGAATCATTTCTAACTTTGGTCATTTTCGGGTCTAAACTATAAAGTTTATTAGGGCCAATGGTTAGTTTACAATGATAAACATTCTTGTCGGGTCATGTTGGTTAATATCAATTCGAGTTACGGGTTATTCTTGGCTCCTTAGTTTGGGTGTCGTGTCAACTCGGGTCATGTCTTTCAAGTTGGGCCAATTATTTTTATATTAACCAAAGACTATAAAAATAGTTTAAAAAATCATTAGTTATTTTCTCTACCCAAAATTTATATTAACTACCAGAGACTATAATAATAAAAACTGAGCCGAACTAACTTGGCTGAAGGATTTAATTAAACTGACGCAATACCCGAACTGAGGATCCTATCATGACCCGTGATCCAAATTGATCTGAACCAATATGAACCGACACGAATGTTTATTATTGTAAACTAACCATTGACCCAATAAACTTGAATAATAGACTGAAAAATGACCCAAATCTGAAATGATTCGACCCGATCCGACTCGATATATATTAAGTCGATATATATTATTTACCATTAAAACATTAAGAACAGATATTTAATATTATTTATTTATTTTGGCCTAAATATCACTTAACCAACTTTTTTTTACCAAATTGTCCAATATGCTATTTTTTTTACCAATTTGTCCAACATGCTACTTGTTTTACCAATTTGTCCAAAACTCTCTACTTTTTTTACCAATTTGGGAGTTTGGCCGACTTTGAAGAGTAATATGAAGGAACTAAGGATGTGGCTTATTGCGAGCTAGATTGCATTGAAACGTCACGGGTACGGACAAGAGCACAAAACAGATACATGATATAACACCACATAAAATATTGGATATAAATACCTTATATAAACTTAATAAAATATATACGGGTATATTTTATAGTTATAAAAGTACTACTCCGTATTTCATAAAGTATTTTTATATTAAATTTAAAAATTAAAATTATATAGTTATATGCTAATGAATTAAAACCTTAATTCGTATTAATAATAAACCATATCCCGACATATACAGAAAATATGTTACATATGCAAAAGATAATCATGGTTTTATTATACCTTTAAATTACATCATATGGGTATAAAAAAATTTAAAAAATAATTAAAATTAGACATGGTTAGTCAAGTGTCTGACACATATTTCTGGGTGTCGTGCAAGGGTCAGTGTCTGACATGGTGTGGAACACAGACACGCTAGATGGTTGACGTGTTTATAATCCCTATTTTGTAAGTATTAACACTTACTGACGTGTCTTATTTTATAGGATTTAAATCCCCTTTTTAGCTCATTTTCACATGTCATTTGCACTTTACAAAGTGATTATCTGAGTTAATTTCATATTCTACGTACTTTGCATGTGTTGGTTGTGTTTTGTTTGAAATGAAGGAATTCATGGCTTTTTCTTACCATTTTGGCATCTACCAAGGAACATAAGGCTATGAGGAACGAGTTGCGGCCATGAAAGGGCATTTTGGGATGTTTCACAGGACCCAAGGAAGAAGTGACGGGATTTGATCAAGTCTCGAGTGAAGATATGGAGCTTTGAAGAAGTTGCACGTGTCCCCATGCACGTCCCCTACCCCTAGGGGATGTGAATCATTGGAATTATTGAACAAATTTGCTCCAAAATCAATTTGCTACGTCCCCTATCGGGGATATGTCCCCTACCCCCAGGGGAAGCATTCATGAGACTTGTAATTGAGGAATTGTCGAAGCACGGCTGGGTACCTGCATCCCCGATCGGGGACGTGTTCCTGGGGTACCGGGGACATGGTTCTCAACGCCAAAACGCTTCAACTTCTCCCATTTACCTATATAAACTCTTGTATTCCGTCTAATTTCATCGTCCAATAATTTACATTTCAGTTTAACATCAAACCCTAGTTTAATAATTTAGTTTGTAATCGTTTGCTACAGTCGTTCAAGTTATTTCAAGTTGATTTCCGAGTTTATATTGTTCTTATTTCCTTCAAGTTCTTGTTCTTGTTTTCTTCAAGTTGATAATTTCTGTCCCTAATCTACTTTATCATTTCATTTCTATTTTTATATATCGTTATCATGTTTATGTTTATATATATAATCGTTGTTGGTTTTACCGTAAATATGTGCGAGTAGTCTTTTAATCTAGGGGCGGGGCAACCATGTTTGATTAGCATTTCTTATATGTTAGATTAGAGAATCTTTTTATCAATTTGTTATTTATAATTCATGCTTGTTTCGTATTGTTAATCTTTGACTATTGGTCATGATCGTTGATTAATTTGTTATTCTTTTCCTAAAATCGAAAGTCGGGAATTGAATTAGGCAAAACATGTTTAGTAGACCGAACTAATTTGTGCGAAAGCTCATTAGTAATCGTTCTATGGTTGAATAATAGGCCGAAGGGAAATTGCTAAAAGCCTAAACAACAATTGGTATCTATGTTCTTCTAATTTGACATCGTCTTATGCTAATCTATACATGTATAACTCCATTCCTCCTAGATCTTTTATCATAATTGTTTACATCTTATTTACATAACTGTTTTCATCTTAAACAACCAAAACAAAAACAAATCGTGACCGACCTTGATAGAATTCTACCCATAACTTGTCATATTGCATCTACCGTCTCCCTGAGATCGACCCCTACTTCTCTAACTACATTTGTTTGTTAGATAAGCTTAGAGTATCTTTGTTAGGTACGCGATAAGCCTATCACTTACCTTTTGCCTAGAATTTTCCACTTCTATACCCTTGCCAAAAAAACCAAAATCCGATTCTTTCCCTCTCTAATCGTGCAACCTCTTAGAATAATTAATCTTCTACAATTACAAATTACAAATTGAATGTAAAATAAGTATTTTACTCATTAATTACAAATTATTACTACGTATAATGTTTATGTAAAATAAGTATTTTACTCATTAATTACAAATTATTAATACGTATAATGTTCTCTTAATCTCTTTGATGCATTGCTGCTTAGAATTTTTTTTGGTTTATATACATACGGTATTGGTTTTGTGAGATTAGAAATTGACGGTGGCGGTTAAGAACGACACGAGGAGTTCGTTGGTGGGGCAGAGGGTTGTTTGATGTGGATGGGGGTGTTAGGATCACCGGTGTTAGGCGGTTGGATAGTTTTGGGAGGGCGAAGATGGTACTGGTGGTTGGGGTCGCTCAATGAAGAAGTTTGCTGGTTTTAACATTTTTTTGTATGTAGTATGTACAAATCTTGGCAACAATAATTTTAACACCCCCATTTAATCAGGAGCTTTTAGTTAGGCCTCCCAAATAAATAAGAGCGTTATCATCTCGGTTTCCCGAGGTAGTGAATAACAAAGTATAACAAAGCAAAGTACTTTAGATAAAATTTAGCGATTACATGTTTATTACACATTATCCAAACTAAAACTTAAATAAAATAAATTACAACTCGCAGCGGAAATAAATAAAGTGAATAAAGAACTATGTGGTCTAAATTTCTAGGTAGATTGGCCGAAGTCCCCACGCATCCCCATAAGCTCCCAAGTGAGCTAGCGCAAGTACCTGTCAAATCTGCTCCACAGTTACGGTTCATCACAGGTGTTCACGAATACACTATCAACCACGAGGTTGAGTAGGAATAAACTAAACAACAATAATAATCCAACCAATGTACACATCCTTCAAATTCTCATCACTTCATCCATACAACTCACTTACAACACTGGCAGTAGCACAACCCCCTTAACACCGTGCTATGCTCAACTGGCAGTAGTACTTGCGTACCATGCTCACCTGGCAGTAGTAATTACTTACTATACACAACTATCTCTGGCAGTAGTAATTACTTACTATGCACATCTGGCAGTAACGATTACTCGCTATGCACAACTGGCAGTAACACCCTCCGTGTTATGCTCAACTGAACAACCATCGCACCACACCATATATAACCAACAATAATGAACAATAACAATCCAGTCATACGGCTCCGTTAATAACTTAGCATACACATATACTCCGTTTCCAATACTCATTCATAATATTAACATTAACCTCGTCATCCATCACAACTCAATATACATTCGCATAATAATAAAATACGAGTTGAGTAGGTAATTCCTACCTTAGCAAATACTCCAGACAATGAAATCCAAGTAGTAATTCAATTAATAATAATCTTCAACAAGCCGTCACATAAATAAATAAATAATTTAATTATTAATTATTCAATTCATTACATTATTTAATCAATTATAACTTTATTATATTAATTATTTCCCGTGTAAATTATTACGTAAAAACCCGTCTCAAACCCAACTCAAATCCCGACCCATAACTATAACTAATCTAATTATAAGACGATAAGACGACATGTAAATAATTAATTGGACCCGTCTTAAATAACACTTAACATCCCCATACTCACGTTAAACCCATGTTTCACACTACCTACCACACTCTTCCTCTTAAACCCTAATTTTAACGGCCAACCACCCATCACTCATCACCACCATGGCCATCTTCACCTCACACCTGGCCACGGTGGCCAGCAGCCGCAACAACCACCCAGGATAGCAACAACAACGGCACAAACAACAGTAACAAAAACAGCCCGATAGCAAACCCATACACCCACGGCTTATACACCATCACAACCAAAACCACCAACAAACCACCACTTACTCAGCCACTTCACTAACCCACCAGCTAAGGCACCACCAGTCTTGACCTGCTCCCACGACATCCCCAACCACGGTTCCCACGCAGCTTTAACACCAACAACAGTTGAACCCGACGCAACGTATACAAAAGACACGGTTTACACCACCAATCACGACCACCACCAATAACCGCCACTATTACCATCACCAGACCTAGACCAAGCCCTAGCTGTAAGAATATTGGGTCCAATACTATTTATGTGAACACACTATTATACAGATTGTATTTGTCTGCTATCCTTTACGTTTAGCCCAATATAGTGATCCATCTGGATAATATAATACGAGCATATTAATTACGTCTTATAAAGTATGGGCCGGATATCTTAATTGTGTAGATACCCATTAGGTTACTAATGCATGATGGGCGCATTATATTAAGGAGACTATATATAAGTCACCTGGTTTATAGTCCCTGGTAGCACACAATAACCTAATCTCCCTGCATCCCACCAGTAGAGAGGTCCCTATTGGTATGTGTGCCTACTAGAAGACCTAATTCGAAGACCGTCCCTTCAGGTGCTTCATCCCAACCTTTCGTCATGTAATCAGGTACGCTTCCGCTCTACAGTTTATACCGAGTAATTTAGTATGAAGTTTATGGTCTCAATTCGGATTAATTCTAACAAGTGGTATCAGAGCCACCTTCATATTAAATTATTTGGATCTGAAACTGATAAGGCATTAAGTGTTCTTTTTTTTTTTGGTAAAATGTAAGTATATTACTGAAAAATCGTCACCATACACCAAGTAGATTAGTGGTCAAAAGACCCAACCTAAAACTACTTGCACTAGTCTATAGCGGCCCAAAAAGCAGCCCAAACCGACAACAAAACCAAATGCATCTAGACACATCCTTATCAGTAAACAAAACACGACACCAGGGAAATATCACTTTCCTCTTTTCGTCTCACATTCCTTCAAATTCATCTTCACAGTCTGCAATCAATGGCGATTTTGTAATCTCTCCAGAAGATCATTGTCTCGCAGTCCCAGATTCTCACGAAACCTCAAGGTCCGATCCATTACCTCTTTGATGATCATATTTACAAGTTTGCTTGGTGTTATCAGGATTAAATCGTGTTTACTTAGGTTCCTTTGCTTCCAAATGGCATATAAACAGGCATTGATGATGGCATTGATGATATCTTTCCGCAGCCTAGGACCACTTAGGCCTCGTCTCCAATCAGAGGATGCATCTGATGGGATAGTCTCTCCAATCAAACTGCCAATGAGGGAGATGACTTTAGAGTTGTACTCACATTCAAAGAAAAGATGTGAGGACGTTTCAGGGCCATTTCCACAGATTGCACAGGTATCATCCTCACTTATCCCTAATCTGTGTAGTTTTGCGTTGGTGTTTAGAGCATTATGCATATAGATCCAAGTTAGGAAACTATGCTTAGGGACCGTGTGTTTGTTCCAGACGAAACAGTGCCAATGGATTTTATCCCCTTTGTTTTTGATGACATCATAACCTTTGGCTATAGAGTATTCTCTTCCTTGATCAGTAGCAGATGTGCTGTTGGTAGGAGACCTGGAAAAGATCTTTGACCTGACAAATCTTCCTCCATGACCAGCTAGAGTTATTCGAAGGATACTATGCATTAAGTGTTCTACGCAATGTGTTGGTCGTGATCCGTTGACCATGAATTATTCACTATTGAGTTTTGTCTGGTGTGCATTCGGAGTTGATATTCGGTATTCGGTATTTCATGGCACATGTTGGAGAAAAAGGAACATACATCGGATGTACTACATCCAATTTTTTTGTTTTTTGAGCATATATGTATTTTTTTTTTGAGCTTATTACCTCAAACTTTATTTATTTTTGAGCATATGTGTATTTTTTTGAGCATAATAAAGTTTATAAGTTAGATTTTAATATTTTTTCCGTCAAAACTCAAATTTAACTAAACTTATATGTAATGTTTTTGAGTTTTATTCTAATTTTTTAGAGCTTAATGTTTAAGTGAATAAGCTCAGAAACTTCATATTAAAATTCAGAAACTTTAAAACAAAACTCAAAAACTTTATTATAATGCTCAGAAACTATAGAATTGGAGGTAATACATCAGATGTATAATCCTCTTACTATGTTGGAGAATAAGGATACTATGGTTTGATAAAAGTTTACGGATGCTTGAACTCGTAATTCTAGCACTCTAGCTATTACTAAAATAATAAGTAAACTAGATAAGGAATACGTAACGTATTGTTTTGGCCGCCGTTAGATTTGAGTGAGGTTTTTAGCCAATGCTTGTTAAGTTTTCTTTTGGTATAATTTGGATAGTAAACAACAACAATTTGTTTGTTAATAGTGATCCTGATTTTGATTGATTTTGGATTGAACTTGGTTTTAAGTTCTTGTTTTAAGATTGGCATCAATACGGGTAAAAGGCATATTGCCATTCTTCATACATACAAGTAATCATGTTAGCCGATATTTTTATCTGGGCATGACTATGGATTAATAAACCAATTAATAATTTTGTGGGTATCCTTAGACACGTGGTTTAAAGGCAAAACTTTAAGTGTCTGGGCAATATGTTTTTTGGTAAATTGTTTGCTACATCTAAAGATTAAGTTTTGCAGATATATTGGCTACGGTTAACACCTTCTCCATGTTTATATTGATAGGTGGTTTGTGTTTTAATCTAATTGAAACATGTTTGGTTAGATTTTTCATCACTATTAATAGTTAATGACATGATTACATGATGGATGTTATATTATGGAGTTTCAATGATTAATGAAATCATCAAGGCTAAAAATAAGTGATATAGCTAACGCATGACGATGATGGTGTTATGGTTTTGTCTGTCATGTGCGTGTTTTCGGTCTTCTCGTCCTTGTATGTTTTCTTTTGGTGATAAGAGAATGCATGGCTTGATGAGTTGATAATTCGGCTTTTATCGATGTTTGGTTATTATGTTTTAGTGTTTTTACTACTGGGGTTTAATGGTAAAAATTCAGGACAAGACCAGTAACCTATCATGCTTTGAAAATAATTAAGAATATACGCTTTTGGTTAATTCAGTAATTAAGAACTAGTTTTCAGATTTAAAATATTGGCTATTTGGTTTAATATATACGGGTCTAATATTTTAGGTTGTTTGATCGACACAATAAGTTGTCAAAGTAACCTCTATTGTGTAAGTTGAATTATTTAGAATATTATGACTAGTGTGTGATTGAGTTTCATGCGGATAATGGCCGGCCTAAAGGAAGGCTATTATTTGGCCGAAATTCAGTCATGCTTGTGGTGGTAAGTATGTAACAATTGTAAGGTTTCCATGTGAATATTAAGTCGGCCCAAAGGAAGGCTTAATATTTGACAGGAATTTATTGTTAATACTTGATCACTACACCAAGATGACCACTTACAAGTTAGTTTTATGTCCAAAGACTAAACTTAATGTTGTGCTAGGTTTCTTGTGTTGATGGGGATGCCAATTTTTGAATATGAAAATCAAGTTAAGGGAGTGTCATTATGTTTATGACACTCATAAGGATTATGCCCATAAAGTTTTAAGAAAAATAAATTCAATTTTTGGTTTAGTGTGTGTAGTTCATGCGAATAATGGTTGGCTCGAAGGAAGACCATTATTTGGCCGAATTGCATATACACGTTGGGTAATAAATATGTGACGATTATTTGGTTTTTTCATGTTAACTAGTTGTTGCACTGCGCCCTATCGGGCGCAGTGCCCCAATTTGGTGAAATGGTCAGTGAGAGTAAGACTAATGCATAGTTTCAAAATAGGATAAAGAAAATCACGCTACCATGATCCACCGTTTAAACATTTCATGGGTATAGCATTTACGAAGTTTCAACAGCAAAAGGTTAAAAGTAAGACATTCTGTAGTTATTACTATGACAATAATTGGCGGAAAATGCCTCTGAAAATGCAACATACAAAATCAAAACTAAAAGGTTTCTTAAAAAACTTCGTACAATATTCAATTGCTCTTTTTTTTTTGGGCGTTTTTGGTAGTATGATACCCAAATAAGACTAAATATCCCATATGAACGACCATTCCTTTGTCTAAATTCATAGTCATCAGCTCAATATTTGTGACTTTAGACGCCTTATGATCGTTGGTTCGAAACAGATTACCCGCTTGTCTACCGCAATGAACATGGTACGCTTCCTGTTCAGTCACGCCATTCCTTTCCTGTTGGAAGCCAATTAGTACAAGTTAATATGTTGTAATTGTTGCCGAGTAATATTTAAAATTCACAGAGGAATTCTAGTGTGTGAAATGCAATTTTGGTTATAAATAAAATTTCATAAACCGATAAAGTAAATAAATAAATTAACATAATTCATCATTTATTTACTGTCTTAGACCATTGCTCAGGGTAAATTAGTACTATCATGTTTAGGAAAAGAGTCAATAAACAATACAATGTCTCTTTAAAAAAAATAATTGTTC
Organism: Silene latifolia; assembly: GCF_048544455.1. Taxonomy (NCBI): domain Eukaryota; kingdom Viridiplantae; phylum Streptophyta; class Magnoliopsida; order Caryophyllales; family Caryophyllaceae; genus Silene; species Silene latifolia. Next base: position 75,458,413 of record NC_133526.1, on the reverse strand, counting down.
TGGAAACATTTAATTTTAAATTAGTATCTACTTGTGGAACATAACCTTATCTATTATTATCCTTACCTTATCCAACCTCATCTCTATGCTTATCTCTTACACAGAATCTAGGTCTATCATCAACATCAAATAATTTAGATGTCAATCAAGTGACCTATACAAAGAGGAAAAAAGAATATAAATAGAAAAAAACTCTAAACATGCCACCATTTCCCATATCCTCACAATTCTAGTGTAGTTGTCATGTCAAACAATATTCAGAAAATAAAGGCAATGCAACATGCAATTTATAATATTGTAAAAGAAATTCAAGAGTTGTTTGTTCGACTAAGAATAGTCTTGACTGAAAGCATTATATGGGAGAAACTTAACCAAAACTCAAACTGTGTTATGCTTGTTCAAATTCTTTGTGGAAATACACCAAGTGAACTACTTGACCCAGGCTACGAAGTGCTGCAAAATGTAACTCGCACTGAGTTCTTGTAACACCCCCATACTCCAAGTGCCTTACCAGGACCACTCAGGTATGAGGATGTCACCATCTCGGTTACCCGAGGCATGATAATCATAAGACAATGAAGAAACATACTTTATTAAATAAGTTTAAGTGATTACATTACAAAACCAACTGTAAGCAAAATACAACTGTTCTCAAACTATAAACCAACTGAAAGGAACTGTTCTAATAAACACAGCGGAAGACTAAAGACTCTGATATATGATGACTCCATCCCGAGCTAGATCCCACGCGTATCCAAGATATACCTGCCAAGCAACTGCTCACCACCCCCGAATGGATCACCACAGTTTTTTTAAAACATTTAAACGAGGTCAGTACTAATCACACAACTCAATATACATCAACAATAAGATAAAGACGGTGCAAACCGAATCGTCACACACACACACACACCACCAACCAATTCCCATCATCTCAATATCGACCGTCCTTTGGACCAGCCACCCGCGATGGGGGACCGCAGCCGTTCCCACCTAAGCCCCGCTCATCATACGAGCGATAACCCTGTCCCATTAATGTGCACATCCCCTTCCGTGGCGGGTTCCACGAAGGGCGAAACTAGGGCGTGAAGTCACTCCCGCAAGTGACCCCACTCAGCCGAGAACGCATCTCGAGAACCATAGACAACCAATCACAATCACAATCACAATCACAATCATCATATCAAACAACTAACTACAACACATCACCAATACCCCATTATGGGACTAATACTGAGTAGGAAATCCTACCTGGAAAGCAACACAATCATCAGACGATCTAGCAGCTGTCTCAAAACCTCTCCTTTACAAATCCTTCTCCTATCACATAATCACATAATCACATAATCACAATCTAACCTTAACAAATCATAAAAACCCCCAATCCCCAAAATTAGGGTTTAACCAAATCAAAGGAAAGACAATAAAAAGGGTACGTAGATCTTACCCTCGACGCAAGGAATCCAACGATATAAACAACGACAAGAACTCGACGATCGAACTCCGGAATTGCTAAGAATGCGATTAGGAAGATGAACTTGTTGCTTTCTCTCTTAAACAGGGTTTTAGGTTTTGTAAAAGTGATTTAAAACAATGACGACGATACTTAAATACCTTAATCGCATAATTAACAAAACCCGAGAAAATTCCCCGTAAAACCGGACACTCGATCGAGTACCCAAGGTACTCGATCGAGTACACCCCTACTTGATCGAGTGCCCCAGCTACTCGATCGAGTACCCAACAGGTCAGAAACTATTTTATTTCGCAACTTACCCTTACTCGACAGAGTAAGCCCTACTCGATAGAGTACCCAAAGACTTATAAATACGGAGTATTACAGTCTTCCCTCCTTAAAAGAACTTCGTCCCCGAAGTTCAACCCATACATAAAAACAACCATACTGACTCGACCAAGACACAACAACTTAGCTAAGGACTCAAAAACTCGACCGAACATAGAACATGAACTCTTAACCCCCATTCTACCAACTATGTTTACTTCCACAACATGACTCACTATATCGTATCTACCACATATATATCTCTCACGACACCAACTCCATACATAATCAACTACCATCCTCTAATGCTAATGCTGCTAGCTCCATAATATCATCAACTATCAAACCCAATACTAAGACACTCATAGACATCAAACGGGATGTTACATTCTACCACCCTTAAAAGGAACTTCGTCCTCGAAGTTTACTCAGACTCATAACATCATCCTCCAACTGTCAACACTATATAAAATATTCTCATACTCCGAAGCATCACACTACTACAAGCACGGCCATGGCCTTTTATAAGTATCATCCACAAAACAAATCCCTCATTTACGCTACGCTAACACTCTACTTCCAATTATATTACAACATGCACCACCATGAAACTCTCTTTTATCGCGTCCTACTCCTCTTAAGACAAATGTTACGTCCTCGTAACTCACTAATACTAAATCCTAGCTATATCGTGTCATTATCCTCATCACCACCGCATGTCAAAGATAACCACTTATAATCTAAACACTCGCCATGCATATATCCAAGGCTCTCTTACTTAAACATTCCTCATACCTCAACTCATTCGTCACACCACCTAACCTATACCTCAGAATCTTTATCTTAACCCAAAACTTCAACTTTTCCACATTACCGCAACATGACATACCTCTCTATATAAAGCACCTATCTCCCAAACGCATAACTCACGATCCACACTCGTTACGTGCACTCATTCCAGATCCTTAAGTTCTTTCCTTCATTACCGCAAAACTCATACATAACCTAATATGACACTAGTTCCCCCAACACCCTACACTCACTGTCCCAACAAAAGATTATGAACCACCTGCAGCTTTCAGATCATTACCACACATGTTCTACGGACCACTTGTCATTACCATGTCTACTAAAGCCTTATGTAGAACAAGATCAAAATTACTGTAACAACCTCTCACAACCGTGCCCCATCAATAGAACATCACTATACCATGACAACAACGAAAACATATACGACTCTATTTCATATCATACTATACCCTCATTCCCAACTTAACCTGGTAAAGAAAACATCAATAAACAAGACAACTGTCTATCTGCAGAAATTGAAACTCGCAGGGAGCAACATCAAACAAAACAACAAACTATGAATAATTGGTATGCACTTTCGAAACTCGAATCATAATCATCCCGCCTACTCCACCACAACCGGTGACGGCATCACAACACCGCCACCAACAGCCACACCGTAGTGCGAAAATACCCGCATCACAACACTAAATATCGTGCCCGGATCACCACCCGAGGCACCACAACCACATCGATAGACATCACAACTACATACAATTCCATAAATACTGACTCGGAAATAACCTTTCGGATAAGAAAACTTACTCAAATCCACTTTACTCAATCACAACGCAACATATTATATGAATAAACAGATAAGCATCTCATGAACATCATCTCTACCATTTCACGGAATACACATGTGTTATTAATACACATAAAATTATAACTAGCCATGTCAAATTAATCAAATTATTACATTTTTGGATATTATTCAATTAAATTACCGTGTCCAACCTATATGTTACAGAATATTCATAAAACAACTTTATAATTATCACACCATACCACTTCTTGTGAGGTCAGAACCTCACACAAACATTTACACATATCATAGACCCGTAATCACAACCAACTAGTCAATCCTGATCACGTAAGTTACCACTCAACATAGGTTACCTGTCGCCCGAGCTTAACTCGTATACACCTCATAATATATTTTCCCGCTCGCATAACCATCACCTCATGCCAAGTATAACCATACCATTAATATTCAACCACTAACGCTCGCCCCATATAACCACATCTTATACTCCCTTACAACCATACATATCAATCCGGCCTTTGTAAAATCAACCTCTCTAAGACTGCTGTCTTTCTTATCTATCATCACCCTTAACCACTAGTGACAACACCACAATACCACCACTGCTCGCATATCAAACCTCTTACACTCATATCAAAATAACACGGTTTTTCTCCTATCTTTGGTTAACATCCCAAATAACGAACATCAAACCCATCAACAAAATTACCTCAACATTATACCCAATACTGTCTTATTTGTATTGTCATCCAACTCTCCACCAAATATCTCGTATCCTGCCAATACTCCACCAACTTATTACTCCCTTAATTCCTCGAAACTCATTATTAATCATGTTGTCCTGAAACTTCTATATAATCATTAACTAATATCCTCATGATAATATCATAAATCTCGACGATTCCTTACTTCTATATCACATAACTCTGGTCAACATTTTTCTCAGCTTACTTTTACCCTTCTTTTCTCTTTACACTCAACAATAACAATTAATAGCTCAACTCCTTATTCCTTCTAGCTAACTCTTTAGTAATCCAGTTACCCTTTCGTTGCTCCAAAACTCAAATTCCACTATTTTCTACCGACATCATCTCACTCTTTCTTACCATGGATCTTCTCTTATTATATTATCACTCACACTTGCCACTAATCTATCCATAAAATCAACGTTCACTGTCCAAACAATTGCATTTCCTTTGTACCTCTCTAGAAATCAGAATTCATTTAATACCGTTAATTGCCCAAGAAAATCCCACAGTTGTTTCATCTCTTAATAAACCAAATCTCCCAAACTCACTCATTGTGTACAAATCTACCTCGCGACATGTCTCCATAAAGTTCACTGTTTACCACTCTTCTCACCCCCCTTCAAAACGAACTTTCACTACATATATCCATAACCCACACGACTCCTAACCATCTCCCTCCATAATTCTTTACACATCTCAAGCTACCACTATCCACATCCTTACTTTCAATCTGTTTATTCTCACGTTCCTTAGACTCACATCATCCCTTACCCACTTTCACTTACTTTTACATCACTCAATTTCGCGAATAATTCACTCACCACGCCTCACAAAAACTTGCACCATGCCTCAATCAGCTCATCAACATTCTTTTTCTTTTTCCACTTCTCAGCACAACCACATATAGCTCATCTCCTCCCACCAAACTCATACTCACCAAAAGGTGCCACTCACCACCCCATAAGATTGGGTAACTTACGAATCAAGACCAACTTACATGTAAAATAATGCAATAAGAAGTAAAATAACAACTTTGAATTAAACATAATATGCACGAATGTCAAAAGATAAGCATGTGACCCAAAACAGGGGTCACTAGATCGAGTACAAGCCACTCGATCGAGTAAGGGACTTACTCGATCGAGTAGGTGAAGATCAGAAGCACGTAAAACAAATCACCAGGGCTACTCGATCGAGTAGCTACGGTACTCGATCGAGTGCCCCATTACTCGATCGAGTACCCTAGTTACTCGATCGAGTACCCCAATTCTCAGCACTGTCCAGTTTTCGTAAAACAGTCATAACTCACTCATTACTTGGTCGTTTTGGGCGTGTGACCTATCGTTAGAATTGTAAAAGGACAAGCTATCACCTCCAATTGGAATCACATCAAAATGATTTATGCATCTCAAGTTATAACAGTTTGAAGACAACCTCTTTATAATCGAAAAACACAACTACTTGATTTTACTTCCAAACAACTTAAACAACAACCAAGCAAACAAAACCAGTCCAAAACTCATAAAACCAGTATTCATAATCATATGTTACTATTTTCAAAAAATCAAGCAACAACATCCATCATGCACATATATTATTTAGCTCATTAGTCATGTACTAACCGCATACTTTAAATTTTATAACTTTTCGTAACACCACATTCTCATACATTACAAATCATTTCCATGTTACTAATACAACAACATTACAAATACACTTCGTCACTTAAACATATTCATAATCACAAAATTCATATTCTCATGCAATTTCTACCCCATCTTTTCCAATCAATTCTTCCATTTCCAACACATTACTCATCATTCTCATACACTTTTCTAACAATTCCAACCAACATTGTAAACCAACTATCATACAACATGCTTTCAATCAACAACATACGAAATCACATTATCACCATCTTTTCTACACATTCCCCATTCTCCACATACATACATCCACTGATTCATGCCACACATCACCATATAGGTACACAATTCACAAGATAAACACATAGCGATCCCGACTCATATCCCATGGTGACCGGTTCAAAATTGTAGGGCGAGTTCGCGACTTTAGGACGTCTCCCAAGTCTTTGCATTAGCTCCTACAACCTTTACCCCGGGTTCATTTTAATTGACTCCCTATGTTCATTAAGTTCATTGGTTACAGGTTTCAGGATCGTCGCTCTGATACCATTTGTAACACCCCCATACTCCAAGTGCCTTACCAAGACCACTCAGGTATGAGGATGTCACCATCTCGGTTACCCGAGGCATGATAATCATAAGACAATGAAGAAACATACTTTATTAAATAAGTTTAAGTGATTACATTACAAAACCAACTGTAAGCAAAATACAACAGTTCTCAAACTATAAACCAACTGAAAGGAACTGTTCTAATAAACACAGCGGAAGACTAAAGACTCTGATATATGATGACTCCATCCCCAGCTAGATCCCACGCGTATCCAAGATATACCTGCCAAGTAACTGCTCACCACCCCCGAATGGATCACCACAGTTTTTTTAAAACATTTAAACGAGGTCAGTACTAATCACACAACTCAATATACATCAACAATAAGATAAACAGACAGCTGAACTGTCACACACACACACACACACACACACACACACACACACACACACACCACCAACCAATTCCCATCATCTCAATCGACCGTCCACCTTTGGGACCCGCCCGATGGGGGACCGCAGCCGTTCCCACCTAAGCCCCGCTCATCATACGAGCGATAACCCTGTCTCATTAATGTGCACATCCCCTTCCGTGGCGGGTTCTACGAAGGGCGAAACTAGGGCGTGAAGTCACTCCCGCAAGTGACCCCACTCAGCCGAGAACGCATCTCGAGAACCATAGACAACCAATCACAATCACAATCACAATCACAATCATCATATCAAACAACTAACTACAACACATCACCAATACCCCATTATGGGACTAATACTGAGTAGGAAATCCTACCTGGAAAGCAACACAATCATCAGACGATCTAGCAGCTGTCTCAAAACCTCTCCTTTACAAATCCTTCTCCTATCACATAATCACATAATCACAATCTAACCTTAACAAATCATAAAAACCCCCAATCCCCAAAATTAGGGTTTAACCAAATCAAAGGAAAGACAATAAAAAGGGTACGTAGATCTTACCCTCGACGCAAGGAATCCAACGATATAAGCAACGACAAGAACGACGATCGAACTCCGGAATTGCTAAGAATGCGATTAGGAAGATGAACTTGTTGCTTTCTCTCTTAAACAGGGTTTTAGGTTTTGTAAAAGTGATTTAAAACAATGACGACGATATTTAAATACCTTAATCGCATAATTAACAAAACCCGAGAAAATTCTCCGTAAAACCGGACACTCGATCGAGTACCCAAGGTACTCGATCGAGTACCCCCCCTACTCGATCGAGTGCCCCAGCTACTCGATCGAGTACCCAACAGGTCAGAAACTATTTTATTTCGCAACTTACCCTTACTCGACAGAGTAAGGCCTACTCGATAGAGTACCCAAAGACTTATAAATACGGAGTATTACAGTTCTATTCTAAAAAAGGATATCTGGAAGCCTTAAAACAAGAAGTTGTGGATTTTCTATTTAAGCTTGAAAGTGTTATGACATCAAGTGCATTGTGGGATTTGTGCTATGGGGGGCGCACTTTATTTAGGTTCCCAGAAAGTGAACGGTCAAAATTTGAGTTGATAACTATATATTCAGATTACTTAAGGGATCAACATTTTGCATATGAGATGGAGAGAGATATAGATAGGGCGTTGCCTTCATCTTCATCTTCAGTCGACAGCTGCAACCGAGAGATACGGTAGTTTCCACTTAAAATCAAGGTGTGTAAGTTGCTTTGGTTTCATTTAGAAACATTGGCAGTTTTGGATGCTTTAACTTTGTATTAGTTAATAGTTTATTTTCATATGTAACTGATGTCTTTTAACAATGCATGAAAAGTAGCAAGGGATGAATATTTCCTAGCTTAGGAAGGGGCTTACTGATGTTACCTAACAGTGCATGTAAACTTTTATTTTGCACTATTTTATATAAAAAAAATTTAAAAACTGGTTGTTTGGTAGACAGTTCCAATCTTGTTAGACTATGCTTCAGGTGTCGACTAAACATAATGAATCATCATTTTAGGGAAAATATATGAGACGCAATAAAAGGTTATATATGATACTTTTGACTCATACCTATCTCATACTTAAAATTGAGCTGTATTAAATAGTAATGTAACAAGAGATGAGTGATAACAAATGCATCTTACCTGGCTTGTTTTGACGTCAATATTTGAAGAAAGACAAAGCTAGGTAGAGTATAAGAGGGATACAGAGACTGTGAGATACAGAGAATGAATGTTGATTTTCTCACAGAAACCACATACTCGGGCGAATGTTGCTTGATTCTTTGGATAACCAGAGACAGTGATGTTGCCATCAATATAGCTACTTGTTTTTCTCCGAGTCAACACATCCATCGGAGTTGTTTTTCCAACTCTTGTTACACCCACAAGTGCCGTTAATATCCCAGGCCTAAATGCTCCACTCACATCTTGCAGTAACTGTAAGAGATCTTCCCCATAGCCTAGACTTTTCATCTCCTGGTACAATGTCAACAAGTTTTTTAGTTGTATCTTCCACAAGCCATATTTTAGAGGAAACCACGCAGATTTAACATTTCTACTTCTACTAAAAGGGAAAACCTGTTTACGATGTGTCTTAGGGAAATTTCTCGTGGTCGAAATACCGACCGTCACTCACCTGATCCTATGGTTGTTCCTCTTACTTGAACGTGGGTTATTTTTATTATTTACCATCTGGAACAAACAAACAACCTAACTGACCATTTGTGGTTTGTTCACTGTTGTTGATATTAGTATCATTTTTTTTAAAACTACTCAACAAGTAACAGAAATCAACACAAATAGTAACTGGCCGGAATACATGATTCCCCACGTTAGCATTGGTTCAAATAAATGCGAATCAGATTTATTGTGTTTCCTAAATAACAACTCGCAAACAATAAACTTCAGCTGCTCACACATTTCACTTGTCTCGCTTTTTTCAGAATCACTTCAATTGCAAAACGCAACTCAAATGGTATAAATTTACAATCATCTGAAGCATTTGTCACTCAGCAAGGGACTCTCATTATCACCATTGCTCAATGATATGGATGGTTGTATAGCAAGGGTGTGGATCAGAATATCAGTTAAATAATGCCGGTGAAATATACATATATTTTGCATTTGTAATTCTCATATTAAAACAGTTTAGCTATAGTTGAGTGACTCACAGAAGGCGTATCCACGTAGTAATTGATGTGATTGAACGCTAGAGAAAGAGGCTGAAAAAGTAGTTCCATTCCCTTTTGAGGCATTTTGGTATCTACACTTGAATCTTCTTTCTCACTTGGAGTCTCAATATTTACGTTATTAAGTTCTTCAGATGAGGCATTTTTTTTTGTTTTGGATAAACCATCAAGATCTTGCACTGTGCCTTTTGCATCAATGGAAGCTGTAAAAACAAACATAATTGATCATTTTACTATATAGACTCACATTATTTATGATCTTTAGAAGAAAAGGGACAACATAAAATGAGATGGTATACTATTTAAGTTAGTCAATGAAGCGATATATAAAAGGTTGAAGAGAAAAGAAAAGCCAAGGAGTGTCCCAATGCTTATCCAGAACCAATATTGATGTTCAAAGAAGTCTCGTGATGCAAGTACAACTTTGACAATGGTTGGTCCTTTGATCCGTAAGTCTGTATTTGGCTGCAATAACACCAAGCAATTAATTTTTAAAAAAATACAGACCGGAAACTGACAATGCATACTAAAGTAAAATAATAATAGATATTCATGCAATAAGACACATGGATAACATCAATATTGGTTCAAATAAATAAGAATTCTTTATATAAATACTCAGAAAGTTAATAAGTATGTTAATAATTATTCTTCACCATTTGTTCTTTTAGATATTATTTAAGACCAAATTGTTTAGTTTAAATATATTTATTTCTAGTTAGAATGTGATGACTGTCTCCGTAGTATCAAATGTGCTGCATCATCTAACAGTTACCACATATGCAACTAAACATTCGACTAAAAGATATAACCTTGATGCCATTTTGAATGCTCTACTCAATGCCTAATATATAACAGACTACTCAAATTCCCTTAATACAATCTGGAATGGGGTATGGTGAATGTTTCACCCATCATGACCTAAAACAGAGCCGATATTTAACAGCATAAAGTAATTGTTCAATGGACTTTTGATGAAGTGTGTGAAGTACACCATCTTGCTTAGTAGTTCTTTGTTCAAGGGGAAAACAGACAAGTTAAACGTTGATAAAAGTCCATCAACTTAAACATACATGTATGCTTAATATTGTCGGTAAAAAATAAAGGAGCGGCAACACGTTAACCTAGAAGTATAATTTAAAAGTACTACACATAAGCCTTAAACATAATAATAATAATTTAAACATATCAATAGAGCCGGTTTCAAAAAGACAAAGATCGAGTTTGCAGGGCACTATAATTATATTGGCATCAACCTAGAAAGTAATCATAGTAACCCCATTTGTCGAGTTGTCTTCAGGCCACATAGTGAAATCTTCTGAAACTGGGTTTGCTTTTTCTAGGCGACGATGACATTCGTATTTCTCTCTTGTAGTCGTATAGTTCTTGCATACACAATACATCTTCACCACCTTTTGGCCCCTTTGAGCCGTGATCAAACCACGTACATTTTCTGTAACTAATTGATTATTATAATCAACAAGTACTTTTGATGTTTCAGTTCCCACAAGGAATAATTCTGCCCACCATTTGCAAACTTTGGCTACACTCCTCTTATCAGCTTTTGAGAGTCTATTAAATACATTAGAGAGCACAACCTCTAAACTAAGTGTCTGATGGTGCTGTGTATCACCATCTTGTGGTATAGCCTTCAATACATTCGCTTTAACAAATATCTCTTTGCAGTTGAAGCGACCTTTCTTCCAGTCCTCGTATTTCTCTATAAACTTTTCTCTGTCACCCTCATCTTGGAAGAAAGGGTGTGTGCATGTGAAGGTATTCATGTTAGGGAGGTAGTGTATTTGTGGGTAAATAATATTGTAAGTTTTTTGTATAAAGGCAGGATGATGATGACAGGGTAATTGTAATACACTTTATTACCTTTATAGAGGAGAGGAGGGGGCAATATGACGTTTTAACTTACTTAACCTAAAAAATATAAATGAATATTGATGTCTAGTGAACTGCCCTTTCATATATTTATGTCAATAATTTCAGACATTTAAATAGTTGCATCTATGAGAGCATTAATTACAGGCTCTTTATATCTTTAAACGTTTTTAGGGGTTTTGTTTTAGGGTTTTTAAATGCAAATTTGTAGTTTGCGGTTTTTTTTAAAAATTTGAGAAATTTAGCAGTATGGTTACCCGGTTTCGATACAATTAAAGTTTTCTTTATCCCGTACCTTTATTCATATCATGTTTGACCATGTTTTTTTTTAAACTCTACAATTTTTTTTGGTTAAAATAGAGCCCAATGCCTAGTATATCCTAAGTGGTCCATCTAGCAGGTAAATTACATGATATTACATATTTCTGAAATCAACTATTTTTAATTTTCAAACAAAGCCCAATGCCTAGTACATAACAAGAAGGTAGTTTTACGGTATCGGGATGCTAAATAATTTCCCTAATTAGAAGCAGATTATCATTGGAACAACGGCACATGTGCAAGATAGGGATCTAATTATCCTAGCAGCTTAGGAAATTTATGCAAACAATACCTGCTATATAATGAAAACTACAACATTTCAAGCTTGAATTATTGATCAATTTATGTTATGAGTTTAGATCAATCATATATAAAAAAGATGGTAGTTTTACGCTTTCAGGATGCTAAGTAATTACCTTAATTAGAAGCGGATTATCGACGGAACAACGTGACATGTGCAAGATAGGGATCTAATCATCCTTTGTTTGAGCAAATTTATGCAAACAATACCGCTATATAATGAAAATCACAACATTTAAAGTTTGATTAAAAATCAATTTTAAAAGTTGTTATAGTATTATTTCTTGTGTAAATGAAAACAACTATTGTTGAAAAGAGTTTTACTGGTGTTGTCACAATATATAATACTCAGGAATCGCTCGTACAAATATACTCCTTACAAAGAATTTCAATACTAACTCATGACTTCGTCACTTGAAAAAAAAACTTCAGTTAAACTATTCACCAATTGATCATTAACAGCAACTTACAAGCTCATACACCAAAAAAACAATCGCTACCAGGACTTCCCAAACCAAAACCTACTTACTATATTACTCCCTCCGCACAAAAGATTTTTTCTCATTTCTCTAATATATGTGAGAAATAATATACCATCATAATTTATGATATATGGAGTATAATTTTTGACCAAATAATAATCTTACATAAATATATTCTAATAATATATTTAATTGATAATATACCATATCGAATAAAAGTAAAAAGGTTACAGGGAGGTTGAAGAAGGAGAGGGTTAGCAGCAGCAAGCGCAAATGTTTGTGAGTTAAGAACAAATGTTATTCCTGCTTTAGCCATTTAGATTGTTTGTTTTTCCGTATCCTCATGAATAGAAACTCTGGACCAACTGACTGACATCTTAGCATTTAAAGGCAAGTTTTAAAAGGAACATTATCAAATCCATGTCAAAGTTCTCTCTTTGACAAACCTGTCTTTGGTTTTCATCTTGTCAAACTCATCGATGGAGAAAACACAACCATCCTGCCAGGACCATTGCACCTCATTAGAGCCCATGCTGCACAAGCATAATCAGAACATATCAGGGAAACCGTAAATCAGAAGATGTTATTATTTTAAATACTTCAGCATAGTTTATCAAAGATACATATTTTGACTGTTGAAACTTATTGTGCCACTGTCTCTCTAATCACCAGCAGCTGAACAACCTTTACCCGAAGTGTACATGGCGACATGAGCGATTTTCTCAGCAAATTTTAGAAATTTGATTTACAAAAATGGAAGCATATCATCACGGCTGCAGGAATAGAATTGCTGACCCATAAAGAGTATAAAAAGATGACGAGAAATTAAATTAACCCGTGACTTGGCAGTAGAAGGCTCGCCCAAAAGCAGGACGTTGATTTCAACTCTTAATCTAACACCATTGGGTAAAGGCTGCAACCACAAAAAAGCAGATATGACACCAAAGCAGTTAGTGCTATGAAATGAACTACATTGCAGCAATAGCAAAATATTGACCTATGAGATTGCAATATCAAAGTTGTATGACAGTTAGTGTTGTGAATGTTATTCTTAGTTACAGACTTATGGACTGGCTCTTCCGCAGTCTAAATCCTGACTTTAGGGCTGGTTATGTCCTATAAACCTCTTCAATTCTTTTTAAGGAGTATTTAGAAACAGATGGAAAGTGCGTGTCTAAAATGAAAGAAAAATCTTTTTACTTGGTCTTTGGAGCAAGAAAGCTACTGCGAGTGTCTCTGGCTTTACTTCACAAGCTAAAATGTTGTTTCAAAAAAATATTTGCACCAACCATGCCCCCTTATTTTAGATCGTTGAAGACAACAATGAGTAGATGATGCCTACATCTAAATGGGGTTTACAATGGTGGCCTTGGGGAACAGTCTTGAATATACTTAACCTCAGTAGTGTTAAAAACGACACAAAGTCTAAAGAACTACCAAAGGATAACAAATTCTGATTGTACCTTGATATCTTAATATATTGACCACCACTCCTAAACTCTTGACGACAAGGGGGAACCATTTTCTGTATCCCTCGAACAATTGCTCGAACTATTAAACATGTGTGTGTTATGTCCTTATCATAAAAGAGGAGTAAATTTTTGAAAAAGGTGCTTCTTAAAATAAAGGCCTTAATGTATACACTGAAATCAAACTCAACAAATTAGATCATAATGTATAATATACCAAAGCCCTTATTTATATATTTCAAAATTTCAGCTACAATTGTTCTCGAAGTAATCAGTATCATAGTTTTCACCGCAATGGTGTACAGTTATAAACTCATTACAATGTATAAGGTGTTAATTTACTTTTTAACTCATAAGGAGATGATTATCCAACTTGAAAGGAACCATCGTAATTTAGATTTGAGAAGAAAAATGCACAATCATAACAGAACAGTCTATAAAGTATAAACTCATAGGTGAGAAATTCACCTGCCAAAGGATCAACACCAGCCACCTTGTATTTGTTTCTAGCACAGGAAACAATAATATCCATCAACAATGAGTTCCCGAACAATAATTGTTAGTAACATGTTCTAATGTCTCAATGGTCTTCCCTTAAGAGGAGTGGGCAGTCTTCATAAGGATAGGAGATTTGACGGTATCTAGAAGAGGAGTCGGCAGTCTCTGCAAGTAAGACTCCACAGTCCACACTTTCGACCAGTGATGCCTAACCCCATTTTGCCTACTTTTCACCTGAAACCGATCAACAAAATAACATTGAAATGTATCGAATGACAACTATTTAAAAATAAGAAAAACTATAAATATTGAATGAAAATAGTAAAATACAAAGTTGGTTTAGATGGAAATCACAATCAGACTACTAAATCTTAATCGTTGTACCCTTTGATGAGCACAACGCCACTTTAACTTAATAGAAAAACTCATAGCAAAAAGGAGATTATGGATTCATTACATGTATATAATTAGCTACTCCCACTTCTCCAATGGATTCATTACGTTTTCTATTTCGGATAATTTAACGGATTCTATTCATCTGCTCTTGACAATAGTAATATGGTATTAACCATCCAAATTGAACCTCTCTTACACCACACTTGCTTTAACTTCTAAGAAATTTATCCAAAAACAAGTATAACATTATAATGAGCAGCTAGACCTTAGGACATTTAACTACTTTCCTAATGCTTTTCCCATGATATTATAAGAAATAACAGGAAAAAAATTTGCATTTCGAACTTATGATGAAATAATTGCATTTTGGTTGAGAGCAACATATAGGGACAAGATACTCGCCTCTAATTTACCGTCAAAGCATATGTCATCGACAGTGGGAGCAAAACTTGTGTGAGCAAAGCATAATGTTAGCATCATCCATGATGGCTTATCATCATAACACATTCTAGATTAATAAGAGATTATCCCCATACAGAGAAAAGGATGTTAAAAGTATCGCTAATAGACAGTTCTTTTTACCTTCAGCCCTGCACTGACGACTCTCCCACTCTCCCTGTAACAACACAAACGGCATCTCGATGGCGTGCAACCTGAAGTCACTACAAGTCTTCTATGAGAAAATGTAGAGCATAAAATTATTTTAATGTACTCTTCATCTGGTAATAGGATTAACGGATTAGTTTCATATAAAATTATAGAAAACCGTTGCCCAAAAATTCTGTGGACTACCATTACCTTGACACCACCTTCTCCCGAAAAATTTACGACTTGTAGTCAAGCATCAGCAAGAGCCTCTCTCGAGTTCACCAACTAAAGACTCATTTCTGATAGCAACTAATTCAGGTTTAAATCTCTTGACCTGAGCATTAAGAAGAGTACTGAACGAAAGTAATTAAGATATAAGCATGAGCATTATTAGCTAGAAAGAGGAAATAATAACATGTGATGATATCATGATAGTCTATATGTTAATAGGCAGATACCTGATCTACTAGAAAAGTAACATTTGAACCAGCAGCAAGAGCCACAGATAGCTGGATATCAAAGTAAAAAAGTGCACACGGGGGCAGCGATTATTTTGAAACAAATATAACACAATAGTTCTGCTCACTCTCCATGACAACTTAACATAAACCAAATTATGAGAAGGAATTTGGCGCACTCACGTGAATCATCTTAGTTATATAAGCAATGCACTGCTATAATATACCCAACTCAATTGCGATAGTATCAACTACTCTAGCAGTGCTATTTGTTAATATTACAAACCAATGTACAAAAGGTAACTGTGAGCATCAGTACAACATCAAAACAAAGAGAGTAAGTAGGTTGATACTATCGCAAACAAACGACACAAACAAGATAAGCACTAAAAGCATTATGAATCATCGCAACTATCAAATCACGGACATAAAACGCAGCACCTCACACCATTCAATCCAAGACATTCATAATTTAAACTATACTACCTCTGTTTCTTTGTAATTGCCTCACTTTCTAAGATTTATGAGGACTATTTAAACCAAATGGGGCACTCCCTAAGAAATGGAAAGACTATATTTGATGCTTCATTGATCAAGTTGTATCTACAAAAGCAAACAAAAAAAAACAATCTTAAAAATCAAATCCTGAACCAACAAAATACGGACTAAATTCCTAAAAATAAGCACCAATAAAACTCACAAATCCACTAAATCATCAAAATAAAAAGAAAAAAGAAAAAACATACACTCGAAGGAGTTCTTGTTTCCGAAGAAATGGCCAAAGTATGAAGTATACTATCCTAAACCAAGGGAAATGCTGTCACCAAAAACACAAATAAACTTAGTACATGGAATGTATAGACTGAAATCGTATACTATTTCCGTCTCAATCATTTGTTTTATCTTTTATATTCACTCCGGGGGGGGGGGGGGGGATTTTGATCATAGGTGAACAAATGATAGGAACTGAGGAATTAACTATATAAGTGTAGATAACCAAGCTATTCAATGCAGTATCACAAAGCAGTAAGACAAGGTTGACTGTGTCCATGTTTATAATAAAATGGCCACATGATTAACATAGTTACATTAGATTTTATCTTACATGTATTTGCGTAGGCAAAACGCATTGTCGTCCTAATTCATCATCGAAAGTAGCACCTGAAATTTCTTCCACATCCAAAGCTGTCTGACTCTTCTGCAAAAGCTAGCGTTCACTATCCTACGCAACAAAATAATACAAAAATTGCATTCTATTAAAAATACAATCGCAGAAATACTTGAAACGAAAAAAGAACTGATAAAATTAAACGAAAGAAAAATAAGAAAAATTTATCAGCACATAGGTATTGGATTAGGCGAGCAACAGCACAACGTTCACAAAATTGAAGGGTGACAATAAAGCCGTTTAACAATTGTTAAATGAACATTACCATCTATCACAAACATACAAATCAAGAACTAAAGCTACCACTACATCAATTAATAATCTAACATCGAATGAAATGTGTTGCTGTACAGAGCACTTACCGTCACTGAATTGATGCCTGGAATAAGCCGAATACAAACGCCATTAATAAAATCAGAAATTGATACCTGGAATATGCCTAATTCAATACCATTGTGTTGATAAAAACAATCACACATAACCAGTGTTAATGAAGGGAAAAGTACTCCTGCAAAGAGTCTTACCACATTGGAGGCGGTACCTCCAGTAAAACATGCTAGTAAGTCCATCCCCACTGATCATTATTACTACATTAAATTCGCACCAAATTAAAATCTTCAAATTGCACAATAAACAACCTGCAAATGGCAGTCAATTAGTTACAATTTTTTCAACAAAATAGGAAAATTAAATTTTACCCAAATCAAATAACCCAGGAATTAAAATCGCCCCCAATTATCACATGCAATCAATTTAAACCTGAAAAGAAGGCCCAAATCAGTGCATGCAGTCAATTAAAGTAAATTATTCATTTAATTGAGAATCAATAATCCACCATATACAGGAAGTAAATCACAAGGATCAACATGGCAACTTACCCAATGTCAAGGTAAAAGTATGCAATTCGAAAAACTAACCTTTCCAGACCGATTTCTTTGCGGATCGAAAAGCAAAGAAATGAAGAAAAAGTTGAAGGGAACTCACCATACAAGAGGATGAAGACGCAGCAAGAGTAATAGAGAGATGCATGGCTGAGAAGAGCTAATTTGGTGACGGATTAGAGGGAGGGTTAATCTCAGAAAGTCAGATATGAGATTGTACTGACTGAAGTAGCATGCAAATGGCGTAAAAATGCAGAAATGAAATCGCATGAGAGAGAGAGAGAGAGAGAGAGAGAGAGAGAGAGAGAGAAAATGCAGAAGAAAGAAGGGGAAAGCAACGACAATTGTAGAAGAAAGTAGAGTCAGGGGCCAAATGGGCATAAACACCAAATTTTACTGTGCTGGGAACAGTAACCACACTTTAGGCTTTTTAAAGGAGTATGGATATTAAATCGGCCCAAAGGAAGGCTTAGTATTCGACGTGAGCTTATCGTCAATATTTGATTACAATTACTAAAGAGTGATGCCTTTAACTAGTTAATATTTATGTTCACTAACTAAATATTAATTTTGCAAGGACACTTTAATTATTTGAATTTATTCAAAATATAAGGATATTGTTTTGTTCATTCAGTTGACATTTATGTTCAGTATATCTGTCATATTCAGTTACATTCTCAATTCGGATGAAACCATTTATCAAATGAATGGTAAGAGAATGTAAATACTTATTTCGGGTCGCGATAATCTTAACATTGCTTTAAGAATGTATAATTGTTACTCATAAGCTAAGGATTAAAGTATCGTGTGAACTCACGTGATTTGAGGACTAGTACATTCAAACTGCATGTTTAATGATTATGTAAGGCGACATTAAGGAAATATTTAAGGGCATTGTTTCAGTTAATTCAGAAGCTGCAAAAGTCAAACTCGCAGAAATAATAACAAACATAAAGTTAAACTTTTTAGTCGTCAGTTTCTTTAAGAGTTTTGACTCATAAGGAAAATCTAGTACCAATTTTAACACTTGGAGTGTCGGTAAGGTTAATCTTCTCATTTGGGTTTGTCTAAGGTTAATCTTTTTATCCAATCATTTATGGTGAGTGTATTTGGTTTTTTCATCCACATAAGGATAATTATGCAAGTATAATAAAGATGTTACAAGTCAAGTGATGATGAAAGATTCATCTATTTGGGGCATGTTATCATCTGAGTTTCTGACAGTCAACTATTTTAGTTATCATTACTGACTTGTTCCTTTATTTGAATTTGGAAGATTGTTTTTGGTACCACCTTAGGTAGAATTCGGATTATTTTTCATATGGGTAAACTTGGTTCTTTGTCCATTGAGAAATAATTAATTTTGTGTTTTCCAAATTCAAATAATGATGAATCCATGATTGTTGATAGCTTTATATAGTTTAGATTTTAGTCTCTTTCAAGTAAGCTTGCATTGAAATGATTAAGTGAATATAAATAATAAGTCAGAAGTGACAATTTCTTTTCGGTATGACACATTAAAAAGGAAATTAAAGTTTTGTGTCGAAATGAAATTGTTGGCCCCTTACTTTGGATTTTCGTTTTTTTAAGGGGATAAAGACAAACTAAAGGGAGATTAGATATAAAGTGATTTCAGATGTCTTATTATTAACATATATAGATAAGTGAACCATTTTATACTTAAGTATTAATGGTTTAAATTACTATGTTAATTTGTAGACGGAACTTAGGCATGGATATCTAAATCTCATTTGTGAGAAGTTTTAAGTTCTTGACGTTTTCAGTGATATTTGACTGAGTTATTTTACTCAGTAAAAGAATAGTTTTGTCATCTTTGATCATAAGTGTTAATACTTTTGCAAATGACTATTAAGGATAACAACGTCAAGGTTATTTTTAAAATTTCTAGAGGATTTCGATCTTGTATTTGATATTATTACACCATATATATGAGGATTCTTAATATGGATGGTGTAGTATGTAAACAAACAAGATCCTTAGGCCCGGTAAAGAGTGTGATTATTCATACTCTTTTCCATATTACTTTAGTACTAAGTTCTTAAGATTGCAACTATCTTTGGATAAAGTTCTAACAATAACATTGACTATTTAATGATAGTGTAAATTATACATATCTAGTATGTCTAACTAATTAAGGTTGAGGTTTAAAAGCCATAAGGTTAAAAGTTGGTCTTAAGGAATGTCAATGACTATTTTGTTGGATAGTACTTAAGGTTTAAGGGTAATAAGGTAATGATTCCACAATCAAGTTATTTAAGACGGAAATTGTGGGGTTCGTTGAGGATATTGAGTTCGAGTTGGAGAAAAGGTAATTGAAATTGTTAAGTCTCCTTATATAGGATCAAGATCAATTCGGTAGAACAAACTCAAATATCTCAAAAACCAATTCATTAAAAGATCCACTTATAAGGATTAATGTAATTATAGATAATTACATTGTTTTTCTATATGGTTAAAAGGGAATAACAATGTAATGACGGACTAACAAGTTGTAGTAAGAGTTAGATAATGGAAGGTTAAAAGGTGATCCAGTCACCATCTAGCAAACCATTGAAGGTCCTAACTCATATAGGTGGATTTGATGTCGTAAAGAAATTAAGTCATTTGATGGACGATGATATTTGGACATTGTTCCATTACCTAAAGTTGTGAAATATATTGGTTTCAAACATTTATTTGTTACCAAGAAGGGTTCAGAAGGTAATGTGACAGTTAGACTCATCTTGTCGGTGACTATAAGGATATTTTACATATTCGGTTTTTCAATTATAGTGGATGAATGTTATAGATATTCTTCTCAATAGTGACATTGATGAAAATATTCAGTGCAGTAATTAAAACTTTGATTCAATATATTCAAAGTAGATTTTCTGCAATAAGGGAATTCATCCAATAAAGCTCAAGTAAGGTTTTCCGTCATAAAGATTACAAATCTGCCTTGCTGACATCTTATATTGATATTAGATGAATGTGGTAGATGATTGCAAATACTCAAGATTCAGTGGGAGCAAGTAAATATTTTTTTAGTTAATACCCTTTCAGTAAAGGAGATAAATTAGTCTCAAATGCCCTAAGGAAAATATTCAGAAAAATTCATTAATGCTTAAATTCATGTGTCTCAGGAAAGATTTAATGTGTTTAAGTATTATGGTATATATTTAGCTTGTATGCGTTTGGATATTGCGTACATTCTAAAGTTTGTTGGACAGATATTAAGGCAACACGGATTAGGATCTTGGATCCACTAAGGGCAACCAAATATATTGTTGGTCATTTATATTTGGAACAAAACATTATTTATAGGAGATCGATTCAGGTTGAGATCATTTGGTATTTCGACTCCTAGTTGGTTATGAACATTTGTCATGAGGCTGCAAATTCAGTACGGTATTGAAAGACCATTTAAGTTATTTTGCGACAAATGTACAATTGTAAAGTTTCTAATAACAATATAAGTGACGTATTGTTAATGAAACAATTCAGAGTGAAAAGGTGTCAATTATACATGTTGATAGAAACTCCATTTTGCGGATCCGCTTACTAAAGAATTACCACCCACGGTCTTTCTTGAGCTTATTGCTCAAATGAGTGTTTCAGTTTTAAGGAACTTCAGTTTAAGTCGAGTTTGTCATGTTAGACACATTAAAGTTTACGATTATTAAGTTCTGCAGAAATAAGGATTTCGGTTCTCGGTTTCACTCTGTGTTATTTTGGTTGATCTCACTAAGATGGACCAGTTGGAAATATGCATATTTGGATCACATTAGGATGCTATTTTCATGCTGCACTCCCATATTCGATTCATGTCGTTGGTTATATTAACATATGTGACCATTGAGGTTCATGTTATGACAAACTGTAGCAAAGGCCGCTTTGATCCTATGTTAGTATGATTGATGGACCGAGTTGCATAAGACGGTTGGAATGTTGATAGCACTGTTCAGCGCGTAAGGTTATAAAATGAATACAATTTTTCAGGTGTCACACACTATCTGTATTTGACCCAAATGGGAGATTGTAAGAATATTGGGTCCAATACTATTTATGTGGACACACTATTATACAGATTGTATTTGTTTGCTGTCGTTTAAGTTTAGCCCAATATAGTGATCCATCTGGATAATATAATACGGGCATATTAACTACGTCTTATAAAGTATGGGCCGGATATCTTAATTGTGTAGATACCCATTAGGTTACTAATGCATGATGGGCGCATTAGATTAAGGAGACTATATATAAGTCACCTGGGTTATGGTCCCTGGTAGTACACAATAACCTAATCTCCCCGCATCCCATCAGTAGAGAGATCCCTATTGGTATGTGTGTCTACTAGAAGACCTAATCCGAAGACCGTTCCTTCAGGCGGTTCATCCCAACCTTTCGTCATGTAATCAGGTACGCTTCCGCTCTATAGTTTATACCGAGTAATTTAGTATGAAGTTTATGGTCTCAATTCGGATTAATTCTAACACTAGCCACTACCCACGGTCAGAGTCTAGTCGAGCACAAAGGGTCAGATTACTCACACACTCACGGGTTGCAACAAACACCAATGCAAACACCCACCTTTCGAATTCTCGGCCAACACTACGCAAACCACCACCTTTGACCACCCATGGTGGTCGACTCATCACCCAGGAACCACCCTACCAACCCCAGGTCAAGGCGTGCACACTAAAGGGTCCAAAACCCGTGTTCAACGTGTAACTTCTAACCCATAACCACCCTTTGAAAACCCTAATAACAACCCCTTCCCGCCGGTCAACGGTGGTCAATGGTAGGTTCGGGTCACTCCCTGGTGATCCACGGTCATGGTGACGGTCTTAGTTCGTCATACGGTGGTCTAGTTTACGAGTTATTGTAATTATAAGATGCATACATTATATTGTAAGACGGTTGTATAAACTTACCTTGAGACGATAATTATGCGGAATATAATTCCCTTATTTCTTGTCCAGATCTCCCTTTCTCTCTTTATGTATAATATTATTATGTCAATAATACTTTAGGATAGGTCTAGCCTTGCTTATATAGTAGTAAGGTAGATACGAATTAGGAAATTTCTAGGAAATACCTATATTATTATTATTGTTATTATTATTATTGTAATTATTGTTGTTATTGTTATTATTGTTGTTATTATTATTGTTGTTGTTGTTATTATTACTTTTCACGAGTCAAACTCTTTTATCACGTGTAAGTCAACCTCTCGGTCAATATTACCCGACTCATCTATTATTTTATTAATAATTATCTTCTTATTTGTAATGATTAATATAAATGCCTTTTAATTAATTATTCGAATTACATAAATTATTATCATAAATCATTATTAAATTACGGGGTATTGTAATAATTGGTCAGGAATGATGGTGGTGGCAGGTGGGCGATGTATGATGGTGAAAGGGAGAGGAGATTGGATGGGAAAAGGGGGAGATGGGTAATTGAGAGGAAACAAATGACTGGAATTGAGAGGGGTGATACGGTTAAAGGCGTACTGTAATGAGTAAAATATGTAATGTGAAAAGAAACACTTTATTTTAGTATATCTTCTCTTTTCATCCATTAAAACTTTATTCTTATGAAACTATACAAGTATTGAATCACTAGTTTAGATCCCGCGTAATGAATTCGCGATATTTATAAAGTTTCTATTTTTGTATTACTTAAACATGCTAAATTAATAACTCATTAATTTTTCATATTTCACGTCATTCTATTTTGGTATGAGGAAAAAAAAATTGAACAGTAAAATTATTCAAGAAAATTTAATAAATTGAACTGTAAAATAATAGTGATATCTCATTAATTTCATCATTTTTCCCGTTATTTTATTTTGTTTCGAGAAAATAAAATTAAAACTGAAAATTAATCCAAGAGAATTGAGCAATGTGCTAAAATGTATTTTTTTTTTTAAATGTATTTTTTAATACCACAAAGTTAATGATTCAAATTTATAAATTCTCTTAATTTTTTTTGTCCTGAAAGTAATAAATTCGATTTATACTTTTGTTTATACATGGTATGAGTCAAGTCATTCTCAAATAATAGTATCAATAAAAGATTTAATAGTTTATAGTTTGCCCTTATTTATATTTTAATTAAAATATTTAGTTTAGTTTTTAGTGAAAATTATATAATTTGATTAAAAGATTAATTTTAAGGAAATGAATTATATAATGAAATAGTACATTATATTTATTGATTTCCTTATTTAATGAATACAATTAAATTATCAATAGTTTTCTTATTTAAAAAGATATTTTTTAGAGGGAAAATGTGTGAGTTCACCTATTCTTTTAGTAGATAGGGGATTATAAGATTTAATCCACCGTTTATAAAAATGGAGGTCCATTTTTTTGAGGAAATGAAGAAAATCTAGACCGCCTTAAAGTTTGTGATTTTCTAATAATAAGAAGTTTGTGCGGAATCGAAGAGAGCTCTAGTCTAATTATTCTGGACTAATGAGGCCCGCACATGTTTATCTTTCTTGTATTTTTACACACTTACTGAAATTTTACATTTATTTATCCCAATTTTGTATTGTTCATGCATATATTTTTGTTTCAATGTTTTATATATTTAATCAAACTTAAAATTCCCATTTTAGCTATTTGACCGCATTAGTCAAATTCACTAGACGAACACTTAAACTTTGAACTGACTGAGTTAAATAAGAGAATCAATTCATAGTTTCTGCTATCAACTCACTCGTTTGGTTACCCTTTTCGGTTTTACTCTTTCACATACATTTTTTTCATAATGTTTCCAAACACTACCCTCGCTCAACTAAAAACCTTGATTTTATTTTTCTCTTTCTCCTAAAACCTAATTAAATTTCACTCAAATTCTTCAAATTATGGATCTTAATTCCTTCAAATTATGGATCTTAATTCATGTATCGAACAAGTATTATTTCGATTTGTCGAAAATTTACATTAATTTGTTACTCCTGTATTACACGAAATTGTATTGGGCATAAAAACCGAATTTGCCGAAGATGTAGTGCAGTGCGGCATTACCAAAGTTGGTTTTACATAGTCCTTGTCAATTTTATATTTCAATCAAGTTATCTTTCAGGACTAAATTGTCTTTGTTATAAAATATGTATAGTGGATGACCATTATACCCTTACATCCCCAACCATTGTATCTATTCCCAACCATTGTAACATTTCATCTCCTTATCCTTTAGGAACCATCGTTACCTTTCATCAAAAGGTCTCTTTGTATTCTCTATATATATGCACATGTACATGGAATAATATAATATAACAATGCTCACTTTCTCTTATATTGTTCTCCCTCTTTATATTATCTTCTCTTATCAAATTAGAATTATAACACGTTATCAGCACGATTCTCTATTCAAGATTGATAACAAATTTGGGAGAACCATCAAATTTAGGTTTGTTGCAAACTTATATTTATTCAACTTTGATTTCGATTCATACTTAACAATTCTACCAAATTAATTTGTAAGTATTTCTATCTATACTAAACTTATATTATTATGATTATGATACATTTTTTTTTGTATGCATTCACTTGTATATTTGAATTCATTTGTTCACATAATCATTTCATGCACATAATCATAATGTTTAAACGTAGTTAAACATTTTATATTCCATAGTAGATGTGCGAGGTATATATATTTTTCTTATGCATGAGTCAATATTTTATTGCCCCAAGATTGTTGATGATCGAATGCTTAGCAGCACTATGTGATTGTTTATTTGTTTGGAGAATATTAGAACCTCTATATACTTGGCATGTGTGAATTATAACGTATACGGTATTTTAAGATCATGTCTCAGTGATATTATTCATTTGCATCTTTGAATCTATATTCAAAAATGTTAGTAATTTGGCAATCTTTGATTAATTTTTTTCGGTTTTCGGTATAATTATTAATGATATTTATAAATTTGCAAGTTAATTCATATATGGGATCATGTTAGTTTTTCGCATTAACATTGTTAATTCATTGAGGGGTTTTTATTTGTTCAACGACAATTTGGGTTTTGATAATAAATATTGGTCACTATTTCCCAATCTTTAATTATTTTATAAATTCCTCCGATTTTTATTGGTACATTATTCTTATATATCTTTACTAATGACTTGTTATATTGACCAAATCATTTTGTCCATTTGGTTCATATGTTAAATTATAATGCGGTTTGTGTAAGTAAATTAGCATCGGCTTTCACATGATTCCATCGCTGCGACATATTTATCCTCTTCTTTGCTAATTGTGTTCATGGAACATATTGCATTTGTTTGATAAAGGGTTTTAATCATTAATCATGAGAATTAATTATGTGACTTGCAGTATGTTATATTAGTAACAACATGATTTCATTCGTAAAATTTTATGTGAGGCGCCTCCTTGGTATCCGTGGAAATTATGACTCCACATTTTGATAACGTTATATGAATTTTGTTTAATTGTAAGTGGCCAAAACTTCACATGTAAATGGTAGTGGCCAAAAGTTCACGACTGTGATTGTATGAACTATATTTGAGTTTAAAATGGCTAAAGCGGTCTTTATTAAAGAAATTTTTTTTTTTCGGAATTGATTTCGTGTTCGCCTATGTTCGCCTTTAGTTGAACAAATTAATGAAATCTGATTGAAAAGTCATAAATCATGTTCAACTAAATCTAATCCATTCCCAATAGTAAATGTGATATCTCATAAAGACTCTACCTGAAGTATAGATAGAAGATGTGGCTTAAGAATGAGCCTAATTAATGATGCGGCCTTAATTGAGCCTAATATTATGGCCTTTGGTGAGCCAAATAAGAAAGCCTTAATTGAGCCTAATGATGCGACATTTATTGAGCTAATTTCGTCCACCATTTAAAGAAAATATCTCATGAAAAGTCATGTGAGACTCATATATGCTAGAAGTTCGGTATGAGAAATACTATGTACGAGTTAAAATTTGAAATTCATACGATGACCTAAAATTCATGGAATTTACAAATATTCAAACTATGACCAGAAGTTCATTGTGTTTATAGATATATATTGAAATTGTGACCTGAAGTTCATAGTGTGTACAAATTTTTCACTTTTCATGTAATTAATATATTTTGAGCAATATTAACTCGGGATTATACATGGATATTTGCAAAATATGAGATACTCATAAAACTTGAAAATCATATCAAATCAATTCAAAATCTTTCCTTGTAACGAATGAGATATAATGTTTTGAGGATGAAATTATTTTATCTTTCATAAAAATAATTTAGTCCTGTAGACGTATTATATATGGTAAAAGTGGCTTAAAACAGTATTTGTGAAATCTTGTTTCACATGTGGCTCGACAAACTAATGAGATAATATAGTCGTAAGCCTTGTCCTATTGGTTACCATCATTATTCCTTGAAGTGAATATGAAATTGCACGCATAATAGATTTGATTGGACGAAATATACCAACAACGACAGTGGTTACGTCTAAGCATGTAGATATTTTCATGAGCTATGTGTTCATTTGAAAACACTGCTTTTTCCCACCAGAAGTGGATATTACTTCACTCTTGGAATAAAAGTGATAATTTGATCAACTTATGATATATTATAAAGTAATTGGCTGAATAATACAATTAATTTGAAAGTTGTTGAATATTGCATCACCCCTGAAGGGAATAATTGATTCGTAAGTTGGATTATAATCAATTTACATGAATGTGTATGTCATCATTATATGTTGATGATTATAATTGTTGATCTTATGATAAAATTATATATCAAAAAATACTTAAAGAGTAATATAGTCATGTTCCCTGAAGGAATATTGATGAGTCTTCCCTACATATATGAGACACTTGTTGTATCCTATGTCACATCATTTATCTGGCCAGATATGAAATTTTTAATTTGAGTTTATATGATGCGAATATTGCTAACTTGATGATTAGCATGAGAAATTATAGCAACTTAAAATGCGGCGTGTGATAAGTGAAGTTTTCGAAACACGACCAATGCTTATGAAAGATTGACACGGATTCTGGGCAAACCGATAAAGTCGACATGAAATGGTTAAATGTGACAATTGAGACCATTCGGGTTCATATTATACCGTTTTTCATAAACCTAGAGTTTATCATAAAGAAAAGATAAGTGCTGAAATTCTCTCGTGTAGAAATTTTATTAAAGGCAACCCACTGCACTGAGATTGAGTATATGCGATGTTGGAGATCTAAACACTACTCGGAGTTGAATAAAGAACTTAAATGCTCATGTATGGATTGATGTTATATTCAAGTGGCTTATAGCTACATATTGAATTTTCTGAGTAGTTTTCGTGATTAAAAATCACATTTTGATTATTATATGTAATCGGTGATCTCCTCAGTTGGGCATTGTGATTCAGCATATATAAAATCCAACCAACTGCATTATATGTTACTCCCCGAAATATTTTGTTATTGTACAAAAATGCCCATGTAAAATCTCATCGGTGATATGAGAAATTGATGTCTAAGGTGGTTATGATAATTTTTTGACTATATATTGGTTATAGTTTTTACCATCTTAAGGGGAGAAAAGTGAGTTAAAAGCTGGTAAAAACAAATATGGAATGATCCCTTACTAAACTAGAAGTTCAAATAATGTTATACATCAAATTCACTGAGTAAAGGTTTTGAATTTGATATAACAATATATATATATATATATATATATATATATATATATATATATATATATATATATATATATATATATATATATATATATATATATATATATATATATATATATATATATATATATATATATATATATATTACAGATTGATACATATACACGAAGTGTAATTCAATAAAATTCAAGATGAATTGACGGTTCCACTATGAAAATGAAATAGATGATAAATAGCAAGATGAAGCAGTTGGTATGAAATAAGAATGCTATATTTGGAGTGTTCCCGAAGTGACACAGATATCTGAATGATAATAGATGGCCTAGATAAATATAATGGTACCAAATATATATTGATTCGATATCATTGAACAAAGATCTGATATTATCAAAAGATGATAAATTATATCGATATATTTATGGAACCTATATATATTTGCGCGCGATATCTTATGGACTCGTAATGGGGATCTTCTACTTAAGCCCATTTTAATTGTCGACATATAATCATTTATTAAATGAGCTCATGGACATGAAGTCCATACATTTACCTGAAGTCAATATATGTTATGAATCTTGGAAAATAAACTGTACAGTTGCATTATTGAGTCATCACCATGTGCATTTAGAGATAAGTACATTATTTGTATATCAGATTTTATATATATCCATCATTGCATTATTTTATAAATATTATTTAAAAAATAGGTTTCATGTCATATGAATGCATGTACATATTTCATAATATTGTTTTAACTTGTTATATTATTAAAAGGAGAAATGTTATCTTATAAGACACTCCAACGAGGATAACTCCCTGTAGGAACCTCTTATAAACGATCATCAAATGATGATGATGCTTGATCAATTGAGTTTTGATAACTCTTGGTTATAAATATAAACCTCTACCATACGATTGAAAGATTATCGTGATTAGTTCCAAAAGGGAATATTCAAAATACTAAAGAGTTTATTTGAATAAATTGTGTTGTCTTAACCTGTAGTTGAGCATATGGAAATTCATATATGAATGAATTTCAGTAGCGAAAATCTATAATAAGGATGTCAATCCATACAGTAATAAGATTTGGCAAGAAAGATCGATGATTTTTTAAAGATGAATTTTTAATCAGATTGATTCTTCTGAAGAGAATGAATTCAGAAATGATAGATGCACTCTTTTTCCCTTCGACTAGGTTTTTTATCCCAATGGGTTTTTCCTAGCAAGGTTTTTAACGAGGTAGCACTATAAGCGCATTAATACGCTATAGCCATGATGATCATCATGATTGTTAAGGTGACAATTGATACGTTTAGACATGCATATAATGTTATGTCATCCATTGAGAAGAATTAAAATTATTTTCTCTCAAAATTGCGGTGGTATTTTTTGAAATGAAAATCAAAGAGTTATCAAGAAATGATGACCATATCCAGATTATGAGTTCCGAAGAAATATGATACTGAAACTATCAAGGATTTCTATTGATTGAAGATAACAAGTTTATTATCAACCACGATGGGTTCTATTTCAACGATCGAGAAATTACGTCAAAGTATGGATTATTTCATGATATATCAAGTTGTTTAATCATCAGGGGGAGTTAATACGCGTTGTACTCTTTTTCCTTATCCATGGTTTTGTCCCACTGGGTTTTCCAATGAAAGGTTTTAATGAGGCAGCTTGTTATGCGTGTTAGGAGAATATTGTCATCGTGAGACATTGTATTTTTTTAGGTAATGGTCATCCAAGGGGGAGTGTTATAAAATATGTATAGTGGATGACCATTATACCCTTACATCCCCAACCATTGTATCTATTCCCAACCATTGTAACATTTGATCTCCTTATCCTTTAGGAACCATCGTTACCTTTCATCAAAAGGTCTCTTTATATTCTCTATATATATGCACATGTACATGGAATAATATAATATAACAATGCTCACTTTCTCTTATATTGTTCTCCCTCTTTATATTATCTTCTCTTATCAAATTAGAATTATAACAGTCTTGTCATTTTTTTCAATTAATTAATGATTTTTTTCATACATAGGAAAACATGAATTGACTGGGGATGGGTCGCCGGCAAAAGGAATTGTTGGTGGTGGTCGGGGGATGGAGATGGTGGCGGTGGTGGGAAAGGGACGATTGTTTTTATTTTTATTTTATTACTCCTTATGATTGATAATATAGAATGAGAGGTGAGGGATGAGAGAAAATTGAAAATGAAGGGGTACGAAGGTAATTTGTGTATGTAAAAGAGTAAAATGCGTATGTGAAAAAGCAACACTCATCCTTTTTTATTGTTCTTAAATATATTATAGAGTAAATTATCAATTACACCTACCCTTAATCCCCTTTTTTACATTTATTCCCATGTCAAATATTTTTTTTTAAATTACACCCAAATTAATAGCTCAAGTTATATTTTGCACTCAACAGCATTTTCAGGCGAAAAAAATTATGAAGTGACGATTTTGCCCCCGTGTCTATTACTTGAGTTACTTTCCCTATTTAATCTCTTAAACCTAATTTTCTCCAAATATTTTCCTCAAACATTTCTCCCTAAAAATTCCCCCAAATCTCCGTCATAATCGTAACTTGAATTATTGAGCTCCTATATTTGAAAGATTGTTCATCCATCCCAAAATTTATGAAGTTCTCCTTCTTACTCTTTTTTCGTATTTGTTTGTAACTTATATTCAAAAGATAAAAATCAAAAAGGCAACCTAATTAGTATAAGGAATATAATATTACTATTATACTCCCTCCGTACCATACCAAAGGTAACACTTACTATAAACGGACGTACCACACCAAAGGTAACATTCCTTATTTGGCCCACAACATTACTAAATTATCCTTATAACCATTTGATATTTACACAAAATGTCATTACATACCCCACCTACCAACCCACAATTAAACACCCAATTACATACCCCACCTATTTATTCCCTCTTTGCCCTTACTTTTTCCATTTTTTCTTAAATACTCCAATTTTCCCTACGTTACCTTTGGTGTGGTACGGAGGGAGTAGTATAATTCACAATATGGCAATATTGTGATTGTCTAAGATTATAGTAGTCCTAGTTTTCTATATTGTGTCTTTATGATATATTCTAGTTAGATTGAGTTTCCAATTATTATCGTCTTGTAATTGCTATATAAGCAACCCTTTGTCATCAATAATATTCAAGTCAATCAATTCATTCAATTATTATTCTCTACAATTAGTAAAAGCCTTAACAAAATTAAATAAAAACCTTAAATTGAACACGGTCAAGTATCTTCGTTCCTCTCATTAAAGAGAAGGATACTCCTCTTTTTAAGAATCTGAAATCTTCTTTAGTCTTGGCTTTCCTTCTCGGATTGAAAGCTTGGGTTTTGTAAAGTAGCCGCCCAAACTCATCCTATATTTGAAAGATATGAATGCTAACTTCAATAAAGAATAAGAGAGGAGAGGATTCAAAAGTGGGCATAGAATTAGGATGAGGAACGTAATGAATGAAATTAAATTGGGGGAGATGAGAAAGAAGAAGAAAGAAGAGAATGAATGAGGAGAAAGAACAAATAGAAGGAGGAAGGGCAAAATCGTCATAAAATTGGTGTTTTAACCCAAAAAATTTGAATTTTGACGGAAATATGGCCTGAAACTGATTTTGGGTGCAAAATATAACCCGAGCTATTAATTTGGATGTAATTTAAAAAAAAATTGATGATATAGGAGTAAATATAAAAAAAGTGAATTAAGCGTGGATACAATTGATAATTTACTCTATATTATATTACATGTTGGAAAAAAAAGTGAAAAATACAAACAAAAAAGGAGCAAAAGAGTATCCTTCAACTAGTTTTAAACCCGTGCAAAAAATGCACGGATCGTAATAACAGATGTTATTATTGATACATGATCATATAAATGAGTGTTATTAAATGTGCAATGCCGTAACATTATAAATAAGTCCATAATTCAAGATTTGACGTAATATAATTTCATAATTTCAGTAACGGTCTTCATTCTGATGACATAATACGGTTTTTCATCATTAACATAATTAACCAACATATAACGTACGTATAATTAAAGAAAAAACAGTTTTCATCTACGACAATGGTTTTCATCATTAATGTAATTAAAATAATCGATTCAATCTATCAGTCGCTGCTTCGAACCACTATCACGAGGATATCACCCTGGTTGGGGCTCGGGGACATTGCACGTAAGTTGTATATGTGAGTAGTATTTTTTTCAAAATGTGATTTTCCAAAGCATGAGAATCTAATATCTCCCTGGCTCACTAACACCGTCACCTCCATCATCTCTCCAACTCCCCTCAAATATTAAATAAAAATGAAAATTCGTCCACTCTCAATTTCATCTTATACCCTCATTCTCACTTGGAGGCCTCTTTCTATTCCCTTCAAATTCCGATTGAAAAATCTCTCACATCAAATCTGCCCTCAAAATTTACTTCACACCTCATATAACGACATTTGCAATCAATTATCGAAATTATATGTATGAAACAAAAAGATCGATCTTTATGTATTTCCGACTATTGATTTCTTTAAAATTGATTTCTTTTTCTTCAATGCAGTATTGTTATTTTTTTTTACAGTAATTCACTGTTTTTCCTTTTTTTTTGTTTTTTTCACTATTCTTCAGTTATTATGAATAATTATGATGTCTTTCAGACCTTTTTAAAAAAGTTATTTAAATATTGTTGTCTTTAATTATTTCTGTTTTTTAAGTATTTTTCAATATGTTCATCTCATTCAAATTTAAAGGATTTGACTTTTAACATTAAAGCTAATTAAAGTGAATAATCGGAAGAACTTCTTGTAAGTATGATACGAAACTTATATTTCCTCTCTTTATATTTCTTTGCATTTATTTTAAAGTTTATATTTTTTTCGATTTGGAACGGGAACTTTTTCAAATCTACTTGTATTATACTGGTTATGTTATATTAGGTTCTTTTTATATTTGCTTTCATTTATTTGAAAGTTTATATATTTTCGATTTAAAAAAAAAAAACTCTCTTACGGAGTAATCTATTTTCTACGATTTTTTTTTATCTACCTCTACTATATTGTTTATGTACGAAAATTTAAAAAAATGACATATCAATATATTTTGTTGTTAAAATGTTAATAAATAATATACTCTGTATTTGTGATGTTGGAATATAATAGTTATACTGATTTTTTTTATTTACACAATGAATTTAACTACGTACTCATTCCGGATGATTAATCAATATGCATTGTTCACATTTTATTTGTTCAGGTTAGAAGTAGGAGGACGATTATTTGAAAATTTTATTAATTTTTCGTAATTGTAATTTATTAATGTGTAATTGTATAATGTATGATTTTGTGTAAATGTAATCTTAAATAAATAAAATTAAGATGGTAAAGAAAAGTGTAATTAATTATGTAGAGATCATGGCGGTCCCCACGTTAGAAAAAAAAAAGAAAAAAGAAAATTTGTAACAGCCAATAGGATTCCTTTAAAAAACTCATCTTTTATACTATGTAGATTCTTTAGGCCATACTTGTGAGTCAATTGTGTCATGACTCATGATCACCAAAAACTCGTCTCGTTTTTCGTCCTTTGGTCAAGATTAGTTTATGGCGTACAAAGCACTCTATTCATATAATCTATACAATACAGTTAAAAGCTAGTTAAGACATTAAATTTTATTCCACATGTAACAAAATTTAATATTTCACCTTATAAATTCATTGTTTTTAATATGAAAAACTTAATACAGAGTAGTTTGGTTGTTTCATCTTTTCATCTTAATGATCCATAAAAGTTGATATTAATAATTATATTACCTAGCATTAAAATCTTCATATTGTGTCTAAAAGAAAGTAATATAAAAAAAAATAGAGTTAAAAAAAATATAAAGCAATAGATAGATGACAAAAAAATATTTGGAAGTTCGTACACATTTCATTCGCTTTATTTCATGAATGTAGCCTTCAGTTTTTTAAGTAATGATTTTGTAGTTTGATGACTTTAATTGTAGTTCTATTTTTATTGTTCTTTATATTGATTATGTTTGTAAGGATATTTATATTTAACAACGATATTTTTGGTTAACAAACATTTCTAAATATGTCATTTTTGGTATCCAAAAAAGAAAAATAAATAAACGAATCACAATAAAGACAAGTGTTCACATTTAGACTCATTATAGTCATATCAAATTATTTACAATTAAGGTGTTTTCTACATGGAAAATTTACAAACACGATTTTTGACATACTGTTGGTCTTAACTAAAACACAATTTTCTCACATGACGTAAAAAAATAACATTAAACATATATAATCCCGTAAATTTCTTGAGTAACAAAACTAGTTAGTGATATTATTATCCTAATTTAATTGTTCCCAAAAAAAAAAAAAAAAAAAAAAAAAAAAAAAAAAAAAAAAAAAAAAAAAAAACTCTTTAAATAATGACCCATATATCACCCCAACAATTCTGGAATTCCCAGCTTTACTTCCCAAAAACTCACCACACAAACCATTTCCTCCCTTCACTGTCCACCAAACGAAAGTTGATCATTTCTACAAATATAGTAACCAATTATTAACACTATTTTCACCTTTTCTTATGCAACACCACACATTTCTTACAAATTTATTATTTCTTCTAACCTCATGATCCTTCTTCAAACTCTTCATTTTAATTCTCCCCTCACAGTCGGATCTCACGGTGAGATCCGCCTGTGAGTGGGCGGGTTTAGTTGTTTTACGCTATCTATCTATCGTACAAGGAAAATAAATAAAAAAAACAAAAAAACAAGGCTGCTACTCGATCAGCTCACGAAATCACGACCGAAGTCCATTCATCATGACGCGAAGCCAGATTATCATCCGACCTGTTGGGTCGTCAGTATACAGGAGGCAATATTTCATCGATTCGTCCCCATCATCTTCACGGGGACGAATTGCAGAGGTTGCAGGAGGCACCGCGGCAGAATGTGCCGCGGTGTGGTGCTGCGGCCCCTGTACACTGGTCAACCTGCTAGTACTCGCAGTGTACAAACTTCCTGCAGGTATCTGCAGGAAGACACTGCGAAAGCACAAGAGGCGGCGGATGATTAAAAAAGGTTTGTTACCTTTAACATCATCCGCCCCCT
This sequence comes from Silene latifolia, assembly GCF_048544455.1. Lineage (NCBI taxonomy): Eukaryota > Viridiplantae > Streptophyta > Magnoliopsida > Caryophyllales > Caryophyllaceae > Silene > Silene latifolia. Next base: position 75,422,618 of record NC_133526.1, on the reverse strand, counting down.
CTAGTCAGCGCGGGTTGTGCGAGTGTAGCTGGGACGCAGACGAATTCCATTTGGAACTCGGGTCGGTCCCAGAAGGACAAGAGGTGGCCTATGTTGTGATGGGAGGGAATAAGATGGATAAGGACATAATGGAGCTAGAGAAGGAAATGTGGAACAAGTTTCACACAACTGGGTTTTGGAGAAGTACTTCTCAGAGAGAACAGTGATTGAGTTAATTTAATTTAATTTATTACCTACCTTGGGAAAATGACTGTTTAAATTTAAATTTACTGCACTTGTATGTGTTGTTAATGTTTGAGCAAGTTGGAATGAATAATGGGGTGGTGTATGTTATTAGTTGATTAGTGACCCTTATTTTAAAGGGTATAATGTAAATTAAATGAGGGAGTGTGTGTTTGTCATTGGTGAAAATGGACATGTAAAAAGTACATATGTGGTGTTTTGTGGTGAAAAACAAATGCAAGGTTTCCCTCATGGTTTTCACTTTTCAGGTTGTTTTCTTATCTTTTGCCGTATTATAATTCTCTCTTGCATTTTGTATGTTACCTAGATTGTAACATTGTGTTGTACTCTAGTATTTCTTACTAGCTCTGTTCCCTATTATTTTGTTTACTGTTAGTCTTGCTTGTGACGGGCTAATCTCGTCACAATCTTATGACCTCTCACAAAAAGGGAGAAGGGATAAGGCGGGGCACCCCCATGTGCTTCCCACTCACTTCTCAATGGGTATTTTGTGAGAGAAAACGGTATCCGTCACAAACTTGTGACGGATACCGCCGTCATAAATGAGAATTTGTGTTTTGTTTATGTATCTTGTCTATGAAATTGGAAGAGCTACTATGGATGATTGCCTAGACAAAAATTCTACCGTCCTCCCGGAGGACGGTACTCCTCACACACAAACACAATCCACCCAATTGGAATATTATAATGATTTGTGTGTGGGGAGTACCGTCCTCCGAGAGGACGGTAGAATTACTCTTGCCTAGATATTCATCATCAAATTAAGTTGGAGAAATAAATACATAAGTATATTCATCATCAAATTAAATCTGTTGTTTGATCTACATTTTTTTTCAGAAGTAAAGAGAATATGTTAACAACAATTCGGCCATTGCGACCAATGTATGAGCAAAGGAAACTTAAGTGTGGCCTAATTTGACTAATATATAGGAAATTTTCGTGTAATATTATTATTATGTCTTGTAAATTTATATTTCATGTAGGAAGTATTTTTTTTATCCAATGATACCTTGAATAATTCGTGATGTATAGTTAATTTGACTAAACGATATTGGTACTAAATATCATGACATGTATGTCATTGAATGATCAATTTTATAAATCAGTCTAAACTATTAGGAAGTGTAAAATAGATCTCAATTCATGCGATAATATACAATTTCAGATAAGCCATTGAAAAATGTTTTTACACATAGAATCGATCCTTAGTTTAAAACATTTGTTCCACCAATTTTGGGGAGAAGGAAAGTTTTTCTTTCAACGTGCTCTCTCTACAATCTAGAGAGAGAGAGTTTTCTACCAAAAAAAAAACCCAAAAAGCCCTCATACTTAATCTCTTTGCTCCATTGTAGCCGACACCTACCCATCTTCCTCCCTAATCTTAACGACCTTCGCCGGAGATACGGCTGTTTTATTAGGCCCATCTCCGGCGACCCGACACCTCGACTTCCTTTAATCCACTTTGCTTCAAAGTTCTGACCGTATGTCCCTCTTGGATGCGGTCCTTCCTCACTCTGCCCCCTCGTTTCAATACTCATACATGCTTCTCCTTTTTCCGCACCCTTGTTGTCCGCGTCTGTATGCGTCGATTCTTTGATCTACCGTCACTACCACTTTCCCTCTCAATCGATGCAGTCCTTCGATCTGCTTGTCTAGGTTCTTACCAAGCAGGTACTCCTCTTCTCCTCGCCTCTCCCCCACCTCCTTTGGGATGTCCTTGTTGTCCCGTGTTGTCGATTTATGGATCGGCCGTTTTAAGGTGTTTTTGGTGTTTGCATGTCATTGATTTGTTGTTCCCCCATCCCTTTCCCCCCACCAATCAGTTCATGCATGTCTCCTTTGTGTCCGTCTTTTGTCTGATCTGGCAGTTTTCGGAGTTGTGTCCGTCCGGCCTAGGTTTTGTTTGGTTTATTCGGTTTATCAATGTCCTTGGTTTTGTGGTGTTTCATTTATGGGTTCGGGATTTGGTGTCTGTGGAAGTGTGTGTCGTTGCGTTGTCTCTGGGTTTTAGAGTTTGGTTTGAAGGAAAACCTTGTCTGTGCTGGTGTAACACCCCTGATGGGGCATATTCTGCACCCGCTGACCGAGTCAACATATTGAGCAAGGTCAAAGCCAAAAGACAGCAAGTCAACGTATTAGACAACCTAACCGACGCAACCTGTCGGCATGTCACTTGGGTCTCGGTCTCGGCAACTAGCCGGCCGAGAAGCATATCCGCGTACTCACATCCAGTCCCCTCGGCATGGAGTCAACCAGGCCTGTCGGCCTGCCATGGGTCCCTCGGCCGAGGGTAGAACAGTCTTTCCACCTGCTAGCCACTTGGCCACTTGGCCACTACGTGACAAAAGGTGAAAGTCTATAAATACTCCACTTCTCTCATTGAGTAAAGGATCCGAAAACTATCCCAAAAACATCTAATAAACTGGTATAAACTCCCTTATCTCTCTACAATATACTTTGCCAAGTTAACACACAACTTAATCTCTTTAAGTTTACTGACTTGAGCGTCGGAGTGAGTACGCTCGGTACCAAGCCGAGCCCTCAGTTTGTTCATCTTTACATGAGAGACCGAAAGGAAGAGACAAGCAAAAAGACGTCATTCATCAAGCTTACGTGGTCACAAATCCTGCTCCGGAATTACATCCGGAACAATTGGCGCCGTCTGTGAGGATAGATACTAAAAGCTAGTCACCTCCCTTACAAAAAAAAAAAACAAAAACCAAACCCACTCAGCAAGCTAAGAGGATGTCAAAGCAACAAGAAATAATTGTGAGTGACGAAACTGCATCCTACCAGGATGACGCGTTCCCTAATTCTGAGATCGGGCAGTCCCCCACCGGCCGAGTCATTGAGTCGGTGAAGTACGGAATGCCAAGAGAGCCAGAAACACCGCTGCCGACCGGCCAAGTCACTGTCATGGGACATGTGGTCGATGCGGCCAAATTGAAGCTATTCATGGACCTGATGGGTGGTACGCCGGTTACCCCTGTCACTACGACAGGGGCGGCAGCACCTCCACAGGTGACCAGGGCCCATAAAGTGACTCCGAACAACTTGACCAGAGTAATACAAGGAGCTGGGCATGCTAGGACGCTGGCGGAGCCCGTGGTGCCAGTGGCAGACCAAAGTCCTTCCCCCCACTCGCGGGAGGACGGCGTCGCCGCGGCAACAACGAGGCCCGCCCCGAAGAAATGAAGAAAGAAGTCCGACTCTCCAAAGTCGGACAACAAGAAGCCCTTCCCGCCAGACGGAGAGAAGCCGGACTAAGGTTGCGAGGAGTCGATCGCCGCGTGTCATTCGACACGTGGTCGACAAACCCCTCGGTGCCTATGTCCTCGAAGTCTCTGTCGACTAAACCGAAGCCGCGCCCTATCATACAAAGGGGATAGCGACCCAACCGACCATGTCGAGGCTTTCGAGTCGTACATGTCGGTATGGGAGCAGCCTGATGAGGTATGGTGCCGAGTCTTCCCAACAACCCTGCATGGGATGGCCCAGAGTTGGTACAAGGGGCTACCTAACGGCTCGGTATACTGCTATGCCGACCTGAGAGACAACTTCATAGCCCAGTATGCTTGCAACAAGAGAAGGGCCGTGGAGACATCGGATCTACTCACTATCCGACAGGGGAGGACGAGTCCCTCCGAAGCTATGTGAAGAGGTTCGACGGAAAAGTTCAGCAGATCCGTGAGCTGAACACCGAACTGGCGGCCTTCGCACTGATGAAAGGCCTCCCGAAAGGCGAGTTCAAAAACGAGCTGATCAAGTGCGAGGACCTCAATCTAGACACCGCCAGAAAGATGGCCGATCGAGCCGTAAAGGTGGAGGACTATCACAAGACCTGGGTAGGCCACAGTGAATCTGGGCACCCAGAGAGGAAAAGCCGCCGGGACAACGTTGATGAAGGTCGTCGTGACATGAATCGGTCACGGCCTGAGAGATTTAATAGGAAGCAGACCACGGCGGGCGCCGGGGGGAGTTCGGGACCATACACCCAGAAGCGGTACAGCAGTCTCACCCCCCTGGTCAAATCACCGGCCGAGGTCTTTGCCCTAAGCAAGAATGAAGGGCAGAAATGGGCAAGGCCCCCCAAGGCGAGGGGGGACGGCGACCTTAGCCAGTTTTGCGATTACCACGGCCAAGCCGGCTATAAGACCGACAACTGTCGGCATCTGAGGAACGCCATCGAGGAGCTAATCCGGAAGGGGGCCCTCAGCAAGTATGTAGCTGGAGGCCCAGAAACAAGCTCCGACGGGGCGAATAGAAAATCAGTATTCCAGCGAATGGGAGTGATCCAGGTTGTCATCGGGGGGAACGAGAATGGTGGGTCAGCTAATGGGAACAAACGGCACCTGAATGAGCTATACCAAGCCATCAACTTTGTGCCCAACACAGCGATCCCCGCTTCCACAATCCCCGATATAACCATTGGGAAGAAGAACTACGAGGGAGTCGTCGCTCCGCACAGCGACCCGCTTGTAGTTCACCTAGACATAGCCAACCACTTGGTCAAAAGGTGCCTGATTGACACAGGAGCCTACACAAACATCATGTTCAGGGAGTGCTTTCTCAACCTCGGTCTGAAGATTGAAGACCTGAGCCCCTGCACTAACCCGCTATACAGCTTCTCCGAGGCCGGCCTGGTACCCCTGGGGTCAATCAGACTTCCGGTGATGTTTGGCCTAGCCGATGCGGCCAAGAATGTTTTATCTGAGTTCGTGGTCATTGATGGTTTGTCTGCCTACAATGTTCTCATAGGCTGAGTCACTTTGAGCGAGGCCGATGCAGTGATGTCCATCCGGGCCCTGACATTGATGTATGTCTCGGACCGGGGGGAAGCGCAAAAGCTCGTCTCAAAGGACGAAAGAGACGAAATAGTCAATGTCCAAGTATCTGCCAGGGGGTGCAACATGCAATCCCTCAAAGTGGCGAAGAAGTCGGAGAAAGGGAAGAGCCCATCCTTACAGCAGGAGGGTGATCCGATGCACACCAACGTCGGCATGGTCGAAGGAGCCGAGACCGAGGAAGTGGAAATTGACCCAGGGCGCACTGTAACTGTCGGTGTCGGCCTGGAGCCAAAATTCAGAGCCGATCTCCTAGACCTGCTGAGGAAGAACAAAGATGTCTTCGCATACTTAGCCGCCGAGATGCCAGGCGTGAGCCGGGAGGTGATCGTTCACAAGCTGAACGTACTCTCCACCGCTCGCCCTGTCAAGCAGAAGATGAGGAACTCCTCGGCCGAGAAAGACGAGGCCATCAAAGCTGAAGTAGACAAACTATTAGAGGCAGGCTTTATCATGCCTTGTACTTACCCTGAGTGGCTAGCAAATGTTGTAATGGTGAGGAAGTCATCAGGGGCGTGGAGGATGTGTGTTGATTTTACCAATCTTAATAAAGCGTGCCCTAAAGATTGTTATCCCTTGCCTCGAATAGATAGTCTAATCGACGCAACGGCAGGCTACACCATGCTAAGCCTGCTAGACGCCTTCTCAGGGTATCATCAGGTGTTTATGGCCGAAGAAGACATGCCTAAGTGCGCATTCATCACCGGTAACAGCACATACATGTATAAAATGATGCCGTTAGGTTTGAAGAACGCTGGCGCAACTTACACTAGGCTGGTGGACAAAGTGTTTCAAGATCAAAAAGGGCGAAACATCGAGGCTTACGTCGACGATGCTATTGTAAAAAGCAAGTCTGACAGCGAGCACTTGGCCGATTTGAGCGAGACATTTTGTTCACTAAGGAAATATAAGATGAAGCTTAACCCAATGAAATGCAACTTCGGTGTCCGGGCCGGCAAGTTCCTCGGCGTGCTTGTCAGCGCCAGGGGAATTGATGCCAATCCAGAGAAAGTCCAAGCAATACTTGACCTGCCGGAGCCGAGGAATCGAAAAGAGGTTATGATGCTCACCGGGAGGATGGCGGCTCTCGCCCGCTTCATCTCTCGGTTGGCCAACAAGAGCACCCCATTCTTTAAAGTGCTGAAGGAGAATAAAGACTTTAGCTGGGGGGAGGAACAGAGCACGGCTTTCAAGCAACTGAAAGCCCACCTTCTAACTCTCCCGACCCTGTCCAGGCCGACGCTGGGGGAGACGCTATATCTATACTTAGCAGTTACCTCGGCCACGGTCAGTGTCGTAATCGTCAGGGAAGAAAACAAGCAGTAACACCCAATTTACTTTATCAGCCATACACTACAGGTCGCCGAAAGAAATTACCCACTGATCGAAAAAGCAGCCCTCGCCGTAGTCGTTGCCGCAAGGAAGCTGAAACCCTACTTCGACGCGCATCCCGTGACGGTCTTAACCAACCAGCCATTGGAGAAAGCGTTAGAAAAATTCAAAAAATCCGGCAGACTTATCAAATGGGCAGTGGAGCTCTCCGGCTTTGGCATCCAGTACAAGCCGAGGCCTTCGATAAAGGGGCAAGCGCTTGCAGAATTCCTGGCTGAGTGCACATATCAAGAAGAATCACATCCCGGTGTGTGGGAAGTGTATACCGACGGGTCCTCCACGACGAACAGCTCAGGAGCCGGCATCCTTATCACCAGCCCTAACGGGGACGAGTTTGAGTACGCCTTGAAGTTTACCTTCTCGGCCTCAAACAACGAATCCGAATATGAGGCGGTGATAACGGAGTCGAGTTAGCTAGAGCTGCCGGGGCGGAGCATATTGTGTTGAAGACAGATTCACTCCTAGTGACTAATCAAATCAGAGGAGAGTATGAGGCTCGAGATGACGGGATGGTGAGGTACCTGGAAAGGGTAAAAGCCGACACCGCAAAATTGAAATCTTTCCAAATACAGTGCATCCCCAGGTCTGAGAACAACCGAGCCGACGCTCTCTCAAAACTTGCCAGTTCAAGCATCAAGAATGTCAGTCAAACCGTGCTGGTGGATATCAGAAATGCTAAAAGCATCACTGAGACCGTCGGCATGGTGGGCGACATCGAAGCCGAGACGACGTGGATGACTCCGATAATGAAATACAAACTAACAAAAGAGTTACCGGAGGACCGCAGTCTCTCTCATAAGATAAGAAGGATCGCCGCAAGGTACTTGGTGTTCGAAGGAGAGTTATACAGAAGGTCCGTAATAAGACCACTTTTGAAATGTGTCGGCCCAGCCGACGCGTAACTTATACTGACAGAGATTCACGAAGGCATATGTGGACACCACATGGGGGCGAGAACGTTAGCCCACAAAGCTCTCCGAGCCGGCTACTTCTGGCCGACCATGCTGAAAGATTCCAGAACAAAGACCAAGAAATGCAAGAATTGTCAGATGCATGCTCCGGTAATACATGCACCTTCCCGAGACGTGCAACCGGTACTTAGTCCCCTACCATTTGCACAATGGGGGATGGATTTACTAGGACCATTTCCGACGGCCTCCGGAGGAAGGAAGTACCTGATCGTCGCCGTTGACTACTTCACCAAATGGGTCGAGGCTGTCGCGGTACCTGCCAAGACCACGGCAGCCGTAAGAAAGGTGATTTGGGAGAACATCATAACTCGTTTCGGGTTACCCCAAGTCATGGTATTTGACCACGGCCGAGAGTTTTGGAGTGACATGGTGATGAACCGGTGGAAGAGCTCGGTATCAAATTCGCATACTCCTCCGTCCGCCACCCTCGAGCAACGGGCGGGCGGAGTGAGGCGGCTAATAAAACAATATTGAACGGGTTGAAAAAGAAGGTTGAAGATCTAAAGGGAAGATGGGTGATGAACTACCGGCGTCCCGTGGTCACTTTGAACCACGGAAAAAGAAGCAACAGTGCAGTCCATTCCACCTAGTCTATGGGTCCGAGGCCGTCCGCCAATTGAAGTAGCGGTGCCGACATTTAGAACGCAAACTTTTGACCCGATCGAAAATGAGGAAGGCACGAGAGCCTCCCTAGACTGGTCGAAGAAAGTCGAGACACGGCACGGCTCAACTTGGCAGTGTATCAAAACCGAATGAGAAGAGCATACAACCGTAGGGTCCACAAAAGGGACTTAAGAGTAGGAGATCTAGTCCTAAGAAAGTCGGCCGCAACAAACAAAGGAAACATCCATGGTAAAATGACGGCCAACTGGGAAGGACCCTACAAAGTGGTTGAAGAAATGAGGCCGGGGACGTACCGGCTGACAGACATGGAGGGTGTTCCTCTAATGAGCCATTGGAACACAGACAACCTTAGGACGTATTTTGTATAGCGGCGGAGGTGTCCGAGACCGTTGTGGGCACCCCAACGCGTGATTATATCTTATGAAGAATGATCCAAGTTTTCCATCAAAATGTTCGTCCCCTCCGTAGTCGTACCAAGGTAGACGCCGCGGCCAAAGCCGGGCAGTCACTACAATTGCAGTTGATACTCGCGAAAGCAACCAACATGCTTAGTAGACGCCAACCGGGCAGTCACTACAAATGCGGTTGATACTCGCGAAAGCGACCAACATGCTTAGGAACGTATAAGTACAGTTGAGAAACGCAAATCTGGCCGCCTCGGCCAATCCGGGAGTGGCAGAGGAAGCGATCAATATGTCTACAGATACGAACGCTGTCGAGCCGTAACCTCGATTGCCTCGGCTAAGGCCGGGAGTGACGGGGAAACAACGACCGATACGCTAACATGTTCACAACGGCAGTTGGGAAGCGCAAATCTGACCGCCTCGGCTAAGACCGGGAGTGGAGGAGGAAGCGACCGACATGCCAACATGTTTAAAAACATGTTTACAACAGCGGTTGGGAAGCGCAAATCTGACCGCCTCGGCTAAGACCGGGAGTGGAGGAGGAAGCGACCGACATGCCAACATGTTTAAAAAACGTTTAAGTACAGTTGAGATACGCATTCTAACTGCCTCGGCCAAACCGAAGGTAAAAACGAAAAAAAAAGCGCTCAATATGTTTAAAAACGTAAGGAGACAACTGAATGGAGGATTGAGATCAAAGCCCCGGCCAAGCCGAGGTCAAGTAAACAGACTTTATTAAAAATGTTTACAAGTAAGACAAGAAAAAGTCGACGGCCGTCCCCATAGGGATAGCCTAAACATAACCTACCAAAGTTTAACAAAAACAAAAGGTACAGCAAAAGGTTACAAACATAAGACTTGAAGCGCCAAAAGGATGGCAGAGAGGAAAGACTCAATAGTTGGCCCCCGAACAGCTGAAGCTGTCAGAAGGACCGGGTGAATCTGGTGACGACCGCCCGTCTCCCTATGCTTGTTGCCGCTCACCACCGGCAGCAGTAGCAGCATCACCAACGGTGGGCGGCCCAGAGGAGAGCTTGGCAGCTTCACTTGCCTTGGCCCTCTCAGCCTCCTCTCTGGCCTCCTTCACCTTAGCATCCCGGGCCGCCTTCTCCGCAGCCTCCTCAGCGGCCTTCGCCGCCTTTGCCTTCTCCGAAGCCTTTGCCTCCGCAACAGCCGCCTTCTCATCAAGAAGCCGGTCAAAATCTTGCCATGGGAAGGAGCTTTCAGGAAGGAGCTCTTTAATTGCATCCCTGGTAGCATCTTGACTGGTCCCGTGATCGGGCACACATGTCAGGGATGATGACGGTTTTCAGCGTCTCAATGTCCTTCTCCCTCTGGGCAAGGATAGCCTTTGTGTTCTTGTGCTCCTTCACCTCGGTCAGATGCAGGGACTTCCATCTTTCCCTCTGATCAACCATGGCATTATAACCGCCCTGAAGCTTCTCTCCCTCCTCCCCATGACTTAGCGGCGTCGCCCCAACGAGCCTCAACCTTGGCTCTCTCGGCTAGGATCGCCTTATCAGCTTCCTCCTTAAGCTTTCGCTCAGCAAAGAAGTCCTTCATGGCGGCCTGGAAGTCTTTCTTCGACTTCTCGGCCTCCTTCTTAGAAGCAGCAAGCTCGATCCTAAGCCGTTCAAGTACAGGGGCAGTGATGCGTGTCTATAATATGATGTTTTAAATCTTTATTTCCATGCATTTTATGTCTATTATATGTAGTTTATTCTACTATTTTCCCCATTTCTGTCTACTCTCGTATTTTTATGTAATATTGCAGATTATTGCGGAAATGAGTAGAAAATGAACCAAATCTTGACCCCGGAAGCTAAGCTTAGGAAGGACATGAATATTTGACTCGGACTTGAAGTTTAGAATGCATTTCAAGGCCTGAAGATAGCAAAAGCATGGGTGCGTACGAGTTTAACAAACAAAGAAATGCTTCTCGACATTGCAGGCTGCTTCAGATGGCTATATCTCGAGTTCTAGAGAAGATAGTCGAGTGATTCCGATTGGAGGTGAAAGCTTATCCTCTTAGCTTTCCAACGCCGCGTAGAACGCCTGATTTGACCAAGTAACGAAGAAATGGCAGCTGTTTTAAGATCGGTGCGCGCTGCAGAATTCGTCAGAATGCATTACTGTACAGCATCCTTGGTCGATCGACTGGTACTTTTGGTCGATCGACCAGACCACGAGTATCAGAAGCTACTGTTCAGCTATACTTGGTCGATCGACTGGGTCTAGTGGTCGATCGACCACTCCACGAGTCTGACGAGAATTTAAAGACGAGAATTAAAGGATTTTAATCTAAGCCCATTGGATATTAGGTTTAGGAATAAGAAGTTGCGTGATTTTCCTATATAACATAGCTTAGTTTTCAGAATATGCATCCAGTTTTTTATCAGTTTTAGATCATAAAATAATTAGGGTTCTTGAGATTATTGTTCTTTCATTAATAAAGTTTTACATTTTGCATTCGATCTTTCCTTCACAATTCCTCTTTACGGTACCTTTTCGTTCTTATATTCAGTTTCATTACTTTGTTCATTTGTAGTATAGAATTGCTAGAGTAGTAATCCCAAAAGCCAATTATCGTTTATTGTTATTTGCTTATTTAATTATCTCAAGCATGAATACAGTAGTTTTAATAGTTAATTTTATTGTTGTTTTCGTAATAGTCATGAGTAGCTAAACCCTTCGTGCTAGGATGTAGGGGATCTATAGCGTAGATGGCGCAGAATTAGGCGACCTGAATTAAGCATTGGTCGATCGACTGGCTTCTCTCGTCGTCGATCGATCGTTGCTGCGATTGGTCGATCGACTGCCTATAGTGGTCGATCGACTGACGCGTGTATGATTAGCACCGTTTTAATTTATTAATTGCAATATTTGACAACGAGACCGAGAGGCTATTTGTTAAATGCTTAGTATTGACCAACCCATTAAGATCGAGAGACAGGGGAGGGAAATAATTAATGAATTAGAACGACTAAACTGCTAAGATCGAAAGACAGGTAATTTAGGCTTTAAGAATCACTTTTCAGTGCGAGAGCTAGCATTAGTGAGACTTAGGGACTAGTAGCATAGGCCGAAAGGAGCTACTGGTTAACTTGGACTGAGAGGACTTGTTATTTACCCATCTACACGACTTTATTTCAGACGTACCTAGGATTATGCGCCATCGCAGCTATAGTCAACCGACCGTCTTAGCATTTCTTCTATCATTGTTTAACTTCTTTATTACATTTATTGCTTATTTAGTTTATGCATTAGACTTAGATTTACTTCAAACCATAACACCCCCCTTATTTGTTACTTCTAGACTGAAATATAGAATAACTGAAATTCTCTTCCTCCCTGCGGATCGACCCTGACTGCCACTAGCTTCTATTAGTAGTATTTAGGTTATAAATATTATTTTTGGTACTAAACGACGGTATCAAATTTTGGCGCCGTTGCTGGGGAGGCAGCGCTAGTTTCAGTTGTTTTTTGTTTTAGTCTTTTTCTAGTTTAAGGAACTTCCGTTCCTTAAACTCCTTTTACACTCTTCTTGTAGTTTTCTCTTATCCACAGGTTATCTCATGGATAAAAAGGTAACTCCAACCATGGCGGATCTCAAAGCTATGATGCGAGAGCTTGAGGCCAACATTGCCAAACATAGTGAAGAATATGCAGCAATGTTCAAATCAACTCAATCCCGAATGGCCAACCCTTCTTCTCTTCAACACATGGAGACCGTGCAGGGTATGCACGTCCGTAGTGGGTCAACTCCTGAAGGGCCTGCTATGAAAAGGGCAAGCCCGGAATTTAATGAAGATGAATCAGGAAGAGAAGAGGCTGAACTGTCGGAACAGAAGAATATTAATGCTTCTCTTCCTAATGATCAAAAGCTTTTGGAACCAGCTCCCATGGTCGTTCGACCCGCCACTTATTTATATTGTTGATAATCCGACCCGAATTATTGACGGATCATTTATTTTGAGAGCCATGAAATTTTTTTTCAGGTGATGATAAGGACAAAGTCCTTAATTCAAAAGATGGGTCTGAAAAGCAGGAAGAAAAGGCGTCGCAAGCGATGATCGGACGATCGATCGACCGACCATCATGGTCGATCGACGATCCCCGATCTTTCCAAAGATCTTGTTATACTGAAGAACTCGGTCGATCGATCGACCAACCTAGTCGATCGACCGAGGAAGTCTGAAAGTGCACAATTCCGTCCTCCAGTACCCAAGTCTATGGTGGAGATGCTTAAACTCCAAATACAAGAAGAGGCTGAACAGAGAGAAGCTTCTTTCAAAAGACTTGAGCTTCTCTTGGCTCAAGTAGCTTCCGAGCAAGATGCCAATACATACGACTCAGAAATTGATGATGTTATTTACGATGAAGTATTTCTTGAATACTTCAATACTGGCGCACAAGAAAAGTTTGATCGAACAGACAGCAAGACTGTTCGATCGTGCACAACTGAGGAAGACGACTTTAATCGAACAGTTGCTGTGACTGTTCGATCGAGTAATGTGCTAGAGGAGAATGCTCGATCGAGTATAGTGACCACAGAGAGCAATGTTATTGCTAATGATATGAAGGACGACAATGTGTATGGTGAGTCCCCTTTATGGAATGCCGAGTTGGATGCCTTGGAGGCCGCAATTTATGGGACAGAGCCTATGCAGACGGATCTCTTTTCCTTTAATGATGATGATTCGTCACTTGTGACTCCCTAGAACGACAATGATCAGGTAATTGCAGATCAAGCTTGTCCGACTAGCTCCTTCTCTTTAGTCGCATACATTAAGAGTTCTTTTATTCCTCCCGTTAAATTATACACTTTGTTGATTTAACGCCCATGATTTGGGAGCAAATTGGAGGAATTTCGTTATGTCTCTTCTTGTACGAGGCTTGACGGGTTTGTAGACCCGGGGAGGAGGATCTCAAGACTCCTTCCCAAATAAGAAGAAGACACGGGGAAAGGGCTATTAGAGACCTGGTCAATGGGATTCAAGTCGTTGTACTTCCAAAGTCATTTGTGTTATGGAGTAGGGACTTGAAGCTAATTACAATTTCTTGAAGCCACTGCGTTGATCGAAGCCTAGTAGTGGGCCGGTGATTTGTTCTCTTTGATGATCGAAAAGTGGGTCGAGCTGGGACCGTTTAATCTAGCGCTACCGGGAGGCAACCCGGAGTTTGAAACATTTTGTTTGATTTAGTTTTGAAACATTTAGTTTTTTTTTTTGTTTTGTGTGCTTTAATAATTAGCTCGACTTAGACAGTTACTTTGGGTTTTTGCGCAATTTTGGGCCCGTTTTTATATGCATTTACAGGTTATTAGACCGAGTTAACTCAATTCATTGAGTTGATTCGTGAGCAGGAACTGTTCACGTCAGGTAATATGGTCGATCGACTGATTAGAGTGGTCGATCGACTGATTCGCGCAGCACAGAAGCTACTGTTCCAGGTAACTTGGTCGATCGACTGGTTAGAGCGGTCGATCGACCATTGTAGCTGTTATACCTTGTTCTTTTAAGTCTTCGCACGTAATTTACCGTTCCAATTTTGTTTTCTCGGATAATGCGCGGTATGTTTTGTTTCTTTTCAGGTACCTATGGTAGTACTGCTGGCTACTGAAACCTCCTAGCTCACGCTGGTTTGGGGAGGGGTTTTGCGCTTAAATCTTGTAAGTTTCCGAGTCCCAATTTCATGTCTTATTTAGTTTCTTATCGCAAAATCCCAATTTCCTTTGCTTATTTATACTTATGATTTCGCACAATGAGGACATTGTGTGATTTGGTTTGGGGAAGGGTTTTGCATTGCATAGCATTCATTTGTTTTTGCATTCACGTTTAATTATTCTGTTTGCATTGTTATTTAATTTCTCCATATATACCAGAAAATACCAAAAAAAAAAATTAAATTAGAAAAATTTCAAAAATTTAAAAATTTCACGTTTAATTTTGCATGTTAGGTTGAGTCAGATTGGAGTATTCATTACTGATAGTTGTCATTTGCTTAAACCCTGCATTTTATCACATCTTTTAGCAAAAGTTTTTGCAATACCTCGAATTTCTTTTCAAAATTTGTTGAACAATTAGACTTGACTTGAAATTTTGGCAAACTACAAAACTTTCTGAGGAATTAGAGCCTTATAAACTGGTGTCATTCATGACCGGTTTCATTTAGGATTGTGAGTAGTTACTCCCTGCATATCGTGTAACATTAATTTGCACAAGTATGACATTTAATTTCTTTTTGCCTACATACATTCGGGTTAGTGGTTGGTATTGCATGTTTGGAGAATGCTTGCGAAAAATCCCTTTTATTCGTTTTACCCATTAGCTTCACATTAGCCAAAAATTGCCAGTTGACCCTTTAGCTACAATCCATAAACTAAGCCTACCCTTTGCTGAGCTAGTTTAGTAGTTTTAGTGGTATTCGTTGTATTGTATCAATTTTGGCTCGATTAGCACTCTATGAAGTTGGTAATGAATGAAGGAGAAAAAAAAAAGAGGAGAAAAATGGAAAAAATATAGTGATTGCCGAAAGAAAAAAAAACGAAAAGAAAAAAAAGAAAACAAAAGAAAAAGAAACGGCAAAGAAGAAAAGAGAAGAAAAAAAAAGTTTACTCCTATGTTTGCTTTATATTTTATGAGGAGTATTGAGTTTGGATTAGTGAAGTGTTTGCCTAATTCATTAAGGCATTTGAGCTTATTTCATTGAGTTAGAAGTGGATGTATTTATTCAGTTTGATAGGATGCTAGCTTGGCTATTTCCCTCTCATTCCCATATTGTTTTGCCTCTTCTTACCCATAGCCTCACTTATCCAAATCTTTGCAAGTATTCGGCATGTGATGGACCCTGAATGGTTGGAATGTATGTGCACGGTAGCTAGAATTACTTATCATACTATATTGCATGCACGATTATGTAGGTCGTAGTTTAGGCGAGCGACTTTTATTTCCTTCTCTCTTACATATAAATTGCTTACCATTTGTTTTGTTGAGAGAAGAGTGACCCGGGAGAGTCCAATCTTGAAAGTCTTGCAAGGTCAAACGTTCAACATCTTTTCGAAATATGCATAAATTCGGTTGCATGACTTTGAGCTATTAGTAGTTGATTCATATGCATTAAATTGGTTTAAGTAGATGATTTTCAGTTTGTCCATGTTTTGCTCCTTTCTATCTGGATTTAGTTTTGCATTTAGTTTGCTTGGGGACAAGCAAAGGTTTGGTTTGGGGAAGTTTGATGCGTGTCTATAATATGATGTTTTACATCTTTATTTCCACGCATTTTATGTCTATTATATGTAGTTTATTCTACTATTTTCCCCATTTCTGTCTACTCTCGTATTTTTATCTAATACTGTAGATTATTGCGGAAATGAGTAGAAAATGAACCAAATCTTGACCCCGGAAGCTAAGCTTAGGAAGGACATGAATATTTGACTCGGACTTGAAGTTTAGAATGCATTTCAAGGCCTGAAGATAGCAAAAGCATGGGTGCGTACGAGTTTAACAAAAAAAGAAATGCTTCTCGACATTGCAGGCTGCTTCAGATGGCTATATCTCGAGTTCTAGAGAAGATAATCAAGTGCTTCCAATTGGAGGTGAAAGCTTATCCTCTTAGCTTTCCAACGCCGCGTAGAACGCCTGATGTGACCAAGTAACGAAGAAATGGCAGCTGTTTTAAGATCGGTGCGCGCTGCAGAATTCGTCAGAATGCATTACTGTACAGCATCCTTGGTCGATCGACTGGTACTTTTGGTCGATCGACCAGACCACGAGTATCAGAAGCTACTGTTCAGCTATACTTGGTCGATCGACTGGGTCTAGTGGTCGATCGACCACTCCACGAGTCTGACGAGAATTTAAAGACGAGAATTAAAGGATTTTAATCTAAGCCCATTGGATATTAGGTTTAGGAATAAGAAGTTGCGTGATTTTCCTATATAACATAGCTTAGTTTTCAGAATATGCATCCAGTTTTTTATCAGTTTTAGATCATAAAATAATTAGGGTTCTTGAGATTATTGTTCTTTCATTAATAAAGTTTCTGTTTTGCATTCGATCTTTCCTTCACAATTCCTCTTTACGGTACCTTTTCGTTCTTATATTCAGTTTCATTACTTTGTTCATTTGTAGTATAGAATTGCTAGAGTAGTAATCCCAAAAGCCAATTATCGTTTATTGTTATTTGCTTATTTAATTATCTCAAGCATGAATACAGCAGTTTTAATAGTTAATTTTATTGTTGTTTTCGTAATAGTCATGAGTAGCTAAACCCTTCGTGCTAGGATGTAGGGGATCTATAGCGTAGATGGCGCATAATTAGGCGACCTGAATTAAGCATTGGTCGATCGATCAAGCTCTGGTCGGTCGATCGTATTTAGCTTGGTCGATCGATCGCCTATAGTGGTCGATCGATCGACGCGTGTATGATTAGCACCGTTTTAATTTATTAATTGCAATATTTGACAACGAGACCGAGAGGCTATTTGTTAAATGCTTAGTATTGACCAACCCATTAAGATCGAGAGACATGGGAGGGAAATAATTAATGAATTAGAACGACTAAACTGCTAAGATCGAAAGACAGGTAATTTAGGCTTTAAGAATCACTTTTCAGTGCGAGAGCTAGCATTAGTGAGACTTAGGGACTAGTAGCATAGGCCGAAAGGAGCTACTGGTTAACTTGGACTGAGAGGACTTGTTATTTACCCATCTACACGACTTTATTTCAGACTTACCTAGGATTATGCGCCATCGAAGCTATAGTCAACCGATCGTCTTAGCATTTCTTCTATCATTGTTTACCTTCTTTATTACATTTATTGCTTATTTAGTTTATGCATTAGACTTAGATTTACTTCAAACCAAAACACCCCCCTTATTTGTTACTTCTAGACTGAAATATAGAATAACTGAAATTCCCTTCCTCCCTGCGGATCGACCCTGACTGCCACTAGCTTCTGTTAGTAGTATTTAGGTTATAAATATTATTTTTGGTACTAAACGACGGTATCAGGCAGCTTGAGCCATGACCTTTTCTTGCTCCATAATATGAGCGCCGGCTAGTTCAGTCCACTTCGCCAGCCTCTTGGACAACCTTGCGCCTTCCGCCACAAGCTGAGCGGGGGAAACCTTCTGGGATGAGGAGTCGGCGGTGACATTTTTATCGCCCGTCTGCACAGGCTGCTTCTCCAACTGCCGTTCAGTGAGAACGACAGCCGGCGACGGCTGATCTAAAAAAAATCCAGACAAAGCATCCATGTCAACATTCATTGACATGTCAGAGAGCCTGTCATCAGGAATGCCCAATGAACCTGCTAAATCCGAGCCGTGAGTTAGATCCGTACCAGTCTTAGCCTTCTTGGGCAGAGGGCCGGCTGGCCCCTTTTCTTTCCCGGCCTCGGTAACAGCAGCAGCGGCAGGCGTTGCCTCTTTTCTCTTATTTGAAGGAGGAGGACCCTCCACAACGGTGACCTCCTCTTCAACATCGACGACCACCTGCTCCTTTTGGATTACGGGGATTGAAGATTGAGCTGGAGTTGACGCCGTTGCCGCCGTAGACGTTGTCTTTGGTCTTCGGCGCGGCACGTTACCATCAATCTGCGCTTGAGCCGCTGACACATCCATTGCCTTCAACTGATGCTCCATAAGTTCGTGAGGGGCCGGTCTGCGATCACGTGGCGCGGCCTTAGGATGCAGCTCAACAACTCTCCCGTTCTCGTCAAGTCCCAACCTCTTCAGGACGGAGACAGGCAGTTCCCGGCCAAATCGGTCTGCAAAAGAAACGAAGCAGGAGTTAAGCAAAAGAAATAAACCAAGGCTCAAATACAGAAACATAAAAAGCAAAGATGGGCCTCATACCGACCCCACTCACCCCGGGCCGAGGGCCGGTATGAGGTCGACGTGGACTCATCCTGAAGAACGATCTGCGTCGGGGCATCCATCCTTCGGCGTGCCATCCTTCTCGACCTCAAACTTGAGCCTCATTGCCCGCGTTTCGTCCTCATTAAGATAGACCTTCAAGTCGTCCATCTTAAGCTTATTCCGGGAGACATATCTGTCATGCTCCCCTTGATTCTCACACCGCAAATTGACGCGGCTCTGAAAGGACCGGGGCAGCGGATAGTCCTCCGGAACCTCAACATATACCCACCGCCCCTTCCAGTCCTTGCAAGATGTCAGCTTGGAAACGGTAACATTACCCGCCTCCGTCTGCACGCTGTACCACCCCGAGCCGCCTAGGGTAGTCTGCCGAAGATGGTGAAGCCGGCGGAAGAGGTTCACCGTTGGGGCCTTCCCTTTAAAAAGACATAACCATACAAAGCCAATAATTGTTCTGATGGCCAACGGATGCAGTTGTGCCACGGCGACATTCATGGCTTTAATTATGGCCACGACGTGTTCATTAAGAGGAAATCGGAGCCCATAATCCAGATGTCTGATGTACACGCCGATACAGCCTTCGGGAGGGCAACAGACCGCCTGACCATCCTTAGGGATAACAATTCTATACCCCCTGCCGAAGGAGTAATGGTCTTCAAAAAGATCAGGACCGGAACAACTAGCGAACTTATTCGTCCAGGTACGATCGGGATTGATCGAGCAGGCATCGCCGTGCCACAAGAAATGCGGCCTCTCCACGTCAGAATGGGTCCTTTCCTCATCATCATCATCATCAATACCCTCCAAAAATTTGTCATCAATTTCAGGAGAAGGCGACAAGCGCCCCCCAAACCCTATCGGGGTGACAACCAGTGGCTCCTGTTCATCAGGACGCGACGATTCGCCCCCCAGCGCAGAGGTACTGGGTTGAGCATCAGCAGAAGACATGGTGACAACAATTAATCAACAAGTAAAAAGTTGGGGAAAAATTTGTTTGTTTACCTTGGAAAAAGTGCTACGCCGAGTAACGCTTTGAAGACTAGAGAGCAATTTCTTCGAAAAAAACTAAGAGAGAGGAAATTTTTTGAGAAAATGAAGTTTGATGGCCAAAAAAAAGGGGCACACTGCTCTATTTATAGAGCAAAGCCCATGAAGCGGACCAATCAGAGCAAAGCCCATGAAACGTCCGCCAATCAATGCCAAGCCACGTGTCAAGCATGCAGCCACGGAATGTCAATCGACATACAGTTACCAATCTTCTTCGACACGCTCCTTGGTATCTACTTGCTAACGGCCAGTTGATCAACAAAGCAAAGACAGCACCGGCCGGGGGCAATCAAAAGTACAAACGGCACTCTCAACCTTGATCTCGGCCAGCGCCATTTTCTTTTCCACATCGGATGTCCATTAAAAATACATGTGGAGGGGGGATATGGTACGGCCTGAGCAGAACCAAGGCGAGGAAGAAGAAGTCGGGGAAGAAGTTCAAGTTGCGCAGAATACGCTCAACACTCATCGAAGGTCCATACCACGGCATAAACTACGCTGGGGGCAAATTGATGGGGCATATTCTGCACCCGCTGACCGAGTCAACATATTGAGCAAGGTCAAAGCCAAAAGACAACAAGTCAACGTATTAGACAACCTAACCGACGCAGCCTGTCGGCCTGTCACTTGGGTCTCGGTCTCGGAAACTAGCCGGCCGAGAAGCATATCCGCGTACTCACATCCAGTCCCCTCGGCATGGAGTCAACCAGGCCTGCCGGCCTGCCATGGGTCCCTCGGCCGAGGGTAGAACAGTCTTTCTACCTGCTAGCCACTTGGTCACTTGGCCACTACGTGACAAAAGGTGAAAGTCTATAAATACTCCACTTCTCTCATTGAGAAAAGGATCTGAAAACTATCCCAAAAACATCTAATAAACTGGTATAAACTCCCTTATCTCTCTACAATATACTTTGCCAAGTTAACACACAACTTAATCTCTTTAAGTTTACTGACTTGAGCGTCGGAGTGAGTACGCTCGGTACCAAGCCGAGCCCTCAGTTTGTTCATCTTTACAGGAGAGACCGAAAGGAAGAGACAAGCAAAAAGACGTCATTCATCAAGCTTACGTGGTCACAAATCCTGCTCCGGAATTACACCCGAAACAACCCCCTTCTTACCCGACCAAGGTAATCAGCGGATGTTACCGTCTCGGTTTCCCGAGGCAGTGAAATCTGAATTACAATTAAGAAACATTATATATAAATGACAAGTTTAGTGAATTACATGCCTAATAAGTGAATAACGAATGTGAACTATGCCATATACAACTCGACCACTATCTATGTCATCCAACTATGCAACTCGACTCCAAGTCTAAAGCGCAGTCCGAACCCCGATCACGTCAACAATCAATACTTGTACTCAAACTGCCCCCCATGTGATCGGAAACATCATATGGATCAACACAGGCCACTCCGAAAATAGGTGACAATTACAATAACTCAAAACACGTCAATTTCGATAAATAAAGACATAAGACACTAGATGATATGTAAATATGCAACATGCCAATGACACACATCCGATAAGATTATGCAATCATCAAACCGGTACCGGGACACACCCAAACGTACCCACAACCCGGTGACGGCACCGCAACACCGCCAACCAGTAAACAGCCGAACCCCAGTCCGTTAATAAGGTACTCGGGACACACTCGTGGTACTGGACCCAGAAGCCAACCGGATCCCCTGCCAGACATCGTGCCTCAACCACACGCGTCCCTCCGTACTCAAGTCATCAATGTGCACATCCCTCTTGGAGTGGGAAGCTCCAAGAGACGACCCAAGCGTAAGACGGTTTCCCAACCATCTTACATCTCCTCAACAACTAAGTATCACTACTAACCTCCGACATACACAATAATCACAATATGTAATAAACAACATTTCATGCCAAGTACACAAATCATTATGAGATACATTACCAAATATGCTATGAACATCTAACCCTCCATTATCAAGACTCATGGAGTCGCCATAACTCACTATCATGTTATAATGCATTTCCGACACTACATGAGATTCACAACCATCAAATACTCTTATATGATGCAATACGACTCATGCTAAGTAAAAAAATGACAAAAGACACATTAACAAGTATACAAATTATCAAAATCGAGTAGGATAAACCTACCTTTTAGCAATCTTCATGAGCTGCCCGAATCCGACTCGATTCCGTCTCATGAAACCTTCACATCCTATACAAATCACATAATACTATCACAATACATATTACACTATTATACAATAAAAAACTCCTTATTATTACCCATTAATTATCCATATTACACATACTAATTACTAATTAATTATCCATAACAAAACTCCCAAAAGTTAGGGTTCATACTAATTGAAAAAAGATAGATCTCAACTTACAAGGTGAAAGGAAGGAAGGATAAGGTGACCAATCTCCTAATCCAAGCTTGAATCCCATTAGAAAGTGTTTGTGAGGGTTTTAAATAAAAGGGAGAGGATTTGGAGTGATAATGAAGAAGGATAAAATGATTTAGGATTAGATCTCGAAATAGGCTTTATTGTGTACTGTTCACCTGCACTCGGTCGAGTGCCAGCCGCTCGATCAGTTGAACGCTCTTCTCGGTCCACTAAAGTCTCACTAGATCTAATCTAAGTCCCACTTGGTCTAGTGTATGACTATACTATATTCCCGGGTAGTCTCTCATCAAGTCCGATGGTCCTCTTACGCATCTCGAGGTTCTTTTACGGATCCCATAATATCCGGGTATTACAGCTAGTGACTGGCTCGTCTTCGTCTTTGGGTTATTCTGTGCGGTGGTGTCCAGTTAGGTCGTTTTGACTTAGGTTGGTATGTGGTGTGGCGGGTGGATTGTTGCAGTGGTCCTCAAACAAATGTTAATGTGCTTTAGTTTATCCTTTATTTGTTACTCTTTCAAATAATCGTCTGTTTTAAGAGTCTTTGCTTTAGATTGTCTAGTATTAGGTTTAGTATGTTTAGTTGGCTTTCGTCTTCTTCACTTGCATGTTTGAATAACGGCCTCTCTAAGGCGTCTTGGGAAGTGACTATGAATCTGGTCTATGTTGGTTTCACCACGAGCGCTTCTTCATGGTTCGTGCCTGGGAGAATTGTTGGGAGGAGCTCTCTTTATCTTCTAACCAGCGTACTTGTTTTCTTGGCTTGCTGGTCTTTGGACTGTTAGGATCGATCACCATGGTGTAGGATAATCTTTTCCACTAAAAGCAAGCTTGTTCGGCTCGCTTTTCCCCTTTTATTTCTATGCTCCTGTGGCGTAAGTGTACCCGATTTTTTCGTTGACCTATGGAAGTTGCTATTGTTGATGACTTGAACGGAAGGTGCTCGTAGCCAATCTACCTTATTTCACCAGCATGCGTTTGTCACCACTCGTATCTAGTCATATGGTGGTGTTAGTTCTATTTGGTTTATGTTTTGCTTTTATGTTAAATAAATTTGGATGTAACTATGACTCTATAAGCCAAAACAGTATGTAGTTACGTCTTTTTCCAGTTGTCAAAAAAAAATTGGGAAGAAGTAACGCAGGCTATCAACCCAATATACTGGTGAAAGATATTCTAATGTAACCAAATGTTCCGAGTTATATAATACGATTATAAGTTAAGCTTTTAGCATATTATCGTAGGTCATAGATTCTCCTATGGGTAGTTTCCTCCATTAAGGTTCTGTTCTTTTGGGGTGAATGAAGCTAAGCTGAGCTAAATTGAGCTGAACTGAACTGAACTGAAATGAATTGGAGTGAACTGAATGGAACTGAACTGAATCGAAATTTGGTAAGATAAATAAAAATGATATAAACTAAGCTAAATTGAACTGAATTAGGCTGAATAATAGCTAAAATTAAGCCGAAAAGACGGGTCTAACTATCAATAATAGAAGTAAGGAGTAAAATAAATAGGGATTAGCAAAGATGGATAGTGAAATAGTGTCCACCATATTATATGATGTAAAAAGATGATAAATGACTAGGAAGTTACGCTAAAATAGTTAGACAAAGGTGTTTATGCTTTTGATGTTAACAATGCACCAAAGTAGAATAAACGTAGGACTATCATTATTGTTTACCATGTACTATTTCTCAAGCACCATCGATGACCAATAAATATTTGATGGGTCACCCTTTTTCAATGATGTGAATCTTCAATCACCATCACAATCACGCACATTGCTCTAAGTACTATGCTGTGTTGTAGTCATGGGTCTTTGCTTCGAGCTTGTCATTTTGTGTTATGTCATTTTATTTTGAATAAATTTTGTGTTATGTCATTGTGTAAAGTGTAAGAGAAAAACTTAGTACAAGGTACTATTCCGTACTTTTTTTATAGATAGAAGAAATTGTGTATTATGGCTTAACGGACACTCGAGTTTTTTCTAAATTGACTATCATAACATCCCTTATTATAATTTATAAGTTCAATATTAGGACATATATAAGAAGGTTTCTTATTAACTTATTGACAGATCATCTTTATTGCTACTTTAAAGCTTTATGTGTGTTTGTAGAGCGTATTTTATTTATTTACTTAGAACTAGTTTAGATCCCGCGCAATGAATGCACGGTATTTATAGACTTTTTATTTTTGTATTATTTAATCATGTTAAACTAACAGTTTATTAATTTTCATATTTCACGTTATTATATTTTGAGGAAAAAAAATTGAACTTTAAAATTATTCAAGAAAACTAAGTAAAGTTGAACTGTAAAATAATAGTGGTATCTCATTAATTGTTTATTTTCTCGTTATTATATTTTTTTTTCAAGCAAAAAATAAATTAAAACTGAAAATTAATCCAAGAGGATTGAGTAATGTGCGGGAATACATTTTTTTAAAATTATTTTTTATACCACAACGTTCATGATTTCATTTTATAAACTCTCTCAACTTTTTTTTTTGTTATGAAAGTAATCAAAACCAGTTATAGTTTTGTTTAAACATAGTATGAGTCAAGTCATAATCAAATAATAATATCAATAAAAAATTTAATAGTTTATAGGCTTATATTATTTAAACTTTAATTAAAATATAATAGTTTAGTATCTAGTAAAAATTATATAATTTGATGAAAAGATTAATTTTTATGAAAAGAATTATATAATGAAATACATTATAATTATTAATTTCCTTATTTAGTGAATACAATTAAATTATCAATAACTTCCTTATTTAAAAAGATGGTTTTTAAAGGGAAAATTTGTGAGTTCACCTATTCATTTAGTAAATAGGGGATACTTGTTTTCATACTGAATATACCAATTTCAATGTTACTGATTAACTTTACCATCTAGTCCAAGTATACTGCTAAATGCTAATCACAATCTAATCCTCTTAAATAGGACATAATATGGTACCATACTTAGCAAGTAGCAACGGACTAGTTAGGTCCAAACAGTCGATGTACAATGTAGTAATGTACTAGCTGAAGGGAACAGTTTCAACACATGAGAGGAATGTCCTTTGCTCCCTTTTAAGAAGCACGTAATGTCATTTCTCTCTCAATCATAGCTCACGTTTTAGCCGACCTAACAAAATTGACCCGATCCGATTCGACATCCAAACTCAAAATCTGAACTTGATCCGAACCCGTATTGACGCGACCTAGTATAATCTAAGAGTGGTCAAAAGTGCGGGTCAGTTCGGCCCGACCCGCCCACCAGGTCACTTTTGGCCCGACCCGTCTCGACCCGTCCCCACAGCCTGGCCCGACCTACCCTATATCCGGACTGGTTCTGGGTCCCTAATGTCAAGCCCTACTCGTTCCAACCCGGACCCGCATCAGGCCCGTCCTAAAACCCGCCCTAAACCCGCTTCACGGGTCACCTTTTACCCGGCCCTGCCCGACCAGCCCTCAATCTCGGGCCAGTGCCGGGTCTCCGAAGCCAACACGGCCCGCCCCCTGACCCGGCCGACTCCCACCATTAACCAGCCCTAGACGATAACCTGACACGAATATAGCAAACTGATTATTATTCAAAAACAACATGATAATAATTGACCGGAAAATGATCGTACCCAAAATGAATCGGCCCGACCCAAAGTCTACAAACCCGAAATTTACCCGAGCCTAACCAATTGATTTGTTTGCGAGCTCTATATTTTAGACCTTTTTTTTTACTTAATTTCGCTTTAGTTAAAATTAGATTCATTGAGGCATGTTCTTTTATATTTAAAGTCCAATATTTTTAACTTCACTCTAGATTTTCCAAAAGTTCAGCACAGAAAATTTCAGTTATAAGTTTAGTTCAGCCTTTATAAATTCAATTCAGAAAATTTCAACTCTTAATAAGTTCAGTTCAGCTTGCATAAATTCAGTTCAGAAAAGTTCAGCTCCTGCAAGTTCAATTCAGCTTTTATAAGTTCATTTCAGAAAGTTCAGTTTAATTCATACCCTTTTTCTATAAGTTCAGTTCCTATAAGTTCAGTTTAGCTCATATAAGTTCAGTTTGTTTCAGCTCCTATAAGTTAAGTGTAGAAAAGTTCAGCGCCTATAAGTTTAATTCAGCTCCTATAAGTTCAGTTCAGAAAAATTCAGCTCATAGTGTAATACTTCATTTAACCAAGAGTCTTTAGCAAAAACATTCCTAGTTAAATAGGGTTGTGTAGATACCCAGTATCCGCACCTTCCAAAAATCACCCGATGATGATCGGACTATAACGTGTTTTTGATATGCGTGCGCGGATTGGCTATACATGAGACAGTTTAATGCACTACTCAGATATGAAAAATAATTTCATAAACAGTTTTCTAACTTCATTTGCATTGAAACAACACTATATAGAGTTAAAACCGTCTTCGGACCCAAAACCGACTAAGAAACCCACAACTCGAGTCATCCTAAGTCAACCCCGGTCTCGATTGTCGAAAATAATGCCATGAATGGTTTTATCTTGCCATTTGTATTAAAATGACACAAATTAGAGTCTAAACCGACACTGGGCCAAAAACCGACTCCAAATTCAAATCCCGACTCACACGGGTCAATCCTAAGTCACAAAATCGACACGGGTTTTCGACCTACCGATCAAAAACACAAGCCTTACACATTTTGTTTGGTACCGTCGCCGTGCATTCGACCAACTCAACATTAATCAACATGTTTTTCAACAACATATATTGAAAATCCCAAAATCCTTTTTTAAGGCACTCTTTTAAACTTCTTTGATCGTGAGTAGTCGCATACAAGAAAACCGTCCCTAATTCGTCTACCTCGCAAACATCATAACACGTAAGTTTGAGGGTGTAAACAACTTACTTGTTTCATATCTTTGCTGTTTTTATGAGTTTATAAGCATGAACAATGCATAACACGATCCAAAAATAAGAGAAATGAGCCAAAACCGGATTTTGGCCTGAGACAGGGGCTACTTGCGTAGCAGGGGAGCTCGCTCCTCAATGCCCTCTCAGGCTTTAATCCAGCCGTGTTTGTGTTCATCTTTCCGCAACATTTTCATTTTATTTTCTTTTACGGCTTTTACCGGTTTAATTCATTTTTATGACAAATATCTTAACCATAAATCGTAATCACCCTTGGTCCTTATACCATGATGGTTTTATCCGTGATTCCGTGATATTATTTGGTTAATTACATTTTAAAGGGTATTCTAATACTCTTTTCTTTTATTTACCATTTTCTTATTTATTTACACTTGCAAACATATTAGTCATAATTCATAATCATCCTTGGTTCTTTATAACATGTCGGTTTAATCCGAGTACGATGATAAATATCGACTAATTACATAATAAATGAATTAACATCTTAATTCATATCAAACATTTCACATTTTTATTTGTAAACTATACTTTTCAAACTTGCAAATCCGACAACGAATATTACTAAGATAATAGTAATTATTTCGAGTCATGCAAATCATTTAATCAGAAAAATGGTTTTAAACAACCTTTTTAACAACCATGAGATGCCCCTTGGGTCGTTGTTTGACTCGCGCCGCAAGAGGCTGTCTATTTACATATTTTAAAAACCTGGGCAGATCCCTTTCCCTCGACAATAGGCTCGCGCCCTAATGGGGTTGCCTGGCACTGTTCCGTTTTATTTTAAGCACTTGTCTAGGACGATCCCGATTACGGTTAACCTGAATACATGATGGATCAGATTGACAAGTTTACGTTTATACACTTTGTCATTTGACACCCTTTTTCAAATAAATGGATTGTGTTAAGCCTCATAACCCGAATTTGGTAAATGGATGTTTAATTTCCGTTTCACATGCAAATCAATCTAAATCCAACTCGACATCATTTTCATGATATTTGGATAAACAAACCCACTTAGGAAATTCTCACATGTTAGGTTAAGGGCCGTCTCCGAGATTTCGGGGACCCTGTGCGGAATTTCGAAAATAAGCCCCCGATAGCACTATTTATGTTAATACCTGTATAAATTTAAATGTTATTTTGTTATAATTTTTAAATATACGAGAACGTTTATAGTTTATTTCTTTCTTATATTATTATACAAGTATAACGTAAATCTTCTATTAATATGTTTTTTTAGACAACTTTGCATATTAGAAAGGGAAAAAAATCAAGAAACAAAGCAAGCAGTTTTGATGAAATGTAACCAACAATTATGGAATATAGTCATAGCTCAGTCCAATAAATGTAGTTTTGAAAAAAAAAATGGAAAAAGTGTAGTTATGGAGAATCGAACCTGAGATGCAGGAAATTGGAAAGCCCAAAAAGTCAGAAGCTATACCAATGTGCCATTCTACATTTCATGATTACTAGCCTCCCTAATTAGTATATATATTCTTATTTTAACTTTATTAGGCCCCCAAAAATCGGAGGCCCTGTGCGGCCGCGCGGCCCGCACACCCTAAAAGCCGGCCCTGGTTAGGTTAAGCTTTTGGATGCGCATTCATGCATTTAAACGGTTTTATCAACTTTTGCACTTAAACAACCACGATTGATCAATAGAGGCCGCTAACGCGGGCGGGATTGAGTGTTCGATTAAAGAGCTTCTTAATACGTACCCTCACCCCTTACTCAGAACGTTTGGATAGTGGATGGCCTTATCCCGGGCGTACGAGAGTCATTATAGCGATAGGATGCTAAAGGGGGACGAGTCCTTATCTTTAGTACCTATGGCAAACACCGCTTTTTGCCTTGATTGACCTAGGTATAAAGTGGATTTGAACGGTTTACAAGCACCCATAATTTCTTGGTGGCGACTCCAAACATCTCTGCATTGTTTTGTGGCCTTTGCCGAGACGAAACCGACCGATCTAAAGCGATCCGTTCGAAAGCATCTCAACGCCGCCGAGCGTGGCTTTCAAAAGACCGCTGCATGTCCACAGTTTGGCTTGGCGTGCAGGTGGCCCGTGTCTACAGACCGGTAGGTGGCCCGCGTCCACAGACCGGCTTGTGGCCCATGTGCACAGGTTGTTACCATGAAGGTTATCCGGGGTAGTACATATCAAAAGGCAAACACTAGAAGAGTACTTTAAAAGTTTACTGCTTTAATAAAATCAAACCGTCTTAAACTGTCTTACAAATTCCAAAACCAATAACTAAAAAGATTAATTATTATTACAGCGGAAGACTTAATAATCAAACTAGAAACTATTAGTCTCACGGCTCTATTAGTACACAACGTGCCCTTGCCTCGCTAGCATCCAATGTATGATATCACAAATAAGCACTTGTAAGACTCACTGCTCACTATTTGTCGGAAATACCAAATGGATCATTGCAGAAGTTTATAAAAGAGTTTTGACACAATAACGCAAACAAGTCAACCAAAGGTTGAGTAGGGGTAGTCTAAACACACATGATAACAATGATAACATTAACTTTTGTGATTAGCAATAGTAGTAATGGAATTAACAACAATAACTGATGTTAACCCGATCCCACGTCTCATACGTGCCAACCGCCAAAGCAACATCGTCGTAGCACAACCCCCCTCGACACCATGCTATACTCCACCGTGGTACAACCTCCTCGACACCGTATCATATCTCAACTGCAACACAGCCTCATCAACACCGTGCCATAACATCCTCATCATCGATAGTACAACCCCCTTGACATCGTATTGATCGATACACACGCAAATGCTCGCTTCTCGATTCGATATTCG
The DNA here is from genome assembly GCF_048544455.1 of Silene latifolia. NCBI lineage: Eukaryota > Viridiplantae > Streptophyta > Magnoliopsida > Caryophyllales > Caryophyllaceae > Silene > Silene latifolia. Next base: position 75,393,095 of record NC_133526.1, on the reverse strand, counting down.
CAACAATAATAACATCCATATAAACCATCTCAAATCATCATTCATAATATTAAGAATATCACATACAATCCATCTTAAGATAATAATAACGATTGCACATGTGAGTGGAGAATATTCCTACCTTTTAGCTAATCTTCACACTTGTCACGCTTAGTATAAGAACTAAAATCGTTATGGGAAAACTTATTGATTTGCTCAATTTAGAGACTGTGATTATTGTGACAATTCCTAATGGAGATACTATCAGTGCTTACAACACATAAGTATCGTATAATCATTATATATTTCATACAATTCAATTAATAATATATATCTAATTCCCTCAACTCCTAACTCTAGGGTGTAATACTCCGTATTTCTGTGCTTTGGGCACTCGGTCAAGCAAGGGTGGCATTAGACCGAGTGTATCGTACTCAAGCGAGTATAGTTGGTCGAGTAGATGTTTGGGAACTTTGGGAGCTACTGTTTGTGTTTACTCGGTCGAGCTGGTTTGGCACTCGACCGAGTAAGGCTCACTCGGTCGAGTGGGTAGTGGCACTCGGCCGAGTGTCTGGTCTGGAGACATTTTTCTGCGGTTCTATTTAGTGATTACGGGAGGTTTTATAAATCGTATAATCAGTTTAAAACATCATTTCAACCCTAAACATTTCTAAAACTCTCCCTAATCACTCTCTTTATCATATAGCAAGGAATTGTTCATTTGGATTTGGGATTTTGCCTTTCTTCGTATCAATCGTTGTTGTAAGTCCCAATCTCCATTATTATTTAATGGATACTAGCTCTAACCCTAGGTTTTGGGAAAATTGGGGAAAATCGGTAATTAGGGTTTATAATGATTAATTAGATGTAGATAATAATAGTATATACGATTATTACTTGTAGGTGACACTTTCATGGAGGATTGCTGATACGATTACTTGTTTGTGCTTGGATTGCAAAAGGTCGGGTTTCCCTACTCATTACAGTTTAGGATTGTTTGCCTTGTTGTGGTTATTGTCATTGTGTTTATATTTCTGTGGTGATTACGATTGTGGATGTTTGTGGTGATGTGTAACACCTCAATTATCCGGCCAAGATAATTAAAGCATTACCATCTCGGTTTCCTGAGGTAGTATTTCAAAACTTCAATCAAAGAACATTTTATTAATGTAAGGTTTAATGAATTACATAAACGTAAACAAATGAATAAAAGTACAACTCGTGACATCTATACTTCTCTAACCAACTATACTCTTCTCGTGACTCATCAAGCTCGTCCCGCCTCCCACGTGATATCCAAACAACTTGTACTCAACCTGCTCCCCATATGATCGGAAATATCATATGGATCGACATTGGCCACCCCGGAAATAGGTGACAATTATACAGACACACAAACGTCAATTTCAATAAATAAATAAAGTGTGACACGACTCGAGTGTGTGAATACGCAACATGACTATGATATGGATGACATACTATCAGATGACAACCACCACGGTACCGGGACATGCCCAGACATACCGACAACCATACTGGTACCGGGACACGCCCAGACATACCAACAACCACAAATAGGTACCGGGACACGCCCAGAGGTACTGGGTCAAGAAGCCAACCGGATCCCTTGCCAGACGTCATGTCTCAACCACACAAGTCCCTCCATGACTCAAGCCATTAATGTGCATATCCTTCTTGGAGTGGGAAGCTCCAAGAGGCGACTCAAGCGTAAGACGGTCTCCCAACCGTCTTACGTCTCCAAAACAATCAACAACAAAAAATCCTCCAACACATATATAATCACAACATACAACAGACAACATATGCCAAATACGTCATAAATACCAGTTCCTCAAGTATTCCGACTCCTCGAGTCGTCATGACCAACAACATGCAATACGACTCACTCAATGCAATTAAATGATAAAAGACTCATTTTATAAATAAATATAACAATGAAACTGAGTAGGATAAACCTACCTCATAGGATATCCGCATAAGCAATCCGTCATACAAGGTAGGCCCGTCTCGTAAAACCATCTCACAAAAACCCGTCTCCTAAAATACGATAATAATAGGAATACGTATAAATATACTAATCTAATTATATAATCGAATACGTAAACACTAAATAAACCCGTCTTATACAACTACCCAAAACCCGACTCACTACACACCACCACCACCACGCCTCCCCACCGTGGGCCACCACCCAGCCACAGTGGGTGTCCGGCCTGCCCGCGTAGCCGCCCAAACCGCCACCTACACCCACCCACCAACACCTCCAACTTCAACACCAACAAAAACCCCAACAAACAACACTATACATGGCCACCCCAGCTCCACAATGGATCCCCCACTGACCACGATGGGCCCATCCACTCCCGGCCACCACGGCACCACCCACGCGCCACCAACAACCCCAAACTCGACCCAACAACAACACCAACTAACAACAACAAACAACAACTTCGACCTCGACATCCCTCCTTTCTCCCCTTGAAACCGCCACTTACATCCGCCCTAACCACCACCCCTAACCACCACAAGACTCGCCTCTCAACCCTCGACTAACCCACCCCACCACCGGTCCAAGTCAGCCACAATTAAAGGGGTAAAAACGCAGCCCTAAACCGGTTCACCAAATCCACAAAACCCCTTAAAATTCTCGGTCAAACCGCCCCTAGGGTGGTCAACGGTGGTTGCCCAGTCAGTTACGGTGGTCACACAGCGGGTCCAAGTCACGGGTGAATCAACGATATAAAATAATTAAGATAAGGGCTAGTATAAGACGGTCTTACCTCAAATCTTGAGACGGAAGGAATAAATCTCCTTCTTCTTATCTCCCTCTCCTCTCTCTTTCCTCTCTTTAGATTTTTGTGGTGGATTCTGTTTATGAATGGATAAGGGATAAGGGAGTATATATGTAGGGTGAGTGTAGTATAGGGTGAGTATATGTATGTTTATTATGTTTATTATTATTATTTTTATTTTTATTATTATTATTATTATTATTATTATTATTATTATTATTATTATTATTATTATTATTATTATTATTATTATTATTATTATTATTATTATTATTATTATTATTATTATTATTATTATTATTATTATTATTATTATTATTATTATTATTATTATTATTATTATTATTATTATTATTATTATTATTATTATTATTATTATTATTATTATTATTATTATTATTATTATTATTATTATTATTATTATTATTATTATTATTATTATTATTATTATTATTATTATTATAAGGATGCGCGCAGCTTTCATTAAAAGAAAAATAAAAGTTTACTTGAAATTGGTGGGGAGCCGAGAGACAATCTGGGCTACTATTATTATTATTATTATTATTATTATTATTATTATTATTATTATTATTATTATTATTATTATTATTATTATTATTATTATTATTATTATTATTATTATTATTATTATTATTATTATTATTATTATTATTATTATTATTATTATTATTATTATTATTATTATTATTATTATTATTATTATTATTATTATTATTATTATTATTATTATTATTATTATTATTATTATTATTATTATTATTATTATTATTATTATTATTATTATTATTATTATTATTATTATTATTATTATTATTATTATTATTATTATAAAAGGATGCGTATGACTTTCATTAAAAGAAAAATAAAAGTTTACTTGAAATTGGTGGGGAGCCGAGAGACAATCTGGGCTATTATTATTATTATTATTATTAGGGTAGAGTTCCGGTGAGAACGGGGCTTATCGTGAGAGCCGTGAGAACAACTCTCAACCGTCCATCAAATAAGACTCACTATTTGAGATTAAAGCGCTACCGGTGTTAAAATTTCACGAAAAACAAAAAATAAGAGTGTACATGTCAGCAATATCAAGCCTACGTAACAAAATCAAACCACACGAAACAAAATCAATCGATTTCACCATTAATCCATCCTTAATTTGTAAATTTTTGTCTTTCGATATCAAATTTAGTGATCTAAAATCGTTTATTCATCATCAATTCTTTGTGTTCAAGCGCAAATCGAGTCAATTTGTTCAAACTTTTGCATTCATCGGCTATTCAGTTATTTCAAGATCAAAACTTTGTAACAAAAATCGGAATTGATTTGGTCATTCATCTGGAATTATTGTTTTCTACAGTCAATATTGAGGTATGTTCATTCAATATTATTTAATTCGTTTCTGAATCGATGTTAAAGTTGAATTTGATTAAATTCAACTTAATTTCGGATTTGATTAAATTTAATTAACTAGATGTAATGTACAGAACCACAAAAACATTAATTTTATAATGAAAAGTGTTAAATTAGGGTTTATAGTTTGTTTGTTTGGTTTTAGAAGGATGATAAACGCAAATGTACTTTGTGGTGAGAAACAATGTACTAAAAATAATGAGAAAGGAAAAGTGTGCAATTTGAAGTAACTGAAAAGTAATTTTGCATGTAAAAATAATGTGCTGTGTTGGCTGTGTTGTGCTGTACACGTTTCATAAGGAAATGTCCAATCAGTCTTAGTGAAATGTGCATTATATATAATAAGTATGTGCATGTGATAATTACGTTTTGCAAGTGGTCTTGCAACTGTTCAATATGTCAAATGACGGATTGTAAGTTTTGCTTAAGTGGTGAAAAGACACAACTATTCACCTTAATTTCAATATTAATTCTAAATGTACATTATATTAATTATAAAAAAACATGTTCCATCAAATAAATTGTCCACTATCTATAGTATATTCATAATTTGCATTTTCTGATAATTAGGTGCAACTAAAATATCATTAAGCACTGTTTGGAAAATGTACATTATATAATATTAAAAGGTACATTAAATTATTTAAAAAAGAACATGGAACATTATTTGGAAAATAAATGTGCTTTCAGTTTAATTCAAATGTCCATTACGTATATTTATAGTGTGAATATCTTTGTTTTATGCGAGACATTTAACTAACATAGATAACTTCTCCCAATTTATTAATTACCATGATTATGTTTGTGGCAGTTGAAAAGACACAACTGTTCACCAAATTTAATCTCTTATACTGAATTAATCTACTATATAAACCAACGAGTACACAATTACTTTTCCATCTTACCTTCATTTCTAAAACCTTTTCCAATAACCAAAACTTTTAATCTCTTCAGAAAAGTATTTAATTTTCTTAAAAAAAAAACAATGGACTACTCAAAATGCACGATATTTGCCTACAAGAATGATGCTCACAAAGAAAATTTCATGAACCATTATAGGGATTGGAAAGTAAGCCGTTTTTTCTTCAAACTGGTTTGATGGAGATGACATTCTGTGGAGATGGATGTACCATCTCCAAGTAGTCCTTTACATTATTTCCTTACTACTCAGCCTTTGCTCGAAATTTTGTTTGAGCGACTTGGGAGGGAGGAAAAGAAAAACATGGCAATGGTGTGCAAGGGCTGGTCGAAGTGGTTCCTTATAGGAACGGAGTCAGAGGTAAAGGAAAGGGATTATTATCGAGGGGCGGCTCGGGAACAGCAAAATGGTATAATCACTGTCACAAAGGATCAGCGTCTCCTAGAAAGATTCTCGCTTTGCGGGACTCTATCTAGTCGTGCGAAATAATTAGACATCATAAACAACAAGCACGACAATTTAGAAATCGAAGAGAAGAATATGAAATTGGTTTAGAAATATATTAAGTTAGTTTTCTATTTTATTGTTATTTTGTATTATCTTGTGTTTTTTTTTTTCTTTTTCAGTATAAGCCTTAGTAGGCTTTATCATTTTGAAAGCCTTAAATGGCTTTTGTAAATATTTTACTAATATTAATGAAATAGTATTGTGTCTATTTGTTTGTTTACTGTCATTAGAATTCAATACATTTTATATATGCTCTATCAAAATGGACAACAATATTTCCTATGAACATTAGCAGTAAAATAAATGTTCCTTTAAAGGCATGATAATGGACATTCGAAGGAATACATTATATATGAACCTTTATTTGTACGAAATAACTTGCTTATGTGGTGAAAAGACGCAATTATTCACATTAATTTGAATATTACTTCTAAATGTACATTATATTAATTATAAAAAAACATGTTCCATAAAATAAATTGTCAACTATATATATTCGTAATTTGCATTTTTTGATAATTAGGTACAACTAAAATATTATTAAGCCTTTGTTTGGAAAATGTACATTATATAATATTAAAAGGTACATTAAATTATTTAAAAAAGAACATGAAACATTATTTGGAAAAAAATGTGAATTCAGTTTAATTCAAATGTCCATTACGTATTTTCATAATGTCCATATACTGTTTTATGCAATAGATTAAACTAACATAGATAACTTCACCCAATTTATTAATTACCATGATTATGTTTGTGTCAGTTGAAAAGACACAACTGTTCACATAATTTAATCTCTTTTAATCAATTAATCCACTATATAAACCCAAGAGTATACAACTAGTTTTTCATCCTACCTTTTCCAATAACCAAAACTTTTAATCTCTTCAGAAAAGTACTTAATTTTCTTAAAAAAAAAAAAACAATGGACTACTCAAAATGCCTGATAGTTCCCTTCAAGAATGATGGTTACAAACAAAATTTCATGGCCCATTATAGGAAATGGAAAGTAAGCCAGTTTTCTTCAAACTGGTTTGATGGAGATGACATTCCTGTGGAGATGGATGTACCATCTCCCAGTCGTCCTTTACATCAATTGCTTACTACTCAGGATTTGCTCGAGATTTTTTTTGAGCGACTTGGGAGGGAAGAAAAGAAAAACATGGCCATGGTGTGTAAGGGCTGGTCAAAGTGGTTCCTTATAGGGAACGACCCAGAGGTAAAGGAGAGGGATTATTACCAAGGCGCGGTTCACGGAAATGAAAATGGTGTGATAACTATCACAAAGAATAATCGGATGCTTGAGAGATTTCGCATGTGCACGACTATGACTAATCGTGCGAAATAATTAGACATCACAAAAGACAAGAACGACGATTTTTAAAGGAAAGAGAAGAAGAATATGAAATTAAGGAAACGATCTGGGGGTGAGAATTATTATGACTCAATCGTTAGATTAGTTTAGAAATATGTTGTGTTATCTTCTTTTATTGTTATTAGGTATTATCTTGTGTTTTTTTTTCAGTATAAGCCTTAGTAGGCTTTACCATTTTGAAAGCCTGAAATGGCTTTTGTAAATATTTTCTAATATTAATTAAATAATATTATGACTATTTCTTTGTTTAATGTCATTAGCATTCAATACATTATATATATGCTATATCAAAATGGACAACAATATTTCCTATGAACATTATCATTAAAATAAATGTTCCTTTACAGGCATGATAATGGACAATGAGCATATTAGAATTGGATTACTGCATATTAGAATTGGATTACTGCATTATTGACGCAATAATATTCAATATACTTACTTACTTAACTACTGTTGAACCAGACAATGAGTACAAGTGATGCAACTACGTCTTCTTCTACAAATAACAACTTTAAAACACCAAGGACAAGAATTGAAACATTAAATGCACTCAAAGTACATTCCATTCTGTCCAGAGGAAAAAAACCTAAAGTAGGACAAGTATTTGAAACGCTAGAATCAGCAGAGTTATTCTACAAAGAATATTGTACAATCTGTGGGTTTACGCCAAGGCTTGCAACAACAAAAAGGATTAAAGGCAATGAGTTACCAAACAGTTTTGCATTAAGGAATGTTGTCTGCAATAGGCAAGGTGTAAAGGAAAGTAGGAAAAGGAAGAGGATCGAAATCGATACCGATCTGCTGAGAATGATGCGAGAATCTGGTGTGATGACATAAGCCGTGTGAGGCCGATTACAAGAATTGACTGTCGTGCATTAGTGCAGTTTAAATACCAAGAAAATGGAACTTATATTGTTACTAGATTCGATGAAGCGCATAACCATCCACTTGCTTCGCCTGAATCTACAATATTCTTGAAAGGAAACCGAAAAATGACAGAGGTACAGAAGCAATTTGTCACAAAGGTAAAGGTGCTAAAACTAGGTGGTGTGAAGGCCTATAGAGGTTGGAAGGAGCTGTGTGGAGGTTACAACAACATTGGGGCTACTGAGGTTGATTTCAAAAACTTTGTCAGGGACATAAAAACCTACATTGGTAATTTTGATGCACAAATGTTTGTTGAAAATCTTATAGGGAGAAAAGACACATGCAGTTCATTTTACTTTGATTTTATAGTAGATGAAAACAAGTGCCTGGCTGGAGTGTTTTGGGCAGATCCGATCCGCATAAAGAACTACATTGTTCGGTGAGGTTTTATCAATGAGATGCTACATATAGAACAAACAAGTACGATATGGTGTTTGTCCCTTTCACAGGAGTTGATCACCACAAAAGGTGCATAACGTTTGGAGCTGCGTTGTTAGGTGATGAAAGTATTGAGTGTTATACATGGCTGTTCAAGACATTTTTGGAAGCAATGGGTGGGTGCCAACCGAGAATTATAATTACTGATCAGGACAAATCAATGAAGTCGGTGGTCCCGGAAGTGTTTAAGGAGTCAACACACGATCGTGCATGTGGCACATAATGAAGAAACTAAGAGAGAAAGTCAGTTATCAACTGTTTCAAGATGAGGATTTTAAGACCAGGCTCAATAGGTGTGTTTCGAACAACCAACTTGAGCCTGATGAATTCGAAGAACAATGGGGAAAGATAATGACTGATTATCAACTTGTAGAACACGAGTGGTTTTCAGATTTGTATAATCTCGGAAAGTGGATCCCCGCCTACTTTAAAGATGTTTCAATGTCGGCTTGATGAGGGTTACTTCTAGGTCTGAGAGTGAAAACAGTTTCTTTGACAGGTTCCTCACACCTCATTTGACCCTTGTTGAGTTTTGGGTGTGCTATGAGAGTGCCTTGGAAGCACAAAGACACAAGCAGTCCAAATTGAACAGTGACAATAAACACTCAGAAATCCCACGGAAAACAAAGTCAAACCTTGAAGTCCATGCTTCTGAAATGTACTCGCACAACATTTTCAAAGACTTCCAAACAGAATTGGTTGCAGCTTTATCTGATTGCCGTTTTAAAGATGTGGAGAAGATTGATGAGACAAAAATATATATTCTAACAGACTTGCAGATGCCAAATAAGTCATGGAACGTAGCATATTCACCAGATAACATGGAGATTACTTGTTCTTGTTCTATGTTTGAGAGAATGGGCTTGTTGTGCGTGCACCGCCTTTGGATTCTACACAACCAAGATTTTCAGAAAATACCGTAAAAAGACATAACGCAAAGATGGACAAAAGTGCAATGAGTAAGCCTGTCTTTGACAAAGATGGCAAATTGATAGATGTCTCTCAAAAGTTTTCTGACCGGAAAAGTTTGAGTACCGAGCTGTGGCAAGAGGTTTATTCTTGTGTCGGCGTAGCTGAGTGTGATGATAACGACATGAAACTTTTGATTGAAAAAACCGAGAGATATTAGATTGGATATGATTAGTAATGAAGTGTACCAAAGCAAAGAAGAAAGACAAGATGAAAGAAATAGAAAAGTATGTGGGCTGCAAAATACCTGAGAAGTTGGTGATTCATGTTCCTAAAAAATCTAAAAACAAGGGTAGGACCAAGGGCAAGAGAATTGAATCACAAATGTTAAAAGCCCTAAAGAAGAGAGGAAAAGAGAAGAGGTATTGCAAAACATGTGGCCGCCAAGGACACAACTCTAGAACTTGCAAAGAAACAAAACATCTGACAGGTATCTATAATTTGGTTTCTTGTTAAAGCATATTACATTAATGTTAAATAATTATTAAATTATACAAGCATAGCGGATAGTATTTACCTTCCAAAATCTTCAATCTTATATGGAGGCACATAAGCTCTTTGTGCAATGAACATTATGGTTGTTCTAAAGGCATGAGATGAAAATTTCAAAGCAATGTATATTTGATTAACATTAAATCTATTATCAATTTAGTTGTTCATTTTGGCCATTTTCTCCTTATAAAATCTGATATTTAATCTACATTTTGATGCATATTCACCAAATACTACCATGAAGATGACGACGATGAAGGAGATGAATCTGATGATGTGGAGGACGACGATGAAGAAGATGAATCGTATAACGAAGTGGAAGGTGCAAATTTTTGATTCAAGGATAGACATCCATAATATACACTACGAGAACATTCTTAAAGGCTTGTATGCACAATTCGATTATACTGCCAAAGTACATTACTCTTATAGGGAAAGTATATTTCATTTTTATTAAAGCATCATTATTATTGTTCTGCAAGGAACATTCTTAAATGCTTGTATGTACATTACTCTTATAGCCAAAGTACATTACTCTTATAGGGAAAGTATATTACATTTTTATTAAAGCATCATTATTGTTGTTCTGCAAGGAACATTCTTAAAGGCTTGTATGTACATTACTCTTATAGCCAAAGTACATTACTCTTATAGCCAAAGTATATTACATTTGTATTAAAGGTTCATTATTGTTGTTCTGCAGGGACAACATCAACTTGATTGGAATTGTTTTCCCAGAGTACAATAATTTTAAGACGTTTTGCACAATAAACATTATTGTTGTTCAGTAAGAACATAATAAACTTTATTGAAATTTGTTTCCGGAATATAACACTCTCTTGAATTAAAATTTTTCAAACTTGGGTTGTACGACTCGCATGACTTCCTCAATATATGTTACATTACTCACACACGTCACAAACGAAACTAAAAAAAGTTTTTACGGCTTCAATTCAGCATCTTCCTCATCTTCATCATCATATTCTTCCCATGGCAGTGGGTTTGAACGGAAATCCATTGCCTTCTTTAGTACAGCATCAAAACATACATTGCCTTCTGTTGAAATCATATATGAAATGTATTTCTTCCGAGAATCGAGGGGAGCATCCTAGCAAAATAAAGAAAACAAGGGATTAGAACATGTACAAATGTGTACTGAATTATGTATTAAAAATAATTATATTACTTCTAAAACTCACATCGCCTTTTTTAAGCCCACAGGTCCAATTTAGATTACCCTTAAATGTCTCCATATGTCTCATAACGTAAACACCACAATCAGTCTTGTTAGTGTTGTTTCTCCACTTCATCTTTGCAAGAATAGGCTGCAGTTTTTTAATGCGATCAACTTTTACCTTTGAAACACCGATGTCTTTCAAGTATTCTGCTAGAACATTACGTTGGCGGAGAAGGGGTGCAGGAAAACATTAGGACACTAATAATTATGAGGTACAATATCACAAAAATTAGAAAATTAAGACGGACACAAAATTTTTGGGGAAGGTACACTCTATGTAAAGTCATTGTACATTCACAATAATGAATAAGAACAGTATGTAGTGCTGTTAAGCAAAAGAGAGCATAGAATCTTACAAAAGACAGTGGTCTATTGTGGAAAAATTCTTCTGGTTTTCCGTCACGATACACATTATCAATGATGATGAACTTATACTTGTTGATGTCAATGACTAGTAAATTGTAATGCCTTTTTATATATAATGGGAAGAAGAATTGTAGATTTTAAAAGATTTAATTAGACAACAAGCAAATTAAATATAACATGCAGAAAGAGTGTATATTGTCAATGCTAACCAAATCAATTCTATCTGGGTTAACCGAGAATTGGGTAAACTCTTCTTTCATTATATCGTTAATCACAATAAAATTTTCAACAGTGTCCACTTCTCCATGAAGCATCATCAGATGCAAGACAAGTAAAGTTTTTGATGTTAATCAAGGGAAAAAACATTACAAAATTTACTTGTTGAAATAAGTTTATATAAATATTTGACTTACACACACAGCTGTGGTGAAAAAAAATCGATAAGGCTCGGAAGAGTTTCTTCTAGATTCCTTGGCATTCAAAAGTTTTGCCCAACAATCGATCACATCACTCGTTAAATATTTAGATTGTCGTAGCGTTGCCATTTCAATACTCCGAAGAGAAATTTCACCCACATGCACAAGAAGTTCCCTGGTTCAGGACTACCAGTGTTAACTCAAAACAGGATACAGAATATTTTAAATTTAAATATTGTACATTAGTAGAGATATATATATATATACCTGGCTAAATCGGTATGTTTTCCTCTACTATACGACACATAATCAGCAATGCAATTCTGAAACTCAGTAAGAGGAGTAATAATGCATGTATCTGTGCTTAGTAAATTACGATTTGCAAGGATGCTCAGAGACTCTGGTTGACTACTTTCATGTTCATGAACATTTTCATTGTTGATGACTTCGCCCTTGGTAGTGTCACCACTGTCAACCAGATTATGCTCATTTATACTCTTGTCGTTTGTATTACTCACATCTGTCATGTTCTCATTCTTCTCAGAAGCATCATAGCCATCTGGTATAATATTCCCTTCTGTACAACCTACCTCCATTCTTCTCTTCTTAACCATAATGAGTCTCATTGTTGTCGGGGACACCAATATCATCGGTACTCTTCTCTTTCTTTCCAACTACCTCATCGTCTATCTTCTCATCCCCAACAGTCTCATCACCCTCGTATAATTCTTCATCAGACGAATCCAGTTTCTTTGGGAAGGGCTTCTCTTGATACTGCTTCACCTTTGTTAAAACGTCATCACAAACAATGTTGCACTTGGATGAAACCAAAGTGCAAAGATATTTGATTCTCAATATTCGAAGTCCATCCATCTACAAAAGTTAAAATATCTTTAAGATAGGTAACTTGTAAACAAGAATGTGCTTTTAATACTTTAAGAAAGATCATTTAATTAAACCAAAAGTACATTTACAATTATTGGATATAAATTGTTTAGAAACTTACGTTGTTTTTTGTCAACCCACAAGTCCAATACTGACCCCCCTTGTACGTTTCCATGTGTTTCATTGTGTAAATACCACAGTCAACAACATTTTGATGGTTTCTCCAAGGCATTTTCAATACAGCAGGCTCCATTGCTCTTACTCTTTCCTTCAAATCACCAATGTCATTGAAATATTCTGCCAAAGCATTACGCTGCATGGAAAAATTCAGATCAAACTATATAGAGAGACCATGCAAAAAATATGACATTGTAAAAGAAAAAATAACCAATGAAAGGCAACTGAACAATTACCATATTCCAAGGTTTGTTTCCATAACGAGTTTTTGGGGTTTCATCATGCTGTTGATTATCAAGAATGACAAACTTGTTCTTCTCCATATTGAATACGAGCAGGTAAAAATGCTTGTCGGATATTATTGGGAAAAAAAACTGTTTTATATAAGAAATGATTAGAAGATACAACAGACATAAAATTAGCAGCAGAAAACACTATGTATTGACTATATATATTGTTTGAGCTAACCATATCAACTTTTGTCACATCAATAATACCAGCATGATTTAACTCATTTCTAAAATGCCTCTTGAATACTTCCAATTCTCTTTCAAATTTGAATTCTTTCCTTTGCCCTTGAAATGCTTCTTTGCACACACAGAACATAATATTGTTCTATTAATATACACTTGTATAACATAAAATTATTGTAATATAGAATGAAATAAAATTTTACATACAAATACGAGGGTTGAAGCAAAGAATCGACGTGGTGCTGAAGATTTTCTTTCAAGTTCATTGAAATTCAAGTAAGTTGACCAACAATCAACCACAAAGATCTGCTATATACCGAGGTGGTTTTAGAGATGCAAAAAGATATCGGTTACCCACGACATTCTTAAACTCAAAGAGCTTCTCTTTGGTTCGGACGTTACACAAAACAAGTCAGTTAATTACACATATGTACATTATCTTTATTAATAATGCACATAATACCCAAACGAAATGTACAGAATGATTAAATAAAAGGAACATAATGAGTAGAATAAAATATACCTAGCAAGAACAGTGCCTTTTCCCTTGGTGTAGTAGACGTAGTCAGCAATACAGTGCTGAAACTTAGATGGCTCTGTACATGGGTCAGTGTCTCCTCTTAGTAAATCAAGTTCAGTACTAATATCTAAGCTTGGATTGGGATTGGTTGCCTTGGGTTCTTCACTATAATCTTCAGATAACATGCTACATACAAGGGTATTTATAAGATTATCCGTATTGGCTTCTTCCTCATTCTCCGCGTCACTATCAACATAAAGATGCTTCGAATCATTTCGTACATTTTTGTCATCATCTTTTTTATTGTCAACATTCCCATTTTCACACTCCCCTTCTGACACCTCTTTGTTGTTGTCACACTCCTCTTTTGACACCTCTTTCTTGTTGTCTTCATTCCCATTTTCAACCTCAACTGATTCAACTTTGTTTTCTTCTGACTCTCCTTTTGACACCCCTTCCTTGTTATCTTCATTCCCATTGTCAACTAATTCACCTTCTTTTCTCAATGCACAAGGCTTCTGGAATAGTTGAAATGTATCAAATTAAAGAACAATACACTTAAGCACCAAGTTAACATAATATAACAAAAAATATGATCAACATATTTACCTTTTTGTATGTATAAAAAATCGGCCTCTTCAATGACATGCTTTCAACTTGAATACTATTTTTTAAAGTTATGTTTACATTATTCAAAGCTTCAACAACCAAAGGATGATTACTAACATCAATCTCAGCAGCAGGAACAGCATCTGGAATATCAACAACATTAATACCAACAGAACTTTCACTATCAGCGAGGCTGTGCTCATTTGACAAATTGAGTAAACTAAATGCATGATCACGAGCTTCCGAGCAGTCTGTTCTCCTAAATTATTGATGCTCCTTTTTCTAACTTAGCCTTAACAGATGATATGTTCTGAGCTAAACTAGTTATACATTTAGCAAGATCAAGAATATACTCCTCCGTGTAGTCCTTTGTTTGATAGACAGATTCGACACCTGTATTGTCAACCACCTCCTCCATTGGTGCTTCCAACTTACCATTTCCAAACATACCGCTTTTCATCTCATCCTTCTCTCTCGATGTTAACAAACTACTAGTCCAACCTACCAACGTATAATAATCTCTTTCAACTTTTCGTTCCACATGAACAACGCGATCAACATAGATAAGCTGCAAAAAAAAAAAAAAAAAAAAAATTAATTACAAGAGAATGAAAACGTACCTTCCAATGTTAAATTAATTTATGAACTTCAAATATATTTTTTGGGACTTTTTACCTCCAAAAACAAGGTGGCCCGCCGAAGTGAGTCTCCTTTTCCACCCACTCAATCTTGCTTTCTTGCAAACTTTTTAACAAAAAGGAACACCAATTGTAATATTTGATTTCATCAACATTCATCAACGATTTTAAAACATGATGATTAACCAAAGGCTTTTGCGTGTTTCTCATTAGCAAAGAAACAGCAAACACAACAAAGTTAACCTTGAATTCATCACCACCATGATCATGATTTATTAACCAATTCTCAAGCGTTTTGAGTGGAACTTGTCCATCTTTTATACCAAATTGTTGCTTCCATTTGCCATAAAACTCTTGAAACTCTTCTGATTCAGTATGAGTTTTGGATAATTCAACTGTTTTAGGGCCTATTGGAAATCCAAATGTTGATCTTACATCGAAACCTTCAAGTACAACTTCTCACCATCAAGAAGATCGATCTGATTTTGGTATGGGTTATTTGCTTAATTAACCAAGTACCCAAGCTTTAAAGGAATGGAACGAACTCTTAACCAAAACAGCCCACTAAATCCAATCTCTTCTAGCGCACACCACTGTTCGTATGACAAACGTTCAACTACCTCAACTACTCCTGTAGGAGACATTCTCGTATATGCACTTTTAAACGAAGAGAAATCAAACTTCTGCTTACACTTGGAACCCAATACCATCTTATTACTTACTTTACCCTTTTGAGGACTTTCTTTCGTGCAAGTAACAATTTGTTTATTAACAGAAACAATTTGTTTCTTAAGTGCAAGATCATCGTCACTTTCTTCATTTATCTTCTTTGCGAAAGATTTTATAGACTTAGATTTATTGTTAATAGTAGCTGATTTACGCTTTCTTGTAAATGGAGCACACTCATTTTTACCATCGGTGGAACTTTCGGTTGGTGGAAAAATAAAAGTAACTTTTCTCCGCTTTTGAAATTTTTTATCTTCCTGCTCCATAGTCCGTAATAATAAAATGAAATTACGAAACAAGTAGAGATAATCAGTAGTTATCTAATTTTAGGAAATGTACATTAATCGAAAATATAATGTTCTTTTAGATGATTCAGAACAATTTCTATATTAATAACAAACGGCACATTAATTTTTGAATATCCATTATATTATTACCTTCAATTAAAAACCCAAAAATTCACAATTAGAGATAATCATCAGTTACCTAATTTTAGGAAATGTACATTAATCGCAAATATAATGTTCTTTTAGATGATTCAGAACAATTTCTATATTAATAACAAACGGCACATTAATTTAAGCTGAATGTCCATTATATTATTACCTTCAATTAAAAACCCAAAAATTCACAATTAGAGATAATCATCGATTTACCTAATTTTACGAAATGTACATTAATAACAAATATAATGTTCTTTACATATTTGAAGCAGTTCCTATATTAAAAACAAACGGCATATTATTTTAAACTAAATGTATTATATTATTACATTCAATTGAAAATATAAAATTGACATGTAGAAATAATCACCGGTTACCTAATTTTAGGAAATGTACATTAGTCACAAAGATAATGTACTTTTAGATGATTCAGAAAGATTTCTATATTAAAAACAATACGCACATTAATTTAAAGTTGTATGAACAATATATATTATTTCCTTCAATTAAAAATTCAAAATTAACAGAAACTAGAAAGTAAATGTTAAAAGAATACTTCAGAGATATAAAATTGGGGAAGAACAATGCGAATGTGTTTCTAAAGGTAGAAAAAATAATTCAAGCACATTAATCCGAATTAATTTTTAACAGTAAAGTAGTATAAATATCAGAAATCAAAACATCAAAATTATACTGCTATTGAACAATTAAGTGATCCAAATTAAACATTATATTAAGTTATGATAGAGAAGAAACGAAATTGAAAAGAAAATACCTTAGTATAACGGAGGAAATTGGGCGTAACGTCAAAATTATCTTCTTTGTTGAACAATTCTCCTATGACAACGTCTATACTTGTAATGTAAAACGACTGAGCTAAAAACTGGTTACTACTTTTTTTTTTTACTCCGTTTCTTTTTTCTTGTAGGTAGTTAGTTACTATTATAATGTAACTGTTAAAAAATAAAGGAAATGATACCCTAAAATAGTTAGTTAGTTACCTTGAAGCTTGGCCACTACAGTCCCCGAAAGGGGTGGCTTACATGCTCCATGTGTTGGTGCGAGAATGCATGGACCCGGGGGGATTCAATCCCCTCGTCAACATAATTTTTTTTTTTTTTTTTTTTAAAAAAAAAAACGACACCCGACGGACCAAGTAAACCTTTTTTTTTTTTTTTTTTTAGTATAACAAGGGCGGGGGGAACGGGACGAGAAAGATTTTAGAGTTGGATTAACCGGATCCTTGCTTCTCATTTGAAGGCGGCAAGACACCCTAGAGGGGCCGGGTATCCTAAAACGAGACGGGAAAGGGTTTAGGGTTTGATTAGGCGGACCGCTACCGCGGATCCCCCTAATCAAACCCTAAACCCTTTCCCTTGTTTGTCATTCGAAGGCGGCAAGACAAAAAGACACCCTAGAGGGGCCGGGTATCCTAAAACGGGACGGGAAAGGGTTTAGGGTTTGATTAGGGGGATCCGCGGTAGCGGTCCGCCTAATCAAACCCTAAACCCTTTCCCTTGCTTCTCATTCGAAGGCGGCAAGACAAAAAGACACCCTAGAGGGGACGAGTGAACCCTTTTTTGGGGGGGCCGGGTATCCTAAAACGGGACGGGAAAGGGTTTAGGGTTTGATTAGGCGGACCGCTACCGCGGATCCCTCTAATCAAACCCTAAACCCTTTCCCTTGCTTATCATTCGAAGGCGGCAAGACAAAAAGACACCCTAGAGGGGACGAGTGAACCCTTTTTTGAGGGGTTGGGTATCCTAAAACGGGACGGGAAAGGGTTTAGGGTTTGATTAGGCGGACCGCTACCGCGGATCCCCTAATCAAACCCTAAACCCTTTCCCTTGCTTCTCATTCGAAGGCGGCAAGACAAAAAGACATCCTAGAGGGGACGAGTGAACCCTTTTTTGGGGGCCGGGTATCCTAAAACGGGACGGGAAAGGGTTTAGGGTTTGATTAGGCGGACCGCTACCGCGGATCCCCCTAATCAAACCCTAAACCCTTTCCCTTGCTTCTCATTCGAAGGCGGCAAGACAAAAAGACACCCTAGAGGGGACGAGTGAACCCTTTTTTTGGGGGTCGGGTATCCTAAACGGGACGGGAAAGGGTTTAGGGTTTGATTAGGCGGACCGCTACCGCGGATCCCCCTAATCAAACCCTAAACCCTTTCCCTTGCTTCTCATTTGAAGGCGGCAAGACAAAAAGACACCCTAGAGGGGACGAGTGAACCCTTTTTGGGGGACCGGGTATCCTAAAACGGGACGGGAAAGGGTTTAGGGTTTGATTAGGCGGACCGCTACCGCGGATCCCCTAATCAAACCCTAAACCCTTTCCCTTACTTCTCATTCGAAGGCGGCAAGACAAAAAGACACCCTAGAGGGGACGAGTGAACCCTTTTTTGGGGGGCGGGTATCCTAAAACGGGACGGGAAAGGGTTTAGGGTTTGATTAGGCGGACCGCTACCGCGGATCCCCTAATCAAACCCTAAACCCTTTCCCTTGCTTATCATTCGAAGGCGGCAAGACAAAAAGACACCCTAGAGGGGACGAGTGAACCCTTTTTGGGGGCACCGGGTATCCTAAAACGGGACGGGAAAGGGTTTAGGGTTTGATTAGGCGGACCGCTACCGCGGATCCCCTAATCAAACCCTAAACCCTTTCCCTTGCTTCTCATTCGAAGGCGGCAAGACAAAAAGACACCCTAGAGGGGACGAGTGAACCCTTTTTTGGGGGGCCGGGTATCCTAAAACGGGACGCGAAAGGGTTTAGGGTTTGATTAGGCGGACCGCTACCGCGGATCCCCCTAATCAAACCCTAAACCCTTTCCCTTGCTTCTCATTTGAAGGCGGCAAGACAAAAAGACACCCTAGAGGGGACGAGTGAACCCTTTTTTGGGGGGCCGGGTATCCTAAAACGGGACGGGAAAGGGTTTAGGGTTTGATTAGGCGGACCGCTACCGCGGATCCCCTAATCAAACCCTAAACCCTTTCCCTTACTTCTCATTCGAAGGCGGCAAGACAAAAAGACACCCTAGAGGGGACGAGTGAACCCTTTTGGGGGCGGGTATCCTAAAAAACGGGACGGGAAAGGGTTTAGGGTTTGATTAGGCGGACCGCTACCGCGGATCCCCTAATCAAACCCTAAACCCTTTCCCTTGCTTCTCATTCGAAGGCGGCAAGACAAAAAGACACCCTAGAGGGGACGAGTGAACCCTTTTTGGGGGGGCGGGTATCCTAAAACGGGACGGGAAAGGGTTTAGGGTTTGATTAGGCGGACCGCTACCGCGGATCCCCTAATCAAACCCTAAACCCTTTCCCTTGATTATCATTCGAAGGCGGCAAGACAAAAAGACACCCTAGAGGGGACGAGTGAACCCTTTTTGGGGGGGCGGGTATCCTAAAACGGACGGGAAAGGGTTTAGGGTTTGATTAGGCGGACCGCTACCGCGGATCCCCTAATCAAACCCTAAACCCTTTCCTTGCTTCTCATTCGAAGGCGGCAAGACAAAAAGACACCCTAGAGGGGACGAGTGAACCCTTTTTTGGGGGCCGGGTATCCTAAAACGGGACGGGAAAGGGTTTAGGGTTTGATTAGGCGGACCGCTACCGCGGATCCCCCTAATCAAACCCTAAACCCTTTCCCTTGCTTCTCATTCGAAGGCGGCAAGACAAAAAGACACCCTAGAGGGGACGAGTGAACCCTTTTGGGGGACGTGATTAAAATTAGGGGGTTGAGTATCTTAAAACGGGACAGTGAAGGATTTATGGTTGCATTAGGCAGACAGCGGTCTGCTTAGTTCAACCTCAAACCCATTCCCTTATTTTAAGAGGATAATCTTTGAAAGAAATGCGGGGTTAAAGCTTTGGTACATCGTTACATAGTAGTATGGACATTTTTAAAATGTTGAAAGTACATTATAGTTGATCAGTCTTGTAACTGGCTTTACATTAGAAAGGGTCAATTCTAAACAGTTAAAGCTTAGGTAGATGATAATAATTTAGATTCAAATAAACATTCATAATAAACTGCTAATATGTTCTGACAATAATACTTAATCAAAACGCATATGTTCCTAAACTTAACCGCATATTATAATTATACATAAATTAACATCAAAGTTCTTAACGCTTTCTGCGTTCTATGCAAACAGATGGATGAACACTTTGCTCTCACCCTCCAGCAAGTCCTCCTTTAGATGTCTCTTATAACCGTCTATTAATTCCATAGCCTTCACGATGCTTTGGCCAAGGTATAGTTTTTTCACCATCAAGAAGAGCATATGATTCTCGTGCAAATTGTGTGACACCGGTGAGAAACTGACGGTCCATGTCAGCCTCTGTGTACTGTTTTTGTCTATTAGCTTCAAGTTGTCGGGCTATGCTGTCTCTTTCAGCCGTGATAAACTTCATCTGCGCTTCAGCAATGTCCAGCCTCTGTTGTAGTGACTTTGCATTCATTTCAGCTATTTCATTTCTCGTACAGGCGCTTCTCGATGTTCTTCTAATATTTCGTTTTGACCAAGCACCTCAATAAGATGTTGATCCAGTGAATCTCTTTCACGTTTAGTTTCAGCGAGATCATACTCAACATTAGCGAGTTTTTGCTCGATATCCGACATTATTTCCATATTGGTAACCGAACTCATATTCTGGTTCAGGCAAAAAATAAACGTATTTTAAAAAGATTGACAATAAACTTAAGGCAGTATGGGAAGTACCAACTTCAACCATATTTAAGGCCATACTGTAGGGTAAAACAAATTAACGTGGGCTTTCACATTGTATAATCATGCAAAGAGCAAACAATGTTATTGTGAAAACAGATTACAGCAAAAGGTAAAATAATCTTCTCCTGCAAATATTAAGCACATTGCCAGATTGAAATATCTACTATACTTAATTTTGGCAAAACGTTCAAGCCACAAATGCAGTTTGATTTTCGGACACAAACAACTTTTAATTCATCTGGGGACTATAGTATATATTTCTTTTCACAAGATTAAAAAACATATTGATTAATCAAATAATACTTATAAATGAAATAATCTGAATGTTATATAGGCTACTATATTACATAAACCAGATCACCTTTTCAAGGGAGTGAAGACGTTTTCTATATGATTATTCCATAGATTTTGTAATTAGCACACTTGTTTAGACAAGTATTTATAGTGAGTTTTATATTTAAAGTGATTTTGAAACAGTCTTGAATGGCTTTTGTAAGTATTTCTAATATTAATTAAATAGTATTGTGTCGTTTACTGTCATTAACATTCAATACATTTTTTATATATGCTATATCAAAGTGCACAACAATATTTCCTATGAACATTATCAATAAAATAAATGTTCCTTTAAAGGCATGACAATGGACATTGGCAGGAATACATTAGATAGAAACATTTATTTGTATGAAATAAATTACCAGAGCATATTACTATTCCATTCTCGCATTATTCTTGCAATAATATTCGATATACTTATTTACATGAAGATATGCATTTCTTTTGCAGGGAAAAAATAATAAGAACAAAAAAAAAAAAAAAAAAAAAAGAAATTAGAGCACCTTTTTAAGGCAAAGAAGACGGTTTGTATGAGTATTCCTTAGATTTTGTAATTACCACAGTAGTTTAGGTAAGTATTTATAGTGAGTTTTACATATAAACTGCTTTGGATAAGAATAGGAGAAGTTACAATTTATGAGTGTAGTATTATTTGTCTTTTCACATGCATTAGTTTACAACTTCCATTTGACACATGTCTCATTTAAGTAAATAATCATGAATAGTGGTGTCTTTTCACCTGAATTATTTTACAACTTGCATCTGAGAGTGTAATTATTAGATGCATTAATTTATATTATTTAATTTAAATGGTACATTGTTATTGCACGTAATGGACATTGTAAATACAGTGATGGGACAATTCTTTTCATGATGTATCGAAAATTCAAAAATTACAAAAGGTACTACGTCAATATAATGAAATATCATTAACAAATAAGAGAATGTACTTATATTCTTATATTCTGAATGGACATTGAAAATCAACAATAGGTACAAGGGGTATGAGGTAAATATAAAACTTATACTCAAATGTACCTCACCTGTTTATATATAATATTACTCGGTTTGATTTAATAGAATAAAAGCAAGTTCGACCGCTGGTCGGGAAATTGACGTTGGGATAGAGTCAAAATCTTCTTCTTCACTGTCTACAACAACAAGATTTTCTAACTCGGGTGCCAAATGATATTGAAACAGATGCAATGTCCTCCTTGTTAAGAGATTGTCTGTCAAGTAACAAAGACACCTTCGGAAAACCACTACATTATCCCTGGTAGTCGTTCTAACCCCAAATGAAATGCTTGTCTGTAATCTGCTTTCATATTCCTCTCTTAAACGGGCTTCCTCATTGTGTAGGATAAACATCTTAGCCCAACACTTGCATACTGCTTCCATGTTATGTTTGTCAACTTGATTAACTTTTTGAAAGATTTGTAGCATGTAAGTTTCATCTTGTAATCTTGTGTTTTTTGCATAGTTATCCTCCACCCCGCAATTATGGCGTCCTTCCCATTGAATAGCCATCCTAGCATTGTCTTCTTTGTATCAAGATGATGTGCAATGAATTGTTTTCTGTCTTCCTCTTCATAATTTGTTACCAATCCCAAGCAAAATAATGACATGATTTGCTCGTAGACATGATTTAAAATGGTTATGCCAAAATGTTCATTGGACGATAGCATTTAGAACATCATACTGTAAACTTTAAAAACACTATTAATTAAACGATGAACACTGTGAGCAATATTCGAAATTGAGTAAATTGTACAATTAGTATTTTAATTTACCTATTACTCGTATTTCATATGCTGTACACAATTTTCGTACTTGCCCCAATTATCCCAACACACGTAAAATCTCACACAATTGTAAACAATAAATAACATCCCATTAAACTTGACATGAACATCCAATTAAATTGAAAACGATGAAAAATGTAACCAACAAAAGAGGCGTGATTTTCAGGTGATTTTGTCAATGATTTAAATCAACCAAGTATAATTACCTAAGAAATACACCAAAAGAATGGACGAAATTCAGGACAATTTAGTAAATGAACGTGATTACCTGGCAATGAAGAAGTATTGAAAACGAAGGTGGAGTATAACCAAAATTTATGGAGAAGTTACCTAATACTCCGTAGTTGAAAAACTATTTTCTTTGGAAAGATTGTTTGAAAGAAGTATTCCTTTTATCTATTTTAGATTTACACCTAATTGTGTGTTTTATAAGAACATAAATTGCCTATACTTCCATAATAGGGTATTATTAGGTCCACCCTAGATTTACGTGTGTTGGGGTTATTTGGGCAAGTAGGAAAATTGTGTGCAACATATGATATACTTTTTTGTTAAATTAAAATACTACGTACTAATTGTACATATTTACTCAATTTCGAATATTGCTATTGGTGTATACGGAGTATATTTTTTCGTTTTCCTTAAAATGAACATTCTTGTATTAAAATGACCACGCACGATATAAATTAATTGTATCAATTGTGAGATCCTAAAGCAAGAAAGTTACACAGGATGTAAAATTGTTTTCCTTAAAATGAACATTCTCGTATTAAAGCAAGAAGATCATTGATTTTGGTGAACATTTGTTTTCTTTAAAATGGACAACTGATCATTATAGAATGTACATTATAACAAGTACCTTGGGTGAATGCACATCCAAGACAACTTCAATGTACATACGCCAAAGATCAAAAGTACAAAAGCAAACTAATAAATCATATTCAGGAACTATTTTGGAATGTCGTTACATGCTAATGCATGTCTAATAATGCTGTTACGATGTTTGTTGTGCTCAAATGTTAGTAGCGTGCATAGGTACTTGAATCTCAGCATTGTCAACGATCTCATCTGCAAAAAAAAAAAAAAAAACATGAAATTAGAATTTAATAACCAACAAAATAACATTGATTTGTTCTAAATAAGTTACAATTAAAATGTAAAACTCACATCAATTTTGGACAGTCCACAGTCCCAAGTGGCTATTCCCATAAATGTTTCCATGTGCCTCATGGTGTAAATACCACGGTCAAAAATATTTTTGTTATTTCTCCATGGAAGCATTGCTATTGTAGGATCCATGCCCATTACTATATTACTTTTCTCCATAGTTGATTGATTTTCACCCAAAAACCGTGCAAAAGCATCACCCTGTAACACAATAATAAAAATTAGACGAGATGAACCATAATATACATGAATTTACCAATGCAAGTGAACGATAATAATTCATAGTTGAGGAGAATGTAAATTTACCGTTCAAGTACACTATCACCATACTCTTCTAAGACACTCCCCCTTCTAATGCGGTTGTCAAGAATAATGAGACATTTCCTTGGCAGGTCGAAAACGTACAACACAAAATGATTCTCAAGAGCAATAGGGAAGAAGAACTAGCATCAGGGAAAGAAACAATTGTAAGGTCACTGACAAATAAAGGTTAATTTCATGTTAAGTAATAGCACATTTTGAAAACTTTGACAAGTACATTCACCGACTTCTATTTAAATAGACTACTACAATAATATCTGAATTTAATTTCAATTACTAAATGAAGTGAGGGACTCACTAGTTCAATGGATGGAAGATCAATCCACTCAAACTCATTTAATTCTACTTCGATGCGGCGCTTGAAAGGTTTGTAACGATGATCATCAATAGAAGCACTGTGTTATTCATTAATAACAACTGCACAATGAAGATAAAATTTTAGTAATGTGAAAATGTTGGAAATAGTAAACTGAAACACGTGAAAACAATGACCAAACTTACATATGTAAGTGTACTAAAAAAGAATCGTGTGGGATTGGTTGGATTCCCATCCTTTTCTTTGTAGTTTAGATATGCCGACCAAGAATCTATGACAAAGCTTGAGATATAGTGATACGGTTTTAATGACAACAGTTGATCCCAACCAAGGACATTATTTTTGAACTCAAATAACGTATTCTCGCACAAAAAAATGATAATAGAATTATGATTAGTGAGATATGTAAAGATGAACTATGTAAATGAATATAAAATATTTAATCTTCTGTATGTAATTACCAACTGTTATCCACAGAGCCGTGGCGTACAAGTGAACACATAATTTGAAATCGATATTGCATTGATGTCAAAGGTATGAAGGGATTCGTGTCGTCAATAGCATCAAGGAGAGGTTCACGGGAAGGACTCTTACTAAACTGATATTGATTCCCTGTTTTCGGATATAAAGATGGACGATCGCAGACAATTTTTCTTTCTTTTTTTACCCCGCTCTGGTCTTTGCATAAACAGAAGAGTCCTCATCTTCGAGAACACACCTAAACTGAATGACACAGCAGCGTTTGTAGGCGCATCCTTATTCCGTTCAGCAATTAATTTTCTCACTTTACGAAGAGCCGCTATGTGTTTGCTAGCAGAAGTGGGCTGTTTGTTGAAAACCTGGTCTGTTTGATATGACGTTTGAATTGGTGTTTGATTAAATGAGCAATAATTTCTATCGGTGGCACTTCGCATGACTTGTTCCTAAGGTAGCCCTAACAATGTCATGTTTGTCCCTCACAGTCTGTTTAATGCGTGGCCAGTTACAAGATGGATCAACAATCCCATCTTCAATGGGGCTGTCAGGAACATCAATCAACAAAGGATAAGAGGAGTTTTTTAAGATGCTACACGAAGTGCGGCGAACTCTAGGACGATTAACAATCTCGTCTATTGTAGGGCTGTCGGCAACATCAATTATCGCAACAGAAGAATTTTTTTTGTCAACTGTTTGTAAAGTATGACAAATGCTAGGATGATGTACTACTCCTATTGTAGGACTGTCAGAAACTTCAATTATCTCAGCAGAAGAAGAGTCTGTGTTGAATCTTGATGGAGGTTGACAAACAAGAGGTGAATCAGGGTGATTTGCACAACCATAGTGACATCTGTGTTCTTGATTTTAAATGTTTTTTTTTTAAAAAATAAAAAGAGAAAAAAACATATAAGACAGAAACATAAAGCCTCTAAAAATACGAGATATCCGAAAGAACATGCTAAACATTAAGAAAATACATGAAGAAAATACATCCTAAATATTAAGCCATAGCAAAGAACATCAAAATTATTAGGAAATAATGTGTACAAATTCCAACATATTAATATGAAGCACATGTATCCAGAAAGTAAATGCTAAACATTAGTAACAAACTACATCAAAATCATTAGCAAACAATTCGTATAAATTCCGACATATTGATATGAAGGACACGTATCCAGAAAGTAAATGCTAAACATTAAAAAAGTACATGAAGAAAATACATCCTAAACATTTAAAAATATTAAGCCATAGCAAAGTACATCAAAATCATTAGGAAACAATGCGTATAAATTTAGACATATTGATGAACCTGAGAAATAATAGTAGGACTAATTTATAATGAACATCTTCGAACATTAACAGCTAAGGAAACTATGTTAAATTCGAAGCAGATGAAAAGTAAACACAGTTGTTTTTAGCAAATAATTAAAGGCAAAGAGTATAACCTTCATTCCGATAGAGAGCGATAAGAGTAAATGAACGATCTGAGAATGAGAAAACGTGCGAGTACAATTTAATTGTGAGGTTTATCAAAAAGTAATACGTAAGATATTAAAGAGAAGAAGTTTAAAGTGGCGGTTTTTTTAAAAAAATTGGGTCATACTATAATTTCGCAAGTCCATTTTTTATTTTATTTTTCTTTTTTTGTTTATTCCAACTACTAGAACCATTCATTTGATACTCTACTTTTATATACCCATTTTATAATTTAAAACTTCAGATTAGGTCAAATTAGGATATATGGCCATTTAACACAATGGTAATGTTATAATTTGTCAATGTATTTTCTAAAAGTTCTAAATGTCCATAATCTATATTCATAATGTGCATTTTTTGATAATTAGGTGCAACTAAAATATCATTAAGCACTGTTTGGAAAATGTACATTATATTATATTTAAAGGTACATTAAATTATTTTAAAAAGAACATGAAATATTAAATAAATTGTAATGCATGTGATCGTTTAATAAGATAGAAAACTTCAAAAGTTCATTCATATACTTAGATTATGATGTCGTTATAGATAGATCGTTGAAGTGATTTTAGACCTATTTCCCTGTTTTCAATGAATAATAGTAATAAATGTGCTTTCAATTTAATTCAAATGTCCATTATGTATGTTTATAATGTGCATGTACTGTTTTACAGAAGAAATTTAAAAGCAGACCTGAAATGTACATTATATTATTTTGCTAATTCAGTCGCTATTCAAGGAGATAATAACGTTCAAGTAAATAGCACGCCAAAAATAGACAAAAAAGTACTTTAATTAAGTGCAACAATGTAACACCCCCATACTCCGAGTGCCTTACCAGGACCACTCAGGTATGAAGACATGACCATCTCGGTTGCCCGAGGTATGATAATCAAATAGACAAAACAGAAACAACATTTATTATAAGTAGTTTAATGAATAAGTACAATCCTCGAAACCAAACTGAAAGTATAATACATTATTCCAAACTGTCTATTCTCAACTGAAAAGTAAATAAAACTAAACTACAGCGGAAGACTCTATCGTCATGTCGTGGCCATCCCAGCTATCCCAGTATCATCTCTATACCTGTTCAATATCTGCTCACCATCCCCGAATGGATCACCGCAGGTTTTACAAAACAACACCGGGGTCAGTACTAATCACACAATCAAAATAGATAACAACAATAAGACAAACAGACAATTTGAATGTCACACACACACACACACCACCAACTCCCATCATCTCAATACTGACTGTCCACTAGACCAGCCCTGCCAGTGGGGGACCGCAGCCGTTCCCACCTAAGCCCCGCTCATCGTACGAGCGATAACCCTGTCCATTAATGTGCACATCCCCTTTCGTGGCGGGTTCCACGAAGGGCGAAACTAGGGCGTGAGATCACTCCCGCAAGTGACCCCACTCAGCCGAGAACGCATCTCGAGAACCATCAACAAACACAACCACAAGCACAATCACAATTACAATTACAATCATCATATCAATCAACTAACTACAGCACATCACCAATATCCCATTATGGGACTAATACTGAGTAGGAAATCCTACCTGGAAAGCACAACACGCAGACGGTATCTACAAATTTTGTCTCAAAACGCCTCTTCTATGAACTCTCCTCCTACCATACAACACATAGATACTACTATTCAATTACTATTCATAAAAACCCCCAATTCCTAAATTAGGGTTTTACTAATCTTAACAAAACATTATATAAATTACATTAAAAGCTTACCCTCGACGCAAGGAATCCAACGACACGAACTACGATGCAAACTGACCGTCTGAACTCCGGGAATTGTCAAGAACGCGATTAGGAAGAAGAACAAGTTGCTTTCTCTCTTAAACAGGTTTTAGGTTTTGTAAAAAGTGATTTAGAACAAAGACGAATTGGTTTAAATACCTTAATCGCGTAATTAACAAAACCCGAGAAAACTCCCCCGTAAAACCGGACACTCGATCGAGTACCCAAGGTACTCGATCGAGTACCCCCCTACTCGATCGAGTGCCCCAGCTACTCGATCGAGTGCCCAACAGGTCAGAAACTATTCTATTCTGCAACATACCCTTACTCGACAGAGTAAGGGCTACTCGATAGAGTACCTCCAAGACCATAAATACGGAGTATTACAGTCTTCTCTCCTTAAAAGGAACTTCGTCCCCGAAGTTCAAACCACTACTAAACAAAGGTACTCCCATAAGCTTCCCGACTCGAAGGTCAAAAATAAACACAACGTAAAACATGCTACTAACCCAACTTATCCCGACAAACATACCGACACAACATATAAAAGGGGTGTAAAAACACTTAAAAACTCTCGCGATCATCTCCTACCCCCCTAAAAGAAACAAGGTTACGTCCCCGTAACCATACATACCTGATCAAAAAGGAAAGGGTAACGCTCTTTCATTATATCCTCTGCCTCCCATGTAGCTTCCTCGGTCTCGTGGTTAGACCAAAGGATCTTAAGCAAAACTGTCTCACCACTCCTGGTCTTTCTAACTTTTCGGTCTAGGATCTGCTTAGGCACCTCAAGGTACGATAAAGACTCATCCAGCTCTAAGCTCTCTGCTTCCAACACATGTGACGGGTCACTCACATACTTCCGCAGCTGCGATACATGAAACACATTATGCACTCTCTCCAAAGCAGCCGGTAAAGCCAAACGATAAGCCACTTCCCCAACTCGCTCTAAGATCTCATAAGGCCCTATAAACTTCTGGCTTAGCTTGCCTTTCTTCCCAAATCTCATAACTCCTCGCATAGGAGACACTTTCAGAAGAACCTTGTCCCCAACCTGAAACTCTATGTCCCGACGATGTAGATCTGCATAACTCTTCTGTCGATCCTGAGCTGCTCTCATCCGTTCTCTGATCATCTTAATCTGTTCCACCATTTCGTGTACCATCTCTGGTCCTAAAACCACTGCCTCAGCACTATCGTCCCAACAGATCGGACTCCTACATCTCCTCCCGTACAAAGCCTCAAACGGTGCCATACCAATACTGGTGTGATAGCTGTTGTTGTAAGAAAACTCTATTAAGTCCAACCTCTGCTCCCAGCTACCACCAAAATCCATCACACAAGCCCGCAACATATCCTCAAGAGTCTTGATTGTTCTCTCAGTCTGCCCATCTGTCGCAGGATGAAATGCTGTACTCATCTTCAAAGCTGTTCCCAACGATTCCTGCAACTCCTTCCAAAACCTTGATATAAACCTCGCATCTCTGTCAGACACTATGTCCTTAGGGACTCCATGTAACTTAAGCACGTTCTTTCGATAGGCCATAGCCAATTGTGCCTTAGTCCATGTATCTTTCATTGGAACAAAGTGAGCTGACTTGGTCAACCGATCCACTATCACCCAAATCATATTGTTACCTTGTTGACTCTTAGGTAAACCCACAATGAAATCCATGGAAATGGATTCCCACTTCCACTCAGGCACCTCTAAAGACTGAACCTTACCTTGAATATCATCATAAAACTCCATGTGTACTGTCATATCACCCATAGCATCTCCTTTCTGCATCATATGAATCCCAAAGCTCGCTACCTCATCCCTCAGCCTCATCAAAGATAGAGCTGTACACAAGGAATGTACACTCTTTCTACTCAAAGCATCAGCAAAAACATTGGCCTTCCC
This sequence comes from Silene latifolia, assembly GCF_048544455.1. NCBI lineage: Eukaryota > Viridiplantae > Streptophyta > Magnoliopsida > Caryophyllales > Caryophyllaceae > Silene > Silene latifolia. The sequence continues at coordinate 75,362,455 of NC_133526.1, read as the reverse complement.
TTCATGGTAGATGATTTCCATGTCGTAATCACCAATCAGCTCCATCCACCTCCTCTGTCTCATGTTCAACTCCTTCTGCGTGAAGATGTACTTGAGACTCTTGTGATCAGAAAATACCTTAAAGATTGCTCCATAAAGGTAGTGCCTCCAAATCTTGAGAGCAAACACCACTGCACCCAACTCCAGGTCATGAGTAGGGTAATTCTCCTCATAAGGCTTCAACTGCCTAGAAGCATAGGCAATTACTTTACCATTATGCATCAACACACATCCCAACCCATTCTTCGAGGCATCTGTATAGACCTCGAAATTCTCGCTCCCTTCAGGTAATGCCAAGACAGAGAGCGTGGTCAAACGCTCCTTTAAGGTTTGGAACGCCGTCTCACAACTCTCATCCCAACGAAACCTGTTCTCTTTCCTCATCAACGCTGTCATCGGTCTAGCTATCTTGGAGAAATCTTTCACGAACCGTCTGTAGTATCCAGCTAAACCCAAGAAACTCCTAACCTCAGCAACATTCTTCGGTGCTTCCCACTTTGTCACTGCCTCAATCTTCGCCGGATCCACGGCTACCCCATCTTTAGAGATTACATGCCCCTTAAAAGCAACTTTCTCTAACCGAACTCAAACTTGGACAGACTTAGCATACAACTCATGATCTCTCAACGTCTGCAACACGATCCTCGGATGCTCCTCATGCTCCTCCTTAGTCTTAGAGTAGACTAAGATGTCATCGATAAACACTACTACGAACTGATCCAAGAACTGTCTAAAGATCCTATTCATCAAATCCATAAACACCGGCGCATTAGACAACCCAAATGGCATCACCACATACTCATAATGGCCATACCTCGACGTGAAAAAGTGTCTTCGGTATGTCCACATCTCTAATCTTCACCGATGGTATCCCGACCTCAAATCAATCTTAGAAAAGACCGTTGCACCACTCAACTGATCAAACAGGTCATCTATCCTTGGCAAAGGATACTTGTTCTTTATCGTCACACGGTTCAGCTCCCGGTAATCTATGCATAACCTCAAAGTTCCATCCTTCTTCTTCACGAAGAGAACTGGTGCTCCCCAAGGCGATACACTTGGTCTAATGTATCCCTTCTCTATCAAATCATCCAACTGCTTCCTAAGCTCCTCCATCTCCTTAGGACCCATACGGTACGGTGCCTTAGAGATTGGCCCCGTCCCTGGCTTCAACTCAACGGTGAAATCTATCTCCCTCTTCGGTGGCAACCCCGGAATCTCCTCCGGGAAGACATCTCGCAAACTCCCCACCATGGTATCTCATCAATAGGGCTCTCTATCCGGTCATCTCTCACATGGCACAAAATCAGAGGACATCCCTTCCTCAGATACGACTTCAAAGTGACAGCTGCAATCAACTTAACTTTGGGTTTGACTAGAAACCCACGGTAAGACACACTTACACCCTTAGGACCTCTTAGGGACACTTTCTTTTGATGACAGTCTATCTTAGCCTTATACTTTCCTAACCAATCCATCCCAACTATCATCTCAAAACCATTAAAAGGAAACTCTAGCAAGTCTACAGGGAAATCGACTTGCCCAACTATCAAAGATACATCTCTAAACAACCTCCCACACGATACAGACTCACCTGAAGGTATGAAAACTTGCTCCCTAACAGACTCATATACTCTCAAACCCAACTGTTTTACATGACTCGAAGACACGAACGATTGAGAAGCCCCCGAATCAAACAAAACAAACGTAGGAATACCATTAACAAGGAATGTACCGGTGATAATGTGCGCATCCTCCTCAGCTGCCTTCTTGTCCATCATGAACAACTTGCCATCGGTCTTCCGCCCACCTCCCCGGACAAGACTAGGCGATGCGGTCGGCTTAGCACCCGACCCTTGATTATTGTTGTTGTTCATCGGTGTCTTCTGATAAGAATTACCGCCGTTGCGGTTGCCTCCACTACGATAGCTCGACCTCCCGGTTTGGCCATGATCCGGCTGGTCTGTTGCTTGCAAAGCTCTGTGCGGAGTCTCTCGAAAAGATCCGTGCGCTCGTGCACTCATGTCTCTTGTGGCCTACGCCACCACAACCAAAGCAGTCACTCCCCGGTGTTGCTCACACTCCCACGACCTCGCCCAAAGGAAGTTCCAAAGACTAAACCCAGAACAGAAGAAAATCCCTTAGATTGATTGTGGTTGCCTTTCTTGAAATTAGATTGGCCACCACCCTCGCTCTCGGACTTCCTCTTCTCTCCACCCGACCTCTCCTGAGCCATCTCCACTAGCCTCTCAGCTCTCCCGGCCCTCTCATATGCTTCCTTCACATCGTAAGAACTCCCACGGGTAACTTATCCATAATTTTCGTGGTTAGCCCTCTCTCAAACCTCAAAGCCAGATTCTCCTCACTCAAACCCATGTCCTCAAAGATATCTGGATTTCTCATTGAACTGCCTGTAGTACTCAGCCACAGACATCTCGGCCGTCATCTTAAACTTGTCGAACTCCTCTCTCAACTTACTCCTCACATGTTCAGGTACGAACTCCTTCCTCATGCCCCCTACGAAACTCCTCCCAAGGTATAGCGGGTAACCCCTGGTTGGTATATATCTCCTTGGCACTCACTTTCACTGAATCCCACCATTTGCCATTTGCCTCCCTCGGATAGAATGCGCCTGATCCACTCTCATCTCATCGGGACGACGAACTAAATCTAGTATGTTCTCCATCTCCCTCACCCAACTATCAAGATGGTTAGGCTCCTCAACCCCCTTGTACTCCTTTGGGTTAAACCTCGCAATATAGAGGCTGACTTTAGCATGGTCAACCTCCTTCTCCTTACTCTTATCCTTGTCCTCATTCACTCTCTTGGGGTCTCGAGAAAGAGCGTCTGGTGTTCCAACATCTTAACGATGTCATCCGTAGTCATAAGCTCAGCTCTCGCGTACAAAGCATTTCTCTTTGGCGGCATCTTGAAACTATATAAGAAAGGGATAAACATAAACACGCGTACTAAACCTCAAAACACGAAAACGCGCTGCATAGGACCTACTCGATCGAGTATCCAAACCCACTCGATCGAGTAACGGGCTACTCGATCGAGTGCCCCCATGTACTCGATCGAGTACCCAAACTCCAGAACCAACAGACCTTCTGATCTCTAACCCACTCGATCGAGTATCTAGGCTACTCGATCGAGTGACCCCCTACTCGATCGAGTACCCCTAGTTACTCGATCGAGTACCCCAAAACTCGATTCTGGACTCAAAATCGCCAAAAACCTATCCGATCGAGTCCGCCTTACTCGATCAAGTACCACCAATACGTAAGAGCTACCCGCATATTACGTCACATACTAACATGCTAAATTTATAAAATCACATGATATCATAATAACTATGCTACGCATTTACTCTACTATCAGCAAGATCAATTCATCATGCCATTAAAGCCACATTGTAAACATCCAACATGTTATTCCATCATCACGTCTACATATATATTACCTTTCTTTCACATTCTCAACTTCTCCTTCAACATCCAACAATCAAATCACACATTCCATCACATTGTCACGCAAGTTACTTAGCACACACATGACTCAACACACATTTCCCCCATGTGACCGGTTCAAAGTTGTAGGGCGACCCCCGCGACTTTAGGACGTCTCCCAAGCCTTTGCACTAGCTCCTACAACTTTTACCCCGGGTTCATTTTAATTGACTCCCTATGTTCATTAAGTTCATTGGTTACAGGTTTCAGGATCGTCGCTCTGATACCATTTGTAACACCCCTATACTCCGAGTGCCTTACCAGGACCACTCAGGTATGAAGACATCACCATCTCGGTTGCCCGAGGTATGATAATCAAATAGACAAAACAGAAACAACATTTATTATAAGTAGTTTAATGAATAAGTACAATCCTCGAAACCAAACTGAAAGTATAATACATTATTCCAAACTGTCTATTCTCAACTAAAAAGTAAATAAAACTAAACTACAGCGGAAGACTCTATCGTCATGTCGTGGCCATCCCAGCTATCCCAGTATCATCTCTATACCTGTTCAATATCTGCTCACCATCCCCGAATGGATCACCGCAGTTTTACAAAACAACACCGGGTCGTACTAATCACACAATCAAAATAGATAACAACAATAAGACAAACAGACAACTGAACTGTCACACACACACACACACACACCACCAACTCCCATCATCTCAATCCGACCGTCCCTTTGGACCGACCCGCCGATGGGGGACCGCATGCCGTTCCCACCTAAGCCCCGCTCATCGTACGAGCGATAACCCCGTCCATTAATGTGCACATCCCCTTTCGTGGCGGGTTCCACGAAGGGCGAAACTAGGGCGTGAGATCACTCCCGCAAGTGACCCCACTCAGCCGAGAACGCATCTCGAGAACCATCAACAAACACAACCACAAGCATAATCACAATTACAATTACAATCATCATATCAATCAACTAACTACAGCACATCACCAATATCCCATTATGGGACTAATACTGAGTAGGAAATCCTACCTGGAAAGCACAACACGCAGACGGTATCTACAGCTGTCTCAAAACGCCTCTTCTATGAACTCTCCTCCTACCATACAACACATAGATACTACTATTCAATTACTATTCATAAAAACCCCCAATTCCTAAATTAGGGTTTTACTAATCTTAACAAAACATTATATAAATTACATTAAAAGCTTACCCTCGACGCAAGGAATCCAACGACACGAACTACGATGCAAACTGACCGTCTGAACTCCGGGAATTGTCAAGAACGCGATTAGGAAGAAGAACAAGTTGCTTTCTCTCTTAAACAGGTTTTAGGTTTTGTAAAAAGTGATTTAGAACAAAGACGAATTGGTTTAAATACCTTAATCGCGTAATTAACAAAACCCGAGAAAACTCCCCCGTAAAACCGGACACTCGATCGAGTACCCAAGGTACTCGATCGAGTACCCCCCTACTCGATCGAGTGCCCCAGCTACTCGATCGAGTGCCCAACAGGTCAGAAACTATTCTATTCTGCAACATACCCTTACTCGACAGAGTAAGGGCTACTCGATAGAGTACCCCCAAGACCATAAATACGGAGTATTACAAACAAAACATTGGTTCACAAATTAAACATTTTGCTTATGCAATTACAAATCATTACACATACTAACGTACACTAGAATTTAAAACATCATACTACATGAACAGCGATGTCATCAGACAAATTCTAACATACTGCGTAAATAATATCTGAACATTAAATGTAATCACTAGCTTTAGAGAAATGACCCTTCTTCGCATGATCAGCAACAGTTTCATGGCAATCGTTGTGCTCGAACATAAGTAATGTGCATAGATATTTGTATCGTAACACTTTAAGCACGCTCATTTGCAAAGCAAGTCAACAATTAACAAGATAGGCAAAACACAATGAACATGAATTTCTTTAAAATAAGAACCAACACTCACATCATTTTTCATCAGGCCACATTTCCAAGAGATTAATCCCATAAATGTTTCCATGTGTCTCATTGTGTATATCCCAGTCATCAACATTGTAGTTATTTCTCCAACTAAGCTTTGCAACAATGGGATCCATAGCCAACACAATGTTGCTAGAGTCGGAAGTTTTTGGGTTCTCACCCAAAAACCTTCCAAAAGCATCAATCTATGACAAAATATTGTAAACCAGTGTTAAGCGTGACTAATAGTCAAAAGTCAATAGAACAACAAAAATGTGTCAAATTCAAACATATCGTTAACGGTGGAGATACACCATATTTCTTGATGGCATCTTCATCCGAGAGTGAGTTGTCAAGAATGACGAAACGCTTCCTCACCGGGTCAACCACGTATACGAAAAAGTGTTTCTCGTGTACAATTGGGAAAAAAAAACTGAAATTACAAAACAAATGACGTACAACCATAAGTACAGTCAAACTCTTCAAAGGGTACATTTTAACTAATCATGAGGCACATGTAAAAAATGAAAACAGGACATTGCAATATAAAGTGACCTTATTTAATACAAACGCAAAGAAAATTCCCTTTGACTCAAGCAGATGAAATAAAACAAAAGCAGAATGTAGACATGGAATGATAGTATGACTCATGGTCTATGTTCCCAACGTGTGCATATAGTTGCAATTGCTCATGCATATAAGATATTCCCCACATTGAGAAATTACAACATTAACATTGTAAATATTTTAAAAGTACATTTAGGACGTTTAGAAAGTACATTGAGAAATTATAGCATTAACATTGTGTTAAATGGCCATTTATCCTACTTTGGCCTAATCTGAATATTTTTAATATAAAATGGGTATATACAAGTTGAGGTTCAAATGAGTTTAGTAGTTGGAATTAATCTAAAAAAGAAAGAACTTATGCGATAATAGTATGTCTCAATTTTTTTAAAATGCAATACAACAATGGCAAAGAAAATTGCAAAGTATGTGAAGCAAACAATAACAACTTACGAGTGCGATAGAAGCTATTTCTATTCCGGAAAAAAGTCGCAACTCCATGTTTGCACGAGCCTCGAATAATTCATAAATTTTTTCATCACTTAAACTGGGTGGGTTTCGCTAATCTGATTGCATGGGAAAGTAACGAAAGAGGGAAGTACAATATTTCAAAATACATATTACACACTGACATTTAAGAGTGTATGTAAATGTACTTACATGCACAAGCGTGGTAAAAAAGAACCGCTTCGGAGTACCAAGATTGTTTTCTTCCTCTTTACAATTCAAATATGATGACCAACAATCAATGACAACACTCGAAACATGTTGAGACGGCTTTAATGACCACAAATGCATTCGCGTTGCAAAATAAGTCTTGTACGAATATAAGTGCTCACTAGAGCAAAAAATATAACAAATTACTTGTCGGTGTGAAACAGTGAAAATGACATTCACAAAATGTTAATTTAACAAGTTCACATTTTAGATTACCTGGAACGACGATTGTTAATGCCCGGTCATGAAAACATAATCAGCCACTTGAAGGTGAACCGCAGAAGAGGCGTTAACACATTGGTGTCATCTTGGATAGCGAGAAAACAACGGATCAAAACGAGATGATGTTGCTTGTTCTTTGGATAGAGGTATATAAGAAGGACTTGCCATGAAATGAACCCTTTTGGTAGCTGAAGAAGATTCACCAGTGACACGGCAATCCCGTTTAACCCCTTTAGCTGCGGCTAACCTTGCCTCACTCTCAGCAAAGTCTTTCTCCAACCCTAAATCGAACGAAAATTCACCAAAGTGATGTGTACAAATGAATTTCTCCACTTAGCACATTGTTCTCGTGTGTTTAGCACGAGCAAGTTTCAATTTGTACGCTTTTCATTTGCATTTGCTACAAAGAATAAACTGTTCATCCTCATCTAGTGTCTTTGGATTCCCACGGCGGTGCACACGACACATCTTCGGTACCACCACCATATGTCAAATATACAAATTCAGTTGCCGAATGGGCCTGTTTGACACACTCTTCACCTGGGAAACATTGCAAACCAACCGCGTATTTCTCATCTAACACAACCATATCTTCCATGACTCTCTTTGCTGAAGCAGTGTAGTCATCTGCAAACTCCTGGACAAGGCACAGTATGAAGGTACATATTTAGTACTATGAAGGTACATCTTTAGTACTATGAAGGTACAAAGAAAATATTTCAAAGTGAATCTTGAAAAGGAATAGTGAATACTTCAAGAATAAATGGATATACCTCCGGAGACGAGTATGAAATTGGAGATTTTGTATCAGTACTAACATCCCTCGACACTCTCCGCACTTTTTCAACCACTTGTCTACATGGATTAGAAAATCTAATTCTTTCCATCAATCGACCTTTTACACGACCAAGACCAAATCGACCGACTTCCATCTCCGCTTTTCCCTTGAGAAAAGTGCGTGAGATGTCCAATTCAAAAGAGTATAGTAATCTCTTTCTACGAATCGTTTTTCATGGACAACACGGTCAACATAAACAAGTTGCAAGTAAAAACAGGATTATAAGCGTAAAATGGGTTTTAAAACCATAATAACTAACAATAAATGTAACACATAAGATTTGTACCATTAGAAACAGGAGAGGTCCACCAAAGTGATTCTTCTTCCCCTTCTTGACCCAATCCTTTGTGTTATACCGCAAACTCTCCATGACAAATTGACACCAATCAAGTGACCAATGGCGGACACATTCCTCGGCCGATTTTAGTACATGGTGATTGACGACGGCGCTTTCGATTGTTGCGCATTAACAAAGACACAGCAAGCACCACAAAATTAATCTTAAATTGATCACTGTAATCATCATGACAAATAATATGCTATGCAAGGGTCTTGATATCCACTTGACCATCAACATGAAATTGAGCTTTCCAATGCGCGTAAAACGCATCACATTCTGCATCTTCATCACTACAAAGATGAAAGTAAAAAAGGTTTTCCTCCAATTGGGAGGCCAACAACATCATGAATACAAGAAGCAGAAACACGAAAGCGCTGTTTATCGGGTAGAATGATGAAATCCGAATACGGGTTGTAGTTCTCAATTAACCAATAACCAAGGCGTAAAGGAAGCCTTGTAACCCTTAGCCAAAACAATGAAGAAAAACCAATCTCTTCTAGAGCACACCATTGGTTGTAATCAAGGTATCGAAGGACATCAACAAAACTTTTAGGTGACATCCGGGTGGTAATACGGGAGAACGTTGGAGTAGGATCATCAACGGTGGGGACCGAGGTTGTTCAACCTCGGAGAAATACGGCGTGTAACAGTTCCAGGATCGCCTTTGCGCTTCAATAACTGAAAGTAGTTTTGCATGTAATATTAATCAGTTCTGTTGTGTTGTACACGTTTCACGAAGAAATGTCCTATCAGTTTTATTGAAATGTACATGATCTACAACAATAATGTGCACTCAATTATGACCTTTTGCATGTGGTCTTAAATTGATGCTACTTACGTTAAAAGTACTTTAAATTCAACAAAAATTCAAAAAAGCACAAATTAGATAAAACTAAAGAACAACAAACAAATCGAAATGTATAAGCAAGTTACGAAATCAACAAACAATGCGACAAATACAAATTCCGATAGCATGCAAATGAAAACACAAATTTCGATTTTAAAAACAATACTGAACTCAAAATTCATCAATAAAATAAATAATCCGGCAAAATGAACATAAGAAACATTATTTTAGATTACAGTAGAGTTACATAAATTAACGATTTAAATCAAGAAAAGCTTGAAGCTAAACAAGACTCACCTTCATGACGAAATAGGTAAGAGAAAATCCAAAGAAAGACGAAAATGCAACTCCACGAGAGAATAAAGAGAGAGAAATAGTTGAAAGCTTAACAAAGAAGGTCGGAATCCATGGTTGAAAGCTTAACGAAGAAGCGCGAGGTAGATTTCAGTGAAAAAGAAAGACAAAGCCCTCAAGTTTTGGTAAAGCAGCGCGCGTTATAGGCCCTTAGATTAGCCGCGTCAGACAAGATCCAACGACTGACGCGCGTTCTCACGGTTCTCACGCTTGTGCCATTCTCATATGATCCGAAATCTTATTATTATTATTATTATTATTATTATTATTATTATTATTATTATTATTATTATTATTATTATTATTACTATTACTACTACTATTATTATTACTACTATTACTATTACTATTACTACTATTATTATTATTATTATTATTATTATTATTATTATTATTATTATTATTATTATTATTATTATTATTATTATAAAAGGATGCGCGCAGCTTTAATTAAAAGAAAAATAAAAGTTTACATGAAATTGGTGGGGAGCCGAGAGACAATATGGGCTATTATTATTATTATTGTTATTGTTATTGTTATTGTTATTGTTATTGTTATTGTTATTGTTATTATTATTATTAGGTTAAATTGATACTTATACCTTACATAATACCACTTTTTAAATCTTATACCTAACATATGTTTTTTTTTCAAAACTTGTACCAGAAATACCAAAATCTTATAAACCCAATACCAAATCACAACTCCGGCGAGAAAAATGAATGAATTCCGGTGGAATTCATATTTTAGACATAAAATGTAATGTTTGTTTCCAATTTTACCCTTCATATAGTTTTTATAACACCATATCTCTGAGTGTGTTCTTCATTTTGAATTTCTTCTTCCCATATTCAATTAAATTGATTTTCTAATGTCAACTATTGCGGTAATGTTTGTTAATTATCCCCTCCTTTAACCGTCTTGCTCACTTTTTCTCTCATATTTCATTACTTTTTCTCTCCATTTTATTTGAGGTTAAAAGTAACTGAAAACCCCAAATTAACATTAGGTTTCATTCAATTAGATTGCTTGTTGTCATTTACAGATATGTCAACAATGGTAGTTGATCAAACTCCTCCCAAAGTCTAGGAAGTAGTGTTTCTTTGGCTCTAGAGACATCCTACAAACCTAGCGAAATCATAAATTTAGGGTAAAAGAAACATGAAAATGGCCTAACACTTGCTTATAAAATTAGGATTTTTCTACAAGCTCAATATTTCAGAATTAATTGAATGAATATGGTTCACCAAAATGATGAAAACCCCCTAATTTTGTGTCGCAATTATGAAAAGCAGTCAAAACTTTAACCTTAACTGCACATACTTGATAATTATTGATAAGAAATGCACGATATACCTCAGTCGATTAATTCAGGAACATTGATTGATTGAAGATTGATTAAGATGGACATGGTTAAGGGATTTGGGGTTTTTAATTTTGGGATAGTAAAAGAGAGAAGAGGAATAGAGAATTTGGGGTTTTAAATTTGTGTGACCCTTGTAGTTTAAAGGGCAAAAGGGTCAATTTTTCACTCATTTCACCGGAATTGTCAGCTGGTACTTAGTTTATAAGTTTTAGGTATTTGTGGTACAAGTTTTGAAAAAAAATTATGGTAGGTATAAGATTTGAAAAGTGTTGATAGGTAAGGTATAAGTTCTAAATTTACCCTTATTATTATTATGATTATTATTATTATTATTATTATTATTATTATTATTATTATTATTATTATTATTATTATTATTATTATTATTACTACTATTATTACTATGGATTTTCTAACATGTGCTCTTAGGGCACATGATAATAAGCTAAATGGGGAAATATTGTTGAGAATATTTCATGATAAATTAGAGTTGAAACTTATGTTTACCATAACTAGTATAATAATCTTGAAAATCTTCCCCTATTTAGCTTATTATCATGTGCCCTAAGGGCACATGTTAGAAAAACCCTTATTACTATTACTACTATTATTATTACTATTATTATTACTATTATTATTGTTATTTTTCTTATTATTGTTCTTCTTATTATTGTTATTGTTGTTATTGTTGTTGTTGTTATTGTTGTTGTTGTTATTGTTGTTGTTGTTGTTATTATTGTTGTTATTATTATTGTTGTTATTATTGTTATTATTATTGTTATTATTATTATTATTATTATTATTATTATTATTATTATTATTATTATTATTATTATTATTATTATTATTATTATTATTATTGTTATTATTATTATTATTGTAATTGTAATTATTGTTGTTGTTATTATTGTTATTATTGTAATTATTGTAATTATTGTTATTATTGTTACTACTGTTACTATTGTTACTATTGTTACTACTATTGTTATTACTATTATTATTATTATTGTTATTATTATATATAATCATTAAATACGGAGTATTACATGATGAGATGGATATTATGACCCATGTCGGGAGATGGTTTCACCCCCTTGTTTCGCCTCTTGTGACTCCCGTCACAAGGGGGATGTGTACATTAATGAGCTTGGGTTTGCTCATTGTGATGAGCGGTAATTTGATGTCCACGCTGCGGTTTGCTATCGGCAGGGGTGGGTTACCCGCTGCGATGGAAACCCGACTACTCGTTGCAATGAGAGTCATTGGTTACTATGGAGGTTGGAGTGGTGGAAGTCAGTATTGATGTGTATTTTGTGCCTTTCTATTATACTATCGTTTATGCGTTCATCCTATTCTGTTACTGACCCTGTGTGGTTTTGGTATGTTGTCTATTTTCTCTTGTGTGTCTGCGGTGATCCATTTCATAATGTCGGCAAATGGTGAGCAGTAAGACTTTACAAATGTTTTATGATTGCTGGTTGGCTGCTGGGTTGTTTTGAGGGATTGCGATGATACTAAGTTTTGTTGTTGTAGATGATTGTAGTTTTCCACCAGCTGTATGTTTATCTTTCAGTAGTTGAGTTGTATACCTTTTGTATTTCGCTTTAAGTTTGTTAAAAGTTAATAAAATGTTTCTTTATGATCCTTTTGATATGTACTACCTAAGGCAATTGAGATGGTAGCATCCTTATTTATCAGGGAAGGTCTTGTTAAGGCTCCTTGGTAAATGCCTAAATGGGGGTGTTACAAGTGGTATCAGAGCGAAGATCTTAGAACCTAAACCAATGAACCAAATGAATGTAGGGTGTAAAAAAAATGTACCCGGGTAGGGATTGTTTGGAGCTACCACAATTATTTAGGAGACGTCCTGAAACCGCACTACAGCCCTTATGATTTGGAACCGGTAACTACGGGGGTGTTATGAGAGTTGGGTAAAATGTATGCCATGTGGTATGTGATGTGAAAGTTGTATAATATTATAGTTTATGTGCATTAATGTGGATATGTGGAGTAATGTGGTAATTTTGATGTGTAATATGATTGGCATGAGTAAGCGGAGGAACAATGTGAATAGTAAAGAATTGTGATATGTTTGGTTTGAATTTCATATTGATGAGATGTGATGAGTATTATTTGGTGGGAAGCATAAACATGAATTGCTAAAAGTATGATGCGAGTTGTGAAGGAATTAAACATGTGAAGTGAAACACCCCGGCCCAAACCGGGTCGGGAGGTTACTTATGATAGCTCACAAGGCTGTGTACATGGCCCACGGATCAACACAGGTCCTTTATAGCGCATTTTGTCCTCACTCATGCTCATCCCGGGAACCTTCCCAGGAGGTCACCCATCCTAAGACTACTCCCAGCCAAGCACGCTTAACTTTGAAGTTCTTTCGTATGGATGACCATAAAAGAAAGTGCACTTTGCTGATATGAGTAGTACTTTCAATCTCTTTAAGCACTAGTCATGTAAGCTTATCACTGGACCTCATCAATTAACGTGGTGTGTTACATGAAGTAAGGCGACTTTTGACATGCATATTGAATGTTGTGTTTAACTTACATGTTGGTATGATAAAATATCACCTAGGATACTAGTTTTAAGAGTATTGAGTTGTTATAGTTTGCATCTTTACTTTTTAAGTTGTTTTGTTAAGAAAATTTGATTTGTGTGAAGTCTGATTATGGAAGGAACCGGTTGTCTTAAAACTGTCATAAGTCGAGTTCTAGGAATTATATTGATGTCAATCCAATTGGAGGTAATAATTTTTTCTCTTACGATTCTGACGGTAGGTTGCACGCCCAAAATGATCAAGAAATGAGGGAGATATGACTGTTTTACGAAAACTGGACAATGCTAGAACTGCGTCGGACACTCGGTCGAGTGGCCTTTTTTACTCGACCGAGTGGCCCTTACTCAATATAGTGGACCACCACACTTGACTGAGTGACCCATACTCGGCCGAGTGACCTCTTCACTCGACCGAGCAACCCCGAAAACCGGTTATGCGTGATTCTGATCTCCTCTACTCGGTCGAGTAGATTGAGCACTCGACTTAGCAACCCCCCGTTATGGTCTTATGCTTATCCTTCGACACCTTTGCATGTTATATTTATTTCAAATATGTTTGTTTGCTTCTTAATGCATTGTTTTACATATGTATTGGTTTTATTGCATGAGTTAGATGGATCTTATAATGTGGGGAGCATCATATTGCGACTATCGTGGTTTCTGAGCAACAAATGTGAGTATGGCAAATAAAAGAGAAGTTGATGAGTTTATTGGGTCAAGGAGCAAGTTTTATGAGGTGTGGTGGGTGTGATCTTGAGGAATGCAGTGATGAGTATATGTGGTCAAGTGGTAATGTAAGTTTGAGGAATGTAAGAATAAAGGATGAATGAGATATATGAGTCAATGCAATTTGGGATTTGCATGAATTGACGGAAGGGAATAAGAAAGCTTCTGTTGGCCAAGGATAGATGTGATGGAGAGACGTTATAGTAGTATGGAAGGGATGGTGTCTAGCGAGCTTAGATTGATTCATGCCGCAATGTGGATTGGTATATAGTCGTGGTGTTTGGAATTCTAGATGTGATTCTTTAAGAAGGTAACAGTATGAAGTGAATTTTGGTTTTTTTCCGGAGATGTTAAGGCAGGGTACAAGTAACTAAAGAGTAATCATTGAGTGGTTGGACTTATTGGTGGTGAGTGAGGGTGAGTAGCATATTTAGAGACATTATCAATAAGAATGAATAAGAAGTTATTGATACGAATTAATGGGATTGGGGTTTTGAAGCAATGAGAAGATAACGATAGTACTAAAGAAATAGTGGGAACATAAGGATTAAAGTAAGTTGAGTGAAGGTTGACAGGAGTTATAGGACAAGAATATAACGAATCATGATGGTGTAGAGTTTGAGGAACTAAAGGAATTAGAATTTGATAGAGTAGTTGCATTGCGTGAGACTTTGGGGATAAGCTAAGTGGTGGAATTGATGTGACTCCTATTTACGCACATTTAGTCCCCTAACTAGCCTAGTTCCTATACTTTTTAGTATGTATTAAGGTCATTTCTTGTCTTTAGCTTCCGTCTATGCATATTCTATGAGGTTTGGTGTCCTTTGTAGGAGAAGAGCACAACTTGGCTAGATGGAGTGAAGCGGAGCTAAATTGATAACATATAACGACCAAGCACCAAAGAGGAGACTAACACTAATGGCCTAAGTCAATAAAGCAAGAAAATGGGAAATGACAAAGGACCCCCACGGCTCCTAAATGATCCCCACGGATCACGAGGCAGCCAAGCAAAAAGAAGAAGAAAAGCCCTTGAGGACGGGCGACCCAAAGTCGGTCCATGCATCCCCAAGCTCTGGACGAGCGTCCCCCATTACAGGTCGGGCGTCTCCCCATACAGCATGATTATCTTCGAGCAAGAGGTCGAGCGTCCCTTCCTAGGACTTGCAAGGCTTTGACGTAAATTAAAGGGTGTAATCGTCATTTAAGCCCTTAGTTAACCTAATCCTTGTATCACTATATATACTCTCTTTGTAATAAATTGAGGATTATGTCCTCTAAGTGGGAATTAAGCCCTCTTAGTGTAGACAAAGTTCCCTCGGATTAGATTAGGAGTAGATTAGAATATATTAGCCTTTGATCATTCCACAAATTGCACTTTAATCCTTCCTTAATTATAATTTAAGAATTCTTAGATCTAGTTGGGTAATTTGAAGACTATTGGGTTATTATTGGAGAATTAACAACTCTTCACCAATCAATCAATTTTTCTTCAATTATTCTTTGCTTTCTATTTGATCATCCTAAGTTGGTACAATTTCTCTACTCTTTACTTAATCCTTGTTTATTGTTTTACTCCTTCATCATGTTTAGACTTGTTAATATGATGGACACCCTTGTTAGCATGTTTTCCATGATCATGAGTGAGTAGTTTCCTAACTAGGGATTAGTGGGGGATTAGGGGAGTTAATCATGGGAAAGATTTATGCTTAATGAGTTCATATGAATGCTTGCTTATTGTTTCTTCAATTTATGCACATGTCATGTTTGATGAATTGCTTGATTGACAACCTAGCATGATTATCTTATCCTTTCAACAAGACTTGTAAGACATAAACCAACTCAAGGCTTTTTAGACCATGCATATAGTGGAATAGGAAGAATTAAGTCGATTGTAGGTGTTGTAAAGTCTTGACCGACTCGGCTCCGGGACCCAAACCTTCCTAGGACTCATTTATGTTCTCACCATGAATAGGGAAAACCAAGTCGACTTGTAGGTGTTGTAAAGTCTTGACCGACTCGGCTTCGAGACCTAAGTTTCCCTAGGAATTGTAAGATATACACAAACTTAATCCCAATAATAATAATTGCTTGCATCTATATGACTCATTTATGCTATTTCACCATGATTCCTCTATGATCCTATGATTCCCTAGTATTGTTAATCATTTGTTCACGTCCTTGTTTTTATTGCTTGTTTTACCTTTCATTGCTTCCATTAGTTTAAAACTATCAACCGCAAACCCAAACTAATTGTGACACTAGCATAAATTGAGATTATAAATGTGTTTGATTGAGTGAACAACGACTCGCTCACCATCAAAATGGCGCCGTTGCCGGGGATGGTGTTTTGTGATTAAATTCTTATTTGTTTGTCTATTTTAATTGTGCTTTAACCTTGAGGAACTTGTTCCTCAAGGTCGTTCTTACCGTTTTTGTGTAGTTTTCTTGGTTGTAGTTGTTTCCTTATCTTAGCTATGATGGTTCAAGACTTGGCATATGGAGTATATGGTGGATCTTTTGAGTATGACTACAATGGGTATAGGGAGTTTGAGGAGCAAGTCAACACAAACCTACCTTACAACTCATACAATGAAAGTCCTAACTACTACCCCAACTTTGCCCACCAAAATCACCACACCCAATATCCACAACAACCACCCACCCAAGACTCACTTTACAACCAATTCTAAATGCCACAATATGACCACTTTCACACCCACGCATAACAAGAAGATGAGCCAAACTTTGACATTCAAAATGTGGTTCTCCAAATGATGGGAGATCAATAAAATTTCTTCAAACAAGTGCTAGAGGAGAGCCAAAATAGGGACAATGTTCTTCAAAGCATTGCTACCTATGGTGAGGAGTTGGCAATTCGAATTGCCCAAATGAAGGAAACCCAAGCAACCACTCTTCACCAATTCTTGAGCATTGACCATGAATGTTAATTTGAGGTAATGACCTTTGAGGAAGAAGATGTGAAGTGGGAAGAGCCAATCTCATTGTGCTCTTGTGAGTATGAAAGTGTGGTATTTGATGAAAAAGATATGAGGTTGAGTAAACCAAATATTCTTAGCCTTTGTGAGTATGCGGGTGTGTCATTTGATGTGAACATTGAGGTGTTGGAGAAAGAGTTAATGAGAAGGATTGAAGCCCCTATTTATGATTCGTATGAAGATAGCGATGATGACAAGCCTTAGGAAGAAGCTTATGCAGAACATGTGTCTTGCAAAGACTTATGGAATGAAGAAGAGGAATGGAGTTGTGAGATTGCCTCACTTGAGGAACCCATCCTTGAGAAGTTTAAGGTATGCTTCTGATCGGTCCGTTTCGTGTTCACAATTAAATAGATGTGGTCGTTGGGTCACGTCCGAATCAAAACACAATTTATAGCTTCACAAACAACTCTACAATTAGTAAAGAGGCAAGTAAAGGTCGGATCCCAAGGGACGGGAATTGAGATGAGATTTCTATTGAAACTAGTGGTGTCTTAGGGGTGTCACAATTTGGGTTGATGTAGAAGGTCACTAAACTAAATAGCAAAGAAAGTAAATAAGTAAGATGAATTAAAAGGGTTGTAAACAATTGATAAAAAGCACTAGGGTGTCATGGGGTCATAGGGGAATCATGGGAATTGATCATACAAACATGTTCTCAAATTATAAGCAAGCAATTATTGTTGTGATGGATGGAGTTGGGTTATATCTTACAATCCTAGGAAAGTTTGGGTCCCGGAGCCGAATCGATTAGATTGTACAACACCTACAAGTCGACTTAGTCTTCCCTACTCAACAACATGCATGGTCTAATGAGACTCGAGTTGGTTTATGTCTTACAAGTCTCATTGAAAAGATAGGTGATGGGTAAAAAATGCAAGGATTCATAGGCTCACATTTCATCAAACATAACATGTGCATGAGTTGAGATCAAAACAAGCAAGCAAATAAACCATGAAAGCATATTAATTTAAGCATGAATCATTCCCCATGTTGGTTTTCCCTAATTACCCATTAACCCTAGCTAGGTCACTACTCACTCATTATCATGTTGATCATGCTAGCAAGGTTGTCAATCATACCAACAAAAGGAAACATGATGAATAAATGAAAGTAATTAACAATAATTAAAGAGGGATTAAGAGAATTATACCTACTAATGATTCCAATAATAAAGCAAAGAATAAAAGAAGTACTTGATGCTTGATTGAGAGGTTGTCAATCTCCCAATAATAACCCAAATAATCTTCAATTACCCAAAATAAAGGATGAACAAAAGAGAGATTAAGGAAATAAAACTTGTATTAGAACTTGATTAATTGTTGATTAGATTACTAAAGAGAGATTTGATTGATATTAACTACTCTAGTTATTGATAAGAAGAACATGCTCTTCTAATTAGACTAATGGGGTATTTATAGTGGAAATTAGGGGGATGCATTAGGGTTAACTAAGGGCTAAACTAGTAATTACACTTTTTAGATTGAGCAGGGAGGAGCCGGTATTTTTCGAAGGAAGGGCTTCTTTCTTTGTCGCTTGGAGAAGACGAAATTGCGCTGTACAGGAATCCGTGCGTTTTGGAGTCGGGACGGGCGGATTCTGGCGGTGGAACACTGGCGTCTTTGGAGGAATCCGGGCGGATTGTGGTGGCTGCTAACCCGAGCGTCTTAAAGAGAAAACGCACGGATTGTGCTTGAGGAGGACGAGCGAATTGTGGAGAAACCGCACGGATTGTACCTCAGCAACATTTCTTCTTCTTTTCTTCCCTTTTCTTCATAAATTCCTTGGGGACTCAAGGATCCTTTCTCAACATTGCTCATCTACTATAATATGTACAAAGGCCTTCTAATCTTGTCTCTCCTTGATGCTTGGTCATTGAATTCAATCAATTTAGTCTCGTTTTGCCATGAAAATGCAAGATTTGCACTCCTTTCCTACCAAGGGATCAAAATCTCAAAGAATATGCAAAACAAAGAACTAAAGACAATAAATGACCCAAATATGCACTAAAAAGCATGGGAACAAGGCTAATTTGGGGGCTAAATATGCGCTAATTATGGTCACATCAAATATCCCCAAACCGAACCTTTGCTCGTCCCGAGTAAAGAGGTGACAAAGATTAGGACCATTATTTAAACTAACCTAATAACATAGCCGATATGAGACAATTAGCGGGTCTCACTCCGCCCCTTCAACTCACAACAAGACAACCATGAGGTATGATGCCTTCTTGCAAGGCAAGGTGGGTCTTGCCAAAATGGCGACACATCCAAACATTAAGCACACAAAATCAAATAATTGATGCATCTACAAAAGGAATAGCCACTTCCTCATCAAGTGGCGGAGGCAACTAAAAGAGAGCAAATTTAAGAGCATATAATCCTTCACAAATACTAGTTCAACAAATTACTAAGGCTAAGAGGATGGCACTTAATCACCTCCAAATGGTGTTAAACTAGAATACTTTCGTCCTCAATTTCCAAATGCTTTCGTCAAGGGCGATCAGATGGTGGTGGAATGATGATCCCTATGATGCTAGTAGCATATGACATGACAAGTCTCGAATTCTCTACAAAAGTAAAGGTCATGGATCGTCCCAAGCTCGACAAAGTGGCTTGACAAAAAGGCTTTTTGGGAATGAAATGCTCAAATCTTTATACACAACGGGTGGATATGACTAGTATTCAAAATTTGACCTCATTTAACTTTCACATTTAAAAAATTTAAGATGGGGTTTGTCCCTTCCGGGCTAGTGTCCTTTGCTTTCGCCAATCGCTTATTAGGCAACCGGTTAACCTCTAGACAATAGCTTTTCGGGGTGATAGTCACTCTGTCTCTGGGCGGCCGAATGCACAACCGTGTGGGGGCCCAATTCAATGGATCCCGCTCCAAAGCACATCGAAGTGGTACGCCTCCATCAAAACAATTAAATTTCTCAACATTTCATAACATTTGAGGTTTCCTTGGCATTAAATTACTTCCACATGACAAAATTCTTTGAAATGAGCACTTCAAGCTTATTGATAGAAAATATTTTTGGGTTGCCTTACCACAAGGTCAATCAAGGTCACCTAGACAAGTTAACCAAGTCCACATCGCATCACGGGGTTGGATAGGTGACTCACATGCAAACCCTTGACTAGGCTTTGGGTCATGGGTCAAAAGACACTAGTATGACACTATCTAGGGTGTTTTACAACCATTCTAGTAGGCAAAGTCTTAAGTTGAAAAAGTATTTGTAATGGCTTAGTTGCTCTTGTCAAAGTTCTCAATTAGGCACTTTTCAAAATGTTTTATCTAAATGCAACTATATGCAATGATGCAACTAATATATTCATCCTAATGCAAGTGATTCTATCAACTAATATGACATATAAACTAAATGCAAGTCCTAAATTCACATTGTTATACCGCATCAATCAAAATAAAGCCACATAGTCATTAACATAAAGAGGAAAAAAGGAGATTGGAAAGATCATACCATGCGGTCTTCATGATCCTCATGTCTCGGATGTGGCGTAGTCAATCAATGTGAACAAGGATAGAACAAACACAATATATACAATATATACAATATAACTACACTACAAAAGGAATAAACATGTTTTTGGGTTTTTCAATTTTCAAATTTTTATGGTTTTTCGAAATTTTTTAATTTTTTTGGATTTTTGAATAAAAGTTAAGTTAGAATTCCCCATCCCCACACTAATATGGGCATTGTCCTCAATGGCCAAAATGATGGGAAATTATGCAAAGATGATGCATGATTTCTACACTAAATGCAATCTACACTAGTCTACACTACATGATGTATGGTTTTTGTTTATGACGGAGAGGATAATTTAGATTACCTCCTATTGTGTATGCATTAACTTCCCCAAACCGATCTAGACACTATTGCTAATGTCCAAGGATGGGTGTAGTTCATGCACACACTATGCAATGCATGAAACTAATTTGTCATTTTGGATTTTGAAAGTGGGAACAATAAAATGAGAACACCTAAAAAAGTACCGAGGTGTGAGTCCTCAATGGTGCTAGGACTACTCCAACAATGATCAAGAAAAATAAATAGAACAAAGAGAGAAATAGACAAACCTTGAGAGGGTAGGAGCCTCCAAAGCTTGCTAATCTTCCATCATATCATCACTATCATCATCTTCCTCATTAGAAGTGGTCTCATTGCCACTTCCCTCTTCACTTGCTTCTTCATCTTCTTCTTCACCTTGCTTATCATCCTCTTCTCCTTCTTCACTAGCTTCTTCATCAATGTTATCATCAACTTCTTCATTAACAACAACCTCATTATCACCCGGAACAACCCTAGATGCACTCGGAAATAGGACTTCCTTATCCGCCCAACTAGGCAAAGGACATGATGGGTCAAGTAGTCCTTGCCTAGCTAAGTGTAAGAGGGGTGGATATTGAGCTAAGTAAGCATTTTTCCGATCCTCAAAGGCTTGCTTGTGCATCGCTTGCATGAGAAGAGTCAAGTAATCATTTCTTGCTTCAACACCTTCCGGCTTGAACTCTTGGTACTCAAAAGGGTAAGTTGGTGTGACAATGGAAGAGGAGGGTATTTCAAGTTCACCCTTTTGTTGTTGGATAATATACTCGGCCTCTTTTGAAAGGGGAAGTAGATAATTGGTCCGGTGGACACTCAATCGACAAATCTTTGAAGGCAAAGTGAAAGAACTAGCCTCACTAGTGAGCCATCCATACTTGGTGTCGAGAGGGTTATGGGCAACCCACTTGTACTTGTGTATCATAGTATGCAAATCAACGAGATGACCACCTTCTTTCGCCTCATACTTGTTATCTTTGTTGAAGTTAGGATCAAAGTATTTAGCTAGGATAGTGACTAGGCCTCCATTCACAATAACGGTAGTGCCTTTCTTCCCACAATCAATGTTGAGCTCTATACACCAAAAGCCTTAGAAAGTTGAAAGGCTTGGTGTGTACTCTTCCAATGTTCAAAGCCGACTCAAGAAGAACAAAATCGAGTTTGGTGAAATGGTTGGTGTCTTTTCTTGCATTGATGGTGTTCCCTACGACCTTGTGCCATACTCTTATGCCCGGATGGTGGACTAAAAGAGCACGACTCGCATGAAAGTCCTCAAATTTCCTTCCGGAAATCGCCTTCCAAAGAGGGTCGGGGTCATATTTTCCAAGATTCTTAAAATTACTCGGTTCATCACTAAGACCCAAAACTTCACCCAATTCCTTAAAGGAGATGCATCTACTAACATTAGCTAGACGAAACTCAAGGTTCTCCATAGTCTCAACCTTGTTAACTTTCAAAGAACTCAAAAATTCTAAGGTAAGGGAGGGGTATGTCAATTCTTTTGATTCAAACAATTTCTCCAACCCCATGGCTTTGAAAAAGGCTCTAGTTTGCTCAAGGACACCCAATTTTTCTAAGGTATCTTCACATATAAACTTGGTGGATTGAAATGATTTTCTAGCAAACTTAGCAAAAGTGTCCCTATGGGTTTTGGAAATGAAAGTTACCTCCGGATAGTTTGCAAGTTGATCAATTTCCGGAGTAGTAGATGTTGTTGCACCCATGGGAGGTGGTTGTTGTTGTTGCACTTCCAAGTTTGGGTTTGCTACCACCATAGCCAATGCTTTCTTTGCTTGCATAGTCTTTTGCCTTAATGAAAGTGTCTTTGCCTTTGGTGCCTTTGCCTTTGTTGCTCCCTTAGTCCTTGCCATTGATGAATTAACCAAGAAAGAGTGAAAAATCTTCAATTTCTAGTGCACCCAAATCGATTTAAAGATGAAAGGCTTTGCCTTTATGAATTCGAAAATCGACTCAAAGGTTGAAAATTTTGTGCTTGGTTTTGATTTTTATTGAAAAAGGAGTGATTGATTTGTTATTAAAAGGATGTTTTGATTTGATTTTGGTGAATGTAGTTGAGGAATTTTGTTTTTGTGATGGAGAGGATGAGGGTTTTGAGGGTTTT
The DNA here is from genome assembly GCF_048544455.1 of Silene latifolia. Lineage (NCBI taxonomy): Eukaryota > Viridiplantae > Streptophyta > Magnoliopsida > Caryophyllales > Caryophyllaceae > Silene > Silene latifolia. The sequence continues at coordinate 75,339,459 of NC_133526.1, read as the reverse complement.
GAGTAGTGTTATGAATGAAGGAATGAAGAAATGAATGTGGGAGGGGTTTTATAAAGCCCGAAAAAATTTGAACTGTAGGGGCAATCCGTGCGGTTTCTGCTCGGGACGGGAGGATTCTGCCTTTTCTGGGTTGGGAAAAACTCGCCTAAAGATGGGCGTCTTTAAGGGAAGACGCTCGGATTTGCAAACACGGGACGGGCGTCTTCTGTAGAAGACGGGCGGATTTCAGTAAAGAAATTTTTCTTGTTTTCCTCAGCCAAGAAGACGGGCGTCTTCCTTTCAGGACGGGCGGCTTTTTGAAGATGGGCGGATTTGAATTCAGGACGCCCGGATTCGCTGACAGTCAAAAATATTTCAAAAGTTCAGCTCAGAGGGACGTGCGTCTTCTACCCAACACGCTCGGATTGTCTGAAGACGGGTGGATTCTCCTGAATCCGCTCGGATTCGACCCCTTTGTACCCGGATTCAGTTCTATCCGTGTACAACGCATATCCCTTGTCATTCTTCCATTCTTCTTCATATCTTGTGTTCTTCATTGTGGGGGCACTACTAAGGAATGGATAGCCTAGGCAATTGTCATCCCCACACTAAGCTAAAGCACTACACATTAATTGAAATTATTAATCCCTCCCTCACTTCTCTCAAACATGATAATTATCTTGTTCAAAGTATAAAAATCCAAAAATAACAAAAATGCAATACAAGAATTGAAATGTGAGTTAGGGAGTTAGAAATATTTACAAATGGTGGTTTATGGAGGACTCCACCAAACTCTCATTCTTGATGAGATGTCAAGGGGGCATGTCCAAGGTGTTGTTGATGTTGCTCAATACCTTGAAAAAGTAATCAAAAGCTTGTTCATTATCATGGTAGAGGTCTTCAATAGACCTTGGCCCTTGTTGTCGGTCTTGATCGATGGCATTACCAATGTAGGGATTAAAAATCCCTTCAAATTCGTCGTCTCAAAGACCACAAACTTCATTAAGTTGATCATTGAAAATCTCTTGATTTGATGGTGACAACTTTCCCATTTCTTTTTCTTGGCCAATGAGGCCATCTTCTTCTTCTTTGCTTGATTTTGGTGAGCTTTGCAAGCTCTCCTTGTCACAATTCACTTGCTCTTTGAATGGAGCATCTTCAATTTTCTTCTTCCATTGGAGTTCCGACTTCTTCCTTTCATCCTTCCGACTATAATGATCGATCATAAAACACGGTTCATGTAAATGAGGAGCTTTCATAGTCTTGTCAAGATTAAAAGTTATACTCTCATCTCCCACTTCTAGAGTGAGCTCACCATGTTTTACATCAATCACCGCACCCGCGGTGTGTAAGAAGGGTCTTCCAAGAATGATTGGAATGTTGGAGTCTTCCTCCATATCAACAATGACAAAGTCCACCGGGATGAAAAACTTCCCAATTCGCACGGGGACATCTTCCCATATCCCTAATGGTGTCTTCGTCGATCTATCGGCCATTTGGAGTGTGATATTGGTGCATTTAAGCTCTCTCATCCCCAACCTTTTACTTACCGAGTACGGCATAACACTCACACTAGCCCCTAGATCACATAAGGCTTTGTTGATCGTGGTGTCGCCAATGGTACACGGTATTGAGAAGCTTCCCGGATCCTTTAGTTTTGGAGGTGAACTCCCTTGAAGTATTGCACTACTCACCTTAGTGAAGGCGATAGTCTCAAGTTTCCGGATCGACTTCTTCTTTGTGAGGATGTCTTTCATGTATTTCGCATAGGCCGGCACGTGATTGATTAATTCCGTGAAAGGAATTGAGACTTCCAAATTCTTCACAATTTCCATAAACTTTCCAAGTTGGTCATCAAATTTGGGCTTGGCTTGACGACTTGGAAAAGGAAGTCTAATCACAATGGGCTCCTTCTCCTTGACATTGTCTTCATTTTTCTTTGAAATTTCTTCTTTTGATGATTCTCCATCTTTGGAGTTTTGCACAATTTCTTCCTTATCACTAGCTTCCACAACTTCATCCTCAACTTGCTTCTTCGGTGCTTCATACCTTGTACCACTCCTCAAGTGAATGACACTAACCGTTTCATGTCTTGGGGGATTACTTTGAGGTGTTAATTGCCCCTTTTGTCTTTGTGAGCTTGAAGATGCTAGTTGAGTCAATTGTGTTTCCAACATCTTGGTGTGAGCTAGAATATTGTTGATGGTGGCCAGGTTTCCTTTGCTTGACTATCGTTTTGCATTTGAGTGAAAAACTCTTGTTGATTCTTTTGCATTTGGAGGACCGCTTTTTGAACATCAAAACCTTGGTCATTTTGGTGATTGTATGGATTTTGATTTTGGTAACCTTGGTTTTGGTTGTAAAAGGGTCTTTGATTTTGGTTTCTCATGGGAGGTGGAGTGTAAGTTGTTTGAGGATTTTGAACATTTTGGCTTTTGTATGAGAGATTTGGATGAAACTTGGTGTTTTCATTGTAATAATTGGAATAAGGGGTACCACTCTTGTATGCTTGGAAAGCATTTACTTGTTCATTTGTTCCCCTACATTCACTTTGGTCATGTCCCAAAGTTCCACAATTCTCACATATCCCACTTGGGATTGATGAGGATGCTGTCATGGCATTAACATGATGCTTTGGTGATTTTGAGACTTCTTCAAGTCTAGCCATAGCTTTTTCAAACTTCAAATTGATTGTGTCAATGTGATCACTAAGTTGAGCACCCAATTGAGTAACGGAGTCCACTTCATGCTTTCCTCCTCTAGTAGCCTTGCGAGGTCTACTATATTGTGAGTTATGGACCGCCATTTCCTCAATCTTGTTCCATGTTTGATTGTCATCAACTTCGGTGAACATTCCATTTGATCCCATGTTGAGAATGTTCCTTGAATCTTCATATAAACCGTTCCAAAATTGTTGTACCAAGAACCATTCGCTAAGTCCATGATGAGGACATGAGCGACAAATTCCCTTAAACCGCTCCCAAGCTTCATACAAAGATTCTTCATCCCTTTGCTTAAAACCCGTAATTTGAGCTCTTAGCATGTTAGTCTTTTCCGGTGGGTAGAACTTTTTGTAGAAAGCTAGAGCCAACTTCTTCCAAGAATCTATTCCGAGAGTGGCCTTATCAAGGCCCTTCAACTATTGTTTCGCGGGGCCAATTAGAGAAAAAGGAAATAAGACCCATCGAATTTGATTTTGAGTCACACCGGTTTGAGAAATCGCATCACAATAGTCACAAAAGGTTTCCATATGAGAATGAGGGTCTTCACTAGGCATCCCCCCAAATTGGCTCCTTTCGACTAATTGGATAAAGGCGGATTTGGCAATAAAATTTCCGGTTAGATGTTGTGGTGTGGGAGTACCATTGGGTAGGTTCTCCTCGGTGGGTACGGAATGCTATGAAAATTTAGACATTGTAGGTTGATTTTGTGGGGTATTTTGTGATGGGTCCTCCCCACCTTCTCTTGCAAAAGGGTTGATGAACTCAATAGTTGGTTGAACAACCTCACTAATACCTCTCAAATTCCTCCTAGAAAATCTCCTATTGTTTGTCAAGGTTCTTTCAATTTCACGGTCAAAAGGTAACAAATCACCTTGTGACCTTCTAGACATGTAAAATATCAAACAACTCGAAAATAATTAGAACAAACCTTGAGGAGTTTTACTTCCCCAAGGCAAAGAAAGACACAACTAATAACAATAAAAGAAAATCTAAATCAAGTAAACACCGTCCCCGGCAACGGCGCCATTTTTGATCGGTCCGTTTCGTGTTCACAATTAAATAAACGTGGTCGTTGGGTCACGTCCGAATCAAAACACAATTTATAGCTTCACAAACAACTCTACAATTAGTAAAGAGGCAAGTAAAGGTCGGATCCCAAGGGACGGGAATTGAGATGAGATTTCTATTGAAACTAGTGGTGTCTTAGGGGTGTCACAATTTGGGTTGATGTAGAAGGTCACTAAACTAAATAGCAAAGAAAGTAAATAAGTAAGATGAATTAAAAGGGTTGTAAACAATTGATAAAAAACACTAGGGTGTCATGGGGTAATAGGGGAATCATGGGAATTGATCATACAAACATGTTCTCAAATTATAAGCAAGCAATTATTGTTGTGATGGATTGAGTTGGGTTATATCTTACAATCCTAGGAAAGTTTGGGTCCCGGAGCCGAATCGATTAGATTGTATAACACCTACAAGTCGACTTAGTCTTCCCTACTCAACAACATGCATGGTCTAATGAGACTCGAGTTGGTTTATGTTTTACAAGTCTTATTGAAAAGATAGGTGATGGGTAAAAAATGCAAGGATTCATAGGCTCACATTTCATCAAACATAACATGTGCATGAGTTGAGATCAAAGCAAGCAAGCAAATAAACCATGAAAGCATATTAATTTAAGCATGAATCATTCCCCATGTTGGTTTCCCCTAATTACCCATTAACCCTAGCTAGGTCACTACTCACTCATTATCATGTTGATCATGCTAGCAAGGTTGTCAATCATACCAACAAAAGGAAACATGATGAATAAATGAAAGTAATTAACAATAATTAAAGAGGGATTAAGAGAATTATACCTACTAATGATTCCAATAATAAAGCAAAGAATAAAAGAAGTACTTGATGCTTGATTGAGAGGTTGTCAATCTCCCAATAATAACCCAAATAATCTTCAATTACCCAAAATAAAGGATGAACAAAAGAGAGATTAAGGAAATAAAACTTGTATTAGAACTTGATTAATTGTTGATTACAATACTAAAGAGAGATTTGATTGATATTAACTACTCTAGTTATTGATAAGAAGAACATGCTCTTCTAATTAGACTAATGGGGTATTTATAGTGGAAATTAGGGGGATGCATTAGGGTTAACTAAGGGCTAAACTAGTAATTACACTTTTTAGATTGAGCAGGGAGGAGCCGGTATTTTTCGAAGGAAGGGCTTCTTTCTTTGTCGCTTGGAGAAGACGAAATTGCGCTGTACAGGAATCCGTGCGTTTTGGAGTCGGGACGGGTGGATTATGGCGGTGGAACACGGGCGTCTTTGGAGGAATCCGGGCGGATTGTGGTGGCTGCTAACCCGAGTGTCTTAAAGAGAAAACGCACGGATTGTGCTTGAGGACGACGAGCGGATTGTGGAGAAACCGCACGGATTGTACCTCTGCAACATTTCTTCTTCTTTTCTTCCCTTTTCTTCATAAATTCCTTGGGGATTTCCTTGGGGACTCAAGGATCCTTTCTCAACATTGCTCATCTACTATAATATGTACAAAGGCCTTCTAATCTTGTCTCTCCTTGATGCTTGGTCATTGAATTCAATCAATTTAGTCTCGTTTTGCCATGAAAATGCAAGATTTGCACTCCTTTCCTACCAAGGGATTAAAATCTCAAAGAATATGCAAAACAAAGAACTAAAGACAATAAATAACCCAAATATGCACTAAAAAGCATGGGAACAAGGCTAATTCGGGGGCTAAATATGCGCTAATTATGGTCACATCAGCTTCCATGGAGAAGATGAATGTCTCTTTACTATTGACTATGATGACCTTTTCGCACCCACCATGGAACCTATGATTGTTTGAGATGATATGGTAAACCTTATCCAAGAGGTCAAATTGTTATATAAAAGGTACTTGGTGGAGAAGCTCAAGAACAAAGTTATAAATGAGCTTACTTGTGGAGACTTGGCACCCACAATCTCAATTGCTAAGCTATCCCATCATTAATGCTATGAGAGTTTTCCTTCTATTCTTGAAGGATTGATAAAGCTAAATGCTATCATCATCTCCATATTTGAGGGAGCCGGGAGATAATGGAAGCCTCCCAATGACAAGAATTTTAAGCTTGCTAGTTTAGAGAGACAAAAAGGCTATGGTGAAAAGGCCAAAGTGAAGGGGAGAAATTTCAATAAGAAGCCCCTTGTGGAGGATTGGCTCTATTATATTTTGAAGTGGCCAAGGTCCTACTTGAGCTTATTTGAGGCCTATTCAAAAGCCTTTGATCGCCTATTAAGAGCATTAAGCTCCATGGATAATGAAATTTGCCATTTGACTTAGTTTGGTGGATTCCTATCTCAAACCACCATTTGTAATATACTTGCATTTAGTGTAATCTTGTATGCATTCATCGCATGAGAGATGAAAAGGCGGGATCTCATATTTTGATTGAGCATCTTGAAGGAAAATGATGAAAATAAGAAGATAGGAAATGCAAAGAAATGAAGAAAATGAAGGATTCGAGCTTTGGGCCAATTCTTGCATCAATCCGTGGGGACCGAGGCCAACTCGTGCGAGTTGAAGCCCAAAGAAAGAAAAAAAAAGTTTACTGCATGAGAACTCGGGCGGATTCTGAAGAAAACGAGCGTCCCAAGGCCTCGACTCGAGTGGGTCAAAATCGACTCGAGCGTGAGCGAGTTAAAATTGACTCGAGTGGGTTGACCTTGAAACTCACTTTTTCTCTCATTTGGCTCATGACATGGCAATTTATGCATCCTATTTACCATCTTCATCTTGTACAATATACAAACCATTGAGATCATGATTGTAAGAACCCTTTCTTTCCCTATATCCCATGTATAGTTGCATTTATGTAGTTACCCGATGAGCGTGTCATTGTACGCCCTCAAACACATTTATACCCAACCACTAGCATAGAGAGAAAGTCAGGGTCGATCCACGGGACGGGGGCACTCGAATTGTTCAATCTAATCGTAGTTGTGCTAAGGGTTGTCACAATTGATTGGGATTGATTGATTCTAATCTAATGAAAGCAATAAAGTAAAACAAGCAATAAAGCAAATAAAGATGTAAATAAATAATAAAGGATACTAGGATGTCATGGTTTCATTGGGGATTCATGGTGGTGATAATACAAACATGTTTCCATAGTTGCAAGCAATTAATGTTTTAGAAGAACCGAGTTAGTTTATGTCTTACGGTTCATAGGAAGATTTGGGTCCTGGAGCTGAGTCGTCTAGACTGTACAACACCTACAAGTCGACCTACTTTCTTCCTATTGACTTCTATGCATGGTCTAACAAGACTCGAGTTGGTTTATATCTTACAAGTCTTGTTGAATAGATAAAAGATGGGTAAAAAATGCAAGGTTTCATAGTCTAGCATTTCATCAAACATAACATGTGCATAGGTTGACATTACAACAAGCGAGCAATCATAAGATAACATATAAGATTAAGTATGGATCTACCCCCATGTTATAGTTCCCCTAATCCGTCATTAATCCTAGTTAAGTAACTACTCACTTATTATCATGGAAAACATGTTATCAATGATGTCATTCATCACAACAAGTATAAACATGATAAAAGAGTGAAGAAATAAGAAATAAAGAGTAAAGAGTAAAGGAATTATACCAAACTTAAGATGAACAATTGGAAAGGAAAGAATAATAGAAGAAAAGTTGATTGATTGATGAAGAGTTGTCAATTCTCCAATAATAACCCAATAATCTTCAATTACACAATAATAAACTTGAACAATAACTAAAGAAAGATTAATGTGTAATTTTGTGGAATGATTAAAGGATAATCTATTCTAATCTACTCCCAATGAGAGCTTAATCTAATCTAAAGAAGCTTGGTAATTAGCTAGGTAATACAATGGAGTATATATAGTGGTACATCATTAGGTTAAGTAAGGGTAGATTAGTAAATAACAATGCTTAAGTTTTGAATAGAGCTTTGCAAGTCCCGAGGGACATACGCGGATCCTGTAGCAACTCCCAAGGAAATCCGTGCGTCCTGGCCTGGAGCATGGTTGGTCCTGTAAGGGAATCCGCTCGTCCCGTGTGAAAAACACGCATACTGAGTCTCAACCCGAGCGGGTTGAAGGACAACTCGAGCGGGTTGTTCTTGACCCGAGCGGGTTGAGCTTCAGTTTCCATTTTTCTTGCTTTTAAGCTTATGATCCTTCTATATACTCTTTTTTTCCTACATCCTTGGTCATCATTCTTGCCTCCTCTTCATACTAGTCCATCCAAGATCGTCAACAAGCTTCCGAGTATGCGCGAGAGACGGAAATTCCGTCTCATTATCTCCTTTTCTATAAAACATATAAAATGCACTAGGAAAGCAAAATAGAAAGGATTTGACGGATAAAATGGCTATGAAATGCTATATTAGTATGCAAAATAGGTTCAATTAGGGGACTAAATGTGCGCAACTAAGAGTCACATCAAACATCCCCAAACCGAACCTTTACTCGTCCCGAGTAAAGAGGTGACTAGAACTAGACCTTTATTTAAACTATCCTAATAATATAACCGATTTGACATAATTAGCGGGTATCACTCCGCCCCTTCAACTCACAACAAGACATCTATGAGGTAAGATGCCTTCTTTCAAGGCAAGGTGGGGTTTGCCAAAATGGCGATACATCCAAGCATTAAGCACACAAAACAAGTAATGGATGCATCAAAAGAATAGCCACTTTCCTCATCTAAGTGGCAGAAATCATCTACAAGGAACGCAATTTAAGGGTACACACTCCATCATAGATATTGTTTCTCCAAGCTACTAAGTCTAAAAGGATACCAACAAATCACCTCCAAGTTGTGTCAAACTAGGGTACCTTTGTCCACAATCGCTAAATGCTTTCGTCAAGAGTAGACTCCTTATGGTGTTAGAAACACTGTAGGATCGCGGAATTTCCCTTCTTGCCTAGACAAGAAGAAGGGTCGTCCCCTCTCCATCATGCAACAAAAATGAGATCAATGGATAAAAGGAATCAATATGCTTTGAGTTTCACAATGGTAGTTTGCTTTTGATTTATTTTTCCCCCCAATTTCTTGTGGTATTTGACATTTGAAGAACATTTCTTGCCATTTTTTTTGATGATTGGCATTTTGATACTTGGCAATTCTTTTCAATATTGCATTTTTGAAAATTTTTCAAAGTAACCCCATTTGTAGCAAGGGTACTTTTATTAAAGCATATGAGTATTTTTGCTCCTCTTTTCATTGATGCATTTTGCAAACTTTTTGATTTTGATTTTGGTACTTGAACTCAATTTGGAGATTTTTGTGCCCATTCCCTTTTTGTTGACAAAATATGATGATAGAAGTGTAAGGATGGATGCATGGCTTCAAAGGTTACCTTGGAATAAACGGTAGCCAAGAAGTTATCACACCACAAGGTACTCTTGACTAGGCCTTAGTCCATGGGTCAAAAGATACTAGTATGACACATCCTAGGGTGTCTTGAGGGTATTTTAGCAAACAAAGTCTCAAGGATGCAACTAACATATATACAACTTGCCAAGCTTCCCAACTAGACATTTTCACAAAATTTTCTACCATGCAAACTACATGCCATGATGCAACTAACATATATACAACTCTAATGCATATGCTTCTATCAACTATTATGTCATATAATCTAGATGCAAACTCTTAGCAACACATTGGTTCATACCGCATCAATCAAAATATAGCCACATTGTCATTAACATACAAAAAGGAGTAAGGAGATTTGGAAAGATCATACCATGCGGTCTTCTATTTCCTTCATGCCTCGAATGTGGCGTAGTCAACCCCATGTGATAAGAGTGACAAACAAGCAAACAAATATATATAATATATACAATTCTACTCTACAAAGGAAAGAACATGTTTTTGGTTTTTGAAATTTTCAAATTTTTATGGATTTTGTTTTTATGAAATTAAAGAACATATTTTTGGGATTTTTCGAAAATTTTCAATTTTTAAGTATTTTGGAATATACATCCCCCACTTTATTTTGGACATTGTCCTCAATATACATGTAGGAGTAGGAATAAAAAGGAAATACATGTTTTTGGATTTTTAAAGTTTTATGGGAATTGAAGTACAAATGCAATGATATGATATGAATGAATGCATGCTCTAACTAAATACAATTCTATATGACATATATAACAAATGAATGCAATCTACACTACACTAAATGATGCATGTTCTCACCTATGATCAAACCTCCCCAAACCGATTTAAGCACTATTTCTAGTGTAGAAAAAATGAGGTTTAGTCGTTAGTGACTATACAAGAATGCAAGTTTAACTATATGCAACTAACTATATGAGACATGTGAGATATATTACAATGCAAGCTATACTATATGATTAACTATGATGTATGTTAATTCATGCTTGAAACTCCCCAAACCGATTTTAAACACTATTGCTAATGTAGGAAGAAAGGGGTTTAATCACGAGGTAACTACATAAATGCAATTATACATGAGAGATAGGGAAAGAAAAGGTTCTTACAATCATTGTAGGGGATGAAGATGGTAGATAGGACGCATACATAACAATGACAAGAGCCAAATGAGAGAAAAAGATGAATTTCAGGGTCAACCCGCTCGAGTTCAGCCTCAACCCGCTCGAGTTGATTTTGACCCGCTCGGGTTGAAGCTCTGGGACGCGCATTTTCTCAGGAATCCGCCTAGATTCTCTTACAGGAAGAATTTTTTCTTTCCTTGGTATTCAACTCGCGCGAGTTGGGCTCGGGACCCACGGATTTTAGCGAATTTTTGACCCAACTCATTTTTGATGATACGAAAGATGTGCACAAGCCCAAAATCTCCATTTTCTCCATTTCTTTTCAAAATATGAGATCCCTCTCTTTCATCTCTCATGCAATTTATTAAATGAATGCAAATCTACATTAAATGCATATATACAAGTTGATGGTTATTGAGGAACTCCATCAAACCAAATATTGTCAATAAACAATTTCATAGAAAATTATCACTAGCACTCAAAGCACGTAGAAGTCGGTCAAATTCTTGAGAGTGGGACATGAATAGGCATGGATAGCAACTCAAGATTATGCAATTGAAATATGCCCAAGTGAAAGACCGAACAAGCATGTCAAGAATACTATGACAAAAATCATAAGAGATGTGATGGATGGTAGGAACATGAAATGGGTAGTTGGTTGGCAATTCACTCAACTCGTCCTCCAAATAGTCAAAATCACCGCATTCAATGCAAGTACTCTCATTATCATCTAAGGTGATTTCAAGGGTGTCTATTTGGGGTTCCCAAATGTCCTTGTCACATTCCTCATCCCAACAAGGTCCATTATCAAAGGGGTTGTCATAACAGTGCTCACCAAGTTCAACACAATTGTCTCCCTCTAATATGTCATCCTCAAAGGGAGAGTTTTCACTCAAGCTCACATCCATCACACTCTCACTTTGCCCATTAACATCAAATTCCATGGAAGTAAGAGTAAGGTGACGGCATCCAAGCATTGGTTTCACAATCAAGAATGTACTCCTCTTCATCATCACTCTCTTCATCTAGCACTCCATCTTCCCAAGGAGGGGCAAATTTGTGAACATAGTGGGTAGGCTCAAGGTTATAGGAAGGTGTCTCATTCTCACAAATCTCATTTTCATCATAGTTTTCCTTAACGAATTTTTGAAATGTGGTTTTTATCGCTTCCATACCTTCTTTGGCACTCTCAAAGATGTCATGTATAGTTTGCTTAACACATCCGGTGGCCATGAACTCAACAAATTCCCAAAATTTCTCACAACTCATCTCACATATCCTACCACCACTCAAGTGAAATGCCAATTTGTGGGTTTCAAGGTTCATGCCATTATAAACAACACAACATGCTTCATAATTTGAAAAAGTAAAACCATGATGCCAAGCATGAGTCATATAATCTTCAAATCTTGCAATATATTTATCAAATGACTCATTTTCAAATTGCCAAAAAGTGAAAGTAGACATGTTGATCATATGAAATAAAGCAAGTACAAGAAATAAAATCCTCAAGGAACCAAGATTCCTCAAGAAGAAGCACAACTAAAACTAGACAAAAGAACGATTCAAATAAACAACACCGTCCCCGGCAACGACGCCATTTTGATGAGCGTGTCGTTGTACACCCTCAAACACATTTATACCCAACTAATAGCATAGCGAGCAAGTCGGGGTCGATCCACGAGACGGGGGTACTTGAATTGTTCAATCTAATCGTAGTTGTGCTAAGGGTTGTTACAATTGATTGGGATTGATTGATTCTAATCTAATGAAAGCAATAAAGTAAAACAAGAAATAAAGCAAATAAAGATGTAAAAAAATAATAAAGGATACTAGGATGTCATGGTTTCATAGGGGATTCATGGTGGTGATCATAAAAACATGTTTCCATAGTTGCAAGCAATTAATATTGTAGAGGAGCCGAGTTAGTTTATGTCTTACGGTTCATAGGAAGATTTGGGTCCCAGAGCCGAGTCATCTAGACTGTACAACGCCTACAAGTCGACCTACTTTCTTCCTATTGACTTCTATGCATGGTCTAACAACACTCAAGTTGGTTTATATTTTACAAGTCTTGTTGAATAGATAAGAGATGGGTAAAAAATGCAAGGTTTCATAGTCTAGCATTTCATCAAACATAACATGTGCATAGGTTGACATTACAACAAGCAAGGAATCATAAGATAACATATTAGATTAAGTATGGATCTACCCCCATGTTATAGTTCCCCTAATCCCCCATTAATCCTAGTTAAGCAACTACTCACTTATTATCATGGAAAACATGTTATCAATTGTGTCATTCATCACAACAAGTATAAAAATGATAAAAGAGTGAAGAAATAAGCAATAAAGAGCAAAGAGTAATGGAATTATACCAAACTTAAGATGAACAATTGGAAAGGAAAGAATAATAGAAGAAAATTTGATTGATTGATGAAGAGTTGTCAATTCTCCAATAATAACCCAATAATCTTCAATTACCCAATAATAAACTTGAACAATAATTAAGGAAAAATTAATGCGTAATTTTGTGGAATGATTAAAGGATAATCTATTCTAATCTACTCCTAATGAGAGCTTAAGCTAATCTAAAAAAGCTTGGTAATTAGCTAGGTAATACAATGGAGTATATATAGTGGTACATCATTAGGTTAAGCAAGGGTAGATTACTAAATAACAAAGCTTAAGTGTTGAATAGAGCTTTGCAAGTCTCGAGGGACATGCGCGGATCCTGTAGCAACTCCCAAGGAAATCCGCGTTTTGGCCTGAAGCATGGTTGGTCCTATAAGGGAATTCACTCGTCCCGAGTGAAAAACGCACATCCTGAGTCTCAACCCGAGTGGGTTGAGATTTTCCCAAGTGGGTTGAAGGACAACTCGAGCGGGTTGAGCTGCAGTTTCCCTTTTTCTTGTTGTTAAGCCTATGATCGTTCTATATACTCTTTATTCCTACATCTTTGGTCATCATTCTTGCCTCCTCTTCATACTAGTCCATCCAAGATTGTCAACAAGCTTCCATGTATGCGCGAGAGACGAGAATTCCGTCTCATTATCTCCTTTCCTATAAAACATAAAAAATGCACTAGGAAAGCAAAATAAGAAGGATTTGACGGATAAAATGGCTATGAAATGCTATATTAGTATGCAAAATAGGTTCAATTAGAGGACTAAATGTGCGCAATTAAGAGTCACATCATTACCTCATGACTAAACTTCTTTCTTCCTACATTAACAATAGTGTTTAAATTCGGTTTGGGGAGGTTCAACCACGAAGTGACATACATCATAGCTAATCATATAGTATAGCTTGCATTGTAATATATCTCACATGTCTCATATAGTTAAATTTGCATAGTCACTAATGACCAAACCTCATTTCTCCTACACTAGAAATAGTGTTTAAATCGGTTTGGGGAGGTTTGATCAAAGGTGCCTAAGCATTTACTTAGAACATGCATCATCTAGTGTAGATTAGATTGCATTCATTTGTTATATATGTCATATAGAATTGCATTTAGTTAGAACATAGAGGCAATATACAGAAGAAATAAATGTGAAATTCTATCTTTCCGAGTTCTAATCTTAGCCCAATTACGTTGCCTAAACAAGTATATAAATAGTTTTAGCTTTCTCATCTCAAGGGGGAGGAGATTCACAAATAATTCCAGGAGGACAAAAATATTCTCAGGAGACCGAGAACACGATTACACCGAGAGACAAACATATACATACCAGACGGAGATCTCGCCCACAAATTCCATACTCTCATACTCCGTCTCAAATATACTATCCCAGTTTCAAATCAAATCATTCAAATAAATCATCCCAGTTCATATAAGCGCATAAGAGCCGTTAATTTACGACAAAACCGAAATTCATTCATAGTCAACATCCAGATAGGCCTGAGGGTACCAGATTCAAATAAGTTTTCTCTATTCTTTCTTTTTATTTAATTCTTTTGTTTCGTCTATTTTACTTTATTGCTTGTATATAATTTGTATAACTAACATTGTTTTTATTCAATTTTCGTCAAATATGTAATATTACAAATAAATAGTAGATGCCGTCAGTTTGATGGGCGGTCCGGGTGCCTAACACCTTCCCTGACCTTACCTTTACCCCTGAATCCGCAATCTTTGGTTCAGACCAGAGTGACGGATCAGTCCCCATATCAGGGATCAAAAGGGGCTTTTTCCGTTAACTTATTTTTGTATGTTTTTTATAAAACCTACTGGCGACTTCATATTATTTATTTATTTTTCAAAAAGGAGATTTTTTCAGGGATCTCACAGTGACGACTCCGCTGGGGACTTTATAAGAGGGTAAGACTTAAAATTTATTTATAATATTACTCCCTCCGATCCAGACAGATGTAAACGTAAGCAAAAAGTGGTTATTTAAGAAAATGTGGAAATGTGAGGGGTAAAGTAGGAAATATTGATTGGGGCCACATGACTTTAGGTGGATTAAATAATTAGTTGGTGAGTGGGTGAGTGGATGGTAAAGTTGTAAATAGGTAGTGGATGTAAGGGTAAGTTTGTCATTTTCCATGCCAAATATGGTATGTTTACATTGGTCTGGTTCGTCCGTTTTAGGGAAGTGTTTACATCTGTCTGGATCGGAGGGAGTATATTTTTGGACGAAATTGTATGTGTGCGATTGATTTCATACACTTGTTGTAGTCGGTCAACAAAAATTATGTGCTATCACTCTTACTGCGTAGTTGCTGATTCTTGTTAAATTGTCTGGATATGTGCACTGAGGTTTCAAAGCAATATGAATTGTTTCTTATGAATAAGCCATGCATTACACGTTCCCTGTGTTTTCTTTTTCTTATTTTTATTTTATTGTATTCGTTATTAACGATGCTAATATCTTGTCTCAGATGTTAAAAAAAACGTAGGTTCCCCGTTAGCCAATATTACGCCATCTTAAGGTACCCTAATTTACCCTCGGTAAGGTACGATGTATACTTAGAAGGTCCATTCGACCGACTAGGCCTTACACGTATTTTTTACCTCATGACGTCGTGTTTTTTAAGAACTCGTCTACCCATACGATTTGGGGAAGACAAAAGCGAGAGATACCCTCGCGGTATTTTAATGTCTTGAGTACCCAATATCCTACCCACAAACCTAACCATAGATCCCGTAGAACCTTTGTTAGGATATCTTGTGCGTCTTGTTAATGCTTTGACATTTATTTTCTTGTATGATACATTCAAAAAAAAAAAAAAGAAAAAAAACGGTAGTTTAATTTGCATTTGCTAATTTGATATGGACATGTCTCAGCTACCGATAACTACAGTAGACATCATGAACGTACATGTGCATTAATAAATTGGTCTAAACATTGCATTGAGTCCTTACACACTTCAGGTTTCATCTTGTAAATATAAAAAGCATCTGCACATGACCACACCCCCTCCGAGCATCAGCATATAGTATCATATCGTCTGCATAGCATAGCATAGCTCTTCAGTTCTGTACAACAAAGTCTCAAATAGGAAGTTATGTAGCCTGCATTCTGACCATACTTTTATTTTACATCTACACATAGCGTTATCAGTAGGCGGTCACTACACTGGTTAGCCTTGCATTAGATATCATATCATCGCCGGTACGTAAACCATTACATTCCTCAGTAAGGGCATGCTTATGCACATAATCTGATCATTTATAGAAGCATCATAGAACATGGCACGGGTTTTGGCATTCAGCAGTTCAGTGTGTCAGCGTTAGTCCGTCGGCGTGTCCGTCCCGTCCCCTGCATGACATGTCAAAAAATAAATATCAGTACCTGCATCATTGAATCCAGTGTGCAGCATTCAGCATCCTAGGTAGTTCGACACATGCACTTCACATAGTAAATTCCATTCTTAGACTGTCTTATATAGGGCCTGCATTTGCATATAATAGGTTCAGTACAGCAAAGCTAAGCAAAGCAGAGTATTGCAGACATAAAAAAATTAGGTACTCGCATTCAGGTCTTAGCTAGCATTAGATACATGTGCATTCACCATATTCCACCATTCTAGTCTTGTCTGTTATAAAATAAATAAAATCGTTTTCTAAAAGCTAAGATGTCATGATCCGGGATAGGGAGGAGTAAACTATACCCTAATTTTAATAGCCACTCTAGCTTGGGAACAAAAGAAGGGTACATGAAGACTAGACGATACCTACTGACATGTAGTTTCCATCAAAATTTAATAAAATTAGGACCATTCAAGTCCTTTCTCACTTACATATATATAAAAAAAAACCAAGAGTAAGAACAAAAATGTCAATAGAATAAGAAAATTCACTCTTATAGTCATATAATCTCATACGAGTGTTCCTGACATTACCTAAAAAAAACACACTAGTTTACATAAGTGTCTAATTAAGATAGGACCATCCTAGTCCTTTTTTAGTTGCATAAATAAATAAAAAGAGCATGTCATTTTTATTAGTCACTTGTTCTACTATTTACCCTTAACTAGTAGAATAGATTTGAAATACTTTAGGTCGTATCTCTTTAGTGTAGATCAGTCGATCTCTTAGAGTCAGCCTAAACGAGGGCGTGCATTTGACCATCTTTTCCATCATCTGTGGTGTGATAATTCCTTGATCGTCGTGTCTCTAGGTGACCTCTAGGTTTGGAGACTCTCTTTTTTCCCGATTTGTCAAATTCTCCATATTTCATATGACTACTAATCTAAATGAGCACAACTCTCTTTCTACTAAATTTGTCAATTTTCCATATTTCAAATGACTACTAGATCCAAAAAGAAAAAAAAACGACTACTAGATGAGCACACAAACTCACATAATCGACAATTTTAGTAAATATTGTCATCTATTCCCATTAGTGCTAGGAAACTAGCTCAAAAATATTCAAACCATATTTCTAGTACACCCGTGCCCAAACATACCAAATAAGCCACGGAAGCGCGCACTCCGTGCTGTTTTATAGGTGACCACTAGTCCCTTAGAATGAACTTAAGATGTGAGTCCAACTACTAATACAAGCTCAAAAATACTCACACCAAAGACTCTCACAAGTAAACAAAAATTCCAGTCAAATTTGCAATCAACTCCAATGTTAAAAGTCTCAAAAATTCACAAGACAAAAAAAAATCCAGCCAAAGTTGCAATTTTATCCCGTATCAAAAATCTCAAAAATTCAAAAGACAAAAAAAAGTTCCAGTAAAAAAAAAGAGACAAAAAAAAGTTCCAGTAAAAAAAAAAAGACAAAAAAAAGTTCCAGTAAAAAAAGGCAAAAAAAAGATCCAGTCCAAGATGCAAATAAAAATTGCAGAGTAGTCATTTTTTTTATTTCTCAGACAAGTCAATTCACAATTACTGTCTCCATTCCTCTTGGGACGATCCTTTCATTCATTTAGGTGAGTGAGAGAGGCACACAGGTCTCCAGTGTCTTCTAACACCATAAAACCTTCTACTCCATTCCATTTATCACCCTCGTTTAGCATCTAAGAATTTGGGGGATGTACACTAAGTTTATACGGTCACAAAAGTATTTTGTTTCTATGCTATTAGTTTTGGGTAATTAGCCGAGCTTGTTACTGTAAAGAGATCAAAACTCATTATACAATATGAATCTCCAAATCCAAGGCAAAAAAAAAGAAATAAGAAAAAAAAATTGGCACACCACGGCCCATATCAGGTCGGAAAAAAAAACGGAAAAAGGAGAAGAAAACAGGTGTGCTAGCTATGTGACTTACACACGAAAATACCTGAAGTACCAGGGGGCTACCAAAGTAACAAGAGGATACCACAAAACACAGAGTGAAGAGTTTGAGCTAAGACCAGGGGCATAAGTTAACACTCTTTGCACATAGGTTTTGATTGCATTTAGAAAACAGCCAAATACAAAATGATGGAAGGACCTACACACACCTAAGAAAATCAGGAGCTAATAGAAATCCTTTTCCATATCAAATGTGGAGTTACCAGTTATGAATTCTTATCCATGAGAGTTACAGAATAGCTACCCAAATTAAATAGTTCCGATCGCGATCAGTTAAATTTCTAAAGGAAAAAAAAGGGCCAAAGGTTGGATTGCTATCCGAACTCGAATACTCCGTCCCTTTACCAGGTCATGCTCAGTAGCACGTTTTGAAAAAAATTAACAGGACTAGAAATGAGATGTGTCATGTGTCTGTGGTCTATTTTAGGAAAATAATGCATTGTCAATTAGCTAGTGTTTGTCTCCATTGTCTTAAGTACATTAGCATCTTGCATCATTTGCATCATAAGCATTCTATTTGCATTATCAACAAACTACTTGCGTCTTACATCATAAATTATTTGCATTAATGTCATAATTGTGGAATCAGTTCGGTCGTATTATCAAGCACACCACTTGATTAGAGAAATCGGTAAAACCATAAAACCAAAAATATAAAAAACAAAAAAGAGAGCATAGTTTCAACATCAATCGACTAAGAAAGGGGAAGCACCCATAATTTGGCCAGAAGCTATGTATCAAGCACACAACTTGATTCGCAAGACTAGTAAAACTATCAGTTCAATCGTATAATCAAGCATACGACTTGACCAGTGAAGAAATAAAACAAAGAAAAGAGGCATAAATATGAATCAGTCAATAAAGAGACGGAAATACTCACAGCTTGATCGGAGCTGGTGCATTTGCTTAAATGTCACAGCCAAGGGGTGCGACAATGCTCCATCATCAGTCATCCAGTCACCAATCTGAAGCTCGAACGATTGCTTATCCGACGGTACAATAACTGTTGCTGGTTACATCCCATATCAGGAGCCAATTCAACGGTTCTCCAACACCGACCATCTTGTTGCCAATCAAGCACTCGAATGTCAACCACGACGCGCAACCGACGCTGAATTCATTCCATATCAGAGAGCCGTAGTGGTTTGATCACATTCTCTAGTGAATAAATGAATAAAATATTTAATTATCAGGTTCACAAAGTGACAATTGATTGGAGCTTCGTTGAGCGACAATGGAGGAATTTAAGAGAATTAATTAGAGAACGGGATGAAAAAAAACTAACCTGAAGTCATATTACGGCGGAAAACTTGATCGTTGAGATTAGTATCTGTCATTCCAGCATGCAAACTCCGTTCGAAGATCATCGATCATCTTGTCCCCAATCGGTAGCTCAAATGACGGCTATGGCGGCACAAAACCGCTAATGGCATCCCATATCAGGAACGAGCAGTCTCGACGACGCTCTGACGGAGCGGGGATAAGGGCGGCATAGGCACTGATCTTCGAGGACGATTGGGCTTTAATGCTCTGAGTAACAATAGATGAATTAAGGAAAAAAATCAAATCAAAGAAGAGGACGATTTACTGGATTTCTGATGAAATGAAGAAATTGCAAGTTCAATTGAACAAAAAGGGGAAAGTGAAAGTATGGTCTTTTTTTTTTTTTTTTTTTTTTTTTTTTTTTTTTTTGACAACAAGCGATGAATAACTTACATTATTTCGAATTTAAAGCAGTTTATTCGACTAAATAAAGCACTGCAGAATCGACTATCAACTCTAGCGCTACCAAGCCCATCCTAACGATAACATACACATTAGCAAACATTAAAACAACCACAAGACGGTCAAGATCCATTAGGGCGTGATTGTAGAAGCAGGAAAACAAGCCGCTGACCATGAAACGAGCATCATACACACGGGAGACTTCCGAATTCCATCGATACATACGAGCTGCAGGGTGACAATACCAAGGTATACTTACACTCTTACGAAAAGAGCATAGAAAGACAAAGTGGTAAGCAAGACGACAAAGTCCGCCACCGATGGAGAAGAACCTCCTACACCTTCGACATCGTACCCTTTGATCATAGGACCAACAGACCAGGTAATCTGACATGCGATGACTACCACGAACACTAAGCCACGGGGACGGAGCATCCATGCCCAAAATCAGCTGCAGAATAGCCATAACCCTAATATGGTTCCGAGACACAGCACTACAAGCCACCCCAAAAATTAAGGGACAGGACACCCATAACCCAAGGGAGGTGAAAGTATGGTCGGTTGAAGGTAAAAGAAGCAAAATGAAATTCATTTTCTCTGTGGAGTATTCAATGAATGAATACGTCAATTACATGTGTGGTTCAACAAACATGATCCACCTCAGTACGAGTAAAGCAGATGGTCCGTATATTTTCCTCGACAATAAAATTGTCTACACAAATTCTTGTTTGTGACGGCACATGCCGTCACTCTTGAGTGACGGATACCATTTTACCTCACAAAGTACCCACTTTTTCTCTCTCTGCAACACTATTCATGTGGTCCCCTTTCTCCATTAACCCATTTTGTTACCATTTTAACTCACAAAATATCCGCCACAAATGGTAATCCGACACAAGGGAGACCAATTGAATTGTCTATGTTTCTCTTTCTGTAAAATAAAATTTTACAATTCTCCAGCCATTTGTGAAATAAAATTTTGCAATTTTCAATTCTATTTCGAATTTTCAAATCTTTGGTCGGCAGGCCCTGACATGCATTTGAGATTGAGTTCTTAAAATAAATTTTTTTGAACTTGTCTTTTTTGCGAAATAAAATTTTGCAATTTTCAAACTTATCGGTCGGCGGGCTCTGACACGCGTCTAAGTTTGTAAAATAAAATTTTATGATCTTATCCATCTTTTTTCAAAATAAAATTTTGAATCCATGGTCGGCAGCAGACCCTAACATGCATTTGAGTTCTTAAAATAAAATTTTTTGAACTTGTCTTTTTTGCAAAATAAAATTTTGCAATTTTCAAACTTATCGGTCGGCGGGCTCTGACACGCATCTAAGTTGGTAAAATAAAATTTTACGATCTTATCCATCCTTTTTCAAAATAAAATTTTGAATCCATGGTCGCCAGGCCCTGACATGCATTTTGAGTTCTTAAAATAAAATTTTCTGAACTTGCCCTTTTTGTGAAATAAAATTTTGCAATTTCTAAATCAATCGGTCGGCAGGCCCTGACACGCATCTAAGATTGTAAAATAAAATTTTACGATCTTATCCATCCTTTTCAAAATAAAATTTGAAATTTCTTTGGTCGGCGGGCCCTGACACGCATCTTAGTTTGTAAAATAAAATTCTACATTCTATTTTTTTTTTTTTTTTTCAAAATAAAATTTTGAATTCTTTGGTCGGCAGACCCTGACATGCATCCGAGTTCTTAAAATAAATTTTTTTGAACTTTCCTCTTTGCGAAATAAAATTTTGCATCCTAGTTTGTAAAATTAAATTTTACAATCTAATCCCTTTTCAAAATAAAATTTTGAATTCCTCAGTCGGCGGGCCATGACACGCATGTTGTTGGAGTAAGTGTCCCCGACAATAATGCGATCACAATTGTCGATCATATTGATCACATATTTAAATCCCATATCAAGAATACGAAAGGGATGATACATAACATATATAGTCAACTGGTCCACACATATCGATAATGATTGGCTGGCTAGAGTTTGACATTCTTGTCGTCGTGGCGACGACGGTGGTGATCGATTGATCCCTTGAGGTCACACCTAAATGACGATTCCCTTAATTAAAAAAGGTTAATCAATTGTATGTCGATACAGATTAATTAATTCCTTAAAATTGAACAAATTATTATCATAAGAGAGAAAATGACATCTTATTATAATGTGATTAAATAAGATTTTATTTAGTAATTTAAGAAGTTATATTACTAAAATTAATCGGTGTTTGCGAAACACGCGAAATGAGAATGATAAGTTAGTTATAATTACAAGATGTTGTGAATTATACTAACTAGTATTTAAATGACCATTTTATGAGAAATTAATTTAATTTGTAAATGATATTTAATTTGTTAAATATGCATTTTAAATTAAAACATGACATAAGACATGTCACATGACATACAATTGTACAATTGACGAAAATAAAATGGACTCCATATTACACATCAAAACCGAAATTGGTGGGCAAATTTTAGAAGTTTTGTCTTATTCATTTGTCTATGACACTTGATAGTGACATGACTATGGACAAAGGCTTACACAATTTGTCTTGTGAAGACAAAAAGGAAAAAGAAAAATGGTCCATAACCACTTAATCCCACCGGTTTTTGGAGAGACAAATAAAGAGATTTTTCTCCATAATTCATT
This sequence comes from Silene latifolia, assembly GCF_048544455.1. NCBI lineage: Eukaryota > Viridiplantae > Streptophyta > Magnoliopsida > Caryophyllales > Caryophyllaceae > Silene > Silene latifolia. Next base: position 75,317,045 of record NC_133526.1, on the reverse strand, counting down.
CTCTCATGTTTTATGAAAACCCAACAACCTTCTCTCTCTTGTTCTTCATAAAATCAAGTTTTATGAATCAAATTTGTACAAATCAAACACTAATAATACTAGTAGTAGTATATGAGTATTAGTAATCGATTTTAAGGTAAACCACATTACAAATATCTAGTACATGTTAGTTTGTGGGATTTTGGGATAGTCTTGGGTGCTACTTATTGGAGGGCTTCTATTTTGAAGTCATGGATGTTCATCCATTATTGGAAAGCTCAAGAACTAACAAGAAGGAGATCTTGTTGGTGCCCATAAAACCGAAATCATATAGTAAGAACAATGATTTCTTCTCTTATCTTATTTATGTTTGCATGCATAAGATCTAAATTAATTTTATGACTAAATTAATTGAAACATATATGAATATGTAGAAATTATGAGACATAGATTTCTAACAAGCGGTATCAAGAGCCTTAGGTTGTTTGCATGCAAATCGGTTTATAGTTTTTCCGAGTTATATGATTAACATACAAAACTAATTAATTTGGTTATGAAGATAAACCTTAAAATAAATTTGCATGTTTAAAGTTTCTGGTCCTAAAATGTATTTAGAATATTTTGGTTTATTTATGGATTTTTATTGTTCATTTTATATATTATTGGCATTAAAATGTGATTTTTATGATAAAAATGTCATTTTTGGACGAAAATTAGCTAAACTTCGACCTTTCCAGTGGTTGTTGGATATGTTTTCACATATATTATCTACTGATGGCCTGTAAATTTTCATAATAATATGAGTTGTTATGCTTGAAATATGGATTTTTCAAGATAAAATCATATTTAAATGAGAAAATAGGTTAATATGAGTTATATTTCGAATCTGGTCATAGAAATTTAGTATGTTGTCACATGAAATTTTACAAGATGTGTGTAAAATTATTGGCTATAATGAAGTCTTTATGCATGATTTATGAATTTTTTATGAAAAATCACATAAATAGTGACTTTAATTAGTAAAAATTGCTAAAACATACTTCATGACTAAGGAAAAATGTCACATGTTGAATTTTATCACCTATTTCAGATCTAAAATTAAAAAGTTGATAAAAATAATTTTTCTCATATTTTTATGGTAATAATTGATAAATCCGATAAACCGCAACATTGTTTTTCTCGATAAATTTCGAAAATTTTTGTAATACTCCGTATTTATAAGTCTTGGGGTACTCTATCGAGTAGGCCTTACTCTGTCGAGTAAGGGTAAGTTGCGAAATAAAATAGTTTCTGACCTGTTGGGTACTCGATCGAGTAGCTGGGTCACTCGATCGAGTAAGGGGGTACTCGATCGAGTACCTTGGGTACTCGATCGAGTGTCCGGTTTTACGGGGAGTTTTCTCGGGTTTTGTTAATTATGCGATTAAGGTATTTAAGCTTCATCGTCATTATTCTAAATCACTTTTACAAAACCTAAATTCCTGTTTAAGAGAGAAAGCAAACAAGTTCATCTTCTTAATCGCATTCTTAGCAATTCCCGGAGTTCAGACGATCAGTTCTTGTCGTTGTTCGTACCGTTGAGTTCCTAGCGTCGAGGGTAAGATCTATGTACCCTTTTTATTGTATTTCCTTTGATTTGGTTAAACCCTAATTTAGAGATTGGGGGTTTTATGTGTAGTATGTGATGTGGTAGCCTCTATGTGTTGTATGATAGGAGGAGGGTTCATAGAAGAGGCTTTTTGACTCAAAGAGAGAGAGACCGTCTGATTGTGTGCATACCAGGTAGGATTTCCTACTCAGTATTAGTCCCATAATGGGATATTGGTTGCTGTGTTGTATTTGGTTGTTTGATGTAATAATTGTACTGTGTTTGTGGTTGTGATCGTGGTTGATGGTTCGCGAGGCGTGGCCTCGGCTGAGTGGGGTCACTTGCGGGAGTGGCTTCACGCCCTAGTTTCGCCTTCTGTGGAACCCGCCACAGAAGGGATGTGCACATTAATGGACAGGGTTATCGCTCACTATGTGGAGCGGGGATTTGGTGGGTGCATTGCGGTCCCCCATGGCGGTGGCGGGTCCAGTGGACAGTCAGTATTGAGATGATGGGAATTGGTTGGTTGTGTGTGTGTGTGTGTCAGTTAAGCTGTCTGTTTATCTTATCATTGTTGTTTATATTGATTGTGTGATTAGTATCGACCCGGTGTTGTTTTTGTAAACTGCGGTGATCCATTCGGGGATGGTGAGCAGATATTGAGCAGGTATTGAGATGAGTACTGGGATAGCTGGGATGCCACGACATGATGATAGGAGTCTTCCGCTGTAGCTTTTAGTTTATTTACATTTCAGTTAGAACAGTCAGTTTGAGAACATGTATCGTACTTTTGGTTTGGTTTTAAGGATTGTAACACGTTGTTTCTTCATTGTTGTTTGATTATCATTTCCTCGGGTAACCGAGATGGTAATGTCTTCATACCTGAGTGGTCCTGGTAAGGCACTTGGAGTATGGGGGTGTTACAAATGGTATCAGAGCGATGATCCTGAAGCCTGTAACCAATGAACCTAATGAACATAGGGAGTCAATTAAAATGAACCCGGGGTAAAAGTTGTAGGAGCTAGTGCAAAGGCTTGGGAGACGTCCTAAAGTCGCAGGGGTCGCCCTACAACTTTGAACCGGTCACATGGGGGAAGTGTTTGTCGAGTCGTATGTGTGTTTGGTTAACTTGTGTAAGAATGTGATAAAATGTGTTAATTGTTGGGTGTTGAAGTAGAAAGTTGAGCATGTGAAAGAAAATGGTGATATGTGGGAACTTGTTGATGAGATGATAACATGTTGGATGATTTACAATGTGGCATTTCATAACATGATGAAATGATCTCGTAGATAGTAGAAAAGATGCGTAGCATGTTTATTATGATATAATGTGGTTTATAAAGTTTAGCATGTTAGCATATGACGTAACATGCGGGTAGCTTTTATGTATTGGCATGACTCGATCGAGTGGGACTGACTCGATCGGGTGGGTTTTTGACGATTTTGAGTCCAGAATCATGTTTTTGGGTACTCGATCGAGTAACTAGGGGTACTCGATCGAGTAGGGGGTCACTCGGTCGAGTAGGTAAGAGATCAGAAGGTCTGTTAGGGGTCTGATGTTTGGGTACTCGATCGAGTATGTTGGGCACTCGATCGAGTAGCCCGTTACTCGATCGAGTGGGTTTGGGAACTCGATCGAGTAGGTCCTGGGTGGCGTGTTTTCATGTTTTGAAGTTTAGTACGTGTGTTCATATCTACCCTTTCTTATATATGTATAGTTTCAAGATGCCGCCCAAGAAGACTGCTTTGTATGCGAGAGCTGAGCTTTTGACCGTGGACGACATCGTTAAGATGTTAGAGCACCAGGATGCTCTTACTAAGACCCTAAAGAAAGTGAATGAGGATAAAAATAAGGATAAGGAGAAGGAGGTTGACCATTCAAAAATCAGCCTCTACATTGCGAGGTTTAACCGGAAAGAGTACAAGGGAGTTGGGGAGCCTAATCTTCTTGATAGTTGGTTGAGAGAGATGGAGAACATATTAGACTTGGTTCACCTTGTCCGATGAGATGAGAGTGGAACAGTGCGTTCTATCCGAGGGAGGAGGCATGCAAGTGGTGGGATTCGGTGAAAGTGAGTGCTAAGGAGATATATACAAACCAAGGCTTACCCGCTATACCTTGGGAGGAGTTTCGTAGGGCTGTGAGGAAGGAGTTTGTCCCGGAACATGTGAGGAGTAAGTTGAGAGAAGAGTTTGATGGTTTTAAGATGACTGCACGAGATGTCCGTGGTCGAGTACTACAGTGTTCAATGAGAAGTCTAGGTATCCGAGGATATGGGTTTGAGTGAGGAGAATCGGCATTGAGGTTTGAGAGGGGTTGACCCCTAAGATTATGGATAAGTTACCCGTGGGAGTCCTTGCGATGTTAAGGAAGCTTATGAGAGGGTGGGAGAGCCGAGAGGTTGGTGGAGATGGCTCGGGAGAGGTTAGGTGGTGAGAAGAGGAAGTCCGAGAGCGAGGGTGGTGGCCAATCGAATCACAAGAAAGGCAACCACAATCAGTCTAAGGGATTTTCTTCGGGTCCGGGTTCGATCTTTGGGGCTTCCTTTGGGCGTGGCCGTGGAAGTGTGAGTAATAGTTGGGGAGTGACTGCTATATTTGTGGTGGTGTAGGCCACAAGAGGCATGAGTGCACAAGTGCACCAGGATCTTTCCGGAGACTGCGCAGAGCTTCGCGAGCAAATGCACCTACTGGATCATGGCCAAACCGGGAAGTCGAGTTACCGAGTGGAGGCAACCGCAACGGCGGTAATTCTTATCGAAACCACCAGCGAACAACAACAACAATCAAGGGTCGGGTGCTAAGCCGACCACCTCAAACCAAGATCTTGTCCGGGGAGGTGGGCGAAGACCGAGTGGCAAGTTATTCATGATGGAGAAGAAAGCAGCTGAGGAAGATGCGCACGTTATCACCGGTACATTCCTTGTTAATGGTATTCCTACCTTTGTTTTGTTTGATTCGGGGGCTTCTCAGTCGTTTGTGTCTTCGAGTCATGTTAGACTGTTGGGTTTGAGAGTATATGAGTCTGTTAGTGAGCAAGTTTTCATACTTTCGGGTGAGTCTGTATCTTGTGGGAGATTGTTCAGAGATGTATCTTTGATAGTTGGGCAAGTTGATTTCCCTGTAGACTTGCTGGAGTTTCCTTTTAACGGTTTTGAGATGATAGTCGGGATGGATTGGTTAGGGAAGTATAAAGCTAAGATAGACTGTCATCAAAAGAAAGTGTCTTTAAGAGGTCCTAAGGGTGTTAGTGTGTCTTATCGTGGGTTTCTAGTCAAACCCAAAGTTAAGTTGATTGCAGCTGTTACCTTGAAGTCTTATCTGAGGAAGGGATGTCCTTTAATCTTGTGCCATGTGAGAGATGACCGGATAGAGAGTCCGACAGTTGATGAGATACCAGTGGTGGGAGAGTTTGCAGATGTTTTTCCAGAGGAGACCCGGGGTTGCCACCCAAGAGGGAGATAGATTTCACTGTTGAGTTGAAGCCAGGGACGGGGCCGATCTCTAAGGCACCGTACCGTATGGGTCCTAAGAAGATGGAGGAGCTTAGGAAGCAGTTAGATGATCTAATAGAGAAGGGATACATTAGACCAAGTGTATCGCCGTGGGGAGCACCAGTTCTTTTCGTGAAGAAGAAAGATGGGAGTTTGAGGTTGTGCATAGATTACAGGGAGCTGAACCGAGTGACGATAAAGAACAAGTATCCTTTGCCAAGGATAGATGACCTGTTTGATCAGTTGAGTGGTGCAACAGTCTTTTCTAAGATTGATTTGAGGTCGGGGTACCATCAGGTGAAGATTAGAGAGGTGGACATACCAAAGACAGCTTTCACGTCGAGGTATGGCCATTATGAGTATGTGGTGATGCCGTTTGGGTTGTCTAATGCGCCGGCAGTGTTTATGGATTTGATGAATAGAATCTTGAGACAGTTTTGGACCGTTTGTAGTGGTGTTTATCGATGATATCTTAGTCTACTCTAAGACTAAGGAGGAGCATGAGGAGCATCTGAGGATCGTGTTGCAGACTTTGAGGGATCATGAGTTGTATGCTAAGCTGTCCAAGTGTGAGTTCTGGTTAGAGAAAGTTGCTTTTCTGGGGCATGTAATCTCTAAAGATGGGGTAGCTGTGGATCCGGCGAAGATTGAGGCAGTGACAAAGTGGGAAGCACCGAAGAATGTTGCTGAGGTTAGGAGTTTCTTGAGTTTAGCTGGATACTACAGACGGTTCGTGAAAGATTTCTCCAAGATAGCTAGACCGATGACAGCGTTGATGAGGAAAGAGAACAGGTTTCGTTGGGATGAGAGTTGTGAGACGGCGTTCCAAACATTAAAGGAGCGTTTGACCACGGCTCCTGTCTTAGCATTACTGAAGGGAGCGAGAACTTTGAGGTTTATACAGATGCCTCGAAGAATGGGTGGGGATGTGTGTTGATGCAGAATGGTAAAGTGATTGCCTATGCTTCTAGGCAATTGAAGCCTTATGAGGAGAACTACCCTACTCATGATCCGGAGTTGGGTGCGGTGGTGTTTACTCTCAAGATTTGGAGACATTACCTGTATGGAGCAATCTTTAAGGTATTTTCTGATCACAAGAGTCTCAAGTACATCTTCACGCAGAAGGAGTTGAACATGAGACAAAGGAGGTGGATGGAGTTGATTGGCGATTATGACATGGAAATCATCTACCATGAAGGGAAGGCCAATGTTGTTGTTGATGCTTTGAGTAGGAAGAGTGTACATTTCTCGTGTGCGCTCTATCCTTGATGAGGCCGAGGATGAGGTAGCGAGTTTTGGGATACATATGATGCGAGAAAGGAGATGCCATGGGTGATATGACAAAGATATCTTGAGTTTTATGATGATATTCGAGGTAAGCAGGCTTTGGACCCTAAGATAGTGGAGTGGAGAGCTGGAGTAGAGAAAGGGACAGTGTCCCGGTTTTCTATTCATACAGATGGTAGTTTGAGGTTTGATGGTAGGTGGTGTGTTCCTAATGATGAGGAGTTGAAAAAGACTATCATGACAGAGGCACATTGCACACCATATTCAGTTCATCCAGGTGGAGACAAGCTATACAAGGATTTGAAGAAAACATTTTGGTGGCCTGGGATGAAGAAAGAGACAGCTGAGTTTGTGTCCCGTTGTTTGACATGCCAGAGAGTTAAAGGGGAACAGAGACGACCACAAGGTAAGATTCAGTCTTTAGAGGTACCTGAGTGGAAGTGGGAATCCATTTCCATGGATTTCATTGTGGGTTTGCCGAAGAGTCAACAAGGTAACAACATGATTTGGGTAATAGTGGATCGTCTGACCAAGTCAGCTCACTTTGTTCCAATGAAAGATACATGGACTAAGGCACAACTGGCTATGGCCTATCGAAAGAACGTGCTGAAGTTACATGGAGTCCCTAAGGACATAGTGTCTGACAGAGATGCGAGGTTTATATCGAGGTTTTGGAAGGAGTTGCAGGAATCGTTGGGAACAACTTTGAAGATGAGTACAACATTTCATCTTTGCGACAGACAGGCAGATCGAGAGAACAATCAAGACTCTTGAGGATATGTTGCGAGCTTGTGTGATGGATTTTGGTGGTAGCTGGGAGCAGAGGTTGGACTTGATAGAATTTTCTTACAATAACAGCTATCACACTAGCATTGGTATGGCACCGTTTGAGGCTTTGTATGGGAGGATGTTGGAGCTTGTGTCCTCCAGTTAGTGCGGATAACGTCATTGCACATACACTTGTACGGACAAGTGGGAGCTTGTTGGGGCTGGTGTCCTTAACAGTTAGTGCAAGGACTTATAAATCTCTAAAAGGATCAAAGGGCATACTTTTGGTATTATTATCAGTTGATCCACGTTTATCAATAACGGTTGGCTTGCTAGATAAGTTTGACGTTATTGTCATACAGATGGCGGTGATCAACTGGTCCCTAAAAGTCACACCTATAGGATACGTTTGAGAGATGTGACGGTATGAAAATACAGTCACGTAGATGCCAAATTTGACTAACCAGTTAGTCTGAGTTATTTGACTAATAATTAGTCAAAATGTGATGTTGAGACATTTTATTTAATACGGATGAAATAATAACGGCTAAGGCGAATTAAGCAATTAATTCGTAAATTAAATATAAGAGACTTATATTTGATTAATGTATATTGAATAAATTAATTATACCATATTGTCTTTGTCGGACATGTATTAATAATTCAACTAACCCGTATTATTAGTTGATGCTTTAATTACCGATAACCGATGACAATTTATAATTAAAAACACGTCGTATACGTTTTAGCAATTTGCGAACCAGACCATGAGCTAAAACTAAAAGGAAGTGGAAGCCCACTTCCCGAGTGAGCCCATGGTTTGGTAGAAGAGAGAACAAAAGAGAGGTTCTCCTCTCTTTTGTAACCTAATTCATTTTGATAAAAATTTTTAGGGTTTTGAGAGACATTTTTCCTCTCAAAACCTAGATCTCTCATCTAAAGAAAAACTCACAAAAATAATCCTCTCAATATTGCAAGGCAATTAGAGGATTCATTCTAGCACGAGGGTATTTCTCAGACGATCTTGGGTGCATCATTTAGGAGGAGATCTACTTTGATCTCTCATTGCCATTTTGCACTAGGACCGAAGGTTAATTCTTGTGCTTTATCATTGTTCATTGTTTTTCGTTTATGACAATAATTTGCATATAAAATTTGCGTTATAATCCTATAATTAAAGGGTATTATACGGATATTACCCCACAAGTGGTATCAGAGCAAGGCCACGTAAATTTTCTATGTGATTTTCATCAAACGAATTTTGAATCGATGATTTTTTCTTTAAATTTTGTCTCGGCAGCCATTTATTCATCACGGCATAATTTTTTTTTTTTTTTGCTGCGTTTGCTGCGTTTTTTTTGTGCCTTGGGATCCGTGTCTAGTTTACGCGGTGATGGTTGTCGTTTGTCTTGTTTTCATTTTGATCTTTGCATATTGTTTTGTAATCGATATTCATTGCAATATGTTAAAGATCCATCAAAATGTTTGCATAAAATTTCGTGCGGCACAAAATTTTTGTCTCGGCCAAATTTTTTTTGAAAACCGTGTGGCCTTTGTCACGGCCTGTTTTCTGTTTTTGCATTGATTTGCGTGCCACACAATTTTGTTAGATCGTTCGATCTCTTGTTTTCAATCGTTCTTTACATGTTGTAATTTTAATCGATAATTATTGCAATAAGTTGAAGATGTATCAATTGTAGTTTGAATTCTATACGGATTAGATTAAATTACAATTGGCTTGAACAAATCGTTTTTGTTTGTCTTGATGAGGCTCACGTTTTTTTGAGCCGATTGTTTTTTTTGAGCTCTCGGTTTTTAGCTCCAAAATAAAAAAAAAAAAAAAAAATTCGTGGGTACTGTTCACGCCCAGCAGTAAAAGAAAAAAAAAAATTTTTTGTTTTGTTTTTTTTTTCGGCCAAAACTAGTGTACAATACGAATTTTGTGCATTTTCGCTTGATAGTGAAACGGTTCACTCACGTACCATTTAGTTACTTTAAAACGATTTAAAGTAACGGATTATCATGAATTAAAATTAAGTTGATGAAGCGGTTTTTTCACATAATTTTAATTATCTTTGGTGGTTTGGATAATTTAACATAATTACGGAATTATGTCACGAATAAATTTAATTTAGTTGATGCATTTTATTTATCGTTTTTGATCATTTTGAATGCTTTTAATTACGTATTTATTTATTTTTGCAAACAGTTGTAACTTAGTGTGGCCTTAGTAGAACGTGTTACCGTAATGATAGAACACGGTCTTGGTTGTATTTTGAGATCTCGTATCTCCATTTTTATTTCTTTTAATTACAATTTTTACTTAGAATGTAAATAGGTTTATATTTGTAATTTTTAAATTGTATTTTTTGAGAAGACCAAAGATGGAGACCGGATGCTCACTCCCGCTACATGGATCAAGATGGAACATCAAGACAAGCTTCTCGGGTCCAACGGTGGATTCCAAAGTTGTTTTATGTTTTTTTTTATTAGGATAGGCCACACAAGGAATTTTTATTTACGTATTGCATTCTTTTATTTATTTTTCATAACGATAATATGCATCATATTCCGCCTAAAAACCAAACCACCCAATTATTGCATGAAAACTGACACATATAGAGGTCACGAGTTAGTTTTCTTTGACATTCCAATGTCACATGATTATAAGCCATCACCCAAATTAATTCATTCACGCAGACGCTAGTTATTCGTTCACTTAATATGAATCATAATTTAGTTGATGGGATCTTCCTCGTATAAACAAAAATTGAGAATAGTCTTTATAGGTCAAACTCCAATGAGTCCCTTCTTCGTCGGTAGGCATACTATGACCCCTTCTACGTCGGGTAAGTTGGAACCGATTGACCTATTTTATCTCAACACTATGGTCACTCGTACGATCCTGTGATCATGGTGGACTATAGATAGGATTTACGGAAATCTATCGACCAAGAGTTCTTACGGAAGAATTAGCTAAACAGTTGGCTTATCAATTTACGGAAATTGAGTCTTGGGATCACTTGTATCATTCTTGAGGGAGATCAATTATGCAAGTGCATTGAGTCTACACGTTAAAATAAATTTTAAATAGACTTAAATCACCTCGATGAGTTGCTTATTTCGTTTTGTTTTTCTTTCTTTTTCAGTGTAGAACACGAACTTTTATAACTGCTATAACGAAATGGCTGGTCCTACTAACGACCCAATGCCAAGTGCCACATTGGACCGTGAGTCCTGGCTTCGGATCTTCATGAATCAGATGAATCAGTCCACTCGACTGAAGAATGATGGATCAAACTTCGCGGATTGGGAGGCGGCATTACGGAATGTCGCGCCGCCGACGGAAGCTCAAATATCTATTAGAGCCCATCCCGGCAAACCCAGGTCCCACGGCTAGAGCTAATGAAATCGCCAAGTTTAACGATTTCTGTATGGAAGCGGGTGCGATTAAAAACGTGCTCATTTTTGCAATGGAATCCAATTTGCAGAAACGCTTCATAGCCCATGGTGCAAACAAGATTTTCACCACGCTCACTAAGGAATTCTCGAAAGCACCGAGAATCGTGACCTATGAGCATACCACTCGCTTCTTTGATGCGAGACTCCATAAGGGCCAACCAGTTAGCCCACACATTCTCAGCATGATTGAGAATGTCGAGAAGCTGGAGACCTTTGATTGTAAGATCAGCGAGAACATTGTGATTGACCGCATGCTTCATTCACTCCACGATGGTTTTGCGCTCTTTAGAGCGAATTACTATATGAATGATTTGAAGAAGACTCCCCATGAACTGCACTCCCTTCTCGTACAGACCGAGAAGGACATGAAGTTCAGTGGGAGCATGAAACAGGATGTTCTCGTTGTGACAAACAAGGGGAAAGGTAAGGGCAAAGCTCAGGCAAACCTAGCAGTAGGTAAACCGAAGTTCAAGAAGTCGGGTTCAGGTAAGAGTGGGCCTGGTGAGTCGAGCACCTCATCAGGCATGACAAAGAGCAAGAATGAAAACATGGAATGCCATCATTGCCACAAGACTGGGCATTGGAGGCGTACATGTCCTGTTTATCATGAGGACTTAAAGGCAGGTCGTGTTAAACCTGTTGGTATGTCTTCTTCTTCTTCTACTTTTATTCATATGATTGAGATTAACCACGCAAGTTACGGAACTTGGGTACTTGATACTGGTTGTGGTTCTCATCTGTGTAATCATGTGCAGGGGCTCCGAAACATCGAACCCCTCGTAAAGGGTGAGGTGGACCTGCGTGTCGGGAATGGAGCACGAGTGGCTGCCGTCTCGAGGGGAACATATGTGATCCACTTCCTAGCGGATTTGAGTTATTTTTATATAATCGCTATTATGTACCCAGTCTTTCCAAAAACATTATTTGGTTTCGCACTTGACAAACTTGGATTTTTATTTGTAATAGAGAATAATACTTGCATTTTCTCATTACACGATATGATTTATGGCAAGGCAGTCTCCATGAACGGAATTTATGTTTTAGATCAGACCACCGAAATATTACACGTAATGAATAAAAAGTTAAAGGTTGGTGACAAAGATCAAACATATCTATGGCACTGCCGTATGGGACACATTAATGAAAAACGCGTTAAATAGCTCATAAAAAATGGAGCTATCTCGGCCTTTGATTTTCAATCATTTGGCACGTGTGAATCATGTCTCATCGGTAAGATGACTCGTATTTCCTTCAAAGGTGTTGGAATGCGCGCTGCTGACCTATTAGGACTCATACACACGGATGTATGTGGACCTATGTCAATCACCGCACGAGAAGGCTATAGGTATTTCATCACTTTCACGGACGATTTAAGTAGATATGGCTATGTCTACTTAATGAAGCACAAAAGTGAATCTTTTGAGAAATTCAAAGAATATCAGAATAGGGTACAAAACCTATTGGGTAGAAAGATTAAAACACTACGTTCAGATCGTGGTGGCGAGTATCTTTCTCACGAGTTTGATCAACACCTCAAAGACTGTGGGATTGCCTTACAGTTAACTCCACCTGGAACACCTCAATTGAATGGTGTGTCCGAACGGAGAAATCGAACTTTACTTGATATGGTTCGATCCATGATGAGTCACACCGTGTTGCCTGACTCATTATGAGGTTATGCTCTTCTGTCAGCTGCTCTAATACTTAACCGAAGTCCGTCTAAAGCTGTTGACAAGACTCCATATGAACTATGGAAGGGAACGGTCCCCAACTTGTCCTTTATACGGGTTTGGGGCTGCGAGGCTTATGTCAAGTGGAGACACGAGGATAAGCTCGGCCCGCGATCGGTCAAGACATACTTTATAGGTTATCCTAAAGGAACGCTTGGTCATTACTTTTATTCGCCAACCGAACAACGTGTTTTTGTTGCGGCTAGTGCGACATTCTTAGAGAAGGAATTTCTCGAGAATGCAAAGAGTGATAGAACCTTCGAACTGTCGGAGATTCCAGAACCAAGTACCGAGCAACTATTGGAGGAACCTATTCCTTCAATCCCGGCTGCGGTTAACATTCCTGAGGAACCTAGGAGGTCGGGTAGAGTCTCTATTCCTCCGGACAGATACATTGGTATGGTCGAGGAACATGACATAGATGACATTCTACTCTTAACGAGTAGTGAACCCGCAACCTATAAAGGTGCCATGACTAGTTCTGACTCAAAGCTATGGCTTGAGGCCATGCAATCCGAGATGGACTCCATGTATGAGAACAACGTGTGGGATCTTGTTGACTTACCTGCTAAGGTTCGTCCCCTTCAATGCAAATGGCTTTACAAGATAAAGCATTCTGTGGAAGGTCAACAAGATATCTACAAAGCACGACTAGTTGCCAAAGGTTTCACGCAAGTGCCAGGTTTGCACTACGATGAGATTTTTGCACCCGTAGTCATGTTGCGTTCCATTCGGATTATCTTAGCGATTGCCGCTTTTCATGACTATGAAATTTGGCAAATGGACGTGAAAACCGCCTTCTTAAACGGCTTTTTGGAGGAAGAGTTGTACATGATACAACCCGAAGGTTTCATCGATCCAGAACATCCTAAGAAAGTGTGCAAACTTAAGCGTTCCATTTATGGACTTAAGCAAGCATCAAGGAGTTGGAATCATCGCTTCGACCAAGTGATAAAAGAAAATGGATTTACTCGATCGATCGAGGAACCATGTCTATATATCAAGTCGAGTGGGAGCAAGATTGTCTTCCTAATATTGTATGTTGACGACATACTCCTGATTGGGAATGACATACCTCTCTTAACTTTGGTGAAAGTATGGTTGAAAAACCATTTCCAGATGAAAGATCTGGGTGAGGCACAAAGAATTCTGGGCATCCGTATCTATCGAGATAGGTCACGTCAGATGTTATCTCTCAGTCAGGAGTCTTACATAGACAAAGTCCTAGAGAGATTCAGCATGACTAACTCCAAGAAGGGGTTTCTTCCTATGGCTCCAGGGGTGCATTTGAGCAAGTCTCAGGCACCAGAGACACCGGAAGAGAAAGAGTGCATGGCACGGATTCCTTATGCTTCGGCTATAGGATCAATCATGTATGCCATGTGATACCCGTCGCTGTGAGTACCAAAGATAAAATTTATAAACTCCTATTAAGACTAACCTAGGCTAGTGGTAACAGGGTCGATCCACAAGGAGGCAGTTGTAAATTCTAGTTGTTCTATAATCAGTCTAAGGTAACTATTATGGGGGTTGAATTTAGTTGGTCTATAACTAAAGCAAACAAAGATAAAAAACTAAAAATTACGATTTAAACAGATAAGAGAAAGGTACTAGGATGATTGGGTCAATATAGCTTCGGCGGCAGCAAACTAGGTCGGTCTGAAATAAACACAGGTAAGGCGGGAAATAAGAGGTCCTCTCGGTCCACTCCTAACAGATAGCATCTCTCGATCTCGCTATAGGTCCCTAATGTCACTAATACTAACTTTCGTCCTGAAAAGCGACTAATGGTCTAAACTATACCTATCTTTCGATCTTAGCACAGTTTAGTCGAATTAATTGACGGTCAAGCAACCTACCCTACCTTTCGGTCTAATGGGTCAGTCACAAAAGAGGTATCTAACTGGTCGCATGCATTCGATTCGTTAAATACAAGATTAAAAACAATTAAAACGAAGGGTAACCTTACAAGGTCAGTCGATCGACCAACAATGTCAGTCGATCGACTGACACGCGGGTTCAGTCCGTGTCTAACCTATTGCCGCCTAGCCATAAATCGCCTACATCCTAGCACAAGCTATTTAGCTACTCATGGCAATGATGAAAACTATAACAACATTAAAGATTAAGACTAAAGAATTCATACTTAAATTGATAAAGAAAGCAATAAACATAAACAATGAAACGGCTTAGGGAATTAACTACCAATTCTATACTAACAGAAATAAAGAAGAACAGGAATTAGGGGCGAGAAATACCGAGATTTCAAAGGAAGATTAAGATTAAGAACTGAAAGATCCGATGCAAAGTCGATATATCAAACCCTAATTGCGAAAATAAGCTAAATTATTATGATGAGAAACTTAAATAAAAACTTGATGTAAAATCTGATGATAGCTAGATATGTTTATGTTACGTTATATAGGAATATCAACGCAACAACTTATTCCAAAACCTAAAACTTCACGGGCTTTCTAAATCTCGTCTGGAATCGAAGTATGGTCGATCGACCACTCAGACTGGTCGATCGACTGCTCCTCAGCAATAGTAGCTTCTGGGATCCGATAGGTGGTCGATCGACTGATGATACTAGTCGATCGACCGGATTAGCTGCTACTTGACTTCTTTTAACTCGTGGATTCGTCCTTTGGGCCTTGGATCGCGCACCAAGCTTGTTCCTTAAGCAGTTCCTTTACGTCATTTGCAATGCAGATTACTCGGGGACGGATTCGGCTTGATTTCCCGCTAAATTCTCCACATTTCTGCAATAATGTACAAAAACACGAAAGTAGAGGAAAATAGAGAAATATGGGCATATATAGCACAATTAAGCTCTGAAATGCGTGTAAAAGGAGATGTAAAACATCATATAAATGACACGCATCAAATCTCCCCAAACCAAACCTTGCTTGTCCCCAAGCAAGAACTAGACTCGATCTAATGACCTAATGGAACGAGTTCAAATTCAGAGCGAAATGCAAACTGTAAGGCCTAAACCAATTTAATGCATAACCAACAGTCAACTAGTAATATGAATCATGCAAACGAATTATAAAGTCGTCAAAAACTGCTGAACCGTTGACTATAGAGACTTATCAAATCGGACTCTCGCGGGTCGCTCAAATCACTCAATTAAGAACAGGTGATATATTCGTAAGATAGAAAGAATTAATTTTGTAGTGACTCTCACCTAACTACGACCTATGAAGACATGCCAGCAATAGATTATGAAGATGACCTCTATGACCGTACATATGCATTCCAACCAAACAGATGACCATTGACACATGCCGAGGTATAATTATGGAAATGTGAGGTATGGGTAAGAAGAGGCAAAACATTTTATGGTAAAGTGGAGGTACAGGTGATCAAGCTAGTACCAAAACGGAACCAAAGGACAACATCCAACTTCTTTCTCATAAACAAACGAAACGGTGCTCTAGCAAGCACAAATCTCACAATCTCCAACTATTAAATCAATAAACTCCCCATAGGATATAAATGGAACATGGGAGCAAAAATCGCCAAAAGATATAAAGCAAATTATGCGAATTGATTTTTTTCTTCTTTCACGGATCTCAGTCGATCGACCTAAATAAGCAGTCGATCGACCCATTTGAACAGTACAGGACCTCTTTTTTTTTTCTTTTTCGAATCATTTTTTTTTTCTTTCCTCCTTAATTTCATTTCCCAACCATCATCTCAACAGAGCATATGCCACCAAAAACGAGTAACAATCCCAAGAACACGGACTACTAGCTTGACAAAGGACAGGCTAAATGTAGGATGTAGTAAATGGGACAAAAAAGGGATATTTTTGGCAGTGTGAAGCTTATGGGTAAAATGAGAAAAGGAGACCTCTACCACATGTGTCAACTAACCACAAACCGAATGCATACAGGTATTAAGCAGATCAAATTCATAATCAAGCAAATTAAGGAAACATGTCTCATAAGGAGTATTACTCACATTCCTAGATAAACCGGTCATGAATGACACCAGTTATGGGCTCTAAAAACTCAGAATATATGATGTAGCTTGCCAATTTTCAAAGTCGAGTCTCAGGCTCAGCAAAGAAATTAACGAAAACTCGTAGATATGCACTGACGATTCTACTAATAACATGTAAGTCAAGCAAGGCTCAGGCAAAACAGATGCAAATGCAAAATCATCATAGAAATACTACCGTTCCGACTCGACCTAAATGCTAAAATAAACGTGCATTTTATGGGAATTTTTGAAATTTTTCAAAATTTTTTTTGAATTTTGTATATAGCGAATATGAAATAAACAATGCAAAACAAAATTTAAACGTGAATGCAAACAAATGAATGAAGTGCGACGCAAAACCCTTCCCCAAACCAAATCGCACAATGTCCCCATTGTGCAAAATCATGTAATAAGGAAAAATGGAAAACGGGAATTTGCGAGAAAAAGTGAAATAAAAACAAAGACGTAAAGAAAAGACTTGGGAACTCACAAGACTTTAAGCGCAGCAAAGGAAACCTCCCCAAACCAGCGTGAGCTAGGAGGTTTCAGTAGCCAGCAGTGCTACCGACAAGAGTGCCTGAAAGACAATAAAAACCACGCGTAAGACGGAAGAAAGCAATTTTGGAACGTAAATATTGTGCATAAATGAGACAAAAGAAGAAATAGACAATTCGACGGAAAATAAAGTGGAGTAGGAGACTCCCTCAAATCCGCATATCGACCAATCACAGCAGGGTAGAGGTCGTGAACGCATATAGCAGCAGCAGCAGTCGATCGACCTACAGAGGCAGTCGATCGACTAGATGGTCGTGAACATAGCTCTGTAACTCGCAACTCATCGATCGACCAATGATACCCGATCGATCGACCAAAACGCTTCTTCTGCAGTTGTCTTATGTCTTCGTAATTGCTCAATGATTTGAGCTAATAAGCTCTAAATACCTGCAAATGCACAATAGTACGCGCCCAAAATTGCGCAAAACCCAGAACGAAGTCTAAAGTAAATAAAAATCCTAAGCAAACGGAATAAAAGCGAAGTTTTCGCGCACACAAAAGCAATAAAAAAAAATAGTTTGAAAGCAATAAAATGAAGTTTATAACGAATTTGATCAACTAATAGTTGATCAAAAAGGACCAAGGGATGGCCCACTTCGTTGGCTTCTGGCTACTAGAGGTAGCCTCAATGGTGCTCATCTTATCGGTTGCACCCTTCTTAGCTTCGACAGTCGGAGAGTTCAGCTGATCAGCGTCGTCATCTCCCCAATCAAGGACTCCCTCGGAATCGTCGGACTCCAAATCTTCCCGTTTCACCTTGGCCGGCTCATCGTCCACTTCCTCATCTGTCCCATAGCTTAAGCATCCTAGACCTCCTCTCGAAATGATAGGCTCTGTCGCAGCTGGAGCATCCAACGGCTCTTCCTTCCCCAAACCAGCTCCTGTATTATCTAAAACAACAAAGTCTTCCTCCTTCTTGCTCCCAATCTGGGGCGGAGGGGTTAATACAGCAGTAGTAAAAGGGATGGTCGGTTCGGGAAGCACAAAGTTAGGTTTAAGAGACTCAGCAGCAAACCAATCAAAAAACTCTAATGCCTCATTTTCGGGCGTTCCTATGAAGTCTACCTTAGAGTTTAGGTATGCTCGCGTAGGGTCGGTCACCCCATGGATGATGGTCAAGAATATTTGGAGTGGAGAAAATGCTTCTCGTCTGGGTTCTACCCACTCCATAAGCCTGGCGACATAAGCCCCAAAAAGTTCGTCCTCTTTCTGCGGAAATCTCACAAAGAACGACATGGGCACGGTCTCGAGGAACCGAGGTTCCCTGAGATAAAAGGGAGACTAAAAATAAAAACAACTAGAACTAGGACTATTGCCTCCCCGGCAACGGCGCCAAAATTTGATACCCGTCGCTGTGAGTACCAAAGATAAAATTTATAAACTCCTATTAAGACTAACCTAGGCTAGTGGTAACAGGGTCGATCCACAAGGAGGCAGTTGTAAATTCTAGTTGTTCTATAATCAGTCTAAGGTAACTATTATGGGGGTTGAATTTAGTTGGTCTATAACTAAAGCAAACAAAGATAAAAAACTAAAAATTACGATTTAAACAGATAAGAGAAAGGTACTAGGATGATTGGGTCAATATAGCTTCGGCGGCAGCAAACTAGGTCGGTCTGAAATAAACACAGGTAAGGCGGGAAATAAGAGGTCCTCTCGGTCCACTCCTAACAGATAGCATCTCTCGATCTCGCTATAGGTCCCTAATGTCACTAATACTAACTTTCGTCCTGAAAAGCGACTAATGGTCTAAACTATACCTATCTTTCGATCTTAGCACAGTTTAGTCGAATTAATTGACGGTCAAGCAACCTACCCTACCTTTCGGTCTAATGGGTCAGTCACAAAAGAGGTATCTAACTGGTCGCATGCATTCGATTCGTTAAATACAAGATTAAAAACAATTAAAACGAAGGGTAACCTTACAAGGTCGATCGATCGACCAACAATGTCGATCGATCGATCGACACGCTGTTTCGATCCGTGTCTAACCTATTGCCGCCTAGCCATAAATCGCCTACATCCTAGCACAAGCTATTTAGCTACTCATGGCAATGATGAAAACTATAACAACATTAAAGATTAAGACTAAAGAATTCATACTTAAATTGATAAAGAAAGCAATAAACATAAACAATGAAACGGCTTAGGGAATTAACTACCAATTCTATACTAACTGAAATAAAGAAGAACAGGAATTAGGGGCTAGAAATACCGAGATTTCAAAGGAAGATTAAGATTAAGAACTGAAAGATCCGATGCAAAGTCGATATATCAAACCCTAATTGCGAAAATAAGCTAAATTATTATGATGAGAAACTTAAATAAAAACTTGATGTAAAATCTGATGATAGCTAGATATGTTTATGTTACGTTATATAGGAATATCAACGCAACAACTTATTCCAAAACCTAAAACTTCACGGGCTTTCTAAATCTCGTCTGGAATCGAAGTATGGTCGATCGACCACTCAGACTGGTCGATCGACTGCTCCTCAGCAATAGTAGCTTCTGGGATCCGATAGGTGGTCGATCGACTGATGATACTAGTCGATCGACCGGATTAGCTGCTACTTGACTTCTTTTAACTCGTGGATTCGTCCTTTGGGCCTTGGATCGCGCACCAAGCTTGTTCCTTAAGCAGTTCCTTTACGTCATTTGCAATGCAGATTACTCGGGGACGGATTCGGCTTGATTTCCCGCTAAATTCTCCACATTTCTGCAATAATGTACAAAAACACGAAAGTAGAGGAAAATAGAGAAATATGGGCATATATAGCACAATTAAGCTCTGAAATGCGTGTAAAAGGAGATGTAAAACATCATATAAATGACACGCATCACCATGATATGCACACGTCCCGACGTGGCATATGCATTGAGTATGACAAGTCGATTCCAACAGCATCCAGGTGAATCACATTGGCTGGCTGTCAAGAACATTCTTAAGTACCTACGGAGGACTAAAGATTGGGCATTGACTTATGGAGGCCCTCAAATGCTATGCGCAACCGGTTACGCAGATGCTAGCTTCCAAACGGATCGAGATGACTCGAAATCTCAGTCTGGATTCGTTTTTACTCTTAATGGCGCTGATCACTGGAAGAGTTCGAAACAAACTGTTAAAGCAGATTCTACGATCGAGTCCGAGTACTATGCCGCGTGCCGAAGCTACAAAGGAAGCGATATGGATGCGTCAATTCTTACATGGGCTATCTGTAGTGCCTAGTTCGAATGACCCGATAACCATCTATTGCGACAATAGTGGTGCCATCTTCCAAGCTAAGGAGCCTAAGTCTAGCAACAAGTCTAGACATGTACAACGGAAAGCTCATCTAATCCGAGATTACGTGGAGCAAAAGGAAGTAGTGATAGAAAAGATTGCTACGATGATAACATAGCAGATCCTTTCACTAAACCATTACGACAAGATAAGCATGAAGGGCACGTTAATTCCATGGGAATTAAACGTGTTCCTAAGTTGTAGTACTCTTTTATGGATTAGATTCATTCTCTTTTGTACTCTATACGACATCATCGTTTTGATATTTATATATTTTGTTTTTCATGTGGAATTGTACGACAATTTTTGAACACCACAAAGTGAATTGAACGAACATTATATTTTTCAGTCCTTAATTGCCCACATGAGTGATAAACTGGCAATTATTTTGTGACGTTGGTTGATGGTGGGTTCAACGAGCCATAAGTCAAACGGTTGACTGACCAATCACAGAGGCGAATTATACGGATATTTCGTAGGACACAATTGTGACATCGACGTGGAGTCCTAAATGTTTTATAACATTCGGTGCCCGGTCATGGATAGGACTTCCATGGTGATCCTAAGAGTCGATTCTTTTGACTATCGACTTTCTCTTGAGACTAAGGCAGATTTTGGGTGACTTTGGTTTCTTTCTCACGGTCATCCGTAACAGGGGGCCAAGTAGATTTTTTCTGGGTCATTTCATGCTGTGCTTAGATCGGAAGGAGTCGAGTTGTAGGAAATATTCAGCCTTTATCAGGTACTCGATATTTCTCAGGGCCACTCGAGGAGTCAGAATCGAAATGCATGGCCATGCTCGGATACGGATTCGCTTTATCAGTTAAGTTACTCTCTAGTCGGGGAAACCACTCTTGATACAGATCGATTGTAAAATACGACCTTTGAGGATCCGGATCTGCAAATTGTTTTACATTGAGTGGGAGAAATTTTAAATGAATATGAGAATCGGTTATCGCACATACACTTGTACGGACAAGTGGGAGTTTGTTGGAGCTTGTGTCCTCCAGTTAGTGCGGATAACGTCATTGCACATACACTTGTACGGACAAGTGGGAGCTTGTTGGGGCTGGTGTCCTTAACAGTTAGTGCAAGGACTTATAAATCTCTAAAAGGATCAAAGGGCATACTTTTGGTATTATTATCAGTTGATCCACGTTTATCAATAATGGTTGGCTTGCTAGATAAGTTTGACGTTATTGTCATACAGATGGCGGTGATCAACTGGTCCCTAAAAGTCACACCTATAGGATACGTTTGAGAGATGTGACGGTATGAAAATACAGTCACGTAGATGCCAAATTTGACTAACCAGTTAGTCTGAGTTATTTGACTAATAATTAGTCAAAATGTGATGTTGAGACATTTTATTTAATACGGATTAAATAATAACGGCTAAGGCGAATTAAGCAATTAATTCGTAAATTAAATATAAGAGACTTATATTTGATTAATGTATATTGAATAAATTAATTATACCATATTGTCTTTGTCGGACATGTATTAATAATTCAACTAACCCGTATTATTAGTTGATGCTTTAATTACCGATAACCGATGACAATTTATAATTAAAAACACGCCGTATACGTTTTAGCAATTTGCGAACCAGACCATGAGCTAAAACTAAAAGGAAGTGGAAGCCCACTTCCCGAGTGAGCCCATGGTTGGCCGGCCAAGAGAGAACAAAAGAGAGGTTCTCCTCTCTTTTGTAACCTAATTCATTTTGATAAAAATTTTTAGGGTTTTGAGAGACATTTTTCCTCTCAAAACCTAGATCTCTCATCTAAAGAAAAACTCACAAAAATAATCCTCTCAATATTGCAAGGCAATTAGAGAATTCATTCTAGCACGAGGGTATTTCTCAGACGATCTTGGGTGCATCATTTAGGAGGAGATCTACTTTGATCTCTCATTGCCATTTTGCACTAGGACCGAAGGTTAATTCTTGTGCTTTATCATTGTTCATTGTTTTTCGTTTATGACAATAATTTGCATATAAAATTTGCGTTATAATCCTATAATTAAAGGGTATTAT
The DNA here is from genome assembly GCF_048544455.1 of Silene latifolia. NCBI lineage: Eukaryota > Viridiplantae > Streptophyta > Magnoliopsida > Caryophyllales > Caryophyllaceae > Silene > Silene latifolia. The sequence goes on along the minus strand of NC_133526.1, from coordinate 75,294,871 downwards.
ACGGATATTACCCCACAGAGGAGATGTAGGAGTCCAATCTGTTGGGACGATAGTGCTGAGGCAGTGGTTTTAAGACCAGAGATGGTGCATGAGATGGTGGAACAGATTAAGATGATCAGGGAACGGATGAGAGCAGCTCAAGATCGACAAAAGAGTTATGCAGATCTACATCGCCGGGAGATAGAGTTTCAAGTTGGGGACAAGGTTCTTTTGAAAGTGTCTCCTATGCGCGGGGTTATGAGATTTGGGAAGAAAGGCAAGCTAAGTCAGAAGTTTATAGGGCCTTATGAGATCTTAGAGCGAGTTGGGGAAGTTGCTTATCGTCTGGCTTTACCAGCTGCATTAGTGAGAGTGCATAATGTGTTTCATGTATCGCAGCTGCGGAAGTATGTGAGTGACCCGTCACATGTGTTAGAGGCAGAGAGCTTAGAGCTAGATGAATCCTTATCATATCTTGAGGTGCCTAAGCAGATTCTAGACCGAAAGGTTAGAAAGACTAGGAGTGGTGAGATAGTTTTGCTTAAGATCCTGTGGTCTAACCACGAGACCGAGGAAGCTACATGGGAGCCAGAGGAAGCTATGAAAGAGCGTTACCCTTTCCTTTTTGATCAGGTATGTATGGTTACGGGGACGTAACCTTGTTTCTTTTAGGGGGGTAGGAGATGATCGCGAGCAGTTTTTAAGAGTTTTATACCCCTTTTATATGTTGTGTCGGTATGGTTGTCGGGATGAGTTGGGTTAGTATCATGTTTTATGTTGAATTTTGTTTGATGGTTGAGTCGGGAATGTTGTGGGAGTACCTTTGTTTAGTAGTGGTTTGAACTTCGGGGACGAAGTTCCTTTTAAGGAGGGAAGACTGTAATACTCCGTATTTATAAGTCTTGGAGTACTCTATCGAGTAGGCCTTACTCTGTCGAGTAAGGGTAAGTTGCGAAATAAAATAGTTTCGACTGTTGGGTACTCGATCGAGTATTTGGGGCACTCGATCGAGTAAGGGTACTCGATCGAGTACCTTGGGTACTCGATCGAGTGTCCGGTTTTACGGGGAGTTTTCTCGGGTTTTGGTAATTATGCGATTAAGGTATTTAAGCTTCATCGTCATTATTCTAAATCACTTTTACAAAACCTAAATTCCTGTTTAAGAGAGAAAGCAAACAATTTCATCTTCTTAATCGCATTCTTAGCAATTCCCGGAGTTCAGACGGTCAGTTCTTGTCGTTGTTCGTACCGTTGAGTTCCTAGCGTCGAGGGTAAGATCTATGTACCCTTTTTATTGTATTTCCTTTGATTTGGTTAAACCCTAATTTAGAGATTGGGGATTTTTATGTGTAGTATGTGATGTGTAGCCTCTATGTGTTATATGATAGGAGGAGGGTTCATAGAAGAGGCTTTTTGACTCGGCGAGTAGAGAGACCGTCTGATTGTGTGCATACCAGGTAGGATTTCCTACTCAGTATTAGTCCCATAATGGGATATTGGTTGATGTGTTGTATTTGGTTGTTTGATGTAATAATTGTACTGTGTTTGTGGTTGTGATCGTGGTTGATGGTTCGCGAGGCGTGGCCTCGGCTGAGTGGGGTCACTTGCGGGAGTGGCTTCACGCCCTAGTTTCGCCTTCTGTGGAACCCGCCACAGAAGAGATGTGCACATTAATGGACAGGGTTATCGCTCACTATGTGGAGCGGGGATTTGGTGGGTACGGCTGCGGTCCCCCATCGGCGTGGTCGGGTCCAGTGGACGATCAAGTATTGAGATGATGGGAATTGGTTGGTTGTGTGTGTGTGTGTGTGTCGGTTAAGGTCATCATTTATCTTATCATTGTTGTTTATATTGATTGTGTGATTAGTGCATTTGACCCGGTGTTGTTTTGTAAACTGCGGTGATCCATTCGGGGGATGGTGAGCAGATATTGAGCAGGTATTGAGATGAGTATCTTGGGATAGTGGGATGCCACGACATGATGATAGGAGTCTTCCGCTGTAGCTTTTAGTTTATTTACATTTCAGTTAGAACAGTCAGTTTGAGAACATGTATCGTACTTTTGGTTTGGTTTTAAGGATTGTAACTATTCGTTAATCATTTATAATAAACGTTGTTTCTTCATTGTTGTCTGATTATCATTGCCTCGGGTAACCGAGATGGTAATGTCTTCATACCTGAGTGGTCCTGGTAAGGCAATTGGAGTATGGGGGTGTTACAATTTTAACCTAAGTTTTTGAACATCATGAGTGTCATGGTATTTTTCCAGAATGTTCATGAGTTTAAAATTTCAAATTTTGAATTTATTTGAAATTTTTATGATTTATTTGAAGTTTATGGCATTATATTGTAATTTTAAGTCCTTTTATGAACAATATTAAGAAATATAAGTTAATTCTTTTCAATATGTTAGTGGAGACTAATTTTGAGTCCTAAGATGGTTAGGGTAATTAACTAGTACATAAATATGATTTTATGTAATTATTGTGATTTTTAAAAGGTTAAATCACGCAAATCCGTAAAAACCGATTAATATACGATATTGGTTCTTTAAAGGCGATTTAGCATAAAATTGGGCATGTTAATACATATTATAATGATGCATTTTATTTATGATTGTCATAATTTTATTTTACGTAATTTTTGAATTATGTAATTTTACTTAGTATGGCCTTAGTTTTTTAATTGATATTACCCGAAATGTATGGGAATATCGATTCGGTTGTAATTTATTGTGATCTCGTATCACCGTTTTGTAATTTAATAGATTTATTTTATTTTAATTACAAATGTATAATAGGAAATTATGTAATTTGTTATGTAATTTATTTATTCCGGAGATTCTTGAAGACGGTGCCACTCGAGAAGGCGATCCATTAAAGACAGTGTTGCCTTGATATACGTGCCAAGACCGAAGTTCAAGGGACCAAAGGAGTTGGTTTCCAAATTTGTAATAGTTAAATTAGATTTACTATTTTAGGAAGGCCATACTAGGATTTTTATTATGCTTTGCATTTTATTTATATGTTGCATGCATCGCCAAATCGCCATAACTAAAACATGCATTATCATTTTTATCGAGTTTATCGACCGTGTCAATAACAATTATCGTAGTTCACCGCTTTAGTTCACTTAAAGCGTGATAGATAATAAATTGACATGACCTCTCGCTAAAACAAACAATTGAGACTTAGCCTTACTAAAAAGTAGAAACCATGAAAACCTATTTCGTGAGGAAGTGCACTCGGCCACACCGGGGTACAAACCTTGTTACGTAGGGGAAATGGGTGATAAATGTCTATCCACCGAATTCATGTTGATGAGGGTTTCATCGGCCACACCGTGCCCAAGTTAATGTGGGTTTGGATCATGGACACATTTATTCGAAATTTGGATTGAGCTCAACGGAAGTATTCGTGACCGTAGTCGCATGTGTTCCGGGCTAAAGATAAATATTAATGTAATTTTATCGACCAAGAGTTCTAAAAGTAGAATCGATTAAAGAGTTAATCCACCGAGTTATATTGATAAGGGATTCATCGGCCACACCGTGCCCAAGTTAATATGAATTCATATACGATATCATTTCGATTTTTGATTCAAATCTCCATTAAAACATCGTAACTAAAGACAAATTTGAATTTTCTTCTAAAAACCTCGTATTATCCATTATAAGGATCTCTTGTGAAGAGTATAGATAAAAGTAATTCGTGATCAAAAGGGTTTTTGATTCTTGACTAACATATCTACTTACAATGAATTGTTTCTCATATGCTTAATTGAGTTAAGTACTTTGAAATGCTATATCATTTTGGTAACTAGATTTGTTGGAAATCAAAATTGACCAAAATACCGCAACCACTTCAATGAAATTTTTAAGACTAAACGAACGAATGAAGAGTAGTCTTCATGAAATTCAAATTTTGCTTCTCTAAGCAAAGACTCATTGAAATGAGTGGGAGCATTCTCTTAAACCGTTAAGAAAAGGATAAGGTTCTAAGAAGTAAAATTAGAATGGAATTGATACAAGGCAATGTTAAAAGTAACATTATTGAGAATAACAATACTAAACCTATCAATCCCGACAGATAAAGTTTCCATTGTCTTAAATGTTGGACACTAGAAAAAAAACTACCCCAAATTATTGAAGAATCAACAAGTTAGTTGTGGGACATCTAATGGGACCTTCTTCTTTAAATGTTTATTCAATTAACATAAGTTTTGCTAGTACCATTTCGTCAATATTAGAAACCGATGGTGGTTTTCATCATTGTATGCGATACATAGGATGATTAGAATATGACGACTAGCATCAAATAATATCGAGAGATAGAGTCATTGTGTACTCAATCTAGTTTAGGGTTTATAGTTATACTTAATTATGACTATTAAGTGCATAAACTCTAAATAAGAATATGAACTTGTTAAGATACAAAAGAGGTTTCACTTTTGTGACCCTATACACCATGATTTGATGTATGGCTAGCCCATTATCAAGGTGATTATATTCTAAACCAAACTAGAATGATACATCATGAAGATGATGCAAGACTCAAATTGGTAACCCAAGATTAAACCTTAGATTCTGGAATGATGAACGCAAAGAGTTATCGAGTACTCTTGAAAGCATTAGATCTGGTATATGCGTATCTTGTATTCAAAACAAGATGTCTCGTGCCCTTTTTTGGTTGAAAAGGAGATCGAGGTTGTAAATCATTGATCCAAAATAGGTTGATCATTTTCTTTTACCAACGATTTAAGTTGACGCTAATGTATTTCCTTAATAAGTGTAGATACCCGTATCCGTCGATATTGGAATTTATAGAGAACCCGACAAACACCCGATGATGATAGGACACATGTATTCTTTAGTTGTCATTGTCATTATTTGGAGCTCGTTTTACGAGGTAGAATGGGCGTCGTCGATGAAGTATTTTATTAATTTAAATGATATTTAAATTAATGTTTTTTAGTAAGTTCATTTTATTAATTTAAATGATATTTAAATTAAAGTTTTTTTAAAGTGATTTCGATTTAATTTAATTTGAATTTTATTTTTCCAAGTTTATTTTATTGAAAATAAAATAAATAATTGATTTGAAAAATCATTTTATGAGTATTTTTGATTTGAAAAGTCATTTATTTTAATGGATTATTTGATTTGAAAAATCGATTTGAAAAACGAAGAAAACTCGTTTTGAACACTTGTTTTTGAGCTCGATTTTAGCTCGTTTTTTGAGCCCGTTTCTTTTACGAATTGGCACGAATCTCGAGTACACTAACCCACCTATACCAATACCCATCAACCCATGTTCGAACCCCCTCACAAGCAGCCCAAATCCTCGTCCCAAACAGGCCACAAGCAGCCCGCATAAAACCGAATCCCTGCCCTGTTTTGCAGCTCAATTCGCGAGCCCAAACCCGCTCCAAACACTACCAAGACCCGTACCCATTAACCCTAACCCATACCCTAGTATCCTACCCATATTATCCTAGCTTAATCACCAAGAAATCCCCCAAAACGAACCCTAGAAACCCCTCCCAAAGCTGCTGGACAGCAGCTATTTCCAGCTAGCCCGATTGCTCCTTACTCCCTTTTAACCTATTTTAACTCCTTATAAATACCACCCCTTCACCATACATTCATTCCTCTAAGTTCTCCATACATCCAACCATCACCCACAAGCTTTAAACCTCAGAAACAAACCCTAAACATCCTCCAAAAACCCTACACAAAACCGACACACAAACAGAAACTGTTTGTGTGCCTCCTTCGAAAATCATCTCGTTCCTCCATCAAATCACCATAAAAATTCGAGTTTCTTGTTCCTAATTAACCATACAACATCCATACACACATTAGATAAAGAATCACGAGCCAAATTGCCCTTGAGAGTACACGAAATCCCTCGAAAAACAGAGTGAAATAACACTCTGTTTTCGCGGTTTATTCTTGTCTGTCCAGTTCTGTTTGTGCTCGTTTTTCGTGCCCAATAACCCAAATCGAGCAGGGGTTGCTTTAAGATCCTTGTTCTCCTCTCTTTCTAGTTTTCAAAACATCTTTCGGATCGAATTTTCGTCGTGAAACGAGGGAGATATCACTGTTTTAAAACTGCTGTCCAGAAACTTTCCAAAACGCGCGTGTGCTTTGTTCTTCGTCGACGACGGCCTCTTGAGATAAAACCTACCTTCGATTACGACCCAAGACGGTGTCAACGATACATGTAGGTTGAGGGTGCATCAAATCCCCTTCTCTTCCTTTTTTTATTTCGTTTTTTATGCCTTTTTTTTATAGCTTGTTTTTGTTTGTTTTTTGTTTGTTTATCGTTCGTTCTAAATTAACTATGAAACCAGTTAGTCCGAGTATGAGTTAAAGTACCACCATGAACACCCGCGTTGACTTGAGATGGGAAAAGAAACCGCTCCTTCTGTCGGTCGTACACCCCCGTCTCATTTACATATCCTCGTGTTCAAGGTAGGGCATAATTAAAACGAGTTGTCTAACTTTCATCGCTTTCGACCCCTTTACTGTTTCGGCCAAATCGATGGACCCTAGGACCCGATGCATGTTAGTTTAACCTCTGCTTGTTAACCTATGACATATTTAGATAACATTAATTTAATTTAATAACCTAAGTAGACATAATAGGTGGCTTTGACGTAGCTTTATAAATCAACTAACGATTCTGTAAATAATTGAATGCATCTTTCTTATCACTTGATTTCTCGCTAGCATAGGAGTGCGTGATTAGCACCTTCCTATTAACACTCGACGAGTAAGCGTTAATCTTATGATATTTGACCTAATTAGACCCTTTAGGCCGTGTAGAATGCACCATAACGCGACAATCAATCAACATCGTTTTAAACTCGTTTTCTGACCTTGTTTTCGATTCCTTTTCGCAATCATTCGATCTAACTAATGAATCCAACTTAGGAACTAGGTTGACTCTGGTTGGGCCGTGGTTGGCCGTGTGTTTGGCCGTGTATTTGGCCTCCCCTATTTCGTTGGTTTTTGCATCGTCCGTTCTTTATTCGTTTTATCGCTTGTATTTAATTTATGTTTCTTTGAGTCACATTTTGTAATCTATTTGTAATTTGTTCTCCTTTTTGAGTCAAAACCTTTTTTGAAAACCTTGGTTTTATTTGGTTAGACGGTTGTTCCCAATGCTTGTAAGAGCGTAGTAAACCGCATGTTGTTTAAAACAACATGGCCCGGTTTATGCTAATGCATGCTTTGGTGCATAGCCCAATGTCTAATCCGATGGGATTAAGTGAGGGCACGCAATACGAGGAGGGACCCACGACCGTGTGTCATGTAGGCCGTGAGTCACTTCCCCCATGTGCACGGTTTTCAAGGCCGTTTGGCCGTGTGTTTTGTGTCGCGTTTTGAGTCGTTTGTAGCAATTGTATTTAGATCGAGTTGTAATTTATTTATTGTTGTGTCGGCATGAAATGCCTGGTTTGTAATAGGTAGATCCCAATGGCTCCCCCATTCCCCTTTAAGCCTTGTTTGCTTTCATTTATATGTTGCTTAGATCAATCAACTCACATGCTAAAACCACTTTGACAAAGTTAGTATTCATGCATCTAAAACGACATAGAAACTTCACATGTTAGGGTTTAAAACAACGTTTGCATTTCATACATCGTAGTAGCTATGACCTTGTTTGAACTCCGACGCTTGACTTAGTAGAGGCCGTTATCGACGGGCGGGGTTGGGTGTCCTTATGGGCTTCCCAACACGTACCCTCACCCCTTACTCAAGATCTATGGTTTGTGGATCCGTCTAAATACCATTGGATTACGAGAGTCATTCAAATCGAGTGATATAGGGTACAAGTCTTTATCTTTAATCACTCGTAGTCGATTGGCTTTATGCTTTTCGATGAAAGGTGTAAAGTTGACTTGAACGGTTCCAAGTTCCCAAAAAACTTGGTGGCGACTCTAATTGGTCTTAATTCGATTCGAAAGAACCTCGAGTCGATTATGCGGGTGTGGATCCCTCGGACGCAGTTCCCGAGGGCCTTGTCCACGATTTGGCGACTACTGGGGAAAAGAGGACTAGTTACACTTTGTGTTTCTAGGGTCTTTTCCTCCGAGGTGAAACTTGAAAAGAAAGTGTTGGAAAGTAAAACATTACTCATAGTGCTACGATTCATGCATAAACCCTTAAGGACTTGCCCGGGCCGTCCCAACGTTTCTTCGTGATGCGTGGGGGGCGACGTCCCACTATGCCGGGAAGTCGCACATTGCTCGCTTCCACTTCGCCTCGCGTGGTTCTTGGGAATGGGGACGATCTTCTAGGTACTTTACCTTAAGACACCTCGCTTTATAAGACCGCAAAAGGATGGAGGGCATAGACCTTCTTGTAGAAGACTTGCCGAGACTTAGAGATGTCTAAGAGCATACATCCTTATAACATGAGAATGACAATGTGCAATATGTTTTCCCGAGTCCTTTTTTCGAAAATTCCAAGTCCTTTTCAAAACCGAACTTTTGAACAACTTACTTTCAAACCTAGCATGATTTTCAAAACGCGGAATGCTGCCCAAATAGGACTAGAATTTCGGCCCAAAACAAGCTTTTATAGCCGGCATGCTGCCCATTTCAAATCTCATTTTCAAATCAATCCTTCATTTTTCAAAATCAATCCAAAATGTTTCCCGAACCTCAACCAAGCATGAAATGCGTCGAGTCGTGTCCGGGTCATGGCCGTGTTAGGCCGGGTTTGTTTTGTTTCAAGAGTCTAGAACACGACCTTGTCGGGTCACCCAAACTCACCTCTTGGGCTTTGAGTCATGTTGGTCGACCTTTTGGTCTAGAATAGTCCACAAAAAAACGTCCAAGCTAGGCCTTATGGACGTTTCACTCGAACCCCTGGGCTGTGTTAGCCCAATCACGGGTTTAGTCACACCAAGTCCAGTTTAGAATCGAGTTATGGCAGTTTGAGTCATGTCGTTTTGTCGAGTCTAAAATGAACCGATGTCTAAATCAAACCGTGAGTCGAACCTTTGGTTAATCAATCTCAAGTCGAGTCTTTGTTTGAGTCAAGTTGGGGTCGTGTCCTTAAGTGTGCAGGGGCTCTTACTTTAAATATTGACTCAGTACGGGGTTTTCTTGTAGAAAGGCCGCCAAAAACCCGACGCCAAGCAATGGAAGATGCTGTTAACAAGCTTACTGAGGCCGTGAACCTCATGATGACTAGAATGGATGCAATCGAATCCAAGCTGAGTGAAGATTCACCTCCATTCCCTCCACCACTGACTGATCTGGAGAAACGGTTCAAGTTCATCGAAGACCGTTTGAAGCTCTCCCAGGGGAAGAACATCCACTACGAGAATGCTAGGGCCTATGCCCCAGTTCAAGATAAGTTGCCCACGAACATGGTACTCACTGACATCCCAAAGTTCAAGGGCACTGAAGATCCAGTCCACCATGTTAAGGCCTATAAAGGGTACTTAGCATCAAGGGAGTACTGCGATATGCTCTCTCGAAATTTTCGCCCAATCTCTGGGTGAACACCCAAAGGCTTGGTTCTACAATCTTGACCTCAAGAACTTCCCCACTTTCGAAGATATTACGGTGGAGTTCTGTAAGCACTATGCTGACAATGTTGAGATTCAAACCAACATAAGAACCTTGGAGGTTATGACACAGAAAGAGAAAGAGGGCTTTACTGAATTCCTCGCAAGATGGCGCGCTGAAAGCGTGAAGTTAGCTAAGAAGCCTGATGAAGTTGAAATGGTAGATAAGTTCGTAAAGAATCTACGACCTGTTTACCGTAATGCTCTGAAATACCAGAATTTTGGTTCTTTCAAAGAATTGATAAGGATCGGGATAAAGGTAGAGGACGATGTCCGAATTGCTGAAGCTGAGAAGCCAAAGGGATACCAAGGGGCCTCCTCATCTAAAACAAAAGCACCAGCAGCGGCCCACTTTGTCGAAACTGTCAATCTCTTAGATGGACAGTCAAAAAGGCCTCCGCGCCAAGCTCCGAGGGTATTCACCGATATCGGGTGCACTTACGCATACGCTCTCCAAAGGCTCATAGCCCAAGGAAAGCTGAAGCCTATTGGTCCAACTCCGGATCCACCTGCTGATCAACAAGGTAAATGGTATAAACCAAATGCCTACTGTTCCTTTCATCAAGGGAAAGGCCATGATACTGAAAGGTGCTATCGACTTAAGCACGAAATTCAAGATATGATTGAGAGTGGAACACTCCCGATCCCAACTGTTAAACAAAATAACATCACCAATCCATTTGGTGATCACGCCAACTTTGTTTCTGTCGAAGACAATATCGATTATTCCCATCTTATCCACCCATGTCACTTGAATGGGGTGTTTATCGGGAAAATATTTGTGGATTTCTTTGAATTCTTGCCAAACCCGAAGAATGAAATTCAAGTCGGGAGTCTTGCTCTAGAATGTACTCCTCTCATTAACGAAGTTAATAAAAGACAATTCGATTCACCAACCTCCATCACTAGCGTAGATCCTCAGAGGACTACCTCGGGATGGAGGCAAACCATCAAAGGGATCAAGGACAAGAGTCGAGCATCTAAGTTGACAGCTGAAAAAGAGAAAGCTCAAGACCAGATTTGAAAATTATGAGTCGGGATCTGTTTTCTTATCTTAGTCGAGTCGAGTCTAGGACATTCTTTTCTTGAAGTTGAGTCGTTTGTTCCGCGATGACCTAGGGTGTGTCCTAGGAGTCGTTCCTTCGAGTCTGTTAAGCTTTTCTCATTCCAATAAAAAAGTTGCAGTTTCGTTTCCAAATATGTCTTATTTCCAATCCTCAATCATTCTGAAAGCATGATAAAATGCACAACACACTCAAAGGAATCCCTGGGGTAGAAATATGTCCTGTTTCAAAATGTAAGGTACACTAGGATCCCGTGTTTGATTCCTTTACCTATTCCATGTCTGGCGGTAGAAAACCTTCATTAGAACCAGTGCTTATGACAAACTTTTAGATGATTCTAGGACGAACCCGGACTAGCTCCTTGTTTCCCCTATCGATGACGGAAGGCAAGCCTTTTCCCCAACAAATCATCCCATCTCGAAGAGAGAAGATATCAACCCGTTCTTACAAGGAATTGTTAGTTCCTACCCAAATTAGTTGGCGAAGCCCAGTTTTCAAGGTGTATCCATTTATGACTAAGAGAATGAATAGAAGATCATTTTCAAAGAGAAGAATTGGAAAGATGAAAAAAAAATGAAAAAAAGAAAAGAAAAATGGAAAAAAGATGAAAGAAAAAGAAAAAAAGAAAAAAAGATGTTGAAGTTATTGCGGAATGCTTTCTGGTTGAATGTCGAAGTTACGGAAGCCAGAATTCAAGTCAAGTCAAGTACCCATGGTTGAAGTTCAATGGGCGAAGCCCAAAAGCGTAAGTAGTGACCTCTTTACCCTCTAAGTCCTTCCTAAGACAGTTACAAGGGGATAGTCGGGAATTTTGAGAATCATTCCGCTTGTGTTGTTATACCTAGCCTTTAGGGTCCAGACATGGAAATTTGAACCCACATCATTTTTCAACCCATTTGCACTCGTGGTTCATCAAACCCGAGACACCCATTCCAACCACATCAGCAGCCATAGCCCTTGGCCTTAGCACCACAAAACAAACCTTCAGAATGATGGTTAACCATTCCAACTTGTTATTACCAAACTCCACATCCCAAAAGATCCAAGCCTTTTACACCTAACCCCAAACACGGGATTTAACGGTACTTTACAGGCTAGAATGGGATATGACATGATACCTTAGGTGAAACCTTCGAGTGTGTACACACAATTAAAATGCCATGTTTATGCACCATGATCGAACTACGTCGGATTTGATTTCGCTCCACGCGAATACGTAGGCAGTCCTTCAGAATAAGGGATTCAATCCACTCATCAACCAAGTTGTCATCTTGTCGGTTTCTTACGGGTCTTAACCAAGTCCAAATGAAGCCACCTTTGTTTGAGTCAGTCTTAGCACTCGATGTAGGCTAGGATAAGGATATAGGTTCAGATGAGTAGTGTCAAGTCTCGGAATGAGCTTTATCTAACGGTGTAGGCAAAGATGCTGAGTCATATAGATGTGGGTTTTTGTTGGGAACAGAAAATATGAAAAACCCGCTGAAAAGAAAGAAGGCATGGAAGAAAAAATAGTAAAAGCCCGCTGAAAAGAAAGAAGGCGGTGGCAAGAAATGATGAAACTCGCTGAAAAGAAAGGAGGCGAGGAGAAAAGTGACAGGATGTTCCCAACAAGAGTGATGTGTGATGTCTAAGTGCTTTCATAAAATCAGTCCGTGTTTAGTGTCTGGGCGAAGCTAACGTTGTTGCTCCGTGAGTTTAATCCACCTTGTCAATGCCAAGTGATCTTGATTCCCATGTGCCCTCGGAAGCACGCCCATGCCATACGATATCCCTGTCTCAAGTCTGATGGCCTTGTGATTCCCGTTTGCCATCTTTTGGCGCCAGAATGGCCAATTTACATTTCTACCCCCAATAAGTCAATAATTGAATTAAAACCCGTGCACACTTACGGTTTTATTTTCTTTTTTTGTTTTACGGTAGCGGGCTACGCCCACGTTTTTTTACGGGTCATACGGAGTGTCTGAGTCATATTTCATGCTCACCCATCAAGGTTCGATTTCAAAAATTTCAAACTTTCAAAATTCAAAACTTTTTGCGATTTATGGATAGATGATCCAAGTAGTGGAATCTTTTAGGGTCGATGACCCCAATCTTTCGAAATTCAAAATTTCAAATTCAATTTTTGAAGGGTCGATGGCCCAACATACCAAGTGATGTCAAATTTAAACTTCGGGTGGATGGCCCAATCATTCAAAAATTTTCAAATTCAATTTTCGGGTCGATGGCCCAATCATTCAAATTTTCAAATTCAATTTTCGGGTCGATGACCCAGTATTTCAAATGATTCAATTTCAAGATCGATGATCCAAATGTGCTTATGTGATGATTATTGCTAGTACGTTTTTGTGTTTCAAATATAGCAGGATATGCTTCAACTGGGGGCTCTAAAGTCTTCGACTTTAGAGCCATTGCAAACTGGGGGCTCTGAAGCCATTGGCTTCAGAGACCGTTATCAAGATGAAAAGGATGACGTCCACCAAGAATTCAATTCAATACAAGAGTATGAAATGGAAGAATTCCGTAGCTGAAAGCAAATAACGAAAGTGGCGGCAACCTCCTTGGAAAGCCCCGTCCCATTCGGACAAGTGCCAGCAGATGATAAATTTTGGGCAAATGTCAGCAGATGATGAATTTTGGACATACGCCAGCAGATGATAAACTTTGGGCATGTGTCAGCAGTGGCCGAACTACGACGCGGGTTTGATTCCGTCAGAAACGGATACGTAGGCGCCTAAGGATAAGGCTCAACCCACCATTTATGCAATTTATGGGTCGATGACCGACGATGATAATTTGACACAACAGAAGCAAGAGTCAATCCCCAACGAAGTTTCAGGTATGATCTCTTCTTATGGCTGGCGAGCTTATATACGCAAGTCTAATGGACTATAAACGACCGAAGAATCCTCAGTCGAGAGGGACTGGGGTATACTTTGACTTTCGCCTTGTCCAAGCCTCGGTCAAAGTGGGGGCGTGAGATACCCGTATCCGTCGATATTGGAATTTATAGAGAACCCGACAAACACCCGATGATGATAGGACACATGTATTCTTTAGTTGTCATTGTCATTATTTGGAGCTCGTTTTACGAGGTAGAATGGGCGTCGTCGATGAAGTATTTTATTAATTTAAATGATATTTAAATTAATGTTTTTTAGTAAGTTCATTTTATTAATTTAAATGATATTTAAATTAAAGTTTTTTTAAAGTGATTTCGATTTAATTTAATTTGAATTTTATTTTTCCAAGTTTATTTTATTGAAAATAAAATAAATAATTGATTTGAAAAATCATTTTATGAGTATTTTTGATTTGAAAAGTCATTTATTTTAATGGATTATTTGATTTGAAAAATCGATTTGAAAAACGAAGAAAACTCGTTTTGAACACTTGTTTTTGAGCTCGATTTTAGCTCGTTTTTTGAGCCCGTTTCTTTTACGAATTGGCACGAATCTCGAGTACACTAACCCACCTATACCAATACCCATCAACCCATGTTCGAACCCCCTCACAAGCAGCCCAAATCCTCGTCCCAAACAGGCCACAAGCAGCCCGCATAAAACCGAATCCCTGCCCTGTTTTGCAGCTCAATTCGCGAGCCCAAACCCGCTCCAAACACTACCAAGACCCGTACCCATTAACCCTAACCCATACCCTAGTATCCTACCCATATTATCCTAGCTTAATCACCAAGAAATCCCCCAAAACGAACCCTAGAAACCCCTCCCAAAGCTGCTGGACAGCAGCTATTTCCAGCTAGCCCGATTGCTCCTTACTCCCTTTTAACCTATTTTAACTCCTTATAAATACCACCCCTTCACCATACATTCATTCCTCTAAGTTCTCCATACATCCAACCATCACCCACAAGCTTTAAACCTCAGAAACAAACCCTAAACATCCTCCAAAAACCCTACACAAAACCGACACACAAACAGAAACTGTTTGTGTGCCTCCTTCGAAAATCATCTCGTTCCTCCATCAAATCACCATAAAAATTCGAGTTTCTTGTTCCTAATTAACCATACAACATCCATACACACATTAGATAAAGAATCACGAGCCAAATTGCCCTTGAGAGTACACGAAATCCCTCGAAAAACAGAGTGAAATAACACTCTGTTTTCGCGGTTTATTCTTGTCTGTCCAGTTCTGTTTGTGCTCGTTTTTCGTGCCCAATAACCCAAATCGAGCAGGGGTTGCTTTAAGATCCTTGTTCTCCTCTCTTTCTAGTTTTCAAAACATCTTTCGGATCGAATTTTCGTCGTGAAACGAGGGAGATATCACTGTTTTAAAACTGCTGTCCAGAAACTTTCCAAAACGCGCGTGTGCTTTGTTCTTCGTCGACGACGGCCTCTTGAGATAAAACCTACCTTCGATTACGACCCAAGACGGTGTCAACGATACATGTAGGTTGAGGGTGCATCAAATCCCCTTCTCTTCCTTTTTTATTTCGTTTTTTATGCCTTTTTTTATAACTTGTTTTTGTTTGTTTTTTGTTTGTTTATCGTTCGTTCTAAATTAACTATGAAACCAGTTAGTCCGAGTATGAGTTAAAGTACCACCATGAACACCCGCGTTGACTTGAGATGGGAAAAGAAACCGCTCCTTCTGTCGGTCGTACACCCCCGTCTCATTTACATATCCTCGTGTTCAAGGTAGGGCATAATTAAAACGAGTTGTCTAACTTTCATCGCTTTCGACCCCTTTCTTTGTTTCGCCAAATCGATGGACCCTAGGACCCGATGCATGTTAGTTTAACCTCTGCTTGTTAACCTATGACATATTTAGATAACATTAATTTAATTTAATAACCTAAGTAGACATAATAGGTGGCTTTGACGTAGCTTTATAAATCAACTAACGATTCTGTAAATAATTGAATGCATCTTTCTTATCACTTGATTTCTCGCTAGCATAGGAGTGCGTGATTAGCACCTTCCTATTAACACTCGACGAGTAAGCGTTAATCTTATGATATTTGACCTAATTAGACCCTTTAGGCCGTGTAGAATGCACCATAACGCGACAATCAATCAACATCGTTTTAAACTCGTTTTTCGACCTTGTTTTCGATTCCTTTTCGCAATCATTCGATCTAACTAATGAATCCAACTTAGGAACTAGGTTGACTCTGGTTGGGCCGTGGTTGGCCGTGTGTTTGGCCGTGTATTTGGCCTCCCCTATTTCGTTGGTTTTTGCATCGTCCGTTCTTTATTCGTTTTATCGCTTGTATTTAATTTATGTTTCTTTGAGTCACATTTTGTAATCTATTTGTAATTTGTTCTCCTTTTTGAGTCAAAACCTTTTTTGAAAACCTTGGTTTTATTTGGTTAGACGGTTGTTCCCAATGCTTGTAAGAGCGTAGTAAACCGCATGTTGTTTAAAACAACATGGCCCGGTTTATGCTAATGCATGCTTTGGTGCATAGCCCAATGTCTAATCCGATGGGATTAAGTGAGGGCACGCAATACGAGGAGGGACCCACGACCGTGTGTCATGTAGGCCGTGAGTCACTTCCCCCATGTGCACGGTTTTCAAGGCCGTTTGGCCGTGTGTTTTGTGTCGCGTTTTGAGTCGTTTGTAGCAATTGTATTTAGATCGAGTTGTAATTTATTTATTGTTGTGTCGGCATGAAATGCCTGGTTTGTAATAGGTAGATCCCAATGGCTCCCCCATTCCCCTTTAAGCCTTGTTTGCTTTCATTTATATGTTGCTTAGATCAATCAACTCACATGCTAAAACCACTTTGACAAAGTTAGTATTCATGCATCTAAAACGACATAGAAACTTCACATGTTAGGGTTTAAAACAACGTTTGCATTTCATACATCGTAGTAGCTATGACCTTGTTTGAACTCCGACGCTTGACTTAGTAGAGGCCGTTATCGACGGGCGGGGTTGGGTGTCCTTATGGGCTTCCCAACACGTACCCTCACCCCTTACTCAAGATCTATGGTTTGTGGATCCGTCTAAATACCATTGGATTACGAGAGTCATTCAAATCGAGTGATATAGGGTACAAGTCTTTATCTTTAATCACTCGTAGTCGATTGGCTTTATGCTTTTCGATGAAAGGTGTAAAGTTGACTTGAACGGTTCCAAGTTCCCAAAAAACTTGGTGGCGACTCTAATTGGTCTTAATTCGATTCGAAAGAACCTCGAGTCGATTATGCCGGTGTGGATCCCTCGGACGCAGTTCCCGAGGGCCTTGTCCACAATAAGGTAAATAGAGAAATCCATGAAGAAATTCAATGAGTTCAAAGAATCACGATTTAGTCGTGATGTGATTATCAAAGTGAAGACTTTGATATAAGCCAAAGGAAATGTGATATAGTATCACAAATTAATCTCTCTTAGCACGCATTATGGGATAATGTATGGTTGGATAAAGAAATCAAACGCTATTCAATATGGTTTGGACTTCAATCAAGTTACTTTGAGTTACTTGATCCTCTTTGGGGTTTGATCATTTTGTCTAAATTATTTTTCCACTAAATCTAAAATGAATCATATGAGATATGAAATGGTAGGGTACCATGTTTGTAAGTTTTCAAAAGAAACAAATGCTCATTTTTCCTTACTATAATCACGAGTACAATGGGATTGTGGCTCGTGAAGCTGTCTTTCTAAAATACAAGTTTATTTCTAGAAGACAGAGTGGGAGAAACTATTCAAGAGCCACAAAGAATGTTATGTCGCAAGAAACTGGTCTTTCCTGGCTACATGAGACGTTTTGTATAAAACGTTGTTTTCTTCAAAACCTAGGAGGTTAAATTCATCACTTGTTGAAGATGATGAATCCATGTTACTTTTAAGAAAGTAAAGAGCTTACAACTTACAAAGAAATTATTTGATTCCAGTTACTTCTGGAAAGTAATGAACATATGACATACATGAGAGTGTTTAAGTCACAACTCAATACAAGGCTTAGAGCCATGAAAATCCGAAATTAATTCCAAGTGAATTGTTAGATATCAAAGCTTGATTGATGGCAAAGGGTTTTGCACTAGTTGAAATGCTTAAGTCTATTTGGATCTTTTAGGGATTGTGTTTCATTATGATGATATACATATAGCGAGTGAATCTAAAACCCACTTCTTCAATTAGAAGGAATGTATTCAATACATGTCTTGAGTTTTGTAGATTCTTGCCATCCTAAGTTAATGTGAAACTTAAGAGAGGGTCTTGAGTAGGACATCAATGAGTTGGAATCAATGATTTGATCATGGTATGAAAATTTTCCCGATAAGTCGAGAAGTTGTGTTTATACATGAAGTTTAGTGGGAGTTACGGAAATTTTAGTAGTCTTATATGTGGATGACATATTGATCATTGCGAATGATTTATGACTTTGGAGAAATATAGTACATCTTTAATATTCGGATTTATGGAGATAAATCCACATGATATTAGCTTCAAATAAGGAGCCTTATGTTGATAAGATTCATAACTAGTTCAATCGAATTGAACATATTTGATTGATTCCATTTGCTTCCGCTGCCGAATCAATTAAATAGGAAATGATGTATAACACTTCATATACTTTGAGTATGATGAATTGTTTCAAATCGAATTTAAGTAATAGTTACCAAGTAAGCCATAAAGATTACCCTTAAGTGCTTGCGAAGCATTAAGGATGTAGTGCAAAGTGTTTTTGAAGCAATTTTGTGTAAGGGTGTTACACAAATGACAATTGACAATTGAGATTGCGCATGGTTTCTGACAAAACCATAATCAAAACACATTATGATGGTTAAGATACCATTGTGGCTATGTTATCTAAGAAATAGATTTTCTAGAATCGTTTTAGGCAATAAAGAACAATGAGAAATATTTACAACCGAAATTGAGTACACTTGCAATCATGAGATGTGCAAGAAGGATGAGTTCCGCACACTGTGAAAACAGTGGGAGCTATTCTAAGGCTAGAGGGCCTATGTCTTGATTGGAACTCGACACGTACTCAAAAAGTTTTGTAATACAAATGTATACATTACAAAGGAAAACGAGTATGTAGTAAGGTTGAGTAAGGTACAAGAAGTTGATAAAACCTACTAACCAAAGCCTTCTCATAGGCTTAACATGATGAGTCATGACATTTCAATTGAATTGAGATGAACAACTACATACAATATCAAATTAGATTATAGAATATGGAATAATAATCAGGCATTGACTATTCATATGTGATAATCGCATTTGTCGTTCGAGTTTTATTTTAAAACTCTTTTATTATACTTTGTTACATCCAAACGGGTTGTATGACGATATTGAACCCTGTTAAAGTGAACCCGGATTAACATAGTATTCGCCCATAGTCACTTGTATGAGGTGACGTCTCGAAGTGACTAGAGTGTGATGCGATTGATGGCAAGTTCAGTGCCATACAGTCATGTGGGATGACTAGTCGATCACATAGGCAGACTGTTAGGAACACTTTGTCGGGCAGTGATCGCTTATAGAGTTCTGGAAAATTTATATAGCCTGGTCGTGGCGAGAGCTACTATAGTATTCTAATGAGTCAATTCTTTTGACTAAAGACTGTTCGCCTAAGATGGCACAATTTCAGATTAGCTTTGATTTATGTTACTACGACCTTCGTAAATGGGGTCAAATGGGCATATTTTGGGTTATGATGGTTGTGGCTAGTCGAAGGGAATAGTGCGATATGAATTGTCCGCACCCCCTTGTCAGGGTTAAAACAATATCTCAGGGCCACTCGAGGAGTAATGAACTGGAAATGCGTGGCCACGCTCGGAAGGTTTCTATGGTAGAAAATTCCGGTCAATCAGTTATTCTCCAGATCGAGGAAACCACTCTCGATATTATTACTTGCAAGTACGACCCGAAAGACACCTTGCATTGAGTGGGAGATAGTAATAGAACAAGAGAATTGGTGACGCACACTTGTCGAGGACAAGTGGGAGATTGTTGGAGTAAGTGTCCCCGACAATAATGCGATCACAATTGTCGATCATATTAATCACATATTTAAATATCATATCAAGAATACGAAAGGGATGATACATAACATATATAGTCAACTGGTCCACACATATCGGTAATGATTGGCTGGCTAAAGTTTGACATTACTGTCGTGCGACGGTGGTGATCAGTTGATCCCTTGAGGTCACACCTAAATGACGATTCCCTTAATTGAAAAAGGTTAATCAATTGTATGTCGATACAGATTAATTAATTCCTTAAAATTGAACAAATTATTATCATAAGAGAGAAAATGACATCTTATTATAATGTGATTAAATAAGATTTTATTTAGTAATTTAAGAAGTTATATTACTAAAATTAATCGGTGTTTCCGAAACACGCGAGATGAGAATGATAAGTTAGTTATAATTACAAGATGTTGTGAATTATACTAACTAGTATTTAAATGACCATTTTATGAGAAAGTAATTTTGAATTACTAGTCAATTTGTTAAATGTGATTTATTTAATTTGTAAATGATATTTAATTTGTTAAATATGCATTTTAAATTAAAACATGACATAAGACATGTCACATGTCACATGACATACAATTGTACAATTGACAAAAATAAAATGGACTCCATATTACACATCAAAACCGAAATTGGTGGGCAAGTTTTAGAAGTTTTGTCTTATTCATTTGTCTTATTCATTTGTCTTATTCATTTGTCTATGACACTTGATAGTGACATGACTATGGACAAAGGTTTACACAATTTGTCTTGTGAAGACAAAAAGGAAAAAGAAAAATGGTCCATAACCACTTAATCCCACCGGTTTTTGGAGAAACAAATAGAGAGATTTTTCTCCATAATTCATTCTCTCATGTTTTATGAAAACCCAACAACCTTCTCTCTCTGTTCTTCATAAAATCAAGTTTTATGAATCAAATTTGTACAAATCAAACACTAATAATACTAGTAGTAGTATATGAGTATTAGTAATCGATTTTAAGGTAAACCACATTACAAATATCTAGTACATGTTAGTTTGTGGGATTTTGGGATAGTCTTGGGTGCTACTTATTGAAGGGCTTCTATTTTGAAGTCATGGATGTTCATCCATTATTGGAAAGCTCAAGAACTAACAAGAAGGAGATCTTGTTGGTGCCCATAAAACCGAAATCATATAGTAAGAACAATGATTTCTTCTCTTATCTTATTTATGTTTGCATGCATAAGATCTAAATTAATTTTATGACTAAACTAATTGAAACATATATGAATATGTCGAAATTATGAGACATAGATTTCTAACACATGTGAGCTTGTGAAATCAAATTTTGCAGGTACACTCTTAAGTGAAACAATGTTTCGCCAGATCCAGTCCAGCTAAACAAAGTTTAGCTACACCAGATTCCAGACAACCTAAACAAAGTTTGGCTATTCCAGATTCCAGGCCAGTTTCCAGATTGGTGAAACAAAGTTTTACCAGCTCCATTTCAGATTGAAAAAACAAAGTTTTGTCATGCCAGTACCAGACAAGCTGAACAAAGTTTGGCTATACCAGTTCCAGACCAGTGAAACAAAGTTTCACTATGCCAGTTTCAGACCAACGAAACAAAGTTTCGTTGCAGACCAACGAAACAAAGTTTCGTTGCACCAGTTCCAGCTTCATCCCGGATTTAATAAAACAAAGTTTTACTAAGCCAGTTCAAGATTTCAGCTACTCCAGATAGGCAATATAAGAGGCCCAGGTACGTTTCTTATCCTTTATCTGTCCCGACCGGACTACTTTGACCTTCATCTTACTCAGACTCGGTCAAAGTGGGGGCTTCTGTAGACACCTCAAAGTTGTCTACTAGCCTTACGGGGACCCGATGATGAGGCTAAAACTAAATGACTAAATGAAAATTGACAATGTTCTAACTAAAGGCTCTTTACGCTTATTTCCCGATAAACAATTTAAAATGTCATAAAAAACCACCTTTAGGCCCTTGGTTTGTCATTTTTTGTCCAGTCCGACACTTTGTTGCCCAGTCTTATAAACATTTTCGAGAGATTATAGGAGCAGTATGATTGGCATAAAACCAATTAAATTTATGAAATAGCCCATTTAATAGGCCCGTGCTAATTGGGCGATGTTTAGTTATTTTGAAGCATGTGACTTTCATATTAATTCTTTGGGCTAATTGGTTTAGTAATTACAAGTTGGATTAATAAAGAAGCCATCTTACGACTCGGAAGAATGAATTATGCGGATAAGAAAATACAAGCAAATTCAGTCACATGGGAATTGTTTAAGTGGAAAGCTATGATGAGATTGAAAAAAAGAAAAGTAACTATTTGTTTCCTCGGCAAACTCCAGTAAACAAAGTTGGGGGGGGGGTAGCCAACTCTTTCACAAGAAACATAGAGGCAATGAACAGAAGAAATAAATGTGAAACTCTATCTTTTCGAGTTCTAATCTTAGCCCAATTACGTTGCCTAAACAAGTATATAAATAGTTTTAGATTTCTCATCTCAAGGGGGAGGAGATTCACAAATAATTCCAGGAGGACAAAAATATTCTCAGGAGACCGAGAACACGATTACACCGAGAGACAAACATATACATACCAGATGCAGATCCCGCCCACAAATTCCATACTCTCATACTCCGTCTCAAATATACTATCCCAGTTTCAAATCAAACCATTCAAATAAATCATCCCAGTTCATATAAGCGCATAAGAGCCGTTAATTTACGACAAAGCCGAAATTCATTCATAGTCAACATCCAGATAGGCCTGAGGGTACCAGATTCAAATAAGTTTTCTCTATTCTTTCTTTTTATTGATTTCTTTTGTTTCGTCTATTTTACTTTATTGCTTGTATATAATTTGTATAACTAACATTCTTTTTAGTCAATTTTCGTCAAATATGTAATATTACAAATAAATAGTAGAGGCCGTCAGTTTGATGGGCGGTCCGGGTGCCTAACACCTTCCCTGACCGTACCTTTACCCCCCGAATCCGCAATCTTTGGTTCAGACCGGAGTGACGGATCAGTCCCCATATTAGGGATCAAAAGGGGCTTTTTCCGTTAACTTATTTTTGTATGTTTTTTATAAAACCTACTGGCGACTTCATATTATTTATTTATTTTTCAAAAAGGAGATTTTTTCAGGGATCTCACACATATCATTGCATTTGTACTTCAATTCCCATAAAACTTTAAAAATCCAAAAACATGTATTTTCTTTTTTATTCCTACTCCTACATGTACATTGAGGACAATGTCCAAAATAAAGTGGGGGATTTTTATTCTAAAATACATAAAAATTGAAAAATTTCGAAAAATCCCAAAAATATGTTCTTTAATTTCATAAAACCAAAATCCACAAAAAATTGGAAATTTCAAAAACCAAAAACATGTTCTTTAATTTAGTAGTGTAGAATTATATATACTTGTGTTTTTGTTCTCTTCTCACATAGATACGACACTACATTTGAGGCATTAGCAAGGGAATGTGAAGACCGCTTGGTATGATCACTCCAATCCTTATTTCCCTTTCATTTCTTTTTATTATTCATATGAGAAGGATGGGCTTACATGTCAAGGAGGATGTTGTGTATTTTATTGTTGTGGTTTGTGTATCTATGTGTTATTAGGAGTTGCATCTAGATTATATGGCATTTTAGTTGATAGAAGCATATGCATTAAAGTTGTATATATGTTAGTTGCATCATGGCATGTAGTTTGCATGGTAGAAAATTTTGTGAAAATGCCTATTTGGGAAGCTTGACAACTGTATATAAGGCCCTTGTAGATAATTTTTCTCCTTGAAACTTTGTTTGCTAGAATACTCTTAAGACACCCTAGGATGTGTCATACTAGTATCTTTTGTACCATGGTCTAAGGCCTAGTCAAGAGTGCCTTGTGGTGTGATAACTCCTTGGCTACTGTTTATTCCAAGGTGACCCTTGATGCCATGCAACCGTCCTTGTACTTCTATCATCATTTTGTCAAACAAAAAGGGGATGAGCACAAAAATGTCAAATTGAGTTCAAGTTATAAAATGTCAAATGTTTGCAAATTGCATTAATGAAATGAGGAGCAAAAAAAAAGACTCTTATGCTTTAATAGAAGTACCCTTGCTACAAATGGGGTTACTTTGAAAAATGTTCAAAAATGCAAAATTGAAATTGCCAAGTATCAAAATGCCAAACATAAAAAATGGCATGAAATGTTCTCCAATGTCAAATACTACAAAAATGGGGGGAAAAATAAACTCAAAAGCAAACAACCATCATGAAACTCATACACTTTGAAACCCTTTTATTCATTGATGATCCTATCTTTATTGCATGGTGGAGAGGGGACGACCCTTCTTCTTGTCTAGGAGAGAGGGGGAATTCCGCGATCCTACAGTATTTTCTAACACCATAGGGATTTGGCTCTTGACAAAAGCATTTAGCAATTGTGGACGAAAGTAGCCTAGTTTAACATAACTTGGAGATGACTTGTTTGTATCCACTTGGACTTAGTAACTAGGAGAACGAATATCTATGATGGAGTGTGTACCCTTAAATTTCTTCCCTTGGAGATGATTTCCGCCACTTAGATGAGGAAAGTGGCTATTCTTTTGTAGATGCATCCTTCGACTTGTTTTTGTGTGCTTAATGCTTGGATGCATCACCATTTTGGCAAGCCCCACCTTGCCTTGCAAGAAGGCATCTTACCTCATGGATGTCTTGTTGTGAGTTGAAGGGGCGGAGTGAGATCCGCTAATTGTCTCACAACAACTATGTTATTAGGGTAGTTTAAATAAAGGTCTAGTTTTAGTCACCTCTTTACTCGGGACGAGCAAAAGTTCGGTTTGGGGATATTTGATGTGACTCTTATTTACGCACATTTAGTCCCCTAACTAACCTAGTTCCTATGCTTTTTAGTATGTATTAGGGCCATTTCTTGTCTTTAGCTTCTTTCTATGCATATTCTATGAGGTTTGGTGTCCTTTGTAGGAGAAGAGCACTAACTTGGCTAGATGGAGTGAAGCGGAGCTAAATTGATAACAGATAATGACCAAGCACCAAACACAAGACTAACACTAATGGCCTAAGTCAATAAACAAGGAAATGGGCAATTACAAAGGACCCCCACGGCTCCTCAATGATCCCCACGGATCACGAGGCAGCCAAGCAAGAAGAAGAAGAAAATCCCTTGAGGACGGGCGACCCAAAGTCGGTCCGGGCATCCCCAAGCTCTGTACGGGCGTCCCCCATGCCAGGTCGGGCGTCTCCCCATACAACATGATTATCTTCGGGCAAGAGGTTGAGCGTCCCTTCCTAGGACTTGCAAGGCTTTGGACGTAAATTAAAGGGTCTAATTGTTATTTAAGCCCTTAGTTAACCTAATCCTTGTATCACTATATATACTCTCTACGTAATAAATTGAGGATTATGTCATCTAAGTGGGAATTAAGCCCTCTTAGTATAGGAAAAGTTCCCTTAGATTAGATTAGGAGTAGATTAGAATAGATTAGCCTTTAATCATTCCACAAATTGCACTTTAATCCTTCCTTAATTATTGTTCAAGAATTCTTAGATCTAGTTGAGTAATTTGAAGACTATTGGGTTATTATTGGAGAATTGACAACTCTTCATCAATCAATCAAGTTTTCTTCTATTTTTCTTTGATTTCTATTTGATCATCCTAAGTTGGTACAATTTCTCTACTCTTTACTTAATCCTTGTTTATTGTTTTACTCCTTCATCATGTTTAAACTTGTTAATATGATTGACACCCTTGTTAGCATGTTTTCAATGATCATGAGTGAGTAGTTTCCTAACTAGGCATTAGCGGGGGATTAGGGGTGTTAATCATGGAGAATATTTATGCTTAATGAGTTCATATGAATGCTTGCTTATTGTTTCTTCAACTTATGCACATGTCATGTTTGATGAATTGCTTGATTGACAACCTAACATGATTTTCTTATCCTTTCAATAAGACTTGTAAGACATAAACCAACACAAGGCTTGTTAAACCATGCATATAGTTGAATAAGTAGAATTAAGTCGATTGTAGGTGTTGTAAAGTCTTAACCGACTCGGATCCGGGACCCAAACCTTCCTAGGACTCATTTATGTTATCTCACCATTAATAGGGAAAATCTAGTTGACTTATAGGTGTTGTAAAGTCTTGACCGACTCGGCTCTGAGACCTAAGTTTTCCTAGGAATTGTAAGATATACACTAACTTGATCCCAACAATAATAATTGCTTGCATCTATATGACTCATTTATGCTATTTCACCATGATTCCCCTATGATCCTATGATTCCCTAGTATTGTTAATCATTTCTTCACATCCTTGTTTTTTTATTGCTTGTTTTACCTTTCATTGCTTTTTATTGCTTCCATTAGTTTAGAAATATCAACCTCAAATCCAAACCAATTGTGACACTAGCATAAATTGAGATAGATAAACTTAAAACCAAAAGCACACCGTCCCGTGGATCGACCTCGACTTAACCACTATCTAGTTGTTTGTTGATATTATAAATGTGTTTGATTGAGTGAACAACGACTCGCTCACCATCAAGAATGAACAAGGACAAAATTGGTATGGAATGAGGTAATTTGTGTTGATGAGTTTAATGGAGTTCGTTATTTGGGGTGGTAACTGAAAATAGGAAAGGAGACTGTTATATTTAGGGGTGCTTGTAAGAGAGTAGTGACATGAATGATGCTGGTATCATGGTGTTGACACTAGTGATTATGGGTAATATTGTTAAATAGAAAAGTTAGTTGTTCTAAAGAGGTTGATGTTGTGTAGGCTAGAGGGCATAAGATGTTGTAATAAAAGGCGTCTGTTAGTAGTTTGCGTACTGTTTATATGGTCACATTTGTCTGTTGGTGAAAACTACATGAATTAATGAATGTGATATGTAATGAATGTAAGTTTAATCTTGTCATTTGAGTAACTTGAGTGCTTAATTATGTTGACTGTAAGTGATTGTGTTGGACTTCGACCATAGGGATAGTAGTATGGGATCTCATTATTGTGTGTAATATCAATGTTCTGTATTGAGATCTAGTAAGATGATATTAAGGGAGGGTAATGATGGTTAGAATGAGTTGTGAGGTTTTTATTACTTATTGGTAGGGAAGTTGTACCGAAATAGTGTTTATGTGTGTGTCTAGTTGAAATGATTACCGATGTGGTTGTTGTGTTCCGGGTTGCAATTCGGGCATAGTACTCTGTGTTGCGTTATGGGTACCTTCTGTAGATACCCATATATGTCGATATTGGAATTTATAGAAAACCTGACAAACACCCCATGATGATAGGACAACATGTATTCGCTAGTTGGTATTTTCATTATTTGGAGCTCGTTTTACGACGTCGAATGGGCGTTGTCGATGAAGTATTTTATTAATTTAAATGAAATTTAAATAAATATTTTATTAAAGTGAATTAATTTTATTTTTTTAATTTGAATTTATTCTCTTGAATTTATTTTATTGAAAATAAAAAACTTTGATTTGAAAAATCATTTCGGAAGTTTAAATGGTTTTATAAATCGTATTTGAAGAACTTGATATTACGACGAATTATACGCGATTTCAAGCTCGTTTTCTATGCGATTTGGGTACGAATTTCGATGTAAATCTTAGCCCAAATTCTTCACCTCCAACCCGTGTTCAAACCCCTATCCAAGCCCAGCCATTAGCTCTCTCAAAGCCCCTCAAATCTCATCCCAAAACCCACACAAGCAGCCCGTGCCCATCCCTTTCCCGTGTCCAATTCAAGCTCTAAACCCATCTCAAACTAACCCAAGCTCGACCCTTTACTTAGGTTTTCATACAGCCCTCATGAGAACCCTTAACCCATGCAAAAATCACGTCCAAACTAAGCACCAAACCCCAAGAAACGAGTTTGCAATCAGGCCTTCCCTGTTTTGTGTGTTCAGCTAAACCAAGCCCAAAACCCGCTCCAAACACCTACCAAACCCATGCTCATTAATCCTAATGATACCATCGTTACAATACCAAAATTAAATACCTAAGTACTACTAATAGAAGTCAGCGGTAAGTAGGGTCGATCTTCACAGGGAGGCGGTCACTATCTACTTGTTAATTCTAGTCTGTCTACACTCACAATTGGGGGTTTGAGTTGTTTATACTAAACTAAAGGAGATTAAGGTGAGAAAACAGTAAAAGAGATTAACAATAAAGGAAGAGAACTAGGATTGTCGGGTCATCAATGAATATCGGTTAATTGCAGCTAAGGTCACAGATCGGTCAATTGTATCGGTCTAAGGAGCAACGAATATCTCCTTCCGGTATCAATTCGCCCTAAAATACTATTAGCTTAGCTTCCGCCCTCACTAAAGCATCCTATTGTTCACTGCGGGTCTCACCCCTTCCAACCTTCCGGTCTAGGTTAATGCTTACCAAGATTATTTAAGCTAAATGCATCGATTCAAGTAGCTAGTTACAGTTAATTGCGGTGATTAACAACATAGATATGATAACAATGAACGATATGTAAACCTAATTAGCAACTAACAATAATCATCGAATCCCCTAAGTCCTAGCAAGAGACTTAGCTAGACATAAGTAAGAAAAGAGCAAGAATAAGGGATATAAGAATAATAAACATCACAAATTAATGAGAGAATAAAAGAAAGAGAGAGAGTAAAAGGGAGAATTACAGATTAAGAGATCCGGAAAAGAAAGCAGAACAATCGTTTCATAGTAAAGAAGTCGTTCAAACCTAATTATCCCTCTCCTATTTATAGGAGGAGGATTTGTTATTTGACCTAAGACACGTTATTAAGTAAAAAGCCCACGTCCAAGAGCTAATCGCTCGATCGAGCCATTTAGAATTGCTCGATCGAACAACATCCAGCAAAAACCTCTCGATCGAGTAAACAAGCAACTCGATCGAGGAAACCCTAAATAACACATTTTAATCGAACACATAAAGCATTCGATCGAGGTCTTCTCCTCTCCAAAAGTGCTCGATCGACTAATAAGGGCTTCGATCGAGTGACTTTGACTCAGCCAGCAACGTTACTCGTTAGTTTCAGCCTTGACTTGTTTATTTATCTTCCGAAATGACTTTACACGTCCCAAGACAGCAGCGTTTCCGCTCCAAATCCACTCATCTACTAAATGCAAGCAAAACGGACGATAAAAGGCTTGATTCCGCTACTTTCAGGTCCATTCCTGTAAATAAAGCAAAACAAACCAAAGTAGAATATTCGGGGTATTTCGTAGCATAGAACCACGAGAGTCTCATAGAAATACGTGCATAAGAGGTTTATAAAGACTATATAAAATGCACGTATCAAATCTCCCCAAACCAAACCTTTACTCGTACTCGAGTAAACTAAATGCAAACTAATGGAACGAAAAAGAAAGCTCAGAGCTAGCTATAAATGCCCACTTAAACCAATTTAATGCAAGAAAACTAACACTTATAGCAAAAACTGTCAAATGCAAACGAGTTATAAGATGTTTATAATAAAGCTGAACCATCGACCTTGCAAGACCTTTAATGATGGACTCTCACGGGTCACTCTTCTCTCATGAAGCAAAGGGTAAGCATATATATATATATATATATATATATATATATATATATATATATATATATATATATATATATATATATAAGAGAGAAAGAAAGATAGTCACTCACCTAAACTACGACCCACATAAACATGCATGCAACTAATATGATAGACAATTCTAGCTACCGTACACATACATTCCAACCAAACAAGGTCCGTCACAACCGAGGTCTTACAAAAATATGGTAAAGTGAGGTAATGGGTAAGAAAAGGCAAAACAGTTTTGGGGATGTGGAGGTAAAGCGTCAAGCTAGCACCTAAACAGGACCATATTAGACCATCCTATTATGAGCCGACTATAGAATAAAGAACATACGCCCTTCACTGGCGCAAAACTCACTTAACCAAACAACAACAACTCCTCAAATGATAAGAATAAAATATAGGAGAGAAACCGTCACAAAACAAACAAAGCACACAGTTTCTTTTTTTTTTTTTCTTCAGCCAACTCTTTCTCTTTTTTTTTTCTTTCTTTTCTTTCCCGATCTCACGTTTTTTTTTTTTTTTTTTTTTTTTTTTTTTTTTTTTTTCGTTTTTTTTCTTCAACTTCTTTTTTTCTCATTTTATCCTCCTTCTCCTCCACAAATTACCAGCTTCAGATCAATACAATACAAACCAAACTTGACACGATAAATTATATACCGCAAAAACATACACTAAACTAGCTTGACAAGGCAGGCTAAATTTGGATGTAGTTAAGAGTCAAAAGGCAAATTTGGCTAATGTGGAGTTAAATGGGTAAAAATGAAAGAAAGGAAAATGTAAGCACCTCCCTGCATGTGACACCAACCACTAACCCGAATGTATGTAGGCAAAAAGCAATTGAATTTCATATTCGTGCAAATTAATGAACATGTTATGCAAGGAGTACTACTCACAATCCTACATGAAACTGGTCATAAATGACACCAGTTTATAAGGCTCTAAATCTTAGAATTTATAAGTGGTTTGCCAAAATTTTCAGGTCAAGTCTATTAGTTCAGCTAAATTTAACATTAACTCGTAGATATGCAGAAAATAAAGCTAATAAGATAATAATTTATGCAAGGCTTATGTAAAAAGGACAAATTATAGTGCAATTTCATCATGGAAATCTACCATTCCGACTCAACCTATAAGCTAAAATAAACGTGAAATTTTTTTGAATTTTTTTCTATTTTTATGAGATTTTTGAATTTTTATAAAAATAAACAACAATGCATACATAAATTAAACATGATAACAGAAATGCAATAAAAACATAAATGCAGATACAGATATGGATGCATAACCTCCCCAAACCAAACCGTACAATGCCCTCATTGTACTCAAAAATAGGAAAAGAAAATACAAACTAAAAAAGGAGAGTGGAGATGCGGAAAACTCACAAGAATACGCGAAGTAGGGACCTCCCCAAACCAGCCAGCAACATGGGAGGTCGCTAATAGCTGCATAACAGCGTCATAGGAAGCGAATCAAGGCGAATCTACTCGATCGGGAGGGAAAAGGACTCGATCGAGTAGAATGGGCTGCAACAGTGTTCAATCGAGGAAACAGAAGGTCTCGATTGAATGGTCATTATTTGTGGTCGCTCGATCGAGGAAGATTATCATTCGACCAATAGAGGTAAACACTCGATCGAGTAGAATGGTACTCGATCAAGAGCTCTCTATTGTGCGCTCTCCTAGGCGACAGTATGACACCTGCAAAGACGCAAAAGCAACCACAAATACGACAAAAGACCGAGTCTAAATATTGTTCCGCCGAGTCTATGGTTTAAAAACCAACTATTACATGCACAACTGAAATGTTTGGAAAACAACTAAAAATAATAATTCGGGTTGCCTCCCGGGTAGCGCTAGTTTCAGACAGGTCCCAGCTCGACCTTCTTTTCTTCAACCAATCGCTCCATTTAGTAAGAATCAAAGCAATTCAAAGCTCTTAGCATTAGATCATAAATCTGCGCATGTGCTACACAAGAGCATAAGTATCACCAAAATAAAGAGGGAGCATATGAAAGAAATCTAAAGTACCATCTCAGCCTAACAAATTTTCGATGACAAATACGGTGAAACATTATTAAATTATTTGTCCAACCGGGAAGGGGTAGAGCATAAAAATAAAAAGCAGAAATCATATGAGATAGTGTACTATTAATATCAACAATAATAAAATTATCATTAACTACCTCAGGTTGATTGCTTCTAACGCCGGAATCATTGACAAAAGAGTATATTACCTCCTCCGTAATAGGAACAATTACTGGCTCAGCTACCTTCTCATCTCCTTCCTTTGTGGGTTATGTCCCATATATTGCAGCCTCCAAGGCATCGAGATCCGCTTTGAAAAGGGAAGATTCACCGTAACCATTGTCTTCATCAAAATCATCGTCATCCAAAACGAACCAAGATGACATTTCATTGCTCTCCATGGCCATATCACTCGATCGAGAATGCATATTGCTCGATCGAGAAGTTTCTTCATCAGCAGTACACGATCGAAGAGTGTGGGGCGTTTGATCGAGGTCTTCCTCATACAAACCATTCGATCGAGTGGTTGGTTCTACTCGATCGAATTCCTCCTCATATAATTCACTTGATCGAACAAGGTGGGCTGTTCGATCGAGCGTTTGATGCTGAACCGTAATGAAGTGCTTGAGAAATGCTTCGTGCTTTTCAATTTACGAGTCGTACAAATCTTCATCATTAATAGGCAGCTCAGGTCCTTCATAGGAAGGACCGCTCTTGGTACAAATAGCAAGTACCTCCTCTGAATGCCTATAATCCATCTCGGTAGCTAATTGAGCTATTTGAGATTCAAATAGCTTGACACGAACTTCCCTAGCTTTATCAGATTCTTGCACTAGAAGTGAAAATGCCTTCACTAAGGACTTCAATTCAGCAACCTCTTCATTCTCTTTAACGAGAGGAAGGGTTTGTTGTTGCGGGGGCCAGGTAAACAAAGACTTTTGACAGCCTCGTTGCTAAAGCGGATGTGGTGGCACATATGCAAAGAAATGAGTGGCTTGCCTACGTTGCTTAAACGCATAGACTTCGTCGTTCCCCGCTAGACAGATAACAGCATTGTGCCCCGCCACACCATATCTCTCACAGTAGACCACCTGTTGCGCCATAGGATGGAACATAGGTGGAAGATCAAAGGTACTCAAGCCTTCCCTTTGATGATATTTTACCTAGAACTGTCTAGGTAGGACCTGTAGGGCCTATCAAAACAACACTAAGGAAAAAGATAAGAACTGCCTCAAGGAATAAATCCCTCGAGGCTAGAGACAGACAAAAAATAAACAAGTAAATAAAATAGTTGCCTTCCCGGCAACGGCGCCAAAATTTGATACCGTCGTTACAGTACCAAAAATAAATACCTAAGTACTATTAACAGAAGTCAGCAGTAAGTACGGTCGATCTCCACAGGGAGGCGGTCACTATCTACTTGTTAATTCTAGTCTGTCTATAGTCACAATTGGGGGTTTGAGTTGTTTAAACTAAACTAAAGGAGATTAAGGTGAGGAAAGAGTAAAAGAGATTAACAGTAAAGGAAAAGAACTAGGATTGTCGGGTCATCAATGAATATCGGTTAATTGCAGCTAAGGTCACAGATCGGTCAATTGTATCGGTCTAAGGAGCAACGAATATCTCCTTCAGGTCTCAATTCGCCCTAAAATACTATTAGCTTAGCTTCCGCCCTCACTAAAGCATCATATTGTTCACTGCGGGTCTCACCCCTTCCAACCTTCCGGTCTAGGTTAATGCTTACCGAGATTAATTAAGCTAAATGCATCAATTCAAGTAGCTAGTTACAGTTAATTGCACTGATTAACAACATAGACATGATAACAATGAAAGATCTATAAACCTAATTACCAACTAACAATAATCATCGAATCCCCTAAATCCTAGTAAGAGACTTAGCTATACATAAATAAGAAAAGAGCAAGAATAAGGGATAGAAGAATAATAAACATCACAAATTAATGAGAGAATAAAAGAAAGAGAGAGAGTAAGAGGGAGAATTACAGATTAAGAGATCCGGAAAAGAAAGCAGAATAATCGTTTCATAGTAAAGAAGTCGTTCAAACCTAATTATCCCTCTCCTATTTATAGGAGGAGGATTTGTTATTTGACCTAAGACACGTTATTAAGTAAAAAGCCCACGTCCAAGAGCTAATCACTCGATCGAGCCATTTACAATTGCTCGATCGAACAACATCCAGCAAAAACCTCTCGATCGAGTAAACAAGCAACTCGATCGAGGAAACCCTAAATAACACATTTCGATCGAACACATAAATCATTCGATCGAGGTCTTCTCCTCTCCAAAAGTGCTCGATCGACCAATAAGGGCTTCGATCGAGTGACTTTGACTCAGCCAGCAACGTTAGTCGTTAGTTTCAGCCTTGACTTGTTTATTTAGCTTCCTAAATGACTTTACACGTCCTAAGACAGCAGCGTTTCCGCTCCAAATCCACTCATCCTCTAAATGCAAGCAAAACGGACGATAAAAGGCTTGATTCCGATACTTTCAGGTCCATTCCTGCAAATAAAGCAAAACAAACCAAAGTAGAATATTCGGGGCATTTCGTAGCATAGAACCACGAGAGTCGCATAGAAATACGTGCATAAGAGGCTTATAAAGACTATATAAAATGCACGTATCACCTAAACCATACCCAACTACTTGAACCACATTCCCATGACTTGTTCACTAAGAAAAATTCTCTCAAACCCTCACAAACCAAGCAACCAGCAGCAGCAGCGAAACAGAAACTCGTCTCCCCCTTCTCTTAAACCCTACTTCTACCCTTTGATACTCCGTATAAATACCTCCCATGTGCCGTACTTGTACTCTATAGGCTCTACTTATACCCACACACCACTCACGATCAAAAACCGTCAGACACACTCACATAAACCATACAAAAAATTGCGCGAAGAACAAAGTACACAAACTCTGTTTTCCACGCACACCAGCCTATTTTACCTCGAATTTTGTGCCCATTACATCAAAAAGACTTCTATTTGTTTACAAAAATCAAATTTTAATCTTCCGCGGTTCCAGAACATCTTTCAAAATTTAAAACTCTCGAGAAACGACTTCACAATCACGTTTTCAAAACTGTCGCGTGCGAAGCACAAAACCGCGAGAATTTAAAATTCAACTTTGCAAAACCGTGTTTAAGTATTCAACTTTCCCCGACAATGACCCCTCGAGATAAAATCTACAATTGTTTATGACCTAAGACGGTGTCAACGATGCATGTAGGTTGAGGGTGCATTAAAACTCTCCCTTTCTCCCTTTTAATTATTGCTTTTATCGTTTTATTATTTATTGATGAAGTTGAGGCGTCCAAAACTGGGTTTCAGTTATGATCTCTGCATATGGCTGGCGAGCTTATATACGCAAGTCTAATGGACTATAAATGACCCGCGGAATCCTCAGGTCATTAGACTTGGGGTATACTTTGACTTTCGCCTTGTCCAAATCTCAGACAAAATGGGGGCTCTGTAGATACCCGTATCTGTCGATATTGGAATTTATAGAAAGCCCGACAAACACACGGTGATGATAGGACAACATGTATTCACTAGTTGACATTGCCATTATTTGGAGCTCTTTTTACGACGTAGAATGGGCGTTGTCGATGAAGTATTTTACTAGTTTAAATAATATTTAAATTAAATATTTTATTAAAGTGAATTCATTTTATTGTTTTAATTTGAATTTATTTTCTTGAATTTGTTTTATTGAAAATAAAATAAACTTTGATTTGAAAAATCATTTTGGAAGTTTAAATGGTTTTATAAATCATATTTGAAACTCGATTTTACGACCATTTTATACACGTTTCCAAGCTCGTTTTCTTTGCGATTTGGGTACGAATTTCGATGCAAATCTTGGCCCAACTTCTTCACCTCCAACCCATCTTCAAACCCTATCCAAGCCCAGCCATTAACTCTCTTAAAGCCCCTCAAATCCCGTCCCAAAACCCACACAAGCAGCCCGTGCCCTTCCCTGTCCCGTGTCAAATTCAAGCCCTAAACCCGTCTCAAACTAACCTAAGCTCGGCCTTTTACTTAGGTCCTCAAATAGCCTTCATGCTAACCCTAAACCCATGCAAAAATAACGTCCAAAATAAGCACCAAAGCCCAATAAATGAGTTTGCAATCAGGCCTTCCCTGTTTCACGTGTTCAGCTAAATCGAGTCCAAAACCCGCTCCAAACACCTACCAAACCCATGCCCAATAATCATAAACCATAACCGACTAATTGACCCATATTCCCATGAGTTTTTCACTAAGAAAACTCCTCTCAAACCCTCCCCCCCCCCCCCAAACCGTGCAACCAGCAGCAGCAGCGAAACAGAAACCCGTCTGCCCCTCCTCTCTTAAACCCTACTTCTACCCTTCGACACTCCCTATAAATACCTCCTCTATGCCGTACTTGCACTCCTCTAGGCTATATTCATACCCAAACACTATTCACAATCAAAAACCTCCAGACACCCTAGCAAAAACAGTACCAAAACCCGTCCGAAAAACAAAGTTCACAAACTCTATTTTCCACGTACAACAGCCTATTTCACCTAGAATGTCGTGCCCATTACATCAAAAACACTTCTGTTTGTTTATAAAAATAAAATTTTCAATCTTCCACGGTTCCAGAACATCTTTCGGAATTAAAAACCGTCGAGAAACGACTTCACAATCACGTTTTCTAAACTGCCGCATGCGAAGCACAAAACCGCGAGAATTCGCAATTCAACTTTGCAAAACCGTGTTCAAGTATTCAACTTTCGTCGACGATGTCCCCTCGAGATAAAATCTACGATCAATTACGACCTAAGACGGTGTCAGCGATGCATGTAGGTTGAGGGTGTATTAAAACTCTCCCTTTCTCCCTTTTAATTATTGCTTTTATCGTTTTATTATTTATTGTTTTTATTTATCATATTAGTATGTTTATTTTGCGATAATAATAATGATTGTGATAATTATGGAGGAGGATGGGAATTTTTATTGTTGATAGTCGATGGATGACCTTTGTTTGTGATGGATTTGTAGGCTGTCAGGATTTAGAATAAATCTATGATGTTTATTTTGTCTCACATGTTAATTAGTCAATTATGCGATTATTTTGTTGCTTTGATTTATTTAATTCTTGGAGCATGATATTAATTAATGATCAAGTATGATAGATCTATGAAATAGTTTATCTTAATTTGTTAAAGATAAAATCTCGACTAATTAGAAGGAGATCAGAATAATCGTTCGAATGAAATTCACATGTATTTGTTTATATCATGATGTGATATAGATTATGAAATAATCTTAATTAATATATATGGTTGTGGTATAACATAGGTTTTTTTTAGAGATTATTCATGTTTAAATTAATGAGATTAATTTACTTTGTGTAATATGATTTTTAACATGAATTGTGATTTATTGGTCGAATTATGAAATAGTTTGATTCAATTTATGCTTAATTAATTTTAATTATGAAATAAATGTTTTGTGATGTTTTTACATACTTATAATTTGTAATTTTAATTTAGGTTATTTTTCGTGATTTATTTATTTGATTTAATATTTGTTTTGTATTAACATTGTGTTTATTAAAAACCCGCGCAGTGCATGGGTCAGATCTGCCATTTTTCGAAATTCTAGATCCGTGCAATGCACGAGTATCTCTATATTATGTGTTTTAATTTGCTTTTCTTATTTGATTAATTTTAGTTTATTTGTTTTAATTAATTTTAGATTTTAATTCACATTGTTTATAATTTGTATTGTATCTTTAACTAATCACTAATGTTTGTTAAATTTATCTTATGCTAAGAGTAAGAATATCTCTTTTCCTATCTTGTTGTTTGTTTTACAAGAATAGCTAATCAACCAACATGCTAAAATAACTTTGACAAAGTTAGCATTCATGCATTAAACGACATAGAAATTGTTGTCACACGTTAAGGTTTTTAAAACGATGTTTGCATATCATATATCTTAGTAGGTACGACCTTGTTTGAAATCCAATACATGACTTAGTAGAGGCCGTTATTGAAACGGGCGGGGTTAGGTGTCCTTGTGGGCTTCCTGACACGTACCTTTACCCCTTACTCAAGATCTATGGTTTGTGGATCCGTCTAAATACCATTGGATTATGAGAGCCATTCATTCGAGTGATATAGGGTACAAGTCTTTATCTGTAATCACTTGTAGTCGATTGACTTTATACTTTTTGATGAAAGATGTAAAGTTGGCTTGAACGGTTCCAAGTTCCCTTAAAACTTGGTGGTGACTCTAATTTGTCTTAATTCGATTCGAAGGAACCTCGAGTCGATATGCCTCTGTGGATCCCGCTGATGCATGGTCCCGCGGACGCTGTCCACAGTTTGGCGAATCCGTTGAGGAGAAGAGGACTAGTTACACTTTGTTTCTAG
The DNA here is from genome assembly GCF_048544455.1 of Silene latifolia. Lineage (NCBI taxonomy): Eukaryota > Viridiplantae > Streptophyta > Magnoliopsida > Caryophyllales > Caryophyllaceae > Silene > Silene latifolia. The sequence goes on along the minus strand of NC_133526.1, from coordinate 75,257,242 downwards.
GGTCTTTTCCTCCGAGGTGAAACTTGAAAAGAAAGTATTGAAGAGTTAAAACATTACTCGTAGTGCTACGATTCATGCATAAAACCTTAAGGATTTTTTCCCGGGCCGTCCTAGCGTGACTTTGTGACACGTGGGGGGTGACGTCCCACTATGCCGGTGCTCGCATTCTGCTTGCATCAACTTCATCCTCTTCATGGTCTTGGTGGTAGAGATACTCTTCTAGGTACTCTACCTAAAGGTCCTCTCCCTACTAGATTTGATAGGATAAAGGGTATAGACCTTCTTATAGAAGACTTACCGAGACATAGAAGAGCTTAGGAGCATACGTCCTTATAACATGCGAATGACAATGTGCAATGTGAATTCCCGAGTCTTTTTTCGAAAATTTCCATGTCAATTTCAAAGCCGAACTTTAGAACAACCCACTTTCAAAATAGCATGGTTTTAAAAACTCAGAATGCTGCCCAAATTGGACTAGATTTTAGGCCATAATGAGCTTTTATAGCCGGCATGCTGCCCATTTTAAATCTTCTTTCAAATCAATCCTTCATTTTCGAAATCAATCCAAAATGGTTTTTATTTTCGAGCCTTAACCAAGACTGAAATGTGTCGAGTCGTGTCTGATTATTGGCCCTGTATGGCTAGTCTTGGTTTGTCCTAAGAGTCTAGAATACGACCCTTTTGGTCACCCAAGCTCACCTCTTAGGTTCGAGTCATGTAGGTCGATCATTTGGTCCAACATAGGCCACAGAAACGTCCAAGCCAGGCCCATTTTGGACGTTTCACTTGAACCTAAGGGCCATGTTGGTCCAATCACTGGTTTAGTTACACCGAGTCTAGCTTAGAATCGAGTCATGATGTCTTGGGTCATGTCGTTTAGTCGAGTCAAGATTGAGTCGATGTCTAAATCAAACCATGAGTCGAACCTATCATCAATTTAAGCCCAAGTCATATCCATTTCCCAAGTCTAATATATTTTCAAGTCAATAATGTCTACTTGGATCTAAGACCGTTTTGTCCATTTCTGAGTCCGAGTTATGTGATCAAGTGCATTCAATCCATGTCACATTGAGGTCCATTTGGGTCGAAGACTCAAATCCAACACCAATTGCACTAGTCCAATCCATTTGTATCCCGAGTCGTTAAATAGAGTGAAACCTCTGCCGGTTTACAAATAGCATTGAAGCTCTGTCAATTCCTGAACCCGAGTCACATAGTTTCTTCCCGAAGTCAAAAACCGAGTTGTAAAAGTGGGCCAACTTTCGAACCGAACATTTAAGTCAACTCTTGAAAAGAGAAAAGTTCAAAACCGAGGTTAATAACTACAAATCGGAATTTGCATTTGAATATTAGTCTAGGTCGAGTCTAAGATCTACTTTCCAACAGTCGTGTCAAACTTCTTTTTTTCATATTAATGAAATTGATCCAGTTTCCACTTCCATTTCAGTCATCAAACCAAATCAATTCAAAATGCACAACGAACTCGAAGGGTGTCCTTAGGTATAAACATGTATTCTGTTGTAAATGGTAGGGTACTTTAGGATCCCATATTTGTTTTCTTTACCTATTCCATATCTGGCGGTAGAAAACCTCCATTAGAACCAGTACTTATAACAAGATCTTAGATGATTCTATGACAAACTCGGACTAGCTCCTTGTTTCCATATCGATGACAGAAGGCAAGCCCATTCCTCACAAAATCATCCCATCTCGAAGAGAGAAGAGACCAACCCGTTCAAAGGAATTGTTAGTTCTGAACCACATTTATTGGCGAAGCCTAATTTTCAAGGTGTATCTAATTATGACTAGGAGAATGAGTAGAAGACCATTTTCAAAAAGAGAAGAGAAAAAAAAGGAAAAGATGAAAAAATAAAGAAAAAGATGAAAAAAAAGGACAAAGAAAAAAGGAAGAAAAGAAAAAAGAAAACAAGAGAAGAAAAATAAAAACATAAAAAATCTCGATGTTGCAGAAGCGAGTTGTAGCAGATGTCGAAGTTACAGAAGCGAGTTGTCGTTGATGTCGATGTTACAGAAGTGGTTTGTCAAAGATGTGGAAGTTACGGAAATGAGTAGTCGAAGATGTCAAAGTTACGGAAATGAGTGGTCGAGAATGTTGAAATTACATAAATGAGTGGTCTAGAATGTAATACTACGGTTTTCTATGTCTATAGGTACTCTATCGAGCGGGGCTTACTCTATCGAGTAAGTATGTTTTTACGTAAAACAGTAGCCTGTCTGTTGGGTACTCGATCGAGTAAGTGTGACACTCGATCGAGTAAGGGGCACTCGATCGAGTAAGTGAGTCTTATGGGTTATTTTGTCGGGTTTTGATTGTAGCGCGAGAAGGATATAAACGCATCTTTCGTCATTTTCTTGTCATTTTACCCTATTCTAAGTTCCATAAGAAATAAAAACAAGTTACGTTACTCTCCTCTTTCGCATTGTTATCAAATCCTAAGGGCTAGAGTCGTCGGATCGTTGAGTTCTTTACGCCGTTAAGACCGTCGCATTATGGGTAAGCTTCTAGTATGATTTTTATATTGTTTTATTGATTTTAGTTGAAACCCTAATTGGGTAATTTGGGGGTTTTGGGGAGTATTGTTGATGTTAGATTGTGATTGTATGATTGTGTGTTTATAGAAGGTGATTTCGTTGAAGAACGATTATGATTAGCTGATTGTGACGATCTTGTGGTTACTATTCCAAGTAGGGTTTCCCTACTCAGTATTGTTTACATGGCATTGTTGATAATTGATTGATTGATTGATTGTTGTTATATATCACATCGTTGTTGGATTTGGAGTTGGTGATTGTTGATAGTATAATGTGGTTGTTGTATAATTGTCTGTGGTTTGCGAGGTGCATCCACGGCTGAGTGGAGTCACTTGCGAAAGTGGCTTCAGGACCTTGATTTGCCTTTTGCGGAACCCATCACAGAAGGGATGTGCATATTTAGGAACTTGGGTTTATCGCTCGGATGAGATGAGCGGGGCTTAGGTGGGAACGGTTGCGGTCCCCCACTGGCGGTGTAGAATACTTGTTGCGATGAGTATTCTGGCAGGACTACACACTTTAGTGTGTAGTCAGGTGTGTGGTGATATGATGGAGATTGGTTTGGTTGAATTGGATTGTTGTATTGCTTTTGTTGTATCGTTTGTGTAATCAGTACTGACCCCGTTTAATTATTTTAAAAACTGTGGTAATCCATTCGGGGATGGTGAGCAGTTGTTGAGCAGGTATGAGTTGATGCGCATGGGATAGCTGGGTTGAGTCGCCACGAGCTGTTTAGAGTCTTCCGCTGTGTCATAGATATTCTTTATACTTTTTCGGTTGGTTTGACAGTTTGAGAAACAGTTGTATTTACTTTATCAGTTTGGTTTATGGACTTGTATCGCTTTAAACATATATAATAAAGTATGATTCTTCATTGTCTATATCATATACATTGCCTCGGGTAACCGAGATGGTAGCATTACCATGCCTTAAGTGGTAATGGTAAGGCACTTGGAGTATGGGGGTGTTACATAGAATGTCGAAATTGCAGAAGCCAGAAGCCGATATGCAAAAGCCGATGTCAAAGTTAAAGAAGCTAATAATCAGTGTGCAAAGCGGAAGCCGAGTACTATAAGGCTCGTGGTTGAATGTCGAAGTTACAAAAGTAAAGAGTCAGTATGTGAAGCAAAAATCGAGTACCAAGACACTTGTAGTCAAAATTTAGAGGGCGAAGCCAAAATATTAAGTTAGTGCCATTTGTAACCTTTCTACCCCTAAGTCCTTCTCGAGACAGTTGCAGGGGAATAGTCAGGGATTTTGAGGATTCATCTAGCTTGTTTCATTATTACCACGCCTTTAGGGTCCAAACATGGAAATTTGAACCCACATCGTTTTCCAACCCATTTGCACTCAGGTTTCATCAAACCTGAGACACCATTTCCAACCGCATCAGCAGCCATAGCCCTTGGCCTTAGCACCACAAAAAAACCTTCAGAATGATGGTTAACCATTCAAATTTGTTATTACCAAGCTCCACATCCCAAAAGATCCAAGCCTTTTAAACCTAACCCCAGACACGGGATTTAACGGTACTTTACGGGCTAGAATGGGATACTACATGATACCTTAGGTGAAACCTTCGATTGTGTACACACAAAAAACAATGCCAGTTTTATGCACTGATGATCGAACTAAGTCGGATTTGATTTCGCTCCACACGAATACATAGGCAGTCCTTCAGAATAAGGAATTCAATCCACCCATCATCCAAGTTGTCATCTTGTCAGTTTCTTACGAGTCTTAACCAAGTCCAAATGAAGCCACCTTTGTTGAGTCAGTCTTAGTACTCGATTTAGGCTAGGATGAAGATGTAGGTCCAGATGAGTAGTTATCAATTCTCATAATGGGCTCTATCTAACGGTGTTTGCAATGATGTTTGAATTGATAATTGATCCACGTTTTGACAAGGACCTTGATTAGGGAGATTATGATACCTTCTACCCATGTGTAGAACAAACCACGTGTCAGTCTTTAGAACATGCACATTTGCGAGTCTGTCCGTCGGTAAGCCTTTGCCTCAGGTCGAGTCAGTCATGGTCAACGTTCAAATGTCAAGCTCGAGTCACATTCAAGTCACATTCGAGTCGTATGCATGACACGTTAGGGTCGTATTGAAAATGTAAGGGCACGATATGCACACCCGTCATTATCCAGATATCGAGATCAAATTTCGGTTTTGACAAAAGTTCAAAAGTGTGTCGAGTTCAAATTTTATTTTTTACAAAAGTTCAAAATTGGTCCAAACAATTTATTTTGAAAAATTTGGGTCGAAGATCCATTTCTATTCGAAAATTCGGATCGAAGGTCCATTGCAACTTGAAGCACTAGGATCGAAGATTCATTTCTAATTGAAAAATCCGGATCAAAGATCCATTTCTATTTGAAAAATAGGGATCGAAGATCCACTTTTATTTTAAAAACTATAATCGAAGGTCCTATACACTAGAAAAATCCGGATCATAGATCCATTTTAATTTGAAAAGTCAAGATCGAAGAATCCAATCTATTTGAAAATTCGGAATTGAAGATCCATTTGAAAATTCGAATCGAAGGGCCATTTCTGTTTGAAAGTTCCGGATTGATGATCCATTTAAGATTTTGGTATCGACGATCCATGTGAAAGTTCCGGATTGATGATCCATTGAAAGTTTTTTGATCGTCGATAAATTTAAAAGTCCCGGATCGATGATCCATTTTAGATTTTGGAATCGACGATCCATCTTGAAAATCTGGATTGTCGGTCCGTTCTATTTGAAAATCCGGATCGACGATCCAATCAATTTGAAAAATTTGGATCGACGATCCATTGTATTTGAAAAATTCGGATCTAAGATACATTCTATTTGGAAAATCTGAATCTACGATCCACTCTATTAGAAAAATCCGGATCGAGGATCCATTCTTTTTTAAAAAATTTGGATTGACGACCCATTCTATTTGAAAAATCCTGATGAACGATCCATTCCCTTTGAAAATTTTGGATCGATGATCCAATGTTTTGCGATGAATTCAAAAATCTTTTTGCCTTCGAAAAGTTTATATTTCCGATCGATGTATCTAATGTTTTTAAGTCCGGGGTGGACGATCCATTATTTTTCGAAAGTTTAAGAGTTTCGGGTCGACGACCCAATTTGTTTCAAACGTTCAGATTTCCCGCCTCAAGTTTCGAATGTGTTTGTGGGTTTTTGTCAATGTTTTGTGTGCCGGAATAGCCAAGTTACAATTCTAACCCCAACACGTCAATACTTTAATGTTTGTGGGTGTTTATCAATGTTTTTTTTAAGGTAGCGGGCTATGCCCACGTCAGTTATATGTCGTACGGAATGTCATCAGGGTTACATTTCATATATACCCAACACTCCCTTCAAAAATTCAAAAATTTAAAAACTTTTTTGCAAAATTTCGGGTTGATGATCCAGCTTTCCAAATATTTCGTTTCAAAGTTCCATGTGATGTCAAAATTCAAATTTCGGGTCGATAGCCCAATTATTCAAAATTTTTAACATGTTCAAGTTTCAGGTCGATGACCTAGTCTTTCAAATGATCCAATTTTCAAGATCGATGATCCAAATGTGCTTATGTGATGATTATTGCTCGTACATTTTTGTGTTTCAAATGTAGCAGGATATGCTTCAACTGGGGGCTCTAAAGTCTTCGACTTTAGACCCATCGGAAAATGGGGGCTCTGAAACCGTTGGCTTCAGAGACCATTATCAAGATGAAATGGACGACATCCACCAAGAATTCAATTCAATAAAAGAGTATTAAATGGAAGAATTCCGCAGATGAAAGCGGATGATGAAAGTGGCGGCAACCTCCTAGGAAAGTCCCGTCCCATGTGGGCACCTGCCATTAGATGATAAACATTGGGCAAGTGTCAACAGATGATGAATTTTGGACAAGTGCCAGCAGATGATAAACTTTGCGCAAGTGTCAGCAGATGATGAATTTCGGACAAATGCCACCAGATGATAAACTTTGGGCAAGTGTCAGGAGTTGCCGAACTACGATGCGGGTTTGATTCCATCATAAACGGATACGTAGGCGTCTAAAGATAAGACTCAACCCACCTTTTATTCAAAATTATAGGTCGATGACCCGTGTTGATAAAAATGATGAAAATGGGTCGATGACCAATATTGATGGATTAATGATGAAGGTGAGGCGTCCAGAACCGAGTTTCAAGTATGATCTCTGCCTATGACTGGCGAGCTTATATACGCAAGTTTAATGGACTATAAATAACCCACGAAATCCTCAGATCATTAGACCTGGGGTATACTTTTACTTTCGCCTTGTCCAAATCTCAGTCAAAGTGGGGGCTCTGTAGATACCCGTATCTGTCGATATTGAAATTTATAGAAAACCCGAGAAACACTGATGGTAGGACATGATGTATTCAGTAGTTGCCATTGTCGTTATTTGGAGCTCGTTTTACGACGTCGAATGGGTGTTGTCGATGAAGTATTTTACTAATTTAAATGGAATTTGAATTAAATATTTTATTAAACTGAATTCATTTTATTTTTTTAATGTGAATTTATTTTCTTGAATTTATTTTAATGAAAATAAAATAAAATTTGATTTGAAAAATCATTTTGGAAGTTTAAATGGTTTTATAAATCGTATTTGAAAAACTCGATTTTACGACGATTTTATACACGATTTCAAGCTCGTTTTCTATGCGATTTGAGTATGAATTTCGATGCAAATCTTGGCCCTACTTCTTTACCTTCCACCCGTGTTCAAACCCTATCCAAGCCCAGCCATTACCTCTCTCAAAGCCCCTCAAATCCCGTCCCAAAACCCACACAAGCAGCCTGTGCCCTTCCCTGTCCCATGTCCAATTCAAGCTCTAAACCTATCTCAAACTAACCCAAGCTCGACCCTTTACTTAGGTCCTCATATAAACTTCATGCCAATCCTGAACCCATGCAAAAATCACTTCCAAAATAAGCACCAAAGCCCAAGAAACAAGTTTGCAATAAGGCCTTCCCTGTTTCGCGTGTTCAGCTAAATCGAGTCTAAAACGCACTCCAAACATCTACCAAACCCGTGCCCATTAATCCTAAACCATACCTGACTACTTGACCCACATTCCCATGAGTTTTTCATTAAGAAAAATCCTTTCAAACCTTCACAAACCGTGCAACCAGCAGCAAAACAGAAACCCATCTGCCCCTCCTCTCTTAAACCCTACTTCTACTCTTCGACACTCCCTATGAATACCACCCCTATGCCGTATTTGCACTCCTCTAGGCTATACTCATACCCGCACCACTCACGATCAAAAACCTCCAGACACCCTATCAAAAACCGTACCAAAAACCGCCCGAAAAACAGAGTACACAAACTCTGTTTTCCACGTACATCAGCCTATTTCACCTCGAATTTCGTGCCCATTACATAAAAAAGACTTCTGTTTGTTTACAAAAATCAAATTTTCAATCTTCCACGGTTCTAGAACATCTTTCGTAATTAAAAACCGTCGAGAAACGACTTCACAATCACGTTTTCTAAACTGCCGCGTGCGAAGCACAAAACCACGAGAATTCGCAATTCAACTTTGAAAAACCGTGTTCAAGTATTCAAATTTCGTCGACGATGGCTCCTTGAGATAAAATCTATAATTGATTATGACCTAAGATGGTGTCAGCGATGCATGTAGGTTGAGGGTGCATTAAAACTCTCCCTTTCTCCCTTTTAATTATTGCTTTTATCATTTTATTATTTATTGTTTGTATTTATCATATTAGTATGTTTATTTTTACGATAATAATAATGATTGTGATAATTATGGAGAAGGATGGGAATTTCATTGTTGATGATCGATGGATGACCTTTGTTTGTGATGGATTTGTATGCTGTTAGGATTTAGAATAAATCTATGATGTTTATTTTGTCTCACGTGTTAATTAGTTAATTATGCGTGTTTTGTTGCTTTGATTTAATTAATTTTTGGAGCATGATAATTAATGATCAAGTATGATAGATCTATGAAATAGTTCATGTTAATTTGTTAAAGATGAAATCTTGACTAATTAGAAGGAGATCAGAATAATCGTTTGAATGAAATTCGCATGTATGTTTGTTTATAGCATGATGTGATTTAGATTATGAAATAATCTTAACTAATATGTATGGTTGTGGTTTGACATTGGTTTTTTTTTTCCGAGATTATGCATGTTTAAATTAATGAGATTAATTTACTTTGTGTAATATGATTTAACATGAATTGTGATATATTGGTCGAATTATGAAATAGTTTGATTCAATTTATGCTTAATTAATTTTAATTATGTAAAATAATGTTTTGTGAAGTTTTTCCAGACTTATAATTTGTAATTTTAATTTAGATTATTTTTCATGATTTATTTCATTGATTTAATATTTGTTTTGTAATTAACATTGTGTTTATGAAAAACCCGCGCAGTGCACGGTTCAGATCTGCCATTTTTCGAAATTCCAGATCCGTGCAATGCACGGGTCTCTCCATATTATGTGTTTTAATTTGCTTTTCTTGTTTGAAAATTTTGATTAATTTTTGTTTATTTGGTTTAATTAATTTTAGATTTTAATTTACATTGTTTATAATTTGTATTGTATTTTTAACTAACCACTAATGTTTGTTAAATCTATCTTATAATAAGAGTAAGAATTGTTGGATATATTATGGGTGGTTGACACTCCGTCGACCACCAATAGCAAATGATAAACTTGGATAACGATAGAATCATGAATCGTTTCCTTAAAGAGTATTTCGACCCTTACATTTGCCTTGGGTTGCACGAAATCTCTTGTAGGATAATACTATCGATTCCCTCTCATTCTAGGAAAATAGAATCGAGAGAATACAAATGAAGTTTTGTAATTTGTTTGTTCTTTCAAAGTCGAAAAGTTTATGAAAATTCTCATAATTTTCAATTATGCATCAACATGTATTTATACATTATCTGTATGCATACCCTAAAGGAAATAATCGGTTATTTCCAAGAGCTACCTTTTGGGACAAGTATGAAAAAATGCAACATGGTTTATAGCAATTAATTGCAAAAACCAGATAATCATCACTCACCCCGATTGGGGTTAGTGTCCCCAATCGAGGACGTAGCTTTCCCAATTTACATAAATTAAACTTGTTAATTGAATTTTTGGCTATGCATCATCAACCTCGATCGGGGTTAGCAACCCCTATCGGGATTAGCCAACTCTTCACTTTTGAGCTACGATAACATCGACTAATTTGCATTGTAACTTATTCTTTAAAATCGCACATTCAAACTCGTTTATATGAGCGTGTACTCCACACTCCCTAACCCATATTATAACGGTCAAACTTGCTACGTTTTTTGCCCAAATCCCGATTGCATTCAAATGATATCGTGATTAACTTAAATCACCAACATTCCTCTCCCATTTAAATGCAATCCTTGATTCAAAACAACAAACCAAACCAAACTCATACATAAAGTGAAAATGTCACGCAGATTGAATTTCCACCTTAGTGAACTATGCATTCTGCATTCGAGTATCGGGGTGTCTCTATGGATTGAACCCGTCAATTCATATGAATACATGAAGATAGAACACATACAAGTTCAAGACAACTCCATAAGTTTATTACCGACACTATTTTATATGGCCTAGTGTCCCTATCCATTCATGAGTGCTTACAAAACCAAGCCCGAGCTTTAAGAAGCGGCCACACTTCACACTCATATAGGTGGACTCTTTTTATCGTGCCTTGCAAAGCACTTTTTCAAAAGATCCATTAAAAAGATTAACTTTACGCTAACTTATCATGAAGGTCCGAGCACACACTTTCGGGACAATTAAACAATGTGCTCCAATATTTGATAATAGGCTTTCCACATTGAATTCTGCCTCTAACGTCATATTAGAGGGGAATTGGGTGTCCTACCACCAAAGATTTATATAGGCTTTAAACATCCCGACACTGACTCATGAACCCAGTCCCTAATTGATCCTTTATGCAAAATTATCTACTAGACATTGAGATCTCTTAAAACAACCATATCATCCATATTTGATAGTTTATATATCACGTTATAATAATAATGTCCCTGTTCGGCCGTCACCATAATTCACTTGACTATAAACTTAGCCAAGTTAGTATCCCCTATTAACATGGGTAAACTCGGTCTCATTCATAAAATGAAACTAGTAAATCAATTTCTTTAACCCTTTAGCCTTTTTACCGGCTATAACTAACACTACGAATTCATATTCCAATGTTGACCTTTTAATGCAAATTAGCTTCTTAGAAACACTTATACTAATGGTTCTTTCCCCAAGCAATAATACACTACCTTATGTAGAAAATAACATCTACCAAGGTAATACCATTTGCATACAACCATTCTTCTAAAACTGAAGAAAACCAATATAAGACTAATCATAAATCATGGCTTACTTTTATAATTTCACACTTGTATAATGCTTGAAAACATGAGTACTAGTATTTGCTAGTATTCTTACTCAACTTCTCAACCGCAAAAGTAATGTAAGACCATGTGAATACTCGAGATATGACTCCGCTTTTACCATATTAAATATAAGCATCATACTCAACCAATATTAACCAGAGAATAATAATCATAGTCTCACCCTTGACCCTAATACAAATAATCATATTACCTCCCCCATGTCCTTCAAAGAAGAACATGATGACAGAACCCCCTTTTACAAGGTAAATCATCTTTAGTCTATGCCAAAGATCAACTTGTCAATAATCTTACAACAAATGACTACTCCTTTACCGGACTCGTCAAATAACTGTACATTCAATGCTATTGATGTACCTATTATATGGCTAAACCATCATGACTCCATAATCTCACCATGGTTATCACAAACCATCATTTCCGATATTATATGGTAAAATCAATTACATAATCAAACTTTAAAATTCTTTACACAAAACATAAACATGTTAAACAATCATTACAAAATAGTTAGTACACTAACAACATATTAAACAACCGATCAAATGTCCATTGATCAAAACATTATAATTCATAAATATTTCGTTACATATTCATTTCACATAAATAACCATGATTTCAAACATCAACCAAAAAGTAAAGGCATGTGAATCATAATTCCCGAAACAAATAAATCAAGAAAGTCCAAATTTATGCCACCTTAGTTAAACCACTAATGATTAACTTTGTTAAACAATCATTTCCAAACCAAAACCAACAAACATCATAGTGCCTGACACTATGAAACATGCATGTGAACGAAAGTCAACCATATTAACCATGGAGTTCAAGATAGAAAATATGACCATGTCATTTGTTTCATGTCATTTTGACTATTAAACATCACATGCACATAATATTGAAATACAGTATGTAAACATATCTTTATGTACTGTGATGTACATATATTTGGCCAGTACTCCACCGCGTCACTGAGAATGTAAGATATTCGTATCATCATGAATCCGTAACCGAAATCATCATGAATCCGTAACCGAACATCCATATACTAATCAGTTGCTTGAGTTCTTAATCTTGTAAAGTTGCATTACAAGATTCATAATTTCCAAAATGAAGCCTCCACAATTCAAATAGAATAACCGTTTCTCATCATTGAAACATACGGAGTACAAGAATTTTACAGATTTGGTGTACTAATACTTGTCGTTGACCAAACACGCTTTTCCCAATCATCAAACTCCTTAAGAATGTTGGATATATTATGAGTGGTTGACACTCCGTCGACCGCCAATAGCAAATGATAAACTTGGATAACGATAGAATCACGAATCGTTTTCCTTAAAGAGTATTTCGACCCTTACATTTGCCTTGGGTTGCACGAAATCTCTTGTAGGATAAGACTATCGATTCCCTCTCGTTCTAGGCAAATAGAATGGAGAGAATACCAATGAAGTTTTGTAATTTGTTTGTTCTTTCAATGTCGAAAAGTTTATGAAAATTCTCATAATTTTCAATTATGCATCAACATGTATTTATACATGTTCTGTATGCATACCCTAAAGGAAATAATCAGTTATTTCCAAGAGGTACCTTTTGGGACAAGTATGAAACAATGCAACACAGTTTATAGTAACTAATTGCAAAAACCCGATAAACATCACTCACCCCGATCGGGGTTAGTGTGCCCGATCGGGGACGTAGCTTTCCCAATTTACGTAAATTAAACTTGTTGAATTTTTGGCTAAGCATCATCAATACCGATCGGGGTTAGCAACTCCTATCAGGGTTAGCCAACTCTTCATTTTCGAGCTACGATAACATCGACTAATTTGCATTATAACTTATTCTTTAAAATCGCACATTCAAACTCGTTTATATGAGCGTGTACTCCACACTCCCTAACCCATATTATAACGGTGAAACTTGCTATGATTTTTGCCCAAATCCCGATTGCATTCAAATGATATCGTGATTAACTTAAATCACCAACAAGAATATCTCTTTCCCTATCTTGTTGTTTGTTTTACTAGAATAGCTAATTAACCAACATGCTAAAACAACTTTGACAAAGTTAACATTTATGCATTAAACGACAGAGAAATTGTTGTCATATGTTGGGTTTTTAAAACGCTGTTTGCATATAATATGTCGTAGTAGCTACAACCTTATTTGAAATCCAATACTTAATTTAGTAGAGGCCCTTATTCAAACGGGCGGGGTTAGGTGACCTTATGGGCTTCCTCACACGTACCTTCAACCCTTACTCAAGATCTATGGTTTGTGGATCCGTCTAAATACCATTGGATTACAAGAGTCATTCATTCGAGTGATATAGGGTACAAGCCTTTATCTTTAATCACTCGTAGTCGATTGGCTTTATGATTTTCGATGAAAGGTGTAAAGTTGGCTTGAACGGTTCCAAGTTCCCATAAAACTCGATATGCACGTGAATTGCGGGGGATATTGTTGTACGGTAATGTTGAAGAGTTAAATTAGTGGATTATGTTGAGGTTTTTGTGGTAGATGTTAGGTGGTGAGCGGAATTATTAGAGGTATGAAAATTGTTAGAGAGAGAGAGAGAGAGTATGGAATATGGGAATAGTATCGGTGTTGATGTTAAGGCAAGGGTGAGTTATCAGTTACACAAAATGGTGATAAGGGAAAGGATGCTACACTGCAGTGATTGCGGTATATTTTGTTTGTTTAGTGGTGCTTGTGGTATTAATTATTTGGTGATGCTTGTGGCATTAATTACTTAGAAGTTATTGTAGTTGTGGAGTAAGGAGTAAGTGTGTATATTTGTGATAGTATTGATGGTTTTGGGTAGTGACGGTTATGAGTGTGAGCAAACTTCGAGGACGAAGTTCGATTTAAGGGTGGTAGAATGTAACATTTCATTTTGGCAGTTGTTCTTGCTTGGTGAATTGTATTGGTATTGGATTTATTAGTGGGGAACTTTGAGGACTAAGTTCGTTGAGTTGGTGTTGGCAATAGAGGAAGAGGGTTTGTGTTGTGCATGTATGAGTGCGAACTTCGATGATGAAGTTCGTTTTTAAGGAGGTAAGACTGTAATACTTCATATTTCTTTGCTTTGGGCACTCGATCGAGCAAGGGTGGTATTCGACCGAGTGTACCATACTCGGGCGAGTATAGTTGATCGAGTAGATGTTTGGGAACTTTGGGAGCTATTGTTTGTGTTTACTCGGTCGAGATGGTGAGGCACTCGACCGCGTAGGGATCACTCGGTCGAATGGGTTGTGGCACTCGACTGAGTGTCCGGTCTTGAGTCGTTTTTACGCGGTTTCTATTTATTGATTAGGGGAGGTTTTATAAATTGTATAATCAGTATAAAAAATCATTTCAACCCTAAATATTTCTAAAACTCTCCCTAATTACTCTCTTTATCATCTAGCAAGGAATTGGTCATTTGGATTTGAAATTTCGCCTTTCTTCGTATCAATCTTTGTTGTAAGTCCCAATCTCCATTCTTATTTAATTGATACTAGCCCTAACCCTAGGTTTTGGGAAAATTGGGGAAACTCGGTAATTAGGGTTTATAATGATTATTTTTTTTTTTTGTGAAGGGTAAGTATATATTAATCAAAAAATAGGTATACAATGTTCCAAATACAAGCTCAACTTAAAACCAAGGAAAAACATAATGAAATTTTACATCATCATATTGGTCAGCCACTGAGTATCCAGTGGTCTCAAGGGAGTTCTATTTCTTCTCTTCCATCTTTCGAGCACCTCTTTCCATACTTGATGAACTAGAGCTTTGGGATGAATTATTGATTGATGAATCCTAGCACGGTTCCTAGCCATCCAAATTGCATAAATGGTACCAACATAACAGGCTCCTGCAAATAATTTTTGTAAAGAGCTCTTACACCTCCCAGCAGAAAACCATCTGATAATATCATCTGTAGGGAAAGAAACCTGGATCTTCTGCTGCAGCAGTGTCATACATCTCCTGGTAAAGTCACAGTCTTGGAAAATATGCTCATGAGTTTCAGGGACAGTAGCACATAAACAGCAAGTGATGTCGCAGCATATACCCATATAGACCAGTCTATCACGAGTAAGGAGCTTTTTATTGAGGGAAGCCCAATAGATAAAAAAAGTTCTAGGAACATTGAGGAGGTTCCAACAAATGAAACGCCAAGGGACCTTAGGATGGGAAGATCTTAACCAATTGTAACCAGCAGCAATAGAGTAACCAGAGGCATTGTTGATCCAACTGTTGTTATGGTAACCAGCCTTGAAGATATCCTTAACCTAATCAATCTTCTTCCAAGTCCAACTGCAGTCTAAAGGAGCAGAATAGTCAGTCCACTCACACCCCTTCATATAGACATGGTTAACCCATTTTACCAAAAGGTGGTCCTTCTTAGTAGCCAACCAACTAGTATATTTTCCAAGAATAGCTCTATTCCAAATCTTAGCATTTTTAAGGCCCAAACCACCTTCCTCTTTTGGAGTACAACATTTAGCCCAGGCTATATTAGGAGCTCTGAGGTAAGCATCCTTTCCTCCCCAAAGAAAGTTCCTACAAATAGCTTCAACTTTGCTCATGATACTAGAAGGAAGAAGAAAAATTGAAGCCCAGTAGGAATGCATAGTGGCTAAAACTGACTGGACAAGAACCATTCTGCCAGCATAAGAGAGTTGTCTAGCTCCTAAGGACCTAACCCTACTAACAATCCTTTCAATGAGAATGTGAGCATCATATTTAGAAATCTTCTTAGAGGAGATAGGAATACCCAAGTACTTAAATGGCAGAGAGCCAACTTTGAAACCAAAAATAGCAACAATCTCGTCAATAAGATCTCTCTTAACCTCCATTAAAATAAATATTAGTCTCTTTGTATGGAGTATTTATCCAGAATTCTCTCTGTTGTGGCACATCAAGTTTCTCTCTTAATTATAATGATTAATTAGATGTAGATAATAATAGTATATGCGATTATTACTTGTAGAGTTGTAGATGATTGTTTCATGGAGGATTGCTGGTGCGATTACTCGTTTATGCTTGGATTGCGAAAGGTAGGGTTTCCCTACTCAGTGCAGTTTACGATTGTTTGCCTTGTTGTGGTTGTTGTCATTGTGTTTATATTATTGTTGTGATTACGATTGTGGATGTTAGTGGTGATGAGATGGATATTGTGAGCCATGTCGGGAGATGGTTTCTTCCCCTTGTTTTGCCTATTGCCACTTTCGTCACAAGGGAGATGTGCACATTAATGAGTTTGGGTTTGCTCGTTGCAATGAGCGGAAATTTGATGTCCATACTGCAGTTTGGCATCGGCAGGGGTGGGTTACCCATTGTGATGAGAACCCAGCTATTCGTTACGATGAGAGCCATTTGTTACTATGGAGGTTGGAGTGGTGGAAGCTGGTATTGATGTGTATCTTGTGCCTTTCTATTATACTATCGTTTATGTGTTCATCATATTCTGTTACAGGACCTGTGTGGTGTTTGTGTGTTCTCTATTTTCTCTTGTGTGTCTGCGGTGATCCATTTGACATTGCCGGTAAGTGGCGAGCAGTAAGACTTTACAGGTGTTTTATGATTGTTGGTTGGCTGCTGGGTTGTTTGGAGGGATCACGATGACACTGAGTTTTGTTGTTGTAGATGATAGTAGTTTTCCACCAGCTGTATCGTTGTCTTTGAGTAGTTGAGTTGTATACCTTTTGTTTTCGGTTGTAAGTTTGTAAAGAGTTAATAAAATGTTTCTTTATGATCCTTTTGATATGTACTACCTCGGGCAACTGAGATGGTAGCATCCTTATTTATCAGGGGAGGTCTTGTTAAGACTCATTGGTAAATGGTGGTGTTCCATAGGGTTAGTCTTTAGTTGATTTAGGAAGATAATTAAAGAGCTTATTAGTGACTAGATTATTAATCAATAGCACGAGTTAAGGAGCTTAACACAAGAAATACTTGATTTTGCTTTGCAAATAAGAAAACCTCAATTGGATTACTCAAGTTATTGGAGTATATTGACGATATTGGAGTGTACCGACGAAAACAGCTATACGCGGAACACGAAGGAAGATGTTAGTGTCCCTTGGCGAAGCAATGTGTCCCTTGGTGAAGCATCATTCTACTTTATAAACCGGGTTGCGAGACGTCGTCGACGTTTTAAAAAAAAAAAGACAAACATACCCTTATCCCTCTCTCTCTCTCTCTCTAAATCTCTAACTCTCCCTTACCCCGCCGCACAACATCACTGCACCACCACCACCACTGCAGCACCTACACCACCACCGCAGCAACACCACAGACGACCGCAACACCAATACTAGTAGAAAAAACCACGATAGTGGCTGTCATAAATGACCTTTTTGTGGCGGTTTTTACAAATTTTGGGTGCGCCGTATATCATGGGGTTATTTATACTTTACGGCGGTTGTACAACCGCCACTAGCTTACCTGGAATGAGACAATGGGTGTGTAGTTAAGTAGATCTTTTGCTTTTGAGCAACTGAAAGTCCTATTGCACGAAAGAAGTCTAATTCTTGAAGGTGTCTTCTATGGAACCGTCATACCAAAGGGTGAATAGTCTACAGATGAATTCTACCAAGTAAGCTATAGACATCATAACAACTGCAAGAATTTTTATTCTAGGCCTGCAAGCACAAGATAAATAGAAAATCCAACAAACTACAACTTAGTTCCATAAAGTGACATAATCAAATAAGAAGATTATTGATGAAAAGGATAAAATTATGGGTAAAAAAAAAAGCCAAATACAAACTGATAAAAAACTAGTACACCGACAGGCAACAAACCTTTCATAACCTAGGCCCTGAAATATGATTTACATAAAATCCCAAAATTTGATAGCTCTTTATTTGTAATGAAATATGCCTGCAAACAAAAGACAAAAGCTGATACTTCAGCTGACGTGCTTCACACAAGCTGAAGGAGATCAGGTTTCTAATATGCACAAACCAGCTAATGAAAACAGGAGTAAAATACTAATAAATCATATGTTGAGCTTTACCTAGAATGCTAGTACTACTCTGAGATGCAAGAAGTCCATACTTCATTGAGTTATCCTCAAAAGAGCCTTATGCTGAAGGCTGACCATCAACATCTAATTTAACCCCGTCCTGAAAAATTATCATGCACAAATTTCCGAACAAAATCACCTAAAACTTAAAAATAGAAGATAATATAACTACTACAAAATAAAGAAGAGCACCACCCATCATTGTTTTCATGAACTCGTGCCATCTTCACTTTCTCCTCTATTAGTTTGAGTTTCTCTTCACGGAGTTCCTTTTTATCAGCAATTCTGGTGATTCCGTAAGGCGATTTAAGATTGACAAAAGAATTAGAATCGTCGACAGGAGTGAAATTAGTAATCTAACCAATACATGTAAAGACTGAGATCGAGCAATTAAGAGGATACAAACAAGAACAAAATAGAGAAGAGCATGGACCATAATAATAACCCTATTTACACATTAAGATTTAATCGAAACTAATCAAAAATTGAGATAAAGGAATTAAAAACTTGGGGTACAAACAATCAACTAGCAAAACGATAATAATACTAGAAAATGAATTGCATATACCCATCAAATCCAAAAAAAAAATCCCTAGTTTGCGATAAACATAACCCTAAATCAAATTAAGCTAAATTAAATAGTATATACAATAATTAGACTTCTCAGGAACGGTACCCAAAATTTGACGGAGCAATCATGATGGCGGCAACTTGACGTCGTGGAGGTGTTGGGAACAATTGAGCAAGTGAGTGACGGTGGCGAACGATTGAGCGATGCTAACTTGGGTGTTGTCGGAAGTCATGGAGGGTGGTGATGGTGACTCAGGCATCGTCGGCAGTGTTGGAGGCCGGCCACGGTGGCGAGTAAGCGACGGTGGCAGAGCTTTTGTCATGATTGTGGATGAGTATTAGAGAATAATGAGTGAGAGAGTCAATTGAGTTCGGGTGTAATGTTGTATGAATGAAAGTGCTAAAGTACTAAAAATTTACCGCCTATAATTTTTTAGATTAGATATACATTGAGGGGTTTGAAGGTTTGGCTGTATGAAGATCTAATGAAGAAGGCGAAAGAAATGTAAATGGTCAGTTAATGAATTCTAAAGGGCTTTGGGATTATTTTTTGTGGGGCTATTAAAGTCGGTTGTTATTAAAACTGACACAAAAACATATTATGGCAGTTTTTATTATAAAATATTGTCACTTATTATTAACTTTCAGCGTCATTCGTAACATCGGTTGTTAATACAACTGCCACAACTGACTTATAGTGGCGTTTTTAATTTGAAACCGCCATAAATAGCTTATATTATCACGTTGGTTCTTAATTTAAATCGCCGTAATAGAACTCATACCCAATAAAAATTTAGTTCCCGCCCTTTTTTGGCTTTTTACGTCATTTCTGTTAGAACCACCATGATAAAGGCGTCGCGATAGGGGTTTTTTCTACTAGTGCAACCATTCTCGTTTCTCTTCTCAATTTCCTTCTTTATTCTCAATTAAGTCGGTTTTTTTTAATTAGTTTAGAATTAGTTTGTATTATTTGATTTTAATTAGGTTAGTAATGTATGTTTGTCTTGATTTGTATGAATTCTCGTCTCAATTTTGTTCTTCTTCTTTATTCTCATTTCTCTTCGCAATTCGGTTTTTAATTCTCTTCATTCTCAATTTCATACTCGATTCTTGTTTAATTATTGTCGGATTTGTTGTTGTTGTTTTTGTTGTTGTTGTTGTTGTTGTTATTGTCGATAGATTTGTTGTTGTTGTCGATGGATTTGTTGTTGTAATTATCGGGTTTGTTAAGAATGGAGGAGGGGACGTTGGAATTCAACATGATGGAGGACTACGACATTGAATCCCAACGTCAAATAGGGTCATGGACGAAGAATATGGCCGTCTGATAGGGTAATGGACGAAGAATTTGCGCATTGGTGGTGGCCTGGACGTGGCTTCTCATTGTCTAAACCAGACATGGACGTTGGGTTTCAACGTCTAACCTGGCCACGGACGTTGAAACTCAGTGTCTTGGCCATGGTCGGACTTTGAAACTTAAAGTCCGTCCATGGTTCGGACATTTTAATTTCGTTTTGACCGGTTATTTTGTAGTTTAATGGGTAATTTATATTTTTTTTGTATTAAAAGTTGTTTATTTGTATCTATATAACATTTTAATGTCGTTAATACAGATGTCGGATAGCGAAAATAACATTATGACTACCCTGGACCGTACGAGAAACAAAAGAGTGACGTCATCTAAGTGGCGTATCCCCTTACCTTTACCGCCACGTCGTACTCGGGCAGAGGGCATCCACATTAGCCCTACTCCCGACCCTACTCCCGGCCCCGTTATGAGCGAGGCTGATTTCCCGTGTGCGCTTTATAGGGAATCAGTAGCCGGTGACCATTCTGATGATGAGAAGGAAGATCATTTTGATGTATCGGTTCAGGAGGAGGAGAAGGAGGACGAGGAGGATTACTCTCAATTTTTGGATGAGGGGTATCGTATCCCCAAAATCAAAGTAATCCTATAATAGTACTAACAAATAGCTAGCGGTAAGTAGGATATCAAATCCACAGGAAGGCGGTAAAAATCTAGTTCGTTAATATCTAAGTCCATCTTAAAATAACAATTTCTTGGAGGTTTGGTTGATTTCTAAAACTAATTGCGAGGTAAATAAAGACGAATTCATATATATTAAAAGGGTCTAGAGATCGGGTTCACTAGGCCAGTTATCCGAGGGTGATATTTAATTAATTAACAGAGCAATTGGGTTGTTTAAGGTCAAATGATCGATTGTAGATACCCGGTATCTGCTGAGACTCCAACAAACACCCGATGATTATCGGACTACAACATGTTTTGGGATCGCAGCATTTGATCGACAGTTTGTGTACAACTTTACGTCGGAAAATTTAAAACGATTTCGAAAATAAAACATTTCAAAACATTTCAAAAATACCTGGAGTGTTTAATGCACAACGACGGGGTCGCGATGACACTAACTAGAGTCAAAACCGACACCGAGCCAAAAACCGACTCGAAAATTCAAAATCCCGACTCCAACAACGAGTCAAACCGAGTCAACCACAAAAACAAAATATCTTCAAGCCTTATATACTAAGTTTTCCCGGATTCATGAATGGTCAAGTACCAAACATGTGACTACAAAACCTAGGATAGAACAAATCATGATTGCGTTTGTTGTGATAGTGACAACACAACTCGAAGTGCCGCGACTTGGCTCGCGCCTCTTTGACCAGCCCAGGTGGCCACGTCGCTCAAAACTCACACAACCACTCATTCTCCTATAAATACCCCTCAAATGTCACCCATTTGAGACTTACGCGAGTGTCCGCCCCCTCTTTTCTCCCTTAAAATTCTCGACTCGACTTCTAAAGTCACAATCCGACGCGTGTTTACGACCTACCGATCATAAACACGAGCCTTACACATTGTTTGGTACCGTCATCGTGCATTAAACTACTTGTCCGACCACTTTGACCACTACACCATCACTAAACATTTAAAACACTCTTTTACTTACCAAAACGGTTTTAAACTGAGTTTATTCCGATCAAACAAGTTGTTACACTTACGTCGGTCACTCGCCATAACCAAACATGTAAGTATGAGGGTGTAAAAATCCTCTTTTATTATGTTTTCATTCATTTCATGACTTTAACATGCTAAAACATGCATAACATGAACCAAAACATGGAATAAACGAGCCAAAACTGATTTTTGGTCTGAGACAGAAGCCCCTTAGGTCGCCAACTGGCTCGCGCCTAAATGGGGTGTTCAGACCAGAGATCAACCGTGTTTGTTCTCGTCATTTCCCTTAATCTATTTTCATATTTGTAATCGGTTTTTACAATTTTAAGTATTTTCGAAACCTTTTTGTTTCATTTCACATGTTTTAACCATAAAGCATTTTTCACCCTTGGTTCTTCGTACCATGACGGTTAAAATCCGTGTTTCGGTGATAATATTTGGTTAATGACATTTAAGAGGTATTTAAAGCCTTTTATTTCATTTCTTTACATTTGCAAAACATGCATATTAGTCACCAACACGAAATCATCCTTGGTTCCATATACCATGCCGGATTTTAACCCGGGTACGATGATGAGTAACGACTAATTACATTCAAAATGGACTTAAGACAATTAGTCCATAATCATTTTCAAAACTATTCATGTCAAGCTTGTCAAATCGAACCCGACATCAAATATTATCAAACAATGATGATTATTCGAGTCTAGTTCTTCAAATCAACAAATACGGTCTAAACGACCCTTTCAAAATCAAACCGGGTCCAAATACCCATTTTCAACACGTTTTATAACGTTTTCTAAACAACCAGAACACGGCATACAGCCGTTGGCTAACCCGCGCCTCAAGCAGGCCTTTTCTTTCTCATTTTCAAAACCAGAGGGAGGCCCCTTACACCGCCGGCTGGCTCGCGCCTCTTATAGCCGTCTGGTACAGGGCTTGTTCCCTTCCAACATTAGTCTAGGACGATCCCGACTCCGGTTAACCCGGATATAGGACGGATCAGATGACTATTCAAACCATATTTGCCAAATGCCTTACTAAGACAAATGGATCATGTTATGCACCCTAAACCTAATACGGTAAATGGATGTTTACTTTCCGTCTTGCATGCAAATCAATCATTAATCCAACTCGACATCTTATACTTGATACTTGGATTAAATCAACCGAACTTAGAAAGCTCACATGTTAGGTTTAAATCATTGGATGCGCATTCATGCATTTAAACCGTTTTATCAACTTTTGCATTCAACCAACCAAGATCGATCAGTAGAGGCCGCTAAACGCGGGCGGGATTGGGTGTCTGATTAAAGGGCTTCCCAATACGTACCTTCACCTCTTACTCAGAAAATTTGGATAGTGGACGACCTTATCCAGGGCGTACGAGAGTCATTCTAGAGATAGGATGCTAAAGAGGGACGATTTCCTTATCTTTAGTTTCTATTGTGGAAAATAATCTGTATACTTCCCTTTAACATGAAGGATTATAACGATTTAACAAAGATGATCTAAGGTCATAAAATAAAATACGTAAACTAAAGTAAAATGATTTAGAATTAACCTCAGGTCCTAGCAAAATTGGCCTAAGAACAATATCAAAATTGATATTCGCCTATTAGTTGCACCCAAGACGATCTGAGATATACCCTTTGATTATGCTAGAAATCAATCTAAACTTTTTCTGTAAAATTTTATTGTCTTTGTGTTTTTGTGATGAGAAAGAGGAGGCAAGGTCAGAAAAAGTATTAGGTCAGAAATAATTCTCTACCTTTCTTTTTATATAGACCAAAATCTGGAATCAATTAGGAAAGAAATCACCTCCTAATTTTCGGTCAAACAGACCGAAATTAAGGAGTGTATTTTCCTTATTTTTGTCTTTCCAAAAATATATAATATGTGTTGAATTGTCATCTAGTGAGGATCGAACCCATGACCTCTTGGCTTGTGTACCCTCACTATTACCACTATGACACATTCAACTTGTTGATATTAAATACAACTGATTATATTTAATTACGAATTAACAGATTAATTCGTCCAAACTAACCTTATATATATTTAATTAAATATAACTTATTATATTTAATTTACGAATTGATGATTAATTGTCTCAACTTAATATTATTTAATT
The DNA here is from genome assembly GCF_048544455.1 of Silene latifolia. Taxonomy (NCBI): domain Eukaryota; kingdom Viridiplantae; phylum Streptophyta; class Magnoliopsida; order Caryophyllales; family Caryophyllaceae; genus Silene; species Silene latifolia. Next base: position 75,233,521 of record NC_133526.1, on the reverse strand, counting down.
TTCATTAAATAATTATCTCATCAACACATTGACTAACTTTTTAGTCATTTTGGGCATCAATGTAATTATATTTCTATAACCACATTTCTCAAATACGTCCTATAGGTGTGACCTTTAGGGACCAGTTGATCACCGCCATCTGTATGATAATAACGTCAAACTTTCTAGCAAGCCAACCGTTATTAGGTAAACGTTAATCAACTGATTAAATATACGAAGTATACCCTTGTGAACCTGTAAGAGATTTACAAATGTTATCACACTAATTTGTGGAGGACACCAGCTCCAACAAACTCCCACTTGTCCTCACAAGTGTATGTGCGATAACCGATTCTCATATCCTTTAAAATTTCTCCCACTCAATGTAAAACAATTTGCAAATCCGAATTCACAAAGGTCGTATTTTACAAGCGATCAGTATCAAGAGTGGTTTTCCCGACTAGAGAGTAACTTAACTGATATACGAAACAACATTCGAGCATGGCCATGCATTTCAGTTACAACTCCTCGAGTGGCCCTGAGAAATAACTATACCTGATAAGGAATGGATATTTTCCTCAACTCAAATCTTGCAGATGTAAACACAGTATGAAATGACCCAGAAAATATCTACTTAGCCCCAGTTATGGTAGACTGTGAGAAAGAAACCAAAGTCACCCAAAGACTGCCTTAATCTCAAAGAGAGTTGTTGTGATCAAAAGAATCGACTCTAGGTACACAATAGATGTCCTATCCACGACCTGGCACCGAATGTTATAAAACATTTAGGACTCCATTACGTTGTCACAAATAAAAATTGTCCTACGAGGTATCGCCATAATCTCGTATCTGTGATCGATTAGTCAACCGTTTAACTTATGGCTCGTTGAACCCACCATCAATCGACTGCACAATATAATAGCCGGAGTTATCAGCTCACATTGGCGATTACAGACCTAAACAAATATAATGTAATTCAGTTCACTTTGTGGCGTTCAATGTTGTCAGTACAATCCACATGAAAAACAAAATATGAAATAAAACGATGAAGTTATAAATAGTATATGAAAAAGATAATGTATCAAATCCATAATCAACTACTACAACTCAGGAACACGTTTAATTCCCATGGAAATAACGTGCCCTTCATGCTTTACATAATTCAACGGTTTAGTGAGAGGATCCGCGATGTTATCATCCGAAGCTATCTTGTCAATCACTATCTCTTCTTGCTCCACGTAATCACGGATCAGGTGAGCCTTCCGAAGTACATGTCTAGATTTGTTGCTAGACTTTGGCTCCTTAGCCTGGAAGATGGCACCTCTAATGTCACAATAGATGGTGATCGGGTCATTCGAACTAGGAACTACCGAAAGCCCTTATAATAATTGACGCATCCATATCGCTTCCTTTGCTGCCTCCGAAGCGGCATAGTACTCGGATTCAGTAGTAGAATCTGCTACAACACTGTTTGGAACTCTTCGGTGACCGCAAAGCACCATTAAGAGTGAAGACGAACCTGCATCGAGATTTTGAATCATCTCGATCCGTTTGGAAGCTAGCATCTGCGTAACCGGTTGCGCATAGCTTAGTATCGCCTCCATAAGTCAGTACCCAATCCTTAGTCCTCCGTAGGTACTTGAGGATATTTTTGACTGCTATCCAGTGTGTTTCACCTGGAGTCTTTTGGTACTGACTCGTCATACTCAATGCATATGCCACGTCTGGACGTGTGCATATCATGGCATACATGATCGATCCTATTGCAGAAGCATAAGGAACACGACTCATGCGCTCAATACCTTCGGGCGTCGTGGGCGATCGAGACTTGCTCAATCGCATCCCGTCGTCGTAGGAAGGTTCCCCTTCTTGGAGTTGGTCATCATTTGAACCTCTCAAGAACCTTATCTAGATTAGACTCCTGACTAAGTGATAACGTCCGTCGTGATCTATCTCGGTAGATACGGATTCCCAAAATACGCTGTGCCTCACCCAGATCTTTCATTTGGAAATGGTTCTTCAACCATTCTTTAACCGAAAAAAGGAGAGGAATGTCATTCCCAATCAAGAGTATGTCATCGACATACAATATCAAGAATACAATCTTGCTCCCACTCGACTTGATATATAAGCATGGTTCTTCGACCGATCGAGTGAAACCATACTCTTTTATCACTTGGTCGAAACGATGATTCCAACTCCGAGAAGCTTGCTTAAGTCCATAAATGGAACGCTTAAGCTTGCATACTTTCTTAGGATGTTTAGTATCTATGAAACCTTCGGGTTGCACCATGTACAACTCTTCCTCCAAATAACCGTTTAAGAAGGCGGTTTTCACATCCATTTGCCAAATCTCATAATCATGAAATGCGGCAATCGCTAAGATTATCCGAATGGAACGTAGCATGACTACCGGTGCAAAAATCTCATCATAATGCAATCCTTGCACTTTAGTGAAACCTTTTGCCACAAGTCGTGCCTTATAGATATCTGGTTGCGCGTCTACAGAACGCTTTATTTTGGAAAGCCATTTGCACTGTAGAGGTTTTACCTTATTAGGTAAATCAACTAGATCCCATACGTTATTCTCATACATGGAGTCCATCTCGGATTGCATGGCTTCGAGCCGTAGCTTTGAGTTGGAACAGGCCATAGCACCTTTATAGGTTGCGGGTTCATTACTTTCTAGAAGTAAAACATCATTCTCCTCGACCATACCAATGTATCTGTCCGGAGGATGAGAGTCTCTACCCGACCTCCTAGGTTCCTCAGGAATATTAACCGTATCATCAGTTGGAGGTACAGCTTCCTCCATCTGTTCCTCGGTTGTTGGTTCTGAAATCTCCGACAGCTCGAAGGTTCTATTACTCGACTTGTTCTCGAGAAATTCTTTCTCTAAGAACGTCGCACGAGCCGCAACAAATACTCGATGTTCGGTAGGCGAATAGAAGTAATGACCAAATGTTCCTTTTGGATAACCTATAAAGTATGTCTTGACCAATCGCGGGCCGAGCTTATCCTCGTGTCTCCACTTGACATAAGCCTCGCAGCCCCAAACCCGAATAAAGGACAAGTTAGGTACCGTTCCCTTCCACATTTCATATGGAGTCTTGTCGACAGCTTTAGATGGACTTCGGTTAAGTATAAGAGCAGCTGACAAAAGAGCATAACCCCATAATGAATCAGGCACTACGGTGTGACTCATCATGGATCGAACCATATCAAGTAAGGTTCGATTTCTCTGTTCGGACACACCATTTAATTAAGGTGTTCCAGGTGGAGTTAACTGTAGAGAGATTCCACAATCTTTCAGGTGTTGATCAAACTCATTTGAAAGATATTCGCCACCCCGATCTGAACGGAGTGCTTTAATCTTTCTACCCAGTTGGTTCTGTACCCTATTCTGGTATTCCTTGAATTTCTCAAAGGACTCACTTTTATGCTTCATTAAGTAGACATATCCGTATCTACTTAAATCGTCCGTAAAAGTGATAAAATATCTATAGCCATCTCTAGCGGTAATTGACATAGGTCCACATACGTCCGTATATATGAGTCCTAATAGGTCACTAGCGTGGATTACAACACCTTTGAAGGAAATTCGAGTCATCTTGCCAATGAGACATGATTCACACGTGCCATATGCAGAAAATCCGAATGAGGGAATAGTCCCATTATCGACGAGTTTCTTTACGCGTTTCTCATTTATGTGTCCCATTCGACAATGCCATAGATAGGTTTGATCTTTGTCACCAACCTTTAATTTCTTATTATTCATGTGTAATACTTCCGTGGTTTGATCTAAGATATAAATTCCATTCATGGAAACTGCTTTGCCATAAATCATTTCATTAAAAGAGAAAATACAACTATTATCCTTTATTGAAAATGTAAAACCGTCTTTAGCAAGTACGGACATAAATAATGTTCTTAGATAAACTGGGTACATAGTGTGAGTTATTTAATGATAACTCAAAACCACTAGGCAGTTGGATTACATATGTTCCCTTCAAGGCGCAGACTACTCGTGCTCCATTCCCGACTCGCAGTCCACATCACCTTTTTCGAGAGGTATGATGTTCTTTAGGCCCCGCAAATGATTACACAGATGAGAACCACAACCAGTATCTAGTACCCAAGTTCGAAACTTGCATGGTTAATCTCAATCATATGAATATAAGATGACATACCAACAGAACGACGCGGCCTGCCTTGATGTCCTCATGGTAGACGGGACAGTTCCTCCTCCAATGTCCAGTCTTGTGACAATGGTGGCACTCTATGTCACCGCCCTTGATCTTTGTCTTGCCCTGTGAGCCACTAGTCTCACCAGGCGCACTCTTACCGTTTCCTGGCTTCTTAAACTTTGGCTTACCTACAGCTAGGTCGCCATGAGCCTTGCCCTTACCTTTACTCTTGTTGTGAATCGTGAGAACATCCTGCTTCATGCTCCCACTTAATTTCATATCCTTCTCGGTCTGTACGAGAAGGGAGTGTAGCTCATGAGGACTCTTTTTCAAGTCATTCATGTAGTAGTTTGCCCTGAAAAGGGCAAAACCATCGTGAAGAGAATGAAGCATTCGGTCAATGACAATGCTCTCACTGATTCTACAATTCAGTGACTCCAGTTTCTCGACATTCTCAATCATGTGAAGAATGTGTGGGCTAACCGGTTGGCCCTTCTGGAGTTTCGCATCAAAGAAGCGACAGGTATGCTCATATGTGATGATTCTCGGTGCCTTTGAGAAATCATTAGTGAGCGTGGTGAAAATCTTGTTTGCACCTTAGGCAATGAAGCGTCTCTGCAAATTGGTTTCCATTGCAAAGATGAGTACGTTCTTTATCAAACCCGCTTCCATAACGAAATCACTATAAGCGAGTGACTCGTTAGCTCCTGCATTTGGGCCTGGGTTGACCGGTATTGGCTCAGTTAAATACCTGAGCTTACCGTCAGCAATGACAGCATTCCGTAGTGCCGCCTCCCAGTCCGCAAAGTTGGACCCGTCATTCTTCAATCGCGTGGACTGATTCATTTGGTCCATGAATACTTTTAGCCAAGATGAACGATCTAGTGTGGCACTAGGCATTGGGATTGCGTTATTTCCAACCATTTGTTGTAACAGTATTATTGATAATTAGCGTGTTCTACACTGCGAAAGAAGAATAAAATAATAAGCATGCATCGTTTTTATTTTAAGTATAATGAACTAATGTCATAACGCGAAGACTCAAAAACATTTATACAATTGACCTCCCTCAAGAATTATATAAATGACCCCAAGACTTAATTCTCTGTAAATTGATAAGCTAACCTGTTAGCTAATTTTACCGTTAGAATTCCTGGTCGATAAATTTCTGTAAATTCTATCTTTAGTCCATCATAATCACGAGAAACTCTTCGGACTATGATGTTGAGGTAAACTAAGTCAACACAACTACTTACCCAACGTAGAAGGGGTCATATTAGGCCTACCGACGAAGAAGGGACTCATAGATGTTTGCCCTTATAAAGACTAATCTCAATTTCCGTTTTAGAGGAAGATCCCATCAACTATTTTTAATTCATTTTAAGTGAACTATAAACTAGCATGCGAGAATGATTTAAACTAAAGTGATGGCTTATAGACAGTGACATCTGCATGTTCATGAAAACTAACATACAACTATATGAGTCAATTTTCATGCATTTTAGTAGTAGGTGGTTTGGTTTTAGGCGGAATATGATGCAATTACTAGCATGTGAATGAAAAGCAATAAAATGAAAAACGTAAAAAAACAGTAAAAGTCCTAGTGAGGCCTATCCTATCAAAATGAACAATAAATACAAGTTTGGAATCCATCCTTGGACCCGAGAAGCTTGTGTTGATGTTCCATCTTGATCCATGTAGCGGGAGTGAGCTTGAATCTTCATCTTTAGTCTTTTTTGTAATTACAATAATTAAAATTACATAATTGACCTATTAATTACATTCTAATTTCAAAACCCAAAACTAAAATAAAGGAGATTCGAGATCTCATAATTACATAAAAATTATGTTTCCTTCATTACGAAAACATAATTGACTAAGGCCACACTAAGTATTACAAATTACAACCGATTGCAAAATTAAATACGTAAATAAAATTCATTCATACGATTCATTCAACATAATTAAAAGCATCAACTAAAATAAATTAAACATACATAATACAATAAATTAATTATGTTGATTAATTTATCCAAACCACCTATTTAAATTAAATTAAGTGACAATTCCGCAATTTAATCACATTAATTCATACATAATCCATATTAAACTTGTAATATGAATTCTATCCGTCAAAATTTTAAACTGCTTTAAAATAACTCGGTATCATTAAATTGTGAACCGATCCACAATAACTAGTTGGCCAAAATAAAAATAAAAAACAAAATCCAAATTTTTTTTTTTTTTTTAAATTGTTCACGGCAAAAAAAGACAGAAATTTTTTTTTTTATGTTTCAGCTGCACGGCTGAAAATTTTAAAAAAAACCCTTTTCCTATTTTAATATGGTAAATAGGAAAAACAAGGAAAAACTTTCCATAATTTTTTTCCCTTTGTATTTCGGTAAATAGGCAAATAAAAAAAATTCTATTTTTTTTCTCTTTTTCTCGGTTTACGAAAAACAAAATTAAAATAAATTTTTTTTTTTCGGTAAACCCTAAAAAAACGGCCTTACCCTTTTTTTCTTTTCTTTTTGCGGCAAGATGCCCTAAAACAAGATTTGATGACTAAATTGTTTACCTTTGCTATAAGCACATGATTAGCATATGAAATAATAAACATGATCAATTTATATGCCAAAAACTATATAGCAAAAACAATCCTTTTATCATAAACATGATGATTCCATTTAATTTTAACTTAATCTGCATTAAATCAAAAAACTACCAATTCTTCATATGATAATTTTAACTGATTATAAACTATAATATGAAAAATAGAATGGAGAAATATCATCAAACAGAAAGAAAAAAACGGCACAATAAAAATTTTCGAATCACAAAAAAACGAAACCCTATTTTTTTTTCGAAAAACAGGTTATGTTTACATACAATTTTTATGAAAATCATCAAGATTAAAATCGTAGCCTAGAGCTCTGATACCACTTGTGGGAAATAATCTGTATACTTCCCTTTAACATGAAGGATTATAACGATTTAACAAAGATGATCTAAGGTCATAAAATAAAATACGTAAACTAAAGTAAAAGGATTTAGAATTAACCTCAGGTCCTAGCAAAATTGGCCTAAGAACAATATCAAAATTGATATTCGCCTATTAGTTGCACCCAAGACGATCTGAGATATACCCTTTGATTATGCTAGAAATCAATCTAAAATTTTTCTGTAAAATTTTATTGTCTTTGTGTTTTTGTGATGAGAAAGAGGAGGCAAGGTCAGAAAAAGTATTAGGTCAGAAATAATTCTCTACCTTTCTTTTTATATAGACCGAAATCTGGAATCAATTAGGAAAGAAATCACCTCCTAATTTTCGGTCAAACAGACCGAAATTAAGGAGTGTATTTTCCTTATTTTGGTCTTTCCAAAAATATATAATATGTGTTGAATTGTCATCTAGTGAGGATCGAACCCATCACCTCTTGGCTTGTGTACCATCACTATTACCACTATGACACATTCAACTTGTTGATATTAAATACAACTGATTATATTTAATTACGAATTAACAGATTAATTCGTCCAAACTAACCTTATATATTTAATTAAATATAACTTATTATATTTAATTTACAAATTGACAGTTAATTCGTCTCAACTTAATATTATTTAATTTTCATTAAATAATTATCTCATCAACACATTGACTAACGTTTTAGTCATTTTGGGCATCAATGTAATTATATTTCTATAACCACATTTCTCAAATAAGTCCTATAGGTGTGACCTTTAGGGACCAGTTGATCACCGCCATCTGTATGATAATAACGTCAAACTTTCTAGCAAGCCAACCGTTATTAGGTAAATGTTAATCAACTGATTAAATATACGAAGTATACCCTTGTGAACCTGTAAGAGATTTACAAATGTTATCACACTAATTTGTGGAGGACACCAGCTCCAACATCTATGTCAAAACGCTGCTTTGTGCTTCGATTTGACCGAGGTATAAAGTGGAATTCGAACGGGTTCCAGGAATCCCACAAATACTTGGTGGCGACTCCGAACATCTCTAATCGTTTCGAGATCCTTACCGAGACGAAACCGACCGATCTAAAACGATCCGGTCGAAAGCACCTTTACGCCGCCGAGCGTGGCTTTCAAAAAGACCGCTGCCGTTGTCCACAGATCGGCTGGGCATACGCAGGTGGGCCCATGTCCACAGATTGGCGACTCCGCTGGGGAAAACTAGGACACTTACGTCTTTGTGATCCCTAGATGGTGAGACTCGAACGAGGTCCTGTTTGGAATGCATTAATTGATATCGGTCACGGTCGGGTTCCTTGTCCGGGCCCACAACCTAACCTTTATCGACCAATTGGCTCGTCTCGTCGGCGTGAGTTTTCTCATCCCCGCGGTTCGAATCCCAATTGAGTCAAGCATACCATTGACGTTACACATTTCTGTTTCGTCAAAGAGCTTTCATCACTTTCGAGCACGAGGCTAGGGCACCCTCCTTACACATTTTGTTTGGATTGGTATCCCTCTCGCAAATCGGGGTTTGATTGCTTGGTGTGTAACCCACCCTTTTATGCCAAAACCCGTGTCAGCATGATGCATAATATAATGAAAATGTGAGTGCTTATGTGCTACCCTATCATAAGTCCTTCCGTGTCATTTTGCAAACTTTCAAAACACCTCTTTGCGCCGTTATAATGGCCATTTCAAACCTCGGTCTTTCGCCGACCGTTGCACGCCTTTCTAGGCCGTCGTAATGACGATTTTCAAACTCGGTTTTGTATAACCATTTCAACACGCCTTTCTAGGCTGTCGTAATGACGATTTTCAAACTCGGCTTTGTATAACCATTTCAACACGCCTTTCTAGGCCGTCGTAATGACGATTTTCAAACTCGGTTTTGTATAACCATTTCAACACGCCTTTCTAGGCCATCGTGATGACGATTTTCAAACTCGGTTTTGTATAACCATTTCAACACGCCTTTCTAGGCCGTCGTGATGACGATTTTTAAACCCGGTTTTGTATAACCATTTCAAATCACCTTTTTACGCCGTTATAATCGCCGCGTCTAGACACGGATTTTAACCCGTTTCGCGCCGACAATGGCTCTTTCAAAACCCGAGAAAAGCACACCCCCTTTTCTCGAGACACATTCGGGATCCCGAGGACCATACACCGTCCCCGAGACCTCTTCAAACATTTTAAACTCGATTTTCAAAACATACAATTTTGAATTTCAAAACCGTCTTGGGAAGCAACACACCGTTTCCCGAGCCGACTCAAACTCAAACCGTCTTTTGCAAAAAACTTAAGACAACCCTTTTCAACTGATCGACTTGCGGAGATTTCTATCTTCGGAAGCCGCCCATTAAAGTTACAAATGAATCTTTTGAAAATTCCTATTTTCGAAAATTTCAGTCCACCATTCCAATTCCGCCTCGTGTCTATCGAGTCAAAGCAAACGTACTTATGGGTCTTTACTTATGAGTCGTCTCACCACGAGACCTGTCCAATGGCGTCACGCCGTCATGTTGGACTCGTGTCAAAGGTTCGGTCAAACACCGTCACGTCATAAATCGAGTCAGCACCGAGGGACCACACACGGTCATCCCGTCTTGTTGAGTCGATCTCGGTCTCGTCCTCTGCGTTGTCTGCGTTCAGTCTTGGAACCGTGTCGGATTGAGTTGTAATGTGAGCCGTTTTTCTGCCTCAGAGCCATGGCCCCGTCTTCAGCTTCGTCCAACAACAACAATGATAACAACAGAGATGTCACAACTGATCAGCTAGCCAGCCTACTTACCGCTCTTAAGGTCACCCTAGATCGCGTCGAGACCCGTATCGACGCCCTGGAAAACAAGGAAATTGGGGAACATAATACCCCACCTCTGACTGAGACTGAGAAGAGGCTGAAACTTTTGGAAGATCAACTCCTAGCCCGGGGTAACAACATCCACCTTGAAAATAACCGAAGGTTCGAACCTGTTGGGGACCAGTTACCTGACAATTTCACCCTGACTGATGTGCCTAAATTCAAGGGAGTGGAGGACCCACTCAACCACATCCGTGCTTTCAAAGACTACACGGCCATCAAGGGGGTCAAATAGAAACTTTTCACCAGGATCTTCCCATCCTCTTTGGAGCCAATACCTCGCCAATGGTACTACTCCTTGGACCCGAAAAACCTTACCACTTGGGACGAAATCGCAGTTGAGTTTGCCATACAGTATGCCGACAATGTCGAGATCCAGGCCAACACCCGTACTCTCGAGGTGTTAACCCAAAACGACAAAGAGGGTTTCACTGAGTTCCTAACCCGTTGGAGGAGGGTGAGTACTCAGTTGGTTAGTAAGCCGAGTGAATCAACTCTGGTGGAAAAATTTGTCAACAACCTCCGCCCGGTTTATGCCAACCTGCTGAGGTATCAAAATATCAAAACTTTTCAAGATCTGCAGATTCTGGGGACACGTATTGAGGACGACCTCCGAAAGGGTGTCTTAGCAAAGACCACAGGCAGGGGTTATCAAGAATCCACCTCAACCGGATCTCGCCCTTACGGTCAGACAAATAAGATTGATGAGGTCAACCTCGTCGAACCATCTGCCAAGAAAATTGAACGCCCCCAGAGAGTGTTCACCAACATAGGGTCAACTTATGCAAGTGCCTTGAAAAGGCTCATGGACCAAGGGAAGCTACAACCGATCGGGCCCACCCCGGACCCGGCCGACGCCAAGAAATCCCGATTTTGGAATCCCAACGCCTACTGCCAATATCATCGAGGGAAAGGGCATGATACCGAAAATTGCTTCAAACTCAAGCACCTCATTCAAGACATGATTGAGAAGGGAGACTTGCCTATACCCCCACCAACTAAGCCAAACAACAAGACGAATCCTCTGGGAATTCACGCCATCTCTGACGATGAGCCGACCCTAGACTGCTCTCATCTCATCTTGCCAATTGACGATGAGGTAAATGCTCTGGAAAAGGACCCTTCAGATGGAGTGTTCGTGTTTAGTGCTGCCACTATGCTCACTATGTTTCTGCAAGTTGAGGGGGCCATTGCCAGCCTTTCTGAGAGAATCGCCCGACTCGACTACGCCTACCGTCGACTCATCTTCAATCCCCCGGCACCACGTCCGCGGGAGAATTCCCCAAGCATTCAAAACTACCCACCCCAGGATAGATTGCTCCCGCGACCGTTCTGGCATAGGCCCCATGAAAACCACCTTCAAAATAACCACCTTCATGAGAACTACCCTCAAAATAACTACCCTCACAAAAATCGCCCTCACAAAAATATTCCCCACAAGAACTACCCACCGAGGAATACCCCTCCGAGGTATCCTCGAGACCCTGAAATTAACGGCATATGGCGGGATGATGTTGAGGATGTCTATGTCGTCCCAGGAAAGGAGAAGCGGACAAAGGAAATCAGACATCTCACCCGGTCCGGACGTCCCTATCAGAATCCGAGCAACCCAGCGGTCGTTCCAACAACGAATGACCAAATCGTCCCAGAGGTGGACACTCAACCAAAGGCTCCCGAGAACTCAATCCTCGAAACGACTCCGTAAAGCAAAAGCCGAGATCTCTATCTGGCAACTGATCGCAACGTCTTTTGAGCATCGACAGGCCTTGCTGCAGGCCTTGGGAAAATTAACCTTGCCCTCCACCTCTTCCCCAGAAGAAATAGTGGCGCACATGACGAGAGACGCCCCTGATCTGAGCAATCCGGTCGTCTTCTCCGACGAGGATATCCCCCTGTTCGGAGCCAACCATAACCTGGCCCTATACATCACTGTGCAATGCCTCCAAAAGAACATACCAATGGTCCTCGTGGATGACGGCTCCGCCGTGAATGTCATTCCTCTCAAAACTGCCCATAGGCTGGGTATTAAGGAATCTGATTTAATCCCAACGAATCAAGGAGTACGCACCTACAACGGCACTCGTTGCAAGGTCGCTGGGCTTATCACTATAGCCGTCGCAACCGGGCCACTAGAAAGACAAACCAGTTTCCAAGTGGTCGACATCGACGCGTCCTTCAACATGCTCCTGGGACATCCCTGGATTCACGTCGTCAAGGCAGTCACATCAACGCTTCACCAATAGATCAGGGTCCCCTTCAACGGTAAAACGATCACGATCCCCGCTTCCCCAATCAAAGCAGTCATGAGAAGAGGGGTAGCCTCCCAAGCCATTGAGGAGGACGACAATGAAATGTGGGGTTTCCAAGCCGTGAACGCCATAACTGATGAGCTAACAACCTCTGAATGTGACCCATTCGCCTGCCTCACGATCAACCGTATCATGATGCGTCAGGGTTATTTCCCGGGTTTGCCGCTCAATCCGCTAAAGGACCCATTGCCTCCCTTGAAACAGGCTAAGGTCCCCAACATTCCCTTTGGGCTGGGATACGAACCTACCAATGAAGACATCCAGGAAATGAACCTCCTAATCCGAAAACGCAAGAAGGACGGAGTCATCCTCCGTCCCTACCACCTGACTCTCAACGGATACTTTGTCCCCGAGGGAGAGTCCGAACTCTACCACGGCTTTCCGGAGCCTATCTATGACTTTGTGGCGAAGGCTAGATACCCGGGAGTGGAAGTCTTCCAGGACTGCTACTTTATTCCCAACAACATCGAAGCTGCATCAACCGAGTCCAAACCGTCACCATGCCTCGACGGACAAGCTGTCACACTACTCTTTGGGGAAGATAACATCAAACACCTCGACTATGAGGACATCATTAACATCGCCCTGAAAGACAATCAGTTTGATCCAACCGCCTTGATCTCCGATACTGACCCGGAGAAAGCCACCCAAGGCTGGAGGAAAACCATCAAGTGGACCGATCGCCAAGGCCTCATTCTCAAGATCACAACTGGAGAAGGCCCTATGTTCAAGGAGGAAAGTGCTGAAGGATCGAGTCCGAGTCCGAGTCGGAGTCGAGTCCGTTATAGCTCCTAACACTCCGGAAGTCCCGGTCAAGGTCCCCTTCCCACTTTGTTTTATCACAAAGTCGTGGCCGATTCGCAGGCCGAGTCTACTAAGGTCACCCCACTCCAATGAAAGGTGACAACCTGGAGCCTGTTCTAGGGGCCACTTCCTCTGTCGTGTCGCCTCTGACTGACCACGAGATGTCTGTCCTTTCCGAGCTTTTCGCTCGTGTCAACTTAATAAACGCTAAGTTTGCTTATGACTCGTCTCATTTTAACGCAATGCACTCGAATGATCATGAGGAATTTGACTTGAGTAACTACCCACCTCACTTAGCCAAAGAACTTGACAAACGGGAAACCAGAACCCCCATCATTGAGGAAACCGAGCCTATTAACGTAGGAACCGACAATACACTTCAAGAACTTAGGATAGGGACAAACCTGGACCCCTCGGAAAGACAACAGTTCATTGACCTCCTCCACGAATACAAGGACATGTTCGCCTGGTCTTACAGAGATATGCCTGGGATTGACAGAGAAATTGCAGAGCACCGGATACCCATCAAACCCGGGGCTAAACCTGTGAAACAGAAGCTACGCCGGATGCGTCCTGAGTGGGCCTTAAAAATCAAAGAAGAGGTGAACAAACAGTTCAAGGCTGGGTTCATCAAAGTGTCTGAATACTCGGATTGGGTGGCCAACATTGTGCCGGTACCAAAGAAGGACGGACGAATTCGGGTTTGCGTCGACTTCAGGGATCTGAACAAGGCAAGTCCAAAAGACGACTTCCCTTTGCCGCATGTTGACATTCTGGTAGACAACACCGCCGAACATGCTCTCCTATCATTCATGGACGGGTATGCCGGGTACAACCAGATTAAAATGGCTAAGGAGGACATGCACAAAACTGCGTTCACCACACAGTGGGGGACATATTGCTACACGGTCATGCCTTCCGGCCTCATCAACGCCGGAGCAACCTATCAAAGAACCGCTACCACTCTCCTACACGACATGATGCACAAGGAAGTAGAGGTATATGTCGATGACATGATCGTCAAATCAAAAGAACGGGACGGCCACATCAATGCCCTCTGGAAATTCTTCGCTCGTCTGCGGAAATATAACATGAGACTAAATCCTCAGAAGTGTGCATTCGGGGTCACCTCCGGAAAACTCTTGGGACATGTCGTCAGCAAAAGAGGCATTGAGATTGATCCAACCAAAATCAAAGCCCTTCAACAAATGCCTCGGCCTAAGAACGAGAAGGAGATTCGGGATTTCTCGGTCGGTCCAAAGACATCAGCCGGTTCATCGCCAAGCTCACTATGATTTGTGAACCGATATTCAAGAAGCTTCGCGCCTCCGATCACACCGATTGGGACGACGACTATCAGAAGGCATTCGACAGGATAAAGGAAATCCTATCCAAACCTCATGTTCCCATGTCACCTCAACCGAGGATTTCTCTGTCCCTATACCTGACTGTAACCAACACAGCCATGGGAGCGATGCTAGCACAAACAGTTGGCAACGAGCAGCGAGCCATCTACTACATCAGCAAAAAGTTCATTGAGTACGAGACGAGGTATACCCAACTGGAAAATACATGCCTTGCCCTAGTATGGTCAACAAAGAAGCTCCGGCATTACATGCTCAGCTACTCGGTCCACATCTACTCTAAGATGGACCCAGTCAAATACATCTTCGAAAAACTCGTACTAAACGGAAGGCTGTCTAGGTGGACACTCATGCTGTCTGAATTCAATCTCAAGTTTGTACCTCTTAAGGTTATCAAGGGAAGAGCGGTCGCCGATTTCCTAGCAGAAAATCCCGTCAACGAGGATCCAAAGACCGACACTTGGTCACTTCCTGACGAAGACATCCTTTGTGCCGACTCCGACGCATGGGACCTATACTTTGATGGTGCATCTAATCTGAGAGGCTTCGGGGTAGGAATCCTTCTAATATCACCAGAGGGAGAACATGTTCCGATCTCGGTCAAGTTAGACTTCACCGTCACCAACAACGCCGCTGACTATGAAGCATGTCTCATCGGCCTACAAGCAGCCATCACACTTGGCATCAAGAGACTGAGGGTCCATGGCGATTCCTCACTCATCATCAATCAGGTATCCGGATCATGGAAAATCCGATCTGACAGCTTAGCTCCCTACCGAGCAAAGATCAATCAAGAGGCCAAGTTCTTCGACCAAATTCACTACTTCCACTTGCCGCGGGAGGAAAATCAATTTGCTGATGCCCTGGCAAAACTTGCCGCGCTCGTCAATATACCTGACGACATGGCGTCGATGCCCCTATGTGTCGAGAGAAGGAGCGAGCCAGCTCACATTTGTGCCATTATCGACGACGAGGAAAGCCATGATGAACCTTGGTACCAAGCCATCCTCAATTACAAAACCAAAAACGAATTTCCTCCCAACTCTGATCAAAGAGGACAAAGAGCCATCCGTTTACTTGCATCACAATTCGTGATAAACCAAAATCAACTCTACAAAAGAACACCCCAAGGAATTCTCCTCCTTTGCGTTGACCATCACAAAGCCAAGAAAGTCATGGGAGAAGTTCACGATGGAGAATGTGGCCCTCACATGAGTGCAATGATGCTTACACGGAAAATCATGCGGCTAGGTTACTATTGGACAACCATGGAAGCCGATTGCCGTAACTACGTCAAACATTGCCACAATTGCCAAATCTTCGCCAACATACAACACATACCACCATCCCTTTTATACACCATGACATCACCCTGGCCATTCTCAACCTGGGGCATCGACATCATCGGGAAAGTCAACCCGATAGGCACCAAGGGGCATTGCTTCGTCCTCGTCGCCATCGACTACTTCACCAAATGGGTGGAAGCGCAGTCATATGCAGTCTTGACCGCCAAGAAAGTGGCCAAGTTCATCCAAAACAACATCATCTGCCGATATGGGGTACCCCATGAAATCATCAGCGATCAAGGCTCTCACTTCCGGGCGGAAACTCAAGCTTTCCTGGACAAGTACAAGATCAAACGACATCGATCATCCCCCTACCGTCCCCAAACCAACGGAGCGGTGGAGGCAGCGAACAAAACTCTTGTTACCATCATCAAGAAAATGCAAGACAACTACCGCGATTGGCCGAGTAAACTCCCATTCGTACTCTGGGGATACCGAACCTCCATTCGAACACCGACAGGCGCTACACCCTTCTACCTAGCATATGGTATTGAGGCGGTTCAACCGGTGGAGTTAGAGGTCCCATCTCTACGCATTCTACTGGAGAGTCAAGTCCCTGAGGCGGAATGGACCCGTTGAAGGTACGAACAACTCACTCTTCTAGATGAACGGCGACTCAACGCCTTGCACAATGTCCAGCTATACCAACGACGTATACAACGGGCATTCAACAAGAAGGTCAAACCCCGAAACATCCGGGAGGGCGACTTGGTTCTCAAGTCAGTCCGGGCACCATTACCTGTCGATCCGAGGGGAAAATTCAAACCCAACTGGGCCGGGCCATACCTGGTCAAGAAAATACTTTCGGGGGGCGCAGTGAGACTGAGTGACCTAGACGGGGAGGATTTTACAAAACCGACCAACCTAGACCAACTCAAAAAATACTACCCTTGAACCCTATCAACAAACAGCCTAGCCTAGTTTTGCAACTAGCACCAACCTCAACCCTTTTCAAGTCAAGTTCCTCAATATGTTCTGATTTGAAATTGCATGTTTTATCGAGTCTAAGCTGCGGCACCTTGCCCGTTTTGAATGTCCTTTGATCCGTCAAAGGCAACGTCCATTTGCACTACAAAAACCAAACCCCTGAACTACGTGCATGGTTTGATTTCACCTCTTCAGGTGGATACGTAGGCAGTCCCTCTTATGCTTGAGGGATACAACCACAAAACCCAATTCAAATTCACAAAACATTTCGAACTACGATCATGGTTTGATTTCACCTCTTCAGGTGGATACGTAGGCAGTTCTTTCTTACACAAGAAGGATACAACCATCCCCACATACAAAAACATCCCCATCAAAAAAGAGAAAGGGAAAACCATTCCCTTTCCTCACAAAAATACAAAAATGAGCCTTTCTCCCTTTCCACAAAATACCACATCCCCAAGTGCAATTGTTTAGGACGATTCAAATCGAATTGCCTTTACCAAACGGATGGAAGAAACAAGCGTTCACAATTTTCGACACGAGCAATCCTCTTATTTAATTAATAATGGGATGGATTACAATTTCAACGACAAATAAAGCTCAATGAGTCTACAACTCGTCAAAGCTAAGGTGTCCACTAACACACCTCACATAGTAAAACTAGCACAAAACACACAATAACTAGCTAGTACAACATAATAAAAACTCACAACAATAATACAACATAATAATAAAGTGGGTAATGGGGGTCTTCACTCTTCCATTCTACCCTTGCCTTTTCCCTCGGGATACATCTTCCCCTTGTTCTTCTTGTTGGCCCGCCTAGCATGGACTTCCTCCTCAGAACGGATCCTAAATGGATCTAAGACGGCGACGGCCTCCGGTCTAGCACAAGACCCCATGTTCGACCCAAGACGAGCCAATGCACGGCCTACCATACTCTTGGGGCCGGAACTCCTCCTCTTCGGTGGCCTCATCACATCGGGAGTAGCTCCATCAACATACTCTTCAAAGAAAGCACGGTTGGCCTTGCCGGCCTCTCGGTACTTCAAGTCGACAACCTCGTCCTTAAGGAATTTGGATCTCTCTTCCAAGGACGGAGCACGTGACCACTTGACATAAGCGGGAGTCACCCATGTCGTGGCAACGGGGTTTGGCACCTCCCAAAGCGGCCGAGTGGCCCACCACCTTTCAAAGAATTCCACAACCTCGGAGTTCCGAAAAACATTCTCTTGGACAAGAGTATCTTGAGCGGGCACCTTTTGTTGACGCCCCATTTGCCTCATGAGCCTTTCGGGATAAATGAAGGAAACAACCTTCAAACCCACCATCATCAAAGAACGAGGACTAGCACCCGAAGCGGGCAACCCCGTGAAGGACCTCAAGTGCCACCACGGCACCACCTAACGGATATGAGGACCACCCTCTTCCGCCAATCTTGCGGCCCAATAGGCCTCGGTGGAAGCAAAACTATCCGGATACAACTTCTTCCTCATAGTAAGGTGACGGAAGGAGTAAGAAGAAGGATTAACCGGAGGCTCTACATACCTTAGCCTCTCCAATAGCCACACTTGGAAGATCCTTGGCGATCTAAAAGAGGGAGCTTCTCCACAAGAGCCTTCCTTGTCCAAAGCTTGGATAATCTCTCCAAGCACCAACCACGATGGATCTCTACCATGCTCCATTTGCTCAATCACATGGATAAGAGTCATGCTACCATGGCATCTTGGCCCCTCCTTCTTCAAGACGTCAACAAAGAGGTACACATGGACAAGGCAAAATACAAGAGCCCTTCTCCTAGCCACCTCCGAGACATTAGCATCTAACCGATTCGAGAAGATGTTAATAAGAGCCAACATATCCACACCATGGGGAGCAAGAAGAAAGTTGACTTGGCTTGTTGATAAGCCCAACATGGAACGGAATTTCTCCTTGTAGCACAACCGAGTCGGAGGAAGCACCGGAGCACAACTCGGCCACCCACCAATGACTCCAACTTCTTCGGCAAGAGGACAAATTTCACCTTTCGGGAAAACGAAAACATGATGTTTCGAATCCCAAAACCGAGAACATGCTTCAAGAAACGAAGGTTGCACCTTGACTTGACGAAGCACCAACAATTGACCACTCCCATGCAATCGAGTTGATACTTCTCGGGAGGCGACAAATCCCGGCACCATTGTCGCAATGCATTCTCCAAAGCATCCATGAAATATTTTTGTGGAAGAAGAGGAGGTTTTGTAGAGATGTTTTTGTGTTTCGGATGCTGAAACAATGAAGCGCAAACGTCTCTATTTATACAAAATGATCAGCGCATTTTTCAGAAAAAGAGGAGAGCCGGCTTCCATCGCCAAGACGCTCGCGCCTCTTTGAGGCTTCCCCAGGATTCCCGCTGTTGACTTGTCTCTTTCAACATGTGTTTTCTCCTGACACCTCAAACCTCCCGCCAGGAACCTCGCGCCTCTTCGGGATGATCCGGGAAATTTTGTGTTTCTTCACACTCACATTTCCTTGTTTTCGCGTTTTACGAAATCCGACACGGTTTCCATGACGCAGCTTTAAACATACGGATTTTTCTTTCTTTTTTTAAGGGGGGAAGTGCTAGTCGCGCCGATCCGCGACGGATCGTTTCCATGTCAGTCGAAATTCCGAAAATTTTTTGCTTTTTCGCAAATCAAAAATCAAAATCGAAAATTGATAACACGACATCAATTTTCCTCCAAAATTCAAGCACTCACAAATTCGAGTCTTAACCTCAAAAGCCAAATGTACTCGAAAAAATCCTTTTCTAAAAATTTTTTCCTGACGGTCTGAGTTTGAATTTTTCGAGTCATCTTCAAAATTTCGATGCAATTTAATTCACGACACGAGTTAATTGCTCAAATTTTCAAATCAATTCCTTTTGAATTCCAAACATGACGATTTTGTCACGGAATTTTCAAAAACTCGTTTCAAAATTTCAAATTTTAACTTCAAGTCATCTTGGTTAATTTTGATTTTTTTTCAAAGAAATGCTTTACGTGATCAAATGCTTCTACGTGTTTATATGCTATCTATTGCCTGTTTTCTACACTAACGATACATGAACTGGTGCAAAGCAAAAGGAGGGTCGACAGCCAACAACGCTCCTCCGAAACACAACACAAAAAAGCCAAAAATCACAAAACAAACCACAGTCCAAAAACACATATATATACAAACCGCCTTACGCAAAATACATCAACAAACGTCTATCATACAGACATTGGCCTAAAACAAACGTCTATCATACAGACACTGGCCTAAAACAAACGTCTATCATATAGACACTGGCCTAAGACAACAAACTGGGGGCTATCCGCCACCTACCGAACTAAGCACTCCCTACCCTTCTGATCGGAAAAGAAAGGGAGCAACGGGAAACAGAGGAGCAATAGTGAAAGCAGAGGAGGTTACCATGGCAATAACCCCTCACTCCTGCTCCATGACAAAAAGGAAGACAATGTCTTGCAGATTTCGGACGACACTACAACCGAGGATCGTAGCTTAGTATGCTACCCCGATGTTAAACCCCACTCAGCCAAACTCAACTGCGATCAAGGTCAACAACAGGGGATAACACACTCGTACTGACCCCCAATCATCAGTCATCCTATCCATGAGCCACGACGAAAAGGACAAACCAGCCATATTGGCCGCCTATCCGAATTTCTACAGACGACGACTAACGATCGATACCCGATCGTTGGCCGGACAAAGGCCGCCAAGGAGAAACACAACCAAGCATGTAACAAAAAACAGCCGACTTTTCCCCTCCGGGATCAACTTCCTCCTCCAAAGCCTCAACAACGGACCCCATCGGTCCCAAATGATATCCTGCAATAAAAAACAACAAGAAAAAAAAACGTCAGCCAAAATTTCGGCATTACGACGGCATGAAATGGACGAATCCAAAAACAACAAAAACACAACCTGCAAACAAAAAACAAGGGGCAAGCCCGCCCTGAACCATTCACAAAAAAAAAACAACACAAAAACGACTCGCCCGTCTTTTCAAGCAAAAGACGAGTCAAAACCACAAAAACGGCATTTCAAGACCCATACAAGGTCTGCCAACAACCCAAAGTACATTCTCGACACAATGGGGATTTTTCTACGGTTCAAAAAGGCAATTCATAAGCTAATTTGAGCCCGAGCCGGTCAAAAATTCAAAAAAAACGACCGCAAAAAGGCAAACGTGATTTTATCACGCCTCAAGGTGACCTAAAATACCAATAAGGTCCATTTCAAGGCAGACTGACTCAATTCAAGCCCAAACAAGCGCTTATTTTGTCAGACGTAAGACCGTCGCAAAAGGCAAAAATTCAATTTTGCCCACAAACGTCCAATGAAGGTCCTTAAGTGGCAAACACGGGTTTTCCCAACTACAATGCAACCTAGTGGGACCCACTACCCAAACAAATAAACTTGGCATTGTGAAATGAGACGGTTTCTCGCCTCAATCACGTTTTTCGAACATAGGGAGCGGGAACGGGGACCAAAATGCAAACTAAAAGCACCCCTATACTCCTAAACAGGCTTCTAACCTAATGCAAACATCAATTTCACTCGAAATTGGCCCAAGCAAAAACGCCCAATTCGATTTTTTTAGGGCAAAATCCGCCCTAATTCAATCTGGCTAACAACCAACAAATTTGAAAGGATTCAAGAGGAAATACTTACCTTGAGATGACATTTGTTGACAATGGCACGGATGAAAGCAAGCTTGAAGGTCCGTCAATGGCAATTTTGGGCGATTTTTCGAGGTTGAAGATGAATGTTCATCCGCAACTCAACCTCGCGTCTTTTTAACAAAAAATAGGGAAGCCGGCTTGCATCGCCAGGTGGCTCGCGCCTAAACCAGGCCTCCCCTTTTCTTTTTCAGCGGAATTTGGGCTTTGGTCCCAATTTCCCACAACAGACTTCAAAATTTTCATTGACAATATCAAATATTGTCATTTCCTCGAAAACAAACAAAAACAAATAGTGAAAATTCAAAACTCGCTATTTTCAAGCAAACGGCGATCAAAACCGCCAATTTCAAAATAATGGCGAAAATTCAAAATCGCTATTTCAATCAACGGCGGCACATAAACCGTCACTTCAATAATTAGTGAAGATTCCAAATTCACTATTTCTTTCAAATGTCAACGGCGGCACATAAACCGTCACTTCAATCAATAGTGAAGATTCCAAATTCACTATTTCTTTCAAATGTCAACGGCGGCACATAAACCGTCACTTCAATCAATAGTGAAGATTCCAAATTCACTATTTCTTTCAAATGTCAACGGCGGCAGATAAACCGTCACTTCAAATATAATAGCAGATTTGAAATTTGCTATTTCCTTTCAAAATTAAGACAAACGGCGATCAAAACCGCCACTACAAATTCAAACCGAATGGTGAAAATTCCAAATTCACTATTCCTTCAAATGCCAGCAGGGGGCTTCCTCGCAGAACCCGCTCATTCCAAAAGCAGTGATAGTGAAGATCCATACTCACTATTTTCACAGCGACATCATGAGTTCGCTACTTTCAAAGCAAGCCCACTCGACGCGGCTATTCCCATGGTCCATTAACCGACCTTTACCACGATTGGCGAGCCTTTGTCCGCACCCTTTCAAGGACAGATCCCGAAGATGCCTCGGGTACATTTCCTTGTCTCGGCTGGCGAGCCTTACAACGCATCGCGGCTGGCGAGCCCTCCTCATATACGCACCACGGCTGGCGAGCCTTTGTCCGCACCCTTTCAAGGACAGATCCCGAAGATACCTCGGGTACATTTCCTTGTCTCGGCTGGCGAGCCTTACAACGCATCGTGGCTGGCGAGCCCTCCTCACATACGCACCACGGCTGGCGAGCCTTTGTCCGCAACCTTTCAAGGACAGATCCCGAAGATGCCTCGGGTACATTTCTTTGTCGCGGCCGGCGAGCCTTACAACGCATCGCGGCTGGCGAGCCCTCCTCACATACGCACCACGGCTTGCGAGCCTTTGCCCGCACCCTTGCAAGGACAAATCCCGAAGATGCCTCGGGTACATTTCCTTATCGCGGCTGGCGAGCCTTACAACGCCCCGCGGCTGGCGAGCCCTCCTCACATACGCACCGCAGCTGGCGAGCATTTATCCGCAACCATGCAAGGACATATCCGAAGATGCCTCAGGTATGACTCCTTCTTATGGCTGGCGAGCCTTCGTACGTAGTCTAACGGACTTTAAACGACCCACACGGATAGTCGACAGACTCTAAAATGTTCCCGACGATAGGTCTTTGACTCGTACCCTCGAGTCGCCTTGGCTTCGCCCTTCCCGACGGCAGGTCCTTGGCCCGAATCCTTTCGTGCCGCGTCGACGTCGCTTGGGTCTTCAGTTTGTAATCTTCGATTGACCTGGGGACTCTACTTTGACTTTTGCCCTGTCCAAGCCTCAGTCAAAGTGGGGGCTCTATAGATACCCGGTATCTGCTGAGACTCCAACAAACACCCGATGATTATCGGACTACAACATGTTTTGGGATCGTAACATTTGATCGACAGTTTGTGTACAACTTTACGTCGGAAAACATAAAACGATTTCGAAAACAAAACATTTCAAAACGTTTCAAAAATACCTGGAGTGTTTAATGCACAACAACGGGGTCGCGATGACACTAACTAGAGTCAAAACCGACACCGAGCCAAAAACCGACTCGAAAATTCAAAATCCCGACTCCAACAACGAGTCAAACCGAGTCAACCACAAAAACAAAATATCTTCAAGCCTTATATACTAAGTTTTCCCGGATTCATGAATGGTCAAGTACCAAACATGTGACTACAAAACCTAGGATAGAACAAATCATGATTGCGTTTGTTGTGATAGTGACAACACAACTCGAAGTCCGCGACTTGGCTCGCGCCTCTTTGACCGACCCAGTGGCCACGTCGCTCAAAACTCACACAACCACTCATTCTCCTATAAATACCCCTCAAATGTCGCCCATTTGAGACTTACGCGAGTGTCCGCCCCCTCTTTTATCCCTTAAAATTCTCGACTCGACTTCTAAAGTCACAATCCGACGCGTGTTTACGACCTACCGATCGTAAACATGAGCCTTACACATTGTTTGGTACCGTCATCGTGCATTAAACTACTTGTCCGACCACTTTGACCACTACACCATCACTAAACATTTAAAACACTCTTTTACTTACCAAAACGGTTTTAAACCGAGTTTTTTCCGATCAAACAAGTTGTTACACTTACGTCGGTCACTCGCCATAACCAAACATGTAAGTATGAGGGTGTAAAAATCCTCTTTTATTATGTTTTCATTCATTTCATGACTTTAACATGCTAAAACATGCATAACATGAACCAAAACATGGAATAAACGAGCCAAAACTGATTTTTGGTCTGAGACAAAAGCCCCTTAGGTCGCCAACTGGCTCGCGCCTAAATGGGGTGTTCAGACCAGAGATCAACCGTGTTTGTTCTCGTCATTTCCCTTAATCCATTTTCATATTTGTAATCGGTTTTTACCATTTCAAGTATTTTCGAAACCTTTTTGTTTCATTTCACATGTTTTAACCATAAAGCATTTTTCACCCTTGGTTCTTCGTACCATGACGGTTAAAATCCGTTATTCGGTGATAATATTTGGTTAATGACATTTAAGAGGTATTTTAAAGCCTTTTATTTCATTTCTTTACATTTGCAAAACATGCATATTAGTCACCAACACGAAATCATCCTTGGTTCCATATCCATGCCGGATTTTAACCCGGGTACGATGATGAGTAACGACTAATTACATTCAAAATGGACTTAAGACAATTAGTCCATAATCATTTTCAAAACTATTCATGTCAAGCTTGTCAAATCGAACCCGACATCAAATATTATCAAACAATGATGATTATTCGAGTCTAGCTCTTCAAATCAATAAATACGGTCTAAACGACCCTTTCAAAATCAAATCGGGTCCAAATACCCATTTTCAACACGTTTTATAACGTTTTCTAAACAACCAGAACACGGCATACAGCCATTGGCTAACCCGCGCCTCAAGCAGGCCTTTTCTTTCTCATTTTCAAAACCAGAGGGAGGCCCCTTACACCGCCGGCTGGCTCGCGCCTCTTATATAATGCCAGTGCAGGGCCTGTTCCCTTCCAGCATTAGTCTAGGACGATCCCGACTCCGGTTAACCCGGATATAGGACGGATCAGAAGACTATTCAAACCATATTTGCCAAATGCCTTACTAAGACAAATGGATCATGTTATGCACCCTAAACCTAATACGGTAAATGGAAGTTTAATTTTCGTCTTGCATGCAAATCAATCATTAATCCAACTCGACATCTTATACTTGATACTTGGATTAAATCAATCGACTTAGAAAGCTCACATGTTAGGTTTAAATCATTGGATGCGCATTCATGCATTTAAACCGTTTTATCAACTTTTGCATTCAACCAACCAAGATCGATCAGTAGAGGCCGCTAAACGCGGGCGGGATTGGGTGTCTGATTAAAGGGCTTCCCAATACGTACCTTCACCTCTTACTCAGAAACTTTGGATAGTGGACGACCTTATCCAGGGTGTACGAGAGTCATTCTAGAGATAGGATACTAAAGAGGGACGATATCCTTATCTTTAGTACCTATGTCAAAACGCTGCTTTGTGCTTCGATTTGACCGACTTATAAAGTTGAATTCGAACGGGTTCCAGGCATCCCACAAATGCTTGGTGGCGACTCCGAACATCTCTAATCGTTTTGAGATCCTTACCGAGACGAAACCGACCGATCTAAAACGATCCGGTCGAAAGCACCTTTACGCCGCCGAGCGTGGCTTTCAAAAAGACCGCTGCCATTGTCCACAGATCGGCTGGGCATACGCAGGTGGGCCCATGTCCACATCGGTCAATTCTAATATGCCCTTTAGATCTAAACTTAACATGCATTTGCTATATTAAGTCAGTCTATTCAGTTATTGCAGCCTATATTAGTCTTAACTCGGTCGGTGATAATCCTAATTTGCAATACTAATTAATCAACTCTGATAAGTAATTAATCAATTAGATTCAAAACCATAACTGAACAACAACCAAAAGCAATTTAACAGTTAATGTATTAGTTATCCCTTTCTAACATGATCCTAGATCCCCTTTACCCTAGATTAGGAGTTTAGCTACACATACTAGTAATAACAACAACAATAATATTGAAGGCAAACATAATTGAAAGTATAAATAAGATGAACAATGAATTAATTGTCTAAACTATAAATTGAATTAACAATAACTAAAGAAAGATTAATGAATACCGTCATTAAAGTATGTAGATCCGGAAGCAATGCGTAAATAAACTAAGTCTAAAGTATTCTAAGAGTTTTTAATGTAAAAGAGGCGTCCCATAATAATAGGGCACGAGTTTGGTATTTATACAAAACATAAACCGACTTTAGGAAATTGCACGGAAAGTCTTTAGCACGTAGGATACTCGATCAAGTGCAAGTGAACTCGATCAAGTATACACCACTCGATCAAGTGCTGGAAGACTTGATCGAGGAACCTCAGAATTCAGCTTCTTTTCATGTTTTCTCCTTTTCTTTCCTTTCATTCTTTTTTATTCTTGTGCCATGCTTCTTATACTCCGTTTTGCCGACTCCGCGGTGCTCATTATCAACCATTTGTTCCTCGAATGCATCAAATCTGCATTAAAAAACCAAAAGACAGAAGTATCGTCATTCTAGCAATAACGGCATATAAATGACATATCTAAGCACAAAACCGCTCAAAAGTAACTAAGAGGAGGTATAATATGTATAAAATTATGACTCATCAAGGAGGCTATCGAACAACCACCTAAAAAGGTGTTACGGGATGGTAAAGGTCGATATCGGCCTTATGTTGATGGTTCATCTTGTAGAACGGGGAAGAAGAAGACGAAGAAGACGGATCTATCTTGGCGTTTTACAGGTCCGGTTGAGGGTGGACCGAGTCACATTAGCGTCCTTCGTAACATTGGTGGCCATGTAGCTTATACTAGTTGGACCGAGCTGGAAAGTGTGAGATCGTGGCTATAATGTAACAAGAGGCCGGGTTTTTTAAAGGCGATGAAGAAGTTAAAGCTGCGTGATGGTGTTTTTCAGAGAGTTAGTGAGAGTGGGCTTGGTCATTTGAGGAGTTGTATGCTGGCCGATTTGGATGAGAACTTGATTAGTGATTTTGTCGAGAGGTGGCATCTCGACACCAACACTTTTCATATGCCTTTCGGTGAGATTACTATCTTGTTGCATGATGTTCAGTGGATCCTTGGGATAGGCATGAGGGTGTTTGTGGAGGGCATGGCTCGAGAGGAGGAGGGTGTTACGAGGGAGGAAGTCAGCTTGAATGGAAAGGTGGCCATATTTTTCGGAGTTCCTGAGGGAGATGTCAAACCACCACTTTATAAGGGTGGTGGATTGTTGGTTAAGAGGTTGAGGGAGGTTGTGGAGTTAGGTAACCAGCATGACTCTCTCAAGGCTTACATGATGATGTTTTTAAGACAGACATTGTTCATGGACAAGTCTGGTGATAGGGTTATCGCTCGTATATTACCGTTGTTTGATGATTTGGGTGATATTGGCAAGTATGCTGGGGGGGTGGCGGTGATATTGGCCTACTTGTATCGACAGTTGGGGATGGCTTCGCGACGCGAGGCTTAGGGTCTTAGCGGTTGTTTATCGTTGCGTCAGGCTTAGTTATATGAGTAATTTCCCTAGTTTCGACCCCACTCCGGATATTTTGTCGAGGGGAGACCACTTGTGGAGGCTTGGTTTAAGGGAGATCCTGTGTTGTTAGAGGAGCACCGACAAAGGTTGGATGGGCTTAGGGCAGAGCACGTCATGTGGACCTCTTACGGTTTTGGTTAACATAAGACTTGTAGGACGTCGCTCTACTCGGGCTTGATTAGATTTCTTAATAAAGTAGAGCCATACCAGCCTGATCGGTGTCTCCGCTAATACGGGTATATTCAGCCTACCACAACACCTATGCATGTCCCGATTGTTGAGCATCGTCCGGCTAAGCCGGCCTCGGGTTATAGGCTGTGTTATGGAGACTCTCTTGATTTGGAGTGGGGGCTCAGGGATGCCGAGATAGTTTTGAGAGACCGGTTTGAACGTGTCATAATGCCTTTTAAGACTCATCCGCGCTACATGGTTTGGTATAGGAAGAATTCCCACCCGTACTTCTATCCTCCTACACACCATACTCAGTTTCGCACACTCCCTTTTACTGAGGAGCCCGAGGTTTGTCGAGCTGTTACGCATCATTTCTCATTATTGTGAAACAAATATTATATTTGTAACCTCTCAAGTATAACAAAAGCTCGTCGTAGATATGAGGGTCGAACCCAAAGGACGGTGGTTATGGTTCTAGGATCGCTTGTTAAACTACTAGTTTAGCCCAAAATAAGAAATTGAATTGATTTAATACTAACTAAAGGAAATAGACTAAAACAATAGAAAATCGAATAATTACTTAAGGCGATGAACAACAATGATTAAAGAAACTAGAATATCGGGTTCACTCATATAGATAAGGAAGGAAATACACATAGAGCGACAAAACCCAAGAGCATAAGCAAAGGAAAGAACCAATCTCTCGATGTGAGACTAACCCCTAAGCTAAGATCGATTAGTCCTCACATAATTAAGCCAACCATATTTTATCATGTGTTTCCTATATACTAGTCAAGTTCTCACCCAACAAGTAGAAAAGATAGTTCAAATGCCTAAATTCTCACTCAAGCATTCTCAAAAACACCTTATGTGCATGATAAAATCAACAAGCATAAACTCGAGGATTTCAATCTCCCTATGTCATAATCCACTCCTATAATTCTACATGAGATCCCCCTCCATCCTAGTAAGGCACTACTCACATATCTTGGTAACAAACAACATAAAAGATGGAAGCTTTGACATGTAACAAGTAAAGGTAAGCATGTTTGTAAGATAAACTAATTAAGAAACTTAAATATGTAAACAATTGAAAGAGAAACAAACTAGAAGAAGAATTATACAAATTAAGAGACAAAGTTGCAGTATTGGATTAAATAGAAGAATAATCTTCACCAATCTTCAAATTACAACCCAATACCAAATGTAAACAATTTAGAATAACTAATTCTAAGCTAATTTTCTAAGTAATTAATATTTGATTAAGGAAAGATTAAAAGCTTGCTTCAGAGAGTTTGCATAATACCCTAAAAAAAAAGTGCTTGCATAAATTAGGGAAATAATTTCAGATCTAGGGTTGTGTGTACAAATGATTAAGGGAAGGGGTATTTATAGCTTACACGAAAATTAGGTTGAAAATTACAAGGGAAGTCAAAATAGTGGAAGGTGTGTCCTAGCCGGTGGACCGGCCGCCGGTGCCCTACCCGGATGGGAGTTCTCTATAAGTTTGTGAAGTAAAACCAAGTCATCAGGTGCGCACGACCGGTGGACCGGCCGCCAGTGGGGTGCCCGCTGGGGGCACTTTGTAACTTCTTCTTCATTTCTTCGTTTTCTTCCTTCTTCATGCATTCCCAGCCGATGGCCCGGCTGCCGGCAGGCTGCCCGGCTGGGAGTTCCATTTAACTTTCCTTCATTTATTCTCCTTGGCCAAGTGTGGAGGGGTCCCAGTCGGCTGTCGGCTTACCGGTTGGGAACCTCTTCTTAGCATTTCTTCTTCTCTTCTCCATGCTATCTTCTCAATCTATCTCCCTTGCTCCAATTCCTCTATTTCCGCCCCAAATCATGCAAGACGGATATGATCACATAGACTAGGGAACCGGGATACAAAATTCAAGGCAAGACACGCAAAAATGTCTCAAACGGAGTCAAAATGCATGAGAATAAAGAGGAAAAATGTTATTAATTAATCATATATCACTCATATATACACAAAGCCTACCGAGCAGTAAAAGTGAGAATATGTGGAGACGTTGGTGAATGAGATGGAGCAGTATTTCAGGATTGATGATGGCGGAGATGATGATGATGATGATCCGTCGACGGTGTAGAGTGCTTTTTATTTACTTGTTTGTATTGTTATGTATTATAATGAACTATTTTATTTTGTTTCGCTTTTATTTATTTTAGTTCCTTTTTTATTTAATTTTATCAATTTGTATGGATATTTTATGTTTTTTTATGTAGTTTTATCACTTTTTATTTGTAGTTAAATAAGTTGACGTAGTTTAAAATATAACTTTATAAAAAACATAGTTAACGGTATTACATAAATTTTAAAAACATACTTAACGGAATTATATAAAAATTACAACTTAGTTAAAACACACTTAACGGAATTACATAAATTACAACTAAATTAAAACATACTTAATGGAATTACATAATTAAAACATACAACGAAATATAGTTTAACTTAATTAATTTGGAATGTAAAATCCAACTTAATTATCTTCAGCTGCTGAAGATGACGATTCTAGATCTTCTAGATCGTCTCCAGCCTCAATTTCTTCAGGTTGACTAGCAACATATTGATCATAAAAATCAATGATGTCGAGTTTCTCGTTGCCAAGGTTGAACACTATACCAGCACATACATCGGAAAGTGTTGCGTAATCGAGCACACAGTCAGTATGCGCTCAAAACATGTAATGACATCACTTCGCAACCTGCAAAACTCCCACATCTTTTCTTTTAATGTTGCTAGAGACACAACATCATCATTAACTGAAGGAGTTAGTACATTATCCCGGTGCCCGGCTAAGATTTGACAAAGCCTGCCAAGTGGTTCATTTTTAAGCAAGTCCCATATAATGGCTTTTGAGATGACAAATTCAAGACTATCCACTAACTTTGGTAAATCCAAAACGATGGAGTCAATCTTTTGTTTGTACACTCTGATTTTTTGAGCATTTGTAATCATTTTGGTATTGTTTCGGTTGTTTTGAATGGATTAGATTGAGAAATCGGGATTTCTAACAATGAATGAGATAGGTTGTTAGTGAATGAGATAGGTTGTTGTGATTGGAATGGATATAGCAAAGGGTATTTATAAGAAGTCCGATAACATTAACATTTTTGAATTTATAACGGTAATATTTTTGAATTTATAACGGTAACATTTTTGAATTTATAACGGTTACATACTTGAAATTGAAACGGTTACATTTTTGAAATTGACATAATCAAAGTTGAAAAACATTATCAAAGTTTAATTTACTCGCTGCTTCTGGGTTATCTTTTGTTTGACTCCCTTGATGTGACCATAATTAGCGCATATTTAGCCCCTGAATTAGCCTTGTTCCCATGCTTTTTAGTGCTTATTTGGGTCATTTCTTATCTTTAGTTCTTTGTTTTGCATATTCTTTGAGATTTTGATCCCTTGGTAGGAAAGGAGTAAGAATCTTGCATTTTCATGGCAAAACGAGACTAAATTGATCGAATTCAATGACCAAGCATCAAGGAGAGACAAGATTAGAAGGCCTTTGTACATATTATAGTAGAAGAGCAATGTTGAGAAAGAATCCTTGAGTCCCCAAGGAAATCCCCAAGGAATTTATGAAGAAAAGGGAAGAAAAGAAGAAGATAGGTTGCTGAGTGACAATCCGAGCGGATTGTCACCAATCCGTCCGTCCCGCAGCAGCACAATCCGAGCGGCTTTGCCCTATTCCGCTCGGATTCCACCTCCACAATCCGACCGAATTCCCCTGAATCCGCTCGGATTCCAACGCCAGAATCCGCCCGTCCCGACCTTATTCCGCCCGGATTCCAGCACAGCACGGATTGTCTTCTCCAAGCTACGAAGAAAGAAGCCCTTCTCTCGAAAAATACCGGCTCCTCCTTGCTCAATCTAAAAAGTGTAATTACTAGTTTAGCCCTTAGTTAACCCTAATGCATCCTCCCTAATTTCCACTATAAATATCCCATTAGTCTAATTAGAGGAGGATGTTCTTCTTATCAATAATTAGTGTAGTTAATATCAATCAAATCTCTCTTTAATATTGTAATCAAGTATTAATCAAGTTTTAATCCAAGTTTTGGTTCTTTAATCTCTCTTTTGTTCATCCTTTATTTTGGGTAATTGAAGATTATTTGGGTTATTGTTGGGAGATTGACAACCTCTCAATCAATCATTCAAGTACTTCTTTTATTCTTGCTTTGTTATTGGAATCATTAGTAGGTATAATCTCTTAATCCTTTTTTTAATTATTGCTAATTACTTTCATTTATTCATCATGTTTCATATTGTTGGTATGATTGACAACCTTCCTAGCATGATCAACATGATAATGAGTGAGTAGTCTCTTAGCTAGGGTTAATGGGTGATTAGGGGAAACCAACATGAGGAATGATTCATGCTTAAATTAATATGCTTTCATGTTTTATTTGCTTGCTTGTTTTGATCTCAACTCATGCACATGTTATATTTGATGAAATGCTAAGCCTATGAATCCTTGCATTTACTATCATCTTTTATCTTTTCAATGAGACTTGTAAGACATAACCCAACTCGAGTCTCATTAGACCATGCATGTTGTTGAGTAGGGAAGATTAAGTCGACTTGTAGGTGTTGTACAATCTAATCGATTCGGCTCCGGGACCCAAACTTTCCTAGGATTGTAAGATATAACCCAACTCAATCCATCACAACAATAATTGCTTGCTTATAATTTGAGAACATGTTTGTATGATCATATCCCATGATTCCCCT
The DNA here is from genome assembly GCF_048544455.1 of Silene latifolia. Lineage (NCBI taxonomy): Eukaryota > Viridiplantae > Streptophyta > Magnoliopsida > Caryophyllales > Caryophyllaceae > Silene > Silene latifolia. The sequence continues at coordinate 75,201,042 of NC_133526.1, read as the reverse complement.
ATGATCCCATGACACCCTAGTGCCTTTAATCAATTGTTTACACCCCTTTAATTCATCTTGCTTGTTTATTTTCATTGCTATTTTAGTTTAGTGACCTTCTACATCAACCCAATTTGTGACACCCCTTAGACACCACTAGTTGCAATAGAAATCTCATTTCAATACCCGTCCCTTGGGATCCGACCTTTACTTGCCTCTTTACTAATTGTAGAGTTGTTTGTGAAGCTATAAATTGTGTTTTGATTCGACCGTGACCCAACGACCACATCTTAATTTGTGAACACTAAGCGGACTTGCATCAAAAATGGCGCCGTTGCCAGGGACGGTGTTTGTTTGATTTAGATTTCTTTTTATTGTTATTAGTTGTGTCTTTCTTCGCCTTGGGGAAGTAAAACTCCTCAAGGTTTGCTCTAATCGTTTTCAAGTTGTTTGATATTTTGCGAGATGGATTTCATAGATTGTTTTGTAGAGGACCACTTGAGTATCCCTTACTTCAAGGATCCCATGCAAGCATTAGAAGCCTTAGAAGCAAGTGAGGCTAAGAGCATGTATTGGGAGTTGGAGGTGGATCTCTTTGAGGCCGCTCTAGCTAACAAGGAACTTACTCGTGCACAATCCGAATTGGTGCATAATATTCTAGTGGAAGCATGTCAACCCATAGAGGATGAGAAATCCATCCTAGGGGATATTTTACAAACTCAAGAGCAAGAGGAACCCATCATGGGATTTGAATATGATGAGGTTGATGAAAGTGAAGTTGAGTATGCTATGAGAATGGAATGTCTAATGGAGATGGAGCAAATTCTCAATGAAACTCCAAAGGAAGAAAGTAAGGTACGAACTCCTACTTTGAAACCCCTTCCCCCAAATTTGAAATATGCTTACCTTGATGAATCAAAGACCAAACCCGTGATTGTTAATGATAGACTTGATGATGACCAATTGGGAAAGTTGCTTGATGTGTTGAAACAACATGAGAAGGCTATAGGTTATAGTCTAGATGACCTTAAGGGGATAAGTCCCAAGTTTTGCATGCATAGAATTCATCTAGAGGAAGACCATAGACCTACCATTCAACCCCAAAGAAGATTGAACCCCCACATGCAAGAAGTTGTCAAGGGAGAAGTCATGAAATTACTTGATGCGGGAATCATATATCCCATATCGGATTCTTTGTGGGTTAGCCCCGTCCAAGTAGTACCTAAGAAAGGAGGTACCACGGTAGTGACAAATGAAAAGAATGAATTAATACCCACAAGAATGATCACCGGTTGGCGTATGTGCATTGAATATCGGAAATTAAACTCCGCAACAAGAAAATATCACTTCCCCTTACCATTCATTGACCAAATGCTTGAGAGGTTAGCCTCCAACAAATTCTTTTGTTACCTTGACGGGTATTCGGGATTCTTCCAAATCCCTATACACCCGGATGACCAACATAAGACCACCTTCACATGCCCTTATGGCACTTTTGCATATAGGAGGATGCCTTTTGGATTATGTAATGCCCCCGCCACTTTCCAAAGATGCATGATGAGTGTCTTCTCCGATTACTTAGAGACCATAATGGAAGTTTTTATGGACGATTTAGTGTTTATGGAAAGGACTTTGACTCATGTTTGCATAATCTTTCTCTTGTGTTGCAAAAGTGTGAAGATGTTAGCCTTGTTTTAAATTGGGAAAAGTGTCACTTCATGGTCAATGAAGGAATTGTTTTGGGTCATTTGATTTCGGAAAAGGGCATCGAGGTCGATAAAGCTAAAATTGAGGTGATAGAGAAACTCCCACCTCCCGTGAATGTTAGAGGGGTGAGAAGTTTTCTCGGTCACGCGGGTTTTTATCGTCGTTTCATAAAGGACTTTTCGAAAATAGCAAAACCCCTCACTCAACTTTCGCTTAAAGATGCCCAATTCCAATTTACTGACGAGTGTGTTGAAGCTTTTAATAGAATCAAAGAGGCATTAATCTCGGCACCAATCATTCAACTCCCGAATTGGGAGTTACCTTTCGAGATTATGTGTGACGCTAGCAACTACGCCGTTTGAGCGGTTCTTGGCCAACGGGTAGGGAGAGCTCTTCATGCCATCTATTACATAAGCAAGACCCTCGACCCCTCCCAAGTGAATTATGATACAACCGAAAAGGAGCTTCTTGCCATTGTTTATGCTTTGGATAAATTTCGTTCCTACTTGCTTGGATCCAAGGTGATTGTATTTTCGGATCACCGTGCTCTCCGACATCTCTTGATAAAGAAGGAGGCAAAACCAAGATTGTTGAGATGGATTTTGCTACTTCAAGAATTTGACTTGGAAATAAGAGACAAGAAAGGAGCCGAGAATGTAGTGGCGGATCACTTGTCAAGGATCCGGTTTCATGATGAAAATGGAGAAACCCCGATCAATGACTCATTTCCCGACGATATTTTGATGGCTATTCAAACACAACTTGAAAGGCACATCACTCCATGGTTTGCCGATTATGCCAATTATATTGTTGGAAAAGTGCTCCCTCCAAATTTGAACCACAACCAAAGGAAGAGATTCCTATTCGAAGTGAAGAGGTACTTTTGGGATGACCCAAACCTCTACAAGGAGTGTAGTGATGGGCTCTACCGGAGATGCATCCCTCAATGGGAAATCCAAGGAATCTTGGAAGGATGCCATTCATCACCCTACGGTGGGCACCATGGAGCAAGGAGAACCGTTGCAAAAATTCTCCAATCGGGCTTCTATTGGCCTACAATGTTTCAAGATACAAGAGAATTCATCATTCATTGCGATGCTTGTCAAAGAACGGGGAATATATCTTGGAGGAACGAAATGCCACAAAGAGGCATTCTAGAGGTAGAGATCTTCGATGTTTGGGGAATCGACTATCAAGGGCCCTTTGTGACATCCAATGGGAACAAGTACATCCTTGTGGCCGTAGATTATGTCTCAAAATGGGTGGAGGCAATTGCCACCCCAAATGATGATGCAAAAACGGTCACCAAGCTTTTCAAGAAGATAATTTTCCCAAGATTTGGAGTTCCTAGAGCGATCATTAGTGATGGAGGAACGCATTTCCATGAGAAGAAGCTTGCATCTCTTTTGACCAAATATGGTGTTCAACATCGAACCGGCTTGGGATATCATCCTCAAACAAGCGGTCAAGTGGAAATTTCAAATAGAGAGATCAAGCAAATCCTTGAAAAAGTTGTGAACAAGACTCGGAAAGATTGGAGCACAAAGCTTGATGATGCTCTTTGGGCTTATAGGACGGCCTATAAAACTCTCATAGGAGCCTCCCCCTACAAGCTTGTCTATGGAAAAGCATGTCATTTGCCAATCGAATTGGAGTACAAAGCTTATTGGGCAATCCGAGCACTTAATCTTGATCTCAAATTGAGCGGTCAAAGGAGGATGATTCAAATCCAAGAGTTGGAGGAATTCCGACTACAATCCTATGAGAATGCAAAGATTTACAAAGAAAGAACAAAATTGCTTCATGACAAAAGAATTAGACAAAAAGCCTTGCACAAGGGAGATAAAGTCCTTCTATTCAATTCCCGCTACCGACTCTTTCCGGGAAAATTGAACTCTAGATGGATGGGTCCCTATGTGATAACCGAAGTTGGAAAATATGGAGATTTCGAACTCAAGGCGGAAGATGGAAGCAAGTTCAAGGTAAATGGTCAAAGATTGAAGCCATACTATGAAGGAGCATTTGTTGGAGAGGTCGAGGCTACCTACCTCGGGCCTCCTCCTCCTTGAAAGGACCATCTAAGGGAGAGTTTGGTGGAGTCCTCCCTAAACCACCACTTGTAAATATACTAACCCTCTAACTTGTATTTATTGCATTTGTTTTAATAAATAGCATGAACTCTTTTCATGAGCGTAAGTAAGGGAGGGTTACTAATGAATTTTGAATGAAGGAAGGAACGAATTCTCAAGTGTGGGGACGCATCTAAGAGAGGAGAAGAAGTCAAAACTCGCGCACTGAATCCGTGCGATTCCATGGAATCGCCGTCTTCTTTGGAATCCGGGCGTTTAGTGGAGAAGCGTCCGTCATTGCTGCGCTGAAAATTTGAAGATTTTTGCACGAGGTTGAATCCGAGCGTCCAACGAGGAAAACGCCCGTCTCATAGAATCCGGCCGGATTTGAGGAAAGACGCCCGTATTTTCGCCTGTGCTTTTCAAAGAAAATCTCTGCAGCAGAATCCGCCCGTCTTCTCAAGAAGACGCCCGTCCCATCTTAAAAGAATCCGAGCGTCTCATGCACGGGACGCCCGTCTTTGAAGCATCAAATTTTGGAATTTCTTTGTGAGAATCCGGGCGTATTGCCCGAGAATCCGCCCGTCCGAAGAGCACGAATCCGAGCGTCTTCAGCTCGAATCCGCTCGTCTTCTCACGGTGTTTTGACCCGATTTTTCCCTAATTAAAATACACCCCACCACACATACAGTGACACATCACTACTCCTTCCAATTGCACTATAAAACCCACCTCCTTATGACTCCCATACATATCCAAATCACTCTCTTTACCCACAAAATCAAAAAGCCCCAATTTTCTAGGGTTTCCAACACTCAATCAACAAGGAACATCCTTAGCAATTCACAAATCAAAAGAGCCCAACAAAAGAATCAAGAATGGCACCAAGGAGATCCTCTTTTAGGAGTGCAAGAAGACCAAGGATGATGGGAAGTTCTTCTACCTCCCACCTCAACACCATTAGAAGGGAACATGTAGAGATTGTAGATCTCACAAGGCTTGATGATTTCTCAAATGTGGAATTCCTCGATGATGTGCAGAGATTAGTCTTCCACCGGCTCCTAAGTAAGAATATTCTTCCCACTAAATTTTTATGTCATGCTACCTTGAGAAAGCTTGGGATTTTTCACCAAGTGGAAGCTCTCTTTGAGGTTTTTGGTCTTTCAACCCTTTTTCGCATGTATGAACCAACCTATCGGTCCCTTGTGCTTGAATTCTTGAGCTTTTTGAAGATTACAACCTTGAACAAAGTGATATGCATAGAGTTTAGGTTGGAGAATGTTTCTAGGATGATGACCCTTGTAGAATTCGCAAATGTGTTTGGGCTTGATGTTTCGCCTACCCGAACATCGAAACCCAAAAAGTATAGTGTTGCACCTTTGTGGAGGGCCATGACGGGTCGGGACTTCATTCTTACCAAGGAATGTCTTGCTTTTCATATCCAAAACCCGATTTTGAGGCTTACATATCGATTTCTTTCGGGTACTCTCTTTGCCCGCCGAGATCCGGCCATTGTGAACCAATTAGACCTTGTGTTTATAGAATCATACCTCAACATTCAAGGGAGAGATGGGTATCACTTCAATGCACCTCTAGTTTTGCTAGAGAAATGGGCAAAGTTTAGAAATGGGGATGATGATGGAATGAAGCACATAGTGAATGGAGGACTCATAACTAGACTTGCAAAGCACTTCAACCCAAGGTTCAATGAGAACAATGAGTACACTCCACTTACGGGGAGCACGAGAATTAATGAGGATCTCCTTGTCGTCGAACACCATTGGATAACCCTTGAGGGGGTCGATAAGCGGATAAAGTGGTTGACAAAAGGAAGCGATCCAATCTATCTCCCAATAACCGATCTACCACGGATCTCCCCAAGAAGAGGAAACTTGTCCCCAATGCCCTCCTACCTCATCCCAAGTCAAACAAAGCAAGCACCACCACCCCAAAACCCACCACCACAACAACAAGAACAACAAACCCAAAATGAGAAGATAAAAGTGCCTCCCTACCCCTTTCCCTACCAACCATATAACCATCCAAATCCCTTCATCCTTCCCCGTGACGACTTTGTCACGGGAATTTTGCAAGATTTACACTACCGTTAATACGAGACCTCCGTGGACACTTACTATGCTCTTTACCCCTAATACCATGAGATGGTTCAAAAAGGACGGATTAGTGAGGAAGGAGCTTTCCCCTCATGGGCTTAAATGGAATTGCTCTTCCCCAACTCGGAGAAGGCTAATGAAGGGGCGAACGGTCGCCAAGAGGAGGAGAGTGGCAATTCTTGTGGGGGTGACACGGTGAAGCTTTAGAGTGAGGAAGACGAATTCATGGATCCAAGTTTGAGTGATGCTTCAAAGGATATTTGGGATAGCGATATAGAGGGAGATGATGCCGATGTCTAGAAGACTACTTCATCACTAGGTGGAGCGGGCAAGATGCACCCACCTAAGTTCAAGTGAAGTTTTCTCATCTCTTCTCTTTATCTTTCAATATTTCATGAAAAGAAGTTTGTGTCTTGTTACCTTGTATTTTATTTAATTTTGATCATTGTTGTAGTCGTCCTAGCACCATTAGAGGACTCACACCTCGGCACCATTGAGGTGTTCTCATTTTATTGTTCCCATTTTCAAAATCCAAAATGACAAATTAGTTTCATGCATAGCATAGTGTGTGCATGAACTACACCCATCCTTGGACATTAGCAATAGTGTCTCACTCGGTTTGGGGAAGTTAATGCATACACAACGGGAGGTAATCTAAATTATCCTCTCCGTCATAACAAAAACCATGCATCATGTAGTGTAGCTTAGTATAGATTGCATTTAGTATAGAAATCATGCATCATCTTTGCATAATTTCCATCATTTTGGTCATTGAGGACAATGCCCATATTAGTGTGGGGATGGGAATTCTAACATTTAACTCTTATTCAAAAATCCAAAAAAATTGAAAAATCTCAAAAATCATAAAAATCTGAAAATTGAAAACCTAAAAACATGTTTATTTCCTTTTTGTAGTCTTGTATATATTGTCTTGTATATATTGTGTTTGTTCTATCCTTGTTCACATTGATTGACTACGCCACATCCGAGACATGAGGATATTGAAGACCGCATGGTATGATCTTTCCAATCTCCTTTTTCCTCGTTATGTTAATGACTATGTGGCTTTATTTTGATTGATGCGGTATAACAATGTGAACTTAGGACTTGCATTTAGTTTATATGTCATATTAGTTAATAGAATCACTTGCATTAGGATGTTTATATTAGTTGCATCATGGCATGTAGTTGCATGTTAGAAATGTTTTGAAAAATGCCTATTTGGGAACTTTGACAAGAGCAACTAAGCCATTACAAATACTTGTTCAACTTAAGACTTTGCCTACTAGAATGGTTGTAAAACACCTTAGATAGTGTCATACTAGTGTCTTTTAACCCATGACCCAAGGCCTAGTCAAGGGTTTGCATGTGAGTCACCTATCCAACCCCGTGATGCGATGTGGACTTGGTTAACTTGTCTAGGTGACCTTGTTTGACCTTGTGGTAAGGCAACCCAAAAATATTTTCTATCAATAAGCTTGAAGTGCTCATTTCAAAGAAATTTTGTCATGTGGAAGTAATGTAATGCCAAGGAAACCTCAAATGTTATGAATTGTTGAAAGTTGAGAAATTTAAGTTGTTTTGATGGAGGCGTACCACTTCGATGTGCTTTGGTGCGGGATCCATTGAATTGGGCCCCATACGGTTGTGAATTCGGCCGCCGCCCAGACAGAGTGACTATCACCCCGAAAAGCTATTGTCTAGAGGTTAACCGGTTGCCTAATAAGCGATTGGCGAAAGCAAAGGACACTAGCCCGGAAGGGACAAACCCCATCTTAAATTTTTGAAATGTGAAAGTGAAATGAGGACAATTTTGAATACTAGTCATATCCACCCGTTGTGAATAAAGATTTGAGCATTTCATTCCCAAAAAGCCTTTTGTCAAGCCACTTGGTCGAGTTTGGGACGATCCATGACCTTTACTTTTGTAGAGAATTCGAGACTTGTCATGTCATATGCTACTAGCATCATAGGGATCATCATTCCACCACCATCCGATCGCTCTTGACGAAAGCATTTGGAAATTGAGGACGAAAGTAGTCTAGTTTAACACCATTTGGAGGTGATTTAGTGCCATCCTCTTAGACTTAGTAATTTGTTGAACTAGTATTTGTGAAGGATTACATGCTCTTAAATTTGTTCCTCTTTAGTGCCTCCGCCACTTGATGAGGAAGTGGCTATTCTTTTTGTAGATGCATCCATTATGTGTTTTTGTGTGCTTAATGTTTGGATGTGTCGCCATTTTGGCAAGACCCACCTTGCCTTGCAAGAAGACATCCTACCTCATGGTTGTCTTGTTGTGAGTTGAAGGGGCGGAGTGAGACCCTCTAATTGTCTCATATCGGCTTTATTATTAGGATAGGTTAGTATTGGTCCTAGTCTTTGTCACCTTTTTACTCGGGACGAGCAAAGGTTCGGTTTGGGGATATTTGATGTGACCATAATTAGCGCATATTTAGCCCCCGAATTAGCCTTGTTCCCATGCTTTTTAGTGCTTATTTGGGTCATTTCTTATCTTTAGTTCTTTGTTTTGCATATTCTTTGAGATTTTGATCCCTTGGTAGGAAAGGAGTAAGAATCTTGCATTTTCATGGCAAAACGAGACTAAATTGATCGAATTCAATGACCAAGCATCAAGGAGAGACAAGATTAGAAGGCCTTTGTACATATTATAGTAGAAGAGCAATGTTGAGAAAGGATCCTTGAGTCCCCAAGGAAATCCCCAAGGAATTTATGAAGAAAAGGGAAGAAAAGAAGAAGATAGGTTGCTGAGTGACAATCCGAGCGGATTGTCACCAATCCGTCCGTCCCGCAGCAGCACAATCCGAGCGGCTTTGCCCTATTCCGCTCGGATTCCACCTCCACAATCCGACCGGATTCCCCTGAATCCGCTCGGATTCCAACGCCAGAATCCACCCGTCCCGACCTTATTCCGCCCGGATTCCAGCACAGCACGGATTGTCTTCTCCAAGCTACGAAGAAAGAAGCCCTTCTCTCGAAAAATACCGGCTCCTCCTTGCTCAATCTAAAAAGTATAATTACTAGTTTAGCCCTTAGTTAACCCAAATGCATCCTCCCTAATTTCCACTATAAATACCCCATTAGTCTAATTAGAGGAGGATGTTCTTCTTATCAATAATTAGTGTAGTTAATATCAATCAAATCTCTCTTTAATATTGTAATCAAGTATTAATCAAGTTTTAATCCAAGTTTTGGTTCTTTAATCTCTCTTTTGTTCATCCTTTATTTTGGGTAATTGAAGATTATTTGGGTTATTGTTGGGAGATTGACAACCTCTCAATCAAGCATTCAAGTACTTCTTTTATTCTTGCTTTGTTATTGGAATCATTAGTAGGTATAATCTCTTAATCCCTTTTTTTAATTATTGCTAATTACTTTCATTTATTCATCATGTTTCATATTGTTGGTATGATTGACAACCTTGCTAGCATGATCAACATGATAATGAGTGAGTAGTCTCTTAGCTAGGGTTAATGGGTGATTAGGGGAAACCAACATGGTGAATGATTCATGCTTAAATTAATATGCTTTCATGTTTTATTTGCTTGCTTGTTTTGATCTCAACTCATGCACATGTTATATTTGATGAAATGCTAAGCCTATGAATCCTTGCATTTACTATCATCTTTTATCTTTTCAATGAGACTTGTAAGACATAACCCAACTCGAGTCTCATTAGACCATGCATGTTGTTGAGTAGGGAAGATTAAGTCGACTTGTAGGTGTTGTACAATCTAATCGATTCGGCTCCGGGACCCAAACTTTCCTAGGATTGTAAGATATAACCCAACTCAATCCATCACAACAATAATTGCTTGCTTATAATTTGAGAACATGTTTGTATGATCATATCCCATGATTCCCCTATGATCCCATGACACCCTAGTGCCTTTAATCAATTGTTTACACCCCTTTAATTCATCTTGCTTGTTTATTTTCATTGCTATTTTAGTTTAGTGACCTTCTACATCAACCCAATTTGTGACACCCCTTAGACACCACTAGTTGCAATAGAAATCTCATTTCAATACCCGTCCCTTGGGATCCGACCTTTACTTGCCTCTTTACTAATTGTAGAGTTGTTTGTGAAGCTATAAATTGTGTTTTGATTCGACCGTGACCAAACGACCACATCTTAATTTGTGAACACTAAGCGGACTCGCATCATCCCTCTTTGGCGATGCACTCTAGGTATCATTCCCATAGTTGTATGCCAGTTGTCGAAGTTTGACTTGTACAATTCTTCTAAGTGTGCAACAGAAGGGTATTGATACGACTCATTTAGTCGTAGTTATTTGGAGCGAATTAGTATGGTTTTGATGGTTTGAATTAGTGTTATGGAGCTTAATTGCAGGTTATTTGTTAGTGAGCTTTGGTTAGTTATTGGGCCAGTTTTACAAGTTTAAAACGGAGTCCAAGTCCGAGCAAAGATGGGCCCGGATACCTATGAAGATACCTGAGATGTGTGCGCTTAAGGTGCACTAATCGCGCGCGCATGAGATAGAGACAAAGGCGCGGCAGTAGCTCTATTCAACATAAGTTCAACCGAAGCGCGATCGAGGCACGGCCAAGGCGCGACTGGAGCGCGTGCTTGCTGTGTCCGCGTCCAGCCTTTCGTAATATTAAGGACTCGTGTTTTGTTACTTTATTTGACCCGGTTTGTTCCGATGAATTTTATTATTATTATTATTATTATTATTATTATTATTATTATTTTAGTACTTTATTTCCTACTTTAATTATTTACCTGATTACTATATAATTTGCGAGGGCGGCTTTAGAAAAAGGATTTACACGACTTTGAGAGAAAATCCCTATTATTGTTATTGGCAAACGATGTGTAACTAATCTTTATTCTTGGATTCAAGCAATTGAAGCGCTCTTAATACGATTGTGAGTTTGAATGTTTTAATTTCTTGTCTTGATTATTGTGAATTGCTTAGTTATTAATTATATGAATGTTGATTGATTATTACTAGGTGTACAACTAGTGGTTGATTTCTTCATTCTATTGTTAGTATTGTTAATTGAATATGATTTATTGATTAACTCTATGCTAGTAAGAGCTAGGAATTAATATTGAACGGGATACGTTGATATTAGTACTTAGAAGCGATTCACATAAATATCTAAAGTGCAACTGGATTGTATGCATTATTTATTCTCTATCGAGTTCTCTATTTTATATTGCTGTTGTTGAATTAAATCTTGAACTGGATTGTTAAGGTTGTTTAACAGTTAGGGTTGATTAAGAACGGGATTCGTTTTAATTAACTATTCGTAAGGAGAATTGGAATTTGTCATTCACGATAGAGTAATCAAGATTAGTAATTGAAACCGTCTTACAGTGACCAATTGTTATTGAGTGTGGATATATGCTTGGCTCTAAGACCCTTTTAAATCATTTGTTACACCGAAAGTCATTAGTTTAATTACTCAATTTGCGTTAGCTATTAATCTTAGTTTATTAGAAAATCAACTCAAATCTCCCCCCCCCCCCCCTTGTTACTACGATTTTTAATTACATTAAAGATCGACTTTTTCTACATTATAATTTGCATAAATTGTTAATCTGATTCCCTTGGGTTCGACCCTTATTTCCGCTTTACTACTGTTTAGTATTTGGATTTAAGTGATATAAATTGTTAATTTGAGGCATACAACTTTAGCCTGTCAAATTTTGGCGCCGTTGCCGGGGAATTGGCATTAATTATTTTTGTGTTTTAGTGTAGGTTTATGCATAATACTCGTATTTCTAACCTGAACCTCGAGCCTTTTGATCCAGAGATTGAGCATACTCTTTTCAGGTTACGAAAGAACAAACGAGGTGCAATAGTAGTTGTTCCTGAAGGCAGCGAGTTCGACGATCTATATTCAGATTCTGAATATACTGAAATTTTTGAACAACCCGAACATTTGAATATGGCTAGAGAGACCCGCACTCTAAGGGAGATCACAGCTCCAAATCTTAACGTTCAATCATTGTGCATCACTTTTCCAGCATTGGATGATGGAGTTACTTTTGAACTGAAATCTGGTTTGATACATCAATTACCAAGTTTCAGTGGTATGAGCATTGAGGATCCAAATAAGCACCTTTCAGACTTTCATATTGTGTGCACTGGTATGAAGCCACCTGCTATTACTGACAAGCAGTTGAAATTGAGAGCATTTCCTTTCACCTTGAAGGACAATGCGAGAGACTGGTTAAAATATCTCCCACCGGGAAGTATCACTACTTGGATAGGTATGAAGAAGGCGTTCTTGGAGAAATATTTTCCTCCTTCTCGATCTTCTCAACTGAAAAGGGCCATCAGTAATGTTGAACAGCAAGACGGGGAAACTATGTATGAGTATCTTGAGAAATTTAAGAAGCTCTGTGCTAGTTGCCCTTACCATGGTTACTCTGATCAGGATCTCATTATGTATTTTTGTGATGGACTGAACCAAGATGACCGTCGCATGATTCACTCTGCTTGTGGAGGAAATATAGCCAATAAAAATCCAGATGAGGCTTGGGAGGTTATTTCAGAGCTAGCTAAGACCTCTAGACAGTTTGAGAGGAAACCATCACGAAGAGGAGTGAGCGATATGGGTGTTATTCCTGGCTTGGAGGAAAAGGTTGATAACATTGTTTCCACTCTCCGTGTCATGTTATCTGGGAGACAGATGGCTACTGTTTGTGGCATATGTGCTACTGAGGGTCTGTAATACCACGGTTTTATGAGTCTCTGGGTACTCTATCGAGTGGGCCTTACTCTGTCGAGTAAGTGTGTTTTGCATTTTAAAATAGTTTCTGACCTGTTGGGTACTTGATCGAGTAGCCTTGGTACTCGATCGAGTAAGCGGCACTTGATCGAGTACGTTAGTTACTCGATCGAGTAAGTGTGTTTTACGGGGTTGTTTTGACGGGTTTTGCTAATAATGCGAGTTTGATATAAAAGGTTTTCGTCAGTTTATTTCATCATTTTTAACCTTTCTAAACCTTTCAAAATAAAAGGAAGTTACGTAGTTCTCTCTCGTCGCGTTGTTGACAAATCCCCAAGGCTAGGAGTGTCGGATCATCTTGTTCTTTGCATCATAGTGTTCCTTGCGTCAAGGGTAAGATCTACATACCAATTTTATAGTATTTAGTTAACTTTGTTTAAACCCTAATTTTGGGAATTGGGGATTTGTGTTAGTTTTGTGATTGTTAGTAATTATGTGATTATATGTTAGGAGGAGGATTCGTAGAAGAGGTTTTTTGATACAGCTGTTGAGACCGTCTGATTGTGTTGCTGTTCCAGGTAGGGTTTCCCTACTCGGTATTAGTCCCATAATGTGTTGGTGATGATTTGTGATTGTTGATTATTGTTATACGAGTATTGTGACGGTTGTTGGTTTGATTGCTGTTTAATGGTTGTGATTGTTTGTCTCTGGTTCTCGAGATGTGTTCTCGGCTGAGTGGAGTCACTTGCGGGAGTGGCTTCACGCCCTAGTTTCACCCTCCGTGGAACCCGCCACGGGAGGGGATGTGCACATTAATGGGACAGGGTTATCGCTCGGTATGATGAGCGGGGCTTAGATGGGAACGGTTGCGGTCCACTACTGGCAGGGCTGATCCAGTGGACAGTCGGTGACGGAGATTGATTGGAGTGGGTGTGCTTTTGTGTGTGACCGTTTGAGCTGCTTCTTTACTGTGTTGTTGGTTTATATAAATTGTGTGATTAGTAAAAACGGTGGTGATCCATTCGAGGGTGGTGAGCAGTTATTGAGCAGGTATGATATGACGCGTATGGGATAGCTAGGATGAGTCACCACGTGGCGTTAGAAGTCTTCCGCTGTGTTAGATGATGTTTTATAGCTTTGATAGTTTTAGCAGTAGACCGTCTGAGAGTCTTGTATTTCTTTTTATCAGTTTTGGAGTTGGTATGTATGTTGGGGCTGGTGTCCTTTACAGTTAGTGCAAGGACTTATAAATCTCTAAAAGGATCAAAGGGTATACTTTTGTATTATTATCAGTTGGTCCACGTTTATCAATAACGGTTGGCTTGCTAGATAAGTTTTACGTTATTGTCATACAGATGGCGGTGATCAACTGGTTCCTAAAAGTCACACCTATAGGATACGTTTGAGAGATGTGACGGTATGAAAATACAGTCATGTTGATGCCAATAATTGACTAAGCAGTTAGTCTGAGTTATTTGACTAGTAATTAGTCAAAATGCGATGTTGAGATATTTTATTTAATACGGATTAAATAAAATGGGCTAAGGCGAATTAAACAGTTAATTCGTAAATTAAATATAAACGGTTATATTTAATTAATGTATATTGAATTAATTATACTATATTGTCTTTGTCGGACATGTATTAATATGTCGGCTAATCCTTGTTACTAGACGATATATTAATAGCCGATAACCGATGACGATATATGATAAAACCGCGTCATATACATTTAGCGAAAATGATATCGGATCACGAGTTAAAAATAAGGAGAAAGTGGAAAGCCCACTCCCTCCTTATGAAGCTCACGGCCGAACCATACAAAGAGTGAGCCTCTCCTCATTTGTAACCTAATTGTCATTTGCAAAAAGAATTAGGGTTTTGAGAGACATTTTTCCTCTCAAAATTCAGATCTCACATCTATAGAAAACACACATCAAGTTCTCTCAATATTGCAAGGCAATTAGAGAACACATTTCTAGCACAAGGGCATATTCTCAGACGATCTTGGGTGCAACAATTAGGAGGAGATCTACTTTGATCTCTCATTGCCGAATTGCACTAGGACCGAAGGTTATTTCTAATGCTTTATTGTTTTTCTCATGTTTTCGTTTTATGACAATAATCACATATAAAATTTGCGTTATAGTCCTAATTTTATAGGGTATTATACGGATATTACCCCACAAGTGGTATCAGAGCGAGGCCATGTAAATTTTTCTATGTGTTTTTCATCAAACGAATTTGAAACGATATTTTTTTTTGCTTGGAAAACCGTGCGGCAGCCTGTTTTTAATCTCGGCAGAATTTTTGTTGTTGTTACGTTTTCTGTCTTGGGAACCGTGTCAAGTTTACACGGTGATGGTTGTTGTTTGTCGTGTTTTCGATTTGATCTTTGCATATTGTTTTGTAATCGATATTCATTGCAATATGTTAAAGATCTATCAAATTGTTGACATAAAATTTCGTGCGGCACATAATTTGTCACTATTTGGTTTGTAATTTTTGTTTACACGGTGATTTGCATTGAAAATCGTGCCTTGTGACGATCTTTTATCTTGTTCTCGATTTGTTCTTTGCGTATTGTTGTTTTAAACGATAATTATAACAATATGTTAAGATCATATCAATTTACAATTGGTTTTAACAAATCGTTTTTGTTTTGTTTTGTTGAGGCTCTCGGATTGAGCCGCTTGAATTTTTTTTTTTGGCCTTTTCTTGCTCTCGGCAATAGCTGAAGAATAAAAAAAAAAAAAAAAAAATCGTGTACTGTTCACGGTCAGAACGTGATAAAAAAAAAAATTCTGTTTTTTTTTGGGCCAAAACATGTGCATAATACGGATTTATGCATTCGCTTGATAGTGAAACGGTTCACTCACGTACCATTTAGTTATTTTAAAACGATTTAAAGTAACGGATTATCACGGATTAAAATTAACTTGACTAAAGCGGTTTTGTCACATAATTTTAATCATATAAGGTGGTTTGGATAAATTTAACATAATTACGGAATTATGTCACGAATAAATTTAATTTAGTTGATGCATTTTATTTATCGTTATTTTGATTGTTTTGAATGCTTTTAATTACGTATTTATTTAATTTTCACAAACGGTTGTAACATTTTGTGGCCTTAGTAGAACGTGTTACCGTAATGATGGAACACGGTCTTGGTTGTATTTTGAGATCTCGTATCTCCCTTTTTATTTTTTTTATTACAGTTTTTATTTAGAATGTAAATAGGTTTATATTTTGTAAATTTTAATTGTAATTTTGAGAAGACTAAAGATGGAGATCGGATGCTCACTCCCGCTGCATGGACATAGATGGAACATCAAGACAAGCTTCTCGGGTCCAACGGTGGATTCCAAAGTTGTATTATGTTCTTTTTACTAGGATAGGCCACACTAGGAATTTTTATTTACGTATTGCATTCATTTGTTTATTTTATCGTAACGATAGATTGCATCATATTCCGCCTAAAACCAAACCACCTAATAATTGCATGAAAACTGACTCATATAGAGGTCACGCGTTAGTTTTCTATGACATTCATATGTCACACGATTTAAGCCATCATCTAAATTAATTCATTCACGCAGTTGCTAGTTATTTGTTCACTTAAAATGAATTGAAACTTAGTTGATGGGATCTTCCTCCTATAAACCAAAATTGAGAATGGCCTTTATAGGTCAAACTCCAATGAGTCCCTTCTTCGTCGGTAGGCATAATATGACCCCTTCTACGTCGGGTAAGTTGGAACCGATTGACCTATTTTATCTCAACGCTATGGTCACTCGTACGATCCTGTGATCATGGTGGACTATAGATAGGATTTACGGAAATCTATCGACCAAGAGTTCTTACGGAAGAATTAGCTAAACAGTTGGCTTATCAATTTACAGAAATTGAGTCTTGGGATCACTTGTATTATTCTTGAGGGAGATCAATTATGCAAGTGCAATGAGTCTACACGATTAAAATGAATTTTAAATAGACTTAAATCACCTCGATGAGTTGCTTATTTCGTTTTTGTTTTTCTTTCTTTTTCAGCGAGATCACGTTTTTAAAAGCGCTAATAACATAATGGCTGGCATCCTCGATGACCCAATGCCAAGTGCCACATTGGACCGTGAGTCCTGGCTTCGGATCTTCATGAATCAGATGAATCAGTCCACTAGACTGAAGAATGATAGATCGAACTTCGCGGAATGGGAGGCGTCATTACGGAAACGGAATGCTGCCACTGCTGACGGGAAGCTCAAGTATCTGACTGAGCCCCTCCCGCCAGCCCCAGGCCCCACGGCTCGAATTAACGAGGTCTCCACGTATAGCGACTTCGTCAAGGAAGCGGGTGCGATTAAAAACGTACTCATTTTTGCAATGGAATCCAATTTGCAGAAACGCTTCATAGCCCAAGGTGCAAACAAGATTTTCACCACGCTCACTAAGGAATTCTCGAAAGCACCGAGAATCGTGACCTATGAGCATACCACTCGCTTCTTTGATGCGAGACTCCAGAAGGGCCAACCGGTTAGCCCACACATTCTCAGCATGATTGAGAATGTCGAGAGACTAGAGGCGCTTGATTGTAAAATCAGCGAGAACATTGTCATTGACCGCATGCTTCATTCACTCCACGATGGTTTTGCGCTCTTTAGAGCGAATTACTATATGAATGATTTGAAGAAAAGTCCCCATGAACTGCACTCCCTTCTCGTACAGACCGAGAAGGACATGAAGTTCAGTGGGATCATGAAACAAGATGTTCTCGTTGTGACAAACAAGGGTAAGGGTAAGGGCAAAGCTCAGGCAAACCTAACAGTAGGTAAACCGAAGTTCAAGAAGTCGGGTTCAGGTAAGAGTGGGCCTGGTGAGTCGAGCACCTCATCAGGCGCGACAAAGAGCAAGAATGAAAACATGGAATGCCATCATTGCCACAAGACTGGGCATTGGAGGCGTACATGTCCTGTTTATCATAAGGACTTAAAGGCAGGTCGTGTTAAACCTGTTGGTATGTCTTCATCCTCTTCTACTTTTATTCATATGATTGAGATTAACCACGCAAGTTACGGAACTTGGGTACTTGATACTGGTTGTGGTTCTCATCTGTGTAATCATGTGGGGGCTCGAAACATCGAACCCCTCGTAAAGGGTGAGGTGGACCTGCGTGTCGGGAATGGAGCACGAGTGGCTGCCGTCTCGAGGGGAACATATGTGATCCATCTTCCTAGCGGATTTGAGTTATTTTTATATAACTGCTATTATGTACCCAGTCTTTCCAAAAACATTATTTCAGTTTCTGCACTTGACAAACTTGGATTTTCATTTGTAATAGAGAATAATACTTGCATTTTCTCATTACACGATATGATTTATGGCAAGGCAGTCTCCATGAACGGAATTTATGTTTTAGATCAGACCACCGAAATATTACACGTAATGAATAAAAAGTTAAAGGTAGGTGACAAAGATCAAACGTATCTATGGCACTGCCGTATGGGACACATTAATGAGAAACGCGTCAAACAGCTCATCAAAAATGGAGCTATCTCGGCCTTTGATTTTCAATCATTTGGCACGTGTGAATCATGTCTCATCGGTAAGATGACTCGAATTTCCTTCAAAGGTGTTGGAATGCGCGGCCGACCTACTAGGACTCATACATACGGATGTATGTGGGCCTATGTCAATCACCGCACGAGAAGGCTATAGGTATTTCATCACTTTCACGAATGATTTAAGTAGATATGGCTATGTCTACTTAATGAAGCACAAAAGTGAATCCTTTGAGAAATTCAAGGAATACCGAGAATCGGGTACAGAACCCATGGGCGGCGAAAGATTAAAACACTACGCTCGACCGTGGTGGCGAGTATCTTTCTCACGAGTTTGATCAACACCTTAAAGATTGTGGGATTGCCTTACGCTTAACTCCACCCGGAACACCTCGGTTGAATGGTGTGTCCGAACGGAGAAATCGAACACTACTTGATATGGTTCGATCCATGATGAGTCACACCGTGTGTTGCACGACTCATTGTGGGGTTATGCTCTTCTGTCAGCTGCTCTAATACTTAACCGAAGTCCGTCTAAAGCTGTTGACAAGACTCCATATGAACTATGGAAGGGAACGGTCCCTAACTTGTCCTTTATACGGGTTTGGGGCTGCGAGGCTTATGTCAAGTGGAGACACGAGGATAAGCTCGGCCCGCGATCGGTCAAGACATACTTTATAGGTTATCCTAAAGGAACACTTGGTCATTACTTCTATTCGCCAACCGAACAACGTGTTTTTGTTGCGGCTAGTGCGACATTCTTAGAGAAGGAATTTCTCGAGAATGCAAAGAGTGATAGAACCTTCGACCTGTCGGAGATTCCAGAACCAAATACCAAGCAACCATTGGAGGAACCAATTCCTTCAATCCCGGCTGTGGTGAATATTCCTGAGGAACCTAGGAGGTCGGGAAGAGTCTCTATTCCTCCAGACAGATACATTGGTATGGTCGAGGAACATGACATAGATGACGTTCTACTCTTAACGAGCAGTGAACCCGCAACCTATAAAGGTGCCGTGACTAGTTCCGACTCAAAGCTATGGCTTGAGGCCATGCAATCCGAGATGGACTCCATGTATGAGAACAACGTATGGGATCTTGTTGACTTACCTGCTAAGGTTCGTCCCCTTCAATGCAAATGGCTTTACAAGATAAAGCATTTTGTGGAAGGTCAACAAGATATCTATAAAGCACGACTAGTTGCTAAAGGTTTCACCCAAGTGCCAAGTTTACACTACGATGAAATTTTTGCACCCGTAGTCATGCTGCGTTCCATTCGGATTATCTTAGCGATTGCCGCTTTTCATGACTATGAAATTTGGCAGATGGATGTGAAAACCGCCTTCTTAAATGGTTTTTTGGAGGAAGAGTTGTACATGGTACAACCCGAAGGTTTCATCGATCCACAAAATCCTAAGAAAGTGTGCAAGCTTAAGCGTTCCATTTATGGACTTAAGCAAGCATCTCGGAGTTGGAATCATCGCTTCGACCAAGTGATTAAAGAAAATGGATTTACTCGATCGGTCGAGGAACCATGTCTTTATATCAAGTCGAGTGGGAGCAAGATTGTCTTCCTAATATTGTATGTCGATGACATACTCCTGATTGGGAATGACATACCTCTCTTAACTTCGGTGAAAGTATGGTTGAAAAACCATTTCCAGATGAAAGATCTGGGTGAGGCACAAAGAATTCTGGGCATCCGCATCTATCGGGATAGATCACGACGGATGTTATCTCTCGTCAGAGTCTTACATAGACAAAGTCCTAGAGAGATTCAGCATGACTAACTCCAAGAAGGGGTTTCTTCCTATGGCTCCAGGAGTGCATTTGAGCAAGTCTCAAGCACCAGAGACACCGGAAGAGAAAGAGCGCATGACACGGATTCCTTATGCCTCGGCTATAGGATCAATCATGTATGCCATGATATGCACACGTACGGACGTGGCATATGCATTGAGTATGACAAGTCGATTCCAACAAAGATCCAGGTGAATCACATTGGATGGTTGTCAAGAACATTCTTAAGTACCTACGGAGGACTAAAGATTGGGCATTGACTTATGGAGGCGAACAAAAGCTATGCGCAACGGTTATTCTGCAGATGCTAGCTTCCAAACGGATCGAGATGACTCCAAATCTCGCCCGGATTCGTTTTTACTCTTAATGGCGCTGCAGATCGGTGGAAGAGTTCCAAACAAATCTGTTACAGCAGATTCTACGATCGAGTCCGAGTACTATGCCGCGTCGAAGCTACAAAGGAAGCGATATGGATGCGTCAATTCTTACATGGACTATCTGTAGTGCCTAGTTCGAATGACCCGATCACCATCTATTGTGACAATAGAGGTGCCATCTTCCAGGCTAAGGAGCCCAAGTCTAGCAACAAATCTAGACATGTACAACGGAAAGCTCATCTAATCCGAGATTACGTGGAGCAAAAGGAAGTAGTGATAGAAAAGATTGCTACTGAGATGATAACATAGTGAGATCCTCTCACTAAACCATTACGACAAGATAAGCATGAAGGGCACGTTAATTCCATGGGAATTAAACGTGTTCCTAAGTTGTAGTACTCTTTTATGGATAAGATTCATTCTCTTTTGTACTCTATACGACATCATCGTTTTGATATTTTATATATTTTGTTTTTCATGTGGATTTGTACGACAAATTTTGAACACCACAAAGTGAACTGAACAAACATTATAATTTTGGTCCTTAATTGCCCACGTGAGCTGATAACTCAAGGTAATTATTTTGTGACGTTGGTTGATGGTGGGTTCAACGAGCCATAAGTCAAAAGGTTGACTGACCAATCACAGAGGCGATTTATACAGATATCTCGTAGGACACAATTGTGACATCGACGTGGAGTCCTAAATGTTTTATAACATTCAGTGCCCGGTCGTGGATAGGACCTCCATGGTGAACCTAAGAGTCGATTCTTTTGACTATCGAATTGTCTCTTGAGACTAAGGCGATTTTGGTTGACTTTGGTTTCTTTCTCACGGTCATCCGTAATGAGGGGGCAAGTAGATTGTTTCTAGGTCATTTCATGTTGTGCTTAGATCGGAAGGAGTTCGAGTTGAAGGAAATATTCAGCCTTTATCAGGTACTCGATATTTCTCAGGGCCACTCGAGGAGTCAGAATCGAAATGCATGGCCATGCTCGAATACGAATTCGTTTTATCGGTTGAGTTACTCTCTAGTCGGGGAAACCACTCTAGATACAGATCGATTGTAAAATACGACCTTTGCGGATCCGGATCTGCAAATTGTTTTACATTAAGTGGGAGAAATTTTAAATGAATATGAGAATCGGTTATCGCACATACACTTGTACGGACAAGTGGGAGTTTGTTGATTTGTGTCCTCCAGTTAGTGCGGATAACGTCATTGCACATACACTTGTACGGACAAGTGGGAACTTGTTGGGGCTGGTGTCCTTTGATTAGTGCAAGGACTTATAAATCTCTAAAAGGATCAAAGGGTATACTTTTGTATTATTATCAGTTGGTCCACGTTTATCAATAACGGTTGGCTTGCTAGATAAGTTTGACGTTATTGTCATACAGATGGCGGTGATCAACTGGTCCCTAAAAGTCACACCTATAGGATACGTTTGAGAGATGTGACGGTATGAAAATACAGTCTTGTTGATGCCAATAATTGACTAAGCAGTTAGTCTGAGTTATTTGACTAGTAATTAGTCAAAATGCGATGTTGAGATATTTTATTTAATACGGATTAAATAAAATGGGCTAAGCGAATTAAATGATTAATTCGTAAATTAAATATAAACGGTTATATTTAATTAATGTATATTGAATTAATTATACTATATTGTCTTTGTCGGACATGTATTAATATGTCGGCTAATCCTTGTTACTAGAAGATATATTAATAGCCGATAACCGATGACGATATATATCACTTTAAACATTATTTACTTTTAAGTATGTTTCGTTATTGTCTTATGATTATCATTGCTTCGGAAAACCGAGATGGTAGCACTTCCATGCCTTAAGTGGTCCTGGTAAGGCACTTAGAGTATGAGGGTGTTACAAAATGGTATCAGAGCGACGATCCTGAAACCTGTAACCAATGAATCCAATGAATATAGGGAGTCAAATAAAATGAACCCGGGGTAGAAGTTGTAGGAGCTAATGCAAAGACTTGGGAGACGTCCTAAAGTCGCGAACTCGCCCTACAATTTTGAACCGGTCACCATGGGATATGAGTCGGGATCGCTATGTGTTTATTTTGTGAATTGTGTACCAATATAGTGATGTGTGGCATGAATAAGTGTGATTTTGTATGTTGTTGGTTGAAAGCATGTTGGATGATAGTTGGTTTACCATGTTGATTGGAATCGTTGGAAAAGTGTATGAGAATGATGAGTAATATGGTGGAAAAATGAAGTAGTTCATATGTGATATGATTTTACATTATTCAGTTTGCGTAAAGTTAGATAATAAGTTCATATAATTGTCTACTGTGGTATCATATGCACTTGTAAATGAAGAATGTGGTTGAAATAGATGAACTGATTGGAAAAGATGGAGTGTCAATTGCATGAAAATATGAATTCCTTGATTATGAACATGTTTATGTGATGAAGTGGATTTGTAATATTGTTGTGTTAGTAACATGGAAATAGGATTTGTAATGTATGGGTATGATTTGTGTTATGAAAGTTATAAAGTTAAAGCATGCGGGTAGTACATGTTTGATAAGTTGAATGTTATATGAGCATGATAGATATTATTGTTTAGTTTTGGTAGGTAGTAGCATGTGGTTATGGATGGTGGTTTTATAAATATCGAGTCGCTTTTGTTCACCTCGTTGATGTTTAAGTTGTTTGAAAGAGAAAATCAAATAGCTATGTCGTCTGATTAAAGCAAAGTTATTTTTAAACTGTTATAACATGAGATGCATAAATGATTTTAATGTGATTCCAATTGGAGGTGATAGCTTGTTCTTTTACAATTCTAACGATAGGTCACACGCCCAAAACGACCAAGAAATGAGTGACTTATGACTGTTTTACGAAAACTGGACAATGCTGAGAATTGCGTAGGGTACTCGATCGAGTAGCCTTGGTACTCGATCGAGTAGGCGGCACTCGATCGAGTACGTTAGTTACTCAATCGAGTAGCCCTGGTGATTTGTTTTACGTGCTTATGACCTTCACCTACTCGATCGAGTAAGTCCCTTACTCGATCGAGTGGCCTGTACTCGATCTAGTGACCCCTGTTTTGGGTCATATGCTTATCTTTTGACTTCGTTGCATATCATGTTTAATTCAAAGGTGTTATCTTGCTTCTTTATGCACTGTTTTATATGTATGTTGATCCTGATGCGTAAGTTACCCAATCTTATGATGTAAGGAGTGGCACCTGAGGTGAGTATGAGTTCGGTGGGAGGACATGAGTTATATGTGGTTGTGATAGATAGTGGAAAAAGAAAAGGAAGGTCGTTATGGCTTAATTGAGGCATAGAGCATGTTTTCTGAGATGAGATGAGTGATATGATTGTGCGTTGAGTAACGTAAAAGCAAGTGAATATGGGCAAGGGATGATGTGAGTCTAAGGAACGTGAGAATAAAAAGATTCAAAGTAAGGATGTGGATAGTGGCAGCTTGAGATGTGTAAAGAATTATGGAGGGAGATGGTTAGGAGTCGTGTGGGTTAAGGATATATGTGGTGAAAGTTCGTTTTAAAGGGGTTGAGAAGAGTGGTATACAGTGAACGTTGATTTTATGGATAGATTAGTGGCAAGTGTGAGTAATAGCATAATAAGAGAAGACCCATGGTAAGAAAGAGTGAGGTGATATCGATATAAAATAATGAGATTTGAGTTTTGGGGCGATGAGAAGGTAATTGGAGCACTAAAGGGTTAGGTAGAAGTAATAAGGAGTTGAGATATTAAATGGAATTGTTGAGTATAAAGAGAAAAGAAGGATAAAAGTAAGCTGAGAAAAATGTTCACCGGAGTTATGTGATATAAAAGTAAGGAATCATCGGGATGTATGATGCTACCAAGAGTAACTGAGTTAATGGTTATACAGAAGTTTCAGGACAACATGATTAATCATGAGTTTCGAGGAATTAAGGGAGTAAGAGGCTGATTTAGTATCTGCACTCTATGAGATTTTGGTGGAGAGTTAGATGACGATACAGTTCGAGATAGTATTGGGAAGAATGTTGAGGTAATTTTGTTGATGGATTCGATGTTCGTTATTTGGGATGTTAACCAAAGATAGGAAAGAAAACGTGATGTTTAGAGATGAGTGTAAGGGGTTTGATGTCCGGACAGTGGTAGTGTTATGGTTTGTGACTAGTGGTTAAGGGTAATGGTATATTAGAAAGGTAGCAATTCTAATGAGGTTGATTTTGTAGAGACCAGATTGATATGTATAGTTTTGAAAGAGTATAAGATGTGGTTATATGAGGCGGTTGTTAGTAGTTGAGTATTAATGGTGTGGCTACATTTGGCAGAGGGTGATGGATATGCGAATGGGAGAATATGTTATGAGGTGTATACGAGTTAAGCTCGGGTGAGAGGTAACTTTTATCAGGTGGTAACTTACGTGATCAGGATTTAATGGTTGTATGTGATTACGGGTCTGTGATATATATATAAATGTTTGTGTGAGGTTTTGACCTCACAAGACGTGATATGGTGTGGTTATCATAAAGTTGTTAGTTGAATGTTCTGTAATGCAGGTTAGGTACGCTAATCTAATTGAATGATGATTAAAAAGGTAATAAATTGAGTGATCTGGCATGACTGGTTATACTTGTATGTATTGATGATACATGTTTATTCCGTGAAATGGTAAGGATGATGTTCATGAGATCCTTGTCAGTTCTTTCCGTATAATATGTTGTGTTATAATCTAATAAAACGGTTTTGAGTGAGTTTTCTTATTCGAAATGTCATATTGAGTCAGTGTTTATGGGAATTATATATGATTGGAATGTTTATCGATGTGGTTGTGTGCCTCGAGTGGTGATTCGGGCATGGTACTTCATGTCGTGATGCGGGTATTTTTGCACTGCGGTGTGGCTGTTGGTGGCGGTGTTGCTATGCCGTCACCGGTTGTGGTGGAGTAGGCGGGATGATTATGATACGAGTTTTCAAAAGTACATACCAGTCATACATAGATTGTTGTTTTGTTTGATGTTGCTTCCTGTGAGTTTCAGTTTGTACAGATAGACAGTTGTTTTGTTATTGATGTTTCTTACCAGTTAAGTTTAGGAATCAGGGTAGAGTATGATATGAAATAGAGTTGTATATGTTTTCGTTGTTGTCATGGTATAGTGATATTTTGTTGATGAGACACGGTTGTGAGAGGTTGTTACAGTAATTTTGATCTTGTTCTAGATAAGGCTTTAGTGGATATGGTAATGGCAAGTGATTCGTAAAACATGTGTGGTAATGACCTGAAAGATGCAAGTGGTTCATAATCCTTTGTTGAGACAGTGAGTGTAGGGTGTTGGGGGAATTAGTGTGATGTTAAGTTGTGTATGAGTTTTGCGGTGATGAAAGAAAGAACTTGAGGATCTAGTGTGAGTATACATACCGAGTGTGGATTGTGAGTTATGCTTTTGGGAGATAGGTGCTTTACATAGAGAGGTATGTTGTTTTGCAGTAATAATGGAGAGTTAGTATGGTTATTTTGCTCCGAGTTTTATGGTATAGGTTAGGTGGTGTTCCGAATGAGTTGAGGTATGAGAAATGTTTAAGTAAGAGAGCCTTGGAAATAGGAATGGATATAGAAATGAGGTTCTAGGCGGTTATCTTTGACATGTGGTGGTGATGAGGATAATGAGATGATATAACTAAGGATTTAGTATTAGTGAGTTACGAGGACGTAACATTTGTCTTAAGAGGAGTAGGATGCAATAAAAGAGAGTTTCATGGTTGTGCATGTTGTAATATAATTGGAAGTGGAGTGTTAGCGTAGCGTAAAGGAGGGATTTGTTTTGTGGATGATACTGTTAAAAGGCCATGGCCATGCTTGTAGTAGTGTGATGCTTAGGAGTGTGAGATTACTTCGATAGTGGTAAGGGTTAGATGATGATGTTTAGGAGTTCGAGAGTTTTGATAGTGGCATGATGATGTTTATGAGTGTAAGTAAACTTCAAGGACGAAGTTCCTTTCAAGGGTGGTAGAATGTAACATTCCGTTTGATGTTATGAGTATCTTGATATTGGATTATCTAGTGGATGATATTTTACGGAGCTAGCAGCGTTTGTGTTGGTAGTGTATGGAGTTAGGATCGAGAGAGATATAATGGAGTTGGTACGATATCGTGAGCCATGTTGTGGAAGTAGGAATAGTTGGTGGAGTTAGGGTTACGAGTTCATGTTTGATCGGTTGGGGTTTTGTTTTGAGTTCTTAGTTGGTTGTTGTGTCTTGATCGAGTTAGTATGTTTGTTTTTGGGTATGGGTTGAACTTCGGGGACGAAGTTCTTTTTAAGGAGGGAAGACTGTAATACCACGGTTTTATGAGTATCTGGGTACACTATCGAGTGGGCCTTACTCTGTCGAGTAAGTGTGTTTTGCGTTTTAAAATAGTTTCTGACCTGTTGGGTACTCGATCGAGTAGCCTTGGTACTCGATCGAGTAAGCGGCACTCAATCGAGTACGTTAGTTACTCGATCGAGTAAGTGTGTTTTACAGGGTTGTTTTGACGGGTTTTGCTAATAACGCGAGTTTGATATAAAAGGTTTCCGTCAGTTTATTTCATCATTTTTAACCTTTCTAAACCTTTCAAAAGAAAAAGGAGTTACGTAGTTCTCTCTCGTCGCGTTGTTGACAAATCCCCAAGGCTAGGAGTGTCGGATCATCTTGTTCTTTGCATCATAGTGTTCCTTGCGTCAAGGGTAAAATCTACATACCTATTTTATAGTATTTAGTTAACTTTGTTTAAACCCTAATTTTGGGAATTGGGGATTTGTGTTAGTTTTGTGATTGTTAGTAATTATGTGATTATATGTTAGGAGGAGGATTCGTAGAAGAGGAATTTTGATACAGCTGTTGAGACCGTCTGATTGTGTTGCTATTCCAGGTAGGGTTCCCTACTCAGTATTAGTCCCATAATGTGTTGGTGATGATTTGTGATTGTTGATTATTGTTATACGAGTATTGTGACGGTTGTTGGTTTGATTGCTGTTTAATGGTTGTGATTGTTTGTATCTGGTTCTCGAGATGCGTTCTCGGCTGAGTGGAGTCACTTGTGGGAGTGGCTTCACGCCCTAGTTTCACCCTCCGTGGAACCCGCCACGGGAGGGGATGTGCACATTAATGGGACAGGGTTATCGCTCGGTATGATGAGCGGGGCTTAGGTGGGAACGGCTGCGGTTCCCCACTGGCAGGGCTGGTCCAGTGGACAGTCGGTGACGGAGATTGATTGGAGTGGGTGTGATTTTGTGTGTGACCGTTTGAGCTGCTTGTTTACTGTGTTGTTGGTTTATATAAATTGTGTGATTAGTACTGACCCCGTTTAATGTTTTAAAAACTGTGGTGATCCATTCGGCGGTGGTGAGCAGTTATTGAGCAGGTATGATATGACGCATATGGGATAGCTGGGATGAGTCACCACGTGGCAGTTAGAAGTCTTCCGCTGTGTCAGACGATGTTTTATAGCTTTGATAGTTTTAGCAGTAGACCGTCTGAGAGTCTTGTATTTCTTTTTATCAGTTTTGGAGTTGGTATGTAATCACTTTAAACATTATTTACTTTTAAGTATGTTTCGTTATTGTCTTATGATTATCATTGCCTCGGAAAATCGAGATGGTAGCACTTCCATGCCTTAAGTGGTCCTGGTAAGACACTTGGAGTATGGGGGTGTTACAGGGTCACCCTAATGATTTGTGCCCTTACTTACAAAAAAAGTGGCCAAGAAGAGGTGAATGGTGTTTGGGAGAGTACTACAAATAACAGGAAATGGGATCCATATTCCAAGACCTATAATGAAGGATGGAAGGCTCACCCTAACTTTCGTTGGGGAAATTCTCAAGCCGGTCCATCGTCTGTCCCTCCTAGAGGTCAGTTTCTCCAAAGACCACAAGGACAACAATTTAATCAACAAGTGCCACAACAAGCAGCTGAGAAAGCACCACCGAGCTCATCAATGTCCACGGAGGATATGATTCGGGCTCTTACTCTCAGTGTTACTCAAGATAGAGCAGATAATAAGCAAAATTTTATGAATCTTGAAAATCAGGTTAGTCAGCTAGCTACTGCCATTAATCGGTTGGAGGCTAGAGATTCAAATGCACTACCATTTCAAACGGTGGTGAATTCAAAGAATGTGAGTGCAGTCACTTTGAGAAATGGGAGACAACTAGTGGAGGCTGAGAAAATAAAAAGAAAAGTCAAGGAACCGGTGATTCATGAAATAGAGGAAGATATTGTGATCAAGGAAGGTGAAGAAGCTTCTATTGTTAAGGAGAAGGAGCATATTCTCTCTTCTATACCGGTGATGGAACCGGAGGTACCCTTTCCTGATGCACTTAAGAGGACTCACCACTTTGAGTACGACAAGGACATTTATGAGGTATTTCAAAAGTGTGAGGTAAACATCTCCCTTCTTAATCTTTGGAAAAGTATTCCTAAATATGCAAAATTCTTAAAGGAGTTGTGTACTATTAAAAGGAATAACAAGTTGAAAGGGGTGAAGAAAGTGAAGGTTAGTGAACATGTGTCCGCTATGTTTCAAAAAAAATTACCCACTAAGTATAGTGATCCGGGCATGTTCACTATCCCTTGCACCATTGGAAACACTAAGATTCAAAAGGCCATGCAAGATTTAGGAGCTTCTATTAATGTGATGCCTTACTCCTTATATGAATCTATGAAACTTGGTCCTCTACATTCTACTAGTGTTGTTATCCAGTTAGCTGATAGATCGAATGTCTACCCGAAAGGGATTGTTGAGGATGTGCTTGTTTTGGTTGATAATCTTATCTTTCCTGCTGATTTTTATGTGCTATACATGGAACATGATGAACATGCGGCCCCTATTCTGTTAGGTAGGCCATTCTTGAAAACTGCTAGCACTAAGATTGATGTGTCGAGTGGGTCAATGACCATGGAGTCCAGTGGTCAGGTGGTACAGTTTAACATCTATGATGCTATGAAATATCCTGATGACTACCACTCTTTGAATTTTATTGACATTATTGACCCTTTAGCCCAAGATTTCTTTAGTTTTAATGGTGATGATGAGTTGCAAGTAGCTTTGGAAAATAGTGTGGATGGTCAAGAGGTAGAATATGTTTTTTTTGCTAACTTGAAGGAGGTTGTGGCCGACTTACATAAGTTGGAGGAGCTTCCTTTTGATTTTAATAATAAATTGCCACTAACTGCTCCTTCGGAGAAATTGTTGCCGTCTATTTTGTACGCATCTGTGGTAGAACTTAAGGCTCTACCTGAGCATTTGAAGTATATCTTCCTTGGTGAGGGAGAAACACTTCATGTTATCATCTCTAGTAAGCTCACCGAGGAACAAGAAGCAAGGTTGAAAGACGTACTTGTGGAGAACAAATTAGCTATTGGTTAGACTATTGCCGACATCAAAGGCATTAGTCCAAGTACTTGTATGCACCAGATTTTGCTAGAGGATGAAGCTAAACCGGTAAGGCAACCACAACGTCGATTGAACCCTCCTATGATGGAGGTAGTGAAGAAAGAGGTTCTCAAATTGCTTCAAGTAGGTATGATTTATCCTATTTCTGATAGTAAATGGGTGAGTCCTACACAAGTAGTCCCTAAAAAGTCTGGGGTGACCATAGTTAAGAACAAAGATGGTGAGCTTGTACCCACTAGGATCCAAAACGGGTGGAGAGTTTGTATAGACTATCGTAGGTTGAATGCGGTAACTAGAAAAGACCACTTTCCTCTTCCTTTTATTGACCAAATGCTTGAAAGACTAGCGGGTAAGGCTTATTATTGCTTTTTAGATGGGTATTCAGGGTATTTTCAAGTAGCTATTGCCCCTGAGGATCAAGAGAAAACCACATTTACTTGTCCTTTTGGTACCTTTACGTAACGACGTATGCCTTTTGGACTTTCTAATGCACCTGCTACCTTTCAGCGATGTATGATTATCATATTTTCTGAGTATGTTGAACGTTTCATTGAGGTATTTATGGATGATTTTACGGTGCATGGTGATTCTTTTGATACTTGTTTATACCATTTATCTCTTGTTCTTAAGCGTTGTATTGATACTAATCTTGTTTTGAATTCTGAGAAGTGTCACTTTATGGTGGAACAAGGTATAGTACTTGGACATGTTGTGTCTTCGAGAGGTAATGAGGTAGATAAAGCTAAGATTGATACTATTTCATCTCTACCTTACTCTACTAATGTTCGCGAAGTTCGATCTTTTCTTGGTCATGCAGGTTTTTACCGTAGGTTTATCATGGATTTCTCTAAGATCGCTTCACCCTTATGCAAGTTGTTGCAAAAGGAGACAGATTTCATCTTCGACAAGGCTTGTAAGGAGGCTTTTGATGAGTTGAAAGGTAGGCTTACCTCCGCTCCAATTATTCAAGTACCGGATTGGTCTCTTCCCTTTGAGATCATGTGTGACGCGAGTGATTATGCTTTGGGAGCGGTGTTGGGTCAAAAGAATGGGAGGGCTTCCCATGTTATTCATTATGCATCCATGACCCTAAATGAAGCACAACGGAATTACACCACGGCTGAAAAGGAGCTTCTAGCAATTGTTTTTGCTATGGAGAAATTCCGATCCTATTTACTTGGTACTAAAGTGGTGGTATTTTTAGATCATGCAGCGCTACGCCATTTGATGGCAAAGAAAAAATCTAAACCGAGGTTGATAAGATGGATTTTACTGCTTAGTGAATTTGATTTGGAGGTAAAAGATAAGAAGGGAGCAGAAAATGTTGTAGCGGACCATTTGAGCCGGTTAGTGGATGTTGATGTAAATCCACATATGAGAAAAATCCGGTGAAAGGATTATTTCCTGATGAGAGCTTGTTCGCTATTCGTTCCGTAGAGCCATGGTATGCCAATCTTGTAAATTTTCTTTGCTCTTCTAAATTTCCACAAGATTTTTCCAAATCTCAAAAAGATAAGCTTCGTAGTTATGCGAAGTATTATGTGTGGGATGAGCCTTATTTGTGGAAGCATTGTTCCGAACAAATCATAAGGAGGTGTATACCGGAGAATGAGATGACCTCTATCCTTACATTTTGCCACTCACATGCTTGTGGTGGCCACTTTGGTGCAAGAAGAACCCCGAGAAAGGTGCTAGATTGTGGGTTTTATTGGCCTTCTTTGTTTAGAGATGCTCATGGATTTTGTCAAACTTGTGACAATTGCCAAAGAGTAGGCAATATTTCAAGAAAGAATGAGATGCCGCAAAATTACATGCTTAACTGTGAGATTTTTTATGTTTGGGGGATCGATTTCATGGGTCCTTTTTCAAGTTCATATGGAAATCTTTACATATTGTTGGCGGTAGATTATGTGTCTAAGTGGGTGGAGGCTATTCCCACTAAGACCGATGACTCCAAGGTGGTGGCAGATTTTATCAAGGCTAAAATATTTGCTCGATTTGGAATTCCAAAGGCCTTGATTAGTGACCGTGGAACTCATTTTGTCAACAAGACAATTAGTGCTTTGCTCAAAAAGTATTGTGTTACTCATAAATTTTCCACTGCATATCATCCGCAAACCAATGGACAAGCTTAAGTGTCCAATAGAGAAGTTAAATCTATCCTTGAGAAGACGGTGAATTCTAATCGGAAGGATTGGAGCTTGAGATTAGATTATGCATTATGGGCATATCAAACGGCCTATAAAACCCCGATTGGTATATCACCTTATCGACTTGTGTTTGGGAAAGCGTGTCATTTACCTGTAGAGTTGGAGCATAAAGCATATTGGGAAATAAAAAGCTTTAATATGAGCTTGGATGACGCGGGGTTGCATCGGAAGTTGCAATTGCAAGAGTTGGAAGAGCTCCGACTTGAATCATATGAGAATGCAACAACTTACAAAGAAAGAACGAAAGCTTGGCATGACAAGATGATATTGAGACGGGACTTTAAAGTTGGTCAAAAAGTCCTTTTATTCCAATCTCGCTTTCGTCTATTTCCAGGTAAGTTGAAATCCCGTTGGATCGGTCCACTTATAATTACTAATGTTTATCCTCATGGTGCAGTTGAGGTACGAGATCCGACGACGGATAAAGTGCTAAAAGTAAATGGGCAAAGACTGAAGCTCTATCATGATGGTATCGAGATTGAGGTGGTAGAGTCACTGGATCTCTACGACCCCATTTATGAAGATTAATTTCACCACTAAGTCGAGCAAACGACTATAAACAAAAGCGCTAACGGGAGGCAACCCGGGGTTTTGTATCCTTTTTCTTTGTAATATTTCTTTAGTTAAGGTTCATAGTTAATTAATTTATTTCGTTTCATTAGTAATTAGAAATTTTATTGTTTTATGTTTATTACTCATTTTATTTAATTTTATTTTGACGGTTTATTATGTATACTAGGACCGTAGAATAATATTGCAAGACGGAGGGTCAAGATGTGAGGTCAAATCCTCAAGACGGAGAGTCAAGTATTGCGCGCCATAGTTGAGCCTCGAACGCACTATTCTCACGCACATAAATCGAAGAATCAGTATTGAGCAGTCCCTATCTCGCGTTCACCGTTCACCCTATGAGCGTTTTAGGCGCATTGGACGTTCATCCGAGGTTCACTAGACGTTCACCTGAATGTCATGCGCCTCATTCTCAGGTAAACACCCTTTTCCTTCGACTAATTACATTTCGTCTCTTCTTCCTATTTCCTAAAATCAATCCATTCAAACATTAATCCTTTCTTCTTTCCAAATCCCTCCCACAAATTGATGCTCAATAAATAAAAAAAATATATAATCAGCACGATATCGTTGTTTCGTGTTCATTCATTGTTCAAATTCCAAATTCATCTCTAAACTACTGTAATTTAGTGCGAAAAATTGGGGTTTTGTAACCCTAATTTCTAACAATTGGGGATTATTGCTGCAATTCGTCCCAAATCGTGATTATCCACTGTTATTTCGGAATAATTCATCCCATTGTAACTGAATTTGGTCCGAAAATTTGGGGGTTTTCTAACCCTAGTTCTGGAATTGAAACAAACCCAACAAATTCTTCCCTTTCGTGTAAGTTCGATCCTTTCTTGCTGAAATTCCGTCCCTATACTGCTGAAATTGGGGCGAAATTCCGGGGTTTCACAAACCCTAATTTATGAACTCGAAAATTGATACTTCAATTGACGATTTTGGGGCGCTGCTTTGGGTTTGTTGCGTTGGTTTCATCGGGCTTCCAGTCCGTCATGATTCATTTCGCATGGTTTTGTAAGTACTCATATCTCCATGTTCTATCTCTCTTTTTGCATAAATTCTGATTTCCTTTGCTTGAATAGAACACTTGTGAGTCCTTCTGCTTAATTTCGATTTATCTGCTGGGAACTGTTGTTGAGTTGTCGGCTGCTGGGAACTCGTGTTCATTGTTTTGTTTCGACCGAGTCTTTGTTAGTGCCTGCTGTTGTACGGATTTGGCGAGTCTGTTTAAAAGGGAGTGCTGGAGTTGGAGTTTTGTGCGAGTTGCTGGAGTTGCTGTGACTAGGTGTTGGTGAAGGAGGTTGTGTTGTGAATTGTAGGAGTGTGTTGCTGAGTTGTTGTTGCAGTTGTTATTGCAGTATTTTTGTTTTTGTTGCAGGTTGCTGACAGTGTCATAAAATGACCACAAAACGAAAAAACCCGCCTCGCAAAACTACAAAAACTACCCCAAAGACCAACATTAGTACCTCACGTGTTAGTGCCAACTGTCTAGCTGTGGATTATATATGATGTACTCTGACCGAGGCTCAAAAGAAATACTCGAGAACCCTTATCCTTCCAAAAAGAACCATTCGCGTAACCAAATTCTTTGACAGAGAGGTATTGCGTCAGTTGGGAGTCCTTGAGGCGGTGGAGGTGTTGTTAGGACGGGCTGAGTTGAGTGAATTTTTGAATAAGAAAGCTGAAACGTATAGGAGATTAACGCTGGAGTTCTTATCCACCGTTGAGCAGGTGCCTGAGAGTGACCCCCCTAGCATTAAATTTCAGTTAATGAACAAAGAAACCGTCTTGTCCTATCCTACTTTGAGGGAAATATTTGGTGTATCCCCGAGAGCTGATACGGAGAGTTGGGTTGGTTGTTCTTGGGCAGCAACGAATGACTTTTGGTATGCTCTTACGCATCACCGTAGTACTGGTCGTACTCAGAAGAGTACTAGGATACCTCACCCGGCATTCCGCTTTGTTCACGTGTCCTTGTCATGATATTCTTGTGCCAAGGTGAACCTACTAATATCAACCGGAGTGAGATTGACATGCTGTAGGGTATGGGGACGGAAGGAGTAGGTCGGCCGGATTAGGTGAGCGAGTTTGTTCAAATATGTATTGAGATTCGGAGGCTAACAACTGGTAAGATTCCTATGGGGGCAATGGTGACTTTGCTTGCTACTCATTTGGGGTATGAGTTAGACCCCCGAGATCGCGTCCGCGGGATCTCTTCTTTGACCATTGAGTCCATGTGCTGCCATATGCAGATGTTGGGTCGCATTGATTGTGAGGAGTTGGCCTATGCTTTGCTGTAAGGCATTGTTAAGAAGGAAGCTTACTTGAGACTACCTCGCCCGGAGGGAGTGCTGATTCCAGTGGGACCATATCACAACGATCTATTCATTACCATGGACCCTCCGGAGCTGCTTGTTCTAGTCGCCTCAAAAAAGAAGAGTAATGGCGTTGCTAGTACGGATTTAGTGATGGCGGAGGCTGATGGTTCGGAGGAACCTGGGCATGATGACGAAGAGGAGGCTCGTGATGGTGAAGGTAGTAGTGGTAGAGAGGCGTTTGGTGAGACCATGTAGAGCTTGAGTTAGAGGAATTGTGGGATGAGATCGAGAGTGTTCATGATGCGACCAGTGAGTGTTTGGCACTTCATCGTGCCATGTGTGACATGTTTACAGCTATGTACCCGAGTTCTTACACACCCCCTGAGACTACCTTGTATGCGGAGTTGGCTAAGAGACATCTTGACAGAGGGGCTCGTGCTAGAGCCCGACAGGCCCGTCGCTTCGGGTCTCCTTTTTTCTAGCTAGTGGTATGCCCCTTCCCTTTTCTTTTAGTTCTCATACAACATTGGGGACAGTGTTTAATTCAAGCATGAGGAGGGGTATATGCACTATTGTACATATTTTAGTCCGTCACTTGTAATTTAATTTGCTTTGTTTCCGTTTTAAAAAAAAAAAAAAAAAACCAAAAAAAAAAAATTGAAAAATGAAAAAGACAAAAAAAAAGAGAAATACCCGGCTAGGTGAAAACCCGAAAGGGCGACTAGGCAAAAATGGGAAAAGTGGCCGAGGACGGAGTGAAAACTCGAAAGGGCGCTCCGGGTAAAATGAAGAATTGAGATGCGTGCCACGAGAGTAGTGTGAGGAAAATAGCTAGAGTGAAAACCCGCAAGGGCGGGCGCTCTAGGCAAAATGAGAGATTTAGAAAAAAAAATCCATTTCACACCAAATTTTGTCCTGTTTTTGGTGTGGCGCCATAAGAAGGGTGCTAAAGATGGTTGGTCGGGTAGGACTAGTGGCTAAGGTGAGAAGAATCGTTGTGCTTTATTGTTGTTGTTTGCACTTTCTTTATGCGATTGTTGGCTTTGTGTTGCTCTGCTGAGGTAGAGGAGGTTAGCTTGATTCTCTTGGCTTGGAGATTCTAGTAGTAAAACATGTCTTGCTGGTGGTGGGCATGTCACATTTTAATGCTAAATGAATGTATTTAGGTTGGAGCGATAAGGGGCGTAGCATTGTTTTGTATTGTCGTATTGTGGTGACCTCTTTTCACCACAATTGTTACGTTGCTTTATTTTGTTTTAAAGATGCGGAAATTTATGACATGGGCTGCTATATACATGTTGCCTTGAGTGGGTAGTGGTGGTTTGGTTTCATATTCGAGGAAGCTTTGGAGGGCGTGAGAGGGAAGAGAGCATTATTTGTTGTGAGTCATTTTCTACCATGTGCTGGGTTTGAGCTTCTGTTGGTATACATTTCATTGTGTCCTTTGGTTTTACATCGGGGACGAGTAAAAGTTAAAGCATGAGGAATTATCTTCCCCATTCCCAAAATGGATCGATCGGAGGCATCCGTACTTCTCCTGATTGTCCTCTAAAATGCAATGGCATCCAACAAAAATGGTAATTTACAATCAATAAAATATCATATGGCACCGAACTTTGAGTTGACCTCCTTAGGGGTAAATATGTATTGCATTGCCAAGAACGGACTTCTGCAACTTGATTTTGGGCGATGATGCAAATAGTCAAATTAAACAACGATGCAAACAAAAACAAATGTCCCCCCCCCCCCCCCCCCCCCCCCCCCCCTCCCCCACCCCACCCACATCCAACGGTCACTCCACAACCTCCTTTGTCGGAAAATTCGATGAGTCTCAAGGTGTTTTCATATACGGTCAAACCATTATTTGCCATGCATGTATGCCTGAAAAAATTCTTATACACATTGTATCCCCTAATCCCTCTAGCACACCACTCTCTCATGACTAAATAGTCACTTTCCCGACCTCGCGCAGCATGCGAGATTACTCGAAAACCACAATGACCATCATCACCAACATCTACCCAATCATCAAAAAATTCCAAAGCTCTTCCGGGACCCCCCATTTTTTCCTCCATCTTGACAAAAGTCTCTTAGTGTACCAAATTTCCAATGGCGCACCTCTCGGCCCTTGATCAAAATCACCCAACGTATGTTGAACATTTATCTTTCCATTTGTGGTAGGTGTCCCATACTTCTTCTTTGCATGCTCAAAACCCGACTTGTTCCTAGAGTAGAACCTCGCAGTCGCCCCTTGGGGTTTTCTCTAATAGGAGGTGGATGAATATCCTTATCCTCCGGATGAAGGCCTTCGCGCAATTTCTCATTGAGTACCCTCCTCTTTGATGGGTTACTAGCTCTCGCTTCCTCTATAACCTCCTCCAACTCATCACCATTGTTCTTGGGCATTGCATTATCATTGTCGTACTCCAAGGTCCTTCAGAACTCGTGAACGTCATCAAGATGGACCCTCTTACCCCTTCTTTGCAGTTGAATCAAACCGCAAGCACAAGGTAATCCATGAGTAACTCGTAAAACACATCCATATCGGTCTTCCAAGCCGATCCCCAGCTCAATCCCTCTCTTAATTTCGGCTTCCATGATGTCAATAACCTTGATAGACACCTTTCCTTGCAACAAGGAAAAGACATGATTTCCAATTCGCAGCCTACTCCTCGATTGTTCTAGCTCATATCTAATTTTGTAGTGTTGAGATTAAAGCATTGAATGAATACAGAACCACATAGTATCAAGGTTTAGGTTAAAAATTTTCAACCAATCCTTCAAAAGTGAATGGGCGAACTCAACCCGGGAAGTGGCCGTGTTTCCAAGATAGAAGTATCAGTTTGTATAGCATATCATCTACTTCTTCGTGTATTTACCCCATGTTTTCGCCGCATAAGTCGCCAACTCCTCCCACTTGTTACTAAAAGCTTCCCAACCGCTCCGAAACTCATCCACGGTAGATGTATCGATCACTAGTTGCCAACCACTTTCTGGATTGTTTATTATAATATTTTTGTACTACACCGTAGAACCATTTGAGATTGCTTTTTTCTCCATAGCACGGTTTAAGTCCCAACGACACAAAAGGTGAGGAGTGCGGGGATAAACGGATTCAAGAGCGGCGATCATCCCCAACTCCTGATCAGTGACAAAGGCTGAAACAGATGCAGTCGTACACTCGAGGAGCTCCCTTAATCTCTACAACATCCACGCGTAATATTTTTTTGACTCGGAAGGAAGCACCACACTAGAAATTAAGAAAGAAGAACCACACGATGTGACACCAACAAGCTCAACAAGTGCAACATTGTAAACGTCGGTCTTGTAGGTAGAATCAATGAGTACGACATAGGGATAAACACGGAACAGCTTTACGGCTTTCGGATAAGACATGAAAATATGACTGAGCTCCTTTGTCTTGGGATTTGTCTTGTGCCATTCCATATACTTCGCACCTACAGCTAGAGCCACATTTATTAAGCGGCATTCCGTGTCCCTCTGATTTCTCGCCAAATCTTGTTTGCCTCGCTATAAATTTGGGTGCTTGCAGTTTAGGGTTTATCGGGGGTCCTTTGATGAAGATCGTTTTTTATATCTCTCGGGGGAATAGATGCCCGGACTTGTTGTTTCATATACTCTTTCTCGCCGGCATCCAAACCCGCAAAATGCCTATCCCCATCTTTGTAGTTTGATAGACGGTGGTTGCGATATCCACCGCTCTCGGAAGTCAATATGTTCCAAACTATCAACTCTTTACCATGTACATCATTAACCCAATTCTACACGGATCTAACTCAGAACATACACTCGAATTTATCTGTCCCTTTCTTCTTAGGCTTGTCGGGAGTGTCGGGCTTGTCGGGATCAATCTTCTTTCTCGTTCTCCCGTACCTTGAACAACGAAAATCTGACCCCAACAACTCAAGTTGTTTACGATTTTTGGCCCCATTTGTTGCTTTCACGAAAGCAAACCCGTCCTCAAAAGCTATCTTTTGAGCCCAGTCAAACGCGTCATCCCGACTTGCAAAGCTTGTCTCCGTCACAAATAAATTGTTGTAATTAACACCGTCATCACCAAATTCCTCAAGTGAATCCTGTTAACACGCAAATTTAACAATGATTAGGTGCTAAAATACGTAAAACGACCTAAATATACGATAAAAAGTAAATAAAAAGACGAAAACAAAAATTAAAAAACCGATCCATGAAGCGACATTGGATATCATAATGAAAAAAAAGAAAAAAAGGATGATGTTGGAAAAAATAAAGTTTATTACTCCCATGCTTGTTTTTAAATTTTATGGGGAGTCGTGTTTTGATGATGTGAGTGAGTTTATGCCACATTGGCATCGTTTTATTCTTTTAAATTGGGTTTGCAAAGTGGAATAAGCTTATTATTTGGTTACGGTTGTACTAGCTTGGCTTTACCTCCACATTTGCAAATCGTTTTGCCCCTTTTTATCCAATTACCTCACTTCACACTATATGTAAGTCCTCGGCATGTGTCTTGGTCCAGTTTGGTTGGAATGCGTATGTACAGTTGGTAGGGGTAGGTACCATGTTAGATTGCATGCATATTCTTATAGGTCGCAGTTAGGTGAGTGGCTTCATTTCTTTTTATCTTACAATATACTCACCATGTTCTTTAAATGAGTCATGAGTGACCCGTGAGAGTCTGATATGTACAAGTCTTGCAAAGGCATTGGTTTAGTAGCTTTATCATTGATTTAACTTGTTTGCATTTGATTATTTACTATAGTGTTGATTTATTGCATTAAATGGTTTAGGCAAGACAAATGTGTAGCTAGCTCTGAGATTGTATATCGTTCCATTAGTCCCCTTTTATGTCTTGTGTCTATTGCTTGCTTGGGGACAAGTAAAGGTTTGGTTTGGGGAAGTTTGATGCGTGCCTTTTATATGCATTTATTCCATCTTTTTGCATGCATTTATATGCATTATTGAGTAGCATTATCTATTATTCTCCCTTGTTTTGGCTACTTTGGGTCGTGTTGTGTTTTATGCAGGTTATAGGCCCGAGTATATGCAAACAAGCTAAAACCTGCCACTAAAGCTTGAAATCTTGGCCTTGGTATGAAATGAGCTTGGAAACCATCCTTTTTGGAGTCCTCAGTGAAGTAAGGAAGCTTATAAAACAAAAGAAATGTTTCAAATTACTAGTGCCCACTTTTAAGAGCCATAACTCGAGTTATACAAATGATAATTAAGTGATTCAAATTGGAGGTGAAAGCTTATTCTGTTAGCTTTCCAACGCCACCAAAAACGCTCTATTTGCCTAAGTAACGAAGAAATGGCAGCCCTTTGACATTTAGTGCGCATTGCAGGAACTGCGCAACCAAATAGTCGATCGACTTTTCTGCTTGGTCGATCGACTTATCTCCAGTTTGGTTGAAATATGATTTATAATTTCGGCCCATTAGCCTCTTATTTGATTTAATCTTTTGGACTTAGTATTTAACTATTTAAGCTAGTTTTACTAAACATATTAGGGCATCTTTCTCTACTGCAAAAAACTTCTTTATGTTACTTTTCTCTCAACTTTTGGATCTGGAACTGTAATCTTTCCTTATTTCGATAATCAATTAACCTTCGTTCTTATCTTATTCTTCCTTCTTATTTGTCCTTTCTCTTTTAATCTCTTTTATTTTATGTTTATTAATTCTTGTCAATTGTTTATCATGTTTAAATCGATCAGCATACTTGTTATTGTCATCGTAATATTAAATATGCGTAGCTGAATTTTCCTATGCTAGGATTTAGGGGAACCACGGTTGTATGACGGTATTTTTTTAGGTTTTTAGGTCTAGCCTTTTACTGCATTTGAAT
This sequence comes from Silene latifolia, assembly GCF_048544455.1. Classification (NCBI taxonomy): domain Eukaryota; kingdom Viridiplantae; phylum Streptophyta; class Magnoliopsida; order Caryophyllales; family Caryophyllaceae; genus Silene; species Silene latifolia. The sequence goes on along the minus strand of NC_133526.1, from coordinate 75,160,330 downwards.
TGTTAATCGTGACACTTAATTGCGGTTTGATTAATTAAATGCATGTGATTAATTGACCATTTCGTTGACCCTTGACCTGGATCGAGAGATTGGAAAGGGTGGAGACTTGCTACGAACAATAGAATACCCTAATTAGAGCGAGAGCAAATTAGAAGTTTTTTAGGGCGAATAGTGGACAAAGAGGACCTGTTCATTACCCTTCAGACCGTAATTGTGTTGCCCTTTGACCCTACCTTAGGCCGTTGTAGACCGTGGTGAACCGACAGTCCTAGTTATTTCTCTCTATATTTGTTAAACTCATCTATTTTAATCTTTTTCTCTTGCCTTCACTACTCTTAGTTTAGCAACCAAACAACAAACTCCTAGAATTGTTACTTAGATAGACTTTATATTAGCAAATAGAATATTTTATTCTCCCTGTAGATACGATTCTGACTTCCTTTACTGCATTAGTTTAGGCCCGTTGGTTATCTTTGAATAGGTATGCGATTAGCCTGTCGAATTTTTGTTATCTTTGAAGCGACATCGGATATTAACGTCCAGCACCAGCCCAGACGATGATATCCAACGTCCAGGCCCAACTCAGACAATGAATCCACACGTCCCAACCCATCATGGACGACTGGAATCATCGTCTTGGTGAGTCCAGACAGTGATATCCCATGTCCAAGCCCAACATTGACGCCAACATTCAACGTTCGAACCTATAATAGACGCCCATATTCTACGTCTATGCCCATCCAAACATGCACATTCTTCATTTTAGCCCATGCTAAACGTTGGCTTTCCACGTCCATGTCCATCAAGGACGTTGAATGTGGCCGTCCAAGTCCAATGTGGACGTTAAGTTTCATTGTCCCGTAGCAAAAAAAAAAATTAAAATTCGAAAATTGCGTGATGGTAAGGCGACTATAATTCGATTCAAATTGACTTCATACTAATTCGATTCATACTAATTTGATTCAAACGGAAAAAATAAGTAGTTAATTAGTTAACTTAAAGATGATTCGTCGTTAGCCGTTGAATGAGATGGTTCGTTGTTTGACATTGAATCCGATTCACAAAGTCATTATTTTTTTTAAAGTTTGTTGTTTGGGAGAATTTTGGAGAGAATAGAGACGAGAGAGAGCGAGCGAGCGAGAGAGAGAGAGAGAGAGAGAGAGAGAGAGAGAGAGAGAGAGTGAGTGACCAAGGGTAGTGAGCATCTTTTTTTTTTTTAAAACGTCGACGACGTTTCGCAACCCTCTTTATAAACTACCCCTTGTATATTATGTATAAATAGGACATTGTTGTAAACCAAATATTATGCAATTCATTAATAATAATTTCACTTATATAATTTACATTTGTGTAATTTATCACAAGTCCTCTCTCTCTTCTCACTAGATTATGAGGTTTTTATGTAAAACTTGAAAAAGAAGCAAAAGGGTTTAAGATTTGGTGTTTACGAGATATTTATATTGCTTGGGTAAGTTTAGACGGGTTTAGGATAGATTAGAATAAGAATATAAAATAAATTATAAGTTACGGAAATAAAACAATCACATAGTTGTAAATATAGGGTTGCTCGGTCGAGCACTCTCTACTTAATCGAGTTCTCAGCCACTCAGTGGAGTTTGGCACTCCAGGAACTTTTCCAACTTTCTTGTTCAACTTTTGACCCGTAAATTAGATGACAAGTGGAATAAATTGAGCAAGTACCCATTAACACTTGAATTCATCACTTTTCAAATAGAGCATCATAAAATTTCATGAAATATTGTTATACAAATGGTGAGAGCGGAATGAAAGGATCAAAGGATAATCGACAATGGTGAATTTAAGGAAAATTGAAAAAGAAGTGAATGGATAAAAGCATAAATTGTAGTTGAAAGTAAGGATAAGAGAGGAAGTACAAGAGGGATAGATGTTGTCGAGGATGTTAGTTGGAACTCTAGGTGAAAGGTGGTCGGAGTTAAGAGATCAACTGATGCTATTTGTCAAGCGTAGTAGTGGGCGTAAAAGCTACGCCAATCATAGTTGTAATACCACGGTTTTCTGGTCACAGTAAACTTGGTCGAGTAGGCCGTACAAGACCGAGTGGGTCGTCGAGTGTTTTTAGACAGGCTACTATCTTGGGTGCACTCGGCCGAGTAGTAAGGAACTCGGTCGAGTAGGGCGTACTCGATCGAGTATGTCAGGTACTCGATCGAGTATCCGGTCTGACGGGTTATTTTCCGCGGTTTTGATTAGAATGATTAAGGAGTATATATTTAACATTTCCGTCGTCATTAACATTTCATAATCACTTTTACAACCTAATTAACTACTTAATCACCATAATCAACTATCAAGAGAGGATCTATCATTTCGGTGTTCGGATTTCATAGTCCGCGCGTCTATCAGTTTGTAAGTCCTAGATTTCTACCTTTTGCTTTAGGTCGATTTTGTTGCAAACTCTAGATTGGGTTGGTCTTTTGGAAATGGTTAATTAGTGATGGATTATAATTTAGTAATTGCTTGATTATGATTGTTAGGTGTAGATTTTGCAGAGGAACAGCTTTAGCCTCATTGTTGTGTTGATTTGCGGAGTTTACGAATAAGGTAGGGTTTCCCTACTCAGTGTTTTGTACGATTGTTGTTCAATGATGTGTATGATTTCCTATTGTGTTAGTATTGTGGAGATTGGTTGTTATTGGTATTATTGTTGTTGATTGTGGAGCAATTGTCGGGAGATGGTCTTCACCCCCATGTTCGCCCCTTGTGGCTCCCGTCACAAGAGGGATGTGCACATTAATGATCTGGGATCGCTCGTTGCGATGAGCGGGGCTTAGGTGGCAAGGCTGCAGTATCCCACTGGCGGTGTGGGTACCTGTTGCGATGGGTAGCCTGGCAGATCTGGTTGCGGTTCAGATAATGTACTTGGAGGTTGGAGATTGTATTGTCACAGATTGAATTGGATGGTTTATTATTATTGTTATAGTTATGTTTTATTGTGCAATTGACTGACCCCTTTTTCATTGTTGCAAAACCTGCGGTGATCCATTGGGGGATGGTGAGCAGATATCTAGCAAGTTTGGGTTGATTGACCTTATCGCTGGATGGATGGGAGAATCGCCGAGTCTAGCTAACTTCCGCTGTTGTGTCGATATTAGACGATAACTTTTATTGGATTTGTATTTTCAGTTTTGAAGTTTGGTATTTTGGTTTGTATCCGACTAAACTTTATTTACTTTAATTAAATGTTCTTTAATTGTCCATTTGATATACTCTACCTCGGACAACCGAGATGGTAGCACTCTCATTTTCTAAGGTAGGCCTTGGTAAGGCACTTTAGTAGATGGGGGCGTTACAATAGCGGTCGCCGACGAAGCGGCTCCAACCCTAACTCTACGGAGTTAGTCGTTAGACATTAATTTAAAGTAAGAGTGATAAGTCCATTTTATATACACTTAAATCTCATATTTTAGCTCCATTTTTTATGTCATTATGCACTAACTTTAGTGATTTTGAGTTAATATTGTTTCCAAGTGGTATTTTGCATATTTTGTCACATTTTGTAGGTATATGAGCTTTTAGGAGCTAAATTCTACATAATTGCAAGTAAACTAGAAGCAAGCTAAGTTGAAGACTAAGTATGGACTAGCATGAAGATAATACATGGGCTTGCATAAGTAAAAGTGATGGATTAAATGAAGAAATGCACAACAAAGTCAAATGGAAGTCAAGCCCAAATGCAAAGTCCACAAAATGCAAACATAAGATGCTAAATATTGGATGCTACTTTGGATGCTTTGAGGAGCTTGGGATGCCAAAGTGTGATTAATCGGGTGATTAAACAAGCATTAAATTATAAGCATTGGATACCATTTGATAATTAATCACAATTGAAGACAAACAAGCGAGAAACACACGACCCCGTCGGGCACTACTACAAAAAATCTCAAAGAGATCAATCATAAGAAACCTGTTAGATTTTCAGAAACCGGTGATTTTTGAAAACCGGTTTTTTAAGTGAGAATAAGAAATGTGGTGAATATACCACCGGTTTCTTTGTTTTTTTTCTGTTAGATTTGTCGAAATAAAAAGTTCTCATTGAAAACTCTCAACTGCTTTCCCTAATTCGATCAATTTCTTAATTGGCTCTCCACTTCACATCGTCAGTCGCCGACTCGCCGTTTATGCAACTGCTTTCTCATTGCCGCTTGTCCGTTTCCGTCCTCCCATAGCCTCTCTCCCATCTCACATCTCTAAAGTCGAGAACAACTAATGCGCTAGGTATGGTTCGTCTAATAAATCATTCAATCTCTCAATGAATTAGAAAATGTATTCTTCATTATTTTTTACTACATTGATTAATGTTTGAAGGGTTTTGTTTATGTAGGGTTAGGGTTTGACTGATTTGATTGAGTAAGGCTTAGTGGTTGATTTTCATAATTGTCCTCATAGATTACAAATTGTCACTTGTCAGCATGCGATTCATACCAGATGATAGTTCGCTTTTAACTTTTGTGCTATAAAATGACGAATTTAAGTTCATATTAGATTTGTTTTTATCTTCTTATACTCGATTCGGATCTTGTTGTTACACTGTTTAAATCACAGTTGCAATCTAATTGATGACCCTTTGTCAATTTAGGCTCTGTGTTACAGAAAATAGATTTCATAATCATAGGGCAAGTACTTGATTTAAAGTAAATGACAAGAGTCTGAGGAGTACTTTATGCTCAATATTATTCTCAGGCTCTTAGGCGGTTCCTCTAATTTTCTGTATTAGTAAATATTAATAGTCACACTCTTATTGAGGTGTTGGTCCAACTACACGAATCATATTTTATTAGTTACAGTCTCTGCCTTATATCGTGTGGATTAATCTCTTTCGCTTTGTTCAAACTTTCAAAAAACTAGCATATTTCTAAGTTGCACTTAAGAAATGACAGATGCATACGTTGAAGCACCATCTATACTCTTTCTTATTAAGGTTTTCAGCATTGCTATGAAATATGAATATGCGTGTTCGCAACAACAGAGGATTACGTAAAATTAGTAGCTCTATAGCATTTGTATAACCTTTTTTTTTTATTGTGTAGGAATTCACATATTAGGGTGGTCTCGAGCTGTATAAACTTTGCATTCCGTAGACAGTACTGCTCCTGTTAATCATAGGGTAAGTACTTGATTTTTTGGCTTCCTTCGATTGATCAACTGCCAACGCTTTGAGGGTTCTAAGAATCTAAGTGTTGTTGCAAGTGCAGCTCCTCAGTATGACTGGATTTTACTACATGGTAGACCTTGTGTTGTAAAGAGGAGTACAACATAAATAAGTAAAACTAGTACCCTCATGAGTCATGCCTTATTATGGAGCTAAAATTCTTTAATGGTCACTTTTTTACTCCAGGTAGAATGTATGCATACCGATGCTATTTCTGCCATACTTTCCTCACTTTATTCGTTCCCTTTGTCTTTTGTCTTATGCAGTGTCAGAATTCTATAGGACACTGAAGACTACAACTAACAAAAGATTGGACCCATGTACCGACGTACCATTGCCTTCTATTAGCCTCTCTAATGCGGATGCTTTCTGGTAATTAATCTTTCTTGTGCTACTTTATCATTGCAAGGAGAATTTTTAGTTATAATCATTGTACAAGGATTCTTAAATATGAAGCCAATCTTGTCGTGGTTCAACCCATGTTGTGGTGTGTATCTACTTTCATGCCACCTTATACATTAACCTTGTCTACTTATTGTATGTGAGAGAGTTGTCCTTGTTGTTACCATAACCATGACATTAGGTTGTATCAGCTAAGAGCGTCATTTGTGAATATGGATATTATTATACTGTTAATAGCTATATGTGATTTCGTTAAGTGGGTAGGGGATTTCAGATTTTATTTTGAATTCCAAGTGCTATTGTTATGCTAGTGAGGGTGTGCAGTATGCACTAGATGAGCAGTCATTGATCATGCTAATTTAGGTTATCATTCTCACTTTAATTAGTAGTGGTATTTGTATTGGATGATAGACATAGGGGATTTCACAAGTGTCCGTGGTTTTGAGCACCCTTTCGAAGATAGATGTCTGACCATGGTTGTTTTTATTTTGTCTTTATTAGCAAATATTGTATTCAAGTTCATATATAGTGTGTGCAACCATGCTGCAGGTGTATAAGCTTTTGACGATGTGCTCATTGCTGATCAACTTGAGGATAACTTGAACTACTACAACGGTGTTCATTGATATTGGCTCATTAACGTGAGATATGACACTTAGTTGCTCTTGGCATTTTACACGTTAATACTGTTTTTGCTTTTCTGAGCATCTGTAACACTACTTGGTGAGCTAAAGGAGATGATGTATTTTTTTTTTTTATATTTGTATTTTGATTAATGAAAGTTACTTGCTTTATTTTATTGATTGGTATTTTTTTTTTGTTTTTGAAATTACCTAAGAGACTGGTTTTGGTCAATAACTGGTTTCAAAAACTATATCAAAGAGACTGGTTTTGTTTATTAACTAGTCTCTTAGGTTCTTGTAATTTTGATTTATTACACTTACCAAAGAAACCGGTTATTTTGACAACCAATTTCTTAAATATGATAAAAGAAACCTGTTCTAATAACCGGTTTCTTAGGCTAAGACACCTATGAGATATAGACCGGTTATAATCCGGTTTCTTAGGCCATTTTTAACCGGTTTCTTAAGCAATTTTTGTAGTAGTGGGGGTTGGGTGTCCCCGATCGGGGTTACCCCCTCATTGAATGATTACGTTTCACTTTGACACCCTATATAAAGGGTGTTGATCCGGGACATATGGAACACCTTTTACACCATTCGCATACACAATTTCTCATAATTCTCTCTAAGTTTAGTAGTCAGATTAGTTTAGTTATTAGCTTAGCTTAGTTTAGATTTACTTTATGTTATAAACATTTCAATACAATTTCCATTCAAGTTATATTACAAAGTTTCATTTCAAGTTATTTCATTACAAGCATTGTTCTTCCATTTCTAGTTCATTTCCATATTGCAAGGTAATTTCTATTACATTTCCATTATGTTTATCATTTTAATTATCATTAGTGTAGTTTACATTTTTCATCATGTTTGAGTAGTTACATTTGTTTAAGGAGTAAGGGAAACCATGCATGACTAAGTAAATTGTAAATGTTAAAATGAGGCTAAGTTAAATTGATAAATTGTTTCTATCACATGTTTGCATCGTCACGTTTAATCTATGTTTAAAGGCCTTATTCATTGATTAAGTTTGTTCATTCATTCTAAAAGTCGAGAGACACAGAATTGAATTAGACTAAGCATGTGTAGTAGGACGACCTAGTCATGGACGAGAGTATCTAGGACCCAGTCTATGGTTGACACTAATATCGTAAGGTGGGTGTCTTTAAGCCTAAACATTTATCGTAAAATCAACTTCCTAACTTGACATGAGCATTTACATAATTAACATGTGTAACCCGACCTCCCTAGACATTTTCTTTATTATTGTTTTATCATCACATCAAACCAAACCAATCAATCAACTGTTAACCTACCGAGATAAAAGTTCAATCCATAACAACTAATTAACAAATCCCGTCTCTCTGTGGTTCAACCCCTACGTACTACATTCATTTGTTTTGTTAGGTTATAAATATTATATTTGCACAGCTACACGATAAGCCTATCAAAGAGTAATGGTTTTTAATGATGATACCTTAACAAAAGATCTTTCCATTTATCTAATATATCTGAGGAATACTTTATTGAAATGGGAAAAATATAAGTGTGTAGAGGGAATATTATTCTTATATAAGGCGGTTTTACATATGAAATAGTGTAAAACTACTAATTAATTAGCTTAAACATCCTTAAAGTAACTAATCATAGTAAGTTTTATTTATTGATTTTACAAGTAGAGCGGTTTTATATAAGACTTTGTCCATATTATTATGATCTCATTTTAATGTAGTCTTATATTATAAGACGGTGTTATAGTAAATTGACTCTAAAAAGAAACAAGAGTTGATGCACATTGCCCTTGTGGCCTAGGTCCATGAGACCATGACTTGGACATGGATGTTGAAGGACAATTTATTTTAGGAAAAATAAAAGAGCAAATAAAATTGAAATCTTATCAACTACAAGTCTACAACCACCAACTTAAAAAAGAACAAATTAGTATACTACGGGCATATTAAGCGTGAATAATGACAATGTTAAACCTATTTTTAGTTGGCATTTGATTTGATTGTAATATTTTATTCTGATTGTAATATTTTATTCGGTGGATGCAATCTTTAGTAAATAAATTAAAAGTCATAATTTCAATGTGGGCCCACCATATTTGTCAATCAATTGAGCGGAAAAATTGTGAACAACTTTTATTATTTTAGTTTAGTGGGAGATGAAATTTAGGCAAAATCAATAATAATTGGGAAAAATAACAGACTTCTATCCATCTTTATCTCATCAATAAATTCCTAGAATATAGGCTTCCAACAATTTCCCAACTATTTTTCCCCCAAAATATATTCATCTCTCACCTTGTAATTTCAAGGAATTTCTGGGTTTTCTCACCTTTTAATTGCCCTTCCATTTCTGAATTTCCTCCCCTTTGAGGTATTCATTTCAACTTTAAACAATCTTATTTGATTACTATATCTTATTTATCTTTTGTTGGGTATTTTTCTAAATGAAATTTCATGCATTTTCCTATTCATTTTGTGTATGGTACATTGATTTCCTGTTTGAAGAGGAAATTATTAAAGAAATAATGTTTGATTATGTATGTACATTTGTCAATGTCAGAAAAATGTTGCTGTCATGATTTTGGCTCTATCGTTGCTGTCATTGTATATTGTTTGTAGGGTTTTTTTTTGTCAGAAACTACTGGGTGTTTGTAAAAATACTACCCTACATTATTTTATTTTATTTGTTTTCGACCTATGCTAAGAGTCTAGACGGAATTGGTCAGTTTTCTGGCTTTAACCTATCTCGTATGAGTCCTTTATGTTTCAAACTTGCTTAGACCCTATTTTGGGAAGTCATGATGTAATTACACGTAACTTTAAGAGATGTTCGTAGTTATTATTGAAATGTGAAAACATAAATTATGCTTATTTGAAGTTAAATTGTGGTTTGAAAGCACTTGATCATTGTTGTTTAGTGTTAAGAGAGTAATGTGAGATAGGTTAAAATTTCGCCATATTTTCAGCATAAGTAGTTTTTGCCCAAAAAAAGAGAACAAAGGTAGTCTAAAACAAGAAAAATAATACTCCCTCCGTACCACACCAAAGGTAACGTAGGAAAAATTGGAGTATTTAAGAAAAAGTGGAAAAAGTAAGGGTAAAGAGGGAAAAAATAGGTGGGGTATGTAATTGTGGGTTGGTAGGTGGGGTATGTAATGACATTTTGTGTAAATATCAAATGAGTATAAGGATAACTTGGTAATGTTGTGGGCCAAATAAGGAATGTTACCTTTGGTGTGGTACGTCTGTTTATAGTAAGTGTTACCTTTGGTCTGGTACGGAGGGAGTATAAGGTAGTATTTTTACAAACACCCCTAAATATAAGGTAGTTTTTGACAAAAAAACCCTTGTTTGTATTATGCTAATCAACTAAATTATTACGATAAATCATTGATGTAGTCAAGGAACAAATCATCTAAAACTGGACAATAAAAGGACATTTTCAGAGAGAATTGATTTAGAGTGCATAGGCTGGTCATTAGGATATGATTTCGAGCTTGAAATTGGAATGAGGGGGAACGCAGATTATACGTAACATGGCGATATTGTATTATTGTATTAAATCTCAGTTTGAGACTTGATCCTAGAATCGGTGTAGCAACATGATCTTGGTCGTTGTGACTTGGTCATATCTTGGTTTTGGAGTTATATCTTGCTTTCCAAATCCCTGACAAGCCTTTTGGGTTCACAGCGGTGTATGGAATAAACTCGAATGCTCTTGTTCTGCTATTTGAGATGGGTGTTGTTCTTTGTAGCAGAAGCCACAAAAGTTGACTGGTCTTGGACTCTTGGTCAATAACATGTGCTGTAAATTAGCTAAATGCATCGTGATAGCCTAAAAGTATAAATGACCAAGGAGTGTCCGAGTGAGAGTAATGCCATTCGATTCTTCATTTTGTTAATTGGATTTCTGTTACTTCTACTTGGTACAGTAGACTGTAGACATAACATTATTGTGTTTTCCAAACTGAAGTCAGTATCTAAAAATTCATTTTGTTAGAAAGATGCAATATGGGTGTTTATTGCTGTATATTTAGTTTGCATCTTTTGGGAGTTTCATATATATAGTGAGACCTTAATCTAGCAAGTCTTGGAGGCTTATCACACTTTTGACAGAAACAAGAAGAAGCAAGCATTTTAGATTCTCCGACAGAAATAGGGACCTCTGCAAATTTCAGAAAGTTAAAGCTTGAAGTCTATATTATCTGTGAGTTTGAATTTCCTTCTTACACTTTTTCTTTGGCTTGGACAGGATTTTTCCAGGAATGGAGGCTACTAAAAAGACTGATGATCGTATGACTTCCCCTGCAGCCTTTGTTGAAGGTGGAGTGCAAGAAGCCTGTGATGATGCATGCAGCATATGCCTTGAAGATTTTTCTCAGAGTGATCCTTCTACGGTATTTCCTTTATGTTGTAGATTCAACTAGGATCTCCTATATGGTGTAAATTTCCTTGTTCTACATCCTTGTTCGAGCTCTTTTTCCACCATAGCATGTTCTAAAAAGTCTATTATCTATCTTTACCTTCATGGACATTTTTACATAAATAGCAACGCGTGTTCTTACTTAACAAGAGTGGATGGGGTATGCGGTATGTGGTTGACGGAAGAAGCGTAGAAAATAATTGGTGACTGAAGCTATAAAAGCAACAACATGGCTGATTTAACGTTCGTTTGTGTTATATGTGTTGGTCTGTTCCCCTCTAACCGTGAACTGGCACACAGGTCTAGCTACACTTCTAGGTGATAGACTTTAGGATTTGAAAGAGAGACCTGAGTTTAAGAGCCTGTGTTTTGATACTATAAGTTGGTTCTCTTTCCAAATATTATCAGCTTGAAGTCACATAGTTGTATATTTGTGGTTTGTTGTGTATTTTGGGTCTATGATCGTTTATCTGTTAGGCGTAGTGGGTGATAAAACAACAACAGCAACAACAACATTATCACATTGCCCGATGCTCTTCCTTAAGTGGATAAGGGGGTGTCAAATGCATTATAGAATTGCGATTACTTTTATCTCTAAAGAGACACTATAGAAAAGAGATTAATTTTATATCACTAAGATGTTTAAGGTCTCTCGGTACAAAAATCAAATAAGTCAACTTTTCTAAACATAAAGCATAATTTCACGACATATATATGATAATTTTTCAAAATCATGATGGAAGATCTTGAACTTCAGCAAAAAATAAAAATATCCCTAAGAAAGAGAGATCTTTATACCAATCCTTTAACGAAATTGTGGACGGAGTTTGTTTATAAACAAGATAGTGATTGTTCTTTCTATTAACCTATTTTAGGGTAAGTAGCATTCTACCAACCTGAACTCACCCCCAAACCAAATTGAACACTAAACCATGCGACAACAATTGTATACTTGGTACCGAGTTTGATCATAATGATTGTACGGCGTAAGGAATGACCAAGCCATATGCTAGCATTTGTATTCTCTCCACTTCCCCCTTCATCTTTGGGGAGGGAATGATATGGTTTTCACTGGGCATGATTGTTCTAGCTGAAAGTTGATGGTGGTTAGTAACATCGGGTCACTGGAAATGTTCTCTTTTATGGGAGTATAAATTAATATAGAAGTAAGTCTGCATAGTGCACTATCCAACGCCCCACCCTCTGCAAGCGAGAGCGAGACACTTGGGTAATGTTATTGTTGCGGACCCATTTATAATGCTGTCATAATTAGATATGTCATTTCAGACATTTACAGTATTGCCCTTCAACGTGTGTATTTGGTGACATTATTACCGCTGGAACACAATGTTGCCAACCTGACAGCAGCGTCATTCTTGTGTGAACATCTTTGAATCAGCCTGACTTACAATGATACCGATACTGAAAACCTGATCCACCAACCCCATGGAGTAACTGCAGTATTCTACGGTTATATTTTTACTGTGTTCGCTGGTTCTTCCTTGGTTTGACTGTGGTTTGCACCTTCATTTTCAGGTTACTAACTGTAAGCACGAGTTTCACCTTCAATGCATTCTTGAATGGTACTAACTCTTTTTTAATCTTTGATTTTTTTTTTTGAAGCATGCATCGTTGGTTAGTTGGCTCTTATTCCTAATGTTATTGAGTTTTACAGGGTGGGTCGTCTTGGTGCATTTTAAAGAAATATAACAATCACGTCAATCTAATATGCTAAAGTAGTGATCGTTTGTAAAAAAATATAGAATATGAAGCTGAATGTTACTGGATGGTTAAAAGCATGAATATATAATGTATTCGGGTTTTTCCAACATACATAATGCTCCATGCTCGTGGGGTTTTAGAGGTTGCTCATCTTAAAACTTCTAACGTAGTTTTATTGGTAACAACTTATCGGGGGAGAAGTTTGGGGGTGAATAAATTTCGTTACCTTTGTGTCCTCGTACGTGTGATAAATTTACTACAGTAGTTATTACACTGCGACCACAAAAAGTTGGTTAAAAAAGTTAGCCGTGACTTGTTGGTTCTATAAGCATGGTATCATCTTCCTTCCCTGTTGGCTAGTCTTAGAATCATTAATATTCCCTCTATTCTACTTTATTCTTCCCACTTGCTTTGGATGTCAAACTTTCCAAACTTTGACCATAAATATACTAATAAGTACACAAAATTTTAACAGGATTTTCACATAGTTACATTTGCTAACAAAGAATCTTTCACAAAATTATAATTTCAATAAAAAAAAACAATAATATAAATATAATAAAACATGCTCAACATGTATATATGATCCCTTGCTGCCCCAATTTAAAGTTAGAAAGGGCGTCTTTAGTGATATTTGGGTATGAATGATTATGGAGAATGATATCATTTGTATGATAAACACGAGTGAAGTTAAACTGACTTTGCTAGGCTGTGCTTTGAAGGTGCCAGAGAAGCTCAAATTGCCCAATGTGCTGGCAAGCAATCGGCCTAAGAGATGCAATGAGGTCTTGTCCACCTGTGTTCTGTCCTTTTAATTTTCAGCTAAAATACTTTTATACTTTCTTACACTTCCCTTCTTCCGGTGTAGTCAACAATTGCTAGAAGCCGTAGAAGAGGAGAGGAATATCACGTCTAATAGATTGAGAAATGCTGCAATGTTCGGTCATCCCAGTCTCGTGGATTTTGACTTGCGACATGTTTGTTTCTTCCGTCCTTATTCTGCGTCTGCTTCCTTTTAGTTACTCCCTCCTAGTCTTTGGAATTGCTCCATTTACTTGTGGCCTACATGTGAAGGGGAGCCTTGGCGCACCGGTTAAGGTGTTGCTTTGTGACCATGAGGTCACGGGTTCAAGTCCTTGGAGCGGCCTCTTGTCAAAATGGCAAGGGAAGGCTTGCCCCAATTACACCCTTGTGGTGGGACCCTTCCCCGGACCCTCGCCTAGCGGGGACGCCATCGTGCACCGGGCTGCCCTTGTGGCCTACATGTGTGAAGGAGTTAGAACACGTAAAATGGGGAAATTTCATATAATTGGAAGAATTAGTTTTTAAAATCTACGTAGATGTGGTGTATCTTATTTCATCGCATTTTCCAGGCATTGCAGTTACCCGTTGGTGCAAGTGAAGCTGACCTTGAAGAACATATATTTCAGCACTTGGCTGCTGCCGTAGGAAGAGGCCGTCATATATCTAGAAGGGAAGGTCAAGGGAACCGGTCATCCTCCCAGCGTCAACGCCCAGTCTTTATTTTTTCAGCGCCCAATGTTGCGACCAGTAATGCTGTTTGGACTTCTACAAATCCAGTTGCAGAAAGTGAATCATATCGAAATAGTGCAGAGGATCAAGTCCCCACCATCTCTCCCTCTAGGCCACAAATTCATCAGGCTTCTTTCCACAGGGTTGCATCCAATGTTTCATCAGTTGACCAGCTGCAGACAAGGTACACTCTTTTTTATATGCAGTTATAGATAGTAAAGTCGTTGAACGGTGGTACTAATGACGTGGGTTCCGTCTGCTATATCTAATGATAAAAAGAGTTATATTAGTTTGTATTGGCTCGATTATTCTGTGTGATATTTTGCCATGATTTATTCTCTACATCCAGAAGCCGTGCTAGTCAATCTTCCCAGGGAAGTCGGGAAACAGAGGAACTGTCGGACTTGCAATCATTGTCAGAATCTATGAGATCTAGGCTGAACACTTGGTCAATGAGGTATATTTCAAAGAAACCGCCATTATTGATTTTTCCGTGATAAAATGATTTGCTTTTAGAATTCTTAGTATTTGCTGAATCTCTCTTCTCAAAGATACAAGGAGTCTATTTCAAGAAACACTAGAGGGTGGAAGGAGAGGTTTTTTGCTCGAAGCACTTCCATGGCTGATGTTGGTTCTGAGGTTCGGAGAGCAGTTCCTTCTGGTTTTGCTAGTGTTTCACGCTTGATGGATCGATTTGATGTTGGGTCCAGACATGCTGTCGAGTCAAGTAATTCGAGTAGCAGGATTGACCCTAGTAATTTGGAAAATCAAGTGATTCATATGAGACAGCGTGGCAAGGCAGGACCTGCTTCAACTGCAAATACGACATCAGATTGAGCAAGCTTTCTTGTATATTAGAAGTTACCGTCCTTACAATTTCTGATTTCTAATGGTGAGTTTCTGTTACTGTGTTGATTCTAAAGTAATATGTTGCTTTTAGAATTTATACGAGCAAGAGCAAGCTATTTTGACATGTCAAGCATATCCTAGTGTCTATTAGCGTGTGGCAGAGGGCTCGTAGTACCTGTTAGAGCAGTCTTTTGATGGAGAATCTTTTGAGCTCGGGTGTGCTGATAACAAAAAGGGTTGCTGCTTTTTTTTTTTTTTTTTTTTTTAATGGATCCGTTTCGACACTAATAAAGGGGATGTTACAAGTCTGTTTCTTTTAACATTTCTTTTTATGCTGTCCTTAAGTGACTTGACAAACACACTAATCAAGTAAACATTGGCACACATGCATGATTAACCATAGAGTAATTTATCGATTACACCCACGCTTAATCCACTTTTTTACATTTACTCCCACGTCAATTTTTATTTTTAAAATTACACCCAAATTAATTGCTCCGTTTATAAATTGCACCCAATATCGGATTCAGGCCTTATTTCCGTCAAATTTGAAATTTTTTGGGTTAAAACATTTATTTTAGGACAATTTTGCCCTTCTTCGTTCCTTTATTATGGCATTGGGTGCAATTTCCGTATACTTTAGGAAATCAGTGATAGATGATTCCCATATTCTTTCCTGTTATGATCCCTATCATCGGTGGTGTGCAGTCACAGAGGCTGGTTATCCTATGACACCATCTAGGTTTGGCGCCATCGGTCCTTTGATTCATAATCAGTCTAGTAAACAGTAATACACCAAGCCATGACGCTGTCTTCTGTCCTAATCAATATCTGGGGAATGATACACATTACGCTACATTGTTAAGCCCAATTTCTAAACCTCAGACTATCTCCACTATTATTATATGTAATCAATCAACCTTTTCCCATATTATATGTAATCACATATTGAGTGGAATGTCAATCAACCTTTTCCCATATTCTTTCCTGCTTCCTTCTTCCTACTTTGACCCTTGATAGATGTTGATGGATGAACAATCTCTCAATATTTAAGGTTTAATTTGGATTATAACGGAAATTTTTGGGAATTTTTATGGGGTAAGTATTTGGGAGAAATAAGGTGAAAGAGTTGTAAATGGGAAAGTAAGGGAAGAGTCTCAGGAATACAAAGAGTCGTACACGCGGGGGCAAATTCGTCATTTCATAAATTTTTCCAACTGAAAATGGCATTGGGTGCAATTTATAAACGGAGCAATTAATTTGGTGTAATTTAAAAAAAAAAAATTGACGTGGGAGTAAATGTAAAAAAGTGGATTAAGCGTGGGTGTAATCGATAAATTACTCTTAACCATATGATACAATGTCTGCTGAATCATCCTGTTACCGCATAGCCATACCAGTGGTGATCAAATTCGGGCTTTGACCGGATATCGGTTGATCCCAACAAAAAATTTGTGGTCCATCCGGGTATATACTATATAGGGCAAGTTGGCCCATGGACAACACTACTGCATACTAAGATTGTCATGCATGCTATCAGTCAGAGCTTACAGAAATTACAGAAATAAGGCTGCGTTGTGATTTACCACTTTTCATTGATGGGTTCATTTCGTGTTGCAGCTCAGGTAGTGATGAAGACATACGGGCACAACAGTGGTAGCGGAACTTGTATATTGGTTTAACTGCCGATGCCAGAGATGCTTAGCTGTTGTGACGAAAACAGATGTCTGGTGGCAGATGGAGCGTTCTGGATGCTTGTAGTCAATCATATTAAATCTTCTTTTCTTTTCTGTGTGTATATATAGCATTGAATCTTGAACAATTTGAATCACAAATGATTGGATTTTCGCATCTAAATCTCAATTTGTGCCTTGTTTTAACCTTGACATTGACTTGAATCCAGATTTCGATCGGGTTTTGGTTAATGTAAACGTAGAATAGCACAAGCAAAAAATAGAGTTAACAGGTTCGCGGCCTTGGATTACAAGGAACACCCGTAAGGCTGTTGTAGTCCCTTAGGTTGCTTCAAAGTCTTTTGAAGAACCGTCCTATATAACAAGAAATGTGCAATGATTTGATCAAGAAGGATGCACTAAATTGCCAAAATGTATAACCTAATTATGAGCGAAACATGTGGCTTTTAGATAGTTCTTTAGATCTTGTTCATCATTATCATTTTGTTTTGATTTGTCGCGATGGACGATGGTAAGAGTAAAACTAGGTGTCGTAAAATACTAGAATTAACCTACCAAATTAACAATTTATAAGCCAAACTATACTCTAGACTACTCTAAATGATAAAGTAATATAGTGCAAGTAAGGGTCGAACCCAAGAGAAGGTCTTTTAAGCTAAAAACTTGAAATGTAAACTATTGACTATTAATGACAAAGATATAGACAAACAATGACTATTCACAATGGCAAACAATAGAGAGACATAAAAAGGGGGGTTTTAGAGTTGTTTTGTGACATGAAACAAAGTGAAATTTGCAATTCTATTCTAACAAGCAATAACACAAGCACTTGATGAGCAAGATGGTTCAATAATTAGGAGAACTTGGTGCAATCCTACAAGTTCCAACTTTTTCTCAAAGCAAGACTCTTTTCTCTTTAGTTTTCATTTACCCAACAACAATCCTCAAGCAAGTGATTACCACTATCTAAGCCAACAATGATAATCCTACTTCAACTACAAATTCTAACATTAAACCATGTAAGAATTGTAACCAAGAGCATGAAGAACAAAACCAAGAGGAAAGTAAATGGGATATCACAAAGATATGTTTAAACCAACAACTCCTATGATACAATCAATTTCTACTCACAAAGGCTGATACTTTAAACCAAGATAACAACAATCATGAGATGCTTCAACAAGTTATTACAAAAGCAAGCAACTTTGCAACAACAAGCAATAGATGAATGAAAAAGAGGCAAGGGTAATTACTTCTCACAACAAAACATTCATCATGTCATTAGAACTTAGAAATTGAAATAAATGAAAGAGTAGAGATTAAGGAGTCAATACAATGATAAAGATGGAAACTTGCAATGGATTACACCAAGTAGGGAAGGATTAGCTTTCCATAGTCTTCATAAAACCCAAAAACAAAGAAAGATTACAACTTTGCATCCAAAAAGTCTTCTAAATTATTACAAGATTAAACCCTAAGAATGAGATTAAAAGAGATGATATGATGGTAGGAGATAATCCCAGGTCTTCAAACTTCTCGAGTATAAATAGGGCTTCACGAAAACCTAGAAAGATTTCCACTTAAGAAGCCCACAAACGAGATTAGAAAAACCCGCAGCGTAGCAGTGCGCAGTCGCGCAAATCTTGTTCCGGCCTGCGCAATAATGCGCACTGCGCACACTGTTTGCGCTGGGCGCGTGACCGGCTCGCATTTTGGGATTTCTATTTTCCACGAGCTAGACCTCTTCAATTGCCTTCATTTCTTCTAGTCTTCATTCCTACTTCTCCCAACTTGTTTCCGGGTTACAAGTGATCTTCTTGTGCCTTATCTTGACCTTTGAAAGGTGCTCTATTGCCGCTCGGGTTCCATGCATAAGGATTATGTGCTCAACCGAGTAAAAATGCACAAGTTACCACCATATAACCGATTGCCAATTGTTAGGAAAAGTGAACCAAAAGACCCATATTAAAAGACACGAGGGTGATAAAATCACCCTCTTAGACCGACACAAAACAATGCTATCAAACTCCCCCACACTTAGACTTTTGCTAGTCCCGAGCAAAACCCGGAACAAGCAACCGCAAAGTCTACAAGAGGGTGTGGGAGGGAATGATCTCTCTTCCCTTTCCTCTTCCTTCTTATGCCTCCCTCAAACACAACCACCGATTAAAAAGAAAAAGACATGACTCAAAATTTTTGCACACACTCTTCACTCACTCACCGTCCTTATTTCTCCCTCGAACAAGACACGACACACCACCAACGCCGACTCATCACGCAACTCCACCCTTCTTATATCACCTACAAGAGATGGCCACTCTCACCTTATCCCAAGGTGGAAGCAAAGTGGCCTAAACAACTCCTAAAACATCCTAATTCACCACTTATATCACCCCCTTATCACTCCAAGCTAAGTATGATCATGCTACTTGGTTGGCCAAACTCCGAAGCAAATCAACAACCAAAGTAGCCAAAATAAAAATCCACCGATTTGGAACAAGTTTTGTGACTCAAAATGAAATTAAATCCTAATCTAGCCTCCTTCCAAGACCCTCCTTATCACTCCCTTCTTATCCCTCCATCTTTTTGGTGTTACAATTTTCAATTTTTCAATTTTTTTAGTGAAAATCCCTCATTTTGCCTAAGGTGCCCTTTCGGGTTTTCACCTTAGCTTTTCCTTTCCTCTCATGGTGGCTCGCAACTCATTTCTTCATTTTGCCCGGAATGCCCTTTCGGGTTTTCATCCCGTCCTCGGCCACCTTCCCAATCTTGCCTAGGCGGGCACCCTTGTGGGTTTTCACCTAGCCGGGATTTTCATTTTTTTTTTTTTTTTTTTTTTTTTTTGAATTTGCATTTGCATTTGTTTGAAAGACAATTTACATATGTTACAATTCTCACTCCCCCACACTTAAATTTCACATTGTCCTCAATGTGAGGGAGTGCCGACTTCTTCAAAAATTTAGTTGGAGGGGCCCGAGCCTTCGCCTTGCTCATATGCCCCCCCGGTTCTTTCTTCTTTCTCTTCTTTCTCTCACTCTCTTGGCCCTCTCATAGGCCTCCTCAACTTGTGGCTCGACAATGGTTGGTTGGTAGGTGGGGTCATTTTGATGGATGGTCATGCCGAAAAGGCCACGGATAAGTCCAAAAGAATCCTCGTGAGCTTGAGCATCTTCATAGGAGTCTTCAACATATTGGTGGTGCCTCTCATTTTGCACCCCGAATTGTTGAGTCGCTTGCTCTCTCCATTCATTTTGGGCCTTCCACATGGCTTGTTGCTCTTCCATGTACTTGGCTTGTTGTTGTTGCCAAGCATAGGCCTCATCTTGCCTCTTAGCCATCCCTTGAAGCATCTTCATTTGGGCTCTTTCGGCCTCCGCACTCAACTTTTGGTGCTCCATACTAGCAACCCTCCATTGATCCAAACTCTCAAGCCTTGGCGCTTGTTGTTGTTGCCAAGCATAAGAGCTATCAACTCTCCCACTAATTGCCTCCAAAGTTCCCCGGGTGTCCTCAAAGTACTTAAACATTTGGTGTTGCCAAGGTGGTAATGGTGGACTTGAGGAACCTCCGGCCTCAAACATAGGGGTGTCTTGAGGCGGATGGGAGGATGAAGGAATGTGTGGGGTCTCATGGAAGCCCCCCTCAATAATCTCAACTTCTCTTTCTTCTTCATGTTGGGAATCATGGGAGAATTCAACGGCTCTCCTCTTCCGAATTTTTGGTGGGGGTGGGTTGGGGAGATTGCCCTCCGGGGGACAAAAGAAATCCCGGGCACGTGGTCCACTCGGGAGGGGGCCATTCAAAGGAAGCTTCATGTATTGCACTTTGCCCTCCCCTAACCAATAACAACTCCATGGAACCGTATCCAATGGAAGAATCATGTGAGTCTCTATCAACCCCGCTTCATTGTATAGGTGATTCCCCCACACTTGAGGTTGCTCTTCCGGAATATCCCCAACCAAACTAGCCACAAAAAGAGTGACCAAACCTCCACAATTTATACTTCCTTTCTTTTCACGTTGCTTGGTCGCACCAACCACAAAAAGCCTTGCCCAATCCGGCACTCCCTCCCCCTCGGGCAACATTGCCCACAAACACTCACGGACCCCATCATTGAGCTTGGTAGGCTCCCCCATCGTAAAGAAAAAACATGAAATCATCCTAGTAAGAATCCGGATGGGGGGGTTTGTGATTGAGGAGATTTTGTCATTGTTTGTCCGGGGTGTTTTCCTTGTGAGCCCAAACCAAGTATCATCCAAGGCCGTACCCGGGATGTTTAAGGAGGAGGGTGATTTGGTGATTCTCAAAATTTCCCTTACCCGCTCAAAGGTTAAGGTATGCCAAGTTCGGTTCAACCTAAAGTTCACCCGTTCATTCCCTCTTTCCCCCGTGATTTCGATGGTTGAGAGGAATTCTAAGGTGTAGGCGGGGTAGGTACGAAGTTGAAGGTTAATGTACCTCTCTAACCCCACCTTAGTGAGGAAGGCAAGGGTGTGGTCGTAAATACCCAAATCCCTCAAGGTTTCCGGGTGAAGAAATTTGGAGACCGGTAGGGGCTTACTCTCAAGGAACCTAAAGTAAGTCTTAAGGTTGTTTGGTAACCCTTCATCCCCCTTAAAAGGTTTGGGTGGTGCATTTGGTGGAGGTTGGTTGGATGAGTCACCCTTCTTCTTAGATTTTCCCTTGCCAAGACCAAAAACCATCTTGTTCTCTTTTAAATTTGCAAGAACAACCACTTAAAAACAACCAAAAATCTGAAAAATTTTCTAAGGGGCAATTCAACAAACACCTTGTGAGCACTAGCACAAAATGGTGTAGCTAAGGTAATTTTGTTGAATATTTGCCTTCCCTAACAGAAAATGATTGCCAAAAATCCCCAAACAAGTAATGACAAGCAAGAAATCAACTCAACTACTCAAAGGAAATTGAATTGAAAAAAAATTAAGACAAGGATAGTGAAGAAAGTTGTTATACCTTCCCGAAAAATCCTCAATCTTGCTTGAATACGGAAGAATGTTGCATAAAAACCCTTTTATAACCCAGAAATCTACTTGAACAAGCTTCAAATCAACCCGGAAAAATTCTAGGGTTTGGGAGATTCGGGGATTTTTGTCAGAAAATTGGAGATTTGATGGTGTTTTTGATGCCAAGGATGAATTTGGTGAAGAAATTGGTGATGAGAAGGAGGGTTGTTGTTGATATGGAGTGATTTGGTTGGATTTTGAGTGAATGAGAGGAAGGAGATGGGGTTTGTGTCGAAAAAGTGTTGGTAAAATAGAAAGGGGAAACACGGGATAAGAGAAGATAAAGAATCCGGGATTACAGACCTGCGCAGGCTGCGCAATCACTGTTCCCGCCTGCGCAAAATTGCGCACCTGCGCAAGCCTTTTGCGCAGGCTGCGCATGGTGTCGCAGTTTTGATGATGATTCTTTTAATTCCAATTTCGTTCCTTAGCCCTCATTTTTGCTCTTTTTCCTTTGTTTCTTCTTCAACACTTCTTCCGATGATCTTTTCTATTTAACCCGACTCTCATCTCCTCTTGGGCACGCCTTCCAAGAGGGTTCTTGCAAATCACTATATCATTAAACAAACCTCAAGTGCCTTTTTACATGTCAAATGCAAATGAAATTAATTCAACGAAAATTAACATGCGAGTAAATAAATTGCGGAATTAAATTGCGGAAATAAACTACTCTAAGAAAGCAATGAAATTGGGATAGAATATTTACAAATTTGCCGTTATTTAACGTCGATGGCTCGACTTAGTCAATGTTGGAGAATCAATCTTTATAAATTGGATCTTCTAAAAGAAGATCCTCTTCACCTTGTAGTTCGATTCCTTTGTAGTACTTCTTCAACCTTTGCCCATTTACCTTTATCACTTTTCCCGAGGTCGGGTCTTCCACCTCCACCGCTCCGTGGGGAAAAACCTTCTTGACTTTGTAAGGTCCATACCACTTTGACCTTAACTTGCCGGGAAAATTCTTGAGGCGACTTTGAAAAACCAACACATCTTCTCCCTCTTTGAAAACCCTTCTTGTGACCATCTTGTCATGCCAAGACCGAGCTTTTTCCTTGTAGATGCTAGCATTGTCATAGGCATTGTGCCTAAGCTCTTCCAATTCTTGTATTTGAAGCTTCCGGTGCAATCCCGCCTCATCGATATTTTGATTAAAAGCTTTGATTGCCCAATAGGCTTTGTGTTCCACTTCTACGGGAAGGTGGCATCCCTTCCCATAAATAAGCCTATATGGGGACATGTCGATTGGGGTCTTATAAGCCGTTCTATAAGCCCAAAGAGCATCTTCAAGTCTCTTGCTCCAATCCTTTCGGTCGGGATTGACCGTTCTTTCCAAGATGTGTTTAACCTCCTGGTTAGAGACTTCCGCTTGGTCATTTGTTTGGGGGTGATATGCCGTAGAAACTTTGTGAAGCACACCATATTTGTGAAGCAAGGTTGAGATCACCTTGTTGCAAAAATGAGTCCCCTATCACTCACAATGGCTTTTGGGAAGCCGAACCTTGAAAATATATTGCTTTTGACAAATGCTTGCACCGTCTTTGCATCATCACATTTTGTGGGAATGGCTTCCACCCACTTAGACACGTAGTCGACCGCCAAGAGGATGTAGATGTATCCATAGGAGTTAGGGAATGGCCCCATGAAGTCTATTCCCCATACATCAAAAATTTCCAAGTAGAGCATCGGTTGTTGGGGCATTTCGTTCCTACGTGATATGTTTCCAAAACGTTGGCATCTATCACAAGTAGTAACGAAAATATGAGCATCTTTAAACAACTTGGGCCAATAGAAACCGCACTCAAGGATTTTACGTGCCGTTCTATGAGGCCCAAAGTGACCCCCACAAGCGTACTCATGACAATGCTTTAGGATGGATGGAATTTCCACATCCGGCACACAACGTCGGATGACTTGGTCTTGACACATTTTCCATAAGTATGGCTCATCCCATATATAGAATCTAGAATCGGACTTGATCTTGTTCCTTTGACTAGAGGAAAATGAGGTGGGAAACTTCTTGGTGACCATGTAATTGACAAGGTTGGCATACCAAGGCTCAACGGCCTTCATGGAGTAAAGGGATTCATGTGGTAAGCTACCGTCAACTACCCCCATAGTCTTCACGAGATCTTCATTGATGTGAAGCCTACTCAAATGGTCGGCCACCACATTAGCACTCCCTTGCTTGTCCTTGATCTCTATGTCAAACTCGCTCAACAAAAGCACCCATCTCATGAGCCTAGCCTTGGTGTCTTTCTTGTCTACAAGTTGCCTTATAGACTTGTGATCGGTATAGATAATGACCTTTGCACCCAAGAGATAAGCCCGGAATTTTTCAATGGCATACACCACCGCTAAAAATTCCTTTTCCGTGACGGTGTAGTTCCGTTGAGCGTCATTCAAGAGTGAAGAAGCATATTGGATCACATATGAAGCTTTGTCATCTTTTTGTCCCAACACGGCTCCAATGGCAAAAGCGCTTGCATCGGTCATGATCTCAAAAGGCCGATCCCACTTGGGTGCTTGAATGATTGGGGCCGATACAAGTCTTTCCTTCAACAAGTCAAATGCTTCCCTACAATGATCATCAAACACGAACTCCACATCCTTGTGCAAAAGTTTGCACAAGGGGTTAGCTATTTTGGAGAAATCCTTAATAAACCTTCGATAAAAACCCGCGTGTCCCAAGAACGATCTCACGTCTCGAGTATTAGATGGATACGGTAAGGTTTTAATCACATCCACCTTTGCCATATCCACCTCAATCCCTCTTTTCGACACTATGTGTCCTAACACGATTCCACTACTCACCATTAAGTGATACTTTTCAGAATTTAAAACAAGGTGAGAGTCTATGCACCGTGATAGGACCATAGCGAGATGGTCTAGACACGAGTCAAATGAGTCCCCATGAATGGTGAAGTCATCCATGAAGACTTCCAAAATACGCTCCACATAGTCCGAGAAAATGCTCATCATGCACCGTTGGAAAGTGCCGGGGGCATTGCACAATCCAAAGGGCATGCGGCGGTAAGCATAAGTACCAAATGGGCAAGTGAAGGTTGTTTTGGATTGATCCTCCGGGTGAATGGGGATTTGAAAATACCCGGAATATCCATCCAAAAAACAATAGTACTCTTTCCCGCCTAACCTCTCTAGCATTTGATCTAGAAAGGGTAGGGGGAAATGGTCCTTCCAAGTGACTTGGTTGAGGCGGCGATAATCAATACACACCCTCCATCCCGTTTGCAAACGGGTGGGGATCAATGCCCCTTGAGTGTTTTTGATTACCGTCACCCCTCCCTTCTTGGGCACAACTTGAGTAGGACTTACCCATTGGGAGTCACTAATTGGAAAGATAATACCCATTTGAAGAAGTTTGATAACTTCTTCCTTGACAACTTCCATCATAGGTGGATTAAGCCTCGTTGTGGTTGCGGACGGGTTTTGCATCCTTTTCCAATCGAATTTTGTGCATGCAAGTGCTCGGGCTTATCCCCTTGATATCCGCGATGCTCCATCCAAATGCCTCTTTATACTTGTGCAAAACATCCACCAACCTCCTCTCTTGATCACTCTCAAGTTGGTTTGAAATTATGAGGGGTAGAGTGTCATTTGCCCCAAGAAAGATGTATTTCAAATTGTCGGGGAGTGGTTTGAGATTGGGGGTGGGTGGTTTAATGATGGATGGAAGGGGTCTCTCAAGGGAAGCCTCTAAAGGAAGAAATGTGGATGGATTGTCATAGGAATAGGAAGAAAAACACGATTTAGTGGGGCTGGAAATTGCGCAGCTGCGCATGGGGTTGCGCAGCTGCGCAGATTGCGCAGTGCGCATTTGGCATGCGCAGGCTGCGCCTCTGCTCGACATTTCGTCCTCAATTTCTTGCACTTCTTTTTCATCCTTTGATTCTTCTAATGGTTCTTCCTTTTCCAATGCTTCTATACTTTCCTGCACATCATGAGACAACAAAAACCGCAACCCTTCCTTCTCGACATTGTTAGTGAGGGCCACCTCAAGTGGGTCCCTATGACCAATTTGGTAAACCCGATTTGCCAAACTTTCAATCTTGTCAAGAAAGTAGCAACAACTCAAATCATCGGTCTTTTTCATCGTCTCATACACATTATATTTCAAAACTTTCCCCTCAAATTCCATGGTCAAAGTTCCATCATACATGTCAAGCTTGGTTTTAGAGGTTCTCATGAAAGGCCTCCCTAGCAAGAGGGGTGTAGCCTTAGAGTCCGGTTCCATATCCAAAACATAAAAATCGGTAGGAAATATGAATTTATCAACTTCTACCAACACATCCTCTACAAGACCCTTGGGGTGAATTGTGGAACGGTCCGCCAATTGGATCACAACATTGGTCCGAGACAAGGGAGGCAATTCTAAGGTCTCATAAATGGAATAAGGCATGACATTAATAGAGGACCCCGAGTCTAGCATAGCTCTAGCAAAATCTTTGCCTCCAATTGAGCACGGTATAGTTAGCATGCCCGAGTCATCACACTTTTTGGGAAGATTTTGTTTGAAAATGGCCGAGACATGCCTACTAACCGTGACCCTTTCTACTCCTTTCCTTGGCTTCCGTTTAGGGGTGCAAAGTTCTTTGAGAAACTTTGCATACCTAGGAACGGTTTTGATGATAGTAAAAAGAGGGATGTTCACCTCACATTTCCTAAAAGTTTCATAAAGATCGGTGTCTTTATCAAACTTCTTGGGATTTGTGAGGGCACTAGGAAATGGTACCTCCGGTTCATATTCCTTTTCAATCTCTTGGAGTGAATCCTTTGTGTTGGTGCTTCCTTCCTTTCCTTTGTCAATGCTCAAAGGACTCCTCTCTTTTTCTTCATTAGCTTTTGAAGATGATCCTTTCCCTTGTTCAACCACAAGTTCCTCTTCAATTTGCTCTTCAACCTCAATAACCCTTTCTTGTGACTTGCCCCTTCTCTTCTTCTTGGGAGGGGATTCTAAAGTTCTCCCCTTTCTTAATGTCATGGCACTAGCATTCTCTCTAGGAGGAAATGTAGTGGAGGGAATAGAAGTTGAGGTCCTTTGATTTTTCTTGGCAAGTTCTTGGGCAATTTGGCCAAGTTGGACTTCTAGGTTGGCAACCTTGGCATCACTAACATTCTTATCGGCATCAATCTTGTCAAGCCTCTTGTTTGTTTTGACTTGCTCTTGCAAAATGTTTTTAAGCAAGTCTTGAACACTTGGTTCCTTTTGAAAATTGTTGTTACCTTGATTGCCAAATTGGGATGATTGACCTTGGTTTTGGTTTCTACCTTGGTTGTTGAAATTCCCATTCCTATTTCCTTGAGAGTTTGAACCTTGACCTTGTCGGGAATTTTGGTCCCTCAAGTGGTTGAATTGACCATTCACAAAGCTCTTTGAGGTGTCACCACCCCAACCAAGTCTAGGATTGTCTCTACTCCCAACATTGTAAGTATTGCCACTAGGGTCATAATTGTAGTATCCTCCCCCTTGAGGATTTCTAGCATTGTAATTCCCATACCCCATTGCACTTACACTCTCCTTGCTTATTCCTTGCTCTTCCATGATGGGACAAGTTTCCATTGGGTGTGGTCCTTGACAAAAATTACACTCCACATTAGATCCTTGTGCTCCTCCTTGATTGTTCCCCACTAGTTGAGCAACCATTTTTGTGAGATCATCCACGGTTTTCTCAAGCTTGTGGGTAGAATGAGAAGGTGTCTCAATGGAGTTAAGAGTCTTTGACCCTCGGCTTCTTCCATAGTTTCTTGTGCTAGCGGCCAACCTTTCTATGATCTCATTTGCCTCCGCCACGGAATAGTTGTCAACTCCACCACCCGTAGCGGAATTAACCATGATTTGGTATTGTTGTGTAAGACCATCACAAAAGTTGACCAAAAGGTCATCACCACTAAGGCCATGGTAAGGACATTGAGCAACTAACTTTTTGAATCTCTCCCAATACTCATATAAGCTCTCACTTGCATCTTGCTCCGGAGAGGTGATGGCTTTCTTTGCATGGTTATGTCTTGAGTCGGGGTAGTACTTCTCAAGAAAAGCCGCTTTCATGTCCTTCCAAGTATGGATTGTACCCGGTTGAAGGTAAAACAACCAATCTTTTGCCCCATCTTGAAGTGAAAATGGGAAAGCTCTCAACTTAAATTGATCTTCCGTGACACCATTGGGAATAGCACCTTCACACATCATATGGAATTCGGAAAGATGGCGATTTGGGTCATCTCCCGCATGTCCATGAAACCTTGGGAGGTTGTGAATGAAATAGCCCTTCAATTCAAAGTTGGCATTAGCCCCCATGGGTGGGTAGGCTATGCAAAGAGGTTGAGTGTCATAATTCCTTGCCCGGAGCTCCCTAATAGTTCTAGTATCATTCGCCATTGAAGGGTATTCCACTTCAATTGGCTCTACGTCAATAGGATCTTCTTCAATAGGGCTTCTAAAGGTGGTTCTTCTACTCTATGTGCTCGTTGGGCTCTTTGGTACCAAGGGTTAGTGAATAGCCAAGAATAGGCACCAAAAGCGTCTTCGTCCACGGAAGTTGACTCACTGTGTTGTGGGGAGCCAAACATAAACCTTCGCACTAAGCAAACAAATTAGAACTTCCTATTACTTCTAACAACAAGAGGAGTAATAAAACAACTAAACATAAATTCACAAACTCAAGTCCTAGCTATGTTGCCCTTCCCCGGCAACGGCGCCAAAATTTGGTAATGCAATAAACTAGGTCGTTAATATACTAGAATTAACCTACCAAATTAACAATTTATAAGCCAAACTATACTCTAGACTACTCTAAATGATAAAGTAATATAGTGCAAGTAAGGGTCGAACCCAAGAGAAGGTCTTTTAAGCTAAAAACTTGAAATGTAAACTATTGACTATTAATGACAAAGATATAGACAAACAATGACTATTCACAATGGCAAACAATAGAGAGACATAAAAAGGGGGGTTTTAGAGTTGATTTGTGACATGAAACAAAGTGAAATTTGCAATTCTATTCTAACAAGCAATAACACAAGCACTTGATGAGCAAGATGGTTCAATAATTAGGAGAACTTGGTGCAATCCTACAAGTTCCAACTTTTTCTCAAAGCAAGACTCTTTTCTCTCTAGTTTTCATTTACCCAACAACAATCCTCAAGCAAGTGATTACCACTATCTAAGCCAACAATGATAATCCTACTTCAACTACAAATTCTAACATTAAACCATGTAAGAATTGTAACCAAGAGCATGAAGAACAAAACCAAGAGGAAAGTAAATGGGATATCACAAAGATATGTTTAAACCAACAACTCCTATGATACAATCAATTTCTACTCACAAAGGTTGATACTTTAAACCAAGATAACAACAATCATGAGATGCTTCAACAAGTTATTACAAAAGCAAGCAACTTTGCAACAACAAGCAATAGATGAATGAAAAAGAGGCAAGGGTAATTACTTCTCACAACAAAACATTCATCATGTCATTAGAACTTAGAAATTGAAATAAATGAAAGAGTAGAGATTAAGGAGTCAATACAATGATAAAGATGGAAACTTGCAATGGATTACACCAAGTAGGGAAGGATTAGCCTTCCATAGTCTTCATAAAACCCAAAAACAAAGAAAGATTACAACTTTGCATCCAAAAAGTCTTCTAAATTATTACAAGATTAAACCCTAAGAATGAGATTAAAAGAGATGATATGATGGTAGGAGATAATCCCAGGTCTTCAAACTTCTCGAGTATAAATAGGGCTTCACGAAAACCTAGAAAGATTTCCACTTAAGAAGCCCACAAACGAGATTAGAAAAACCATAAGCGTAGTGCGCAGTCGCGCAAAATCTTGTTCCACTGCGCAATAATGCGCACTGCAAGACCTTTTTGCGCAGTCGCGCACCGGCTCGCATTTTGGGATTTCTATTTTCCACGAGCTAGACCTCTTCAATTGCCTTCATTTCTTCTAGTCTTCATTCCTACTTCTCCCAACTTGTTTCCGGGTTACAAGTGATCTTCTTGTGCCTTATCTTGACCTTTGAAAGGTGCTCTATTGCCGCTCGGGTT
The DNA here is from genome assembly GCF_048544455.1 of Silene latifolia. Taxonomy (NCBI): domain Eukaryota; kingdom Viridiplantae; phylum Streptophyta; class Magnoliopsida; order Caryophyllales; family Caryophyllaceae; genus Silene; species Silene latifolia. The sequence continues at coordinate 75,130,790 of NC_133526.1, read as the reverse complement.
CCATGCATAAGGATTATGTGCTCAACCGAGTAAAAATGCACAAGTTACCACCATATAACCGATTGCCAATTGTTAGGAAAAGTGAACCAAAAGACCCATATTAAAAGACACGAGGGTGATAAAATCACCCTCTTAGACCGACACAAAACAATGCTATCAGACGACTTGACATTTAACTTGCCAAGTTTAATTTAAAAACCAATGAATGGACCTAGTGATAGCCTAACCATTAATCTATTGCTTGGAACTTGAAAAGGCATGATAAAGGGTCTCCTAATAACATAATTCAATACTAGTTTAGATCTCGCACAATGAATGCGCGGTATTTATAGAGTTTTTATTTTTGTATTACTTAATCATGCTAAATTAACACTTCATTAATTTTTCATATTTCACGTCATTATATTTTGATATAAGAAAAAGAAAATTAAACTGTAAAATTATTCAAGAAAACTGAGTAAAGTTGAACTGTAAAATAATAGTGGTATCTCATTAATTATTTATTTTCCTCGTTATTGTATTTTGTCGAGCAAAAAAAAAAATTAAAACCGAAAATTAATCCAAGAGAATTGAGTAATGCGTGTACTGAAATGTATTTTTTTAAAAAGTATTTTTTATACCACAAAGCTAACGATTCCAATTTATAAATTCTCTCAGTTTTTTTGTTATAAAAGTAATCAAAACAATTTATAGTTTTGTTTATACATAGTATGAATAGTATGAGTAATTCTCAAATAATAGCATTAATAAAGATTTAATAGTTTCTTGTGTTTATATTATTTATACTTTAATTAAAATATTATAATTTAGTATTTAGTTTGCCAACTTTAGTATGAGTAAAATTATTCTCAAATAATAGCATCAATAAAAGATTTGATAGTTTGCCAACTTTAGGTTTTTGAGTGGTCGACCACCATTGTGCATGATAGAATTTCTTATCACCATCAATCGGAATGATAATATTGTCGATCCATCCACCGTATATTAAACGAGTAAAGATTTGGATGATAAAATGGATTTCTTATAACCCAAACATGAATAATATATTTTATAATGATTGTTAAACTAGCTAATGTACTTACAAATGCGTTTTAACTGTTAATAATCAGTTTAATTAATAATAAAGATAAGTACACTTTTAAGCATCTACAATGGTGTCTTTTTTAAGCATTCACTCAATGTTCCATTCAGTTTACGGACGCACATCCTTTCATGTTCACTTTGGCCAAGGAAGCACCGATACCCTGTCCGAAACATTCTGTCCTTCCACAATGTGCAAACTTGCGGCTTCACCCAGTAATACATCTTGGAGCAAAAACTGGGGGAGGGGATTGAAAATTTATGTACTGAAAATCTGAAATGCATATGAAAAAAGCCAGCTAGACCCTGGTCGGGATCCCTCCCACTGAAGCTATGATCCACCATTGGCTTCACCCGATTAATAATTGCTTCTGGACAAGTAATTTTTCTGCTGGATCGATCGGAAACTGGTTTTTGGCCAACCAGGTGATGGCCATTATATCGCCGCTCTTCCAAATGCGCTCTAGTCTCACTCGAGTCATTCTGGAACAAATGTTGATATATCTTCCCCTACCATCACTGTGAAAGAACATGCCTAAAGTCAGCCCCAACTCTCGAGTGATATACATACACTATGTAGTAGTCTTCCTAGTAAAAAATAATCGTGGAATATTACCAATTGAGTAATAGATTCTTTTTTTTTTTTTTTTTTTTTTTTTGATGACGAGGGGGTTGAATCCCCCCGGGCCCATGCATTCCCGCACCACCACATGGACCATGTAAGCCACCCCTTTCGGGGGCTGCAGTGGCCAAGTGATCATCGCCCCAGCTGGTAGTCGAACCCGGGACCTCTCAACTTCTGCATTTCTGCAAGCTTCAAGGTTTAACCCGGCTACCACTGGACTAACACCACTTGGTTAGAGTGAATGAAGCGCTCAATGATCAACCGTTTTATTATTGTATGACGTGTTCATCGCTATGTTAATTTGACTTTTCCTTTTAGGCTTGTACCAGTGTCCAACATGACACTCAAGAATGTGGGTATGGAGTCTGTAGTCCAACCCTTACCCCTCTGGCACTTCTCTTTAAGCACCAAAAAGGGAGGCATATACAACAAAAGTTGAGGACGAGATTCTGTTGGAGAAATTTAGTGTTATTATATTTTACCTCAAATTTGAAATACATGGGTTTTAAAAGCGAAATAGACAGATGCTTCAGTGTTCTGAAGCATCTGTCTATTTCGCTTTTAAAACCCATGTATTTCAAATTTGAGGTATATTTTTGACTTAAACATGTCAAGGTTTTCGATAGTACATGCCAAGTCTGACTTGGATGCATAACAATCCCCAACACCCCTACCTGAGTCCAAATAACACAGGTTCACAGAGTATAACTTGCATCAGCTAGAAATCACTGTGAGTAGAGAAAAGGAGCAAAGATGGTTTAACAACGGACCTGATGTACTTCCTTTAATGTAGCACTTAAAGGTTTCTGCCTTTTACCGAGGTCAACATTTCCTCTTTGCATCATTGCAACAAACTCATTATAATCTATACGTCCGTCCTGCAATTTTTGAGAAGAACAATCAGAATGCTAGTAAAACAGACATTACTGAACTAAACAAGCAAATGGTTAGACATTTTCTCCTATGAAGATTTTAACATAATGGAAAGTGACAAAATGTGGTGTATTTGTATACTAAAATGAGAATTCTTTTGTTTATAATTGATGATCTATTGAAACAACAGCCAAGATAGTGAGCATCAAGAGGAGTGTTGTTTCTGAAAGTTACTCAAAAAATCAGCAGGCTCAAAATCACCATAATATGAAAACTACATATGCTTAAACCAGTAAACACCATTGAAGGACATAACTGGGGCTTTTATATGAGCTTAAAATTGGTCACGGGTCTTATCATTTCAATCGCGATGTTTCATGAGCGTAAATTAGAAACATTCAGCATGTTCCAACATGTTGCGAGCTCAATGGAACAGTAATTCTTCATAGTAATGTACAATGTTGGAATATGTTGCGTACCCGTGCCAATACTCGAACGCGAAGATGAGTAAGACAATTGGACATTTCACATTTAACTTGAAAACTAGAGAGTTCTTCAACACACAAATACTCGGGTGAAACGGCTTTACATCAGTATTAAAACTGCATGTATGTATCTAGGAGCAACAGCTGTTGGTATATGTGCCTTTAACTGATGGTTTTACAATCCCATAGTGTAAAGCCAAATTTTACAAGAGACTTTATGTCGTCTAAAGTACACACTTGTCGGATACTTCTATCCAGGTCCACAGAAACACAAGGAAAGCAATGGTAGAAATCCAATTACAAGAAAAGAGAGAGTTTACCTGGTCCTGGTCTACTTCATGGATAATATCCTCCAAATGAATTTCCGGTACACCAAACTCTTGACAAGCTTGTTGGAGTTCATCTCGTGTGATGTAGCCGCTTCCATCTTTGTCAAAGTAAGAGAAAGCCGCACATAGATGATCTTCCTTGTCTACTCTATGGAGATGCAACATTGCAGCTATGAATTCTCCGTAATCAATGGTCCCACTATTATCAACATCTGCCTGCATTTACAGGGACCAGGATATACACTATCAGGCCAGACAATAGTACTAGTCCATAAGTCCATACTGACATTCAAAACATGTTAAATGTCGTCATGGTATTTTCTAATGGTAAAAAACTTCTCTTGCATAGTACTTTACTGATTCAAACAATTTGTCAATAATTCACAACATGAGCCCAGATTTCAGAAGATATAAATGTGACAGGAAGCAAGGATGAGTAACAAACGTCATAGGAAACGCCTGAAAGTCCAACAATAAGAAGCATGAGAAAAACATCAGGCTGACAGTGTATACAGTATAACCAAAGTTACCAGTCCACAGTCTTGTAAAGAGCCATCTGCTCTGGAACCTTCTTTCTAGTTGTTTCTATGCGTTACTCATTAAAGTAACTAACGGCGACATCAACAAGACTGTTAATAAAATGTGATGATTTAGCAAGAGAGAAAGAACTTTTGTGAGTCATTGTCTAAAGATTTTCATTTCTGACCCTGACTAGATACGCCGTATTGATACAGTGATACTTTATCACAGACCACTTTTCAAAAGCTCTACAAAAATTATCAAAATAAGGTATAGAAAAGTATCTATCAAAAATGGGTTTTTGTAAGATTGTCAACTGCTTGCAGGCCTAGAATAACGTTGACTTGGTCAGCGAAATACTACCCCTGTTAAACAAAGAACCTTCATTTAAAAAAAAAAAAAGCTCTTGTACAAGAAAATTGTTTGATGACACAGAGAAGTGCCCATATAAACACTTGTCAGCAAGCTACACATAAATTGCTGAATCGGTCAGTCATGTTCATATGTAGCTCAATTGGCTTAATGAAGAAGCTCTAAATCGGAAATTAAAAAAAGAAAAATCCTACATGGACCCTTTTTTGTTGAATAGAATCTCCCAGCCCCATGTTGATAGGAATATCCTTAAAAAAAAGTAAATGTAATGAACAAGAAACCATTATCCCGGCATGTGAATTAGTTGGCAAAGGACACTCACTGATTTCATGAGATGATGAATTTCAGACTCTTCAAGGTTAGCACCGAATCTTTTGAGTCCCTCCTTGAGTTCTTCAAACGTGATCTGCCCGCTGTTATCTGTGTCTATCATCTTGAACATTTCCTTCAGCCCTGCGATTTCTTCTTCTGATAGTCTCTCAGCAATAACCTACATTTCACTCACAGAATATTGGTATAGAAATCAGAATAAAACACCATTTTATCTTCCCATGTGTCCTCTTGCTTTATCAAGGTTCACAAAGTTGGGACTTTGGAAGGCATCAGAATACTTACTCTCAGGGCCATTTTCTTAAGTTTATTCATGGCACTGAACTGCTGCAACCGCGTTAGTACCGAATGGTCAAGAGGCTTATCAGGAGCTAACCCATCCGTCATAATCCACGGATGACCTGACAGAAGATTGGAAGCAAAAGTAAGCTTCACATGAATTCATTAGCATGAATAGCCTCTGTAGTCGACAATTTTCTAGCTAGAACATCAACACGCCAACATCAATCTAATTCTTAGAAGGCTGTCACCTAATTTGGAGTAAATTTGTCGGATTTACACAACCTTACTCATCTTAAAAACACGGATAGACTATTTCCAAATAATCTATCATGCAAACTTCACTGAGAGTGGTATGGACCAATTGGCATTGATACTCACATTATCACTTTTAAGAGGTTGTACCAATTAATCTATCATATATTGGGAGAAACTATCAGTCAACGTTGACATTGTTTGATCACCAAAGTTAAATGACAATAGTATAAACGGGATGGAGGGAGTAGAACATCATTAAATATGACTACAGAGAGTTTTCAAATCCCTGAATTATCATCCGGCTTTATTGCAGATATACATAAGGAGCAAAAATGATAGCTTCATACATGGAACTTACATAATACTTCATGTGCAGTCAACCGTTTCTTAGGGTCTCTTATGAGCATTCTCCGGACCAGATCTTTTGCACCTTCAGAAATATTAGGCCATGGATCAGATGAGAAGTCAAGATCACCATGCAGAACTTCTTCAAATATCTCTTCCTCGGTTTCTGTAACGACAAAAGATAAAATTTAGCAATTTCATGTGTTAAGGCAATAATACAACACCATTAACTCAATGCTTCAAGGGGTCCCTCAAATGCAGGGTAAAGGCGGACAAAGGTACGCAGTCGAACCCTTGTGTTACTAAACACAAGAAGGTGTCTCTAGGTGACCTATAATATAAACTGAGTTGAAAGTTACATTGGATGACAGCTAATCCGATGTATAAAGAAACGTAACCAGTTTAGCGAGTCAATCTGCTTTATTCTATCATAATTCAGAATCAAGAATAGTGAATATTTGACTCTAGTGGAGCAGGAAATGATATCAATTAAGAAATATGTAGTCCCAATCTTACCTGCCCAAAATGGAGGTACCCCGCTTAGAAGAATGTAAAGGATCACTCCAGCACTCCAAACATCAGCCTCACGGCCATAACGCTTGCGTAATACCTCAGGTGCCACATAGTATGGGCTTCCAACCACGTCATTAAAAATATCACCTGTATTCAAGCATTGGTCAGCATAGAAGCACAGTTGAGCAAGCCTAAAGTAGATAATACAGTTCGACTATCTCTTACCTACAAACTTTAGAAGCTTGTTGATTAAATCGACTGTCAGTCAATCAATAGAATTTCAAAGTAACATAGAGTCATAGACACTAATGAATGCAAATAAAATTAGAAATTTGATGCGAAAAAATTTTGGTAGAGTTTGTGGCCAGTTTTGAAAGATAGAAACCACAATAACCTTCAAATCTGCAATACTAAAAGGCTTTCGTAACCTTGTGTAACATCCCATAATATCCCAAATAAAACCAATTGCTGACCTATAAAGACAGTAAAGTACCAGGTGAAGCAGAACGGAGTCAGCAGCGCCCATGCTACATTACCAAAATTGCAGTTATTATTTTTTTTTTGTGTGTGCAGTATATAAGGATCCACAAGAGAAATATTAATGCTGACAGTTTTTCAGCTAAGATCATGAGTAGTCGAATACCACACTCAATAACTTTATGTGCTAAGCTAGATGACATGTGCCAGCCAAATGCAAGTAATTAAAATGATTTAGGTGAGAAATGCAGGAGTCTACCTGGCTTAAAGAATATGGATAGCCCAAAGTCTATGGTCTTGAGGGGCGAATCCTCCTCTTCATTCACGAAAAGGAAATTCTCGGGCTTAAGATCCCGATGCATGACTCCTAACGAGTGACAGGCTTCGACAACATTAACAATGGTCCTGGCAAGTTCAGCTGCCTTTCTCTCAGTATAATGCCCTCTCTTAACAATCCTGTCAAAAAGTTCACCCCCAGCACACAATTCCATGACAACATGAACAGCCACAGCATCCTCATAGGCATCCTTAATAGTGATCACATTAGGGTTCCCTTTCAAGTGATGCATAATCTCAATTTCCCTTCTCACATCATCAACATCTTCCTTATTCACCAACTTCCTTTTGGCAATTGATTTGCAAGCAAATTCGTTTCCAGTCCCTTTTTCCACACAAAGAAAGGTAGTCCCAAACTGGCCATGTCCAAGTTTCTTCCCCAAAGTGTAAAACTCCTTCAAATTCCCGGTTTTTCTTCTCAAAACCGACTCTACTTGGAGCCCGGCACTAGATACTCCTTTGACATGGGTAGGCTTCTTTTTCGTCTTTTCCTGATCTCCTGCATTAGGATTTAGAACTCGACTTTCTTGTCTCGTTAGTCGGCTCTCTTGTCGACCAAACTTGCTCTCTTGCCTGCCAACAACTCGGCTCTCTTGCCTCACCAACCGGCTTTCCTGCCTCCCTAATCGACTCTCCTGTCTAGTTAACCGGCTCTCTTGCCTGCCTAACTTGCTACCAATCTTCATTACCTCTGGCGGCTTAACTTGGACATCTACCGATCTATCTTTGACATCGCCTCTAATACTATCTGAGATCGTCTCCTTTGAGGCTTTACAGAAAAATACGCTTTTTGCTAGCGTTGAGAAACAAGTATTTCCCATCTCACACGACTAAGGAAGTTTCTTCCTCTTTTACTTGCACCACTAAATTTCTACCCCCTTATAAGACATTTCTTCGAATATGGCTACCCGTTTTTCATAAAATTCCCCCAAATGGATACATTGTTTTGCATTGTTTTTTCAGAGCTATCAAAATTAGTCTCTTTTTTTTTTTTTTTTTTTTTTTTTTTTTTTTTTTTTTAATATATATAGCTTGTAACCACAATCCACATTAAAGCCAAAACTCCACACACATCATACCATAATCAACCATAGAAATAAACAGCATATACTATGATTCAATAATGTGACTGTTGCATTACCCTAAACAAAGTTTAAGAACCCAGAAAAATTATCGTATTCCCCAATAATAACAAGAAAACGATAACCCGATTACAAATATGGAAAAACCACAAGGGTTGACCTGATCACCAGAAAATGTAGATAAAATATGGAGAACAAAGATAATATTTTAGCTAGCAACACAACATTCAGAAATTCAATAAGTTGATAACATAACAAGACTCAGAGAAAAATGAAGGCAAATTGAAGGAGGACGGACCGAAAAAAAACAATGTAATGATGCAAAGAAAGAAGCCTGGAAAAAAGATGAAAATGTAAAGCTGGAAAAGGTTAGGGGGAGTTTTGATGTTGAAGAATTAAGAGGGGAAGAAAGAGGAATGTAACAAAATACAGGTAATTCTGTTAGAAAATGTCAAATGTTGTTGTACAACGTGGGGCGTGTTAGTTTGAAGAGAAATCATATTCATATTCATATTCATATTCATATTCATATTTGGTGGCAACTCTTTTAAGATCAACGGTGGTTGTATTATTGTATAATGTATAAGAAATATATGTTGGATATGATGAGAGACTGGGGTTGCATGTCTTGACAATTAACTTATTGCAGGCCTATTTGCCGGCATAAATACTTGCTTCCCACTTACACAAGTCTACGTTTTATAATATAATAATATAATCCTTTTCAGTAACTGGAATGGGTTTATCAAGAAGATGATATAAATGACGTTGGGGTTCCAAGTTCGAACCTACATAGTAGCGAGTAACCAACATATCAATATTAGATTAACAACATATTACTCCGACCATTCTAGCTATTTGTTTACCTTAAAAGTTAGAATACTTGGACAAAAATAAAAAATGGTTAACAATTAATTAGGACAAAAGGAGTAGTAAACATGTTAAATACTTTATGATTAACATTATTGAAATGTACTCTACAGCACTCCTTTCAGTTTTCATATTAAACCTACAAAATTTGCCAGAAGGAACCCCCTACGGCCATACCTGTGTTGTAAAGACGACGTTTGCATAATAGCTATTTTGCAAATAAATTCGCTGATTTGTAACACACAGCGTTAACTCAAAATTCACTAATATCAAAATTGACCTTGTTACTTCCTTTACACCAAAAATAGTTACTTTCAAATGACCGTGGTAAAAAATCATTTTGAAAATTGCATTATAATTACAAAAGTTAGTTTAGTGTAATATTTAACTTTATTCCATTATAACCGAGAGTCAAAGAATAGTAAATCTTTGACTCAATTAAAAATGGAAACTCATTAGCAAAAGTAAAGTGGAGTACAAACATAAGAAATACTGTAGTCAAAATATTAAGCAGGATGAAGCAGCACTTCAAAGCAAAATGTATTAAAGTGGTCCAAGAAGCTACAGAAGATCATATTTGATGGAGTTTGGTTTGAAACTTTAATCTACGAGCTAAAATGCTCTACAGGAATCCTTGGTGACAGCGTGTCGTATGACACAAACTGGAATATGTAAAATGCTCAGACATCTAGACCTATCCTTACCTTCCGATACCAATAAGAGCAATCGCAAACTCAGTAAACTGTACAAAACCGTCATAATGTGCCCAACACTATCAGCATATAAAATTATTGCTTGCTAGATAACTTCGAATGCAGAATGCTACTGAACATAACACAGCTTAAAGTGGATCAGACGTCTCTAGCGAGACCAGACAAATCAACACTGCCAGATTCAGGTTTGGTTGAGCTTGTCCCAGATTCAACTTTAAATGGGTCTTCTTCAATGGGTATTCCCCGCCTGTTTGATGACGATGAAGACTCGCCACGAAACAAGGATGGATCATCCAATATACGGAAAAAGCCATTGCCCATATCGTTAGCAGCTTCAAAGAAACGGCTCAAGCCCCCGAAGACGCTACGCTCGATGGCCTCAATGTCATTGCGCAGTCCAGGCATATCAAAGGGCCCATTACTGGGAGATCCTAAAAAGGATGACTTGTTCTTCATCTCGTTAGTCACATCTTCCTCGGTGTATTCTTTGTTTGATTGTACTATTTCAGTAGGCCTGTCAACAATAAAATCAAATGATTGATCTTTGGAACTTTTTAATCTTAACGTTTTAATCTTTTAAATTTACATATCCAGCACAAGCATGAAATGCTTCATATGACATTGACCGTAAAGTCTCCAGTTGCTCTTCAGTCATACACTCATACAACAAATAAAAGTGAATCCTTTTGTAATCAGTGCAACTTTGATAAATCAAAGCAAATAATAAATATTAAAGAATATCCTTTCAACCCTGGAGAAAATAGGGCAAGAGCAATTTGAATATCAAGATTTTACAGGCAGCAATAGAAGCAACAATTCATCACACAAGGATAATGGGGTCACCAAACTTCAATGCAAAAAGATTAAGACCTAGATGCAAGACACTCCATAAATACGAAGTATAGCTCAGAGCTGCCAAACATATGCTCGGTCCAATTTACTCTACACATGTCCATAAAATGTAAGTGCTCACAGTCACAGCTCATCAGTGTTAAAGGTGAACATAAGAACTGAGTATTTTGTACCATCAGTCCATCACTGATCAAATTCATGGAGCCAGAGTAAGAGATTTTTACTAGACATTCCAATAACTCTACATAGTATCAAATCAACCATAAATATTACAGAAATCTGATATCTTTCTATTTTCAGTTTTTAACTATGTAGCTCCATACAATAGTAACAAACCGCAGCACATAATCTATATTAATGTCTTTACATGTCCTATTGACTTTGTGATTAATCACTTGCAGCGTAATCATATGTTAATCCAACCCAAAGAAAGGCGAACAGCTTGTTTTGTAGTAGTACTCATACTAGGAGCCGACACCTTAGTCCTTCAGTTCACCTTAAAACTATTGACACGCTAATAGCAAACTCTAAATACTGTACTATCCTACAAACTAGAACATACCTCCCAATGGGTAAATGATGGTAAGATTCGTACAAGATAAAAGCAATTATAAATTGGAATTATATCAAAGATAAAACATCTCGGGTATAGATAGCCTCAGCCTTTCACAGCAGCCAACAAAATGAAAAGGAACAAGGAAACATGGATAATTCTATTCCAAGAACGCTACATACAACAACACAAGTAGATCATGCAAAATTGAACAGACCCAGTCAAAAATGACTAATTTACGAAAGAAACTTTTAATAATCACAACCGAAAATGACCTCCCTGAACCCATATTGACTCAATCTATGTTGACATAATGACGTGTCCTCAAAATGATCCGATCCCAAGCCCGAGCTAAACAAGCTAATTGCCAGGTCAAGGCAAGTTTTAGGCATTAATGTTTCCTTTAAACTAATGTGCAGATACAAAACCCAAATACATCGCCTCCTAAAAAATACATTCTCAATATGCACTACTTATTAAATAGTAGGCATTAAATAGTCACTAATCACCATAAGAAGTAGCCTAACTCTTAGGAAGTAAGCAATAACAACAAAATAATAGTGTTTGACATAACTTTCTCAGCCGACTAATCCTACCTATCTAAACACTAAATTCTTGAACTATGATTTTCCCCTCAGGCTGTTCCTAATAACAGCCTCTTCTTTCCAATGAAAATCCTCTAATATGTTGTAAATTCGTTGCTTTGTATCATCTGATGATTTTAAAATAAACTTATTCATACTTACTAGAAATCTGACCTACAGAGCAAGCACCTCTTATAAAGTACCTTGACTACCTTCTGCATACAAATGGACGAAATGGTATCATACTATAAGCATGTAGCTAATTTCACAAATTTTGAAGTAGAACAATTTTTAATATTGGCATTAGAGTTGAAACAATTCCGTATCTCATCCTTTCAGTGTGTCGGAAAAATAAGGCAATTAGTGAATTAGTGACGGAGCCACAATTCGAAGTTCGGGAAGCTAAAATATAGGTGGAAAATTCAGGGACAGAACTAGTAAAGCAATAGTATAGTAACTTTACAAGTCTAAAATATTAACTCTGAAATCCTATTTTAGTGATTGCTTATGGAGCACTAGCCCGTACTCCCCACTTGCTCTGTCACTATGCTCACTTCTAACTACACACATGATCCCTACAACCTAGCTCCCCATCATATAAAACCGTTTTCCCTTGTAATAGAGTGATACAAATCCAACTTCCCATTTCTCATGACAATGACAAATCTGAAACAACTCATGGCTCATAATTTCATAAACCATCCCTATAACCAAAACATCAAACTCTAATCAATCTACAACCACTCCTCTAATCGACTCCCTCATCGGTCCATCCCGTGAAGGGGTTCCATAAACAGTACTCAGTCACTAACGTCAGAGTATCAGGCAACAACAACAACAACAACAACATTCAACAAGGAAACATACATTTCTAAAACATCCTCTTACAAGTAGCAATTGCTCAATATATACAATCAACGGTTTCTGATACACATGAACATATCTTATATCAAAATCATAACTGAGGAACAATTTAAAACCGATTCTATCATACATCTTAAAATAATCAGAACTCGATCCTCGGATTTCTAAAGACAGCTAAAAATGAGAAATTAACCAAAAAGATTAGTTGAAGGAACGAAACAGCGGCAAGAAAGAGACGATAATCAAGGAATTGAAACAACATGAAGGAAATTAGTGAGAGGAAAAGAGAGAGAGAGAGAGAGAACAGACTTGCCGACGACATCGCGGAGAATTTGCTCAGTCTTCTCGCATTTACGAACGAATTTACCAGGCTCAACCTCGACGGTGTTGCATTTAGATTGAACGATTTTCCTGGTGGAATAATGATCACCGGAGTTAGGGTTAGGGTTAGGGTTATCGATTGGGGAAGAATCGTTGAAAGGAGTGGAATTGTTGGAATCATCATCATCATCATCGTCTCTCCAAATCCAACCCATTGCTTTTTCTCTTCTCTTCTCTTCTGGTTTTCTTTTCTTGGGGCGCAATCCACAGTATGAGTTCCAGAGTGCAACTTTGCAATTTAGGAACTTCCCTTTTTATCTAATAACAACCAAAGTCGGTTTAGGATATTGGGTTAGTAAGTTGAGATGTGGGTCTATTCGGGTTCAGATTAGGTTGGTTTTGAATTTTTGATTGTCTTTTTATCGTTTACTTATTGGGTTTATATGAGCGTACCCACCCCGCTCCATTGACCCTAGTCGCGGGTGAGAATCGAACCCCCGACTTTACGGTTGGGTAAGAGAATTCTTACCACTTAAGCTAACTCTTGTTCTCTTATTATTGTTTATTTAAGGTTCGTCTAAATGTATCGGTTGAATCAATTTTGCCAGGACTAGCGATCAAGAAAAAATTGGGTGACACCATCTATTTATGTGGCTTGAATTACTCAAACTCTTAGTTCAATGGACAATGCCACCTGTGTTAAACTTAATGAGGATCTGCAGCAGGGGTAATTCTAGGGATACATGTGGTTCATCCACACCTCTCTAAATCAGAGATAATGAAATTATTGGCAATAAAATTTCAGTGTAATTTGTTTGGTTCAATGGCAATAGGTGTATATTGTATTCTGAAGGTCATTCGATTATTACAACAAACAAAACAATTCTTGCCTTTTTTTTTCTACTAGCTTTGGGTACGTGCTTCGCACGTTTGTATAAAACTGTTTATATATGTAATATAATGTATTGAAAAGTGTAAAGTAATTCGATATTTTACTGCGTTAAAACAACTTCTTTTAGACATTTATACAAATATCTTATAGGCATGTTCTCAGTAACCATATCCCAAGATAAATATAGTCCATCATACCCGAAACAAATTCGTCCCATATTAGGTATTTGTTAAGTACAAGAAACATGTATTTGTTAAGTACAAGAAACGTGGAAGACGAAGTTGCCAGTGAGAACTTAATGATCCAGTTCATATCTTCAGTGTGGACTCCTACAAAGCGATATTCCAAATAAATACAAATATCCAATTGTGGACTCCTACAAAGGTACAATATATATATATCAATTGCCAGTATTTCTACAAATATCCAAACACCTTAAGTGTGGACTCCTACAAAGCGATATCCCAAATAAATACAATTCATCTTAGTTTTTCATAAAACCCAGATAGTAAAAGAAATCAATACAGTGAATAACAACCCCAGCGATCACACAAGTAAATCGAAAAAGAAAAACACATTAATTATAAAGTAAGTAAAAGAACAATAGAAAAGAGTAAACTGTGTCGAAGCTGGTTAACCAAAATATCAGGCATGTTTAAGAATAGAGTTGTGACAACAAGAGATTTACGTATGCCTAAACTGAAGATCTTCAAAGTAATAGATGATGTTGAAAATTTACAGAGGAGACAATGGTACAGTAAGGTAGATGAACTTTGAGTGGGAATAATTTATTAGTATTTGTCTGTAAAATGAAGACTACTGATGGATTTAAGTTAATTTTTGTTGTATAGGTACATAAAAATTATGGGATAAGGATCTATGAAAGTTTCTTAGTCATTCAGCATAGCAAGGTGTCAATCTGTCGTCAATTTAGATACATGTGTCAGGTAAGTAAATAATATGGAAGTAAACAATATTACATTACACTCATATTTTATACAAAGTATATGAGGGGCAAATTCGTCAGGTGGGAAAGTTGGACTGAAGGACAAAGGTGGAATTGCGGAATATTAAAAGCTATGCAAAGTTCGCAAAATTTTCGCAAAGTCCTTGTTTTAGTCAACCATCGCCCTTTTTTATATAGGTAATAGGATAATAACAAGCAGATCAAATTCTTGATAAATATGTCAAAGGAAAAATTGACAAAAATAATTCGACCTTTTACCCCTCTTCTGAAAATAGTTTCACCTTTCATTAATCTCATAACAAACCCACCTTTATACCATGTCTTCTTTAAACAAGTCTTATTACTTGTTACTTGGTTACCCAATTATTTTATTTACTTTTTGCCTTTCTTTTTTTTACCTAATTTTATCCCCCTTCACCGGCATACCAGCTCCCCCATCATCTACATGCCATCATTTTTTATTTTCTGATTTTAACTTCTTCACCACCATTACCTCTACTTATCGCTCTTTAGCCACCATTACAGTCATTTATCTCTCTTTTACCTTTTATCCTCTCTCTTTCCAATCTCTCTTTCAAGCAAAATATGAAAAAAAATACTCCGTAATATTTTTCGCAGCTTTTGATAAAGAGAGATATTTACAATTAGAAAAAAAAGATGACCAAATTCAAGGAGGAGTAATGAAGAAGGGATATTATCATCTATTTTTGAAGTAATAATTATGTCCTCTACGGTCTAACAATCGAGCTAAGTACACTCATTTAGAAATAAGCTAAGGACAAAGCTGCTTTATTTCAATGGAGAAAAACAATTTGGTTCGAGATTATTGGTGGTTTATATGATTAGTGATGTCACTAGACTAGGTTATTGGCTGGATTGAAGGAGAGATTTGGAAAAAAAAGGATTTTTAATAAGTTCATGATTCAATAAGCGATGTAGATGGGGAGTCGATATTATAGTCAAGAAGAGCTTAAAATGTTTCTTGCTTCTAAGGTATCAAAGAACCTAAAAAGGAGATTATATTTTGATTTTCCAAAGCCCGTTTCTAGGCTGGCGTTGACAAGACGTGATCATGGAGATTTGATGGTGATGGTGATGGTGGAGGTGGAGGTGTGGAAATGGTGGGTTAGTTGAGATGGAGGATGATTAAACTGGGAAGAGGGAGTGACTAATACTCACATGACCTGATATTGTAGGTAGCATTTTACACTGACTCGTTTTAAGAAGATATGGCATAAAGGTGGGCTTGTTATGTGATTAATAAAAGATGGGAGTGTTTTCGGAAGAGAGGTAAAAGGTCGGATTATTCCTATCAATTCTTCCTATGTCAAATCATATTAAAAATTACCAAAAAAAATAATTTGTTTGGTATACAAAAGCGTTTTCGTTCTATTCTTATTTTGGTCGGTTTCATGAACTCGTATTAAAAAAATCATTTAAAAAAGACTTATGAGATATGTATGAAATTTTTTGTTGTATTAATGTTGATTTCACCCCCACGGACTAAATGTCTTGAGATTTTGTTAATTTTTTGTACCCCCTTTATTGAATTCTTAGAATCACCATTAATGTGCAGTCAAACAACGCCCTTAGACCGCCGATGAAAAATTCTAATCTAAAGTAGCTCTTGGATTGTAAAGCTTGATTTATAGCGAGCCTAATAAAGTGAGTGACTGACTTGCTAATCAAGAGGTATCAAAAAATCTGATCAACGTTTTTTTTTTGGAGTTTATCCCCTCTTCTCTACCCACAAAAAAAAGTCCTCATAACCGCATTTCCCACGATTTATTCAGGGTAATGATAAATTCACTAACGTTTTTATTAATTTCACTTGAATTGTGAGAGACTGAATAGTAAGATAGCCATATTTTTTTTGGTAAGTAAGAAAACTAAATTGATCATTTGGGATAGGACCAACCTATCTGATATAAAATAACTCACGAGTTATGATTGAACAGAACGTTGGACTGTTCGATAATAATATCGGAGTGGAATATGTTATATTTTTTGGTGTTTTTGTGATACAGAAAAACCGAAAATAAAGGGATATGAATTAGTTGTGAAAATCTCGCAAGACCCCTCAACTAAAACTAGGATATGACGTGAACAACTCTCCTCCCTCACAAGAAACTCGAAACTAAACACGAATGGTGGCTCTCACCTCGCAAGGATCGAATCACACTAAAATCTCAGCCTCGCAAGGAAGAAATAAACAACTTATAACTCGCAAGCAATAAGCACACAACAACAAACTCTTGTATTAATTCTCAAACTCCATTGAATAAAACTGAATACAAAGCCCTCTATTTATAGTAGATTAGGCCGACTAAGAGGACTCCTAAAACTACCTAAAAACAACTTTCCTAAACTCGACCCTAAGAGAATTGGCAAAATTGCCTTATTACAACTTGCTAAAATTAGGAAAGAAATAATAAAGAAGTAAACAACACACTACCTTAAATTTATTAGGCAAAATAAAATAAGGAAACTAATAATAAGACTCGATTTAGAGAAGTAAACTTGAGTCAGTTCATCACCCGCGTAAAAGTTGGACAGCTCAACTTAAAACGATCATATCTACTTCGTTACTTAACCAAATAAGGCGTATGACCACTCGTTAGAAAGCTAACATCATGTACTTTCATCTCCAACAAACATCACACCAAAAATTGCTATATTTACTGAGATATTGAGCTTTTAAATTAAGTGAACGAATCTGAATGACAAGAGTGACTTGAACTTTTGTTTTGAACTTATACTCGTGTCCCTTATGTATCACTATCTCATCCTTTCGAATGAGAGAGGTAAGTCAAAGCCACCGGCTTTTAAACCACCTCGAAAGAGTTGGACATGAATGTCCAATAGATGCCATGAAGTCAGCAACCTTATTGGCTTCACGAAAGCAATGTTTAATTATCACAAGGAAGTGGTGATTGGCCCCTCATAACTTTGTGCAATCGTGAAATTAACCCCGACAACTTTCAATTGGAGTAAATTGGCCCCATGAGTTTCACATAAGGTGCAATCAAACCCAATACAAAATCTCACCAAAATATCATTATATATCAAAAGCTATACCAATACGTATAACATACTAATATCATACGTATTACATAATAAAATCATTTTTTTTTACATACGTATGTAATTCGGTATGATTTTTTGAAAATAAAACAACTAACAATTTTATGTGAATTTTTTTGAAATGTTGAAAAATAGAAAAAATTGAATCTTTTTTTATCCTTTTATTATATTTTTATTTTATTTTTTGTCATGAAAATCTTTTATTCCGACTTCTGATTTTAATACAACCACCTAACAAAATATTTTGCAATTGAAATTTTTTTACAAAAATTGTAAAAAAAAGTTGCAATGTACTTTCTATAAAAATAATAAATTGTCTGATTTTTGCAAAGTATTTTTAATTTCTTTATCTAATTTATGCTATTTTTTTTGATTAATTTTTTGTAAACTTTTTCTTTGTATTTCTCATAAAAACATAATCATTTTTACTTTTTTGATATGATAAATTGAATTTTTCGTGAGATTTTGATAATGGGGGTTTAATTTCATGTAATACTCCGTATTTATGAGTCTTTGGGTACTCTATCGAGTAGGCCTTACTCTGTCGAGTAAGGGTGAGTTGCGTTTTAAAATAGTTTCTGACCTGTTGGGTACTCGATCGAGTAACTAGGATACTCGATCGAGTAAGGGGGCACTCGATCGAGTACCTTAGCTACTCGATCGATCGAGTAGCTCGATTTAGCGGGTGATAATTCGACGGGTTTTGTTAATAACACGGATTAATATATAAATCTTTCCGTCACTTTCATAATACACTTTTACAAACCTAATAACATTAAAAGGGAGATTCAAGTTACGTTCTTCGCATTCATCCGTGTTGTTGACAAATCCCGGAGCTTGAGAAGTCGGATTCCATCGTTCTTTATACCTTTGTGATCCTTGCGTCGAGGGTAAGATCTACATACCAATTTTATAGTATTTCGTCAAGTTTCGTTAAACCCTAATTTTGGGATTGGGGGTTTTGTTGTAGATAATGATTGGTAGTGATTATGTGTATGTATGATAGGAGAAGGATTTGTAGAAGAGGCTTTTTTTATACAATTGTTGAGACCGTCTCGATTGTGTTCTTTGTTCGGGTAGGATTTCTACTCAGTATTAGTCCCATAATGGGATGATTGTTGATGGGTTGAGATTGATTGTTTGATAGTGTAATTGTATTGTGATTGTGATTGTGATCGTTGTCTATGGCTCTCGAGGCGTGGCCTCGGCTGAGTGAGGTCACTTGCGGGAGTGGCTTCACGCCCTAGTTTCGCCCTTCGTGGAACCCGCCACGGAAGGGGATGTGCACATTAATGGACAGGGTTATCGCTCATTATGAGGAGCGGGGATTTGGTGGGTACGGCTGCGGTCCCCCATGGCGGGTGGCGGGTCCAGTGGACGATCGGTGATTGAGATTGTTGGAATTGGTGTGGTTGTGTGTGTGACGGTTAAGTTGTCTGTTTATCTTATTGTTGATATATATATTGAGTTGTGTGATTAGTCTTCGACCCGTTTAAATGTTTTAAAACGTGGTGATCCATTCGGGGTGGTGAGCGATTATTGAGCGGTATGATGTGATGCGTATGGGATAGTGGGATGAGTTATCACGTGGCGGTTAGAAGTCTTCATTTGTGTCGAGACGATGTTTTATAGCTTTGATAGTTTTAGCGATGAGACCGTCGAGGATCTTGTATTTCTTTTATCTGTTTGGTATTGCTATGTAATCACTTTAAACTTTATTTACTTTTAAAGTTGTTTCGTTATTGTCTTATGAATATCATGCCTCGGGTAACCGAGATGGTGGCATCCTTATACCTGAGTGGTCCTGGTAAGGCACTTGGAGTGTGGGGGTGTTACAAATGGTATCGAGCGACGATCCCGAAACTCGTAACCAATGAATCCAATGAATATAGGGAGTCAATTAAAATGAACCCGGGGTAAAGGTTGTAGAAGCTAATGCAAAGACTTGGGAGACGTCCTAAAGTCGCGAACTCGCCCTACAATTTTGAACCGGTCACTATGGGATATGAGTCGGGATCGCTATGTGTTTACCTTGTGTATTGTGTACCTATGTAGTGATGTGTGGCATGAATCAGTGGATGTATGTATGTTGAGAGTGGGGAATGTGTAGAAAAGATGGTGATGATGTGATTTCGTATGTTGTTGATTGAAAGCATGTTGCATGATAGTTGGTTTACAATGTTGGTTAGAATTGTTAGAAAAGTGTATGAGAATGATGAGTAATGTGTTGGAAATGGATGAATTGATTGGAAAAGATGGAGTAGCAATTGCATGAGAATATGAATTTTGTGATTATGAATATGTTTAGGTGACGAAGTGTATTTGTAATGTTGTTGTATTAGTAACATGGAAATAGGATTTGTAATGTATGAGAATGTTTTGTGTTACGAAAAGTTATAAAATTTAAAGTATGCGGTTAGTACATGACTAATGAGTTAAATAATATATGTGCATGATGGGTGTTGTTGCTTGATTTTTGAAGATGGTAACATGAGATTAGCAATACTGGTTTTATGAGTACTGAGTCGTTTTGTCTACCTTGTTGTTGTTTAAGTCGTTTGGGAAGTAAAAATCAATAGTTGTGTTTTTCGTTTATAAAGAGGTTGTCTTTAAACTGTTATAACTTGAGATGCATAAATGATTTTGATGTGATTCCAATTGGAGGTGATAGCTTGTCCTTTTACGATTCTAACGATAGGTCACACGCCCAAAACGACCAAGTAATGAGTGAGTTATGGCTGTTTTACGAAAACTGGACATCTTGAGAATTGGGGTACTCGATCGAGTAGCTTTGGTACTCGATCGAGTAAGGGGGAACTCGATCGAGTACGTTAGTTACTCGATCGAGTAGCCCTGGTGATTTGTTTTACGTGCTTCTGATCTCCACCTACTCGATCGAGTAAGTCCCTTACTCGATCGAGTGGCCTGTACTCGATCTAGTGACCCCTATTTTGGGTCATATGCTTATCTTTTGACTTCGTTGCATATTATGTTTAATTCAAAGATGTTATTTTACTTCTTTATGCATTGTTTTACATGTATGTTGATCCTGATGCGTAAGTTACCCAATCTTATGGTGTAGTGAGTGGCTTTGTGGTGAGTAGAAGTTCGGTGGGAGGACATGAGTTCTATGTGTTGTGATAGATAGTGGAAAAAGAAAAGGGAGATTGGTATGGCTTAATTGAGGCATAGAGCATGTTTTGTGAGACGGGATGAGTGATATGATTGTGTGTTGAGTAATGTAAGAGTAAGTGAATGTGGGCAAAGAGTGATGTAAGTTTAAGGAACGTGAGGATGAAAAAAAAATTGAAAGAAAGGATGTGGATAGTAGCAACCTGAGATGTATAACGAATTATGGAAGGAGATGGTTAGAAATAGTGTTGATTAAGAATATATGTAATGAAAGGTCGTTTTAGAGGAATTGAGAAGAGTGGTTTATAGTGAACTTAATGGAGACATGTCGCGACGTGGATTTGCAGATAGTGACTGAGTTTGGAAATTTGTGTTATCGAGAGACGAAACTAATGTGTGATTTCCTTGGGCAATTAACGGTAAAAAAAAAAAAAAAAAAAAAAATTAGAGATGTAATTGTTTGAACTTTAAATGTTGATTTTTATGGACAAATTAACGACAAGTGTGAGTGAGTGGAGTGATGAGAGGGGACACATGGTAAGGAAGAGTGCGATAATATCGATAAGAAATAATGGGATTGGAATTTTGGAGCAATGAGAAGGTGATCGGAGCACTAAAAAGTTAGGAAGAAGTAATAAGGAGTTGAATGGTCAATTGCTTTAGTCGAGTGTAAAAAGAAAAGCATGAGGAGAGTAAAAAGTAAGCTAAGGAAAATTTTCACCGGAGTTATGTGATATAAAGGTAAGGAATCATCGAAATGTGTGATATTATCATGAGGATGTTAGTTAATGGTTATATGGGAGCTTCAGGACAACATGATTAATAATGAGTTTCGAGAAATTAAGGAAAGTAAGAAGTTAGTAGAATATCTGCATGATATGAGATTTTGGTGGAGAAATGGATGATGATTCAATTAAGGAAAATATTGGGAAGAATGTTGAGGTAATTTTGTTCATGGATTCGATGTTCGTTGTTTGGGATGTTAACCAAAGATAGAAAAGAAATCATGATGTTTAGAGATGAGTGAAGAGGTTTGATGTCCAGGACGGTGGTAGTGTTATGGTCTTTGACTAGTGGTTAAGGGTGAGGGTATATTAGAAAAGTGGCAATTCTAAAGAGGTTGATTTTGTAAAGACTGAATTGATAAAAGTATGGTTGTCAGGAAGTATAAGACATAGTCTTAGGAGGTGGTTTCTCATAATGAGTGTTAGTTGTATGGTTATGTATGGCGAGAAGGTCTTGGTGATGCGAATGGAAGAATGTGATGAGGGGCATGCGATTTAAGCTCGGACAACAGGTAACCTTTGTTGAGTGGTAACTTACGTGATCGGGATTTGATTGGTTGAATGTGATTACGGTCCGTGATATATAAATGTTTGTGTGAGGTTTTGACCTCACAAGACGTGGTATGGTGGATTATCATAAAGTTATTATTTGAATGTTCTGTAATGCATGTTGAGTACGCTAATCTAATTGAATGATATTCAAAAAGGTAATAATTTGAGTGATCGGCATGATGGCTATACTTGTATGTATTCATGATACATGTCAAACTGTGATATGGTAAGAGGATGATATTCACGAGGTTATTATCTGTTTAATTCATATAATATGTTGCTTGTGATTTAGTAAAGTGGATTTAAGTAAGTTTTTCTTGTTCGAGAAGTTATGTTGAGCCAGTACTTATGGGATTGTGTAAGTTATGATGACTATCGATGTGGTTGTGGTGCCTCGGGTGGTGATCAAGCACGATATTTAGTGTTGTGATGCGGGTATTTTCGCACTGCGGTGTGGCTGTTGGTGGCGGTGTTGTGATGCCGTCACCGGATGTGGTGGAGTAGGCAGGATGTTTATGATTCGAGTTTCGAAAGTACATACCAGTTATACATAGATTGTTGTTTTGTTTGATGTTGCTCCCTGCGAGTTTCAGTTGGGCAGATAGACAGTTGTCTTGTTTATTGATGTTTCTTACAGTTCAGTTTTGGTATGAGAGTAGAGTATGATATGAAGAGAGTTGTATATGTTTTCGTTGTTGTCATGGTATAGTGAAATTCTGTTGATGGGACACGATCGTCGAAGTTGTTCTGATACTTTTGATCTTGTTTTAAGATGAGGCTTTAGACATAGTCATGGTAAGTGATCGGTGGAACATGTGTTGTATTGATCGGACGCTGACTGCAGGTGGTTCATAATCAGATTTTGGGATAGTGAGTGTAGGGTGTTGGGAATTAGTGTTATGTTAAGTTTTGTATGAGTTTTGCGGTAATAAAGAAAAGAACTTGAGGATCTAGTGTGAGTGTACGTAACAAGTGTGGATCGTGAGTTATGCTTTTGACGATAAGAGTTTTATGTAGTTTATATAGAGAGGTGTGTCATGTTGCGGTAATAGGGAACAAGTGAAGTTTTGGATTAAGTTAAGGATTTTGTGGTATAGGTTAGGTGGTGTGACGAGTGAAGTGAAGTATGAGAGTTGTTTAAGTAAGAGAGCCTTGGATATGTGCATGGCGAGTGTTTAGGTTCTAGGTGGTTATCTTTGACATGCGGTGGTGATGAGGATAATGAAAAGATATATCTAGGATTTAGTATTAGTGAGTTACGAGGACGTAACATTTATCTTAAGAGGAGTAGGATGCGATAAAAGAGATTTTGATGGTTGTACATATGGTAATATATTTGGAAGTAGAGTGTTGGTGTAGCATAAGATATGGATTTTTATATGTTGTGGTTGATAGTGTTAAAAGGTCATGGACGTGCTTGTAGTAGTTCGATGTTAGGAATGCGAGAATACTTCAATAGTGTTGACAGTTGGATGATGAGGTTATGAGTGTGAGTAAACTTCGAGGACGAAGTTCCTTTTAAGGGTGGTAGAATGTAACATTCCGTTTGATGTTTATGTAGTTGGTTATGTATGGAGTTAGTGTCGGGAGAGTTTATGATGTAGTTGATACGACATCGTGAGCGAGGTGTGGAGGTAGGAATAGTTGGTAGAGTTGGTGTTAAGAGTTCATGGTTTCATGTTCTGTAAGTTGGGGTTTTTGTTTTGAGTTCTTAGTAGCTTTGTTGCGTCTTGACCGAGTTAGTATGTTTGTTTTTATGTATGGGTTGAACTTCGGGGACGAAGTTCTTTTTAAGGAGGGAAGACTGTAATACTCCGTATTTATGAGTCTTTGGGTACTCTATCGAGTAGGCCTTACTCTGTCGAGTAAGGGTGAGTTGCGTTTTAAAATAGTTTCGACTGTTGGGTACTCGATCGAGTAACTAGGATACTCGATCGAGTAAGGGGCACTCGATCGAGTACCTTAGCTACTCGATCGAGTAGCTCGGTTAGCGGGTGATAATTCGACGGGTTTTGTTAATAACACGGATTAATATATAAATCTTTCCGTCACTTTCATAATACACTTTTACAAACCTAATAACATTAAAAGGGAGATTCAAGTTACGTTCTTCGCATTCATCCGTGTTGTTGATAAATCCCGGAGCTTGAGAGGTCGGATTCCATCGTTCTTTATACCTTTGTGATCCTTGCGTCGAGGGTAAGATCTACATACCAATTTTATAGTATTTCGTCAAGTTTCGTTAAACCCTAATTTTGGGATTGGGGGTTTTGTTGTAGATAATGATTGGTAGTGATTATGTGTATGTATGATAGGAGAAGGATTTGTAGAAGAGGCTTTTTTATACAAATTTGTTGAGACCGTCGATTGTGTTCTTTGTTCGGGTAGGATTTCCTACTCAGTATTAGTCCCATAATGGGATGATTGTTGATGGGTTGAGATTGATTGTTTGATAGTGTAATTGTATTGTGATTGTGATTGTGATCGTTGTCTATGGCTCTCGAGGCGTGGCCTCGGCTGAGTGAGGTCACTTGCGAGAGTGGCTTCACGCCCTAGTTTCGCCCTTCGTGGAACCCACCACGGAAGGAGATGTGCACATTAATGGACAGGGTTATCGCTCATTATGAGGAGCGGGGATTTGGTGGGTACGGCTGCGGTCCCCCACTGGCAGGGCTGGTCCAGTGGACAGTCGGTGATTGAGATTGTTGGAATTGGTATGGTTGTGTGTGTGACGGTTAAGCTGTCTGTTTATCTTATTGTTGATATATATATTGAGTTGTGTGATTAGTACTGACCCCGTTTAAATGTTTTAAAAATTGTGGTGATCCATTCGGGGGTGGTGAGCAGTTATTGAGCAGGTATGATGTGATGCGTATGGGATAGCTGGGATGAGTCATCACGTGGCAGTTAGAAGTCTTCCGCTGTGTCAGACAATGTTTTATAGCTTTGATAGTTTTAGCAGTAGACCGTCTGAGGATCTTGTATTTCTTTTATCAGTTTGGTATTGCTATGTAATCACTTTAAACTTTATTTACTTTTAAAGTTGTTTCGTTATTGTCTTATGAATATCATGCCTCGGGTAACCGAGATGGTGGCATCCTTATACTTGAGTGGTCCTGGTAAGGCACTTGGAGTGTGGGGGTGTTACATTTCAGTTATTATGTAAGTTATGAGGCTTAATCACTCCAATTGGAAGTTGTGGGGGCTAATTTCACAATTGCACAAATTTATGGGGGTTAATCACCACTTTCCCGATCGAAAAAATGACGGTCTAATTTCACATCTTTGATAATACTAGAAATTTCCCAAGGAATTTGCCAAGTACTATGAATTGAGTTAATAACACATAAATTATCACCCTCCACAATGAACTTTGAGATTCCTAAGTATTTAGCTGCTAAAATGCCTTCTTTTAAAGTGAGAGCTTCCACAACAAGAATATTATTGAATCCACACTTTTTTGCTCCTAACAAAACGACATTACCATTATGATCTCTTATAAAATATCCTAAAGCAACTTTATTGCCTTCTATTCTTGATCCGTCAAAATTTAACTTTAGGAAACCGTTTATAGGTTTCTCCCACCAGATTTCTTTCTTACTAGAAGTGTTTCTAGATGACTCGTCTTTCTCGGGATTGTTGAGATCCTTATGTCTAGTCCCATTTCAGGTCTTAGTACTATTATTACATAAGGTAGAAAGTTTGTTGATATTGATATGAACATTATTAAAGATAATGTCATTCCTATAAAACTATGCATTCCACCAAATAAAAATAATTTTAATGAAATCATCTTTTGAAATTAAGTTTTTGAGATCATTAAGTTTCATTATAAAACTTTGACTTGCAATATTATCATAATTTGACAAAAAATTGTTGAAGCTAATAATATTCATGTCTTGGATAACAGACCCAATCAAGGGACATTCGTAAAAAAAATGATCTTTATTTTCAATAGGATAGTTGCACAAAACACAATGAGGTGGGAGAGTAATATGACTTTTTAGAAGTCTACCTTTCGTTGGGAGGCCGTCAATATAGTGTAGATACCCGTATCTGTCGATATTGGAATTTATAGAAAACCCGTCAAACACCCGATGATGATAGGACAACATGTACTCTTAGTTGGCATTGTCATTTATTTGGAGTTCGTTTTAAGATGTAGAACGAGCATTGTTGATGAAGCGTTTTTCTTAATTTAAATGATATTTAAATTAAATGTTTTCAAGATTTTAAATTCATTTTATTTATTTTAATTTTAATTTATTTTATTTAAAATAAAATATGCCTTGATTTGAAAAAGCATTTTGAAAGTTTAAAATTGTTTATAAATCGTATTTGAAAAACTCGATTTTTACGACGGTTTTATACACGATTTCAAACTCGTTTTCTATGCGATTTGGGGACGAATTTCGATGCAACTATTGGCCAAATCCCTTCCCCTCAAACCCGTGTTTAAGCCCCCATAAACCCATCCTAATCCATTTCCATTAACCCTCCCAAAAGCTCGTCTTAAACAACCCACACACACCCCAAACCCGTGTTCAGCTCAACCCCAATTCCAAGCTTCAAACCCTTCTCAAACTTACCCGAACTCGAAACCCACCACCACCAATCCGTACCTGATGTGACTCATAATTGTGCACATTTAGTCCCCTAATTGAGCCTAATTTCCATACTATTACAACATTCCATAGCCATTTTACCCGTCAAATGCTTTCTATTTTGCTTTCCTAGTGCATTTCGTATGTTTTGTAGGAAGGAAGATAATTAGGCAAAATTCCCGTCTCCCGTGCATATTTGAAAGCTTGTTGACAATATTGGATGGACTAGTATGAAGAGGAGGCATGAATGATGACCAAGGATGTAGGAATAAAGAGTATATAGAAGGATCATAGGCTTAAAAGCAAGGATTACGAGAAGGAAGCCATTGCAATAAGAAATTGCTCGGAACTAAACCAAGAGTTGCTCCTTTGGCTCTGAAAGTATGCTAGATGAAATGGCGTCGAAAAATCAAGTGGTCTAGGCTTTTGAATCACTCCAATAGGAGTCCGGATGAGGAAATAACGTCCGTTTTACAATCCGAGCTCAAGTAAGGCATGTTACTGCTCAACCCGCTCGGGTTGAGGCTCAGGTTTCTCGTATTTCGCTCAGGACGAGCGGATTGTTAGACAGTAACAAAAGAGAAGCACTTTGCCCCATGATCCGAGCGTCTCCCCTCCAAGACGAGCGTCTCCCCCAAACCGAGCGTCTCCCCAGCCAAGACGCCCGTCTTGCAGCCAGACAATCCGAGTGTCTCCTCCACGATCCGCTCGGATCCATAGTCAGAGGACCTCCGTGCCAAGACTCCAGACGCGCGGGACGAGCATATTGTGGCGGGACTAGAAACGTGATATGTGTTGGAGTTAGTGTCCTCCACAATAGTGCGTTAACATAATAAATCTCATTAATAGAATATCATCAGATATTTAATTATTTGATCCTCGTCAGTTGATTAACGTAAATCGATAACGGTTGGCTGACTAGAGTTTGACGTTATTGTCGTGAGACGGCGGTGATCAACTGACCCCTTTCGGTCACACCTAAAGGAACGAACCCAAATTGATAACTAATTAATTGTATGAGATACAATTCATTTAGTCCCTTGATTTATAGATTAAGAGGTTAGTCGATTATTGTTAGAGAGATTTCGAGTTGCGAACTCGAGGAGCGGCAGTTATTATTTAATTATGCGATAATTAAATAATAAGTTTTGGGAAACGGGTTTTAGTTAATTAACTGTTAATTTACTAAAATTGTACTAATTGATTAATGTGATTAATATTAGTACGTAAATAATATGTGTAGTGGTACACGTATATTTACGGAGTGAATTGGACGAATTTATTATGGAAGCAATTAAACATGATACGATGTTTAAAATGAAAATTACACGGATTTGTGCGACAAATATAAAAACCAACATGGACCCGTATATGGTCATGTGGACCGTGTAAAATAAGTGTAATGGATGATTACTTACATAATCATTTTACCTTATTTTGTATACTACCATAATATATGTTTTATACTACATTTTGCATGTGATGTAAGATAAAAATATAAAACAAAAAAATTGTCCACTAAAGACTCCTTCCACCCGCCACTTCCTTTCCCATTTCTACACTCTATATATTATTCACTTGTTCACTCCATCCTTCTTACACAATTCATCATACTTTGCATGTGAACAAAGCTCTTCCTTCTCTCTACAATAATTCCTCTCTAGTATACTATTATTACTAAGAATAGTTAGTAATATTACTAGTATTATTTTCAAGGGCACATATTAATAAGTTACTAGTTCTTACTTATTAATATTATTTGGGTTGTTCTTGGGTGCTACTTGGAGGAGACTTTCTAATTGAAGGTTATACAAGGAGGATCATCCACATATATTTAGCTCAAGAACAAATTAGTAAGGAGAACTAATTTGTGCCCATTTTACCTTATAATCAATGTAAGGAAATTGTTTTTCCTTATACTTTGTTTTTATGCTTTTATATTAGCATGCATGTTACATAGATCACATTAACATCAATTTATGAGATAAATTTATTTTATTAGAGAGTCTAATATGGATCTATGATCTTTCAAGTGGTATCGAGCATAGGCTTGTAATTTGCATGTTGATTTTAAGCATTTTTATGAATTATGAGATAATTAGTAAAAACTCAAAAATTGTGTTAGAAGAGGTTTTGGCACGAAATTTTTGGGACATGCATACCTACTGATCTCAAAAGGTTTGTGGAATTTTTTGGTGATTTTTCAAGTAATTTTGCTAATTTTAATGTTTTTTGGTAGAAAACCGAGTCAAAATGTCGCATTTTAGTGAAAAATTGACTAAAATTAGTTAAATGTTGATTCGGTGCATGGCCTTTTTATGGCATTTCATGCATGTTTTCTACTGATTGTATGCAAAAGGTTGAAGGTTGGTTCGAAATTTTTGCATGTTTATTGATTTTTTGAGTAAAAAGTCGATAAAAGTCCAATTAATTAATCATAATTTCGAAATTTTTGATTCTGCCCATGATAAATTTATGTACATTTAGAAATATTATTTAAATGTCAAAAGTGATTTTGCATGTGTGTTTTCACTTTGTTTTGATGATTTATTGGTTTTAGTGGTTAAAAACCGATAAATATCGATCTTTTTCTTCACAAAATTTATCCGAAATTTTTGGGCAATTTTTATGACTTTTTGGTGTTCTTGGGAGTGTTCCAGAATACTAAAAATTTTTGTTTCAATTGTTTGGGTAATTTTTCAATTATTTTGGATTTTTACTTAAATATTATGATTTTTCCGATTTAATTAGCAAATTATCACCAAACCAAACTAATAATTTGTCATAAAATTAGTGAAGACTAATTTTGAGGTTCAAAACAGTTTGGACTATTAGTTTGGACTTAAATGAGATTTAAGAGTTAATTATTGATTTTTACATGTTAAAAATCGATTAAATCCACAAAACCGAGATGGATACCAATGAATGATAGGTAGGGCGATTTTGGCATCATATTTACAGCATTTTAAGCATATTTATTTAAGTTGAATGAATGATTGTCATTTATTTAAAGTATTTATCTTTTGTACCTAGTATGGCCTAGTTAATTTTTAATCGTTATTACCCGAAATGAATGGGAATATCGATTTGTTTGTAATTAAATACGATCTCGTATCGTCGGTTTGTAATTAATTAATAGTTTTATTCATTTTATTAATTAATGTATAATAGGAATAGCTATGTAATTCATTTGTAATAGTTATTTTACCGGCGTTTCCAAAAGACGGATTACAACGAAACGGAGTCTATTTTTGGAAGGTGTTCCAAATCCCACAAGGAAGAGCCACTTAAGGAATGAAGAGGCAAGGGACCAAGGAGTTGGTTTCCGAAATGTAATAGACTAGTTGTTTATTACTAGGAGGCCATACTAGGATTTATTCATATGCTTACATGTTTGCTTGTTTTATTTTCGCGCATGCCAAAATCGCCATTCACATGCATTTTATTTTTCGCGGTTGTCAATTCACGTCATTTACATTCGCTGAATTAATTCACTTATAAGGAATTTATGACTAAATTGACAAGATCTCTCACATAACTAAAATTGAGATT
Source organism: Silene latifolia (assembly GCF_048544455.1). NCBI lineage: Eukaryota > Viridiplantae > Streptophyta > Magnoliopsida > Caryophyllales > Caryophyllaceae > Silene > Silene latifolia. The sequence goes on along the minus strand of NC_133526.1, from coordinate 75,100,562 downwards.
AGCCTTACCAATTAGTAACACCTATGAATCTCTTGTTCATTAGAGCCACGCCGCCCTAGCGGGGTGTTCTCTTTTTACCTTGGGTAAGTAGGGTGGTAAGCGGTTATCACACGCCAAAATTGGTTGGACTCAACGGGATATAAGACGGTCTTGTGTTCCGGGGCTAGTAGATAAATTTGAGGAAATTTGTCGACCAAGAGTTCTAGAGGTAGAATTAGTCAACGTGACTTACCGAATTTACGCAATTATGGGATGTTTCGCCCAAGCGATGCTCATTTTTGTTTAATATTTGGGTCTTGGAATCATTTATATAATTAAGTGGGAGGTCATTATATAAATGTTAAAACTTGCTAAACATGTTTTTACAAGTAATTTTAAAACAATGAATGTTAATTTCCCTTTTTGTTGTAGCATTTTAATTCGCAATGGCAACTTCATCAACTCCATCGACTACTTCACTAGGCAAAGATTCATGGCTAAGGTCCGTAATGGACAAATGTATTTTAAAAGATGACGGTAGTAACTTTCTTGAATGGGAATCCAACATCAAAAGTGCCGCGTTGTCCGACAATGTGCTCACTTACTTAACCGATGCTCCTCCTATCGAGCCCGGTGCAAGAGCTTCATCGGCGGTGCGGACCGCCTATGATGACTATGTGAGGATGTTGAATGATATCAAGAATGTGTTGATATGGTCAATATCGCCAAAGCTCAAGCCATCATGCATTTCTTTAAATGCTTACGAGATATTCACTCGTATGATCACTATGTTTTCACAAACACCTAAAGTCCGTCAATACGATGCGGCGGCACGCTTCTTTGAAGCTAAGCTTGAGAGGGGCCAAAAGGTTGGTCCCCATGTCCTTCAAATGGTCGAATATGTTGACATCCTAGAGCGTCTAGGGTGTAAGATTCCTAAAACTCTTGTGGTGGATCGTATCCTTCACTCACTTCCCACCAAGTTTGCCCACTTTAGGGTGCACTACAACATGAATGGTATGGATAAGAGTTACCATGAAATTCATGCACTCCTCACCCAAGCGGAGAGGGATATGGAGGCTAGTGGGAGTGAAAAGGGAGATGTTTTAACCATGAAGTTAAAGAACATGTCTCTTGGAGTCAAGAAAGGAAAAGGGAAACAAAAGTCCCAATTCAAGAAATCGTCAAAGAAAATTGACAAGGGAAAGGGGAAGGCCGTTGTGAATGGCAATCCCAAGGCAAAAAGTGTCAAGCTCTCCGAGGCCGAATGTTTCCATTGTAATGGGAAGGGGCATTATAGGAGGAGTTGTCCCAAATACTTGGAGGATCTCAAGGAAGGGCGTGTGACGCCTATTGGTATGATTTCCTCTCTCTATGTGATAGACGTTAATTATGCTTGTACTTCCACTTGGGTACTTGATACCGGATGTGGCTCTCACCTTTGTAACCATTTGCGGGGTATAAGGGACGTGCAAGCACTAGCAAAAGGTGATGTGGATCTCCGCATGGGCAATGGAGCTAGAGTAGCCGCCGTTGCCGTAGGGACCTATGTGCTCACTTTAGCTAGTGGTTTAGAGTTGTATTTAAATAAGTGTTATTTTGTACCAACTTTAACTAAGAACATCATCTCCATTTCCGCGTTAGACGCGGAAGGCTTTTGTTTTATGATCAAGGACAAGTGTTGTACTTTTTCTTTAAATGATGTGGTTTATGGCAAGGCCATTTCAATTGGAGGCATTTATGTTTTAAATGATGTTAATGACGTTTATCATATGGAAACTAAAAAGCTCAAAAAGGGTGATCCAAACGAATCCTACCTTTGGCATTGTCGTTTAGGCCACATAAACGAAAGACGCATTAAGAGACTTGCTTCATCAAAAGTGCTCAAACCATTTGGTTTCGAATCTTATGGTACATGCGAGTCTTGCCTTTTAGGCAAGATGACTCGTGCACCTTTTGCGGGAAAAGGGACACGAGCTAGTGAGGTTTTGGCTCTCATACACACGGATGTGTGTGGACCATTAACCATCACCGCTAGAGGAGGTTTTCACTACTTCATTACTTTTACCGATGACTTAAGTAGATATGGGTATGTCTACTTAATGAAGAACAAAAGTGAAGCCTTTGACAAGTTCAAAGAGTTTCAAAAGGAAGTAGAGAACCAATTGGATAAAAAGATAAAGACTCTACGGTCCGACCGTGGTGGTGAGTATCTAAATATTGAATTTGATTCACACCTAAAAGATTGTGGTATAGTATCACAATGGACTCCTCCTGGCACACCGCAATTAAATGGTGTGGCCGAAAGGAGAAACCGAACTTTACTTGATATGGTTCGGTCAATGATGAGTCTAATTGAGCTTCCTAGTTCATTTTGGGGTTTTGCCCTCTTGTCTGCAATATTTTCACTAAATCGAAGCCCGACTAAAGCGGCCGATAAGACTCCATATGAGATATGGACAGGGAGAGTCCCTCATTTGTCATTCATGCGTATTTGGGGTTGCGAAGCGTACGTTAAGATCAAGTCCGACAATAAGCTTGCACCTAGGTCGACAAATGTCTTTTTGTAGGATATCCAAGGGAAACACGTGGCTATTACTTCTACAATAAACACGAGAACAAAGTGTTTGTGGCTCGTGATTTGTCATCCTAGAAAAGGAATTTATTTCTAGGAGACAGAGTGGGAGAAAATTTGAGCTTGAAGAAGTTCGAGAGCCACAAACCGAGAATGAGGTAGAGGAGAACGTGGAGGAAAACATTCTCTTCTTCTCTCGAAACGGTAATTATTCCTAGAAAGTCAAGTAGGATTTCTAATCCACCGGATCGCTACCTTGGTAACATCGAAGAGGATGGTGTTTTGTTACTTCTTGAAAGTAATGAACCCACTACCTACAAATCGGCCATGTCTAGTCCCGACTCCTCGCTTTGGCTAGAAGCCATGCGGTCCGAAATGGATTCCATGTACGAGAACCAAGTATGGGACTTGGTGGATTTACCTGAGGGAGTGCGACCTCTTCAGTGTAAATGGATATACAAAATTAAACTCGGCGTGGATAAACATGTGGATGTTTACAAAGCTAGATTGGTGGCAAAAGGTTTCACCCAAGTTCATGGCTTACACTATGACGAAACCTTCGCTCCGATCGCTATGCTAAGGTCCATTAGAATAATCTTAGCGGTTGCCGCATTTCATGATTATGAGATTTGGCAAATGGATGTCAAAACCGCCTTTTTGAATGGGATTCTAGAAGAAGAGGTGTACATGATACAACCCGAAGGTTTTGTGGATACATCTAACCCTAAGAAGGTGTGTAAGCTCAAAAAGTCCATCTATGGTCTTAAGCAGGCATCTAGGAGTTGGAACCATCGCTTTGATCATGTCATTAAACAATACGGATTCACTAGAAGTGTGGAAGAACCGTGTTTATACATGAAGTTTAGTGGGAGTAAGGTTGTATTCCTTGTCCTATATGTGGATGACATATTGCTCATTGGGAATGACATTCCATCGCTCACTTCCGTTAAGGAGTGGCTAGGGAAACACTTCCAAATGAAGGACTTGGGAGAGGCACAACGAATCTTAGGTATCCGGATCTATAGGGATAGGTCCAAGAGGATACTAGCATTGAGTCAAGAAGCTTATATTGACAAAGTTCTTGACCGGTTCAATATGAAAGACTCCAAGAGAGGATTTCTACCTATGGGCCAAGGGATTACTTTGAGCAAGTCACAGTCTCCCTCTACCCCTAAGGAAATTGAACACATGAAGACCGTCCCTTATGCTTCCGCTGTTGGGTCTATCATGTATGCTATGATTTGCACTCGTCCCGACGTTGCGTATGCCTTGAGCATGACAAGTCGGTATCAAGCCAAGCCTGGTGAGAGTCACTGGATAGCCGTAAAGAACATCCTTAAGTACTTGAGAAGAACTAAGGATTCGTTCTTAGTGTTTGGAGGAGAAACTGAGTTGTGTGTAAGAGGTTACACGACGCAAGTTTCCAAACCGATCGGGATGACATGAAATCCCAATCCGGCTACGTGTTTATGCTAAATGGAGGAGCCGTTTTCTTTGGAAGAGCTTCAAGCAAAGTGTTACCGCGGATTCTACAAAGAGGCCGAGTACCTTGCGGCGTCCGAGGTCGCGAAGGAAGTTGTTTGGATTAGGCAATTCATGGAGGGGCTAGGAGTAGTCCATTCTGCCAAAGATCCTATCACTCTATATTGTGATAACAAGTGGTGCTATTTTTCAAGCCAAAGAGCCTAAGTCTAGTAACAAATCTAGACACATTGAAAGGAAATACCATGTAATTAGAGATTATGTGGAAAGGAAGGAAATTGACATTTGTAAGGTTGGGACAGATGACAACATTGTTGATCCTTTAACCAAGCCTTTATCAAAGGCCAAGCATGATGGTCATGTCGTCTCTATGGGATTGAGACGAGTACCGGATTTTCTTTAGATTATGGATATGTAATAATTGGATAGTGTATCTTTTATTATATATATGATAATCACATTCATTGTTTTCGTATTCATTCTTTTATGAATTTTTATTTAGTGTGACTAAATTTTAATACCTTGTTTATCTGAATAAGTTGTGGAGACAATGTTGAACACTATTCAAGTGAATAAGATGAACATTGTATTTTGTCCCTAGTCACTTAATGAGGTGACGTCTCGGGAGTGACTAGATTGAGTCGATTGATGGTTGTTCAACACCATAAGGTCATATATGATGACTGGTCGATTACATAGGCGGAGTGTGTGACACTTTGCCGGACAGTGACCATTTAGAGAGTCCCTAAGTTCTATTATAGACGCCTGGTCGTGGCGGGGATCTCTAAGATGTTCTAATGAGTCGATTCTTTTGACTGGAGACTATTATCTGAGCAGGTGCAGTTTCCGAGTGACTTTGGTTTTTGTCCTAGGTCGTGCCGTGAAAGGAGGCCAAAAGGGCATTTACTAGGTCATGGTGAGTCAGATTGTGCAATAGGATAGATAGGGCATACAGAATTGTCCACCCACGTTGGGTAACTATATCTCAAGGCCACTCGAGGAGTTAATGACTACAAATGCGTGGCCACGCTCTAAGTAATCTGAGAGATTTTTCCGGTCAGGTAGTCACACTCCCGATCGAGAAAACCACTCGCGATATGTTCATGTGCAAGTGCGACTGTAAGACACCTTGATTGAGTGGGAGATTAAAACGGACAAGAGAATTGGTAGCGCACACCTTGTGTCGGACAAGTGGGAGATTGTTGGAGTTAGTGTCCTCCACAATAGTGCGTTAACATAATAAATCTCATTAATAGAATATCATCAGATATTTAATTATTTGATCCTCGTCAGTTGATTAACGTAAATCGATAACGGTTGGCTGACTAGAGTTTGACGTTATTGTCGTGAGATGGCGGTGATCAACTGACCCCTTTCGGTCACACCTAAAGGAACGAACCCAAATTGATAACTAATTAATTGTATGAGATACAATTCATTTAGTCCCTTGATTTATAGATTAAGAGGTTAGTCGATTATTGTTAGAGAGATTTCGAGTTGCGAACTCGAGGAGCGGCAGTTATTATTTAATTATGCGATAATTAAATAATAAGTTTTGGGAAACGGGTTTTAGTTAATTAATGTTAATTTACTAAAATTGTACTAATTGATTAATGTGATTAATATTAGTACGTAAAATAATATGTGTAGTGGTACACGTATATTTACGGAGTGAATTGGACGAATTTATTATGGAAGCAATTAAACATGATACGATGTTTAAAATGAAAATTACACGGATTTGTGCGACAAATATAAAAACCAACATGGACCCGTATATGGTCATGTGGACCGTGTAAAATAAGTGTAATGGATGATTACTTACATAATCATTTTACCTTATTTTGTATACTACCATAATATATGTTTTATACTACATTTTGCATGTGATGTAAGATAAAAATATAAAACAAAAAAATTGTCCACTAAAGACTCCTTCCACCCGCCACTTCCTTTCCCATTTCTACACTCTATATATTATTCACTTGTTCACTCCATCCTTCTTACACAATTCATCATACTTTGCATGTGAACAAAGCTCTTCCTTCTCTCTACAATAATTCCTCTCTAGTATACTATTATTACTAAGAATAGTTAGTAATATTACTAGTATTATTTTCAAGGGCACATATTAATAAGTTACTAGTTCTTACTTATTAATATTATTTGGGTTGTTCTTGGGTGCTACTTGGAGGAGACTTTCTAATTGAAGGTTATACAAGGAGGATCATCCACATATATTTAGCTCAAGAACAAATTAGTAAGGAGAACTAATTTGTGCCCATTTTACCTTATAATCAATGTAAGGAAATTGTTTTTCCTTATACTTTGTTTTTATGCTTTTATATTAGCATGCATGTTACATAGATCACATTAACATCAATTTATGAGATAAATTTATTTTATTAGAGAGTCTAATATGGATCTATGATCTTTCAATATGCACATCTCCCTTCGAGACTTGCATTTCCCTACTCAACACTTAACAATGCTATTTACTAATCTACCCTTGCTTAACCTAATGATGTACTACTATATATACACCATTTGTAATAATTAAGAAACGAAGCCCTCTTATGGAGGCAAGTTTTCTTAGATTAAATCAAGTTCTCTTAGATTAGATTAAGCTTTCATTAGGAGTAGATTAGAATTGATTACTCTTTAATCTTTCCACAAATCACACATTAATCTTTCCTTAATTATTGTTCAAGTTTATTATTGGGTAATTCAAGTTTATTATTGGTTAATTGAAGATTATTGGGTTATTATTAGTGAATTGACAACTCTTCATCAATCAATCAAGTTCTCTTCTTTTATTCTTTGCTTTATTATTTAGAATCATCTTCATAGGTATAATCTCTTTTACTCTTGTTTAATTATTGTTAATCACATCATTTATTCATCATGTTTGGCTTTGTTAGTATGATTGACAACCTTATTAACATGTTAAACTTGATCATGAGTGAGTAGTTTCCTTAGCTAGGGTTAATGGGTAATTAGGGGAAACAAACATGGGGAATGATTCATGCTTAATCTAATATATTTTCATAATTAATTTGCTTGCTCGTTGTGATTTCAACTTATGCACATGTTACGTTTGATGAAATGTGAGCCTATGAATCCTTGCATTTTTTTACCCATCACTTATCTTTTCAATGAGACTTGTAAGATATAAACCAACTCGAGTCTAATTAGACCATGCATATAGTTGAATAGGCAGGACTAAGTCGACTTGTAGGTGTTGTACAATCTAATCGATTCGGCTCCGGGACCCAAACCTTCTTAGGGATTGTAAGATATACACTAACTCGATCCCCTCACAACAATAAGTGCTTACATCTAGTAGAGAACATGTTTGTATGATCAACTCCCATGAATCCCTTATGAACCCATGACACCCTAGTACTTTTAATCAATTGTTTACATCTCTTAATTTATTGTTTGTTTTACTTTATTGCTTGCATTAGTTTAGACTCACCAACTACAAACCCAATTCAATTGTGACACTAGCATAAATTGAGATAGATAGACTTAGAACCCAAAGCACACCGTCCCATGGATCGACCTCGACTTAACCACTAACTAGTTATTTGTTGAGAATTATAAATGTGTTTGATTGAGAGCCCCAACGACACTCTCATCAAAATGGCGCCGTTGCCGGGGACGGTGCTATGTGATTAAGTTCTTAATTGTTTGTCTATTTTTATTTGTGCTTTAATCTTGAGGAACTTGTTCCCCAAGGTTCGTTTTTAGCGTTTTCTTGTAGTTTCCTTGTTTTTAGTTGTATCTTTATCTTGGCTATGATGATGACCCAAGACTTGACATATGAAGTATGTGGTGGATCTTTTGAGTATGACTATGGGTACGGGGAGTTTGAGGAGTAAGTCAACACAAACCTACCTTACAACTCATACAATGAAAATCCTAACTACTACCCCAATTTTCCCACCAAAATCCTCACATCCAATATCCACTACAACCACCCACCCAATACTCACTCTGAAATGAATTCTAAATGCCACAATATAACCATTTTCACACCCACCCACAACAAGAAAATGAGCCCATTCAAAATGTGATTCTCCAAATGATGGGAAATCAACAAAACTTCTTCAAACAAATGCTAGAAGAGAGCCAAAAAAGGGACAATGTTCTTCAAGGCATTGTTACCCAAGGTGAGGAGTTGGAGATTCAAATTGCCCAAATGAAAGAAGCCCAAGTAAACACTCCTCACCATTCCTTAGACATTATCCATGAGTGTAAGTTTGAAGGGGCAGCCTTTGATATGGAAGATGAGAAGTGGGAAGAGCCAATCTCCTCGAGCTCTTGTGAATATGAAAGTGTGGTATTTGATGAGGAAGATATGAGGTCGAGTAAGACAAATACTCTTAGCCTTTGTGAGTATGAGGGTGTGTCTTTTGATGTGATTATTGAGATGGTGGAGGAAGAATTATTGAAGAAGAATGAAGCCCTTATCTATGATTCGTATGAAGATAGCGATGATGACGTGCCTAAAGAAAGAGCTTATGCGGAATATGTGTCTTGCAAGGACTTATGGAATGAAGAAGAGGAATGCAGTTGTGATATTGCCTCACTTGAGGACCCCATCCTTGAGAAGTTTGAGGTATGCTTCTATGAGGAAGATGAATGTCTCTTTCCTATTAACCATGAAGACCTTTTCGCACCCACCATGGAACCTATGATTATTGGAGATGATATGGTGGACCTTCTCCAAAAGATCAAAACATCATATAAAGGGTACTTGGTGGAAAAGCTCAAGAACAAACTTGCGAATGAACTTACTTGTGGAGATTTGGCACCCACAATTTCAACTCCAAAGGTACCCCGTCATCAATGTTATGAGAATTTCCTTCCACTCTTGAAGGATTGATAAATCCAAATGCTATCATCATCACCAAAATTGAAGGAGAAGGTGGTGAGTGGAAGTATCCGGACGAATATGAACCACACTTCATACACTTAATAGCTTAATAGAATAGAAAGAATTTCTTAGTTCTTATAATGACAAGAATCATGGGCACCATTGTTTGAAGCATTGCAAATACTCAAGTTCCAAGGGCAAGGTGAAAGAGAGAATAAGTGACAAGCTCCCTCGGCCAAGTTTTATATTGAATTGGAACAAACCGTATTCATGCTTATTTGAAGATTGTGCTCAAGCCTTTGACCGATTATTGAGAGCATTGAGCAACTTGGACAACATCAATAACCATGGCAACAAGGAATGAGTTTGGTGGAGTCCTCCCTCAAACCACCATTTGTAAGATACCCTTTCCTTTGACTTTGCATTACATTTACACTTCCATTTAGTTATATACATATACATATAGCTTGCATTTGTATTATATTTCATATTGCATTTACATTAATTAGTTCATATAGTATAATTGCATTGTAATATATCTCACATGATTCATGTAGATAGTTGCATATAGACTAGAATTCATGCATAGTCACTAATAACCAATCATATTCCTTTCTACACTAGAAATAGTGCTTAAATCGGTTTGGGGAGGTTTGATCATAGGTGACCATAATTTACTAGAAATCATGCATCATTTAGTATAGTTTAGATTGCATTCATTTGTTATATATGTCATATAGAATTGCATTTAGTTAGAGCATGAATTCATTCATATCATTGCATTTATTTCCATAAATTCAAAAATCCAAAAAACATGTACTTTTTTTTTCCATTCCTACTCCTACATGTACATTGAGGACAATGTCCAAAATAAAGTGGGGGATGGGAATTTATATTCAAAAATACAAAAAAATTAAAAATTTTTGAAAAATACAAAAACATGTCTTTTTATTTCATAAAATCAAAAACCATAAAAATTTGAAAAATTGAAAAAACCAAAAATATGTTCATTTCCTTTATAGTGTAGTATTGTTTATATTGTATATACTTGTTTGTTTGTCTATCCTTTTTCACATTGATCGACTACGCCTCATCCGAGACATGAGGATATCGAAGACCGCATGGTATGATATTTCCAATCTCCTTTCTCCTCTCTATGTTAATGACTATGTGGCTTTATTTTGATTGATGCGGTATGAAACAATGTGATTATAGGATTGCATTTAGATTATATGGCATACTAGTTGGTAGAAGCATATGCATTAGGATGTATAAATATTAGTTGCATCATGGCATATAGTTGCATTTAGGAAAAAATTTGTGAAAACATCTATTTGGGAAACTTGACAAGTGTATATAGGCCCTTGTAGATACTTTTTTTTCTTGAGACTTTGCTTGTTAGAATGCTTGTAAAACACCCTAGGATGTGTCATGCTAGTATCCTTTGACCCATGCATTAATGCCTAGTCAAGAGTACCTTGTGGTGTGATAACTCCTTGGCTACCGTTTATTCCAAGGTGACCCTTGAAACCATGCAACCATCATCCACATTCTACCACGTTTTGTCATCAAAAAGGGAATGGGCACAAAAATTGTTCACATTTGAGTTCAAGAATTGAAATGAAAAGTCAAGAAAGTTTGCAATTGCATCAAAAGAAAAGAGGAGTAACAAAAATAAAAACTCCTATGCTTCAAATACAAGCACCCTCACTACAAATGGGGTAGCTTTGAAAATGTTCAAAAAGAAATGCAAAAAGTTAAAATTGTCAAGTGTCGAAAATGCCAAACATCAAAGAAATGGCAAAAGAAATGTTCTCAAAATGTCAAATGCCACAAGAAATTGGGGGGAAAAACAACAACAAAAAGCAAACTCCCATATAAAACTCAAGTTCTATTGATCCCTTTTCCATCGTATCCACTTTTGTGCATGGTAGAGAGGGGACGACCCTTCTTCTTGTCTAGGCAAGAAGGGGAATTTCGCGATCCTCCAGTGTTTCTAACACCATAGGGAGTCTACTCTTGACGAAAGCATTTAACGATTGAGGACAAAGGTACCCTAGCTTGACACAACTTGGAGGTGATTTATTAGTATCCTTCTAAGCTTAGTAGTTTGAAGAAACCGTATCTATGATGGAATGTGTACCCTTAGATTGCTTCCCTTGTAGATAATTTCCGCCACTTAGATGAGGAAAGTGGCTATTCTTTTGTAGATGCATCCATTACTTAATTTTGTGTGCTTTAATGCTTGGATGTGTCGCCATTTTAGCAAGGCCCACCTTGCCTCGCAAAAAGGCATCCTACCTCATTGTTGTCTTGTTGTGAGTTGAAGGGGTGGAGTGAGACCCGCTAATTGTCTCACATCGGTTATATTATTAGGATAGTTTAAATAAAGGTCTAGTTCTAGTCACCTCTTTACTCGGGACGAGTAAAGGTTCGGTTTGGGAATATCTGATGTGACTCATAATTGCGCACATTTAGTCCCCTAATTGAGCCTAATTTGCATAATATTATAACATTCCATAGCCATTTTACCCATCAAATGCTTTCTATTTTGCTTTCTTAGTGCATTTCGTATATTTTGTAGGAAGGAAGATAATTAGGCGGAATTCCAGTCTACCGTGCATATTTGGAAGCTTGTTGACAATATTGGATGGACTAGTATGAAGAGGAGGCATGAATGATGACCAAGAATGTAGGAATAAAGAGTATATAGAAGGACCATAGGCTTAAAAACAAGGATTACGAGAAGGAAGCCATTGCAAGAAGAAATTGCTCGGGACCAAACCAATAGTTGCTAGTTTGGCTCTAAAAGTATGCTACATGAAACGGCGTCGAAAAATCAAGTGGTCTAGGCTTTTGAATCACTCTAATAGGAGTCCGGATGAGGAAATAACGTCCATTTTATAATCCGAGCTCAAGTAAGGCATGTTACTGCTCAACCCGCTCGAGACAAAATCAACCCGCTCGGGTTGAGGCTCAGGTTGCTCGTATTTCGCTCGGGACGAGCGGATTGTTAGACAGTAACAAAAGAGAAGCACTTTGTCCCATGATCCGAGCGTCTCCCCTCCAAGACAAGCGTCTCCCCAGCCAAGACGCTCGTCTTGCAGCCAGACAATCCGAGCGTCTCCTCCACGATCCGCTCGGATCCTTAGTCAGAGGACCTCCGTGCCAAGACTCCAGACGCGCGGGACGAGCATATTGTGGCGGGACTAGCAACGTGATATGCACATCTCCCTTCGAGACTTACATTTCCCTACTCAACACTTAACAATGCTATTTATTAATCTACCCTTGCTTAACCTAATGATGTACTACTATATATACTCCATTTGTAATAATCAAGACACGAAGCCCTCTTATGGAGGCAAGTTTCCTTAGATTAAATCAAGTTCTCTTAGATTAGCCTAAGCTTTCATTAGGAGTAGATTAGAATAGATTACTCTTTAATCTTTCCACAAATCACACATTAATCTTTCCTTAATTATTGTTCAAGTTTATCATTGGGTAATTCAAGTTTATTATTAGGTAATTGAAGATTATTGGGTTATTATTGGAGAATTGACAACTCTTCATCAATCAATCAAGTTCTCTTCTTTTATTCTTTGTTTTATTATTTGGAATCATCTTCATAGGTATAATCTCTTTTACTCTTGTTTAATTATTGTTAATCACATCATTTATTCATCATGTTTGGCTTTGTTAGTATGATTTACAATCTTATTAACATGTTAAACTTGATCATGAGTGAGTAGTTTCCTTAGCTAGGGTTAATGGGTAATTAGGGGAAACAAACATGGGGAATGATTCATGCTTAATCTAATATGTTTTCATAATTAATTTGCTCGCTCGCTGTGATTTCAACTTATGCACATGTTATGTTTGATGAAATGCGAGCCTATGAATCCTTGCATTTTTTACCCATCACTTATCTTTTCAATGAGACTTGTAAGACATAAACCAACTCGAGTCTCTTTAGACCATGCATATAGTTGAATAGGAAGGACTAAGTCGACTTGTAGGTGTTGTACAATCTAATCGATTTAGGCTCCGGGACCCAAACCTTCTTAGGGATTGTAAGATATACACTAACTCGATCCCATCACAACCATAAGTGCTTGCATCTAGTAGAGAACATGTTTGTATGATCAACTCCCATGAATCCCTTATGAACCCATGACACCCTAGTACTTTTAATCAATTGTTTACATCTCTTAATTTATTGTTTGTTTTACTTTACTGCTTGCATTAGTTTAGACTCACCAACTACAAACCCAATTCAATTGTGACACTAGCATAAATTGAGATAGATAGACTTAGAACCCAAAGCACACCATCCCATGGATCGATCTCGACTTAACCACTAATTAGTTGTTTGTTGAGAATTATAAATGTGTTTGATTGAGAGCCCCAACGACACTCTCATCAGTACCCAACTATCCTACCCATAATCTTATTGCTTAACCACCAAGAAAAGCCCTCAAAATATCTCCCAAAACCCTTAAAATCGAGCCACGGACAGCAGCTCAAAACAGAGCATGAACCCGTGCTCATGTCGCTCGTGTTTGGCTCCTTTTTCTCTCCTTTCGTGCTCTAACCAAGGCCTACATCCACTCCTACCTTGACCCCTAAGTAAACTAGTGTCTAACCTGTTGGAGTAAGTGTCCTCAACAATAGTGCGATCACATGTTTAAATCTCATGATAAGAATACGTAAGGGATGATTCAATTATATAGTCCACTGATCAACATTAATCGGTAATGATTGGCTAACTAGAGTTTGACATTACTGTCGTTTGACGGTGGTGATCAGTTGATCCCTTAAGGTCACACCTATAGGACAATTCCCTTAATAGATAAGTTAGTTAATTGTATATCGATACAAGTTAATTAATTCCTTAAAATTGAACAATTTATATTTGTGAGAGAGAATATTTATATCTTATTATAATTTGATTAAATAAGATTTATTTTAGTAAAATGTTTTTATTACTAAAATTGATTATTGTTTATGAAATAATTGAGATAAGAATGAATAGTTAATTATGATTACAAAATGTTGTAGAACATATTAACATAAACCATTTTATACATGTGATCATGAATTACTAGCTAATTTGTCGTATGTAACTGATTTATTGAGAAATGATATTTATTTGGATAAATATGCATTAAAAATAGATATTGGCATGGTGTGTGACACATGACCTAACAAATGACATTTGACAAAATCAGAAACATAAAATGGATGTCCATTTTATGGATGGACCGAAATATTGGAGGGTTTTGAGGTTAGTGGGTGTTTTATTTTAATTGTTAAAATGAAACATAATCATTACCCAAAAATAGCCTTACATGCTTATGTTTTTAGAGAAGAGAAAAAGCAAAAGGTGAAGGTCATGCATTGGCCTTATTCACCTCCCAAAACCGGCACCCCCTCTATAATGAGAGATAAGTGTTCTCAATTTTTCTCTTATGCATTTTTGTTCATTCTTACATGCTTCTCCTTATTCTCTCTAAAATAGTTTTAGATCTTATAAAATTATTCATTTAAATTCTAATATTACATCACCTTATTACTAGTGTAGTAATATAAATATTATTAGAATTGTTAAGGATCACTAATATATTAATCTAGTTAATTAGTATATTAGTATTAAGGGTTTTGTTTTGGGTACAACAAGAGGAGAATCTCTACACTTGAGATTTTGGAGGATCATTGTTTTTGTAATTTTTACCGAATTAGGTTAAGCGAGGTCAATGCGGTCTTACTCGCTGTATGTTGATTGTATGTTCGTGTTTAATGCAAAAAAAAGGAATTAAGTACATAAGTAAAGATTGACACGTGGGATTTGGTGACGCGGAAAACCTAATGTGGGAAACAACCGCGGGAAGGGATGGTACCCTTCCAAGGATTGCACTAGCTTTGTTAATGAGAGAATGAGTACAATGGAGACGGAATGTAAATCTAGCTAGCACAATAAGTTGCGTGTATGCGTGAGATTTTGAATGTCTTTTCTCGTTTGACTCCTTGGCTATTTATAGGGTAAGAACCCTAGATATATCCTACCCCGAATTATGGTAAAGAATATTAGCTCTATCACAACTCTTTCCATAAACGAGTCTTCTCCCTCCATTCTCCCTAATCTCCCTGAATTCTCCCTGACAGCTTTCCAAAACACGAGCATCCTTTGACAGTGGGCCTTCCCACCATTGCACGCTCCTTGGCCCAACTCCTTAGGCGGATTCCACTTGCTCTTGGGCTCCTTGTGTTTGATTTATCCCCATAGTCGAGCTCCTTAGACAACAACCAAATGGGCTCATCCTTCAACAGATCACTATGCCAATTTTGGCCCAAACAGTTTGCCCCTAATTCCTTGTGAGATACGTCTTGAGGCGTCGAATAAGGAATTACAGATTCTTTTTGAAATCTCGGGCCGTCTTTCGCACAACTTACCAAGAACTCATCATTGCCCCTATCCCCTCATTTCTCGCGCTTCCCTCCTCTCTCCTCCTTTATAATCTCAACTCCCCTCTTCCACTTCATTAATTCCAAAACTTAAACCCTATCACCTTCCCAAAACCCTTCTTATTCCTTTTATCCCCTCGCCGGATTCCGTCCCTTTCGCCGCCGTTATTTCCCAGGTATTTCTTTCTTGTCGTCTTTCTTTGATCCTTTCTTTTTCTTTCTTCCGACTATGGGTAAAACCCGTCACGCCGCCTTGACCTCTGCCCCGGCCGACCAAAACCCGGATCCCGTCTTCCCTTCTCATAATCTCTTCGTCCACCCCCATGACTGTAACTCCTCTTTGACTACCGCCGACATCCCCCTGATTAAGGGATTTCTTGGTCTTGGTGACGGGGTTGATATCACTATCCCGGAGCCGGGCCAAAAGGCGGATGCCATCCGGCCGGGATGGGTCTGCTTTTACCTTTACCCGTTTAGGTACGGTCTTCGTTTCCCCTTCCTAAAACTCATGCAAGACTTCCTTTATACCAATAACTTCGCCATGGACCAAATTTCTGCCAATATTTGGAGGGTTCTCCTCTACTCCCTGTCTGCTAGCCAAAATACCAGCAGCTCCATCTCCTTGGGTGAGCTAGCCCATATGTACGGAATTAGGTCTCTAGGAAGAGGCCAATTTTCTTTCCGGGGCTCTGGTGAGACCACCTTCAGGCACGTGTCAAAATACAACGATGAGAAGTGGTTTGAGGACTTCTTCTATGTGAGGAAGGCTTCCATCCAACCGCCTGCTGACTACATCTTTGAGGATTGGGTTATTACCTCGAGTTAGTGGTTCTCCTGACGCCTAATTTGTTCCTCTTAATGCTTACTGGCTTACTTTTTGCTATCTCATAGGTCCCTGCCACCTGACTTATCTGGGTGACCCAACATCTGCTCGCAATAAGCTATTCTGCATTCCTCAGTCTGAGAGAAAGTTTCCTGACCTGCTACCCGGCTTCTCACCTGCCTCTTCTTCCAATCCGCAGCAATCAGCTCACAGCATGTCTTCTGGTAAGCCACTTTGTGCTGTCATTCATGCTATCTCTATTTGTACGTAATCTTGCTGCCTATCTGGGGTTTCTGGTGTCTGAAATCTAACTGCTTGCAGGCTCAAAAGTTGACCCTTTGGAGGCCATCCTCCAGAACGCTAAAAGAAAGAGAACTGCTGCGAGCCCTAACGTAGCTTCTGCCTCCAAGAGGAGTGCCCCTACTACATCCTTCCAATCTCCTCCTACCCATTCCAGTACCATTCGCCCTGAACCTTTAGAAGTCAACCCATTGTCTCGTCATCCTCCTACTCTACCTGCTAGTCCTCCTGTTGCGGCCAGTGGCTGTAACATCCCCGCACACCAGGATACCTTACCAAGGACCATCCCAGTGTGTGAAGGTGTTACCATTTCAGTTACCCGAGGTATTAGATAAAATAGATAATGAAAGAACACTTATATTTTATTACTTTAAGTCTTTACAACCAAAATTACATAATGTGATACAAAGCAATAGCTATGACTACTATAGAGCTCATGCGTCAAGACATCTATTCCGGTAGCGTGGTGACTCGATCCCCTCCAAGCCCATCGGCAAACAAACCAACTGTACCTGCTAAACCAACTGCTCACCATCCCCGAATGGATCACCATAGTTTTGAAAACATAACACGGGGTCAGTTACTGATCAATCAAGTTAAGACAAACACAAGAGAAATTAACAGTTGGTTAACATCCGTCTCCGTCTCCCAACCATACACAATCACTGACTACACATCGTGGTGTGTAGCCCTGCCAGATTACCCATCGCAACAGGTAGTCCTCGCCGCCAGTGGGGGACCACAGCCAATCCCCACCTAAACCCCGCTCCTCAACGAGCGATAACCCTGTCCATTAATGTGCACATCCCCTCCCGTGGCGGGTTCCACGGAGGGCGAAACTAGGGCATGAAGCCACTCCCGCAAGTGACTCCACTCAGCCGAGGACGCACCTCGTGAACCATCATCATCATCAATCGTCACCACCCAACACCAACTCTAACACTCCAACAACAACAGATAATCACAA